>NC_091687.1:74635833-75957500 GCF_041296265.1 Equus caballus
CAAAATATATGAAATACTCCAGCCCACAAGACACAATACATTGCTTGGTTCATATCAGGCAGTACCATAAACTATTTTTGTGCATATTTTATGCTGCCTCATACTTTGTTGTTGTTTTTTTAAGTAAATATTTTTCCGATTGTAGAGGTCATAGTACCCTGTGTTGAGAATTTGGAAAATGAAGAGAGGTACAAATCCCACCAACCATAGTGTCTTCTGCATTTGCTAAAGTGATGACAGCACTCTCAAATATGTAAATGAAAGAGACTTTAAGAACAGATTTTTTCTTTTCTTTTTCATTAAATTTATGTCTAATATAGCAAGCTTAGGGAGAAATTAGCCCTTCTGACTGTTCTTCAATGTCATTTTACTTATATAGATATTATTACTGCTACTAATAATAAACTTTCTCCCTGGGCACTCAGCACATGTCAGGCGGAGTGGTGAGCACTATACCTGAGTTGTCTCACTTAATCCTCACAAGAAACCTAGGAGACTGGCGTTATTCCCAGTAACTTAATACAGGTGGGTTAGTGGAAGCATGGAGTGATTATATAATTTGCCCAAACTCATGCAACCGGTAATGAGAGAAGGAAGATTCAAATCTCAGTCCTCTGAAATCATTACTCTGCCTAATCAGGAAAGGAACAGAGGGAAGGAGCTAATTTACTGAGCTTCCGCATTATGTAAGACACGGTACTGGTTACCTCCCTTGCTAATTTTATTCAATCCTCACAACCTCACAAGATAAACAACGTTATTGCCATTTATAAATGTGGAAACTGAGGCTTTAGGGGAATTAAATACTTTATTAAAAGTCACATAGCTAATAAGTTATGGTAGAGCTAGGGAAAAGACTCAGCTGTCTATTTCCAAAGCTATCATTTCTACTCAACCATCCAGGAAAACTGTTTTTACCTGCATGGATTTATAATGTAAAACTTTGTTGCCTCTTTATATAAATTTGTGCGGGATAATATACAAACTGGATTTGAAGAGTCTTTAGCCCTGCAGATTTATGCTGACTCAGACTCTGATGTCCGGCTTGGAGAATTCCACCAGAGATTCAATATAAGGCCCAAAGATTGTATTGAACTCACAATCTAATGTCTTGATGTTTTAATATTTAATCTGAATTTTAAATAAATTAGAAACAATAGATACAACACTCGAGCTTCAAAGAGACAGCATATTAAAACTGTGTAGGAGGAATTCAAGTATATTGCTGAAGGTTTTCCCATCAAAAATGTTCTCTCATTTACTACTTAAATAAAAGAAAAATAAATAGGTTTGTCATGTCCCTTAGATTATATTTCTGCCTATAAAATAATTTTTTAAAAAGAAATTATGTATATTAGAGAAAAGTTATAAGAGAAACCTGGGTCAAGAGTGATATCATAGTTTATTGATTCAACAAATATCTATTGACCATACCATTCTAGATGCTGGAGATAGAGCAGTGGAAAAAGCAAAATCCCCACTCCTAAGGAGGTTACTTTCTAGTGGCGAAATGCAGACAGTAAATATATAAGCAAGCTGGTATGTAGTGTAACAGATGGTGAGTTGTGCTGTGGAGAACAATGAAGGAGGATAACGGGAGACAGGAAGGGTGGAGTGAGAGGGGAGGTGACTGTTGAAATAGAAAGGTCAGAGATCTCCCTGTAAGATGGAAGCTATAATTCCTGCCTGAAAGTGATATTGTAAGAATATGGGATAAATAAAGTACTCAAACTCCCTGTGCTGAGCATAGAGGAAGCTATTATTATATTTTATAGATGAGAAAACAGATGTGGATTAGTGAAGTTGAGTTCATTCAGTTGTTGCTAATTGGCAAAGCCAGGATTTGAACTCATGTCTTCTGGCTCTAGACTCTGTGATCTTCTCATTTCACCTTGCAGTTGTGCTGTTTCCCATGGGTTTTAATCACACTTGTACAAATGGACAGACATTGAAAATACTACATGCTCCTGAATGAACCCAAAATAAATGCTTATTTTTCACTTTAATTAAATTTTTCTGTGTGGTGCATTTGTGTTTTGAAACTATATTTACTGTAATCTGTAAATTCTATTAAATATTTAAAAAATTATAATCTCTAAGTATGTGAATTGATTTATATTCATGTGTAGCTAATGTTATATTAGCTCCTTTTATAGCCGCTTGGGTTTTCAAGTTGTTTTTCAAAACTGAGTGCAATTATAGAAAACACATTTGGAATGATGGCATTAGTCAGCCCTAAGGGAACAGCAAAAGTCCTGGGAGTAGTTCTTTGGAGTCCTGTCAAGATAAATAGGGATAGTGATTTAAAATAAAGAACCAGTTGTGCTAATGCCATTATGATACAAAAATATCATTAGATTTGTCATGAGGGATTTTTATATTTGGCAATTCTAGTTGATCATTAAATTGCTCTGAAAAATTGTACCACCAAAGAAATGACAAAGTATTTCAGCAGATATAATTAAAGCTAGAGATGACATATGAAGAGTACATTCAGTTATGAGGAAAAAAGTAGTACCCCAATATAACTGGCAAACACATAAATAAAGTTGCAGAACTTTATTTAGAAGAAGAACTATTAGGCAAACAGTAAAAATATTTGTGGTTGCTAATATCAGAGAATGCAGTTTAAAAGGCAAAATAAGTTATTTTTCCACTCAAATTAGTTAAAGGAAATGATTGAGAGGGTATAATGAAAATAGCACTTTCACACCTTGCAAGTGGAAAGACATGATGCAACCGTCTTGAAAAACAACGTGGCAACGTGAATCAAGAGTCATAAAAAGATTTACACTATTTTAACTAGTAAGTCAATTTATTGATTTATTCTACAAAAGTAAACTAAAATAAGGGAAAAAGTTTGTTGGGGAAGATGTTCATTGCAGTGTTATCTGTAACAGCAAAAATGTTGGAAGAAAAAATATCCAACAATATCATACTACGTAAATTGGGTGGATCCACTTGTTAGAAGATTGTGCAACCAGTAAAAATGATAATGAACATCACATAGCAATATAGAAATGCCTTAAATAGAATCTTAAATGAAAAATGGGTGTATAAAATAGAACGCAGGCTATTATTCTAACCGTATACCATTATGTAGAGAAGACTGAAAGGAAACATATAAAACAGTTTATAACTAATTTAAAAATGGTGGGATTACATATTTCCCCCTCTATTTTTCAAATATTTTGCAATGTTGTTATACTGCTTTAATAATAAAATTTTTAATTCATAGTCTATTAATGATATTCTTCACTTATTTCCAGAATGGCTGTAATGTCAGCTGAAATATGAAATTTTCTTCTGCGCACCAATATTTTCGAGAATGTCATATGCTCAAGCAGTGTGTGGTAAGACGCATCATTTATCTCTGAATTGGGCTGATATTAATTTTCAAGGTAACAAATCTGTTTCCTCTATGGAATTAAGTTTCTGCTAGAGAACTTACTCTTGCTATGCTAAACAGTAGTTAACAAAAAGCCATTATTTTCAAGTGTCGAGTGCTTCCTATACTAAAATGTTTTTATACATTCATAACTCACAAACAATCAGCCTGATTACAGCTCTGGGATCTTAAAAATGCATTGGGACAGCATTTTCATATGCCCGGCAACCCAGAGGTTCAAACACAGAACTACTGTTTATGAAGGAAGTCATGACTTTTTTACTACTTAGGAAAACCAGGCTATGTGTGCCAGGAGAGATGTATTTAAATCCACGATGAATAAGATCACTTTATTTCTATCTTTCACCTCCTAGATTTCCTAAAACCTAACTTAGAGAGCAAT
Organism: Equus caballus; assembly: GCF_041296265.1. Taxonomy (NCBI): domain Eukaryota; kingdom Metazoa; phylum Chordata; class Mammalia; order Perissodactyla; family Equidae; genus Equus; species Equus caballus. Next base: position 74,639,625 of record NC_091687.1, read on the forward strand.
CCACTTCTGTGTGTTGAGCAGAGAACGGTGCAAATAGCTTAAGCTCAAATATTGATGCTATATCCAATTTCGTAGAAGATTACACATTCCTGAGCCTTTATCCTCAAGTCCGCAACTCTTCCTCTGTTCCACCTTTTTTTTTTTTTTAAAGATTTAATTTTTTTCCTTTTTCTCCCCAAAGCCCCCTGGTACATAGTTGCGTATTTTTATTTGTAGGTCCTTCTAGTTGTGACATGTGGGATGCTGCCTCAGCATGGTTTGACGAGCGGTGCCATGTCCGTGCCCTGGATCTGAACCGGTGAAACCCTGGGCCGCTGAAGCAGAGGGAGTGAACTTAACCACTCTGCCACAGGGCCAGCCCCTCCTCTGTTCCATCTTTGATTCCTGGTTCCATCTTTCGGGAATTTACCTAAGATAAACAGGGTTATTCCAGACTTGCTTCTCTCCTTCATCGAGAGACTGTCAACTTCTGTCAACTAAACCTCTAAAATGTTTTTCTTTTTAAAGATTGGCACTTGAGCTAACATCTGTTGCCAATCTTCTTTTTTTTCCTTCTTCTTCCCCAAAGGCCCCCAGCACATAGTTGTATATTCTAGTTGTGAACGCCTCTGGTCATGCTATGTGGGATGCTTCCTCAGCATGACCTGATGAGCGGTGCCATGTCCACACCCAGGATCCGAACTGGTGAAACCCTGGACCACCGAAGCGGAGCATGTGGACTTAACCACTCGGCCACGGGGCCGGCCCCTAATATGCTTTTTGAGTTGATTCCCTCTTTATTTCTACACCTGGACCATTATATTAGCTTTTTGATAAAACTCTACCAAAGTTAACCTCCTCAAACAATATTTAAATATTTTTTACTTTCATATTAAAAAATCTTTGGTGGCTTTTCACTGCCTGTGGAAGTCCAAATTTCTTTTAATTTGAAAATTAACAAGTGGTAACTGGTCACCCACCTTTAACTCTTCTAGTTTTATTTTTTAAATCTCCTTATGCACTTCATATCTGATTCTGACACAGTAAGTTGCTCTCATTTCCTCAGTTCAGGAGGCCTTTGCATGACTCCATGCCTGTGCTAGAATATCTTTTGTATAGCACATTACAAACACTTAGCCATTATCTGCTTACATCCACCTCCCTCACCAGGTTGTCAGTCACTCAGGACAGAGACCCTGTCTCGTTCATTACTGGATACCAAGCAACTGACAAAGGGTAAGAACTCAGGATACATTAGTTGAGTGAATGAATGATTTAATGAATCCTATGCTCCAAAGAGATGACTCTGGTTTTCCTAGGTGAGAAACTTTGGGAGGCGAGGAGCTAGGATGGGGAGTGTCCACAGAGCTGGCCCAGATTGAGCTGGAAGCAGAGTTCTGATAAGTGTTCTAAAGATAGAGAGGAGGGAGCCAAACTGGAAACATGGTGGGGGCTGCACTTGAGGTCAGAAACCAAGAACTAAAGAAATGGATTGAGTCAAGAATAAAATTGAGTGTAATCAGAGAAACAGAGATCCTGTACTATCTTTCCTATGGCCTCCCATAGATAGCTTTCTTGTCACAGATGGGCCAAATTATATTTTCTGCTAAGAACCTGAGGTAGAGAGAATCCGTGTAAGTAAAGTAGAACCCAATATTTTGACAGGAAGCTGAGTGGAGGGCAGAGCTGACTTTCAGTCCTGACTATTCAGGAACTTAACCAACACATGCATGGACTGATGGCTAGAAGTGGAACAAAGACATACCAGTCAGAAGGAACAGAATGTACAAGGGCTCAGAGATGTGAAAGTGCTATATCATGTTTGAGGAATTCCTAATACTCTCATTTGGTGGGAAAATAGGATGTGAGGGAGCAGTAGAGGAGAAGAGGATTAGCGACTTTTGGGAAAGAGTGAAAAATCCAAGATGGCCCCTCTAATCCCTGCCTCCTCATATTCACATGTAAACTTTTCCTCTTAAATATGGGCAGAAACTGTGATTTGATTCTAACCAATAGAATATGGCACAGGTGAGGAGATGTCAGTCCCATGATTACATTACATTCTATAATAGTCTATCTTGCCAGCAGACTCGCTCCCTCTCCTACCTTGATTGTTTTGAAGAAATAGGTGCCATGAATTCTATAGCTACCAATAACCACATGAGCAGGGAAGTAAATCCCATCCTCATTGAATGTCCGCATAAGAATGGAGCCCTGGCCAGCACCTTGATAACAGCCTTGAGAGACTCTAAGCAGAGGACCCAACTAAGTCATATCCACATTACTGACATACAGAAACTGGAAGATAATAAAAGCGTTGTTTTAAACCACTAAGTTTGTGGTGATTTGGTGTGCAGCAATAGCAAACAAATACAGATTTTAGTATCTGGAAGTGGGATGCTGCTGAAACAAACACCTAAAAATGTAGCAGTGGCTTTGAAACCAGGCAATGGGTGGAGTCTAGAGACATTTTAAGTATCACGATGGAAAAGGCCTAAATTGGCTAAAATAGGCTGTTAGTAGAAATCTGGACTTTAAGGACCCTGTCTGAGGATTCAAAAGGAAGTGAGGAGCATGTTATTGGAAAATGGAAGAAGGGAGTCTCTTGTTATGTAATAGCAGGAAGGTAGAAAATTGTTTTTAGCAGCTATGTAGAAAGAAGGACTATAGCTAAACATATTTCCAAAGTGTTGAAGGCACTTATAAAAAAATGTAAGAGGAGAAAGAGAGAGATTGCAGAAAGAACTATTTAACAAAAGAGATCAGGACTTGATGATTTTGAAAATTCTCTGCCTCTCCAGAGGACTAAAGATGCTAAAATTAAGATAATGTGATCTAGAGAAAAAGCTGAGGATATGACTGTACAAACTTTTGTTAAAATTTCAGAAAGATTAAAAGGCCAGAGTGTTCAGTCACACAAGGGGTCTTTTCAAGAGTTTAAGGGTTTTCCCTACAGATCCTCTGAATCAAACCAAAGGGACTCTCGGAGACTTAAGTTTGTTGTCCAACCATCTCAACAGGAGCCAAAGATAGAAGAAGGATTATCTTGAACAGATCTGTGGATGTGAGTTTTATCTGGTGGAATGAACCACATTGAAATCCATGGGAGACCCACAAAATTTTTGAGAAAATTATTTCAGCAGAAACACTTCCAGCTTGGGTGGAAAGGAACAGAGAAAGTACAAAATGGAAGGAGACTGTGGGACTCCCAACATTCTCCTGTCAGGAAGTAGGCTGATAAAACTACTTGGCTGTTCAGGGTAGGCCCAGTGGCACAGCGGTTAAGTGCACACATTCCGCTTTGGTGGCCCAGGGTTCACTGGTTCGGATCCCGGGTGTGGACACAGCACCGTGTGGCAAGCCATGCTGTGGTAGGCATCCCACATATATAGTAGAGGAAAATGGGCATGGATGTTAGCTCAGGGCCAGTCTTCCTCAGAAAAAAGAGGAGGATTGGCAGATGTTAGCTCAGGGCTAATCTTCCTCGAAAAAAAACTACTTGGCTGTAGCATATGCTACCATTTATGAAAAAGGAAAGATGAGTCAAAAAGCAGAACAAAGATCCCAGATGACTGTGCTGAGAGCCATGGAGAATTATTTCCAGCCTTTGAAACTTAATAAAGAACCTCTCAACTTTTTTTGTCTGGCTGGATTGATTTCTGAACTACTATGGACCGGTAACTTTTTTTTAACCTTCCATTTTACACCTTTATAAACCGGAATGTCTGTAGCTGTTTTCCTACACCTATCCCACCATTGCACGTTGGATATATTGGGACAGATAACTTTAGTTTTACAAGTTCACATATGCTTCTCAGGAGCTGTAATTAACAGATTACACTGAGGAGCCTGATCTGCTCCTGGACCTGATTCAGATGATGAGAGTTTGAACTTTGAGCTTATGTTATAATGCAATGAGGGGCTGGCTGGCGATGCAGTGGTTAAGTTTGCACGTTCCCCTACAGCGGCCTGGGGTGCGCTGGTTCAGATCCCGGGTGTGGACATGGCACCGCTTGGCAAGCCATGCTGTGGTAGGCTTCTCACATATAAAGTAGAGGAAGATGGGCACGGATGTTACCTCAGGGCCAGTCTTCCTCAGCAAAACGAGGAGAATTGGTGGCAGATGTTAGCTCAGGGCTAATCTTCCTCAAAAAGAAAAAAAAAATAATAATGCAGTGAGACTCTTGGGAATCTTAGGAAGAAGAAAATGCATTTTGCATGTGGAAGCGATGTGAATCATTGGTGTCCAGAGGGTGGACTGAGTCAAATAGACTCTAAAGTGGCCCTCATGATTGAAAATTTCCTGGGGAAATTACCTCCTCTTGCAAGACCTGTGACTTGATTCTAAATAATAGAATATAGCAAAGGTGATGGGATGTCACTCTAACGATTAAGATATACTAGATTCTGACTTGCTAGCAGACTCTCTCTCTCTCCACTTGCTGTTTTTACACAAGTAAGCCTCCATGAATCCTTTAGCTGCAAGGAAGGGAATGCTTCCAATAACCACATGAGTGGGGTGGTGGATACTTCCCTAGTTGCAACTCCAGATGAGAGCTCAGCCTTGGCAGGGTCATTTTTTTTTTCTTTTTTCTTTTTTTTTTTTTTTTTTTGAGGAAGATTAGTGCTGAGCTAACATCTGCTGCCAATCCTCCTCTTTTTGCTGAGGAAGACTGGCCCTGAGCTAAGATCTGTGCCCATCTTCCTCTACTTTATATGTGGGATGCCTACCACAGCATGGCTTGCCAAGCAGTGCCATGTCCACACCTGGGATCCGAACTGGTGAACCCTGGGCCACCAAAGTGGAATGAGTACACTTAACCGCTGTGCCACCGGGTCAGCCCCAGCAGGGTCTTTGTATTGTGTAATTTGTTTCTCAGCAATAGATAACTAATACGTTAGCATAGGAGGCAAAAACCCCTGATAATCTCCACTTTCATCCTCAGTCTATAAAAGCAGTTAAAATACTAAGTTTTGAGGAGGAAACAATTATATTTTGTCTTATCAAGCTTTGTCAAAGCCTTCTCAAACATTTTATTAGTTTACTATTCAAAGAAGTAAAGAATTATTAAGGCCAGTTTTTCACTCAGATTAATCTTCTACTTTCTTCTCTAATATTGCCTTTCATATCTGCTGATATTCACCCCCAACACAAGCTGTGTCCAACTCTCCTGATCCATTTGAAGTGGTAGGCCCTTTATTACCATCAACTGCTTTTAGATTACTCCAGTGGCTCATTTTCATTTTGAAAAACCTTGTCTTACTTTATACATCTGCGGGAATTCCAGCATGTCCTTTGGTACTTTTTCAGTGAATTACAACCATCTTGAACACAACATAAAAATGAATATTAATCAGAATATTGTATGCATTTATTATCCAGTTTATCCTTGGTGAATAATTGTAAAGAGAGACTATGGAAAAATATCCTTCTGTCAATGTTCTCTACATTGATTTAGGACAGATGAGAGAAGCAACAAAGGATGCTAACAAAGCTATTTCTTTGGACATTCTGAACCCAGTAGGTTTAAAAAATTTTAATAGCAAAATAAATGACCAATAATGTGTACCATTCCCATGTTTCTTTCCTTTATCATCTCTGCTTGCTATTTTTTGGATATAATACTTTTCCCTGTTTTTATGTATGTCTGTGCCACTGTATATCTCCTTGATTAGTTTTTAAGTCAGTGAAAATTGTGCACTTTGGGATATAAGAATGAAATTTAGGAAGACTTTACATTAAAAATTATTGTAATCAATAATATTACACTATAGCTGATTTACTACTACACATCATCTTCATAAAATGTGCCTTAAAAAACTTCACTTTCAGCGAACTGGATTGATCAAATATTGTATTAACATTTTGCACAATTTTTCACCAAATGGTATATGTGGTTTTCTGAAACGGTAAGCAGACCTAATTAAGGTAATGAATGTAAACCCCCAGAGAAGATGATTGTAAGTCTACAGCTTGAGAACTCTGAAAGGTATCTCTTCCATTCTCTTATTTTGCAGATGAGGAATCTGAGATCCAGGCAACCGAATGGTTAAGGTTATGTGAGCTCCAGAGACATCAGATTGTAAATGACACCCGCACTGGGGGACACCATTCACATGATCTAAGTTTAACCACAATTAGTACAACCTTGTCAATTAACAGAACTCGTGGGACAAAAATCCTGATCTCTGAACTCCTGGGCTGGGGCTCTTCCAACTCTGCTGCACTAGCTTGCTCTACGTCTTCTTTGTTTGTTTTTTTTTTCCTAATTTTTTTAAATTTTATTTTTCATTTTTCTCCCCAAAGTCCCCCGGTACATAGTTGTATATTTTTTAGTTGTGGGTCCTTCTAGTTGTGGCATGTGGGATGCCACCTCAGCATGGCCCGGTAAGCAGTGCCATGTCTCAGCCCAGGATTTGAACTGGTGAAACCCTGGGCTGCCGAAGCAGAGCGTGCGAACTTAACCACGTGGCCATGGGGCTGGCCCTCTTCTTTGCTTGTTTTGATCCCCCTTTTTTTTTTAAACCTAAAGATTAACCACTTTTTTCATCACTTTTATTTTTTCCAGGCAGTGTACCATGTTAGAGCTCTCATGTGGAATTCACGCAAAGAAACCAAAAGAGCCATTTATGTTCTGAACTATGGCGTCAGGCTAAATCCTTCTCACATTTGTACCTTAATATCAAGAGGGTCCATCACTAACTCTGTTATAGATGAAAAGAAGAAGTTAGATGAGAATAAAGATTGTGAAAAAGTAAATGTAATTTCCAAAAAGTTTTTGACATCATAAATCTTAAATTGATATGTATTCCTTCTTTTACCTAAAGTTTTAACTCTCATAAGAAATGCAATGTGAAAAGCTCTAAATTAATAATTATAAATTTGGGGCAAGAAATTTAGAAATCATTGCATCATGATAGCGTTAGCCTAACCAAGAACGAATTATAAAACAAAATAAGAAGACCTTGTGTCCATGAGTGATGTAAAGGCAGATCCCATAAGCTCTTAGAGTAATATACATTGACATACACTTTTTGAATTTTAATGACCTCTGAAGAAAGATATTTAAATCTTTGCATATTTTAAATATTTTTCAAAGAAACGTCTAAAAGAAACATTTATTTCTATACCTGTTATGTCAGTGTCACATTGATGGCATCCATTCATTAATTAAGCATGAGATAAGCTGAAAATAGTCCTACTTTTGCCACAAGCCCACTTTGCAGAATCTGAAGCTACCTTCTGGTATTATGGAAGAAGCAATCCCTTGACCAATCTGAAGTATGGATCCTCTTTGGCTTATGATGGGGTTATGTCCAATAAACCTGTCATAAGTTGAAAGTATTGTAAGTCGAAAATGCGTTCACCACACTTAACCTACTGAACCTCATAGCCTCCCTTAAACATGCTTAGAACACTTAGATTAGCCTACAGTTGGGCAGTCATCTAACAAAAAGCCTATTTTAAAGTGTTGACTTCATCTCATGTAATTTATTCAATACTGTACTGAACGTGAAAAACAGTGGTTGTGTGGGTACAGAATGGTTGTAAGTGTGTCGATTATTTACCTTCGTGGTTGCGTGGCTGACTGGGAGCTGCGGCTCACTGCCACTGCCCAGCATCCCGAGACAGTACCGTACTGCATCTCCCTAGCACAGGAAAAGATCAAAATTCAAACTACAGTTTCTACTGAATGCATATTGCTTTCACACCATCATAAAGTTGGAAAAAACATCGTTGGATCATCATAAGTACAGGACTGTCTGTAATCTTCTGGAATGCTTTTGAGCTCAACTGAAAAAACTTAGAAAGCTTAGACTTCTAGTCCTTCTGTTTCAGTCAGATCTATTGCCAGTAATCACACTCAAAGCTCTTTTCTGGAACATCCATACTGTTTTCCATAGTGGCTGCACCAATTGACATTGCCACCAACAATGCACAAGGGTTCCTTTTTCTCCACATCCTCAGCAATACTTGTTATCTCTTGTCTTTTTGATGATAGCCATTCTAACAGGTGTGAGGTGATACCTCATTGTGGTTTTGATATGCATTTCCCTGATGATTAGTGATGCTGAGTATTTTTTCATGTACCAGTTTGCTGCTTGAATACTGTCTTTTTTGAAAAAATTCAGGTTCTTCACCCATCTTTTTAAATTGGATTGTTTGGGTATTTATTGTTGTTAAGTTGTATAAGTTCCTTATATATTTTGGATATTAACGCCTTACCAGATATACGGTTTGCAAATATTTTCTCCCATTCTGTAGGTTGCCTTTTTGTCTTGTTGAGTATTTCTTTGGCTGTGCAGAAATTTTTTAGTTCGACATAGTCCAACTTGTTTATTTTGCTTTGTTTCTTGTGCTTTGGGTATCATATTTATGAAATTATTGGCAAAACCAATGTCAAAGAGCTTTTTCCCTAAGTTTTCTTCTAGGTGTTTTATGGTTTCAGATCTCAGTTAAGTCTTTATTGTGCGGAGCTGTCCTGTGCATTGAAGGATATTTAGCAGCATCCCTGGCCTTTACCCAGTAGATGCCAGTAGCATACTCTCTCTCAGTTGCAGGAACCAAAAGTGTCTCTAGACATTGCCAAGTGGTCCCCGGGGGCAAAATTACCCCAGTTGAGAATCGCTGCTTTATTCCCCTGTTTGGATTCATGTGAGGTTTTTGAAAAAGGCTATGAGTAAAAAGAGTCTTATCTTCTGTCGTTTAGGACTGCATACACAGTTAAGTTTTTTCAACCTTGTCAAACCCCAGATTTCTGGATACGGTATCCTTTTACATCTTACAAAGTGGCCGAGTCTTGTCTGATCTCATCTCTTTCTTGTAATAACTTGCCAAAAAGTAGCAAGGAGCTGCAGGTGCATAGTGACATTCTGGCTTTTTTTAGCTGCTTCCCCTAGAGCTGTAGGCACGATAGGCATATGATTTGCCTTCCAAATGATCACAGGAGACACTGCTACTAAAAGTTTTGCTGTGGCATAACGAGAGTTACCAGATTTTTAGCTTGCAAAGTCTGTATCCTTTATTCCTGGGATCACACTGCTAAGCCAATACCACATTTCTGTTATGGCAGCACTCCACTTCTGAGTATCAGTCTCTGTTATAAGTTTGAATGACAAGAAAAAATAAGCCCTTCAAAGATTAAGGGGAAGAAGAATTTTGGTAGAAGGAATAGCTAGTGGAAAGGTTCAAGGGTGGGTGCATATTGGTCTACTTGAGGAACAAAAAGAAAGCCAGTGTGGATGGAACTTAGTGGAAAAGGGGTGGAGCAACCTGAGATGAGGTCACAGAGGCAGACAGGGGCTGGGGTGTAGGACTTTCTGGCCAGTTTAAAAAGTATGGATTTGTTCTAGGAGCAATGTGAAGCCATGTGAGTATTTTAAGCAAAGAAGGGAAAGAAGTTGATCATTCTGGGTACCATGGGGGAAAAGAGTTGTAGGGAAACAAGAGCAAAAGCAAGGAGTCCTATAAAAAGAAGTTCAAGTGAGATGCGCTGGTTGCTTAGCTATGGACTGTAATTGAAGAGAGAGAGGAAAATGGATGGATGAGGGGTGTTTTAGAGATAAAGCTGGAGGGACTTCTTGATAAATTGAATATTGGGATGACGAAAAAAGAGGAATCAGGATAATTCCTGGATTTTGACTTAAGTAACTGAGGGAATAGTGGTTTAATTTATTCAGCTGAAAAGGACTCAGATAAAAACAAAAATTCAGGGGTTTTTTTTAGTCAAATTAAGTTTGACATGCCATTAGTCAACCCTGTGGTGATAGTAAGTGGCCAATTTGCTCTCTGATTCAAGATTTACTGGAAGACAGAAGGAATAAGAATTTTGACTTAAGACTTCATCAGCATTTGAGGCTATTGAAAGCCATGGTCCTGAATGAGGTTGTTAATGGAGAGTGGAGAAGAAAAGGGAGCTTAAGATAGGTCCTGGGGCTTACCAAAATTTAGAACTTGAGCAGAGTAAGAGGAACAAGCAAAGGAAACTGACAAGGGGCAGAGAGAGAGAGGTAGGAAGAAACTGAGAGATTGGGTGCCAAGGAGATGTAATGAGAGGTAAATCCTCTTCCTACTGCTGATTTTCAGTCCTCTTGCCAGTAGCAGTTTTGGGTATATACTTCCAGGAGGTATAAGCAGGTAGTTTATACAAGAGAATTCATATTCTTTAAAGATACTCCAACCCAGGGACTGGTCCATAGCTGAGTGGTTAAGTTTGCATGCTCCACTTTGGTGGCCCAGGGTTTTGCTGGTTTGGATCCTGGGCGCAGATCTAGCACTGCTCATCAGGGCATGCTGAGGAGGCGTCCCACATAGCAGAGCCAGAAGGAAACACAGCTAGAATATACAACTATGTACTGGGGGGCTTTGGGAAGAAGAAGAAAATTTAAAAAAAAAAGATACTCCAATGCAAATAGGAAGACACCATAGTATGAGTTTGCAACCTACTTATAACAGTATGTCTTGAAGATCTTTCCATAGTAATACAAACACATTGATGTCTTCTTTTCTATGACTTCATAGTATTTGAACCTTATCTTCAAAATCCAAGCAACCTCCCAATTTTCAGATGAGTTATATAAAAGGATGCTCTATTTACACACACACATGCACACACTAATAATAATAATAATTTAAAGAATAAGATGCCACCTGAACACAAAACACTCTAATTTGAATTAGTGAATACTTGGGGCTTCAGATTTGACCTTAACTTTGGGATTTAATAATTGCCAGAACTGAGGGTTATAGAAAACCAGCAACAATGTTCTCAACATCCAGAAGAGTGAAATGTGTAAAAACAAGAGAAAATGTTCCCTTGTGTAGGTTTCATGCACACAAAAGTAATGGAATTAAATGAATACCCTCTGACAATGCAGTGGAATGGAGAGTTATTAAAACCATCCAATCATAAAACCTGGCTGCTGGAATCCTGGTTCCAATTAAGTAAATAAAGCAGCTTATTCTGGTTTTATTGAGTCATAAGTAGAAAAACCCAACCTGTTGTTTTCTGAAGGAGATAGTGATTGTAGGTCTAAAAAGTTTCCTCTCTCCGTCTGTATTTCTGAACAGTTATGTTTCTTACTGCAATGAAGGAATGAGCCTGATAAAAGGACTAATCACTGGATGTTTACAATACCATCAAACTATTCAGATTCATTTGTTAGATTGCTTGTAATTATGTGAAACAGCTTTTTGCACCATAGAAATAGACTTTGTACAATAATAGGTTTACAAATAGTCGCCATAAACAAACAGATGACTTAAAACAATAATGACTTTTGAGATGAAAATTTCTCACATTTTTGTTCACTCAGTGATCATTGCATTTAAGCATCATTAATGAAGCGTTAGCAACATACACCAATACGGTTGAGATGTCATCTTTTCTCTTTGATAAGTTAGTAAAATATGCCTGACTAATAATTGTTTCTTGGATGTTACAGTCTTCAAGAGTCCTAAAATGGCTGATTTCTATGACAAATAAGTACTCTAACAGATGAGAATTTAAGCTACTTAAAAAAAATTTTTGTTATAGCAAAATAGGCTTAATTAATTTTTTTCAATCTGTTGGTATAAACATGCATCGATACCAAGACCTGAGAACCTGGGATAGGAAGGAGACTCAGGCCTGGGGAGCCATATCAGGTCTGTGTTCTTTTAACCTAAAACACATTCCAAACTCATGCAAAGGCCACTCCCTGACTTGGGGTCTATACTTTCCCTGGAAGGGCTCTCATTCTGATCTGATGCACTGGCCTCCAGCTTTGGTTTCTCCTATTATTCTCCCTCCTTCTGGTCAAGCTTATGTGTGTTGTCAAGGTCATTACACTTAAAACATTTTTCTTTTTACCCGTTTTGCCTTTTTTCTGCTGGTAGAAATTTTTAAAGAGCAGAATCTGTGTGATTCTTTAGCCCCAGGTGAGTCTCTGTCCACTGATCGTAAGGAAGAAGGTTCCTCTTGGGGTGTTCTTTTTTCTCTCTTAGAGTGCCACATGCCCAGGCTCTCCCCTCAAAGTAAGGTTAAGAGTTTCTTTTGTTTTGAGCAGTGAAAATTACTCTCAGAAACTGAGACTGTCTTTGTCGATATGTTGTTTTTTTGGCTAGGAGGATTTGGCCTTGAGCTAACATCCATTGCCAATCTTCCTCTTTTTGCTGGAGGAAGATTATCCCTGCGCTAACATATGTGCCACTCTTCCTCTATGTTGTATGTGGGACGCCTCCACATCATGGCTTGATGACTGGTGTGTGCGTCTGTTCTGGGGATCCGAACCAGTACATCCTGGGCCGCTGAAGCAGAGCCCTCTAACTTAACTACTACACCACCAGGCTGGCCCCTGCTGATAGTTTATTTAACACAGGTTCACTGTGGGAATTATAATAGTTTCACAAGCCAATAGCATACAGGGTAATGTCTCTTAGTAAGCCAATAAAGAAATAATGTATGCCAAACCAATGATAGATTAATCACACTATAGTTCCAGGCAAGGGGAGATGAAAGGAATGAAGTCCAAATTTAGTTGAGGTGTACCTTTTCTAGGAGTTGGTTCTGGGGAGAGACGGCTTTGCCAACTGAGAGCTGACGTCCTGCTGCTAGTGCAAAATAAGTCCCTTGCTGTCGAGCATGTTGCTAAGGAAGGAGGGTGCTGGCGTTGATGCGCAGGCTGATCTTCTTCATTGGGCCACTACACAGCTTCCACCACTGCTGGTAAAAGTCACCTTTACCACAGCAGGAGCTAATGCCCCAAAAGTCTTCAAAGAGCTACTTCGATAGCAAAGGGTAGCCTTGTCCAGACAGCACACGATCGAATATTCCTCACAAAGTTTCAGTATTCATTGTCTAAAAGTCTCCTTCTTGTGGTTGTTTCTTCATATGTTCTTACCCATAAGACCCCTCAGCAGCTGAGCTACTGAGTGCTTATTGACAGCCACAGATGGCCAATGACAATATCCCAAGGCAGCTTCTTTATATGAAAACAACTTTACTTATAAAAACAACTTCATTCTCAGATCAAAACAACCTCACTCTTAAAAACAATTTCATTTTTGTCATAAACAAGTTGACTTGCCATCATATCTGACGAATAATTATGAAGTAGACTCTGATAGACTTAAAACAAAAGAGTTTATTCGGTGTTTGTGAGGACTGCAGCCTGGGAAGCACAGATTCAAGTAGCACTTGAACTGTGTTCCGGCCGTTGAAGGGAAAAGGAAGGTTAATAGTCATGGCTAACAAAAGCAAAGAAAAAAAAGAGAGAATGAACGTCTTTTAACAAATTCCAGGCCCAAGGTAATCATCAGGGTGAGGGTCAGTTGAAACAAGCCATTAAACTTAGGAATGTGGAAGATGACCGTGACAGGAATGGAGTCTCTGTCCCGGTCATCTTACCTTCCTTGAGAAGACTTGCAGATGCATTTCAGGTGTTTAATGAGTTTAAGAGTTCATCTTCAAGGAGGAATTTGTTCCTCTCCTCTTCATGTCTGCCCAGCTCCATTTTAGTGCCTAGCATAAGAGACTTCATCTTTTTTTCAATTCCACATATCAAACTAATACATAGCATAATATTTTTTTCAGAATTTTCTCTGCCTTCTTCAGCCTCACTACACTGTTTTCCCAAGAGAGTATATAGCATGTTGATTCCTGGCATTCTTTTCCCTTTGTTCCAAATTGTTCTGGTTTTAGATAATATTTCTCAAAATGTAAAGTTTGTTTTGGACCCCTTCCTATTGGCGGTGCTGATTATTTGTTATTTGCTATTTTTGTTGTTTTTTCATCTGGCTTGGGGGATGGGCTTCTTCAAGTCTGCACTAAACTACCGCTCACCAGGACACGAGGTCCCCAAGAGCAGTGATTTTGTTTTATAATCCACTCTTTCCCCAGTACCCAAGGGCAGGGACCTTGTTTTATAATCCACTCTCTACCTAGTACCAGACTATTTCTGAATAATGAACGACTCTTTCACAACACTTTTAGGGGCATAAAGCATGTGGCAGGTTGTATCAAGTGTCCTACAAGTCTCTGGAAGCTCGATTCAGTTGAGTGGTGTAGACCTACTAGACTGAAAGCCTCGGGGTATGGATGTTTCCTTTACAACCGACAGCTCCTCATCCAGGTGAACAGTCCTTCTTTCCAATCCATGGTCTCTCCCGCCCATCCAGCTCCCCGCAGAAACCTGCCTCTGGGCACCCTCAAACCTCAGCCAAGCACTGAGAATTGCAAGGAATGAAGTCCATTTTAGGCAATTGGTCTGTCTCAAATACTACATGCTAAATATTAAATATTTATATTTATATACAGTTCCTCTCCAGAAGATATAGGAAGGGTTTTTCCCCAATCATGTAATATTTTTTCTGAGCATGAACAATTATGTGTGCATTAACTAAACAAGGAGGCACACTATCTGCCTGCTGTGTGCCCGGCCTTGAGTACCAAGATACAATCATGACGAACATAATCCCTGCCCTCCGAGGGCTTATAGTCTAGTGAGAGAAGGAAGTAAATACAAATTATATACATCTGCAACCTGGTTTGTTGAATTCGGTGAAAAAATTTCAAATATAGTCGCGCACCACATGACATTTTGATGATCGATGGACCACATATCTGACGTGGTCCCATAAGATTAGTACCATATAGCCCAGGCGTGTAGTAGGCTATACCATCTAGGTTTGTGTAAGTACATATAAGATATTCACACAAGAACGTAATCACCAAACGACTCATTTCTCAGAATGTACCCCTGTTGTCAAGTGACACGTGACTCTGGATATGTCCTGCAGGATTCAGTGATTATTGATGATAGAGACGAGAGTTCAGGGAAGTCTTTGCATTTTATTCCCCTACAGATTGGAGGAACAGATTGGTGATTGTTTTTAAAAAGCAAAATGCTTTTGAAATTTTGCCTGAAATTCAAATGAAAATTTTGCATAAAATTTTTGGGCTTCAAAGAGAAAAAGCATAAATATTTGGCAACCTAAGTATCTATTGTGTGGTTAGGAATCTTTTAACATCCGCTTAGTATGCACTTAAAGTCAGAGATTCACATCAACTATTCAAATGCAAAACTCTCATTGAATTCAACAGCTGTCTCTTCTGCTTTTAGCTACTAGTTTATTTTCCCCTTGTTCTTTGAAAATGAATGCTGTATGGAAATTGCTAGCTATCCTTGTTAAAGTATAGGCATAAATGGTACAGTCTGGAATTGTCAAAATGCGTTTTACCTAAATAGCCGTTCCTCGGACGAAAGTTAATTATGATATTTCATTTACTAAACCAGGAAAACTTGCCACGTTTGTTTTAGCCCAATATCTTTTCAAGATTTTGTTTCCAATGTTTTGTCAAGATTTTTGCAATAGAAAATTAAAATACTGCTTTATTGTTTTTTAGAAAAGCCTTTTCCTATTTTATTTCCATTCCATTCCATTTTCCAGCAAGCTGCTAATCCCACATTCCATGAGCAACAAAGTACTGGTTCATCTTTAAACTAGAGGTCTTCTTTGTTCTCAGTAGCCTGCTTGGAAGCAGGCTCTGCACCCTGCTTTTTAGATGTATGGTCTGGAATCTAAGGGAATTAGAAAACAGACATGTAAAAGCATTACCTTCTCTTCACCTGCCTTCTTCTAGTACCACTAGAGAGAGATTGAAAGCATGTCCTGTTCTTATGTGGCAGCCCCTCAGTGCTTTCTCTGAGAGAGGAGGGGCATAAATCCGAGGTAATCTACAGGTTACCAGGACAAAGGTTCTGGGTCTACTTAAATCCTGTGAGGAGAGAAAGGTGCCTGGAATGCTACCTACACCTTGATGAGGTCCTGTAGATCTTTGCAGAAATGCAAACCTGCATAAGGCTGCCCTACACAGATTTCTTTCAGTCCCACATCAGGAAAAATGTGCAAGTATAACTAGCTCAAACCTCTGGTCCCCAGCACAGGATTCTGCATCCGACATTGGTACCAAGGGAATTGGTTCCTACCTCAATTTATCAAGTAATTATTGCATGCTTAGGATGTGCCAGGCACTACTTTAGTTGCAAGGAATAACATGGCAAGTAAAACCAGATGCAGTCCCTGCCCTCATGTAGCTTACAGTCTAGTAGAAGAGACCTTAAATCAAATAATTACATAAATAAATGTGCACTTACAGCCTAAGTGAGCACAGTGCTATGAGAGTGAGGAACAAAAGAATCCAATCTGGTTGCTGGGGCAGGCAAGCCTTCCGAGAGGAATGATATTTGTGCTGAATTAATTTGGCAAAGAGAGATTGTCGGGTAGAGGAAGAATGTTCTTGGGAGAGGGGAGAGCAAATGCAAAGGCACTGTGCTTAGAGGGAGCAGGATGATTTGAGAAACTAAAAGAAGATAGTGTGGTCAGAATGCAGAGGGCTGGTCAGGGCATGGTGTGATATGACCCTGGAGAGGCAGACAGGGGCCAGATCATACTGGGATCTTGTGGAATTGGGGGTTTTATTACAAAGAGAGTGGGAGGTCACTGAAAGGCTTTAAGCAAAGGGCTGGTATAGAGAAAGGAAGTTAGGGTGAGGTGACATACCCAAAAGTTTATAGATTCTTTGTGAGTTTAGCGTTCTTAAATAGTCTAACCTTATTTTTACCTTTTTTTGTTTTGCTGAGGAAGGTTCACCCTGACCTAACGTCTGTGCCAATCTTCCGCTATTTTGTTTGTGGGTCACCACCACAACATGGCTGCCAACGAGTGATGTAGGTCACTGAAGTGGAACACACTCAGCTTAACCACTAGGCCACAGGGCCAGACTCTGTTTTTTACTTTTTAATATCATCCATACACAGCCAAACAAATTTTTATTTTCAAATAAATGATGATATTCTTTGAGTATATAAAAGTAAATAAAATTAAAAATTTTATTTTTAATAAATTCCCAAATGGAAGACCAAATGGTTAACACTACTAAAAGAACATAAAAATTTGTTTAATTATTTCTCTAATGAAAATTTCTACTCTACTATTTGCCTGGCTTAGCCTGAAATTTTACTCTTTTTGGGTTGACAAATTACATTCTTTTAGTGCCTACCCTATAATACACTATTTTTTTCATCTTTAAATTACTTTTGATTCTTAAGGAGTTCCCCAATCTCTTTCACATTCAGACGATCTAAAACCTTAGTGACTTTTTAAAATAAATTTTTATTTTACTTCCTCTCAGTCTTTATATGTCTAGATCAGTTTCTTTGAGGACATCACTCAACAAGTTCATTCATCCATACTTAGTAAAGTTATCAAAGAAATAGAATCCCATAGCCAAATATGTACTTGCTCATACTTCTCTGTCTTGGGTCTTATCTTCATTCACCCTTACTGCTTTGTGGCTTCAGGTCCAGCGAGACAGGCAGGTAATTATTATATCTGGAAGTGCTCCACATGTGGGGAGCTATATCAGTTAGAGTTTATTGGATGCCAGCAACAGACCAATAAAAAAATGAATTTATTAGAAGAATCTGCTCACCCAATTTCAGAAGGAATGGGAATCAGGCCCTCTCAGGATCTTGGTAGCGGTCTCATCAGAGCACTCTGGAGACATTTGGCTTCATGTATTTGAGAGATGAATATGTTACTGTATTGTGGCAATGCCCTCATATTAACATTAGAAATGTAATTTAAAGGACAAAAAAAAAATCCAAATAAAACAGAATCTAGCATACAGAAAAAACCTGTTACCCCTGATCTGGGAAGGTAACCTGGCAATGAGTATTAATTGTTAGGAAAACGGTCATGCCCTTTGATCCAGTAATCTTAACCTTATAGCAATAAAAAAAGTTTATGTTATCTATTAAGTTTACATTTTTGGTAAATTTTCAAAATGCATTTAACCTTGACTTTCATTTGGAGAATATCTTTGTAAATTATGATTTTATAGAACTCAAAACTTAATCAGGGGGCCGGCCCCATGGCCGAGTGGTTAAGTTTGTGCACTCTACTTTGGCAACCCAGGGTTTCGCTGGTTCACATCCTGGGTGCAACCTAGCACCACTCATCAAGCCATGCTGAGGCGGCGTCCCACATAGCAGAACTAGAAGGACCTACAACTAGAATATACAGCTGTGTACTGGGGGGCTTTGGGGAGAAGAAAGAAAAAAAAATTAATCAATATTTCAAAATATTTCTTGGGTAGCTTTGTGACTATGGGATTTAATACTCTCGATCAAATTGTGACTTCAAGCTGAAGTAATCCCTCCTGAGAGGCAGCATTCCTAAAGATGTGCAGAGTCTGAGGCAGTGACTGGTAGAGAACCTTAATGCACAGAAAGCTGGTGTAGACTCAGCCAGCTCCCTGAGCCTGAGACTCACAAACGCCTCTCTGCCTTGAGCTGAGTGCTTTTACCTTGGAATTTGAATCAAACTTGGCACCCAGTCTTATGAAGTAAAAGGTCAGCTATTTAATGAAATAGTTTTAATTAAATGGTAATCGCTCTTTGTATTATATAAAAAGAAATTAAGTAAGTTCCAAACTGGAAAACTGAATAACTAATTCTAATGAGGAAATCAGACTTAGGAACTCAGACAGCAAAATTCTTATTAATTACTTTCTGTAATGAAAATTTATTTTGTCCCATTTGCCTCTGCATTAAGTTTTGTAATGGACTGTATTTCCTATATTTATGCTAAGTTTTTAATTACAATAGGTATTGCTGAGCAATCTCACCCAGAATATGAAAAACAGAACAGGAACGCAGAAGCCATACGGCTACTGGAACTTGAGATGAACTGTATTGACAATTAAAACTTGTTTTTCAATATTCATTATCTTATAAACAAATTTTTAAGCCAGATATAATATTAATTCAAAATCAAAACTATTTTTCCTCCAAGACTGGCCATTTATATCTCAAAGCTGAAAATGTTTCTCATTTCTGTAGACAGGGTTACAGATGTTCATTCTTTTCTTTTTAAAGATTGGCACCTGGGCTAACAACTGTTGCCAATCTTCCTTTTTTTTTTTTTAAGGATTGGCACCTGGGCTAACGAATGTTGACAATCTTTTCTTTTTTGTTTTCTGCTTTATCTCCCCAAACTAACCCTGTACACAGTTGTATATCTTAGTTGCCGGTCCTTCTAGCTGTGGGATGTGGGACGTCGCCTCAATGTGGCCTGACGAGCAGTGCCATGTCCGCGCCCAGGATCCGAACCCTGGGCCGCCGCAGCGGAGTGTGCAAACCTAACCACTCGGCCACGGAGCCGGCCCCGGGTGTTCATTATTATTTCATGGTTACTATGGGTTAATTTAAACGACAGGAGCCAGAATAACTTTGTGAAGGTTTGCACTAAAGCAAAATTAAAGACTGAGTAATGAGCAAATTTAATCTGCACATAAACAGATATGCTTAGCATTGCTTATATCTGGGTGAGCTGTTACTGGTTGCTTCAATTTATTCAACATTTATATATCAGCTGCTTCCATTTCTTTCTTGCTTTCAAGTTTTTAAAAAAATCTTTAAATCTGCCTGTTAGCCAAATTACTCTATTGAAAATGTCCTGAGACATCCAATGATTTTTTCTAATTGCCAGTGCCAATCATTTTTAATATATTTTAAACTGAAGTTTAACACTAAAAAATGCACAGATCATAACTGTACATCTCAATGAATTCTCTCTTCTAAAGGCAACTGCTATTCTTATCTTTATGGTTTAGGTTTGCTTGTTTTCAAACTTTATATAAATATAATCACACAGTTTGCTTGCTCTCTCTCTCTGGCTTCTTTTGCATCACACTGTATTTTTTTTTCTCCCCAAAGCCCCAGTATATAGATCTATATCCTAGTTGCGGGTCATCCTAGTTCTTCTATGTGGGATGCTGCCACAGCATGGCTTTGATGAGCAGTGCATGGGTCAGCACCCAAGATCCAAACTGGCAAACTCTGGGCTGCCAAAGCAGAGCGCACAGACTTAGCCACTCAGCCACAGGGCTAGGGCCACACTGTATTTTTGAAATTCTTCTGTGTTGTCAAGAGTAGCTATTTATTTTAATTTTTGTAGAGTATTCCATTATACAATATATCATAAATTTGTCCATGTATAGCCAGGTTTTGGCTATTATAACAATGCTTCTATGAACACTTTTGTGCACATATTTCTACTGAATTATATATTTAGGAGTGAATTGCTGTGTCACAGGATGAATATTCACAACTGTTGTAGACGATGCCCCAAAATTTCTCACGATGATGGTAACAATTCACGTCTCCACAAGTGATGTATGAGAGTTCTAGTTCTACAAACACGTGTTATTGAGTCTTGAATTTTAACTATTTTGGTAGGTGATTAATGGCGTCTCATTGCATTTTTTTTTAAAGGTTTTATTTTTCCTTTTTCTCCCCAAAGCCCCCCGGCACATAGTTGTATATTTTTAGTTGTGGGTCTTTCTAACTGTGGCATGTGGGACGCCGCCTCAGCAAGGCTTGATGAGCAGTGCCATGTCCACACCCAGGATTCGAACTGGGGGAACCCTGGGCTGCCAAAGTGGAGTGTGCGAAGTTAATCACTTAGCCACGGGGCCAGCCCCCTCGTGCATTTTTTATTTGCACTTCCTTGATTACTAATAAAATTGGTCACTTTTCGCAAGTCTGTTATCTGAAGTTCCTTTTGTACAGTGCTGGTTCAAGGTTCTTGTTCATTTTTTTAAAATGTGTTGTTTGCCTCTTTCATATTCATTTGAGTTACATCTGTACGAATATCTCCTCCCAGTCCATGGCTTGCCTGTTTTACTGTCTTAACTGTGTCTTTTGATGAACATCTGTTTTCAATTTCAAGTCAAATTTGTCATTATTTCCCTTTATTGTTAGCACTTTTTATGTTCTGTTGAGGAAGTCAGTGTCTCAACCTGAAGGCATGAGAATATATCCTATATTGTCTTCCAAATGTTGTATTGATTTGCCTTTTAAAAATTACTTTTGGACACTGTGGGAATTAGAGAACACACCAACAAGACTTTAGGAGTGTTATGGAGGAAGAGTGGAGGATCTTAAGTCAGATATAGATGGCTCCAAGTCAAGGGCTCAAGCACTTTTACTTAAACAAAAAACTACAGCATATATTCCGAGTTTCAGAAGAAGGGATATATGAATAGCATTTTTAAGAACAATGATGGCTGTTCATCCTGGCATCGGTAGGCTTTGTGATTTCCCACTTAACTGGGTTGCAGTATTCCTCCACTAAAGAGAGCTAAAGAGCGAGTGGCTTGGGGCTGTGAGGGATGCAAGCCCAGCTTCCCTGAGGACCATCAATGGGGAGCAGCTCACCTCCTACAGAGGAAGAGCTTTGAACTCCCTGCAGGACAGGTAATATGTCTCAGTTAAAAAGTACATTTGGAAAAAATCGTAGTCCTTATTTTTTTCCCATTCAGTTGGATTTTTATCTGAATTCTGGTATGTTTGTCACTGAACGGAAAACAAAACGAGCCATTTAACTGAAAGACAAAAGTATCAAAGGAAATCAGCTTCACAATTACTTAAAGTGCAATCTGTTCTACGATTTGGTTCTCTTTTTTACAACTCCTATTTTGTACTTCCCAATTAGCAATACTTTCATGAAATAGCTAACAAATGAAAGAAAATGCATATCAATATGAAGATAAATATACTGGTTCCACTTGCCTTGTTAAATTAGCTTCCAGACAAAGTAGTTCTGGAAGGTAATTTCTTTAACTAAGAGTATATATACTCCTATTTACTCTTAGTTAAAGAAATTAATACTGACTAGAGTAGAAGGGATTTCTGGAAATGGGCGAAACTTGAACTTGGTCTTGGATGAGTTTGACTTTAGTCATTTGAAAGGACTTGATTAAAGAAATCACAGAAGTGTAAATGACATGGGTTCTTCTGGGTTCTTGCTGGGGGGCGGGGGGGATGGTGGGAAAGTTTTCAAATTTGAGTGAGGTATGATTTGGAGGGTGTTGAAAACTGGGCAGAGGTTTTGGATTTGATGCATCAGGAAATATGGAAAACTATCAGAGAAATTGAAGAGTGATGAAAGCGATGTTTATGAAATGCTAACGATGCAGTAGTGAGTAGAGGGGACGGCAGTGGTGAGATTCTGTGATGCGCAGGTCAGCTGAAGAGTAGGTGTGGCCAGGTGGAATGGACAGGGGTGTTTGAATCAGAAAAGCCTGGCTGTACCCCCAGTTGTACCATTTAGTCTCCCTGAGCCTCCTTTTCCTTGTGTTAGTAAGCAATCTTTTGCTGGCAAGTGATTGAATCTCAATTCCCCAGGACAGGCCATCATCATAGATAGTTCTGGGTATGATAGACAGCGAGGGTCTTGCTAAACCCATTTTTATCAAAGTTCTCTCTCCAGTCGCATCGTCTGTACATGGCCCAGCAAACATTTGTTTATCAAACATTTGCTTTTCCATCTCCATGTAAATTACCTTCCTCCCCTTTGAAGCCTCTAATCACTACCCCCAACATCCTCCTTTGTCTTTAGCTGAAGATGATATTTAAAGTTGTGGCTTCAGCCATTTTGGCAAGTTACTCAGTTTTCCTGGATTTCTCCCATGTGTATGTGTTATTGAACTTTGTTCGATTTTCTCCTGTTATTCTGTCTCACATCAGTTTAATTCTTAGACCAGCCAGAAGGACACAGAGGGTAGAGGAATAGTTCTTCCTCCCCGACACTTAAAAAAAATTATTAGACAATTACTAGATTGACTCCCAAAGCTGAGGGAAAGCTGAACAACCAAAACTTGGGAAAACACCGAATGAGTCTACCGGGGGGACTCAAGATGTGGAACTGGAGATTTAAAACCTGCCAGAGTTCTCTTTTCCACTCTGGGGAAGGTTGGGGGGCAGATTTCATCATGGAGTAAGGTGTGTGGGTCCTGGTAAGTGCGTGCTCACCTCTTCCTCGTTTCTTCACCAAAGAGAAAAGGACTCTCTCCATAGCTGCAGTGGTTGTTCTGAAAAGACTAGCTTAGGACCTTAGGGAAGTTCCTTAACCTCTCTGTGCCTCTGTCTCCTCATCTGATACGTGCAAAAAACACTAGGACCTACGTCATAGGGTTGTTGTGAGGATTATATGCTTTAAAGTATTTAAAACATTTGGAATATTTGCCAGCACGAAGCTATTATTGTTGTTGTTGTGTCATTGTCATTAGCTTACCCCTGGGCCAACACTGCGGTTCCATGGTTGACCTAAACATGCCTGGGAGGAGGGATAAGGGCACTATCATTGGCACCAGATGAATGAGGTATGGAA
This sequence comes from Equus caballus, assembly GCF_041296265.1. NCBI lineage: Eukaryota > Metazoa > Chordata > Mammalia > Perissodactyla > Equidae > Equus > Equus caballus. The sequence goes on from NC_091687.1 coordinate 74,662,822, forward strand.
GGAGCAATACCCCAGAAGACTATGAGAAGGAAAACGGTGTCAGGCAGACAAAAACAATAGCTTTCCTCAATTCCTTATTTGTAGAAGCTTTACTGTTGCGTTACAATGTTACTATGAGAATTAATAATAACATATGTAAAGTGCCTTTATGTGGCAGGCCTCCAAGATGTGTTAACTGCATAACCTGCACATGAAAAGACGAAGGCCTAGGCTGGATACCAGTAATGGGGATTAATGAAATGAATATTTTGAAGGAAAATCACATGGCCTTGGATTGGTTTGTGGATTATATTGATGGTGGACAGAGGCTGTCACTTCAGATGTTTTACCTTTTGGTTGTGCCTTACAACAAAGAGCAGTCACAAACATAAATGTTCACATTAAAAATATAGGTTTTGTTACTTCCTGCGTGGGTGGGAAGGTTCCCCAGCAGGAGGTACATCCTGCAATCTCTCTAGCGGGGTGGTACTTGGTCCGTTCTAACAGAGAGTAAGGTCTCAGGATCCTGCAGGTCCTCGAGGCCCTTGGGTGATGCTTCCTTCAGTCAGAGAAGGTGACCTCTTCAGTCATCAGGTCCCAGCAGAGAGAGCAGTGTCCCTGGATGGCCAAAGAGATATTGCCAATCCAAACAAGTTCATGGTTCATGGGAAAAGAGCCTCCGTTTTTATGAGGCTAACTGGGTATTGTGGTTCTTTTTTTTTTTTTTTTTTAAAGATTGGCACCTAAGCTAACATCTGTTGCCAATCTTTATTTATTTATTTATTTATTTATTTTGCTGCTTTTTCTCCCCAAAAAAGCCCCCCAGTGAGTAGTTGTATATTTTAGTTGTAGGTCCTTCTCGTTGTGCTATGTGGGACACTGCCTCAGCAGGGCCTGATGAGTGGCGCTAGGTCCGCACCCAGGATCTGAACCAGCAAAACCCTGGGCTGCTGAAGCGGAGCACATGAACTTAACCACTCAGACACGGGGCCGGCCCCGTGTTGTGGTTCTTACCAGCTGTTGCCAGATGACCCAGCCGTTTACTCTTTGCTCCATACCAACATTCACATTGTTCAAAATCCAAACCAACATTTATATTATTATTACATCGTTCACAAATTTGGGTCTATAGGCTTCTACTAATTAATTTAGTACTCTGGTGATTATCTTTTAAAAATCCATTATATGATGCCATGAAAAGGGAAATCAGGCCCGAGAGATAGAAACCCAGACCTTCTCCAGGCTCAGAAATGAAAGAGAGGCACGAGTCAAGGATAATGCCAGGCTTTTAAGGCTTCAGTTGAGAAGTAGGAAAATAATTTTTTCATTTCAAACCCTTTGGAATGTGAAATAAACCCTCAAAGAACCTTGTGTATGTGATGTGCTCAAAACGAGCAAGAAAACTACGTATTCCAGCAAAACTACCACTGCGACATTGTTCTAAAAAAATTATGTGAAAGAAGGGGTTGTATAAGGATTTGATTGACACAGATTATCCCTGACAGGGAGAAAATCCTATGAAGAGAATGAGGCAGAGAAAACGGAACTTTTGATTTGTCCTACAAGAGCACAGCAGACCAGAGGGAATTAAAGAAGGGGGGTTAGTGAACAACAGGGAAGGTAAAAGGTAGGGGGTAGAAAAAGAAGCTCAGAGGATTCTGTGAAGCAGGAGATTGTGAGATATATTTGCTTCAAGATGATACTCTCTAACGTGCAGAAAAGTGAGAGAAGGGTTATTATTTCACAGAGGTTTGTTTGATCTCGTGTTAAGTGTTTATAACATTCATTGACCAGAGTTTTGTTTGACATGCAAAATGCCTAGCTTGTACCTAAACTTTTACTATTTCTTTACAATCGTAATCTCGGGGGCTGCCATATGTACACATACACACACCCACACCCACACACATCTGTGTATACCTGTGTATATATGTATAAATATTATAATTCTGTTAGAGAAGAAAAAAGTAGCGCTGGTCACATCCATTTTGGGGGTGTGCCTATGGAACATGTATCTCATTTACTTGTGTATCGGTTTCATGTTAACTTTATTATTAATGCATCAGTTCACTTTAGAATTCAAGTCTTCTAAATTAGCTAATCGTATTGATCAAATGAATTAATTATTACCAGTCACCATCCTAAATTAATTAATAGCAGCAGAAGCAGTAGCAGTAACAATTTCCAGCTCTCTAGTATTTTACAATTTACATAGTGCTCTCCCCAATTTATCTCATTTGATAAACGAGCTTGCACATGGGTGCAGCATGCATTCAACCAGCTCTTTAGGCAAACAAAATGCCATGTTTAAGTGAGAGTAGGTATCTCTTTTCTCACAACCATAGAGATTGACTTCAGTTCCAAGGACTATTTCAATAAAAAAATTTACGTAGACAACGATCAGTTGCAACATGAGTAACAGATTTAATTAACATGAAGGACGGACACAAAGAGCAGTCCAACATCCAAAATTACAGTGGTCTACCCGCTGAGCATTGCACTGTGCTGAAGAAAATGACGCAAGCTCACTGCTGCTTAAGGTTATTTGGAAGGAGTCCTATAAAGTAAGAAAGTGCAGCTCATTTTGGCTTTAAAAATGTTACATATATTTAGCACTTTTATCCCTTTTTTGTGATTTATATGTGCCCAGTAATCATTTAAAACCAGTTTTTGGTCTTTTTCTTATAGGTTTATTGAGGATTAATTGACATACAATAAATGGCACATACTTACAGTGTACAAGTTACTGAGTTTTGACATATGTATACACTTGTGAAACCATCACCACAACCAAGATAATAAACACATCCATCACTGCCAAAAGTTTTCTTGATGCCCCTTTGTAATTCATTTCCCACACCTCCACTCCCCAGGCAACCACTGATCTTTCTGTCACTACAGATTAGTTTGCATTAGCTAGAGTTTTATATGAATAGAATAAAACAGTATGTACCCTTTTTTGGTCCAGGTTCTTTCACTCAGCACAGTTAATTTGAGATCCAGCCATGTTGATATTGTATATAACTAGTTCGTTCCTTTTTATCGGTGAGTTATATTCCGTTGTACAGATAGTCTATGATTCGCTCTTCCATTCACTTGTTGATGGATATTTTTTTTTTCTAACTTTGGGCTCTTGCAAGTAAAGCTGCTATGAACATTCATTTACAAGTCTTTGTATGGCTATATTCTTTCAGTTACCTTGGTAAATACTTAAGAGATGGATGGCTGAGTCCTATGGTAAATGTATGTTCAATTTTTTAAGAAACTGCCAAATTGCTTTCCAAAATGAAAATCAGGCAGATTGTTTACAAAACAAAACATTCCTTCAACACAAAACTTGCACTGTTTGAAACAGTTGATTTCCCTGGGAGGAAGGGGTATTGTTCACACTAATTAATGAAAATTAGTCTTGATTGAGTTAATACATGTTTTAGAATTTCTGATTGACATGCTAAAGTTTGCTGCAATATATTTTTTCAAACTATTTCTGCTTGTTATGCCATATATAATATCACTATCCATTTGAAGCCTCCATTTCATTGCATGAGCTGTAGCACAAATACGTCACTCGCTCACCCTGCACCTTCCCTTGTTTATGTTAGGTTAATGGAAAGATCATTACTAAAACACCCATGTTAGGATTTTCATTATATGGAGATTTCAGTACAAGTACAGTAATGGAAAGTAATTGAAACCAGGGACCTCAGAAGAAGATTTGTTTCTGGAAATACATACCCATTTTCTTAGAAACAGTAAGTGATCTGGCTTGACACCCAAGCTGTAGAACACAGAGAGAATTGAAATGCAAATCTACAGATCCCTGTGCCCAGTCCTCCTCTCCCAGCTTATGGGGGTTTCTTCCTTTAACATGAAAGGAGAGGGGGAGTCCTTTTTCCCTTAACGTGTAAATGGCTGTGGTCCCCATTCCACACATGGAACCAGCAACCCCACCCCTTCCCCCATTAGTGGAAATGTGGGGGCCTGTGAATCTCCTTGTCTTTTGCTTTAATTCCTACTTCCACCAAGTTCTTGATCTCCTCCTCTGAGTCTTGCCTCCTGCGGCTGGCCTCTTCTGTCTGCCCAACACCAACACAAACATGCAACAGCCCACTTTTCTTCAGTTCCACAGAGTAATACAGACTCTTGCAAGCATATAGCAGAGTAGTACTACAGGTTTGGGGACATGGGGGACATGAGAGGTGAGGGGCAAGGGATGGCATCACATCACAGTACACAATTTCATTGAATATTAATTTCCAAAGATCTTTAACCAGCTGCCTTAGAAAATTTCTGCCCAACACCATATTGCACTTCCCTTCCCTCCTTCTCTGGAGCCTTGTCAGTCTCCCCCTCTCTCAGCTATCTGGAATCCATCAACACATAAAGGTTTTCAAAAGTGTCTTAATTTTAGTAGATGGATTAGAGAAGTCGTTCTCAAATTTAACGTGCATATGGATCACCTGGAGATTGTGTTAAAATACAGATTCTGATTAAGCAGGTCTGGGGTGGGGCCTGAGATTCTGCATTTCTAACCAGCTCCCAGGTGATGCTGCTGCTGCTGGTGCAAGGACTACAAATTTAGAACCACTGGCCTGGAACAGTCTAACTCTGGTCTCTATCTATTTCTGAGCCTACCTTTGTCTATCCCAGTGGTTCTCAACTTGGGTCAATTTTGCCCTCCAGGGGACATTTGGTAATGTCTGGAAACATTTTCACTTGTCACAACCAGGGAGAGGGTGCTACTGGCATCTCATGGGGAGAAGCCGGGGATGCTGCTAAATATCCTACAGTGCACAGGACAGCCCCCCACAAAAAGGAATTATCCAGTCAAATGTCAATAGTGCTGTGACTTACAAACCCTCGTTTACCCCAACACTCTCAGTTGCTTTGCTGAACAAAAGGCCGCCTACCCAGTTTCTCCCCCCTCAGAAGGACACTTGTGTGGTTATTTTAAGTTTTAGCAGGATTCAGCTTTGCTCTCTTAGCTCATTTGCTAGTTTCTGTATGGAGATTTCATCTTTCCCTTCTATAAATTAAATCCCCTCCCCTTTATTTGAAGACAGAAGCAACTGAAGTCAGTTCTTTGTTTTGTTTTTTGTTTGTATTAAATATCAATAAAAAATTTTTTCCTGCCAAGTACAAGTGCACGATAAATGTATATTTGTGATGAGTACACGTTATTAGCGAAACTCTGCTTATCTTCTCATATATGTTTATTCTCTTCTATGTTGGCATCAAGAACGTAAAGAGACCTTAAACATCCTGCTAGCATAATGACAAAAATCGTCTTATAAATGTATAAGGAAAGGAACTATTTTACTCCAGAGTTCTGGTTTAGATTAAAGAATATTCTCTGCTTTCCTCAACTTCTACGGGTCACAGTTCTAGCTACTGAAGGTTCTGTTTAACTGGAGTGTAAAAGCAATCTGCATGATAATGAGTAGCCCCCAGATAATATAAAAGAATTGACTTTGATGGAATCAGGGACTCACCAATAGTGAGCTTTGAGGGGTTGGTATTGCCAACATTCCTAAGAATAACCCCACGGGGGCAGGAATGACATGAAAGGAAAAAGACCTAGGTTAGTATAATGGTTAAGGGTAGCAGCTGGAGCCAGGAAGCCTGGGTTAGAGTCTTAGCTGCACTGAGTACTAGCTCCATGACCTTGGCAGGGCAACTACATACAGCAGTGCAGGATATATAATGGTGCCCCCTGGAGTTGTACAGTGCACAGTCTGCACAGCCGTATGTATAGTCCTAGACCCTGGGCACCTTTTAAAATTAATCTGTGTTTCTTGTTTTCTTTATTTGTAGATGAAAATAATAACTACATACCTCATAGATTTGGTGAGAGTTTTAAATGACTTCATATTTATGAAGTGTTTAGAACAGAGGCTGGCATATGGTAAGTAGTCAAGTGCCATGTTGTCACCAATTTTCTTTACAACGTAGGCAAAGAAGTAGTAGGCATTTCCATGAAACTCAGAAATTTCTTGTGGCTTTTGGAAGAACTACAGAGTGAGATGTCGAGGGAATTGAAGAGAAAAGAATATTTGATATATACCATTACTGTTAATACAACTCTACTCAAAATTAATAGGACAAAATCCTAGACAACTAACAATTATGCCTCCAAATACCCAGCTTCAGCCCTTTTAAGTCAGAATGAGAGACAGTCTCTTTGCCTAGGAAAAAGTTGGGTCAGGATCAAGAACAGTAGAAATAGCAAAAGGAGAGAAATATGAGAAGGCTTTCATTCAACATTATTCAGTAACTTATTGAACACAATGCTAGGTGCTGGAGAAGCAGTGGTGAGCAAGATTACAAGGCCTTGCCCTCTGAAACTTTTTTATCATTCAGCAGGAAAGACAGCCAAGAAAACAAGCAATTACATTGTAATAAGTGTTGTTATGGGAAGGACAGGGTGATTTGAGGGCACACATTTATTTGTGTTTCAGCCTAGAAATTGCCATGTTTTTCTGGAAATTTTGAAAGGAAATGCTTAAGAAAAAATTTAATGGTAACAATTGAAAGGGAGGAAAGTTGCAACCATAAAATACCTTCGTCCTCAGAGTTCACATAGGTCATATGCCTTTCCCGCCATCTCCGGGTGGAGCATGTGACTGCGCGGGACTAGCCTCCATGCTCACACCCTCAGCCGTCCTTCACCTCGCACACCCATGCCAAGGAACAGACTGGGAAGGGGGCATATGTGCTAGTTTCCTGTTGCAATAAAAGGTGGTTTTGTTTAACTTTGTGAGGATCTTGTGAAAGTAGTGGACTATTTGTTCTCTACCAGTGAGATCCCAGTGAAGATGGAAAAATGGCCAGAGGTTCTTGAAGAATCATGGCCAACTAGCTTCACCCTTAGACCTTGTCCTCTTGTTCTTTCACTCTTGGGCCAAGTCTTAGCATCTCCCTTTTTGCTCCAGAACTCAGGTTGGGTATCTGTGGCACAAAAAGGGATGTGCTATGACTCGCATCTCTACCTTCGCCCAGCTCCACGCCTTAGTCCTGAACAGGCTCAGTTCTCATCCTAGTTGATGCGAACCAGCCTTCACAGGACTGTAACTTAACACTGGGCCCACAGCTTTTCTCAAGTGTTGATCAATGTGTCAGCCATATGAAAAGCATTTTCTTATCTTTTAAGGAACCACGATGAGATCATATCTATTACATTACTCAGTAAAGATCAGTGTGATTTGTTCCAGAATTTACTGCCAGGCAAGTGATAGTCTCTTGAGAAAATGGTACAGATAGTTACAGCTGTGAAGCCACCTGCCTCAGCTGCAAGGAAGTTCAGAGCTAAATTTAGTACTCAGCCAGAAGATTACATCATCCTCGCTTTCCTTTTTTCCTATTAATTTAGATCTCTGGTTAATCTTATTTCCCTCTGTATATACGTATGTGGCCTTTCTATAAGAAGATTGGATTATTTATGAAAGTAGGAAAGGTATAAATTATACATTTACTTTTTAAATAATAAAATGTTTGAGAATATCTCCTCTATTTTCCAGTTATCCAGGGTCAAGTCTTTTTCCCCTCCCGACATTCTCTAAAGCTATGTCATGTCAATTTTTCCTCTAGAGAATCTGTATAGCCATTTTTCCTGCCATCACCATTGCTCCCACTGAAACCCAGGCTCTTACCACATTATGTCTAGATTATTACAACCTCCTCCTATCTGGCCTCTTGGCCTTAAGTGTTGTCCCCTTGAATCCAGCCTCAATATCCATATTCAGTGAGTGCTAATTTCATCATGCTACTCCTATGCTCAAAAACTTACAATGATTCTCTATTTCTTCACTGTTTTACCTTCATTGTCAGGTCCTTTGGTGGTATCTTCCTTGCTTTTCTCAGCTATTTTCTTTTAACTTCTATTATCCAAACACCACCTCTTATTTAGCTTGTTTCCTCACTGCCCCGTGCCCATCTCCAAACCTTTGCTTATGTTCCTCTCACCAAGGATGCTTTCCTTCTCCCTTCCTCTCCTCAGTTGAAATGCTGAAGTATTAACAGATGGCACCAGTTTCTCTTAGGGAGAGGATCATCTTTGTCTAGGGAATATATAATAACAATGCTTGATAAGCTGCTTGGAGTGAAAGACGGGACCTTGAGGGCACGGGTCAGCAGCAGCTAAGGCAGGAAGGAAATACTGAATGCCTCTGCCTCTGCATCAGAGATAGACAGAGCTAGGGATGGGAGAGAACAGAGGAGAGAAAAGGGGAGGACAAAGCAACAAGGTGGAATGCTTTAAGAACAGGGAGGTTCGATATTCAATATGAAATTATTTTCTTTACTGTGATGGAAACTCCCTCCTCCATTTTCCCCGAACTTCACTTTGATTTGCTCTCCGCACACAGGCCTCGTGGGAGTGTTTCCTGATAGAAATCACAGAAACGAGTTGAGTCTCACATTTGATTCAATGCAGAACAGAACACTGTTCTCTCCTGAGATAGATTTTTAGCTCCTTGAGGGCAGAAGTTACAATTTATATTCCTTCAGAATTTTCCACGGGGCTGAGCACAGAGCTGGGGAAGCATATACCCAACCTACCAATGATGAAACCTGCCCTCAAGTAGATTTGATGGACGATACTCAGGGATATTTACAACTGGTAGAGTAGATAACATACCCACATGTAAGAAGAAAGTAAATCATTGCAGAACTTGTTTTTAGGAACTGAGCTAAAATGTTGCCAACCAGCAGAGGCTGGCAAACGTTTTCTGTAAAGGGCCAGATGGTAAATATTTTTGGCTTTGTGGGCGATAATGTCTTTGTCACAACTACTCAAGTTTGCTGTTGTAATGAGAAAGCAGCCATACACAATAGGTCAACAAATGACCACGGCTGTCTTTCAATAAAACTTTATTTATGGACACTGAAATCTGAATTTCATATACTTTTCATGTGTCATGAAATACTCTTCTTCTTTTGATACTCTTCAACAACTTAAAAATATAAAACCATCTTGAGGCTGGCCTGGTGTCATAGTGGTTAAGTTCGCACACTGTGCTTCAATGGCGTGGGGTCCATGGGTTCGGATCCCAGGTGCAGACCTAGACACCTCTCATCAAGCCATGCTGTAGCAGCATCTCACTTACAAAATAGAGAAAAGATTGGCGTAGATGTTAGCTCAGCAACAATCTTCCTCAAGCAAAAAAAGGAAGATTGGCAACAGATGTTATCTTAGGGCCAATCTTCCTCATCAAAAAAAATATAAATAAATAAATAAATAAATAAATAAATAAAAATTATTCTTAACTTGTGGGCTGTACAAAAATAGGCGGTGGGCCAGATTTGGCCCTTGAGCCTTGGTGGGTAACCTTTAATTTAGAGAATCTTGCTTGCTTGTGTGTTTTACGAAGTAAGCTCTTATTTTTAAAAATCTACTTTCCACTCTGGAAAGTCCATACATAACTTTGTTTGAAAATAGGATTTCCCTGCTTTAAAAAAAGTTTGAGACCTCGTGGTAATGATTTTGGACCATCATCACATGGTTTGATTTCCCTTGAGTCATTATCAGAACTTTGAAGTGTGCATCACAATTGTCAACTATAAATGACTTGAACACATGGGTTGAGAGAGAACACATGTAGGGTGTGAATACCCAAGCATTTGTGTATTAGATGGCCATATCTCAGAGACTGGGGTTTTTTCCAAATCTCCAGAATAATTGTAGACTCTGTTGCAATTAGCTCCTTAAACGTATGCCCATGTGCATCTTTGCCAGTGTTGGAGGACTTAAAATGTGTCTATAGTAAATTTCTGCAACATCTCTGAGCTTGGTATCTGGTGACTTTAGAAACATTGTATAAATGTTTAAGCCAAAATTCAGACGAATATTTTGGCTTCAGACCAAAAATAATGCAAGGTTGTGGTTTTCTTACAGAAATTCCTAAAGTTAGAGCTTGACTTGCCTGGGGAAGAAATTCATAATTCAGTAGTCTCTGTTAACTTTTCTGAAGCCCAGAAAAGCTTGAGTCTAATTCATATACTTGTACCTATCAAACATTTATTTTGCATTTTTCCCCACCAGGGGTCATTTAGCTTTAAAATCTTATTAGCCATTTTCGTAAAGATATGACAATATACTGAAGAGATTATTGTAAACGTTTAAAAAAATCATTCTGATAATTCATTTTACATTGATTATACCCCTGACTCATCATATTTACGACACATTCCACTCCTAATTTGTCCAAAAAGCCTAGAGAAAAAAATGAAGAAAGATAGGAAAGGATAATGATACCAGGAAAGTGAAAATACACTTCAGCAAACCCATGGAAAAGAAGTGTAGGTATTCTCATGCCAAACGAATGCAAATGTACTGGTCCCTCAGTGGAACCAAATATGACCTGATTCACAACCTGATTTCCCCCAGTGTATATCGATATGATTTGCCTTCTTATTGCTATATTGAATTGTGTTTGAAGAAGATACCAATTTCTTCTAATGTTTTTTTTCCTATTGTATGTAGCATTTAATCTTTTTGCATTAAATTAAAATGTATGCAGTTCATAGCACATTTAAAATAATCAAAATGATAAAGTTTGAAGAAAGGAAGGTAACAGTTACATTTGGCTTATTAAAATTATCTTTTCCCTAGGTTATTGTGGTCTCTGGACGTCCCTCACACTATCACAGTGGAAACTATCAGAAAGTCATACTTCATCTTCTAGCAGTATTTATTCAGATCTAGATTTATTCAGTATTTATTCAGTCTTTATGTGTGCTTAAAGTTGGAAATAGGATGTTAATTAGAAAAGCCGCATTGATTTTCAAGCCATTAAAATGATGACTAAATAAAGAAGGGAATGTGTTTTTCCAACTAGAAGCAAAGTTACTGGAAGCATAGGCGGAAACTAAAGACAAGGTTGGGCCCCAGCTGTGTGTATGGGTCATGATGATTAGTGTCAGTTCAGTTTCAAAAATCCAGTCAAACTATTTTGTAAATAAATAAAATTAAAATTTGGCAGGTTGACTTTTTCTCTTTTTTCAATCAGTTTTATGTTACTTAGCTACAATGTGTGCATTAGAAAATAACGCATTGATTGGAAGTGTAAGGTTATGAATGATAATAAAAGAGAGAGACAGAGAAGGAGAGAGAGAGAGGTGGAGAAAAAGAGGAGGTTTTTTTTTCTGGGCCCCTAGGAATGGTTGGATGGTCTTTTTCCCCCCAGTGTCTAGTTTTCAAGATTACAGTGACTATAAAATTCACTCAGTTGAAGAGGATGAAAATCAGTTTTCAATTTACAAGCTTGCCAAGTACATTACGTAGCAGCTTGGGGATTGTTTGTTTGTTTGTATTTATGTTCTCAGTCAATTCTAGAATTAATTTTAATTGTACATAATTAGATTTAAGAAGTTTTAAGTGTTGAAGTCACAAGTGTGATGCTTTTGATAACTTTCTCCCCACTCCCACCATGAGCCCTAAGTGGGATATGTGGAGGAAATAAATATGTTTTCAAAGGTTGATATTTATTTTAGGAAATTTCCTTGGTTCTATCTCTATTCAGTCATGGTCAAAGACAAGGGTCAGCAAATTATGGCCCATGGGTCAAAGCCAGCTAGCCACCTGTTTGTATAAGGCTCATAAGCTAGGAATGTTTTTAAATGGTTGAAAACAATAAAAAGAAGAAGAATATTATCCCAAATAATGTGAAATATGAAATAATATGAAACTCAGATTTCAGTGTTCATGCTGAAGTTTGTTGGAACACAGCCACGCTCCTTCATTAACAGATCGTCCGCGGCTGCTTTTGCGCTATGTCGGCGGGGTAGTCGAGACAGACGCTTTACCGCCACAGAACCTTAAGTATTTACTATTGATCAGATTTTCCTGTGTCATAATTTTTTGTTAGAAACTGGACATTTTAGAAAATGTATTGCAGCAACTCTGGTACTGGTCCCCCTTGCCCCACACCAGAGCTTGTTATTGTTATTTAATTATTTTGTTTAGTGGCTGACTGGATTTTTTTTACCGAAGTCTATTTCCTCCTGCAGTGTGAAGTCTCTCATGTTGCTTGATAGGGGGTGCAGACTTCAGCGGGATGCGGTCACCCTGGGTTTTGGCAGGGCTCCCTGAGATGGCCTTCTCCCTAACCACACACATCTGTTAATAGCCAGTACTAATTGCTGGTTGATTGCTCTATTGTTTTCAACACGCCCTGGGTCATAAATTGCACCATCATCTGATCCAATCAAATTCAGGTCCCTTTGGAGGGATACTCCAGCTGTCAGCGCTTGAGTTTTTACTGCCCAGGAGGGCTCCTCTGAGATGTCTCTCCTAACTGTCTGTTCTCTCTGACAAACTAGTTGACAGACAGTTTCACTTTTATCTCCAATGAATCGATCAATCTCTTCCCAGTTGCCTTTTACCACAACTTTCACTGTTTTTGAGAGCACTCTTAGGCTTTAACTTCTCCACAATCTGTTATAAATGAAGTCAGTTACTTTAGGAAGAGATTTGGAGCTCTCTGTTTTATGGCCTGCTTCTCACTCTGAGCAAAATCTGAGTCCGGGCTTGAGCTGGAGGTGGGGACCATATTGCTTTTCTCTCTGAGTGATACCTTCACTCTAGAAGCTGAGCAGTTGGTGGATGGGATGGCAGTAGCTTCAGATCTTCTCAGCTTGCCTCTCCTGGCTTGGAACCTCTGATTTACAAACTACAAAGGAGTCACAGTAAGAGTGACCTGCTCCGAATATCCTTAGCATGCTTCACCCAAGGGAGAGACTGCATCCAACCAGTGGTGATAGGTGGAAGAAAGGAGCTGCCACCTCTCAGCTACACTCACCCAGAGCTTAGCTTCAGCAATAAATAGCTGGGGCAAGATGAGAAATGTTGACCTCCTGCTTCTCTATGGATGATAGCCCTCTAGCTGGGACTTGGGGCAAGAGGGAGCCCTGTGTAATTGTCTGCACCAGTCTGCAGAGGAGTTTCTGTCTCACTGAGCTAGGAGGGGTTAGGGAGGAAGCAGGTATTAATTCAAATATCACAGACTCTGATGTTAATGGGTTTTATTAGATCTTGAATATATGTTTCTTTGTTTAATATATGCCCTTAAGACCATTTCCCATGACTTTAAGTGGTTGTTTTTTAAAAATAATTTTCACCAATTTCACTGTGGAGCTCCTCACACTGTCTTTCCAGAAGTGAAATTCAGTTTTTATTTATTTGTAAATCACACACATATGCACACATGTATACGGTCAACGATGGACCACGTATACAATGGCAGTCCCACAAGATTAGTGCTATATAGCCTAGGTGTGCAGTAGGCTATACCATCTAGGTTTGTGTAAGTACACTCTATGATGTTCACAAAAACAAGGAAATTGCCTAACAACACATTTCTCAGAACATATCCACATCATTAAGCAACACATGACTGTATAAATATGTGTGTGTTTATATGGGTATATATGTATGTATGTATACATGTATATATATGTGTATACATATTTATGCATGTGTATATATATACGTGTTTTACTAATACATTATGCACTTTATGAATAATATACTAAAATACAAATTTTTGAATGATAAAATAATTTTAAATAAACATTTTTAAAAAGTACTTTATATTTATCCATGATAAAAAATATCTTATGGTGCTCATCAAAAATATTCTTATATCATTATATTGTAAGTGATTACATTTATACAGATATTGTTAGTGAGAGTAAAGTGATTGAAATGTTTCTTTATTTTTAAAGTCTTGGTTCTGATTCAGTTTCTTTTGATACTTAGGTTTAATGATGCCTCAGCTGGAAAAACACCTAACAAAGAACTTTAGATCTAAATGGAAAAAGTACATCATTGGATGTACTTGCTAAATCACTTTTCAATCTTATTCAGCAATGAGTCAAAAACTTTTGTTGAAATTTGACTAGTAAATTTCCATCTTCTGTCATTCCCATCACTTGCTTTTGCAAATTAAATTAGATGGTTTTGCATTTTTATACATTTTTTAAAAGAGGTTCAAAAGCCAATGAAACTCCTTATTTGAAAGATTTTAAAACAAATTATAAAATTCTTTTTCTAATTTTTAAAGTGTTCAGATATAAAAATTTGTTAACGTGGTGAGTTACATTGTTTTTCCCCAAAGATTACATAGTAATGGAAATATTTGCAAAGTACTGTTTCTGTGGCACAATTCATTTTGAAAGAATTTTCTTCAGAAGATTAAGTGCTTTCTCTCTCTGTTTTTTAACCTTTAAAGGACAGATTAGGTGTGTTATGTGTTTGGAAACATTTGATGGGTAGCACTTTATATATTGCCACCTGTTAGCACAGAGGTGGTCAGCAAATTTGTTTCTGTAAAAGGGAAATGTCCACCATCTTTAAGGCTGGCAGCTCTCTCAAGTGTGGGATAACCAATGAAATTCTAATCAAAATTTTAAAAATTCACTATTAGCTGCTCATCTCTTTACAAAATATTAGGAATACACTATAGTCCAATGTCTTGTTTGTATATAATTAACTACATTGCTGTACACGTTAGCATTTTGTTTACTCCTGACTTGAATACTTCACTGCAATACTTTGCTTGTAATATTGACCTAGAATCATTTTTTAAAAAATTATTCCAGATAAAGTGGCAGCTCCAACAACCATAGTTTTTCTACAAAACATTTTTTCAAACTAAGACGCCATTTACTGTGGAGGCTATATCTTCTCTGATGCATCTTTCCTTTATTGACTCAGAAAGCAGGAGCTCTGTGTGTTTCAGAATTTAGAGGCTCTTCTTTAACAATTGCGGATATCTACTCATATTTCAAATAGTATTCTTGGTCCTTTCTTTCTTTCTTTTTTTGGCTGACTGCTTGTCAGTTCTAATTTCACCATCCTTGTTTTCACCTTGCAGTGTGGCTGCTAAGAGCTTATTCCAGGAATTGAAGGATCAGGTCTGCCGTTTCTTACTGTTTGCCTGTATTTACATAATTAGGTCTTTATTTCTTGTTTTCTATGCAGACATCTTTGTAAGCCACTTATTCATCTTGTGAAAGTTAGTCTCGTTAAAATTAAAAAATGTAATCTGTAAGCTCCCTATCCCAGCACACATCCTGTAATGCACTGCAACACACTGAAAGCTAATGAGTGAGGATGAGCACCACTGTTCTCCCCATCACTCCCCACCACGGTGTGGAACACCTGCCCTGCCTTTAGGACACTGTCCTAGCATATTGACAGGCCCACTTGTGGAAAGAATAAGAGCGCTGGTGTCTCTCTGAATATTGAACACTAATAAAGCCTAATTTATTGTTATAATTTTTTTTTAAAGATTGGCATCTGAGCTAACATCTGTTGCCAATCTTCTTTTTTTCTCCCTTCTTCTTCTCCCCACACCCCTCAGGACACAGTTGTATATTCTAGTTGTGAGTGCCTCTGGTTGTGTCGCATGGGATGCCGCCTCAGCATGGCTTGATAAGAGGCACCATGTATACGCCCAGGATCCGAACCGGCGAAACCCTGTGTGGCCAGAGCAGAGCACAAGAACTTAACCACTGGGCCATGAGGCCGGCCCCCTAATTCATTATTTTAAAGAAAAAAGTATTAAGATAAGTACTGATGTTCTTCTGCTTCCCAAAATATCGTTTTATGCATCCCTTGAGGATACACTTGTCTTTACAGACCTAGGAAAATGCTCACCACCAGGGGTTATTTTTTAAAAGTGAATATTCTAAAAACCAATGAGATGTAGCAGTTTCTATTAACAGAAGGATTTGCTAACTCATCAAAAGAGTTCTATTTTGCTGACTTTACATAGCACTTACTATGTGCCAGACACTATTTTAAGCGCTGTAAACATATTATGTCATTTAATCCTCATGATGATCCTATGGAGTGGTCACAATTATTTTCTTATTTCACTTAGTAGGGAACTGAGGCCCTGGAGCTGAGAGGCCATCTGGCTCTTAACTTAGCTGTTTCTGCCTATTGAACAATTAGTAGAAAAGTGTAACCCAAGTTGGGAATGCAAATGGCAAATGGCAAATCGGGTCCCAAACTTCCTTCCCATTCTCACTCCCATCAATTCGAAGGTCAGAAGTCCTTTCATGCTTCTTTCTAGATAGTAAACCCTGCCACATACTGTTTTATTTTCTCAAAATAAGTCTTTTCTGAGGAATGACCTGAGAATACAAGTGGAGTTAGAAAATTATTTTATTCTGGTGAGAATAAACTCTGCTTTTAGGACAATCCAGATGGGAATACAGGAAGTTACTACGGATGAAAAAAAATGAGGACCTGTGACGCCAGACGGTGATTAGGAAACAAGAAGAAAACCACATATGCGTTAGGGAAAGCAAACGGGGTTTAACACAGTTCCTATATGGTGCTGGGAGAAGGTGAAGAATAGCATAATGACGCAGAGGAAGGAAGAAAGGTCTGTCAACAAAATTAGGAAGGTTAGAAAGAAGTGTAGATTTTTAAATTTCATTTTTTAACCATTTCTTGATTTTTTAAAACCTCTTTATTATGAGAAACTTTAAACAAATAACAAAGTAAAGACAATTATGTGCAAGACCCCCTGTGTATCCATTGCCAGCCTTAATTCATGTCTCGTCTTATTTCATCTATAACCCCTACTCCCTTTCCTGCCAGAGGATTTACAAGGAAAATCTCATGTATTACATAATTTCACCCATAAATATTTTAATATGTATCTCAAAAAGATAAGGACTGTTTTAAAACATAACATCAATACTATTATCACACCTAAACAAATTTGGCAATAATTCCATAGTATTATGAAATACCCAGTCAGTGTTCAAATTTCTCTGATTGTATCAAATTTTTCTCCAGCTTGCTTGAGTCAGATTCAACATAAGATCCACAAAGTAGTTATGTCTTTTAAGTCTCTTTAATCTGTAGGTTTCTCTTACATTTCTCTCCTGCTTTTTTTTTTAATTGCAATTTATTTGTTGAAAAATGGGCAGGTATTGGGGTGAAACGATCAATTTGGCATTCCTCATGTTGTGTGGAAGTGCCGGTTGAACGTCCAGGTGGAGCTGTTCCGGAAACAGTTGGCAGTGTGGGTCAGGAGCTTAGATCAAAGCGAATTATTGATTTGGTAAATATTTGAGCAGAGGTTTATAGTAGGGCCATAGGAGCAGGTGAGATCACCTAGTGAGAGGCCACAGGGCAAGAAGACTGGATGAATAGCTGAGCCGTCAGGGGAGCGCGAGAACAGCCAGAGCCAGAACAAACCAAGGGAGGGAACTGCTTGAAGAAAAGGTTGTCAACAGTGCCAGTCCTGGAACAAGCACTAAAGAAGATGACTGACAAATGTGTTCAAGTGCACAGTTATCCTGAGAGCTTCCGCAGGGAAGAGGAAGGAGAGCACGCAATTTGAGGGATTTGTGTTTTACTTTGCTTCAAAAATGTTGGAACTCTGGGGCTGGCCCGGTGGCACAGTGGTTAAGTTTGCACGTTCCACTTCAGCAGCTAGGGTTCGCCGGTTTGGATCCTGGGTGCAGACCTACACGCTGTTTGTCAAGCCATGCCGCGGCAGGCATCCCACATATAAAGTAGAGGAAGATGGGCACAGATTTTAGCTCAACGCCAGTCTCCCTCAGCAAAAAGAGGAAGATTGGCAGCAGATGTTAGCTCAGAGCTAATCTTCCTCAAAAAAAAAAAAAAAAAAAATCTGGACCTCTGAGCCTGTTTTGGTGAACCCATGAGAAACAACCAATGGAGAAGATCTCTCCTTGGAGAGGGAGAGACAATGGAGATAGGAAAGGATCATTGAAGGAAAAAGGTCTTGGAGGCTATGATTGACCATAGAAGCAAAGACACATGTACAGGAGTTGGCCTTGGGAAGATGGAGGGGCCGAAATCCTCTGAGAGAAAAGGGAAGGAAGACGGGATGGATGAAGGTACAAAGAAATTTGGAGTGGAAAGGAAGGGAAGTTGAGGGAGCCCACATGGAGTGGCTTCATCTTCTGAGCGACTGAGCGTCTAGGAAGGTGAGGGTAAGTTTGGGGACATGAAGAACAATAGCTAGTCTTTATTCTGCCAACCCAGTTCGATATTCCTAACCTTATAAACCAACCTGAAAGATGAGAAAGTGGGGAGTTGGTGAATGTCCAAATATTGGACTTAAAAAATGACCTAATGGCACTTTTTCAGCCCATCTTGCTTTAGAGCTAATGCCAAGGCAAATTTAGTTTGTGCAAACTTCCTAGCTCTTCTAAAACTTTCCACTCTCCAATAAATGATCTTCTTGACTCTACTCTGGCGAATTTTGAAACGTGGAGCAGATCTCACCATTTGAACACCCTCTACTAGAGAGGAGAAGACCACTGTTATGGGCTGAATTGTGTCCCCCCCAAATTCCTGACTGTCTTTGGAGATAGGGCCTTTAAAGAGACTATTAAAGTAGAATGAGATCATATGGGCGGGCCGAATCCAATATGACTGGTGTCCTTATAGGAAGAGGAGATTGGGACACAGACACAGAGGGAAGACCATGTGAAGACACAGGGAGAAGACAATCATCCGCGAGCCAAGGAGAGACGCCTTCAGAAGACAGCAACTCTGCTGACACCTTGACTTTGGACTTCTAGTGTCCAGAATTCTGAGAAAATAAATTTCTATTGTTTAAGCCACCCAGTCTGTGGTACTTTGTTATGGCAGCCCTGGCTGCCGCACAAGTACTTTCTTGTGAAAGTCATTTGCATCCTTCACACATCAGAATATGGCTCCTTACAGCAATGGCTGCAGCTGCAGAAGCATCAACAGTCGGCCTCAGCTACCGCTCCAGTGGAGAGGACAGATCATCCCTTCAGGTTGAATAAGTGCCCTCTCTGAAGTCAACACAGTTCTCTCTGGAGAAGTGATCAGAGCAAAACATCCTCCTGGACAGTGTGCGTTTAATGAAAGCAGAGACAGTGTGAAAGAAACTAAAGGAAAATTGGTGTGCTGGTAGAAAGTAAAAATGGATTTTGGAGAGCCAATAAGTTAAAAGCCATTTAATGCAATGTTGTGGTTGGTTTTTTGTTTTGTTTGTTTTTTTTGAGGAAGATTAGCCCTGAGCTAACATCTGCTGCCAATCATCCTCTTTTTGCTGGGAAGACTGGCCCTGAGCTAACATCCGTGCCCATCTTCCTCTACCTTATATGTAGGACGCCTGCCACAGCATGGCTTTTGCCAAGCAGTGCCATGTCCACACTCAGGATCTGAACTGGCGAACCCAGGGCTGCCGAGAAGTGGAATGTGCGCACTTAACCGCTGTGCTACTGGGCTGGTCCCTGTTTTTTTTAATTTACCAAATTATCATTAGATTCTTTCAAATTTACCAAACTGTTATCAAGCATCAAAGGGCATTGCTTCCACATATGAGCGAAATCTTATAGTATTTGGTTTTCAAAAACCACCACCACAACAAACAAACAAACACACAGACACAGAGAATAGATTGGTGGTTACCAGAGAGGAATGAGGGAGGGGGAGGGCCAAAGGAGTCAAGGGTACATGTGTATGGTGACAGATGGTGATGAGACTTTGGGGTGAACATGCTATAGTCTACACAAATCAAAATATAAGGATGTACCTCTGAAATTTACATGATGATATAAACTAATGGTACCTCAAGGAAAAAAAAAAGAGCATTTTCTTGTCTCTAACATGCAAAATCTAGCCATACTCCTTTGTACTGCTAATTCTTAAGGTTCACAATTTTCCCCCACTTAATCTCCTTACTCTCCTCAGACTACATTTTCTTTTTAAAAGATCATTTGATAAGGAATCGAAACAAGATAGGGGAAAGCGTCTTAGTATTGCACTGGACAAACACACTGATTGGGTGGAGCTGGCGGATTACGTCCATACATCATTTTTGTGATTATCTTGAAAGGAGTTCTTGAATCAGAGAAAGGAATTTGCCGAACTGCAAGGGTAAGAATTAGGATAAGTAAATCTGAAAAGAAATGAATCCTTGGGGCCGGCCCCATGGCCAAGTGGTTAAGTTCACACGCTCCGCTTCCGCGGCCTGGGGTTTTGCTGGTTCGGATCCTGGGCGTGGACATGGCACCACTCATCAGGCCACATTGAGGCAGTGTCCCACATGCCACAACTAGAAGGACCCACAACGAAAAATATACACCACTATGTACTGGGGGGATTTGGGGAGAAAAAGCAGAAAAAAAAAAAAGAAATGAATCCTTGTTCTGATACATTTTGTTGTTTGCCTTAAATAAAATTTGTCCTCTGGCCAACGGACACGTTCCAGTTGGAATTGGTAACAAGACTGCAGTAGGATCTTTAAGGCCCTTCATTGGGCATATGATCGAGTGTTTAATATGCATGACTAATTCACTTTAGTGGCTACGCGTTACCCAGAGGGAGCGAAACTTCCTGGTCAGACAAAGCTCTGGTGAAGATCTGTGCCCTCAGAGATATTTAAGCATTTTCTTGATGGCTGACTCCCAAATCTAGTGAAATGCTTACCCAGATTAGTTTCCTGCTGGATAGAAACAGAACATTGTCCTCTGGATATATATAAAGGGTAATGGATAGACAGGACTGATAAGCTCCTTTGGATATGGTTATAGAGACTGGGAACAATCTAGATTGGTGTGTCCTCTGAGCAAGCTTGTTTTAAAAGGAGACAAAAACCAACTATTGCTTAACTCTCTATTATTTAATTCACCATTCTTCACATCTTCATGCTGTACTGACTTCAGTTTACACTCATATTGATATCCTTTTGTTCTGTTTTAAAAGCCTCATAGGCATACTATTAACAAGAAACAAATAGGAATTCCTAATTCTTGGACAGACATGAAATCAATAGACTAAGTTATGGAAAAAGTGTGTGGACGATTTGATATAGAGGAGGCCAGGCATGTTAGTCTAGCCAAAGCAACTTCACGTAAAATCATTAGAAATGTGAATAGTGCTTTCTCCTCATGCCGTTCAATCTGACAACCTGGCTATTCTACTTAGCCTGCTTCTGGTAATTGTGAGAGAATGCTGAAAAGGTGTGCCATGATTTATCTTCTGGGTGTGGGACTCACTTCCTGGAGGATGGTAAGCAGTACAACTAGTAGTAAATCAGTAAAACTAACTGGGGCGCTGCCTTGCCTTACTGATACCGGAGAGATGGTTCCGACTCTAGCCTGTAGGAAGATATCACTCATGAGTTAGTTCCCACTCCATCCTCCATCAAAAAACCAAAATGGAGTCTCACAGCCAAAAGACACACTCTGCTCACCAAGGGCAAGCAGGGAAGGGGGCAGTGTTCCAACTGCAGCTGCCTACTGGCCACCTAAAATTTGCCCAATGATCTTTTTTTTCTTTTTTTAAAGATTGGCACCTGAGCTAACATCTGTTGCCAAACTTCTTTTTTTTTTTTTTTTCTGATTTTTCTCCCCAAATGCCCCCAGTACATAGTTGTATATTTTAGTTGTGGGTCCTTCTAGCTGTGGCATGTGGGACGCTACCTCAACATGGCCTAGTGAGTGGTGCCATGTCTGGCCCCAGGATCCGGACCAGCAAAACCCTGGGACACTGAAGCAGAGTACATGAACTTAACCACTCAGCTATGGGGCCAGACCCCCCAATGACCTTTTTTCATTCCTTGGGTCTTTTGAGCTTGAACTTGAAGCTTCCCTGAAACTAACCCTGTAGCCACAGCAATCTTCTCTTTGGGGCTTGTTTGGGCTATCATTTCCTATATTTTCCCCAGAGATCTCATCCTGTCTACTTTTATTTTGCAGGTATTTCTCAAAATTTTTGACCCTCCTTATTGTCTTCTAGGCTGTTAATAATTTACTATATTTAGAAATCTATTTTTTTTCTTTCTTGAAATTTAGAAGGAATAGTGAAACATGCCATTTTGATTCAACTAAAGATGACAGATTACTTTTAAAAAGAAATCATAGTTTGCAGGAAGAAAATCCAGCTATTTACGTTGAGTGTTAAGGTATCATCTTGCCCATGCGTGCTAGATATTAAATGAATATATAGGTAATTTAAAAAACTCTTTTCTAAGAAATCATATACTGAGGTCATAAAGACCACAGTTAATAAAACCTTGAGATTCATTTTCAAATTGCATTGTTTTAAAGAAGGTATCTGACTTAGAGAATTATAATTCTTTTGTGTTAAAGAAGAGGGAAAATTTATTTGTAAGACAGAGGAACTAGGATAATATCAAATTTACCAAACAGATGGTTAAACAAATACTCTTACATTTTCCTGTCTACTCTCTAGTTAGAAGATGTTCCATATTACTTTGTAGTCTAATTCCCTACACTTGCTCCAAGTTGAAGGTTTTGGCTGGTAGCCACTCTAGAAGGCCATAAGTAGCAAGTTATTTATTGTTAAACATACACATGTATGTGTCCATTGGACTCTATCCTGACTACTTCAGAACTTAGAATTAAGGCTGTTCGTATACTGAGGGTACAACAATGGTGCTGCTGGGGTACAGGAGGGAGCACTAGTGTGGAGCTTGCTTCCTCTTTGTTGGGAAAGCACCTGGAGAGTAGGGCAGACTCCCAGGGAAGGACCATAAAACAGAGGACCCTGGGAACATCTTGGCTTTGGAGAGTTGGGGACCCCTGTGGAAAGATAAACATTAGTCCCACATGAACATACCATGTCTTCCCCCAAGAGTCCAGGAAGGTGCTGACTGGGTGAGCCAAGCCTACCCTGCCCCTGATGCCAGGGGTTGGGTAAAGGAAGACCAAGTCACAAAGAGGTCTTCAGAAAAGACCTTAGCAGGGAACTGGCTACTTCCTGCCTACTTCAGCAGCAGCAGCAGCCCACATGGGTAGAGGTTACTTTGCTTGCCACCACCCACAGGGTTGCTACCACTTAGGGTACCCTAATTAGACCTTAGCTGCAGTCAGTCAATAGAGAAAAATAACATCCAGGGGAACTTAGCATCCAGAAGTGAAAATTAGTCAGGCCAAAAAGACAAATGCTTAGTGAAATAGAGCTGTTAGATAAGACGAATTAAAAACTTGAATTATAAAATATCAGTATAACTTAAGGACATTCAATGAGAGGCCATAAAATACTCTGAATTTTGTAAAGTGTGATAAAAATATAATTCTTTCTTTTTTAAGGATGCTTTTTGGTGAGGAAGATTGGTCCTGAGCTAACATCTGCTGCCAATCTTCCCCTTTTATTTTCTTCCCAAAGCCCCAGTACATAGTTGTATATCCTAGTTGTAAGTCCTTCTAGTTCTTCTATGGGGCATGCCACCACAGCGTGGCTTGATGAACGGTGTGTAGGTCCACGCCGAGGATCTGAATTGGTGAACTCTGGGCCATTGAAGTTGAGCACATGTACTTAACCACCACATCACAGGGCTGGCCCCCAAAATATAATTATTTAGTTAAGTGATTCAGTAAATAAAATGAAGTGGATTTAAGTTAGTGATCTGAAACATCTAGTGGAGGAACTATCTTGTATTAGTTTCCTAGGGCTGCTGCGACAAATTACAATAAATTGGGGGCTTAAAATAACAAATTTATTCTCTCACAGTTCTGGGGGCTAGAAGTCTGAAATCAAGGTGTCAGCAGGACCATGCTCACTCTGAAAACTCTAGGGAACAATCCTTCCTTGCCTCTTCCTAGCTTCTGGTGATTGCTCACATTCCTTGATTTGTAGCTGCAAGAACTCCAATCTCTGCCTCTGTCATCACATGGCTTTCTTCCTCTTTGTGTTTCTGTGTATCCAAATTTCTCTCTGCCAATAAAGATATCAGTCACTGGATTTGGGGTCCACCTCATCATAACTTATTTACATCTGCAAAGACCCCATTCCCAAATAAGTTCACATTTATATGTACTGAGGGTTAAAACCTCAGTGTATCTTTTTAGGGGACACAATTCGACCCACAACATATCTCAAAGTACAAAGCAAAAATGTAATGGCATATAAATCATTAGAGACAATGTAAAAGAATTGGATAATTTCTCTAGGAAACTAAGCCTAGAAATAATAGCAGTTCTGGCGGAGAGATAAATCCATAAACGGAGGTAAGCCTGTAATGAAAGCAATGGAGGAAAATGTCTCTGAGCTAAAGAAAGATCAGAATTTTTAGATTGAAATATTCACAAAGTTCCTGGCCAAACTGATGAGAAGAGTCATATACTTAGACATATCATAGGAAGTTTTTGAGTTCTAAGGAAAATAGAAAATATTCAAAGCTTTCTGCCAAAAAGAACAAGCTAACCATAAAGGGGAAAAAATTATATTGGCTTTGAACTTCTCATTTGCAACAGTAGAAGCTAAAGATCAGTGGAATAATATCTGAGGACTATTTCAATTTCAATTTCAATCTGAGGGGCTAGCCCTGTGGCTAAGTAGTTAAGTTTGTGCACTCCACTTCAGCAGCCCAGAGTTTCACTGGTTTGGATCCTGGGCATGGACTCAGCACTGCTCATGAGGTGGCATCCCATGTAGCACAACCAGAGGCACTCACAACTAGAATATACAATTATGTACTGGGGAGCATTGGGGAGAACAAAAAAAAAAAGAAGATTGGCAACAGATAGTAGCTCAGGTACCAATCTTTAAAAAAAAAAAAAGAATTTCAATTTGGGAATCCTATATACACCCAGGAAATTGTTCACCTGTCAGGGAAAAATAAAGATATTTGAGGATATGCAAGTGTTCAGAGAGGAAAATTGTCAAGAAAAGACTGATGTAAACAAAAAATGAATGCCACAGATCACAGCAGAATCCTTAAGAAGGGTGAATCAAAGACATGAGAGAAAAGTGATGAGCAAAAAATGTTTATATATTAAATCAATATTACCTTTTCAATCAAAATCCAAATGGATAAGAAAAGACTATTATAAGGTAAGTGCTAAGTAAAAACCTTAGAAACAGAAGGGATATATAATAAGGGAAATTCTAATAACAGTTTAAGATTAATTGTGTTAAACTATCTCAACAAAACTCAAGAATTAGGAAAGAGTAGAGAGGAGGAGGGATGGGAAAGGAAAATCTCTCATCCATGGGAGGAGAGGAGGAGAGACTAAGGGAAAATGAAATTATTAAAAGGTCTTATCTTGTTCGGGTGAAGAGGAGTAGGGATAAAAGAGTGTCTTTGTGGCATCTTGTTTTTAGATTGTAGTAGAAAAGTATACGCCCTTTATGAGACTAAAGAAGGGAAAATAAATACTAATAGAACTTTTTTTTTAAAGATTTTATTTTTTCCTTTTTCTCCCCAAAGCCCCCCGGTACATAGTTGTGTATTCTTCATTGTGGGTTCCTCTAGTTGTGGCATGTGGGACGCTGCCTCAGCGTGGTCTGACGAGCAGTGCCATGTCCGCGCCCAGGATTCGAACCAACGAAACACTGGGCCGCCTGCAGCGGAGCATGCGAACTTAACCACTCGGCCATGGAGCCAGCCCACTAATAGAACTTTTTTTAAAGAATAACATTCAAATTAACAGAGGAAAAAATTGAATGAAGTATAACTTGATCAATTTGATAAAAATAAGAAAAAAGAAATAGGAAACAAGAGTGTAAAAGTAGTAAGTAGAATATATGTTAGAAGAGTAAAATCAGTGTCATTGCACTAAATATGAATAGACTAACTTCTTCCATTGGAGGGCAGAGAATATCAGATTGAATTAAAAAATACACCTAGTTGTGAACTCTTTATAGGAAACACACTTAAAACACTAAAGAAATGTTGAACATATAGGAGTAGAAAAAGAGATATTAGATAAACTGAAAAAAATATAGACTTGACTATATTAGTATGAGATAACATAGAATTTAGAATAAAAACACTAAAGATATAGGGATAATTTCACAATGAAAAAGATACAGTCTAAGAAAAATATACAGTCATAATTGTGTCTGAATTGAATAATATAGTAGATAAATATACAGGCATACCTTGTTTTGTTTTATTGTGCTTCACAGATATTGCATTTTTTATAAGACCTTCCACCGCAAAACGATTATGACTCACTGAAAGCCCAGAGGATGGTTAGCATTTTTTAGCAATAAAGTATTTTTTAATTAAGAGACATACATTATTTTTTCAACAGAATGCTATTGCACACTTAATAGACTACAGTATAGTGTAAACATAACTTTTATATGCACCAGGAAACCAAAAAATTTGTGTGACTCCCTTTATTTTGATATTCACTTTATTGCAATGGTTTAGAACCAAACCCACAATATCTCTGAGGTGTGCCTGTACAGTCAAAAACTGTCAGTTATACAAAGAGACTTCTTTAAAGTTACAGAGAGAGCCAGCCCTGAAGGCCTAGTGGTTAAAGTTCGTTGCTCTTACCACTTCGGTGGCCCAGATTTATTTCCTGGTTGTGGAACAACAACACCCATCTGTCAGTTATCATGCTGTGGTGGTGGTTCACATGTAAGAACCAGAAGGACATACAACTAGGATATACAACTTTGCAGCGGGGATTTGGGGGAGGAAAAGAAAAAGAGGAAGATTGGTAAGAGATGCTAGCTCAGGGTGAATGGTTTCCTGCAAAAAATAAATAAATAAATAAAACTCAACCTTATTCTCTTAAAAACGAACACATAAATAAAGTTATAGTGAGAGACTTTAATACATGATTGGACAAAATGAGCACAACTTAGAGAACTGATTTGTATAATCAAAAAGTGTGATGTAACAGATAATGTGTGTGTACATATTTTCTACCCCTTTACTAGAAAATAAATTTTTTCTCCTATATTTCTGAAAGATTTATAAAAATTGATCATGTTATCAGCTACAAAAAAACTTCAATAAATTTGAAGAAATAGATCTCTTACAGGCACATTCTTTGGTTATGATCCAATAAAACTAGAAACGTTAAAAAGAGTGGCCCAAAATATCATAACTCTTGGAAATTAAGTAGTCTGTTATTGGGTAAACCTTATATCAAAGAGGAAATAAAAAATTTATAAACTTTTAGAAAGCAATGAAAAGAAGAACACTTCATTATACTTGATAATTTGAGACCCAGTGAAAACTCAGAGGAAAATTTAAAGCCCTAAACTTTTTAATTATTAAAGAAAAAGGAGAAAAATTGACACTAAGCATTTTTTACTGCAATGTTTAAGGGGACCCAAAAAAATGGCACTCCTCCTTCTTGCCCAATAAGAAAAAGTAGTAAAACAGATGAAGACCATAATATCACAACACATGACCTTGATCATTTTCATTTGATTGGCCGGAGCAAGTCATTTGATCACACTTGAGGTCCAAGGGGAAAAGTAAGTGCATTCTCGCCATTCACCCAAGAGTAGAGAGAACAGGAATATTTTTGAAGAGCCCTAAAGACTCCCATATTTCTTATTCCTAAATATTATTTGTCTAGAATTTAGATGGCATATTCATATTTAACTTTCTAATCTCAAAGCCTATTTGATACAAAATGTACACGAAATAACATTTATATGGGCTTTTAACTACTGAAAATCCCAGTCCAATAATCCTGAGCTTCCTTTGAACATTCTTGAACTTTTCTGGGTCTGATAGCTGATTTCTAGGAATCAGTGGGTGAAGTGTCCAGTGAGAGAGTAACAGCAATTCTATCTCTGTGTGTCATTATTAGATCAAGTGTTAGTAAATCAGTGCACGTACACCTCATAGTCAATGGGATCTGAAAAAATTTTCATTGGTTAGAAAACACGGGTCTGAATATAAGTTATTTTATAATGTGGGCATTTTCATGGCCAGCCCTGGTGGTCTGGTGGTTAAGTTCAGCTCTCTCACCCACTACCAAGGCCTGGGTTCATTCCCCAGACAGGGAACCACACCATCCATCTGTCAGTTGTCATACTGTGGGGGCTGCATGTTGCTGTGATGCTGAAAGCTGTGCCACCAGTGTTGCAAACACCAGCAGGGTCACTTATGGCAGACAGGTTTCAGCAGAGCTTCCAGATTAAGACAGACTAGGAAGAAGGACCTGGGCACTCACTTCTGAAAAAATTGGTCATAAAAACCCTACTGACAGGAGTGGAGCATTGTCTGATACAGCGCTGAAAGTGAGAGGATGGCTCGAAAGGACCAGCAGGGTTCCGCTCTGCTGTCCACAGGGTCACTAGGAGTTGCAAGTGATTCCACGGCACTAATAACAAAGGCATTCTTATATTTAGTGATAGTTCAATGGTGTAGTAAAGTATTTCTACTAAAAGAAGCAGCTTACTGAATTAATAAGCAGGGCTAATCCAAAATGTAGCAATAATACCATTAGTGTTTGTGTATTTGCATTTACATTTGCTACCCAATTAGTTAAAAGATTATGCTTATACTGGGGTGTTAAATGATTACAAAAAAATTATTAGTCTCTTAGAAAAGAAAGTTATGTCTGATTACTTGTTTAGCATACCAACAAAAGACATACTGAATAATATTTCAGTTACTAATTCACAATTTGAAATTGGACATTGCTACACAAATATTGAAGTATAGAAAGGATATGATACAGAAAATTTGTATCAATTCTCTGGAGAGCAAGTTCTCAGAGACAACAGAAAGAACTCCAGGACTATCTTCTTTATCTACTAATAAGACTTTCATGACTCACCAATGACAAAATCATCCACTATCTCTTTCAGTTAAAAAATAATAAAGAAAAAAATTTCCTTGATTGAAAACAGAATGGACATATAAACAATCCATTATATGTAATATGTACATCAAAAATAAAGATCTTTCTCCCTCTCTCTCTTTCTCTCTCTATAATGTATGTATATATATAAACCTTATTGTTCTGTTCATTATAGTAATAACAAGACCTGAAACATTCAAGTCATTTCAACTAAACTTTTTCCTCCACCTTGTAGTAGTGTATCAGGACATAATTGATCTTCTTAATTTCTTGGACGCTCACATCCTATGTAAAGTCTTATAATCTCAACAGGAACTCTGTCTTACAGTTATAAAATCACTGATTAGCTTTAGTTCATTTCAACTCTCCTCAGAATTTTTCTAAACTCAATTTTCTCTCTCTTTTTCACCTTGTATATTGTTTTTGGAATTCTTAAATTTTTTGGAAGATCTTCACAAGTATCCCTCTGTAGCATCAAACTTTCCCCTTATTGTTTCCTCCTCCCCCAAAACCCAGCACAGCCTGCTGTAGTCCAGCCTCAATTTACCAAAGGTGCTCAGATTACGAGTCTTTAAGCCAAGCAATTTATTTAGAATTCTCCAAATAATTTTTAAACTAATACCAGATTTTTATATGGTTATGATGATCAGAATATCAAAGGGACAATAGAACCACAAAGTGCCTAACTGCAATGAGATAAATAGACCATTAGTTTCTTTAAATTTATTTGTTTGCTTATGGTTACAGAGGTAGTATATGAGCACTGTAGAAAATCTGGAAGATTCAAAAAGAAAACAGAATAGAAATGACTATAACTTCTCCACTCAGATATAACTTAATATTTTGATTAAATCACATTTTAAAATAGAATATAAGCTGCAACAGACTTCCACAAGGCAATAAAAATAAGTATATTTCTCTTTCATTTTTCTCCTTGTGGAGATCTGAAGAGCAGTACAGACTAAGCGAAGGAGAAAAGAATGAGGAGCAGGAAGAGGAGAAAAGAAAGACCACCATGTATGCAGAGTGCCCAAAGAGAGCCATTCCTGTGCTTTTTCTGCAACAGCATCTTCCTTGGGAAACAGCTGAATGTGGCTACTGCTTCCACTTGGAAAATTAGAGTACAGCAACCATGCTATTAGAAATCTTGTGCTCTTTGATGTTGGCGTTTGGTATTTTTGGCTAAAAATTAAGCTGAGATCGTTTAAACATGTCTGACACATGGACTGGGCCTGTATCTTAGTGAGTTTTCTTTGTTTTGTCAGTCTACCCATTATTTCATCTCCTTTAATCAAACATTTTATTGTACTTTTGCAATATTATCAGGCGAGACGGTGAGTGTCAATATCAGTAAGATTACCTGTGCTGTGATGTTTCTGAAACATCTGGTGTCTAGGTCAGGCTTTTCTCAGCTTTTTACTTTGTTTTTGGTGCACTTAGGATCTTTTCTAACACATGGACACTCCTATTCAGCCATCTCTTCTTCAAGCTATTCTTCTTCATATAATTTTTCCTTAAAGTCCAATTTTTATAAATGATTAATTCTTATTGTTTTCTTCAGGACCACTCAAAGATAACTTCCCTTATCTCCTTCAATTTTTACTTGAAAATAAAATATTACTCTAGACAAAGAAATTTTTGACTTAAATTCTCCCACTACCCAGGCCACCAGATTTTATAATACGCAAGTAGTTGGAGACTATTCAAAGTCCAGTCAGGTGCTTACCTTTCTATCCTGACTCTTTATCTGCAAATCTCTTTCTGTCTTTCTTGTTTTCTTTACCCTATTTTCCTCACTATCAAATATTTTTATCACCCTTAAATACAGTTCACTGGATTAGGCTTGCATTTAAGAAAAGTTATGCTGTCTATTCTTTTCTATAACAATACCATATTTAAAAATTTCCTGTGATATGGGTATACATTCATTTCATTTTCAGAAAATATTAGCAAGACAGTATTTTCAATGTAAAAGACAAATCAGAGCTTGTTAATTGAGAAATAAAATTAGATCCATAGAGGATGAAATGGCTTTTATTTAAATAAACTGCAGCATCTAGAAATCTCACCTGAAAACACATAGCCACTTGATATTACGTAAATAAATAGCTTGAAGAAAAATAGTTTTAACTAGAAAACTTATGGCCTTAATTTTATATATGTGTCTCAGCTAAGTATACTTTTAAAAATAAATGGATAAATATAAGTACAAGACTAGCTAAATGATTCTTTAAAATTTATTTCTAAAAAGCAAACATTACTTCATCACATGGTAGTAATAAACATATGTTAATGACATAATTAATTGCTTAGTTGATTATAATGCCCAGAAATATATCTTTGAAGTAGGGGGCAAAGTTTTAAAAAAATCTTGAAAAACAGATGTCCTTAAACATGAAAGATTTCCAAATCTGGCACCAGCTTGTCAGATGCTAACATTCAAAAATATGCATGAGTAGAACATTAAAATCCAGCAATTACTCTAAATCAGGATATTATAAAATCCATGTGTACTCTGATTTACCTTGGATCTAGTTTATTGATTATATTATTGAATCTTACAGATGAATTTCAAGCCAGAAATCTTGCCTCAGACTTTACAATATGCATTATATTGACAAATGGAGGATAACTGAGCCATTATTGAACAAGTTTTCCCCAGAAGGTATTAAGCCTAATTCCTGAATGTTCTGAGTTTGTCGGATTACATACTAAAACTTTTCATTTGCTTGTGTACACTGATAACTAGTCATTGTCTCTCAATCACTCTCAAATTCATTCTTCCCCCTTCCCTTTATTTTCTTCCTTCTCTGAATTTATAGGTTTACATATTAATTCATGTATTGATTTCTCATTGATTGTCTCTTTAAGAATTGTGCCAAATGCTGGGAATACAATAATGAGTAAGAAACATTTCTACTTCTGACTATTGCAGAGTAACTGGCACTAGATTAGCTTTCATGCTGCAAAAAACCATATAACTGTGCAAAATATATGGGGACATTATCTTCAGGCATTGGGCAATAGACAGCGCAAGATTGTGATCCCTGAAAAGAAAACTCATCAGGTAATATCCCATAATCATTCTGGCTCTCTGTCTAGAGACAATTAATCAACTGTGGCACAGTGAGACAAAGTCTGAGCACAGCATGGAAAGGAATCAGAATTGGGGCAGATGTAGTCACTGGAATGTGCAGGGTTGGAATTGAGGAGGGAGTAGTGTGGGAGAGGGCATGGAAGTCCATGTGTCCTGTGCAAGCATGGGGTGAGACTACATAGGCTCAGCAGAAAGCATTTGCTACAAGATAGAGGTTGAAACAAAGATTCTAGAGGTTGAGCAATTCTGGGAGACATTGGAGTTCCAGCCCAGAAAAAATGTTAACCCCCAGGCATCAAGATGAGACACCAGAAAAGCCATCCTTAAGAGTAAGGCCTATGCTTTTAGACAAAGTACATTCTAGAGCTCTCCTAATAAAGATGAAAACCACCAACCTAAAAATCTGTATCTAGTAAAACTATCTTTCGAAAGCAAAGGAGAAATAATGACTTTTTCAGGCAAACGAAAATTGAAGGAGTTGTTGCCAGTGGACTTGCCTTATAAGAAACATTAAAAGAAGCTCTTCAGAAAGAAGGAAAATTATATAGGTCAGAAAGTTAGATCTACATAAAGAAAGGAAGAGTGTTAAAAAGGGATAAATGAAGGTAAAATGAAATCTTTTCTTTCTCTTAACTGATCTAATAAATAATAGGTTGTTAAAATAATAATAGCAACAATGTATTGGATGATTATAGTGTATGGATAAGTGAAGTAAAGGACAGTAATGTTATAGAGGACAGGAGTGGCTAGGAATATCCTGTAATAAGGCCCCTACACTATCCACGAGGCAATATAATGTTATTTAAAATAGTATTATTTGAAAGTTGACTTGGGTTAATTGTAAATGTATCTTATAAAATCTAGGGCAACCACTAAAAAATTTTTAGGAAATATTATTGAAATGCTAAGAAAGGAGAGAAAAGGGAATCATATAACATGCTCAATTAAAAGCAGAAACCAGAGAAGGCAGAAAAAGAGTGAAAGACAAAGAAGAGGAATAGGAAGAAGAGGAAGAAAAAGAAAAAGAGCAACAAATAGAAAACAGAAATGTGGCCAATGTTAATCCAAGTAAATAATAATCACTCTAAATGTGAATGGTCTAAATACACCAAACTATCAGAGTGGATGCAAAATCAAGACCCAACTATATATATTGTCTTCAAGAAACCACTTTAAATGTCTACTTGCCTAACAATAGAGCATCAAAATACATGAGGCAAAAACTGATAGAACTGAAAGGAGAAATAGATAAACCTACTATTACAGTTGGAGACTTTTACACCCCTCTACCAGTAATTGACAAATCCAGCAAGCAGAAAATCAGTGAGGATACAGTTAAACTGAACAGCACCGTCAATTAACTGTATTTACTTGGCATGTATAGACTGCTTCATCCAACAACAGTAGAATACACATTCTTCTCCAGCTCACATGGAACATTCACCAAGATAAACCACATTCTAGTAAGTAATAGAGATAAAATACACCTCCACAAATTTGAAAGTATAGAAATCAAGGTAAGTATACTCTTAGACTACAATGAAATTAAACTAGAAATCAATTACAGAAAAAGAGCTGGAAAATCCCCAAATATGTGGAGATTAAACATCAGACTTCTAAATAAAAAATGGGTTAAAGAAGGCTCAAATTGAATTTAAAAATAAAATTTAGAGAAATTTAAAAATACTTTGAATAAAAATACAACTTATCAAAATTATGGGATTTCATGAAAGCGGTGCTTAGAGGGAATTTTATAGCATTGAATACAAATACTAGACAAGAAAGATCTATAATCAATAAGCTAAGCTTCCACCTCAGGAAATTAGGAATAGAAGAGTAATATAAACCTCAAGCAAGCAGAAGAAAATAAACAATAAAAATTAGAGCATAAATTAATGAAATTGAAAACAGAAAATCAACAGAAAAAATCAAGAAGCCAAAGCTGGTTCTTTGGGAAAAAACTCAATGAAATTGATAAAACTCTATCCAGCTAACGCGAGAAGAAAAAGAAGACACAAATTACTAACATTGTTACTGCCCAAGGTGGGGTCGTCTGCTCACCACAAGACAAGCCAATAGTCAGGAGGCCAGGTGGTAGGAAAGAACTTTATTACAGCTTGCTAGCAAGAGGGAAGATGGCCAACTTATGTCCAAAGAACCATCTCACAGAACAAAGACTACAGACCTGTTATATATGGCGCTATTCTCCAGGTGGGGGAGGTGGCTGGTCTCTGGGTGGGGCACACATCTGGCCCCAGTTCCTGATAGTTCTTTGTTTTACTGGATATGCATCAGAGAATGGAGCAACATGCTATACCCAGAACTTTCAGTTGTCATTGATGATGGCTATCAGAACAGGCTCTCTGCCCCGGAGTCATCACATTCCTAGAGAACTCAAAGGAACAAAGTTATCATCTTAAAGCAGCTGGGAGGGGCCATGTCTGGGCTAGTTAGTCAGAGGTCACTTAAAGTTACAATATGTTTTCTTTTCTATAACATGGCTTCCCTTATGTCAACCTTGTGTTGAGCTGGTATCAACATCATAAATGAAAAAGAGGCCACCACTATGGATCCCATGAACATTAAAAGATCTGTTTCTCTGGTGAAACCCTGAATGACACAGGTACATACATGTGAATTCATACATGTATGTAAAATACAAGGCGTGAAAATATACTCATCAAAATCAATAAAATGGTTGCCTTTGGAGAAGACCGTGGGACAGAGTTTGAACTTAGCAGTGGGTTTTAGTCTCATCAAGATTTTTTTTTTAAACCAAATGAAGACATTCCTATATTTCTGTGCAATTAAAAAACATTTGTCAAAGAAAAGAACAGTTGGGGCCAGCCCCATGGCCGAGTGGTTAAGTTTGCGCACTCTGCTGCAGTGGCCCAGGGTTTCACCAGTTTGGATCCTGGGCACAGACATGGCACTGCTCGTCAGGCCATGCTGGAGCAGCGTCCCACATAGTGCAACCAGAGGGGCCTGCAACTAGAATATACAACTATGTACTGGGGGGCTTTGAGGGGAAGAAGAAGAAGATTGGCAACAGAGGGTAGCTCAGGTGCCAAGCTTTAAAAAAAAAAAGAAAAGAACAGTTGAAAGCCTGGATGGTCATCTAATGATCATTACACGAGGCCAAGTGCTGTTAACATGAGAGTGAGAAAAATGAATAAAGGTGTGAAAAGAAAAGCTTTCCATCATTTCTGATGGCATAATACTCTTTCAGTAGGTATTTACAATGTGCCAGCAAGATATCAGCCATAAAATAAAGAAACGAAATGGTGTCTGCCCTCCTGTGAAGGAGACATTATCATATGATACTTCGAGCTCCTACTTTTATTCCTAAGAGTCAACATTTATTCAGTGCTAACCAAATGCCAGGCAGTGTTCTACCTGTTTGCCATGTTTTACATGTATTTTCCAGTCAACCCTCATAACAACCATACACACATAGGCATTATTTTTATTATCCCTGTTTTGAAGATAAGAAACTGAGCACAGATGGGTTAGTAACTTGCTTAATGTTACTCACCTAGAAGCTGGGATTCAAACCCATGTAGTCTGATCACAAAGCCTGGCTTCTTAGCCACTGTAGTTTGCTACCAATTCTGCTTTGCTGTCTCATTTAATCCTCAACAAAACCTGGCCAAGGCAAGCGATGCTGTGGTTAGGCGTCCCACGTATAAAGTAGAGGAAGATGGGCACGGATGTCAGCTCAGGGCCGGTCTTCCTCAGCAAAAAGAGGAGGACAGGCAGCAGATATTAGCTCAGGGCTGATCTTCCTCAAAAAAAAAAAAGAAAAAAACAAGGACAAGGACAACCACTATTATTTTACAGATGGGGAAACGGAAACCTGAAGAGGTCATGGAGTTGGTGTAGGTCACACCGATTGTAGACAGCAGAACCAGGTTTTAAACTAGCCCATTCTCCAATATTCTTCCTTATGAGACTGTAGAAACAAACAACTGTATTAATGTGTGATGTGTCCTAGAGGCTAGGATGACGCTCCTCCTGGGTGACTATGAGCTTCTTTGCCTCTCCATTTCTCCTGCACCCTAATCAGTTCCTGTCTCCTGCCCTTCATTCCTTCTTTTCCTGCTATTTCTCTGCATGGATCTCCTCCTCAGCCTCTTGGTGGCTGCTTTCCCTGTCAGCCTTTCTCCCTTTCCCCTCTGTCTGCCTGCCTCTCTTACTCCACCGTGTCTGAATACTTATACCAAACTCCTAAATTAAAAAACAAAATTGTTCGCAGTTCTCAGAGGAGGGAGGGGCGGGAGAGGAAGTACTCGGGCTCTGGGTTAAATTCAGGTCTTTGACTGTTGATCAATTGCTAAAAAGTTAACAGTGTTTCCTTCCTGTGCATGTTCACAATTATTGTGGTTGCAGTGGTTGTGTATGTGCATCCGTGTGTCCTCCTACATGACATATACAAGTGTGGGTGGAATATTGCCTTTATTGGTAAAGACCTGCCAGCTGGTGCCAGGGTGCTCAGACTGCCTACTGCTCTTGAGTCACATGCTGAAAACTTCATAATGAAACCCGAAAATCACAGAAGCATAAACACAGCTGCTTTTGCCTATTAAGTAAGTGGTTTACAAGGGAAAGCATAATCAGAAGAATCTAGTGTTTAGTCAATTACATTAACAGCAGACAAATAGAAATCATATGTATTTGACAGGAGGCCATTTTAAGAAACTGTATATTTGTATGCAGCAAACATAATGAGACATCTTAAAAGAAATGTCATCCATTATTCATAAACTTGAATAAAACACAAAGAGTTCTCCAGAAAAACCAGAAAATTAAAATTATGTTAAAAATGTGAGGGTTTTGATTTTAGTAGCTCATTTTATTTCTTAAATTGTTTCAGAGGTGCTTTTTCTTTTTAAGTGATTACAACCAAAGAGATTTACTATATCTTGAATATGCTAGAGATATTATTTCAGAAAACCCTGTATGTTGGGGGATTTCCAAGGCTGTGAGAATCACAATCTCTATCGTAATTTGAATTGGTTGGGAGAGGGCCATAAAGAATAGTCAGACCCAGTGGGGTGTGGCAGGTGATTAAGAAACTTCCCTCCATGGATGATAGAAGGTCATCAGTGAAGACAGCTGGACCATCAGGGAAATCTTGCAGCAGGCAAAGGTCAGAGGTCAAAGCTCAAAAGACCCATTGTTGCCTCATTGGTGGAGTTTCAGCCCCCGGGATCAGAACACAAAAAAATCACTGATGAAGTTGAAAAGGAACCAGGAAGACCCCTGTGCTGGGAGGAGGTACAAGGATCGTGCTATTGGAATTGGGGCTCAAGTCAAGGGCGTGGCACAAGAAGTATTTCCAGCACATCCAGACATAAGGTACAGTGATTGCCACTT
The DNA here is from genome assembly GCF_041296265.1 of Equus caballus. NCBI lineage: Eukaryota > Metazoa > Chordata > Mammalia > Perissodactyla > Equidae > Equus > Equus caballus. The sequence continues at coordinate 74,699,834 of NC_091687.1, forward strand.
GTTTCTTAGATTCTACTTGTGTTTTGAGAGCGTGGAGTGGGCCGAGTCTTCAGGTTCCAGGTACGTTGTCTTAGTTATAAGGCCTGTGGGGAGTGGGAATGCAAGTTGCTAATGAAATTTTACTAATCCAGTATAACTGCAGTGGTGATACTGCAGTAGATGAAAAAGGTCCAGTGTGAACAACTAATAATTGCAAATTTCTGAAAGCATTTCTAAATTTCAATTATTATGGGACTGGAAGTCCTTAAAGGATCTATCTTAATAGATGAGATGCGTGGTTCTGTAATTTGCAGAGATCCCCAAACAATTGTGCATGCATCAGCTGCATCAGAATCACCTGGTGGTGCTTCAAAAAATAGACTCCCAGCCCCATGAGCTGTCTACAGAATCAGTATCAGAGAAAAGCGTAGGAATCTGAATTTTCTGCAAACGCCTCAAGGAACCACTGACATTATGACTAAACTCCCATTTGGAGTCCTGTCAAATTTATTCCACAGAGAGCATTTCAAGAGTTCCAGAGAATTTGAGTTCGAAGACTTTGTTCTCTCAAACAGTCTAAGCATTCTCTCTTCCAACAGTATCCTATAAATACACGGATAAATACAACTCTTTATTATACCAGGATGTACAGCTTTAATTCAGTGCTTCCCAGAATTATCATGAATTCCAATTTAAAAAGTCTAAATTTTTAATTCTATAAAACTATCCCCCTAAAATCATCCTATTCCTCTGCAATTGTGCCATACACAGCTGGGGCGTGTCTTCTCACAGAGATAACGTCCTTGGAACAATCCCATCCATATGCCTATTTTGTGTACCTTGGGGGTTTTTTTCTCTGCCATAAATTTAGTTAACTGATAAGTCGAGTGTATGTAGGAGACTGACAAACCTCTTTCTGCTCTGGATGCATAAGAAGAGCGAGAAATCTGGGCGGCTCCGTGGTGGAGTGGTTAAGTTCGCGCACTCCGCTTCAGCAGCCCAGGTTTTCACCAGTTTGGATCCTGGGCACAGACATCGCACCGCTCATCAGGCCATGCTGAGGCGGGTCTCACATGCCACAACTAGAACAACCCACAACTAAAAAATATGCAACTATGTACTGGGAGGATTTGGGGAGAAAAAGCAGGAAAAAAAAGTTGGCAACAGTTGTTAGCTCAGGTGCCAATCTTAAAAAAAAAAAAAAAATAGTGAGAGAAGAAAGGACTTCTTCCAGAAGGACTGGAAGAAGGAAAGACTTATGTAGACAGAGACAGCAGCTGAGCTATAAAGAGTATAGAGATGCCTTCTTGGCTAAAATGTATCCTGATAGCCCAACTTGGGCCCTGATAGCTGGAAAGGGTAAAGCATTAAATCTGTATCTTCCATTGGCAATCAGCACCATGTTGCATTCTACACTCAATCCATTTTCCTGATGTCCTCCCACCCACTTCTCTTAAAAGGAGTGAGGAAAGAAGAATAATTACATCTGGATGAAGGGCTTAATATTCCTATAGGACAGGTCCAAATTGAAGGCTGCAATGGGAGGCACTGGGACTGGAACACCTTTAGGACCCCTTCAGCGCAAGGACTATGTTGGGTCTCATCTCAACATGATGAGACTGATCATGAAATGCTTTGGCAACCAAGTAGTGTTGCAGAGAGCTACTGGCAAGTGAGCTGGGCACCAGTCCTTCATCTTGCCTTTTCCCACTCTTCAGCCTTCCCTGGAGGAGCTTGGCATTCTCTTGGCTTCTGAGAGCAACTATATTCTGGTGATCTCAAATTTTAAGTTCCAACCCAAACCTCTTTTCTGAGCTACAAATTCATACAATCTCGTTGCCTATTTGACGTCTCCACTGGGATCTCTCTGGAGGCACTGGGATGCAGCACTGACCAAAACAGGGAAAAAATCTGACCTTGTGGAACTCACATAGTAGTCCATACTCAAAATGTCCCAAACTGAAGTCATATACCCTAAATCTGTCCCAGCCACTAGCTGCTCCGGCTAAAAACCACATCTTATTAGCTATACCTCTAAGGTATTATTTTCTTTGGTCAATTTTCAATTGGACGATAGTCCACGGAATTCATCATTTCTCTCCAAGCATCTATAAAAGGCTCCTAATTGGCCTCCCTCAATCGCTTTTATTTTCCTCCAATCTAAGCCAGAATGGTTACTTTATTTCATTTTCCAAGGATGCAGATCTGATCATGACAATCCCCTGCTTAAAAATTTTTCAAATGCGACGAATAAAATCCAGAGCCTACGAGAGCCAGCATGATCTGGCCTTGATTTCCTCCCGAGCTTTCTCCTCTTGACTCTCTGAGTTCCAGCCACACTGACGTTCAGTGTGTTGGTAACTATGCCAAAGTCCTTTTCACTCTAGTGGCATTCTTCCTCTTCCATTTGACGCTGTTAACTCCAAATCATTTTCAGATCTTAGGTTGAACATCATTTTTTCCAGCCTACAATTCCTGCTAGATTACAATGAGTCTATTTATGTATACATTTGTAGCATTTTTTTTAATGCTGGCTAACATTGTAATTAATTACTTGTGTGATGAGCTGCTTATGTCTGCTCCACCGTTAGGCTGCAAGGTCCCTTAGGGCAGGAACTATATCCATCTTTTTCACCACAGAATCTCCAGTGATATCACAGTGGAAATAGTAGGCATTCAATGATTGTGTGTTATATTTGTTAAATACAAGGAAAGGCTATAACTCTGCCAAGTAAGCCAGTAATATAGCAATAATGAGAAATAAAAACTCATCATTAAGGCTGTAATTATGGGATAATAAGGAATTCTAGTGGACTAATTAGAAAAAAAATTTAAATAAATTTTTTATTATCCAGATGACAACAGTGAATTACTACAAATGCAGCAAAGGAAAATGAATGTTAATAATGAACGAGTGATAGGAAAAAGGAAAACCACTGAAGCAGCTCCAAACTGGAAAGCCTGGTGATGGACATGTCATCAAGGATGAGAAGGGACCTTTGTCTGTATAAAAGGAAACAGCAGACCTCACAGTGATTACAGATAGGATTCTAGGGACCTGTCCTGCACCAAACGTCTTTGGGGCTATGATCTCCCTCATTGAGATATTCAGATGTGGTAGAGTGGAGTTGTGTAGAGAACAGCATAAAATGCTAAACTGGAGTAGGTGGGAACCTAGGCAGCTGGTATGTAGAGAAAGAAAATATTGAATAGTTTGCATGCAGGTAGATTCCCATGATGACTTTTAAATCTGGTTTATGATGCATAAATATTAAATGAACTAAAAAGCTTTAAGGTTGAAAATGACCCTGTACAGGCAGAACATGAATGCCTTCTGTACATGACTCCTGTTGACTTCAGATTTCAAGAGCACAGACTGGGCCAAAATTACTTGCTGTGCAGCAATGATTTCATAATAGGAATATTATGTCTCAATGTTTAGAACCTTCTAAATTATTCAGAAATCTTCTGAAATTTTTATTTTTCAACCTCAAAGGATATGGTTTATCTTGTTTTGGAAAGGGAAAACGTATCTATATTTCTGAGGGCTTGTTCTTTAATAAAATAAACCAAGATAAATAGGTTTACATATTTGAGAATATATGGAGTATGTTTCCCACATTTTAATCCCAAAATGCTAAATAAAACATACGGAGTCTGCTGAATGTCAAATATGACATCAATACACCATGGAAGAACTACTGATGTTGAGTTCCTAGGTCAACGTTAAAAGTATTTGTGAAATTTTGAGTAGATTTTATTAATAAATTGCTTTTCTTTCAAAGACTCCTGGGTAATAATGCACTGTCACCTTTTCTCATTAGTTGAGTTGTGATAAGGGGGTCTGAATGGACTTCCAGTTTCCTATCCCTGTGAAAGACCTAAGCTTGAAGAAAGATGCATTTTCTTTGTCTTTCTCTTGTCTGGTCAGTGTTAACAATAAAACAGAACTACTTTTTAAAAGATCGTTCCCAGACACTCTGGAAAACACGTTGGGTGATTTCTTAAAGAACTAAACATGTACCTACCATACAACCCAGCAGTTGCTCTCTTGGACATTTATCCCAGAGAAGTAAAAACTTTCTGCTGATTGATTTTTCTCCTGGGTGTTGGGCGTATTTTCCTGCTTATTTACAAGTGGAGTGATTTGTTTTTTGGTCGTTTACTGGCCATTGTGAATTTTATGTCATTGACTGTTGGGTATTGTTGTTTTCCTTTAATGAGTATTTGGTTTCGTTATGGCACTTTTACTTGCACGTCATTTTGACCCTTTTGAGGCTTGCTGTTAAGCTTTATTAGGGTGAGCCCGGGGCAGACGACTCTAGGGCTAATGTAGCCCTGAGACAACAGTACGACGCCTCTGAGAATCTGCCCAACACCCCATGTCGTACCAGACTTCTTCACTCAGGCTGGTGAGAACTTGAACTCTCCCCATTCCCACGTTAGCCCTGGGAATTGCTCAGCCCACTGCTCCTGATGGCTCCTTTCGTGGCTTAGAAATATTCACCCCCTGCACGCGCAGATCAGTATTTAGCCAAAGACTCAAGGGGAACCTTCTGCAGATCTCCAGAACTTTCGGCTGTGTAGCCCTGTTTCTCTGGTACAATCAAAACAAAACTTATCCCCACATAAAAACTTATAAACAATATTTATAACAGCTTCATTTGTAATAGCCAAAAACTAGACAAAAAAATAAATGTTCTTCAATGGGTAAATGGTTAAACAGTGATATATCCTATATGCTGGAATACTACTAGTAATAAAAAGAAATGGATTATTGATATGTGCAACAACTTGACTGAATCTGCAGTGAATTATGCAGAGGGAAAAAAGTCAATCCCAAAAGGTTACATGCTATCTATGTGATATGATTCCATTATATAACATTCTCAAAATGACATAATTATAAAAATTGAGGACACATTCAGGGTTCCCAGGGGTCAGGGATGGGGATGGGGGAGTGAAGTGGGAGGTACAGTGAGGAAGGGAGTTGAGTGTGGTTATAAAAGGGCAACAAAGGGATCTTTATCATGATGAAAGTATTCTGTATCTTTGTTTATCTATTCATTAAATGATGGACATTTGGATTACATCCAGGCTTTGGCTACTATGAATAATGCTACTGTGAATACTCACGTAAAAGTCTTTATATGGACATGTGTTTTCATTTTCTTGAGTAGACACCTAGGGGTGAAATTGTTATATAATAGTAAGTTAGCTATGTTAATAGTAAGTTAGGGGAGGGCTCTGTGGCTGAGTGGTTAAGTTTTCACACTTTGCTGTGGCGGCCCAGGGTTCGGATCCTGGGCGCGGACAGGGCACTGCTCGTCAGGCCACGTTCAGGCGGCATCCCGTGTCTCACAAATAGAAGGACCTACAACTAAGACATACAACTGTGTACAGGGGGGTTTGGGGAGATAAAGCAGAAGAAAAAAGAAAAGATTGGCAACAGTTGTTAGCCCAGGTGCCAATCAAAAAAAAAAAGTAGTAAGTTAATGCTCAACTTTTGAAGTAATTGCTGAAATGTTTTCTAAAGTGGCTGTACCATTTTACATTTCCACCAGCAGTGTATGAGGGTTCCAGATTCTTCTCATACTTGCCACCACTTGGTATTGACAGTCTTTCATTATAGCCATTCTGATGGGTAAGGAGTGGTACCTCACTGAGGTTTTAATTTACATTTCTCCAATGACTAATGATGTTGAGCATCCTTTCATGGGTTTATTAGCTATTCACATATTTTCTTAGTAATATATCTGTTAGACCTTTTGACCATTTTAAAATTAGTTTACTTGTATTCTTATGATTGAGTTTTAAGAGTTCTTTATATATTCTGAATATAAACCCTTTATCAGATATATGATCTACAAAAGTTTTCTCCTAATCTATGTCTTATCTTTTTATTAATGATGCTTTTTGAAGAGCAAAAGTTGTTAATTTTATGAAGTTCAATGTATCAACTTTTTCTTTCATAAATCATATTTTTGAGGTTATGTCTAAGAAATCTTTCCTAACTCAGTGTCACAAAGGTTTTCTCCTATATTTTCTTCTTTAAGTTATATCTTTTTAGCTCCCATATTTAGATCTATGATCCATTTTGAGTTTAGTTTTCTTTATAGTGTGAGGAAAGGGTTTATGTTCTTTTCTTTTTTCTTTTTCTTTTTTCTTTTCTTTTTTTTTTTTGCACAAGGACGGCCAATTCTTTTAGCACAATTTGCTGAAAATAATTTTTTTTCCCTATTGAACTGCTTGGCACTTTTGTCAAAAATCACTTGACCATAAATGTAAAGGTTTATTTCTAGACTCTCTTCTGTTATATTGAACTATATGTCTATTCTTATGTCAATACTATGATATCTTGATTACTATAGCTTTATAGCAAGTTCTGAAATAAAGCGTAAGGACTCCAACTTTTGTCCTTCTCTTCAAAATTGTTTTGGCCATTCTAGGTTCCCTGCATTTCCATATAGGGTTTAGCATGACCTGTCCATTCTACAAAAAACTTGCCGAGTTTTTACAGGGCTGACATTGACTACAGATCAGTTTGGGGAGAAGTGTCATTTTAATAATATTGAGACTTCCAATCCATAAACATGTTATGTCTCTCCATTTCTTTAGGTCTTTTTAAAATTTCTTTTAGCAAAGTTCATGGGGTACAGGTGTATGCCCCTTTTGCTAAATTTGTTTTGAAGTATTTTGTTCCTTTTAATGCTATTGTAAATTAAATTAATTTTGTTTTCAGATTTTCCATTCCTAGCATATAGAAATATAATTGATTTTTGTGTATTAATTTTGCATCCTGAAAACTTGCTAAGCTGGTTTATTAGTTTTGTTTTTTGCTATTCTTTAGCGTTTTCTACATATAACACCAAGTCATCTGCAAATAAAAACAGTTTTATATCTTCCGTTCTAATCTGTATGACTTTAATTTCTCTTCTTGCCTTATTATGTTAGCTAAACCTCTGGCACAACATTGAATAGAAGTGATATGAGTGGTATCTTTGCCTTTTTCCTGATCTCAGGGAGAAAGCATTCATTCTTTCACCAGGAGAGATTATGTTAGCTGTATTTTTTTTTTAGTGTAAAGCCTAAAATTAAGTCTCAGTGTTGCATGCTTCCTTGGTATCTGGTAAAATTGGTTAAATTGGGAAAACCTCAAATGGCTTAATTACAAGTTCCCATCCCCGTTCTGTCCCCACGAATAGGGTCCCATAGGCAAACAGTCATCCTTGTCAAACAGACCTGGTGCAGTTCCTGCTTATCTCTGAGTAGCTGGTTTCAGTTTCCTGCTAGCCCATGGAATTATTCAAACAAACCAATCACATCCTCCTGCAGGCACCAGGGGGCATCTCACCCTCTTGATACTACAAAGCCTCCTACAGCCCTTGGTGTTTCACTCTGTTCCCCAGTGCAACCACCGTGTGGCCCTGCATGACAGGTAGTGTGCTCCTCCCCTGGGCTGTGAGTGTATGACTAATAAACTCGTGTTGATTGCATCTGTCAAGGAGCAGGTGTTGTATGTTCAGTCATCCCCAAAACTCTAGGGTAAGAATCCCTGCCTCACCAATGGGGTGGATAGGAGGCAATTAATACATTTTTGTAGACTCCCTCTATCAGGCTGAGGAAGCAATCCTCTATTTCTAGTTTTAGTTTTTATCATGAATTGGTGTTGGATTTTGTTGAATGATTTTTTCTGAGTCTATTGAAATAATCATGTGGTTTTTGCATTTATTCTATTAATATGCTGTATTAAATTAGTTGATTTTCATTTGGTAGCCAAGTTTGCATTCCTGGGATAAATCCCATTTGGCCATGGCATATAATCCTTTTGATATGTTGCTGGATTCAATCTCTAGTATTATGTTAGGAATTTTTGTGTCTATGTTTATGCTGGCCTGTTTGTCTCCTTTCCTGTGAAGTCTTTTGTTTTGGTATCAAAGTACACCTGGCCTCTTAGAATGAGTTGGGAAATTTCCCCGTTTATTTCTTTTCTTTTGCTTATTTTGTGTTTAATTTGCTCTTTGTCTATTATTCTTAAGATAGAACTTACGTTATTGATTTGACACTTTCTTCTTTTCAAATATTGGTATTTAGAGCTATATATTTTAAGTACTGCTTTAGCTGTATCCCATACATTTTGAAATGTTGTGCTTTTTTCATTTAGATCAAAAAATTTTCTAATTTTCCTTGTTATTTCTTCTTAACCTCATGGATTATTCATAAGCATGTAATTTAATTTCCAAATATTTGGGGATTTCTCAAATTTGTTGGTGCTATTGATTTGTAATTTAATTCAATTGTGGTCAGAGGACATATTTTGAGTGATTGTTTTATGGCTTACCATATGGTCTGTCCTGGAGGATGTTCCATGTACACTTGAAATCAATGTGTATTTCTCTGTTGCTGGGTGGAATGTTGGTGGTTACATGCATCTTAACTTATCACAGTCTGCACTGTTTGGGTTAAAAGGATTGATAAGTGTTCAATTCTTCTATATCAATTTTGATCTTATGCCTATTTGTTCTATCCAATATTGAAAGTTGAGCACTGAAATCTCTAATTATAGTTAATTGTCTATTTCTCCTTTGAATTTTGTCGGTTTCTATTTCTTGTGATTTGAGGCTCTTTTTATAGGTGAGTTTAAATTAAAAATTGCTTTATGTTCATGATATGTTGACTCATTATTATGAAGTAATCCCTCTTTGTCTCTAGTAATATTTCTTGTCTTAAAGTCCATTTTGTCTTAATGTAGCCACTCCAACTACATTAATATCCTTTTGTTTTCAAACGGTTGTGTCTTGGAATCTGTATTGCATCTTTTATAGACAGCATATAGTTGGATATTGCTTTTTTAAAACCAATCAGGCAATCTCTGGCTTTTGATTAGAGTGTAATCACATTAGTATAATTATTACTTTCATTGGAAGTAAGTCTGCATTTTGCTATCTGTCTTCTAGACGTTTCATGTATTTCTAGTTTATCTGTTCCTTCTTTATGGCCTTCTTTTGTGTCAAATATTTTTTAGCATATCGTTTTTTTTTTTTTTTTTTGAAGATTTTAATTTTCCTTTTTCTTCCCAAAGCCCCCTGGTACATAGTTGTGTATTTTTAGTTGTGGGTCCTTCTAGTTGTGGCATGTGATATGCCTCCTCAGCACGGCTTGATGAGTGGTGTCATGTCCACACCCAAGATTTGAACTGGCGAAACCCTGGGCTGCTGAAGCAGAGTGCGCAAACTTAACCACTCGGCCACAGGGCCAGCCCCAAGCATATCATTTTAATTCCTCTTTCAAGTTTATTTATTTATTTTTTTTTAAAGATTGGCAGCTGAGCTAACTTCTGTTGCCGATCTTTTTTTTTCTCTTCTTCTCCTCAAAGCCCCCCAGTACATAGCTGCACACTCTAGTTGTAGGTCCTAGTTCTGCTATGTAAGATGCTGCCTCAGCATAGCTTGATGAGTGGTGCCATATCCACACCCAGGATCCAAACCAGCGAAACCCTGGACCACTGAAGTGGAGCCCACAAACTTAACCATTTGGTCATGGGGCTGGCCCCTCCTCTGTCAAATTTTTAAGTATACTTTTTGAGTCATTTTCTTAGTGATTGTTCTAGAGATTCCTATATGCATCATAATTTATCACAATCTACATCAGGTTAATACAGAGTTAATCCTGGTAAAATATTGCAACTTTGCTCCAGTATAGCTTCTTTTCCTTCTTCCTTCTTTGTTCTATTATTGTCATACATATTACATCAATTTACATGATAAACTCAACAATATGGTATTATAATTACTGCTTTATACAATCTTGTGTCTCTTACATAAGCAATTATAAGAATTACAAGTAATTATTAGAAGAAAATCAAAAGAACATTTATACATTTTCTTATCGTTATCCGCATATTTACACTTTCTGGTGCTCTTCATTTCTTCCTGTGGATTTAAGTTACCATGCTGAGTCATTTCCTATCAATCTGAGGAACTTTCTTTAGCATTTCTTTTCAGATAGATCTAAGTTCTCTCAAACCTTGCTGGGTACAGAATTCTTGGTTGGCAGTTTTTTATTCCAGCACCTTGAATATATTATCCACTGTTTTCTGCCTGCTACTGTTAAGGTAATCCTAAGCAAATTTGGCTTCTATCTTCTATTTGAGCTCAAAATCCAGGTCCTTCCTGCCCCAAATCTTGGCCTTTATATTGTCCTCTTTGGGGCTCTCTTGGCCCTATGTTTCCTCTTAGTCCTGAAAACCCCTGAGCCTTGGTGATTGTGCCTTCCCATTACAAATGGACGAATCTCTGAAAGAAAAGGTGGACTTCATCTTACTTGTGTATAAAAGCAATCATATTTCCTTGGCTTGCCAGAATGCTGAAAGTTAAACTTTATTTGAAAACATAATCATTGACTCCCCATATAATCATCTCTTTCTTTACAGAACCAGCAATTTTTCTACAATCCTTTTAAATGTTTTGTCTTTAGCTACTTTGACAGCAAATCATCAAAGAAACCAGACCTCCTGTTGGGTTTAGTTTTTTAGCTTCTAAAACCATCATCTTCACTTTATTTACCAAGCCATCAAATAGAAAAACTAGCCCCAGGGTCTGGGCTTTTCTGATCCATGTATGATTCATGCAGTCATGGATCTGACTTACACGGTTCATTTACACATTCAAAAGAAGCAAATTACAATCTTTACAATCAGCATTTTGCCAAAAAAATAAGAGAGAGAGAGAGAAATAAAACAAAGTTTTAGATGTTTCCTTGCTAAAAGAAACATTGTATTTAACAAAAATTGAATATCATGGGAAGACTTTGGCATTAATACCTCGGGAAGAGTCTGTGATGGTCTTTGGAGGTGGACTGCTTCATGATAAGTGAATATGTCAGGAGAGATGGCCTGTATCCATTGTAGCCATTAAGATCTAATCAGGAAATAGCAATCACATTGATTATTTAATAGAGAAAATATAACAACATAAGGAATTGTTAATTAGGTATAAAGATGTTCATTAGGTGACTAAAAAGGCAAAAGGGAACATGAAAAAGCAACTACAGGAAGCAGCTACCACCCCCGTGGCTGGGAGAACAAAGGGAAGAGGTTGGAGGTAGCAAAACTTGGAAGCTTGTTGAAGAAGCCCCATGGAGCTGAAACTCAGAACTCTGAAGACAAGTTTATAGACAGCTGATCCTAGTGTCTCTGAGGAAATATAAAAAGGCTAGCTCTGCAAGTGTTGTTATGGGAAGGAATTACCAGCTCGGGGCAAAGAAGCATCGCTCAGTTGATGCTTCCAGGAACAGGAAGCAGACAAGTAGGAGCAAGTAGTCCTCTTCCTCATTCCAGCTTGCACTCTCCCTCTAACACTCCACCCCCCACACACACCACCACACACATACACACGCCGCCATGCACAGGCACATACACACATACCACCACAACTGGCAGAGCTTAATAGGGTTCCAGCTGGCAAAGCAGAAACGTGGCTTGCAAAGTTCCAGCTCCAGCATCATGTAACACCATAGAAAGGTAGATTTGGTGCTGAGAGACAAAAACTTAGTAACTGGCACATTCATTTAATTCTGAATAATAACTGCCCCCACACTCCCCACGCCACCATCCAGATTCTTTGTTTCCTATGTGCCTGGAATCACCAGAACGTTCTGATATGAAATAACCAAATGTTATTGTGGCTTATAATTTCCTATAGTTTTAACATAGGATGAATGAAAGTTAACTTTTTTTTCCTTTTTATTATTGGTGGGGAATAATAGGAAAGAAGGGAAGGGTTACTTTTAATTTCCATAATGGTAGTTTTATTGACGACCACCTCAAATATTTTGGAGGTATGTTGGGTATAAATTGTAACTAAATACAACTAGTTGTGCCAACTAATAAAAGAGATTCCTAACAATTCCGCAATTGTCTAACCTGGGGAAGGGTGCACATTTTTAACAGTGGACATTTCAAGCTAGATAGCAGGATACGATGGAGGAAAGAAGAGACAGTTTGAGCAGACAGACAGCATTTCTTCAATCTCAGCTGTATTTCTCATTCACCTGAGGATCACCAGCCAAAGGCAGTGCCTTCCAATTTCTGGATGGAAAAGCCACTTAGGAGATACAGAAAATGACAATGGACATACAAATGTAAAGTGAAAGAGCCCAGATTTCCTTAAATTAAAAGCAAGATGGAAATAATTTTACTCTGAAAACATTCAGCATATACTGTTGAATAATCCATGGTGCATTAATAGAAGGAGTCTTTAAATTGTTTCCTTTAACTGAGATTTAAACACTAATAGCATCTTTGTCAATTTAGGGATGAAAAGAAAAGTTTAAATTGCTACAAAAATATATATGATACATCTTGTTTTGTGATGGTGCTTAACATAAAACAGGATGTTTTTACTTACGCCAAGGACAGCTTGTTACATAAGTGCATCTAAACACAGAACCCTCCTACCTGCCATCAGAAAAAGTGGCCCATAAATTCCTAAGAATCTTGAAACTCTTGTTTGGGTTTAAGAGTTTTGAGGAATTAGGGAAATATAGGTTATGCCCCACTTTTTCAAGAATGGTGGTTTTCAGCATAACAGCCTTGCAGAAGGGAAGGGTAGAAGGGTAGGAATTATTTTAAAACCTTTCCTGGGTGACTTTGAAATCAGCCTCACATACACCAGGTTTAAAACCAATGGAAAAGGTAAACATGGAGGTGGAGAATTTCAGTATGAGAAAAGATGTTGCCCTTAAAAATATTTTTTTTCCATCGTTGATAACTGGTGATTAAAATGGCCCATGATGGCAGACAGCTCAGTCTGGCTGGAATCTGCCACAGGGAATCTTGGATTGCACAAAGCAATAGAATAGGAATGCAAACAATTTAATTAGAGCGGCTGAGACAAGGCCAAGAGACATAGAAACCAGAACCTGTGGGGCTGCCTTCACATCAGGCCCAGGAGGCAATGGATCTGCCAGGAGTCGAGAGCTGCCCCAGGCTTCTCTGGGGAGAGAACCCCGGGTACAGGCTCTTGTTCCTAATTTTTCTAAAATACAGCTGAACAGCTTCATGCTGCCAGGTCACCAGCCCAGCTGAGGGCTTTTTCTTTTCCTGCTGAGGTTTATAATTCTACTTCTGCAATATTGGATCCCCTTGCCTTGGAAAAACAGTCCATGAACCAACCCAGTTTCCAAATTATCCAAACATCATTACCTCATATATCTCTTGTATAAATTTATCTGTGTTAGAAAAGCTGTTATAGAAAAACAGACCATCAGAATAACTTTATGTTGATATCTGCTGTCTCAAGTTTTTAAGGCAAGACTTTTCACAAATAAATCTGTAAAAAGGATGTAGAAATATATTAAACCCGTGGCATTTTCAAAATATTTGTGGTGACATCTGTCCTCATTTTCATAAAAGTCCATGTCATGTGTTAATTTAAATGAAGATAATAAAAGCTACTGCAGTCTATAGGGTTGTTGTGAGGATTAAATGAGATAATGTAGAGCACTGAGCAAGAATTTAAATCTCAGAGTCTGAAAGTCTTCAGGGTGAGTCTTTTGGGGGAAAAACCCAGTGAAAGTCTACTAATCCAATGAATGGTTGGCTCAATTTTAAAGATTCTTCAGGGCTTCCTGGATATACTAGAATTCCTCCTAATATTCGTCTATGCCTTTAATGAAAGAAAACATTTTACACTCCATTTGGACACTTCAATTGAAGAGAGACCTACTTATCATAGTAGTTAGAATCAAGCTTCAGAGTCAGACCACCCAGGTCAGCCTTCCCTTTCCTACTGAATGATCTCCGGTGAGTTACTATACCTCTCTCCCTCATTTTCTCATGCCTAAAATATCGATAATAATAGTACCTCCTTCACAGGATGATTCAAAGGATTAAATGACTTAAGATGTCAAGGCTACAACAGAGGTTGGCTATGTTAGCCAGTGTTAGCTTTCTTCTAGTGGTAAATTCAAAAATCTCTCTCAAATCAACCTGGCTTCTGGAAAATGTATTTTTAACTTAGTTTCACTAACAGCAAAGCTAGCCTTAATGATTTTGCCCCACCACTGATTATGAGCAAACTTATAAAACTACGTTTAAAACCTTATTTTCTACTTACTTTTTAAAAATGACTTTCTTTTAGGAAAGAAACCAAACTAGTCCAAGCAACTCAACAAAGTTCAAAGGTTTGTTTACTGAGTCGAGGAATTGGCATTTCTAGAACCCACTTTGAAAACTAATGTGTTTGGCTCACTTTAATCCGCTTGCTTTGATGCGCAATAATTTCCAAATCTGTTATCTTTCTATCAGTGACAAGTACGTCATGATGCCGATGGCCTCACTGCAGTGTTGTCAGAAACCTTGGCTGAAAGACGCTGTGGAAATACAATAAAAGAAGGCAATGTTATCTTGATTTTCCAAAAGTATCTTCATGATATGCTGGCTATTTTTAAGGTCATTTCAAATAGAGAGGCAATTATAACTGCCACATTTGACATTTAATAATTAGTAATTTGCATCACAAAACAACATTGGCTCCTCAGCTTTCTGTTTCTTCTCTGTGAATTATTCTTCGAGATGCTTTATATAGATGATGCAGCGAGCATCGTGAAACAACTAGTTCATCTTGTAAAGCTTAATTTAAAATGTATATAAAGAAGGGTAGGAGCTCATAAATGATGAACATAGGCATTAAAAATCAATCGCTGCTAGAACTTGGGTATAAAGTTAATGAGGCAGTTCTTGTTTTCTGGTAACTTTTCATCGATTGCATGGGATTTTCCATTAGAAACAGAGTTTAAGGGCCAGTATGTCATCCATTCATCTTTTCTAGTGATGATTTTTCTGTCCCCAACTTGTTCTCTTGTAATGGTCTTGGGACAAGCTACAGTCATTTCAGAAGTACAATGTATGACATTATAATACAGTTAACAAATCAATATGAAAAGTGTTATGAATAAGCAGTAAAAAAGTGAAGGAAATAAAAGTGAATGTACCTGGAAGTAAATGACCTAAAGGAAAACAATCAAAGTCATCCTTTTTATCATTTGGGCAACAAAGTTCTCATTTTGTGGCAAATAGATAACACAGTCCTCATTTCTGAAAGAGCATAAAAATGGATTGAATGCTTTTAAAAGGCAATATGGTTGGAAGATAACTGGGCTGTGTAAAGAATCATAGCCAACACCAGTTTTTTCCTGAGAAGTCGTTAGAGAATTGATTAGCAGGTTTGATATTCTTTGGCATAAATTAGATTTTATTTTGCACAAATCTTGGCTGGGAATGAATTTGCAAATTAAAATGTCTTCTAATGTAATTACATTGTCTTCTAGTATAAATCATTTCAGAATGAAAACTCTACTTTTAACAAGGAGTGAGTGCATGTTCTTAGCAGAATTAAATGGAGATCTAAGCAGAAACTGAAAAGCATACGCAGTGTGGACAACAAAATGGAAAAATATAGGATGCATAGTATCTCCATAAATGCTTGCTTTAATATGATTAGCTGTGCACAGGGCTGTAGGCTAAGTTTGGTACATTTGTTTGCAAGATCTGTTTATTTGTAACTTGAGAAATCTCAGGAAATTTGCTTTGTTAAAGGAGTTGGGTTTGTTGCAAAATGTTTGTCCATCTGTTTTTTCTGGGCACTTAAGAACTTAGGACATATTTAAACAAGAAAACTAAACTGTGTTTATTAAGTGATGGGAATTGTGTCATACTGGGATATGTGTTGGGGATGGGGGGCCGGCCTGGTGATGTAGCAGCTAAGTTTGCATGCTCCACTTCGGAGACCCAAGGTTTGCAGGTTCAGATCCTGGTCATGGACCTACACACCACTCATGCAGCCATGCTACGGCTGCATCCCACATCAAAAAATAGAGGAAGATTGGCACAGATGTCAGCTCAGGGCCAATCTTCCTCACCAAAATAATAATAATAACAATAATAATAAATAATTAAATAAACAAAAAGTAAAAGAATAAAAAATATGTTGGGGTTGGGATGAGTTTGACCTGGTTTGAATCCTGTCTTCGTCACTTATTGTCTGAGCAACCTTAGGCAATCCTCACCCGTAAATTGGGGATACAAAACCTACACTGCAGGTTCATCATGAGGATGAAAGGACACGGTAGATGCAGTGTGCTTTGCTGGGCTTCCTGGTACCTAAAGTATCCAAGAAGTAGCAATTTTTAAACTTCGTTTATGGGAACTTATTAAAAAGGACTTCTTAGGACAAGGCAAACTAAACGACCAAATCAGTTACTCTCTTTTCTGTCATACTCCTATATACTATCCTCAAAGGTCTTAAAACAGTAATTGTGGATTTAAACTACCTTCTTACTGTGCTTTCTATTTATCCTGCCTGTCCCAGGTTCTATTTTTCCCCTTTCTTGCTTTCAGATGGAGTCATTGATTTTTTTTTAATTCCCTTTTTTCCTGTTAGTCTGAAAGTTATGCAACATTTTACCCTAGAAATTATAAGTTAATTAGTACTTCAACCCTCCAACAGGAAAATACAACCAATATGCTATTATTTACATTTTTATTTTATTATTATTTACTATTATTTATTATTATTTACATATTTATTTTAATTCTCACTATATTTTAAACCCGACAAGACTTTATTACTAATACTTAGTCATGTTCATTTAGATGACACTTATTTATGGCTTTCTTTGGAATTCTTTCCTTCCTGCATAGCTAACCTTCCAACTAGTATCATGTTCCTTCTGCCACAAGAATATGCTTCCTTCCTTCTCGAAGGTCTGTTGGTAGCAAATTCTCTCAATTTTTGCCTGACAATGTCTTTATTTCATTTTTATTATTGAAGGATATTTTTGCTGGGTATAGAATTCTATGTTGATCGTTATTTTCTTTCAGCATATTGATTATATAGTTCCATTGTCCTTTGATTGTTCTTGTTGCTGTTGCTAAATCAGAGCTGTCAATATACATTTTGCCTCTTTGAAGGTAATTTGTCTTGGTTTTTTAAAATGTAGCTGCTTTAGATTTTTCTCTTTGTTTTTTCTGCAATTTCACTACATGTCTAGATGCAGATTTTTAAAAATTTCATCTTGATCAGTATCCATCACTAAAATGATTCCTTTTCATATCATAGCTAAAGTTATAAGATCATTCCCAGTTCAAATTATTTTGTAAACAAATTATTTACAAAAGCTAGTTACAACCATAATTTTCTATAATCCTAACACCCACTACACTCAAAGAAAACATTAATTTATGGACGTATAAAATAAGGAAATATTGACATCTTTTTATTCATTTTCTACCTCTCTTCTGAATGACAAAACATGAATATAACACTTATTACCTTCTTTAGCATTTCATTCCTACAGGTGTGAGGTTAAAAATGAAGGGTAAGCAACTGCCCCAAGGATGCAAGGAAATCAATTGAATGGTTTTGATAAACCCTTTTTTTGAATATCCAAAGCCAGTTGGGCCTGAAAAAGGGGTTTCAATCTATTATAGCAAGTATGACCAACCAAAGGGTTGGCAAGTATGATCCCAGGGTTAAATGGTTGAATCTGTGCATTTATCCAGAAGGATTCCCAATTGGAAATTAAGGCAGCAATTTGGAAGGGCCAGATGAAAAGACTTGGGTGGGACTGAAGGTGCTTCAGGAACACTCAAATGTAGTGTGGATTTGGGTGAAGTTCTCTAACTAGAAGCCTTTTATCTTAGTTATGGCAAAGCTGTCATTCCTCGTCTAAGGTAGGAATGTCTAATTTTTAAGCACCAGAATAAGCTAGGCTGTATCTCTTGGTTAATAATCCTACTCACTTAGATAAAGTGCTTCAGTTACTGTATCCAAGGGGGAGAATCACTTCATAAAGTCAGACTAGGTGCTCAGTTGAAATATTGTCTTCTGTCAAGAGGTAGAGAGAACGGTTCCATGTGAGGCGGGTCAGCATTCATTCTAGTGTTGGAAGTTTTACATGGCTCTGTAATCCTCCACAAGGAGGGTGCCAGGGACCCTAGATTTGAAAAATTCCTTCGAGTTTCTTATATATTAATCCTTGGAGAAATCTTTATGATTTGGTTGTTCTCTGCAATATACCATTACCATATATATAAATTGACAAACTCCTTCCAGATATCATTTGACCCATACATGTAGTAAAAAATGAATTTCTGTATTCTATGTACTGACTAAAGAATCTTGTCTCAGTGCTGACTTTACTCTAGCACTTGCTTAAAGTACCAGCAAAGCAGGGGGATGAAAACAAATTATTTTGAAGAACTTTGACATTTAATTAGAAATATTTTTCCCTTGTGACTTTGTCTTTGATCCAGGGGTTACTTATAAGACAGCTTCAAATATTACTTTCAAATATTTGGAAATTTTTCTGGATACATTTTCATTATTGATTTTGATTTGTGTTGTGGTCATAGAAGACATTTTGTTTGATTGCATTCATTTGTAATTTAATGAGACTTGTTTTTTGGCCTAGCATATGGTCTATCTTGGTTAACATTTCTAGGTGCACTTGAAAAGAATGTATATTGTTTGAGTGTAATATTCTGAAAGCGTCATTTAGGTCAAGTTGGTTAAAGACATTCAAATCTTCTATAACCTTACTGATTTTCATCTATTTGTTTTAGTAATTACTGGAAGAGCAGTGTTTAATCCCTAAATATGTTTATAGATTTCTCTGTCTTTTTCCTTTGTTTCTGTCGATTTATGCTTCATATATTTTGCACCTCTTTATTAGGTGCATGCACATTTAAGTCTCTTTGATAGGTAGATCTTTTTGTCATTATGAAATATCTCCATTTCTCTAAATATTGTCTTCAAATCTACATTGTCTGACATTAATGTAGTCATGCCAGCTTTCTTATGAGTAATATTTACATTGTTTTACCATTAAAACTATTGGTGTGTTTGTATTTAACATGTATTTCTTGTAAATGGCATATTGTTCAGGCTTTGTTTTCATCTAGTACAGTGGTTCTCAACCAGGCATGATTTTGTCTAGCAGGGAACATTTGCAACTATCTGGAGACAATTTTAGTTGTGGTAACTGAAAAGAGAGGGGTAGTGCTACTGATATCTAGCAGGTAGAGGCCAGGGACGCTGTCAAACATCCTGCAGTGCAAAGGACAATCTCCTACAGTAAAGAATTATGTGGCTCAAAATGCTGAAGTTGAAAAACTCTGATCTAGTTTGACAATCTCTGACTTTTAATTGAAGCCATTAGTCCATTTACATTTAATGTAATTATCAATATGGTTAATTTTCAATCTGGTATCTTGCTATTTGTTTTCTTTTTGTCCTATTGGTTCTTTGTTCCTTTGTTCTTCCTTTCTTGCCTTCTTTGGGATTAATCAAGTATTTTTTTTAGTATTCTATTTTACCTCTTCTATTGATTTTTTTATTACGCCTCTTTGTAATGTAACTATCCTGTTCTTTATCACAGTTTTCATTTATTACTTTATTTATATCAGTATGGGCATATAGAGTTTCCTGTGTTACTCAATGGGCTATAGTCTGTTACTATCATTGTTTATTTTAATGCTCAAATTGTCCCAGCTCTGGCCATTGGGAGTTACTTCTGGATGACTTTAATGCCTTTTTGTCTTGTCCTTATAATTCTGTGAGCACTGCTTGCTTTCTGGAACTAACAAACTCATCTTGCTTTTTGCTGCTCCAGCAAAAGAAATCAGAAGTAATCAGTTATTTCTCCAAAGAGCCCTGGTTCCTTTTAGTGGAGAAAAATATTCAGAAGCTATGATCTAGAATCTAGGTGTGTTCATTGCTATTGGGGCATTGATAATCTCAGGCCCTCTTAGTAGACAAAGCTAGGGATTATATGTATAAAAATACCACACACATGTATTTACACATATGTACATCTATATTAATTTCTCTACCTACCTGATACTTCCTCTTCCAATCCTACACCTTAGGGATCTTTCTAGTTCTCTCCATTGCCATATTTCCAATTCCTTTCTTGAACAGAAGAATCTCTTCCTATTCTCTTTATTTTTCTTATTGGATAATTCCCTCCTTATGTAACCAATCTCCCATCATCATCTCTTCCCTATCCCTGGTGCAGATGCCCTCCTTAGCCCATGCCAGATCACTTCTCTTTGTGGTTTCTGCCACCTGCTCTGATATCCCATGCCAGGCATTGCTCCCCTGCATAAGTGCCATACAGCGATTTTTAAAAATTTCTGATACATTTATCAGTTCTAAAACTTCCATTTGGTTCTGAAATTTCTTATCTCTTTGCCCTTCATCTCCATTCTTTCCTGTAAATTCCTCAACATTACTTTTTTAAAATGTTCTTGTCTGCTAGTAATCTACAAGTCTCTGTCTGTTGACTGCTTACTCTTGAAAATGGGTCCAATTCCTCCCCTCCTCATATATCTCATAATTTAAAAAATTTTATTCTGTATTGTGCATAAAAGAACAGTGGAGAGTAAAGTGTAATTTTGTGTGTGTGTGTGTGTGTTCAGAGTGCATGCCATTCATTCTGTGCTGGTTAGCATGAGGGACCTGTCCCTCAGAATCCCCCACAAGTTGAACTGAGCTGGAGCTGGGCTGCAGCCTTAATTAGAATGAGTTCAGCTCCAGTTAGTCCAATCCCTAACCTCCTATGCCTCATTTGCCAAGAGATTAAGCAATTTGATCTTTTTAGTGTTTGAACTGGAACAAGAGTCCAGTCTCAGTTTAGTTAGGATTCAAATTTGGTTCCAACTCTGGCAATTAAGTGTGACATGCAAAGCTACACAAATTCTCTTTGCTTACTGGGTCCTCCTCCATAGCTACTTTCTTGGCAAAATTCCAGGAAAAATAGCCAGGAGAATTGTTGGGTCAAGCACTTAACGCTCTTGCAGACCCCTCTCATCAGGCTACGATGTTGTCAACAGTTCAGCCAGTTTCCTTCTTTCCTGTGAAATCTCCTAGTCCATGGTAGCTCCACTTCTCACCTACCAGCACCCAGACAGGCATTTGCCTCAGGTATAGAAGCTGCTGCAGTCTCTACTTATTTGTGAATAATTCATCTCTCTCTGGGATTTATTTCATCTAGACTTGCTTGTATATACTACTCTGTAAAAGCACCGTTAAAGATTATGTTTATTATATCTGGAATTTTTCTAATGTTTCACTGGATCAAAGTTCTTTTGTATTTTATATCCTAACCAGAAGTGAAAGTCAAATTCACCATGTTCTTTTAAAGTGAAATTTACATTGGTTTCGAGTTCAAGACAGTGAACATATGACTTTATATCTTGTTCTCCAGTTCCCATTAAATTAATAGTAAAGGAATAAACAAGTGACTATACCATCAACATATAGGGAATGGGAGGACCTATCACCAGACCAGAGATTTTAGCACACATCCAGAAGCCAAAATGAATAGAAGAGTGGGAACTGGGGATGCAGAGAGGAGCAAGCTGTAGCCTTGCAGCCTCACAGAGGAAGCATCTGACCAGTCCAGCACAACCCCGGAAAGGCTCTGGCATCAGAGATTTCTGGAAAATGGAGGGAGAGGTTAAGAAGTGGGCTGATATTACCTTGGTTAATAATTGAAGGTCTTCATATTGACCAATTGTACCTCTTCCATTTGCTCACGTGCTTGTAGCCAGGTGGTTACCCCCTTTATAAAATACTCAAACATTTCTCTAAAAGGCATGCAGTTATTGATACCCAAGGGTAAAACCTTCCTTTTCCTGGCATGTGGAAGTCTCTACAACATAAAATCTGGCTCAAAGCTGAGTTTGAGACCCAATTCTTAGTCATAGCTGTGTAATTTAGGGGAGATTACATAAGTTCATAGCCTCAATTTCCTCATTCATAAAGTAAAAGTATATCCATCATTAAAGGTGGTTGTGGGAATTTAACAAAATCATGTATATCAAAGTGCTTAGCCTTCTTAGCACACTGCCTAGGACACAGTAAACATTAAATAGATGAAAGCCATTGTCATTTTGTTATTGATGAATTAGTTGTTTTATGTGGAAAGTAAGAAAGGAATCCACAGGTTAGGTGTTGGAGAGAAAGAGGAATATAGGTAGGAGAGAAATAGGTGAGGGTACCCATGCACATGGATGTGGATTACAAGTTAAAATTCCCATTCCATTTTTCTAATCAATACCTAGGCGTGTAGAACAAGAAATCATTACGTATAAGGACTCCAAAGAACCTAGAAATATCTATTATAAAATTACATGAAAATGGCATCCATCTGAAATTCCACATATACACAAACAAAATGATTTGTTTAGAGAAAATTCATTGTGCTATTTGCATTCCCATGCCATAAGACACAGGATTTTTTTTCTTTCCTTCTAAAAAAATACTCTGTATAGAGCGTCACTAACATCCAATGTTGTATCCAAAGACTCGTCAGTGTGCTGGGGTGAGGAAGACAGAACAAATGATCCACTGCCAAATTAAAACTGCTCTGAAGTCTTGTGATTTACACTAAAAATTAATATAAATTTTGCTCATCAATACATTGGTATGTGTTCTAATATAGAAATATTTTTACTTCATATGGAATAAACATTGCCAGCCTAGGAAGATAGGCCACATTCCTCTTTATCCCCAGGACACTGCTAAAACTTTGATATGGAATAGGTCGATATTTTTAGGTCGACACCACTTTACTAAACCTGTCCTTTTATTCTAATTATTTTAAGTTCATACTTATAAAATATTGTGAGGTCATCATACAAGATGACTGGGCAACTCGATGTTTTTTAATCAATTAAAATGGTTTTTATGTATTAATATAAAAAAACAGTGATTAGCCTATAGTTTTCCATCTTGAATCAGCTTTGGCCTAAGTAATATTACTTCTTAATAAAAATAAATGTCAATTACTTTATCAACAAAATAGTTCCTCAAAACGATTACTGCTTAGATTTCATTGTTTCATACTTTATATCTATGTATTGCAACTAGTGAATAGAGAAGATACTTCCAAAATGAGATATTTGTCATTTCCCTAGCTTGTCCTTAACCTGCTCATGTTTATGGGCTGACTTTTCTGACTCTACAGTGTAGTTGTCACTGATATGCAGAGCCACATTCCTTCTTTGTTCATCAGACTTTCTTTTAATAATTAGTAATTTTCATTTGTAATAAATCTCCAGTCTGTCTACATCTTTCTATTGGGAAATCAATGAAAGAGTCGATCTAAATTATATCTGAGTCATGATGAAAATGGATCCAACCCACAAAAAGTCCATTTTTTGGTGACATCAATTATGTTTTCATTCAAACCTATCTGAAAGAGTTTTTCCTTCCCTAATCTTGACTTATTACCCTTTTACTACAAATGAGATTTTTTTTCCTTTCACTGATTCTGTAACAGTCTTTAGTAATTAACTTAATGAGGATCTTGAAATAATATCAACTTAAAACTGTTAAGAAAATGTAGTAATTTACAACCAGGTGATTCCAATTTCTCCTTAGGATCCTAAACTCATTAACTCAGTCAAATACATTCTTAAAATACCTCCTATTATGGACAAAGCACTCTTCTGGGTAATTGTGTACCAGAACACCAAGGTGTGTAAGTCTCCGCCTGAAAAGAGATGACAGTCTAGTAGTTTCGGATAGCAGAGATGTTCAAAAGTACTAACAGATCTAACTCCTCTGAGCATTTACTATCAAATATACCTAATCAAATTCAGATATACCTAATCACATTCTTAAATTAAACCATTTTCTTCTGGCATTCCTAATATTAACTATCATATCACCTGTGGAAAGGTAATATAGAACATTACTTTAGAAAAGACTAAGTTCTAAATGTGAAAGAATACATATAAAAAGGCACTACCCAAAACAGCAAATATACTTAAGCCAAAACTTACAAACAAAACATACAGTTACAAATAGATTCTAATGAAGATTTTACCAAAAATAAAAAAGTCTGCCCACTAATGCATTAAATATAAATGCATTTTAATTAACAATGTAATTTTTTAAAAGCATAGAACTTACAAAAACACTGGTCATAAAAATGGTCTTCTGAAAAAGGTCTTTTCTGTAGAACTCTGTATTTATTAAGAAGAACAAGATAGAAAGCTATGCAAAGATAAATCCAAGTATCCTAGGGAGAAAGAGTTTAATCAGAGTAAACTAAAACAATTTTTGAATGAAATAATAGCATAACTGAAAAGTTATGGGAAGAGAAACAACTTGGTTCCTCAATTTATCACATAACAGTGTACACTTTTTAAAAAGATGTTTATGGGGATAGTGCTTTTGTGGTTTTAGCAAGGTATCATATAAGGAAACAAAGTCGGTCAATAATATGTTGAAAAATATCTCCATGTTATCTATTTCTTTCTAGTAGAATGATAAAGTTTTGCCCTAAAATAATTCCTATCACTCCGAGTAACTCCTTCCTAAACATTGATATATAAAATGAAAGCCATAAGAAAATCAGTCTGATTGTTAGATCTGTTTTTAATCTTTAGGTAAAAGTAACCAATCATTTTATCCTTCTTATAATACTCCTTCTCCATACTATCAGTTACTTTAATGTTTTAAAATTGGTAACTTTAATTTAGGATGCCATCTAACAATCATTTATAGTTTTTTGTTTGTTTGGGTAGGAGAATTCACCAAAAGTGGACATTTTATACTTTTTGGTTAATAAATTGGCTCAAGTCACGTTTTTAGCCCAGATCTTGTTTGGTTGTACTTTCACAGAAAATATGTATTAAAACATTAGCTTTGTGGCTGTACAACTGTCTGCTATCTTTTGAATGTGACTTTCAGTACCATCATAATAATATCACTTTATAAAGGATGCAGAATATACTTTTATGTTTGGCTTTTTCAGAGCAAAGAGATATGCTCGATATTGGCTTAGAAATTTAAAAAGAGATTTTACTTAAAATTAATTCAACTGTTTCTTGCAGCTCTAAGCTCATACTTTTAACACTTAGCTTTTCTGCTATACTATTTCTAAATAGTAATGAAACACTATACAATTTCATTTGGATGATCTTGATATAAATATGTAACCAAATATTGGAAATTTTCAAATCAACCTGCTACCAACCGTAAACTCTAATACATGGGAATTTTCTTGTGACTATCACTTTTAATATACTAAAGTATTCAATAAGTGTTATTTGCACATTATGTGAGAAATGAATTTTTAACAAAATTTTATTCAAAGCATTAGGAAAATCATATTCAAAACACAGAAATAATCAGACTATAACAACGCTGCATAGATAGTGGTATACAAGTTCCCTGACGCTAAGTGACTTCTTCCTAACTAAAACTTCAATTTTCAAGTCACCAGGTAGAAAATGGTAGAGGCATTACGTCCTCTCTGAGGCCGGAAAAATGGCTTCAATGTGAGAAGTCACACCATTTAAACAACAAAGATTAGATTATCCCTCAATTTAAATCTATTCCCTCTTGTTATTTCTCACAGATGAAAATTTAGAATGTAAGGATTATTGGAAGGGAATAGGAGGTAAACTACCTCTTAGGAGATACACTGATCAGTGCCTGCTTTAATCAGACGAGACACTGAATTAAGTTTTAAAAATTACACCCACACCATAATGCTTAACTAAAATTGCCAACATGAATACTTTTTCACATAACACGTTACATGGATACAAGAACCAGTTTCCAATCCTTTGACCTTCAATAGAAAAAAATGTTGCCACTAAAAGGGATTTGAAAAATAATTTTCAAGCAGACAATTAATTCTACAGAGATCAAAATCATTTCTGAATACTGAAAATAGCCTAAATCAATTGAGAAAGTGCTAAAGTTCTTTTATAAGATTACTTTTTGAAAGGGCAGATAATATACTTGGAAGGACTTTTTAGCTGAAAACATTGTTCATTAAGAAAACATTAAGTTACCCTGAGAAAGACTCTTAAAATTGCCAGTGCTTTCAGAGACTCCCAACAATGCATGAAGAAGTAATTTGTAGGCACTAGCCTCTTATAGTTACCTACATGAAGAATGTTTTGATCTAAACAGTGATTTGGGCTTCTCTCCTATACTGGTAACAGGTCACAACCAAGACATTTGAATGTGATGGACTAAAAGGAAATTTTGCATTCATTTCAAGCAGACTTCTTCCTTTTTTTAAGAAAGAGTTTGTAATTCTTCAAATGGTCTTGGACTCAAACCTACTGTTCACAAAAAATAATCTCCTGTAAGCAAACTGGTAGTCTTCTTGTAATAGTAAACAAATTGTCTGGTCTACATTCTCTAATCTATGCCTAGAAAATAAGGCATTAGTAATTCTTCATTGGCCACTGCAGAGCATAGACAAATGTTTTCTTCCTAATCAGAGGCATATGCAAACATTCCTCAAAGTGCATTGTTATTTTTAACATCTCTTATGCATTTACAGAGTCAGAATTTATGACTCCCTACATACTTTTAGTATAAAATAATGCTCATTCCCAACACCTTACATATACCATAATTACTTGAAAAAAGACAAAGTGAGAGCAGCTACAGAAGTAGCAAGATAACTTTTCACAAATAAAAATATACAAAAAATGGCAAGTTAGTGATAACTAGTAGTATGAACTCTCAATAATATTCCACTTTGGGTTCCAAATTAAGATTTGACAAGTTTGAAGCCTTGTCCTGTGTCCAGCACAGTAGGAAGAAACCAACTCATTTTTAATCTTTTCAAGCACCTAAAACAAGTTTTGCAGATCCAAAAAAGGTTCAGACCACACAACCAATTTGCCAAATGCACTAGTGGATATGTAATACGAGGAAAGTGTAACATCCAGTGCTTGGCCACGTCGCTTCCCGTTGGCAAGTGCAGAGTGTAATCACTCCACCGTTTTGACACACCATATACTGCTTTGACGGTGCGTCCCTTTTCAGTCCAGCAGATGTTATTAGTGGAGTTGCAGTTATATTCTACCCAGTCTTTCGTAAAGTCCCCCAGCTGAGGTGGGTCAGCTTCTTCGATGTCTACTGTCTTTGTCATTTCTGCTCCTTGTACTGCAATATACTGGTCACTGATTTTTCTCACTTCTTTCACCCAAGGGGTTGAATTCTCACTATCTAATACAATAATAAGTCGGGAACAGAAGGAACCATTCTTTTCTCTCCACCACTCTAGAAGTGTGTCAAGGCGTAGTATGTCTCCACCTGTGAACAAAAGAAAATTCAGTAGACTATAATTCCTGAAGCCTCTCATTAAGAATACTCTTTGACTTAGGTGTACTTTCTTTAATTCTTGGAATTAAATTGTAAGCGAAAAAACAGATAAAGCCTTCCTTTCAAACAAAGATTTTTTAAAAACAGACTTAATTAAGAACATATGCATAACCACCAAAACTATGCCTTTCTTTCCCATTTGATTTATAGTTTGTTATTATAACCATTGTAGTAAGTTTTCAATAATCAATCCCTGCTTTTAGGTCTGAAATTCTATTTCTAAAAAGACTTCTGAATTGACTAAAACTTTTTCTCTTGTGCTCCGAAGTACACAGAATGCTAAACTTTACCAGGAATTAAAGGAGCTATAAGGTTAAAAAGTTGTTTTCTACACTGAATTATTAGAAAGTTACAGGTCAAGTAAATGATTTTATAAGCTATATTCAAGTAGTTTTAATGTTGACTACCTTCTTCTATATTCCAATATTTTGAAAATGGGTGAACTATACTAATAAAAAACACCTACTTAACCAGAACATGCCACTTCTCTACATTCACGGTTTTTGCCTTTACTGGCAACATGGTAATGGGGAAAAAATACACTTTAGGAGTCAGGCAGATCTGGGCTTAAATCATGGTTCCATCACTTATCAGTAGTATGACCAAGAGATATTATGTAACCACTTTCAGCTCTCATGTCATCTTTGGAAAAATAAAGATGATAGAAGTGACAGTAGTGTTCTCAAAGGATTTCAAGTGAAGGTTAAATCTAATAATGTGTATAAAGTACCCAGCATAGTAGCTGTGCTTCAAATGTGCCCAATAAGTATTAGTCTGCCTTTACTCTTTCTGGACAGCTATTGAGTTGCTCAATATTTATTTGCAAAAACAAAAAATTAGAAAAATATTTTTCTTTATGATAAAATCCTGTTACAAATCGGGCATGAAATTAGTAAGACCACGATGGCTTAAAATCATTTCCAACTTAACCTTGAGTTTGTTTCCTTCCTTCTGAAGTTCTTGTATTGGCAGCTCTGCCTCTGTCCTTCTACAATAGTTCTGTTTATATTTTTCTTTGATCTGAATATCTATTTCTATTTACATTTTATGATTTTTATTATTTGTAAGTATTCCTGGTGAAACACATCTAAAATTTTTTATGGAAAAAAAGTAGAGTACAATTAAGCCTAAAAGAAGTATTTCTAATGTAAAAGTAAGAAAATTATCCTTTTTTTCATGATTCATTCAATGATTTCATCCATTTATCAGTTACTTAAGGATCCCCTACTGTGTGCCAGGCTCTGTTCTAGGCACTAAGCAAATAACTCATAAAACAAAGCCCTTGACTTACAGGGTGTATATTCTAGTTGGGAAGACCTACACACAAACTTACATGTAATGGAGCTACATCTCATTTCTCCCTGACAGAGAGATTTAATATTACCCCCTCATTTTACAGATGGGAGAAGTGAAGCTAAGAGAAGTTAAGTAACTTGCCTAAAATAACACGGTTGGGGCAAATCAGGACCAGAACCAAAGTCTCCTGACTTAAGTGCTACTCCCACCATATCACACTGCCTGCTATTTAAAATTTTGATGAGCTTTCTAACATAAGTAAAACCGTACATGTGCAGGACTACTGAAATCACTACTAGAGGTACTAGTCAAAAATTTAACCAGCTTCTGAAAAATGTAACTATATTTAATAATTTGGAAAATACTTCAAAGGGAAAGTGATTATAAGTCTCAGATCAAACAGATTTTTTTCTTCCAATCAATATAAGACATCATTCTCAAAACCTGTAGAGATTACTAAAATTATCCTAAACAGGTATACTAGAGAAAAGAAAAACAAAACAGTCATATGTATACTTTGTAAACTATGAAGTGTAAAATTGAGAATTCTGGAAATTTAATATTTCCATGTGAAGGACCGACTTCCACAAACAGTGTATCTTCACAACAGTGAAACTGCCAGAGCTGAATTTACCTGCAAGAGCCCACTCTCCTGTACCATGCGTGTGCCCACTGTAATACAAAACATATGTATCATGTCTAGGTCCGTCCACAGTCCGAAGTTCAAGGAAAGCTTTCAGTTTGGAATGTAGAGTATCAAAAGACAGTCCACTTGTGGAGTAGTCACATCCATAGGTCTCAATCATATGATATGCAAAAAATCTTTGGATAGCATTGAGCATGCCCGTAGACCTCAAATTTAACTCTTGTACATGTTCTGGCGGAAGAAGTGTCGGCTGACCATCAGGACTGAAGAAGGAGAAAAAGATATTATTTTGATGTTAATAAGTATTCATTCTATGTCATATTTTTATCCTTTATAATTAATTATCTAAGAATCAAATAGTTGCTGCTAACTAAATGGCAGGATTTTTTAAAAATCATCTTTTCTAAAATTCCTACAGTGCTAAGAACTGAACTTGGAAAATCAAAGCCTAGTTTGTAAAAATTATATTTCTTATCAATAGAACAATAACCAAACTGAAAGCTGGGACAATGTCTCCAAATGTAAACAGTACTACTTTTCACTCTTTATGCATATCTTCTTACCAAATGACAGATACTGGACAAGACTTTCTAAAAGCAAGATTACACTAATTTTATCACAACAGTGCTTCAAGAACACTGGGGTGGGGACTATAAGGAAAGAACCTTTTTTTCTTGAGAAATAAAATCTTAACAAAACATGAAAGCATTTTTTTAAATTACATATTTACTCTGTACTGAAAAAGACAGTCTTTATAAAGTTGTGTTCAAGTTTTACTAAACTAATGTACACAAATTATAGAAGCAATTACCTACTAGTAAATGGCATTTTAAAAGAGTTACTAAAATTTAGGTCCATTGCCTTATGCTGCTGAACACTAACTGAAGACTTAGATCTGATCCTGGAATTAAGTAAAATGGTACTCTAGTAAAGATGGTAAACAAAGTCTTACAACTAGCAGAATCAAAATACTATCAATATTGAGGGAGAAAAAAAATCTTCACTCCTATCCAGAAAAAAAATTTCTATCAGGAATTTTGAAAACCTTACATTTTGCTTCATATATTATCAATGCTATTCTGATAACATTCTAGTTTTCATCAAAAGAATAAAACATTTTGTTCCATATTTGTAACATTTAACAATCACAAAAAAAGAATAAGCAATGCATAAATAAAAATTATAATGAAATAAAAATCTGTACAAATTACTATTTCTACATATTCTTTCTGCAGAGTTACCACATCTTACTATATAGGACCCTCTAAATCTGTTTCTTTTACTTCTCATGCAAATCTTCAAATTTTATCAAGCCTTTAACATGGAGGAAAATATTTACTACAAATAGTCTATTTGGGGTTTATATGCCATATATCTGAAATCAGATAAAAACTTTTTGATTTCAAGTCATTGTTTCCCTCTGCCAAGGAAAGTATGAAGAATACTTGGTCATCAGAATTCATTAATGGCAAAGAACAATGTATTTTCTATTTCAAAGGTACTTAACCATAAAAGAAACATTAAAATGTGGCAATATTCACAGTTCAAACAGATCTGCCATACATTCAGGGCCAAAAATTATGTTGGAATAAAACTGCAATCCAACAAGTATATATATAATATTCATTGCCAATCTTTTGAATTCCTGGTATTTGTATGACATTTTCCAGTGGGCAGTATTTTTACATTCATATTCTCATTAGCTTCTCATAACATTCCTCTGAGATAGGCAGAATAGGTATCGTCATTTGCATTTTATATAAAGACACTGAGGTTCAGAGAAGTTATGATTTGCCTAAGGTAACAGAGATCTAGAAATTCAGGACTCTCAGGTCCAGAGTACATTCTATTGTATTTCCCCATGTTGTTTCAGGGCACATTTTCTTAAACAAGAGACCCCTTTCTAAAGAAAGGACAGGACTTTTCCTTAGTAAATTCATTCATATTTTCTTATTTCTAGCTAAAATATAAGCTGATCACATTTATCAAAAACATATTTAAATTGAACCCTGAAGACTACATTATTACTCAGTAAATGTTTTTAAATACTTGGGATAAATGAAAAAAATGCAACAGAGTATTTTATAGTTTTGAAAAAGTGAACTACCAGATTTTCTGTTTATATTCACACAAATATTGGGAAAATGTTCGAGTCAAGTAGTTATTACTAATTTTATTAGATTACTATACCTGCAAAAGTTGGTGGGAATCACAATAGCATATCCAACAGATGTTCCTCCTAAACAATTACCCAATTCATGGAAGAGCCCATGAGCCATAGATTCCAATGGCAAAACAATGAGAAACATGCTCAAGAAGATTCCATTTGTTGGCTAAAAGAAATTTAATACAGCATGTTTACATATTGTGTATGACTGCACTTACGTGTGTGCATATGTACATACATTTTCATACAAGCATATTTATTCACATTTTTTACCTCTATTTGCAAAAAGGATAAAAAGAAAAATTACCTAAAAACAATTATAAGCTGAAGCAGACAAGTATATATGGATGAGCAACAAATCCTAAACTTATGTCTAAGCTTCTTAGACGTCATGGCAAAACAAATACTGCACATCATATTTTTTTTAATTTGTCAAATAACATCTCACCCAAACTACAGAAACAAGGCAAAAACATAACCACTCTTGACATGACAGAGAAACAAATCCTTTCCTATTAAAACCACATGCCCTAAATCATTTTTCAAATAACACACTCATTTACTTTATCAGAAAAGGTACTTTAGAAAGGGCCCTTCTTTTTTCCTGTGAAAAGTCTGGAAATTAAAAGAATAAAATCTTAAAGAAAATTTAAGATCCTAAAGCTATCAAAATGAATTCCACTCTTATATTTAATTAAACTTATAATACAGCTTTCCTTTGAAAAGCTCAAGACTCTCTATAGACTAAATGCAAAATTGTAAAAAAAGAAAAAAGACATTTAAGCATCCTAAAAG
Source organism: Equus caballus (assembly GCF_041296265.1). Lineage (NCBI taxonomy): Eukaryota > Metazoa > Chordata > Mammalia > Perissodactyla > Equidae > Equus > Equus caballus. The sequence continues at coordinate 74,731,926 of NC_091687.1, forward strand.
CAGAACAGAAAAAGGGACGAAAGAGAAATATTAAAAGAAGTAGGCAGGCTGGCCCTGTGGCCAAGTGGCTAAGTTTGCGTGCTCTGCTTCCGTGGCCCAGGGTTTTGCCAGTTGGAATCCTGGGTGCGGACTTAGCACCACTCATCAAGCCATGCTGAGGCAGCTTCCCTCATAGCACAACCAGAAGCACCTACAACTAGAATATACAACTATGTACTGGGGGGCTTTGGAGAGAAGAGGAAGGGGGAAAGAAAAAAGAAGTAGGTAAGATTAGGTAGTAATTGCGATAAAAAGACAAAAAATTAAAGGACGCATTTAAGTGAAAAGAAAATGGAAAGATGACAGTCACTCAATCCTGATCTGTATCTTTACACTACTTGTAAAGATACTATTCTATATTATTTCTGTGTTGCCACGGCACATACTACACAGCCACGTGCCTATGTGCATGAATGCACATTTTTCTAACACTAAGAGGTTCATTGGATTAGAATTTTAATGAAAAATAGCGAGTTGACTCCCATAATGAAAAAATGGACATAATGCCCTATTTTTGGTACATTCTGTTATCAATTACATAAATAATATAGTACATGCTCGATTTAGAAACATTAGAAAGTACAAATAAGTAAAAAAGATAGGGGATCAAAATTATTCCAAGTACCATCATCCACACATAGTTACTAATTTTTTGAAATATTTCCAGATTTAATGGAATATATTCATATATACTTGTTTTTTTACCAAAGTGGGATCAAATCTAATGTTCTGTAAATGTTTTAATATATTGTAAGGCTATTAATATAATTCTAAGTCATTTGTAAAGACCAAATGGCATCCCATCCTAAGCATGAAATATTAACTATCTGATTCTGTTATGGCTATTTAGACTCCTTTTAATTATCTATCATAAACAAAACCAGTATAAGTATTGAGTTCTCTGATTATTAATTGTGTTAAATACCTTTGATTATTTGGGTTTCATCTTTGGTGAAGTGTTAAATATTCTGCCTGCCTTTCCATGGGGCTGCCTTGTTAATAGTGATCTACAGCTTTGTTTTTCTCCCAATATATTTTAGATAAAAGTCTTTTGTTGATTGTACTGCAAGTACCTTTCCTCCTCAGTGACTCCCTTAATGCTGTTTTTTGCTTAACATAAGTTCTTAACTGTAGTCACCTTGTGTCTTATTAAGGAAATCTTCCTCCCCCAAGGTCAAGAAGATATTTGACACCATCCTCTAAAGGCTTTATTGGTTTGCACTTTACACTTAGGTCTATAATCCAAATGATATTGACATTTGCTTATAATAATGGTCCAATTTCATTTTTTCTATATGAACACCCAATTGTCCAATTACCAATTACTGAAAGTTTCAAACATTCCACATTTCTCTACAGTGCCATCTTTGTCATAAATCAAGTATTCTGGGATCCATTTTTGTCTATCCTTTCAAATATTTCCTTTGGCCTGTATTTCCTCCTTTTTTTTCTGGGACTCCAATAAAACACAGATAAGGTCGTCTCACTGGATCCTCTTTGTGTCTTACCCTTTTCTCCTGTATAGTATTTTCCCTTTTTCTTCTGTGCTCCTTCTTGCGTAGCTTCTTCTGAACCATATCTTTCAGTTCACTAATGTTTGCTTCAGCTTTGTCTAACCTGTTAAGCTTGCACGCTATTTCAGCTATTTTTATTTTATTTTTGAAAACTTCTTTTTGGTTCTTTTTCTAATCTGCCTTGTCACTTTTTTATAGTTTCCAACTTCCTACCATTATGTACTATCTTTGCTTTTATTTTTTTCGACTTAATAAGTATGATGGTTTTCTTTCTGTTTGATAATTCCAATATCTCAAGACTTTTTGGACTGCCTCCTATCTGTTGGTTCTGCCTCTTCCTCTTGATGTGGTGTGTGTGTGCGTGTGCATGTATCTGGTTATATTTATGAACTGGACACTATGTAAAAAAACACATGACTAATTTCAGGCCTAAGATGATACTTTCTCTAACAGGATTTTTGTTTGTTTCTTCCAGGGAATTGGGGCATTACTAGTCTACATATCATAATACAGGTTTGACCACTTAATCGAGGTTGGGTCAGGATGCAAGTTCATGAGATGACTTTCATATACATGGCTCCATCCTTTTCCTTCAATGTGTCATCTTAAAATGGGAGGTAATTTACTGGTGACCCCACTTCTGAAGCTCTGGACTTTGATTTCTGCTTCTCTTTCAGCACTAAAAGTGTAGCTCAGCTTTGAAAACTGTTTCCTCTATATTAACAAATGTCCACAGGGCATAGTGTTGAGTCTTCCTATCCCAGAGGTATGGTATGTTTTTCAATTTATTCAAGTCTCCTTTTACAAACTTCAGTGGAGTTTTATAGTATTTCTTTATAAAAATTCCAGAATTTTCTTTTAAATTTTATTTCTAGACATTTTATGTTTCCGTTGTTCTGTGAACGGAATAATTTTTATACATAGAATAATTTCCACTATGTTTTCTAACTGATTAGTAATTTCCAGGATATTGATTTTTTTAATGCTTACATACTATTTGCCACCTAAATGGTATTAAAAAATATAATTCCACTATAAACACTTTTAATTTCTTCTTATACAACTTAAGTTATATAAGTCCAAGAGAAGTTACACAGTTTTTATACTGGTTGGGCTAATGATAACTGTACCAGTGAGCAAAATCAACCTTTTCTCGACCTTTAAACATAGTTTACAATTTTAAAGATGCAGCATAATTCTCGCAATTATTCCTACAGCATTTTCAATTGGTCTTTTGGTTAACTCTCAGGTTTGCTGGATAATCATCTTATCTATCAATACTGATAATTTCATTACTTTCTTTGCAACTTATATACCTTCCATTGAATATGTTGGTCCTTTATAATAGATAATGCTTTAATCAATTAAACCCCTATTCACACAAAAGGATTACTTTCAAATTATGTCAACCATTCATATAGAAGAATTACTAAAAGAATTATTAAATAACATGACCAATATATGACAACTTTATTATTTCTACCTTTAATTTTACATAACTAGCACTTTTCTGATAAAGATAGCAATATAAGAATAAAAATAATTCACTATGTTATAATTTATAGCAAGGGTCACAAACTCAAATGCCTTCAAGGGTCAGAAAAGCAAATCTGTGAAGCAGCTGTGGAAGTAATAAGTAGTGGTAAGGATTCTAAAGGAAGGTGCATTATCGCTACCTGAAGGCATACATTTAAAAAAATGTTCTGGCTGAATAAAACTGGTCTACTCAACAGTCTTACAGGCATGTTTATTTATTTACTTTGCTATACAGACATAATTACAGGATTTTAAAAAATAGAACTACAATGAAATCGCATCCTCTTTAAAAAAGAAAAATCCCTGCATGTTAATCCTAAAATTAGGACAGATAGTTTTTAGAAGAATGAGAAGTTCAGGTGACTAAATAACCTTTCTGTACCAAGAGTTACTAGGAAATTTTATAACATAGAGGGGGGAAAATATATATATATATATATGTATATATAAAAGAAAATTCATAAATAAACATTAAGGAATTTGATATTCTACTTGGAATGGGGAACCAAATTTTGATATGTAAAGGATAAGACTAGAATGTTGTACCATCAAAAAAGTTCACTTTTCATTTTGTTTAGTCAAACTATTTTTCTTTAGTTAAGACTGCTTACTAATTTGCCATCTACCAATTTTTCCTATTTCCTACAGAAAAGAAAATGAAAATTTCCATTCCTGAAAGCAGGCCTAGAAATATTTATTTTAAAGTTGGCCCTATTTATTTAATGTGGCCTTTAAGTATTCATATGTATAGAATACCAATGGTTATTACTGACTACTTCTGAATTAAATAATCTTATAAAGCTACTACAACTAAGGTTTTCATTGTGCAATTACAAGTTTCTACTATTAGAAAAAAATTAAACAGTTTATAATTTATCAGTGAACTACATAAATGATAAACTTCAATTGCCAATCAATTTGTAGATGGCAAGACAGAAGCTCAATTAAATTTAAAATTTCAATTAAAAAGTTAATTGATGGTGATGTTATTCAATACCCTCATGTCAGTTGTACAACACTGATGATACTTAATACAATAGGACTAAATAGCAGATATTCAGAGGTTTACTGATAATTCACAGACAACAGGTGATCTGTTATTACTTGCTTTTTATAATCTTAGTAAAAAACTGATAATTTTATGTTGCCATTGATTTTTAAAAAGCAAGTTTATCTGGAAAAAATCATTAAATACTTCCTTCAGGTTATTTTGAGTAAGCAAGCTTAGAAAAACAATATTAAATATATTATCAAGATAACACACAAATAAAAGTGAAGTTCCACAGTACAAAAAATTTTCAATCTTAACTGATGAGACGGCAAATATGTCAAGGGGAGTCAAAATAAATTTAGGATGTTTTATCCACTTGCCACTTTCAGAAAGCTTCAATTTCAATGGCATGCAAACCTTTAGTCTATAGCTTCAAGCTAAAAGCCATTTGTCACTTTGGAGTGTTCTTTCCATTTTAAACAACTCCCTGTAACAAATAAGATCAACTTGATCAAAACCAGTAAGTGTAGGCACTTTTCTTCCTTTGCTTCTCCAATCTTCCTAAGCTCACTATCAAACTTTAAGACATGCTTCAAACTTCAAAGCAGATATAAACTGAACATAATAACAGACCAATAAACAACTATAAGTAATATCCTTGGCATAGTTACTAGATGTTAGTTCTCTATTCAGCTGGGCTTTCAAGTCATGGACAAAATATCCTAAAATTTCTCAGGTAATAGGAACAAAAATCTCTTTATGCAACACCAGATACCAGTGTCAGAATTTCATTAAAAAAAAAAACTTGCATTTACATGAGATATAATTATTGTTTGTTTAGAAGTATTTTTGTATAAGTCACCTCAAGTAAGCCCGATTTGGGAAATATTATACATAGAAGTCTAAAGAAAAGGAAGCCCAACAAAGAAACAGAATATATAAATGTATGTTACAGAGCAACATATAAATGGACCTCCATATAAGTGGAGGTATTGTGCTCTTCAATGTGAGAAACGCATACTTAAGAAACAACAGGCAACTTCCAAAACTTTGCTTAGTTCAGGAAACTTAAGACCATTGGGAAAGATACAGTTTTTTGGGTTTCTTTTTGCAGGGAAAGGTTTGCCCTGAGCTAACATCTGTTACCAATCTTCCCTTTTTTCCCCTCCCCAAAGCCCCAGTACATAGTTGTATATTCTAGTTGCAAGTCCTTCTAGTCCTTCTGTGAGTCACCACCACAGCTGGCAATCAACAGACTGGCAGTGTGGTTCCGTGACCAGGAAATGAACCTGGGCTGCCAAAGAGGTGAGACTGCTGAACTTTAACCACTAGGCTGTCGGGTGTGGCTCAGGAAACCTATAGTTTTAAAGTCAGGGGATTTCTTTGTCTACTAGAGGCAATAGGGTATAGTGGAAAGGACTCAAGCTTTGGAGGTAGACTTTGGTTCACCCCTCACTCAGCCACTTACCATCTGCATATAGAAAACAGTTAATACATGGTAAGTCTTGCCATTATTATTAAAATGGAAAAAATTATCTCCAGTCATTAAAATTTTTAAAAGCTAGAAAATCAGTTGGGGGAAAAAAGAAATATGTTCTTACTTCATGAATAAAACAATATTCAGACCATTGTTATTGGTGTTTTAGGAAAAAGAGCCATCTACTCCTGTTTCACAGTGTTCTGGCAGAAGTGATAAAACATCAAATTAAAAGTATACCTTCAAGCTAAAAAGAGGTAGTGTCCCCCCTCTCATCTACACTAAAATAGCTCAAAACTTTAGGAACAGAAATGAAAACAAAAAATTATGAAACATGCATTTTTAGTTTTGGCAGCAGATTTGACAACTCCCTGCTCCCCATGCCAAGTGAAGCAATATGGCTGATCCTGCCATCTTGCTGGAAACGAAACTGCTGCATCTGTGGATTCCAACCCTTCACTGGATGCAAGGCTCATCTTGTTACATCTGTCATACCTGGTGATTGCCACTGCTTCCCCTATGGAGAAATCAACTGTGATTGTGGTTTTTCTGGTTTGGGGCAAAAGAGTTTCTACAAAAAGTTGTATCAAACACCCACGGAATCTGCAAATGACCATGGCTGGTAATGAAAGGAATAACAAATCTCATGACAGATTTCAGAGAATCTCTAAACATAAGAGTGAGCCATGGGCTGTGCTTCCTTGGGTATCTGGACACTTTCCTCCCTTTTCATCCTTATGTGAATTATCAATTACCATAATTTCAGAAAAGCCTATAGTTGAGCAATAAAACTAGCACCAAATGCTATGGTACTGTGTAAGTCTTATTGACTTATTTAAGGAAACAAGTATAAAAGAGAAAAGCAAATAACACATTTAATAAACATAATACAAACTGCAGGAGATAACAGCTGTAATATTGCATTTTAAAGTTGGAATGAGATTATGAACAAAGCACAACACAAGTGAATGGTAAAATTCCAGCTTTTTCTTTTCTTTTTTTTTTTTTGAGGAAGATTAGTTCTGAGCTAACATCTGCTGCCAATCCTCCTCTTTTTCCTGAGGAAGACTGGCCCTGAGCTAACATCCGTGCCCATCTTCCTCCACTTTACATGTGGGATGCCTGCCACAGCATGGCTTGCCAAACAGTGCCATGTCTGCACCCAGGATCCAAACCAGCAACCCCCAGGCCGCTGAAGCGGAACGTGTGCAATTAACTGCTGCACCACCAGGCTGGCCCCAAATTCCAACTTTTTACTGTAAATGAATCGGAATGATACTACTGACTCATTCTAAAATGTTATTAAACTCAGTAAAACTAATGAAAAACAAGAAACAAAGCTATCCATGTGGGGTCAGCCAAAGATTCTACTCAGATGAGGTCAAAGATTTCCTAGATATGATATTAAAAGATGATTCATAAGGGCCAGCCCAGTGGCATAGTGGTTAAGTGTGTGTACTCCACTTCGGTGGCCCGGGATTCACAGGTTCAGATCACAGGCGTGGACCTACACACGTCTCATCAGCTATGCTGTGGCGGTGTCCCATATACAAAGTAGAGGAAGACTGTCATGGATGTTAGCTCAGGAACCATCTTCCTCAAGCAAAAAGAGCAAGATTGGCAACAGATGTCAGCTCAGGGCTAATCTTCCTCACCAAAGGGGAAAAAAAATGGGAAGACGATTCATAAAAGAAAAAACTGGATTATAGCAAGATTAAGAACTTCTGCTCTTCAAAAAACACAATAAAAGAATGGAAAGACAAGCCACACAGTGGGAGAAAATATTTGCAAGTCATATATCTGATAAAGGACTTATATCTAGACTATATGAAGAACTCAGTAACAAGAAAATAACCAACCAATTTTAAAAATTGCCAAGAGATCTGAATAGGTACTTCACCAAAGAAGACATACAGGTGACAAGTAAGCACATGAAAAGATACTTAACACCGTTAGTCACTAGGGAAACAGAAAATAAAACCACAATGAGTTACCACTACACACCTATCTGAATGGTTAAAAAAAAAAATAGACAATACCAAGCACTGGTGGGTATGTGAAACAACTGGGACTCCCATACGCTGCTGGGGAGAATGCAAAATGACACAGCCAATTTGGAAAACAGTTTGGTAGTTTCTTATAAAGTTAAACATATGACTCATATGTTTATCATATGACCCGGTAACTCCGCATCAAGTAAAATAAAAATCTTATGTTAACACAAAACCCTGTCTTACGAATGTTTACAGCAGCTTTATTTATAATTACCAAAAACTAAATAATTTCAACGTCCTTCAATTGAGTAATGGATAAACAAACTGTGAGACATCCATACAATGGAATACTGCTCAGCAATACAAAGGAATAAACTACTGATATACACAACATAGATGAATCTCATATGAATTATGCTAAGTGAAAGAAGCCAGACTCAAACAGGTATATATGGTATAATTTCACATATACGACATTCTGGAAAAGGAAAGTGTTTAGGGACAGAAAAAAAAATCAGTGGTTGCCAAGTACTGGGGGTTGGGAGAGGGACTGACTACAAAGGAACAGGAGGGAACTCTGGGGGGTGATGGAACTGCTCTATATGTTGATTGTGGTAGTGGTGGGCACGCAACTATACGTGTTTTTCAAAGTGCAGACTTGTACACTAAAAAGGGTGGATATTACCATACGCAAATTTTTCCTTAACAAAAAAAATTTTGTTATTAAGCTAAGTAAAACTAACAAAACTCAAAACTACTGACATGAAAAAAAAGCTTAATGTAAGAAAATATGGCTAAGCCCATTTTGGGGAATTAAGTTCTAAACTACAATTATGTTCCATGAGGCATATTAATCTCATGTTTTTGTTTGGTTAGTTTTACTTTTCTAATAGTAAAATGAGAGTACATTTGACTCCCTAAAAATATACTTTAAAAAATAAATAAACGTACTATAAAATATTTTAATTACAAATGCCCACTATGTCATTAACTCAGTGACATCCATTATCCTACATTCCTATCTGCTCCCTTCAGTCTCTCAAAATCTTTCCAACAGTTTTAGCCTATCCATCATGTCAGAATATTCTTCAACTCTACATTGCATCAACTTGCTTCAAATTCTCTTTAAATTTTACTTCTCAATAAGATCTATCAGTTTTTTCCTTGATGATTCTCTTAGTCTTATCCTTAGCACAGCAATTTTCCCCTATCACTTAGTCTAGGTCCTTATCTCTTACTCCTAGGTAGCTTTCTTGATTTCAGTGTCTCTCTACTTTAACTGATCCTATCTATGGCAGACAAGCAGATCTACTCAAAAGGCTTCTTTAAGGAAGTTTATAGCAGTACAGGCCTACCTCAAGAAACAAGAAAAATCTCAATCTAACACTATACCGAAGAGAACAAGAAAAAGAACAAAGCCCAGAGTAGAAGAAAAGATATAATAAAAATAAGAGGAGAAATAAATGAAATAGAAACTAAAAAAACAATAGAAAGGACCAATGAAACTAAAACCTGGTTCTTTGAAAAGATAAACAAAATTGACAAACCTTAGTCAGACTAAGAAAAAAGGAGAGAAGACTCAAATAAATAAAATTAGAAATGAAAGAGGAGAAATCACAATGGATACCACAGAAATACAAAGGATTATAAGAGTATACTATGAAAAGCTATATGCCAACAAATTGGATAACCTAGAAGAAATGGAAAAAATTTTTAGACTCATACAACCTCCCCAAACTGAATCAAGAAGAAACAGAGATTCTGAATAGACCAATCACAAGTAAAGAGATTGAAACAGTAGTCAGAAACTTCCCCCAAAACAAAAGTCCAGGACCAGGTGGCTTTTCTGGTGAATTCTACCAAACATTCAAAGAAGACTTAATACCTATCCTTTTCAAACTCTCCCCCAAAATTGAAGAGGATGGGATGCTTCTTAAATCATTTTACAAGGCCAACATTACCCTGATATTAAAACCAGACAAAGACAACACAAAAAAGAAAAATTACAGGCCAATATTGATGAACACAGATGTGAAAATTCTCAACAAAATATTAGCAAATTGAATACAACAATACATTAAAAGAATCATACAGCATGATCAAGTGGGATCTATTCCAGGGATGCAGGGATGGTTCAACATCTGCAAATCAATTAAGAAAATGAAGAATAAAAATCATATGATCATCTCAATAGATACAGAGAAAGCATTTGACAAGATCCAACATTCATTTATGATAAAAACACTCAATAAAATGGGTCTGGAAGGAAAGTATCTCAAAATAATAAAGGCCATCTGTGACAAACCCACAGCCAACATCATACTCAATGGTGAAAAACCAAAAGACGCTATTCCTCTGTAAGAACGGAAACAAGAAAAGGATGCCCACTTCCTGCCACTCTTATTCGACACACTATTGGAAGTTTTAGCCAGAGCAATTAGGCAAGAAAAACAAATAAAAGGCATCCATATTGGAAAGGAAGAAGTAAAACTGTCACTCTTTGTGGATGACATGATTATATATATAGAAAACCCTAAATCCACCAAAGAACTACTAAAAATAATTAATGAACACAGTAAAGTTGCAGGGTACAAAATTAACATACAAAAATCAGTTGCATTTCTATACACTAACAACAAACTAGCAGAAAGAGAAATCAGGAATACAACCCCATTTACAATGACAACAAAAAGAATAAAATACCTAGGAATAAATTTAACTAAGGAGGTGAAAGACCTATACACTGAAAACTACAAGATGTTTCTATTATTATAAGAAAGAAACGGAAGACATAAAGAAATGGAAAGAGATTCCATGCTCATGGACTGGACGAATAAAAACAGTTAAAATGTCCATATTACCTAAAGCAATCTACAGATTCAATGCAATCCCCAATCAGAATCCCAATGACATTCTTCACAGAAACAGAACAAAGAATCCTAAAATTTATATAGAATAACAAAAGACCCTGAATAGCCAAAGCAATCTTGAGAAAAACGAACAAAGCTGGAGGTACCAAACTCTCTGAATTCAAATATACTACAAAGCTGTGGTAATCAAAACAGCATGGTACTAGCACAAAATCAGTAACACAGATCAACGGAACAGAATTGAGAGTCCAGAAATATTCACACATCTATGGACAACCAATCTTTGACAAAGGAGACAAGAACATACAATGGAAAAAGGAAAGTCTCTTCAATAAATGGTGCTGGGAAAACTGGACAGCCACATGCAAAAGAAGTAGGCCATTATCTTATACCATGCACAAAAATTAACTCAAAATGAATTAAAGACTTGAAGGTAAGACCTGAAACCATAAAACTCCTAGAAGAAAACATAGGCAGTACACTCTTGCACATCAGTCTAAGCAGTATCTTTTCAAATACCATGTCTACTCAGGCAAGGGAAACAAAAGAAAAAATAAACAAATGGGACTGCATCAGACTAAAAAGCTTCTGCAAGGCAAAGGAAACCATCAGCAAAACAAAAAGACAATCTACCAACAAGGAGAAAACATTTGCATATCTGACAAGGTGTTAATTTCCAAAATATATAAAGAACTCATACAACTCAACAACAAAAAAACAAACAACCATTAGGTCTTTGCCATAAGTACTCAACTATGCTGCTTATCATAATAATAAAAAGGTCAATATATGAAGAAGGTATAACAATTAAAGATGTATATACATCTAGGAACAGAGCCCCAAAACACACAAGGCAAGAAAAATGACAGAATTGAAAGGAGAAACACATAATTTAGCAACTATAATGGAGATTTTTAATATCCTTCTCTCAGTATTGATAAAATTAGACAGAAAATCAGCAAGGATATAGATACATGAACACCACCGTCAACCAACTTGACCTAGGTGATTTTGTTTTTTAGTGAGGAAGATCGGCCATGAGCTAACATCTGCTGCTAATCTTCCTCTTTTTCTTTTCTCCCCAAAGCCCCGGGGGGGGGGGGGGGGGGGGGGGGGGAGGGAAATGTGCTGTAGTGAGAAGGAAGACCAGTGGACTAGATAGGAGTTAGGTAACCTGGTTCTGGCTAGTACCAGTGACTCTGGATACATCTTCTCTGGCTTTCGGTTTCCTCACGTGTAAAATGAACCGGTTAAAGCACAAACTCTAAGCACCCTTCAAATGTTAATATTCTAAGGATCTTCAATCTGTGAGTGTTTTATTAACGTATAAACAATCAGATGGTAGGAGGCATGTCACATGCTGAGTATTCCTAACATTTTGGTACTGCTTTGCCAGAGATCAAACTACATTATCCAGTCAATATTCATTCATTACTTCAATTCCATGAATAAAACTAAATAAGCACCAAAAAAGAATCTCCTTCTGAAATCCAGAACTTGACCTTTCAATTCTAATAATTCAACTCTTGAAGCAAGCATTTAATCACACATCATAGGCGCTGACATAATAAACAAACTATAAGCTTACCTGCCAGGATACTGCTCCCAAAATTGCTGTTGCAAGAAGACTAAAAAAAACTAACTGTTCTGAAATTAAGCAAAAATGACGCATTCCTTTGGATGCCATGATTCTATCAAGGCTATTGTTATCTACCCTGTGTGTAAAATATACTTTATGGCAGTCGTTTAATTTGGTATGGAATCCCCAAAGAGTTAAAAGAAAAATAATATGGCAAATCATCCAGAAAATTCCAAAAATGGAAAAGCCTGGTATTACAAAATACCAGAGATGAGTATCTCTAAGTTTAAATGCTGAAAGAATAAAAAATGTAAGCTCTATCATTCCAGTGAAAACAACTGAAAATCTTCTGCAAATTCTTCCACGGTACAAAAAGGGTTTCCACCTTTCAGTCACTGAAAGTCCACTAAAATAAATGTCAAGGAAAGGATCAGTTATCAGGCAAATAAAAAAACATGCAAAAGCAACTGGATTTTTTGGAGTTTCCAATGAGGAGAAAAATAACAAGACTGCAAAAATAACTAAGTTTAGAATAGCTAGGAAAGACTTCATTCTCAAGTCAATAATCAGCATGGCCAAAGCTACAACAAGTAAAATGACACTCAGAGACTTCTCCACCAACATAGTTGTGCTGGCAATGGCAAATCCAACAAGTTCCAGAAATTCAACTGTGGTTAATAAAGTGGGTCGATGACAGACGTAACCAGAAATTCTCTCCACCAAAGCGCATAATATCCTTAACACTATGGAAGTTAGAAGCAAATATTTGGTTGATTCCTCTTTCACATCACTTTTAAAGGAGGAATTATCAAGAAAACATAGGAGGCCAAGCAAGAATCCAAACCAAAGATTGGAGAGACTTAAACTTGCCGCTTCCATTGAAAAATAATAATAGAGTATGCTGGCAATTCCAAGAACAAAAAGACCAAGAATAAAAATTACCAAAATTAAGGAATTTGCTGTTTTTTCCCATCTTACATAAAGACCTAAGCATATAGCAACCAGTAAATTGAACCTGGCTAAATAGCCAAGATAACGCACTGAAGAATGCATGTTCACTTCTCTGTTTACTTCTTCCAGTCTCGTCATTGCTAAGTAGAGACAATGACTAAAGCAATAACGCAGTGATTTACACATGTACTCTGGCAATTTGGGCTTTCTTCCCACTTGACAAAAATTAACCACTTGTGTTTCATCCAGCAAATCCAATGTATCTGTAACTTCTATTTCAACATTTTGTCTGGTGGAATTTTTGTTTATAGCGATCTAAAAAGAAGAAAAAATATTTCAGTGTTAATTTAATTTACCTTTCACATGTATCTTTTTTATACAAAATAATGATTAAGTGAGAAATAAAGTTTCTTCTGAAACCCAGTTTAAAACCCAATTTGCATGTATCTTAAATGTAATTGTCTCTAGCTTAAAAACTCTGAAGTTTATCCAAACAAAAATGGCACTCCCTTCTACACGTCACACGCTGGGATTGCATGGCTAAATCACCATTAATGAAACTGTTTTTCCAGAGATGGTGAGGAATTCACCTAATCCAGTCTTCTTCCAGTATTTGGTTTTTCAACAACATGCAAATGTGAGATATTCAATTTAGCTTAGATTGTGGCAGATGGGTTTGGCACAATAGAAAGCTACTCAGCTTTTAAACGGAACAAGGGACTTCACCATCAGCTCTAATTTGAAGGCACTAGTATACAATAATTAAGACCATTACTATCTGCCTAAAATCCTCTACATCTTTTTACAAGGCAACTCTATAATGCTATAAAATCTTAGTCTTTGTTTAACTAACAATCTTAACAGAAGTTTAACTGTATTAAAGTTACTCAGTCCCTAAAGTTGATCCATAATTCTTCCTGTACTTTTACCTCTAGTAAATTACTGTGATTACAAACCTACTTTCTAAATCTAAATATTATCTCTGTAGCAAACCAATTCCTGAACTTTCTAGCTAAAATTGAAAAGGTGTAATGTTGACCAACAGTTATTTTAAAGTATATTAGAAACATTACAGTTCTATTTTAAACAAGTTTCTACAAGGATTATTTGTTAGAGGAACCAGATAATTATTTCAACCTTAAGTGACCCCACAATTTGCACTTAAAACATGACAGCGGTCAAAAAATGACTTAACTATCTACTACATAAGTCTTCAAATTTTCTAGTCTACTGTTTCAGAAGAACCGATCCATTGCAATGGCTCATGGTCACACTGATATCCATGGAGAATTCAACTAGATTAAAATTCAAAAGGTAACTAGTTTGTGATCAGTATTTACACTTTCTTAATAGCAGGACACTAAAAGAAAAATCTAACAGAAACATGATTTGACCTGGAATTAACCTTTAATTATCCACTTTGCTGGAGAAGAATGTCACTGAATCAACCTTAGGGTCTCTGGGAGGTTCAAAGTATTATTATTATTAATTCTACTTCTATATGTTCAACAAGTGTATTTTTTAGAGCTAAATCTATCTATCTAACTAGGTATTCTAACTGATTTTCCTCAATTACATTTTCATTTAATCATTTCTTACTTAAAATACCACTCAACACTAAAACTAATGTTTTCCTTTGATATATTTTGCTTTTATCTTTTTACTTAAGTATGAGAAACTGATAAAATCTAGAGTACATTGAATTTTTTTAACATGACTGCTTTGTGTTATGAAACCATTCAACAAAGATGTTAGAATTTATATCCTCTACAGGTTGATGGTACAGTCTGGGTTCAGATTATGGAGCACTGCTGGCAAAAAGTCACACACTAGGCTAAATGGTTGCCACTCTAAATTCATGAGACATCCATCTGTGTTTCTCTGGTCAACATTCTCTCCCAGCCTCTGTAACTATCCAGACCTCTCTTCCCTATCCTCAAATCTCTGATGCTCACTTCCCACTGCATTCTCACCAGATGACTCTGCCTTCAACAGAGATGTGAGAAGGGAGCTTACTTCAGTTTCCAACACCACAAACCCACCTCTATCTACATCTCCTGACACAAGGAAAGAAGGGTGTTCCCTCCCTACCTAAGGCTGAATCTTTCAGCCATACTGTGTATCTCTTCCTTCTGCCTCTTCCAGAACTTGACAGTCTCTCCCCTCTCTTCAAACTCTCACTCCACTAGCACTTAAACATTTGTAAATCACTTTTTAAAAACAATACAAAAAATTTCCCATAGAAATAAACAAAACAAAAACAATCCTCACTCATCCCCATTTCCTCCTCCAAGTTCAATCTTTTACCCTCTTTAACAGCTAATATTTGGTTGCTTCACTTCTCACACCACAAAACAGTGGTTCCCACCACACAACAAGCTGCTCTGCAAAGTTCTGAAATGACCTCTAAGTTCCTACATCCGATGGGAACTTTTCACTCGTTACCCTGCACATTCTTCAAACAACCTTTGACACTATTAACTCCTCTCATCTTCTGAAACCTGCCCTTCCTTTAGCTTTCAAACATCAGTCTCCAGATTTTCCTCTTAACTCATTGTTCTCTCCTTCTCAGTCTCCTTGCAGGCTCTTCATTCCCAACTCATCCTTTAGATGTTCAGTCTCAAGTCTAGGCTTTACTCTCAGTACACACTTTCTATGAGGGATCTCATCTATTTCCACGTCTTATAATTATCTCTCTCCTTAAGTACACATATATATTAATCTACCTGACAGAAATAAAAGCACTAACTCTGTACTGCACTGTTAATAGAGGTAAAAATCTGGAAACAAAGTAAATGTAAATATGTAAATAACTTAATAAAGTACAGTACATCCATTTCACAGAATACATGCAGCCACTCTCTTATGGGCCAAAACCAACACGGCAAATAATTATTTTTAAATGGGTAATTTCAAAGTCTTTCCCCATTCTGACCTTCAAAAGAAAACGTGAATCAGAGAATAAAACAACAAAGCACTACAATCCTTTACAATTGTCTGCCATCACTAATCATTCAATGGGAAATTAATTTAGAGGCAGATAAAAATGGAGCACACAAGAGTCAATCTGCATATGGGAAAAGTTAACTAATAACTGCCAGAGTCTGCGTTATAAAACCCCCCATACGACTCTAACCCTCCTCTTCTTCACCACCTACATTAATCCTCACCAGGTCCTGTCCACTCTTCTAGATACTTCCTGAATTTTTTTTTACTACTTTCCATTTCCAAGGTTACTATCCCAATTTTGGCCACCATTGTCTCATGTTTGAACATCTCCCCGTATCCACTCTTGCCCTTCTCCAAGAAGTATCCCCTATAAAATCAAAATTTGTCATGTCACTCTGCTATGTAAAACCCTCCAATGGCTTCCCATAACCCTTAGGAATAAAGTCTAAACTCCTTAAAATGCCTTATAAGGCCCTCCATATTGGATGTGAATAACTCCCCTGCCTCATCTCTTACCACTCTCCCTCTTAAACTCTGTATTTCAGCCATACTCACCTTTCAATTCTGAACTGCACAAATGCTATTCCCTCTCCAGGTGCACTCCTTTCCCTCCTCCTGGCCTCACTCAAGTTCTCACATGTGGCTTAATCCTACTCTTCAGGTCTCAGCTTAAACCATTTTCTCAGGGAAATCACCCCTGATCCATTTATATGATCCCCCTACTTCCTGTACAATAGCAAAATATTCATCAACACTTGTTTAACGTCTGCATCCTCCACTAGATCACAAGGTCTCTGAAGGATTGTCTTCAATACTGTACGCCCAGAGCCTAGCAGAAAGTAGATACTCAACAAACACTTGTTGAAGAAATAAAGTCTAATACAGAAGTAACTATATTTAATAAGAATGGCAACCAGTTATTGGACACTTTTTAAGACACAAAAAGAACAACCTGTCTCCTATCCCACAGGTAAGAAGTAATAGAGCTAAGGGAGATTCCATGAATATTTGGTTTCCTTATCGGCCTTACTCTAGCCTTCACTTAATTCATCCAAATTCCTCCAAACCAGTAAGTTCTCTTCCATGTCTGACCTCTAGGGAATGGCTCACTAAGGAATCCAAGACACACTGTATTATTTGCATCACCTTTGGACTCAGAAACTATTTCTGTCCCATCTAGGGAAGTGTCAAAAGCTGAAAGAGCCGTATTGAGCAGCCAGGGTCGGGGAACTCCAGCGTTTGGGTTCTGTGAATTCATGATAACTCTTTGGGCCCATCTTATACAAGGAGAAAGGTACCTCGAACACTAAATCTCTCAGCAATAGGGCAGCAATAGTAATTCTTCTTCCATTCGGCCTCCTTCTAGCAAGATGCGGGAGGCGTGAGAAGGATGCTGGCTGTTCTCGACCATCCCTCTATCTTGGGAGAAGGCGACCACCACTGGGAGCCCAGCTGAGTGGGGAACCGCTGGGGGACCCGGAGAGGCGCCTCCGCCTTCCATCCTCCACCCCCCACTGTCAACTTGTCTCGGGCAGTATCCCTACTCCCGCCCCGGGAGGCCAGCTGGGCGGAGCCTGGGGCCAGCACCACGCAGAGCCCTGGGCGGTGTCTGTGCTCGGGTCTCGCCGCCCCGCCGTCCACCCTCTGGTCCCCCTACCTGACTCGGCCGTCACCACCAAAGCTCTCTCAACCCTCGGAGTCGGCTCTGGGAACAACACAGTAAAAGGAAGGCCTTTGGGGCTGAGCCTGCTACTCGGAGCGAGGAGGTGGCACGCCAGGGGGCTCGAGCCCTCGAGGGCCCGAGGCCGGCCCCACTAGCACAGACCAGTCTCGTTGCAAACTTTCTCCGTTACCAGCCCGGCCGCGGCCGCCATGTTCTCGCCGCCGAATCCGCGACGGTACGGAACGCCGCCGGGGTCAAACCGCGCGTAGCGCTTGCTCCCCGAGGCCCGGCCCCTCTCCCCGCCCAAAGCCGCCGCGCGGCGGGGGCCCCAGGTGCGCCCGGCGCTGCGCGGCCCCCGACAGCCCCACCTGAGGCGCAGGCTGAGTCCCGAGACCTGGAGTCAGCGGCGGAGGATAGGGAGCGGGCCGACCGTGACCTCTAGTATCTAGGCCGCCGCCTCAAGCTCGACCGAAACTGGGGCAGGACGGGCGGGACGATCACACGTGGGCTGTAAAAACTGCAGGAGGCGTTGCTGCTCTTTACTATCTATGGCATAATACAGGGCTGTGAGTCCCCTGACCAGCTAAAGACCAAGCTCCTTCGGCTCGCCCCCTTTTCTAATTCAGACTCCGTTTAATACACCGCCCCGGTCTTGACTCCACCGAGAACACGAGGCTCCCCCAGCCCTGGCCTGTCCATGTCGCTCTTCACCCCGTGCGTTGCACGGTCGCCAGGCTCGTCTCCCGGGGGTCCTTGAACTCCAGGGCTGATGCTCTGCGCTCTGAGCGCTCTGGATGAACTTAAGGGATACTGCTCGGAGGCAGCGTTTTCACAACAGCTCTGCAGTCAGATAGTCTTGGGGTTTGACTCCTGGTTCCTCCCTTTCTTATGTGCCACCTCGGTTTCTCCATTTATGAAATGGTAACCTTTGCAAGGTGGTTGTGAATATTAAGTGAAACAGTAATTTTTTTCTGGCATGAGGGAGGCCCTGAAAATGTATAAATTCCCTTTCCATCTCTAAGAAGTCTTCCTGTCGGCCTGCCTTTTGTCCCCACCATCTGCTACTGCTTGTAGTTTAGGTCAGTTAATCTCTGTGAACCCGTTTCGTCATACCGAAATGAATGCTAATATACCTACTTTACAGAGCTCGTTGTGGAGGTTAAATGTAATGTATGTAAAAAATACCTTAAAACCTTTCAATGGTTTATCCCCTTTAGGATAAAGCTCAAAATCCTTAAACAGGTACAGACAATTTGTGTAATCTGGACCTTTTACCTCCAGTTTGACCTCCCACCACACTCCCCCCAACTCTGCACCCCAGCCTGGTTTCATTTCCTCAAATGCAGGGACACGTCTGGTTTTGCTCACCATTAAATCAGCCAAGCATAGTGCCTCATATATAGTTGGCACTTAAATTTTGTCAAATGAAATAATAGTACCAGATAGGACCTCACTAGTTCTCTTCACTCACTTATTTTCTGTTAGCGTTATCTATATACTTGTCCTATCTCCCCTAAAGAGTGTGAATTTCTTCATTTTCATTTACTAGCTGTTGGGGGTCAGAGTGAGCAGGACTTCTATAGGGATGAAGCACTCTCAGATTCCTCATATTTAAATGGAAAGTTTGACTTAGATTCTCTCTAGTCTCCTGTCTAACGCTAAATGCAATCACTATCCAGCTCCCAAATCTGGAACTCTGGCTCTCTGGGGAACACAGTGTCACATTTCTAACTGCTGGGTACAAGTTTTGAATATATTGTCATCACTTCCAATTCAAGTTGTCTTTAATGAACATTTATCCTTTTTTTTTCTTTTTCATTCTTACCACCTGAAGCCCCCTTCCGTTTGGAGAATTCTCTACCTTAGGAGTCTAGTGGGTGAAATTGAAATGCCAAATACCTGCTGAATCAATCATGTGCACCAGCTGGAAGCTAGTGACTCAAAAAAGCTGGCACAGACAGCTATGCTCCCTGGATAACTGCAGGAGTGTAGCAAGGTAAACTCCTGGGACAGTAGAGAGAGTGCTTCTAGTGGAAGCATCAGCATCCAGTATTAGCTGAGTCAGTGATTCAAGATGCCTGTGCATGGTGACAGCACCCCCAGAGCCCTCTCTGTCAGTTCTGTGGTCCGTTATTAATGGTTGTAGTCTCTGGCTGTGCAGATCAAAGCCTCCGTCTCCAACCCTCCGAGCTACCCAATATCCTCTAAAAAATTTCTTTTCTGCTTAAATCACCTGCAGCTGTTTTCCGTTTCTTAGCACTAAGACGCCTCATTAAAACAGTGCGTTTTCGTCTTCCTCAAACATGATCCTCTGCCTTGTGACCTTGAAACCATTTTTGATGCTCATTATCTTGTCGGTATACTTTAGCATACTTCAGTGAGATGTGTATGTGTTTGAGAGTTAACTTTAATCTGCACACTCCAGGGTGAGTAATTAGCATTTGAAAGACACTAATCAGGAATCCTCACTACAAAGTTGGATGCACAAGTGCTTCCAATATCACTATGTAAATCTGCACTAGAGGTATGTTAATTAGCATAAAGGATTAGAAATGATTTTTCATTGTGGAATTAACAGGTGTTCAAGCTATGCGCTTGGCTAGGATATGGCACAGGCACTTCTGTTCTTGCCTGAACATGGTATTAGATTCCACTGAGTCTAGCAGACTGACACCCTTCAGGATGGCTCCCTGACTCTAGACTGCTGTTTAGTACTTTGCCACAAAATATTGTTTGTGTACTGTTTTTTGTGTCTCCTTGTTGACAAATATTTATTTGTGTAGTAGCAGTAAGTCTGAGACTTGCTTTCACTGTAGGACATTACCCAATAGCAAGAGAGAAGACAGGTAGCTCACGTTAATCTTTAGTTGTTGAGGGCTACCTGTATTTACTAAAAGAACCTGACAACTGTGAGGGCCAAGTGTCGTCCATTTTCATCCATCATATTTCTTGAACTTATCACTTCCTTCCAACTTCCTTGGCCACTACCCTAGTTGAAGTCCTGACACCTGAGTTACTTCAGTAACCTCTATGCTGGTCATCTTGATGTCAGCCTCACTCCAGACTAATCCATCACACTGGTCCCCTGACTGATATTCTGAGCACCACTTTCTATCACTTCTTAGATTAAAACCAATGACTTCTACAGGTTACCGAATAAAGTCTAAACTCCTTAGTCTGGCACCTGAGGCCCTCAGGGGCATGATCTGAACTCCCCTTTGCCTGGTGCTATTTGTCCTGAAATTAGAAGTATTGGGGTCAGTTCCTGACACCTGGCACGTACACAGCCAAACACTTGGATATAAAACAGCCCCCTGGGAAACATTGCAGTGACAGGAGATTTCAAGCTGTGGTTATTGATGGCAGTGTAATGATCCTAATAGCTGGAACATCCATTCTTCAACACTTGCTTCTATGCAGGCTCCAGGCCAGGAATTTCACCCAGAGGAGTTGTTTCAGACTAAGAACAACTGTTGAAAATAGAATCATGATAAAAAAATCAAGGAAGGCAGGAAAAGGCAGCACCTGTGGCAGGAGAAACGGATGAGCTCCCGTGCATCCCAGTCCTCTGCGGCAGGGAGTCACAGGTGAGTCCTACATTCTTTCTTCCTAGGTTCTCTCTTGTTTTCCTTCTACTTTCAATTCTCCAATCCTGTTCCAGAGCTGAACCAACTCCGCTTCCCCGTAGAAGATCTGCTGGGCCTCCTTGCTTGTTATTTCTTTGTAACACTTTGCGATTCAAAGTGCTTTCAACTATATAATATAATCCAGTCTTCACCAAAACCTGCTGATGTGTATGTTTTCATCACCGTTTTACAAATATAATAACTAAGATCCAGATAAACTACACTGTTCCTTGTCCTCATAACTGTCGCAGAGCAGGCACTTAAACTTCAGTCTTCTGCTTCAAGTCCTGGGCCAGTAAGTGCAGCTTTCTAAGTATCATTCCCCTCCCAACTCAATTGCAGTCTCATTACAGCTGGTCACAGTAAGTAGGGCAAGGGTTACAGTATTCAGTCCTGGTA
Organism: Equus caballus; assembly: GCF_041296265.1. Lineage (NCBI taxonomy): Eukaryota > Metazoa > Chordata > Mammalia > Perissodactyla > Equidae > Equus > Equus caballus. Next base: position 74,753,514 of record NC_091687.1, read on the forward strand.
TACTTCTTAGAATCATCTGGAAGATTTTTAACCTACATCCATACCCAGCGCAGCCCAGATCAATTAAATTAGCGTCTCCTCTGGAGTGAGTCCCAGATAGTTTTTTTTTTTTTTTTTTTCAGGAAGATTAGCCCTGAGGTAACTACTGCCAGTCCTCCTCTTTTTTTGCTGAGGAAACCTGGCCCTGAGCTAACATCCGTGCCCATCTTCCTCTACATTATATGTGGGACGCCTCCCACAGCATGGCCTGCCAAGCGGTGCCATGTCTGCACCCGGGATCCGAACCAGCAAACCCCGAGCTGCCAAGAAGGGGAATGTTTGCACTTAACTGCTGCACCACCAGGCCAGCCCCCATAGCGTGTTTTTCAAAAGACCCTCCCCACCCGCCTCCCCAGTGTTTCTAATATAAAGCAAGGGTTGAGAACCACTGAGTCATTTCTTCCATTAGCGCAGTGGTTCTCCAAGTGTGGTCCCTGGACCAGATGGATCAGCGGCACCTGGGAAATAGTTAGAAATGCAAATTATCAGGCCCTCTGCTCAGGTCTACCGAATCAGAAACTCTAACGGGGGGCCCAGATTTTAGGATTAAGTTCAGATGCTTGTGTCAGAAAATAACAGTGAGTTTAATAGCACTTTATTAAACAGTGGCGTAAGAGCAGTTTATTTCTCTCTCTCATAAAAGCAGTGTAGACGTGGGTATTCCAGAGCAGATGTGGTGCTCCTTGGTGTTAAAGATCCTGATTCCTTCTCTCTTGTTGCCCTTCCACTCAGTACATGGCGTCCACCTCATAGCCCAAGATGGCTGCTTAATTTCCAGCTATGGCTTCTGAAGTCCAGTCAGCAGAAAGGAGGAAGTACAAGAGGTGATTATACTCCCCTCACCTGTACTTTAATGACGCTTCTTGGAAGTCGTATAAGACATTTCAGCTTTCATCACACTGACCAGTATTTAGCATTTATAGAGACTGGGAAGAGTGGTAAGTTTTTGAGTGGCTATATGCCTATCCAAAAGTCAGAGTTCTCTTTCCGAGAAAGAAGGGAGAATACATAATGGATAACAACAAGCAGTCTTTGCCAGGGTTTAACTAACTCTGCTTTGTCCCTACCTGCTCAATTCCTAAGTGAGGTAGTAAATATCATTATTGTTTGAACCACTTTTGGTTTGCCATTTTAACTGATGCACCTTATTTCTTTAGCCTTCCCATTGTATTAATGATGACAAATATTTCATCATATGACTGGACCATTATTTAGTTAACCTTTTCCTCAATTTTGAAAATTTAGGATATTTTTGATTTTTGCTATCAAAAATACTACAATGATGAGCACTTCGGCTCATTGCATTTGTGATATGTTACATTTCTGATTATCATTTTGGAATAGATTCTTAGACTGGCTAAAGAATATGAACATTTTTAAGGCTCTTAATGCATACTGCTGATTTTCTTACCAGAAAGGAATCATTTTGTGCTCCCACTGTCAGTGAACTACATTATTTCCTCTTTTTTTCTTTGGTATTAATTTCTCAGTTTTACTCATCCTAACCTTAGCTTTTCCTTCAAAGCTCATTTTAATGCCACTTCCTCTAGGAAGTGTTCCCTGATTGCCCCAGCTGAAAATATTTTCTCCCTTTGATTTCTCATAGATTTTATCTGTTAGGTGACTGAAGACACCACCTTTTTAGTATTTTCCTTTTTTGTTGTTGTTTTAATTACTTTTAAAATGTACAGACTAACTAATTCACACAATTCAAACAACTTCAACTATACAGAGTAAAAAGTGGAAGTTTCCCTTCAGCACTGTGCCAAAGTCACTCCCATACCTATAGGAAAACAGGATTACTCCGTGATACACTATATCCTTCTAAGTCAGTGTTTCTCAAAATGTTGGCCACAGACTCACTGCCTCGAATCCCATGGGAGCTCGTTAAAGACAGAGGCGCCTGTGCATCAGCTCAGACCCTCTGAATGAGAATCTCATGGAAGTGGGACCTAGGAAGCCCCACTTTGGTGGTTGTTAATCCTACTAAATTTTGTGAATCATTGATCATATCCTCTTTCCATATGTTAATAGGAGTTCTTATACAATTGTATAATTTTGTTTGGTTATGTTCCCTTTACCGTTATTTGACTTGCTTTTTTATTTTTAGCATTTTATCTTAGAGATGTTCTCAAGATAAGCCATAGAGATCCCTGTGGGGTTTTGTTTTTTTTTAAAAAAATTTTTTAAACTGTCTAGAATGACTGTCCTGTGATTCATATAACTATTTTTCCATTGATGAGCATTTAGACTTCCAAGTGTTTTGTTATTAAGAACTGTGCTTCAGTGAATATGTAAAATTTGCAGACATGTATATGTTTATGGATTAGAAATTGCTGGATTAAGTGCATATTCAAAATGTCGATACTGCTAAATTGTTCACCAAAAGGCTTTTTGGACTTATACCAAATTTCTACCCATAGTGAAAGAGAATATTCTTATCCCCATCCCCATACCAATAGTGCATATTATCATTTTTCATTTTTGTTGGGTTGATGGATCAAAAACAGTATCTCTTTGTTGTTTTAATTTGCTCTTTTTCTCATTACTAGTGAGTTGAGGCCCTTGTCATTTTATTTTTTTCCATTTGTATTTTTTCTTATGTGAACTGTCAGTTCCTATTTTTTTGTTCATATTTATTATCATTTATTATCTACCACCAACACTATTGAATTGCCCATTGTTTCTCTACTGATTTGAAACATCACGTTTGTCCTAACTAAATTTCTGTATGTACATTGGAGAGTTTCTGGACTTTTTACTCTGTTTTATTAATTTTCTTGCACCTCTGCCTTACCATTTATATTATAGCTTGTATGTCTTTATATCAATAACTTCTTTATTCTTTTTCAAAAAATTTCTTGGTTTTTCTTGCCTATTTTCTCTTTCATATGAAATTTTAATAAGCTTGTAAAATTGATACAAAAACCTTATTTGGATTTTGATGGAGATTGCAATGGATTACTGATTAATTTGGGGGAGATTTGACATTTTCCAAATCTTGATATATCCCCAAATCACAGACTTATCTCTGATATTTGGTCTTCCCATCAGAAACCTGGCAGTGTCTGCAGCAAAAGTCTTATGTTCTTTGGTAAAGTTTTAGTATTTTCTTTTTATAGGTCTCCATATTTTTTATATTTAGTTTATTGCTAAGTATTTTTAATAGTTTTTTGTTAATTTTGCAACCATGATTGGGATATTTTTCTCCATTATATTTGCTAATTGGTTTTTGCTGCTTTATGGGAAATCTAATCTACTAAACTTTCTTATTCTAAAATTTTTTGTTCATTTCCCTTGTGCTTTTTAGCAATATCATCTATAGATAATGAGCTTTATCTCTTCCTTTGCAGTATTATACCTCATTTATTTATCTCATTTTACTAAATTAAGTCTGTTTGTTACATTGAATAATGATGGTGCAATTGGGTGTCGTTGTTCTTTCTGCCCTTAATGAAAGGCTGCTGGTATTTGTTCATTAATAAATGAAGTTTTCTGGGATCGGCCCCATGGCGGAGTGGTTAAGTTTGCGTGCTCTGCTTAGGTGGCCCAGGGTTTCACCAATTCAAATCCTGGGTGCTGACATGGCATTGCTCATCTAGCCATGCTGAGGTGGCATCCCACATGCCACAACTAGAAGGACCCACGACTGAAAACACAACTATGTACTAGGGGGCTTTGGGAGAAAAAAAATCTTAAAAAAAATGAGGTTTTCTATAGGTTTTTGGTAAATTCTTTTTGTTGCGTTAAGGAGGCTTTCTTCTGTTAATCTAAGAGTATATTCATGAATGGGTGTTGGATTTAATGAATGCTTTTTGCAGCATCCAGATGATCATACGGTTTTTCTTTTTAATGGATGGATATAATGCCTTACATTATTACTTACTTGAATTCATTTTTGGAAGGAAAAAAAACCCTCTTTGGTAATAAAGAAATGTGTCAATATATCACTTTTACGTGATATTTTCTAATATTTTATTAGTTTTGCTTTAACAGTTATAAGTGAAATAGCCTTTGAGGTAGGCAGAATAATGGCCATCCAAAGATGTCCTAATTCATGGAAACTGTGATTAGAATATCTTACTTGGCAAAAGGCGCTTTGCACACGTGATTTAGGTTAAAGACCCTTTTGCTGAAGTGATTATCCTAGATTATTCCTGTTGGTCCAATCTAATCACAAATCCTTAAAAAGGGAAAAGGTTTTCCAGCTGCAGTTAGAGACAGAGAGAGATGCAAAGATAGAAGGGCGTTCACAGCTGTGATGTGAGAAGGACTTGACCTGACATTGCTGATTCTAAAGATGGAAGGAGAGCTGTGTGCCAAGGAATGCAGGTAGTCTCTTGCTGGAAAAGGCAAGCAAATGGATTCTTCTCTGGAGCCTCTAGAAAGGAACACAACTTTGTCAACACCTTGATTTTAGCCCAGTGAGACTGATGTGGGGCTTCTGACCTACAGCATGTAAGATAATAAATTTGTAGTTTTTTAAGCCACCAAATCTGTGGCAGTGTGTTACAGCAGCAATAGAAAGTTAGTACAGTTTTACTCTCTGTGTGTTCCCTTCAAGTTTGAATCAACTATAGCGGAACGTTCCCTTTTTTTCTTTTTTGAACTTATGAGTTCTTTTTGAATGCTGTGGAACAGATTTTAGAAAAAAATCCTTCATAAAAGTTTGATAAAACTCACCTGTAAAACTGTCTGGTTCTCATGCCTTTTTAAAGGAAAGAGTATTTGACTCCCTTTTCAACTTCTGTGACATCCTTTTTTCTCCTTGTATTATAATTTCCATGTACCTATTTTGTCTTTCCTACTAGACTAGAAGCTTCTTGAATGCATAATCTGTCTGATTAATCTTGGTATCAGAACTCAGTACGTAAAAGAATGCCTTGCACAGTGTAATGCAAACACTTATCATATGCATATCTTTTTCAACTTTGCACCCTCACAGCACTGTAGACAGTGCCCTGTGTTTATGAAACTAGCTTCAAAAGTATATTGTCATTCAGACAGCCACATTGATCAGGCAATTCAGGTAATGTGGTGAACAAACACAAGCTTTGAAGTCAGACCCAAGTTGCATTCTAAAAAATTATGCTTTTCTTTTTTTTTTTTTTTTTTTTTTTGAGGAAGATTAGCCCTGAGCTAACTGCTACCAATCCTCCTCTTTTTGCTGAGGAAGACTGGCCCTCAGCTAACATCCATGCCCATCTTCCTCTATTTTATATGTGGGACGCCTACCACAGCATGGCTTTTGCCAAGCAGTGCCATGTCTGCACCCAGGATCCGAACCAGTGAACCCCAGGCTGCTGAGAAGCAGAATGTGCGAACTTAACCACTGTGCCAACAGGCCAGCCCCAAGTTATGCTTTTCTAACTCTGTAACTTTAGACAATTGCTTAATGTTTCAAAGATTCAGTTTACTCACTAGTACAATAGTGATAGTAGTACTTTGTAGGCTTGTTGAGAGGGTGAAGGTGAAGCAGTGTTTGCAGAGTGCTCAGTTAGCATAATACCTGACACGTAATAGTTGCTTAGTAAATGATATTCATTATCATGACTATTGAAAGGACTTGATTTAGAACTGAATGGTATTTTAAAAAAATGTGTCTTTTCTGTTGCTCCTGTTGTAATTTTCTAGGCTGTTGTCATGTCCAAAGGGGATACTAAGTCTCCAGTTTGTTCTTGCATACAGGCCTTTGTAGTGCCATGACTTTCATTGGTGGATTCAGACCAGTACTTGCCATGGATGAGGTTACAATTGTAATTTGGAATGTGATAGAAGCAACAGTAGTGGGCTTTTGTAGAGCAAGAGAAGTCAGTACTTTAGAAACTGAGCTATGTTTCGAGGGTTTTCTTCCCATTTAATGCTGTACTATCCCTAATCCCTTCCTACTCTTAAATGAAAGTGGTGATTCTCCTAGTTCATACTAACTGCCGTCCTTTATATTTACGGACACTCCTTCATGGTTAATAATTAGACAGTTGAATCAAACATACTGAAGAAGTGGTTACCCATCTTTATGAATTCTTATTTTAAAGAGATAAGATAATCTTGCGTTGAGATTTGTTTTGTAGTTTCCATTAAAATCTTGCAAATTAGGTTGTAGTGACCTGGGTATCTTTTATGTCATTTTCTGGGAATTCCTGGGGAGAAAATTGAAGAAAATTTAACACTGACTATTTAACTTGCTCAGTGTGATGTTAAGGAGTGGATATGAGAGATTTTGAATTGGGTGGTGATGGTGGAGGTGAAATGGTCAAGGTGCATGAAAGCATAGAATAGGCAAGATGGGGCAAAAAAAGGAACAGGGCTATTAAAGGCTATTTGCTAAAATAAATAACAGTCACTCTGTGCATACCTACTATGTGACAAGATTGTGTTATTTGCTTTATAGAAATTTTTAAACCTCTCATTGACCCTGAAAAATGAATTTTGTGGATTAAGAAAATGGTCCTGAGAAGAAATTTGCCCAAGATCTCATAGTATTTAGTGGTGGAAACCTATCTGGACATAAAGCCAGAGGAAATTAGTTGGAATAATGTATCCCTTACACAAATTATGAAATGCTGGAGCACCACTTTTCTTGTGGGGTTGAAAAGATCAATTAGCTAAATCTTCCTTTTAGATATATAGTAAAGCTAATGATGGTTTATAAATCTAAATTCTTGTATTGACAGTGAGAGGGAGGTGGTGATTGAATAGTATTGACAGAGACTTGATGAGAAAGTAGGATCTGAGATTAAGATACAAGAAATTTAAATGAGTAGGGATAAGCAGAGGGGAGAAAAAGAAATTATATGGCTCCAAGTCACTTAGTATTGATCTAAGCTGCATTTTATACAAAGCAATGCAGACTTTTCTGAAGTATAAATTGAGCTATATCCTTTCTGGGAATACATTCAGTAATAAAGTAATTAATATAAAACAGAATCAGACCACCCCAAAAGGTTCATAACTAAGTATCAGCAGTGGTCCTGTGTTATCTCACTTGTGTTTTATAAGGTAAAATGAATTCACTTGCCAATATTTATTGATCACCTGTCTGTGCAAAGCACTTTTCTAGGCTGAAGATACAGAATGGGATAGATGAGGGTCTTGCCTGTATATAAACGAACAAGGAAAAAGATAAACTTCAGATCATTAGAGTCATGCAGAGACTTTATGACGATGTGAAGAGACTACTTTAGACTATGTGGACTGGGAAGGCCCTCCTGAGGAGGTGACATGTGAGTAAGATCTGAGTGACAAAAATGAACAAGCCATGCAAATCCAATATAAGAGGAAGAAATGCCAGCAGAGGGACTAGTTAGTGCAAAGGTGGGCACAGACTTGTTTATTTTCCTCCTAGGACCTGAGCATAGAAGGTGAAGGAGAGACTAGAGGAGGTTGAATTAGGAGGCAGGGAGGGGCAGCATCATTTACATTTGGCATTTCCGTGATGAAGGATACCCATATTTAAGTAAATTGCTTCTAAATTGGTTATGAACAGTGTGTCAAAATGTCACGTGAGGGGCCGGCCCTGTGGCTGAGTGCTTAAGTTCGTGTGCTCCGCTTCGGCAGCCCAGGGTTTTACTGGTTTGGATCCTGGGCGTGGACATGGCACCGCTCATCAGGCCACGTTGAGGCGGTATCCCACATGCCACAGCTGGAAGGAACCACAACTAAAATTTATGACTATGTACTGGGGGGATTTGGGGAGAAAAAGCAGAAAAAAGAAAAGATAACTGAGTTGTTAGCTCAGGTGCCAATCTTTACAAAAAAAAGGACGTGAACAGATTTCATCGATATGTACCACCAGATGCTGCAGTGCAATATGCTATTTTACAATTTTAAAGTTTTCGTTTCCTCATATTAATGCTAATGTATTTATTAGCATTTAAAAATGCTAATACATTTTTTATTAGCATTTTTTTTAAGTTACATTGTCAGCCCTGAAGAGCAAAGCAGACATCTATCTGTTCCTTATAGTATCTAGTGCAATGTAACAGTGTAGTAATTAAGCCTCAATTTGTGAATCAAGCAAAACTAAAGAGATGGTTTGTGATATCCTAAATCTTGTTTTGTAGCTCCTCAATCCAATCGGCATCATTCTCCAGGCTACCAGGGTCCCTCCTACCTTGATAATACTTCTGGTTACACAAGCCCCAGACCATCACTTTTCCTTTCTATCAAATGTTTTCTTCTTACTTTCAAATTCTCAAGTTTCCACAGTAACCTGCCCTCTGGTACTTTAATCTGTGCTAATGCCTTCAGTGGGGCTGGAAAACATAAAGCTCCTTTTTACAGTCAAGCCATTAGACCCTTTCTGTCTCAGGTCTGTTTCCTAAGTATCTTTCTTCTTGCAGGTGTCCAGGGGTTTGGCCTGTTTACCTCTCTTCTTTCCAGTAATCACCCTTATTTCTAGAGAATGTTTCACCCATGCCTGGCTTTGGGAAACATGTTATCCCTTGGATTCCTAGTGAAAAGGCCCATGGCAATTTGGAAACTACGGTTTTTTCTTGCTGACTTTATCCTACATATTTTAGCCTGTCTCTGCTCTTATCCAAACAGAGATGTGTTATAGGAGTTTGAGAGAGAACTAAATTAATGCTGGCCATGGCCATGTTTGCATTCTTTTTCCTTGGTAGAAGGCAATGGGCATTGCTAAAGAGTGGCATTAGGTTAACTGTAAAAAAGATTTGTAGATCTACGGAATAAATGTAAATGACTTCAATGTGGATTCTATATAGCCTCATAAAGAATATCTCTGTGACCACAAATCATATTCTTTTAGATATCTAATTCCCCACACCAGCTCACAGTCTATAGAAGGAATGTTGTCATCAGGAGACCGCTGAAATGATTTACTTGATTGTAAGTGCCTTCAGTAGTATGACATACATGCAACAAAAGGATGCAAGTATATTCGTGCTTTTCTCTGTCAAGTGTTGCAAATAGGCCTGGATCTAGGAAGTACTATCAAGGATTGTTTTGTCTTTTGTGCAAAACTCCCTACTATTTTTATGGTTTACAGGGGCATTCCAATCCAACAGTATTAACAAATTTATGTTTTACAGTCTGCTAATTATTGACAAATTCAAGAAACAATTATGCAGCCAATGCTCATGACCTAATTCTTTTTATTTTCCTTTAACTTAAAAATAGGTACCATCTTTGGTACTGCTGATGGACCCAATCTTAGAAATTGTTAAAATCTATGATGCAAAATAGTTATCAATATTTTTGATTACTAAAAAAAAGCAGTGACATTAATAACAGTGTTTCATATTGCAAAAAGTGGAATAGCTATTAATCAAGCAAAGGTGTTATAGTTAAAAATAAAATTCCAAAGTTGAACAGTGCTTATGTTGACTAAGTTACAACTCGAGTGCCATATGTAACAAGAGTCTTAGTTGAAAAATACATACTCAACTACTGAGCTCATTCTGAAACACATTTAGGATACAATATACATTCAAACCTGAGTTTAAGATAAATTAAAAAGTCAGATTTTACAATTGTTGAGGTTTGAATTTCTCCAATAGGACAAAATAGTGTTTAGAAAACCAATAGTTTTCTCTTTTTCTAAGATTTAGTTTCTTAAATTAATGAAATTGTTAGCTATTGTAGCATGCTTGTTTATTGGGTATCATGTAATATAGGCCACCACTAATAATCTCAGGGAGGTTTGTGTTCAGTGGATCATGGATATGAATTTCTTATTGTGAGGTGTCATGGAGGTTACTGCAATTCAGTTTTTTGGGAAGAATCAAATTATTATAACACACATTCTTTGTAATAAACATTTGTATTATGTTTTTTGGACTAGTAATTTAGAAGAATTTGTTTTCCACCTTTGCTATCCTCTAACAATTTGCAACACCAAGAAGGAACCAAATCTTAAATCTGTCTTTTCCTTATCCAGTGTGTGGACTCTTGAAGAGGAATACATTGATGCACCATGCTCAGAAAAGTGTGGGAAAATGGAGTGAAAGCTCAATTCCACTTTTTTTCCTGCTTTTTACAATCAGAGAATTTATTTTGAGCTTGCACTTTTCCAGTGGTTGAACAATACATCCCTCTTACCCAAAATGTGTTTGTAATTTGCAGAACAGTTTTTTGTGTAAAACATTTTTTGCCTCCTGTTCCATTTTTTGGAAACAAAGGACTTACACAGGGGCAAAGTGTAGGATCAACAGGCAGTCATTCCTAGATACAGACATTAACTCGATGTAGAATGCTTGTCGTCTTCATTAGATCATAAGTTCCATGAAATTGAGGTGCTGTGACCACCACAATCCCTGTTGTTCCCCAGCATATTGCACGTGATAGAATTCAAGAACTTGTTAAATGAATAAAGAACTCCTTCACATCATGAGAAAGAATCCACTGCCCTAAAAAAATTGATATACTTAACTAAATTATCTCTGATGTAATTAACTTTGAAGGAAAGTGGAGTATGATGTGGTTGACATACAATGACCTAGAATTTATGCTGGCTGTTGTTCGGGTTCTTCAATAAACACCATGACAATGGAGAAGTCACTTGAGCTCTCTGGATCTCAGTAAACAAATTTATGAAATTAAGGGATTTGACTGATGAATCCAGCTAGAAAATTCTAAGTTATTCAAGTTCTAAATGGCTTCCCAATTCTGAAATCACTTAGTGAGATAGTTCAAAGACCATAAAACTTTTAGTTTACAAATAATAGACAATGAATATTAGAAAATTTAAAATTTTTAATAAATGTGCTTTGTTCACAAAATGTGAAAAAATACAACAAACACAAACATACATTTTCAGGTATGCCACCTTCCACCACTTGGCAACTATGATATAAATCACTTGATCTAGTCATGATCCTGAAGAATCCAAACAAATGATCATTTGTTTTTGAAACACCAAATTATTTTGGAGAATCCTGTTGTGAATGTGACAGGAGGCCCCTTAACTTCTTTATATCCAAATAAAATCATTCTTAAGAGTACCCATACAGTATTAGAAGGCTCTATTAACTTCTCTTGTCATTACATATATAATCTGGCACCAAGCCACAAGACTGCTTATATTTTAACACATGTTGAATTGGCTTTGGTGGAATATGTATTAGTTTAAATCCTCTGCCAACTAATTTGAATAAGCTGAATTTACAGTAACAAATGATATTTATAAATCCAAACAAATTTATACTAAGTGGGAGTATAGGTTTCATAAAGAGATTTTTCTTTAAAGTACTACGTAAAATATATCATGCACACTTTGGAGCATAAGCAGAATCAACATCTGTAAACAATCAGAAGAATTTATAGCACCAACGTTTTAGCTGTAACACAAAGGCTGACTCCAAGGTCATACTTACACCAGCCTCTCAAAAACACTGTTTTTCATTTACTTTCAAAGCTTTCGTTTGGTATAGTTTTCTTTGTCCTTTACATAGTATTTAGCCAAATCAAAGAAAATAGACAGTATGGTAAAAGAGGTACTACCAAAACACACTTCTGTGTTATCCTGAACACAGTGTTTTTTTCTTCTTTTGGAGGAGTTACAAGACTTGACCTGTAGGGCTTAACTGGAAAGAAAGTCAATCCTAATTATGAAGGAATCTTACGCTATTGAAAGTAAATGAAAAATTTCAAGTTACTTCTGGCATATTTGAACAACCAATATTTATTGCATTTAGTCGACTGACTTTTTTAGGTTAATTATAATCTTCCTACTTGCATTTAGAATGTGAAATTTAATTTGAAATATCGGGTACACACACAACCATTTATATCTTAAAGGGTAAATTTTGTATTTCTAAATAAAGTTTAACATTCAAAGTTAACTACAGCAATTCACAATAAGCACAAAAACATCAGTTTTACCAGAGTAAAGAAGTGCAGTTTATGAAATTTAGGATCAACTATTGAAAATGCAAGTTTCCTTAAAAACACACACACACACATAACATTAACCATGAAATCTGAAACTGTGATATTTCAGTGCAAAAACCTCAGTATGAGGTAATTTTAATGTAATAACCACTTGAAAAAAAATCCACACAGTGGCACTCTTAAAAATGATAGTTTACATGACAATTGCTGGCTGACAAGACAATGTGGACTAAATGTTCTTAGCTACTTAAACTAATCTTGTCTTGTTTGGACATATATTTCTCCTTAATCATTTGCTTCTGATTCAGAAACACAGAAAGGCATTTATCAATGTGGAAAGGGAAAATTCCCACAGCCAACTAATGGTTTATATATTCAAAGAAAATTTTCTGCTAGGATTTAGACAGAAATTAGAATACCAAAAGACCAAAGCCATTTTATGAGATTAACAGCAGAGGGTTAATTTTAAATTTTTCTATATAATTCCAGACTTGTAGTGCAGCACCTCCTTAACGGAAAGGCGAGGACCCTATCAAGGTTGGTCTAGATAGAACATAAGCTCTCTTACAAGTGCAAACCCTTTCACAAAGGTGTTTCAGGTCAGAATCGAGTATTATATTGTTCCTTGCTTTAAGAGAAAATTTTGTAAATGAAACCTAAATTTAAAAAAGTAAAACTGAGCTCTCACAGTTAAAAATACTTAACACCAAGGCCCAAATCAACAAGAAAGATGTGAAAATTCTACTTTGGCAATGGTGTTTATTGTACTGTGCTAATCAAATGAGAATACATACTGTGGGGGACATCTCTCCCCCAATGTCTGATGCTGCCAAATGAGCAAGAAAGAAGGAAAAAGAATGATCAATTCCAAAAAGTTCCGGAAATACTGGATCATCAGACAAAACTGAACAGAAAATGGCTTTCTGTAACACATAACAATTTAGTTAGAAAAAGGAATAAGTGCATCACAAAACAACTACACCAATCTACCTCTGTGTCACATTTAACTTGTGAGTCATCAAAGTGCAACCTACAGCTTTCTACATATCTTAAAGTTTCTCACTGCAATGGTTTAAAGTCAACATTAAAAAGATGAAAAAAAATACATAACAAATTATGCGTTTTTCACAATAGCACTAAAGAGAAAAAGGTACCTTTCTATGATATCTTAGTGCTAAATGCTAAAGTAACAGTGGTTTCTGCTATGACAGGAGTCACTCTGCATGAAACTAAGCTTTCTATATAAGAATAAATTTTAAAATCCAGAAGTAGAAAAAAATAGCAAACTCTGTAAACCTTTGCATTTCTTCTTTGCAAACCAGGTTTTAAGTACTGAGTTCATGTTACTATTTCTGATTAGTGTAAGCAATTAGTTTTGGAGTCTGGACTGAAAGGGCCATTTGCTTTTATATTAACTTAAAAGTAATATGGGATCTTCTAGCTCATAGAAAGGAATAGAGCTGGCTTGACTTTCTCCAGAATCTGAGTCATATGGAGCATCAGGGAGCTCTGTGAAACCGTATGCTAGTTGTTCATCTTCTATATCTGATCGAACGTAGCAGGAAGGGTTAGAATATTCCTCATCTTCTATACTGTTGAAATCTTGAGGAATATACAACATCCCTGGGTAGTTTCTACTAACCAAGTCACTTGTGGTTTTTAGGGAGATTTTTCTAAATGCCATCAGATGCATATGTGAAAACTTTGAATACTTGAAACGTTTAAAGCCCAGGGACTCTATAGCAATCTTCCAGCTTTTCATCATCATAGCATGACGGTTCTGATGGGAGGAATCCGGTGTGATGATAAGCAATAAACCATTTAACACTAATAGTTCATGGGCTTTCTTGCAGCAAATCCATCGCTGGTAAGGTGATGGAAAATAAGAAAGGAGGAGAGAGAAAACAACCACATGGAAAAGTTCTCCAGGAAGAGAATCAATAGGGTTTTTCAGCTGCTTCAAAAAGGCATCTATAGCATCCTGTGCAAGCTGGAGTGGTTGCTGAAGCTGCAAGTTCAGGAAGTCACATTTATATACACTCTGCAGAAAGGGAAAAACAAGGCATATTAAGAATTTCAAGATTATTTTCACCTTATTACACAGATTTTATACCAAACTATTTCATAGCATTTCCATATAATTCAAGCTTTACTTATGCACCTTTCCCTTCTAAATTATTCCCCTTGCACAGACTTATTCAACCACAACTTTTACTCACAAAAATCTCAGAGTAATTAAGCCCAGAGAATTTCTAGTCATCACTTAAAAAAATGTTTCTGCCTAACAATTAATTTGAAATTAGAAATAATTTTTAAGCATATATTTTTAAAAAATAATAAGGGTTTATTTGAATTAATTAAATTGAAATTAAATTCAATTAAAATTAAAAATTAAATTGAGGGGCTGGCTCCGTGGCTGAGTGGTTAAGTTCACGTGCTCCGCTCCGGCGGCCCAGGGTTCAGATCCTGGGCGCGGACATGGCACCACTCATCAGGCCACATTGAGGCGGAGTCCCACAACCCACAACTAGAAGGACCTGCAACTAAGATATACAGCTGTGTACAGGAGGGGTTTGGGGAGATAAAGCAGAAAAAAAAAAAAAGATTGGCAACAGTTGTTAGCCCAGGTGCCAATCCTTAAAAAAAGAAAAAGAAAAAAGGAAGATTGGCAACAGTTGTTAGTCCAGGTGCCAATCTTTAAAAAAAAAAAAATTGAAATTTAATTTGGCTAAGAGTTTACAGGAATGATTTATTTCTAAACTTAGTCATATTTACATTCACTTCAACATTTACAGTTACCAAAAACAAGCTAATATAAAAACAACTTTAAACAAGAAATACCATGAAATAAAGATGAATCAAAGAAGTCAGAGGATAATGAAAGAGGCATAAATTTGTGAAAGCAGAATACCAAAACTTAGTTATGAAAAACATTTTAATCATTAACTTTAACTATCTTAAAAGCAATTTATTCTATCAAAATGTTAATCCCTGGTTTGAAACAAACTCCACATCAAATTTAATTTACTCAGATGACCCTGGGAAATACTACAAGTAAAGGAATAAATAGCACCACATCACTTGCTGAATATTAAAACTCTATGGAAATGATCCAGAATAAGAAAGCAGTTTTAAAATTAGACAAAAATTAGTTACCCTTATAAGAACAGTTATTAATTAACAAAGGTATGAGCTAATACCTTAGTCCCCATTCTTGTTAGTGGGTAGACAAAGTGGTCACATACTCATCTGGACTATCTTTTAGGGAAAGTGATACATAAAGTTCTATAACATGGAAAAAGATTCTTGTTTTTCTTCTTCCCTTTGCTTTTATGTTTTTGGTAGCTTTATTGAAGTATAACTAGCATAAAAACTGAAGTATAACTGACACACAAACATATTTAAAGTGTACACTTTTAAGTTTTGACATTTATACACTTGTGAAACCACTGCCACAATTAATGAATAGATCCAAGACCCCCAAAAGTTTCCTTGTGCCCCTTTATAATACCCTCCCTGCTCTTCCCCTGCCATGAGGCAGTCATTGATGTGTATTTCCTAGAATTTTACATAAATGGAATAATACAGAATAATGTACTCTTATTTTGCCTGGCTTTTTTCACAAAGTACTCTTTGTATTCTCAAAATAACTTTCACAAAGTTGTTTTTTGTGAAAACGCTTTGTGAAACACTGTGTGAAAGTTATTTTGAGATTCATCCATTTTTTTGCATGTATTGATAGTTTATTCCTTTGTAATTGCTGAGGTATCCTACTGTATCAAAGATTACCACAGTTTTTTAAATCAATGTACCTGTTTATGGATATCTGGCTTGTTTCTAGTTTTTGGCTATTACAACTCAAGCTGCTAGGAATATTCCCATTTGTCTTTGAATAGATATGCTTTCACTTGTCTTGGGTAAATATCCAGGAGAGGAGTGGCTGGATCCTATAATAGGTGCATGTTTAACTTTTAAAGAAACTCCAAAACTGTTGTCAAAAGCAGTTATATAGTTTTACATTTCCACCCAGAGTGTATGAGAGTTCCAGTTCCTCATCAATATTTGGCATGGCCAGCTTTTTAAATTTTAGTCATCGTAATAGGTGTGTAGTGGTATACTCTGGTTTTAATTTGCATTTTCCTAATGAGTAGTGATGTTCTTTACATGTACTTATTTGCCATCTTGATATCTTCTTTGGTAAAGTGTCTGTTCAAATCTTTTGCCCATTTAAAAATAACTGGATTGGGGCCGGCCCAGTGGCTTAGCAGTTAAGTGTGTACGTTCCGCTTCAGCGGCCTGGGCTGTCACCAGTTTGGATCCCGGGTGCGGACACGGCACTGCTTGGCAAGCCATGCTGTGGCAGGCGTCCCACATATAAAGTAGAGGAAGATGGGCACGGATGTTAGCTCAGGGCCAGTCTTCCTCAGCAAAAAGAGAAGGGTTGGCAGCAGATGTTAGCTCAGGGCTAATGTTCCTCAAAAAAAAAAATAAATAAATTGAAAAAATAAAAATGAAAATAACTGGATTGCTTTAAATTTTTTTAAAATTTTCTTATTATTGAGTTGTGAGAGTTCTTTATTCTGGATACAAGTCCTTAATCAGATACATGACTTGAAAATATTTTCTCTCAGATTGTGGCTTGTCTTTTCATCCTCTGGAAGAGCAGAAGTTGTTAATTCTGATGAAGGCTAATTTATCAATTTGTTCTTTCATGGACAACTTTTGGTGTCATATCTAAGAAGTCTTTTCCTAATCCAGCGCCACACAGATTTTCTTCTAGAAGCTTTATGGCTTTACATTTTTCATTTAGTTCTATGACCCATTTTGACTTCATTTTTTGTATGTGGTATGAGGCATGGACTGAAGTTTTTCTCTTTTGTATATGAATATCTAATTGTTCCAACCACTATTTGTTTAAGAGACTATCCTTTCCATCTTGGTTGAAAATCAGTAGTACATAAGTATGGCCCCATTTGTGGACCCTCTATTATATTTCATTGATAATCTTGACACCAATACCACATTGTCTTGCATACTGTAGCTTTAAAATAAATTTTGAAATCAGGTAGTGTTACTCTCCAACATTGTCCTTTTAAAAAGTTGTTTTAGTTAGTTGTTTAGTTTTTTTATTTTAGTTGTTTTAGGTCCTTTGAATTTCTATACAAATTTTCGAATAAGTTTTTCAATTTCTATTAAAAAACCTGCCAGGATTTTGATCAGGATTGCATTAAATCTATACATAAATTTGGGGAAAACTGACAACATGTTAACAACATTGAGTTTTTCCACCCATAAACATGGTATATCTCTCCACTTATTTAGGTCTTCTTTAATTTGTCTCAATAATTTATAGTTTTCAATACACAAGTTTTTCCATATCTTTTGTTAGATTTATATTTCATTTAAATATATGTTCATATATTAAATATTTCATATTTTTGATGCTACTACAATGTTTTTAATTTTTAATTGACTGTGGCTAGTATATATAAATCAATTGATTTTTGTATATTCATCTTTTATCTTGTAACCTTGCTAAACTCACTTAGTTCTAGTAGCTTCTCTGAAGATTACATGGAATAATCTAATAGTTGATGAATTTTATCTGTGAATAAAGACAGTTACTTCTTTCTTTCCAATCTGGATACCTATAATTGCTTTTTCTTGCTTTATTGCACTGGCTAGAACCTCTAGAGAATGCTGAATGGAAGTGGTGAGAGTAAATATCCTTATCCTGTTCTCGTTCTAGTTCTAGTGGGACAAGCATTTTTCTTTCACTATTAAGCATGATGTTAGCTGTAGATTTTTCAGATACACTTCATCAAGTTCAGGAAATTCCCTTCAATTCCTTCTGACAGTTTTAATCAGGAAAGAATGCTTGGATTTTTGCCAAATGTTTTTTCTATGCCTCTTGAGATTACTTTTAGTGTATTACTGTGGTGAAAAGATTGTTTTTTGAAGATAAAACCAATCTTGCACTCCTAGAATAAACCAAACTTAGCCATGATATATTATCTTTTTTGAAATATTGTTGGATTCAATATGCTAAAATTTTGTAATATTTGCATCTATGTTCATGAGGGATAAGGTGTATAGGTTTTTTTTGTTGTTGTTCTGTAATGTCTGTCTGGTATTGGTATCAGAATAATGGTCTCATAGAATAAGCTGGGAAGTATTCCATCCATTTCAGCTTTACGGAAGTTTGTGTATGGCTGGTATTATTTCTTCCTTAACTATTTGGTAGATTTTACCAGTGAAGTCATCTGGACCTGGAACTTTCTTTGTGGGAAAGTTAATTACCAATTCACATTTCTTTAATACATGAGGGCCACTTAGGTTATCTATTTCTTCATGAGTGACCTTTGGGTGTACGTGTCTTCCAAGGAATTTTCCATTTCATTTAAGTTGTGCAATTTATTGGCATAAAGTTGTTTATAATATTTCCTTATTATCCTTTTAACATTGATAAAATCTACAATGATGTCACTTCCTTCTCTTTATTTCCTAATCAGTATGGCTACTGGTTTATCAATTTTATTGAACTTCTCAAAGAAATAGCTTGCTTTCATCCCTTTTCCCTACTGTTTTTCTGAAAGTTTTCTATTTCATTGATTTCTACTCTGATCTTTATTATTTTCTTTCTTGTACTTTGTATGTAGTATGCCTTTTTTTTTTCTAGTTGGAAAGTTGATGTCATTGCTTTGAGACCTTTCTTATTTTCTAATAAAGGTGTTTAGTACTGTAAATTTTCCCTTGAGTACTACTTTAGGGACTTTATTGGTATCCTATACATTTTGATAGCTTATGTTTTTTATATATCTTCGTTCTAAGATATGCTCTAATGTTCCTGGTGAGTTTTTCTTTGATGATGTTCTAATTTTCTATCAATTATTGAAGGGGGGTATTGAAATCTCCAACTATAATTTTATTTCTCCTTGCTATTTTATCAGTTTTTGGTTTATTTTGAAGCTCTTTTTATTAGGTGCATAAATGTTGAGGATTGTTTTGTAGTCTTGAGGAATTGACCTTTTTATCATTATGAAATGACCATCTTTACTGCTGGTAATATTCTTTGGTCTGACATCTACTTTGTCTGATTATAATATAGGCACACCAGCTTTCTTTTTTTTTTTTTTTTAAAGATTTTATTTTTTTCCTTTTTATCCCCAAAGCCCCCCGGTACATAGTTGTATATTCTTTGTTGTGGGTCCTTCTGGTTGTGGCATGTGGGACGCTGCCTCAGCGTGGTTTGATGAGCAGTGCCATGTCCGCGCCCAGGATTCGAACCAACGAAACACTGGGCCGCCTGCAGCGGAGCGCGTGAACTTAACCACTCGGCCATGGGGCCAGCCCCGACACCAGCTTTCTTTTGTCCATACTCTTGCTTTTAATCTATTTGTGTGTTATAATTGAAGTGCATTTCTTATAAGTAGCATATATTTGGGTCTTGCTTTTTAATCCAATTTGACAATCTCTGCCTTTTAATTGCGGTATTTAGGCTATTTTTATGTGATAATTGATACACTTAGGTTTAAACCTATAATCTTGCTATGTATTTTCTATTTGTCCCATCTGTTCATTGTTTCCTCTCTTCTTTTTTCTGCCATCTTTTGGATTAAGTGAATTTCTTTATGATTCTATCTTTATCTCCTTTGTTGTCTTATTAGCTATAATTCTTTTTTTCTTTTAGTGGTTGCTTCAGGATTTATACTATACATCTTTAACTTATCATAGTCTACTTTCAAATAATATTTCACCACTTCATGTATAGTATAAGAACTTTCAAATAGTATATTTCCATTTCTCCTCCTCTCATCCTTTGTGCTATTGTTGTTATATGTTTTATTTTTACATATATTATACATCTCACTGGCTATTATTATTCTTGTTTAAACAGTTGTATTAGTTTACTAGGGCTACCATAACAAAATACCCCCAACTGCATGGTGTAAACAACAGAAATGTATTGTGTCATAGTTCTAGAGGCTAGACTGCCAGAGATCAAGGTGTCTGCAAGGTTGGTCTTTTGAGGGATTGTGAGGAAGAATCTGATCCATGCTTTCTCCTAGCTTCTGGTTGTTTGCTAGCAATCTTTGGTGTTCCTTGGCTTATAGATGCATCCCACTTGTGTGTTTCTATGTCAAAATTTCTCCTTTTTATAAGGACACAACAGTCATATTGAATTGGAGCCCACTCTAATGACCTCATTTTAACTTAATTACATCTGTAAAGACCCTATCTTCAAATAAAGTCACATACTAGGGGTTAGCACTCCAACATATCTTTTTAAGGGGCACAGAATTCAACCCATAACAATGGTTGGTTATCTTTTAAGAGTTTAAATAAAGAGGAAACATCTAATATTTTTTACACCTATGTAGTTACCACTTCCTGTACTCTTCATTATTTTGTGTAGATCCATATTTCCAGCTGGCTGAAGCACTTCTTTCTTAACATTTCTTTTAATGCAAATTTGCTGATGTGGAATTCTTTCAGCTTTTGTATGTCTGGAAAAAAAAAATCTTTATTCTGTCTTCATTTTTGAAAGATATTTTTGCTGGGTATGGAATTCTAGGTGAAAAATTTTTATCTTTCAGTACTTTGGCATATCTTTTTTTTTTTTAAATCTCTGGATGCTTTTAAGACTTTCTCCTTATCACTGGTTTTTGGGGAGTTTGATTACCATGTTCCTTGGTGTAATTTTCTTTGTTTTGTGTGCTTGGGGTTTGCTGAGCTTCTTGGATTTGTAGATTTATAGCTTTTATCAAATTTGGAAAATTTTTGGCCATTATTTCTTCAAACTCCTCCCCCCTTTCTGGGGGCACTCCAGCCACTTGAAACTGTCTTACTTCTTGCTGAAGCTCATCTGTTTTACAAAATTCTCTTTTCCGTGTTTACTTCTGGGTAGTTTCTATTGCCATGTCTTCAATTTAACTTTTCTTCTGCAATATCTAATGTACATTTACTTCCATCTAGTACATGTTTCGCATCATACATTGTAGTATCCACCTCTAGAAGTTAGATTTGGGTATTTTTAAATATCTTCCATGTCTCTAATTAACTTTTTGTACATATGGAATACAGTCATAATGTCCCCACTTTAACATCCTTGTTTACTAATTTTAACATCTGTGTCAGTTCAGGGTTGGTCTCTGTTGGCTGATTTATCTCCTCACTGCAGGTCCTATTTTCTTGTTTCTTTACAGGGCTTGTTACTTCTTTACTAGATGCCACACATGGTGAATTTTACCTTGTTGGGTGCTGGATGGCTTTGTATTGCTATAAATATTTTTGAAATTTGTTCTGAGATGTAGTTAAGTTACCTGGAGACTGGAGACGGTTTGATCTTTTGAGGTCATGCTTTCAAGATTTGTTAGGTGGGACTAGAGCTATGTTCTGTCTAAGACTAATTACTCTCCACTACTGAGGCAAGGCTCACTCTTCTGTGTACTCCTCCCAATGCATTATGATTCTTAAGGTTTCCAGTGTGGCTGGTGGGAAATGGTACTATTTCTAGCCTGTATGAGTGCTGGGCAATATACCCTCTAGTCCTTTCAGGTAGTACTTCCGCCAGTCTCATGTAGTTTTCTCACACACAGGTAATGATCACTACTCAGCTGAGTACTCAAGGAGGACTCTCTGCAGACCTCTGTAGTTTTCACTCTGTGCAGCTCACATATCTTCAGTACTCTGTCCTACCAACTCTAGCTCTCTTGGTCTCCTAGGACTCTCAACTCCATCTCCACAACTCAGGGAATCAACTGGGCTGTGCTTGGGAATCCCTTCTTTGTGCCACATCCTGGAAACTCTCTGAAGGCTATACGCTGGTGCAACTGTAGGGCTCATCTCTTTTGTTTTCAGTCTCAGGGATCACTGTCCTCCACTACCTGATGTCCAGTGTCTTGTAAATTATTTTAAATATTTTGTCCACTTTTTCGTTGCTTCAAGTGGGGGAAAGAGGATGAATCTGGTCCATGTTATTCCATCTTGACAAGTGTAAGTCTCTTGCCTTCATTTTAAAATTAGTTATAGGGTTCTGGAACTGTGAAAGTCTGATTCTACTATTGAACTTATCTATAGCAGTTCTTTTGACTTCCCTAATGACTTCACAGTTGAAAGTTTATAACCCTTTCTATAAACAAATTTAGTATTTTAAGAATAATACTTAAGCCTGAGGTTTATATCAAATGGTCATCATGTCTCAGCAGTCTCTGAAGGACATCTCTAATGTGTCTCCTGAGGAAGGGAAGAGAATCCATGTACAAAGCTACCAGCACTTTAAAACTATAGCTCCTGATGGCACAGGAATTCTCTGCAGTGATAAGCTAAGAACAGCTGTTTTACCATAAAGCAAACATTTGTCCATCTTTAGGTAGTAGAGATAATAGTAATGGTTTTAGCATTTTCTTGTTCCTCACTGTACTCACATAGATTCAATCTAGACAGTTGTGCTCATCAAAATTAAAGAAAAGATTCATGTGAAAGTTGAATCTTTATGGGGGAACATTTCAATAATAATACAAACATTTCTTTAGCACTCAATATAACATGTACTGTGCTAGGTGCTTTAAATACTTTTTCTCAAGTAAACATTACAAAAATCCTATGAAGGTCCATTACTAACCTCATTATACAGATGAGAAAACTGAGGCTCAGAGATTCAAACCTAGGTTGAAAGTAAGATTCCCTTCTTTTACTCAAGAAGTACTTAGTGAGTACTTAATGTAGCAGGCACTCTTCTAGGTGCTGGGAATGTAGCAGTGAGGGAAAAAAAATCCCTAACCCAAAGTTGATACTCTAATACAATCTCTTTATAACAATAAAAATGCGATTTGTAAAAAATTTTTTGTGCCTGGTGCTATATCAAAAGTAAAATGGCAAACATCGTGAATTTATGTCACTGAGAAAAAAATCTAATTTTAAAAGTAGAGGAAATATTCTATGTAAAGTTAAGAAGTTTCATTTACTAAGTACCAATAGCTGGAATTCAATAAAGTTTTAGCTGACTCCAAAGCCCTTGCTCTTTCTACTATTCCGTAATGGCTCTACTTCACAGGACATGTCAGAAAGAGATGCATTAAAAAAATAAACCAAACTGGGACCAGCTCAGTGGCATAGTGGTTAAGTTCACACACTGTGCTTCGGCGGCCCAGGGTTCATGGGTTGGAATCCTGGGTGTGGGACCTATACACTGCTCGTCTAGCCATGCTGTGGTGGCATCCCACACATAAAGTGGAGGAAGATTGGCACAGATGTTAGCTCAGGGGCAATCTTCCTTAAGCATAAAGAGGAAGGCTGGCAGCAGATGTCAGCTCAGAGCCAATCTTCCTCACCAAAAAAATACATACATTTAAAAAATAAATAAAATAAACAAAAAGCCCAAACACTACAGCTATCTGGAAATCTGCAATCTACTAAAGTTTCTTGATTGCAACAGTAGATGATCACAGGGAAGAAAACAAAGATAATATAGAACTGTTCAAATTAATATTAACTAAATTCTCAGAAATGTTCATGGAATATATATTTAGTTTTGAATAGAAACAATCTCTTATCAACTTGTACACAGGAATATATTTGCTATTTCAGGAATGCAAAGATAGTGCTCTTCCTTTGTAAATATACATGTAAAATATTCAAGTCTCAAAATAAAACAAAATAGAACTATGCATACCTCTACAGCAGGTACAATGTCTATGCCAACAGTTAGAAATTCTTCAAACTTCAGAAATGGGTTAAAGCAGCTGCCAACATCAAGTAATCTGATCTTTCCTGAGGTTTGTAGCAACCTAAAAATAGATTATTTTTAGTTTACCTGTTCTAAGATAAAGTATAAAAAAAAATTTAAACATTTGAGAATTAAAAAGATAATACAGATTATTGGCGCTCTAACTTTTTGGTCTCAGGATCCCATTACACATTTAAACATTACTGAGGACCTTAAAGAACTTTCTTTTATGGGGGTTGTATCTATCAATAATACCATATTTGAAATTAAAACTGAATAGTTTAAAAACTTGTATTAATTCATTTATAAAGCAATAAACCTAGCGTATATGTTAACGTAAATTCAACGTTTTTAATGAAAATTCTAGATTACAAAGATAGTAAAAAGTAAGGCGTTGTTTTACATTTTTTCAAGTCTCTTAGTGTCTGGCTTAATAGAAGACAAATGAGTTCTAGCTGCTTTTGCATTCAAGCTGTTGCAACATCACATGTAGTGATGTAGCCAAGTAGTCTCTGGAAAACTCCAATTTACACTCATGAGAGAATGAGAGTAAAAAGGCAAATGACAACTTAGTATTATTATGATAATCATTCCCACGGCCCCCCCCCCCCCCCCCCCCGAGATCCTGGAAGGCTCTCGGATCCCCAGAACACATTTTGAAAACTGTCTTTGTAGATCAAAGAATCCATTCATAAATCAATTCTCAGTAGTCAATGTAACGAATGGTGTCTTTGGATTTGACTTTAATTTGTCTCAATAATTTGTTTCGAAGGACCAAAGAAAAAAGCACAAATAGAATAGCATTTTTTAAGTTACGAAAAATTCTTGTGTGCAAGAACTTTCCTCATGTCCAAAAATAGTAGGAAAAAAGGAAAACAAAACCAGAAATGACTATTTTATAAAGTTAGTTGAATGTAACTGATATTGAGCTACACAGCAGTAAGTAAGGATGAAGAAAAACAGTGGATTTTGTTGGTGTGAAGCCTGTAGTCCTAATGTTCAAACAGTAAAGCAATAATAAAAATCAACTTCAGACATATGCCATTTTCATTGATCTTAACTTTCTTTAAAAAATTTATGGAGAGTGGGAAAATAAAGGAAAGAAAATATAAGGAAATAATTGGGTAAAAACAGAGTCTTGATTCCTTGAAGCCTAAAGAGCAGAAAGAACCTATCCAGCTTCTCTTTTATACCTTGGCTAGCATATTACCTTAGGGCCCATTAGGATGTGTTAAACTACAGAAGTACGTTAAGCTCCTAGAAAAGACACTGTAAGTGAAAATAGTATAATCTAAAGTTGATTTTTTTTCAGAAAAAGAATGCAATAAAGAGAGGTTACATTTTTAACCAAGAGCTTAATGTCTTAACATTTTCTTTCTTTATTTTTTAAGATTTTATTTTTCCTTTTTCTCCCCAAAGCCCCCTGGTACATAGTTGTATATTTTTAGTTGTGGGTCCTTCTAGTTGTGGCATGTGGGACACCGCCTCAGCATGGCCTGACGAGAGGTGCCATGTCCACGCCCAGGATCCAAACTGGCGAAACCCTGGGCTGCCGAAGTGGAGTACGTGAACTTAACCGCTTGGCCATGGGGCCAGCCCCTTCCTTAGAGTTTTGAAATTTATCAAACTACAATATTGGGAGAAATAAAACAAATCTCCCCAAAACAACTGTAGACTTGTTTGTCAATTTTTGCTTTATATATATTGAAGCTATATTATTAGGCACATACAAATGAAACTGTTATATTCTCCTGTTAAATCACACATCTTATCATTAAGAAAAATCTCCTTTCTCTCTAGAAATGATATTTATTGTAAAGTCTTATGCTTTGGATATGTCTCTCATAAGCAGCATCAATTGGATTTTTAAATCCAGTCTGACAATCTGTCTTTTAACTACAGTATTTAGATCTTTTAATGTGATTTACTGACATATTTTGATTTATATCTAGTATCTTACTTTGTGCATTTTCTATCTGCTCTACCTGTACTATGTTTCTTTTCTCCTCCTCCTTGCTTTCTTTAGAATCACCCTAGGAACTTTAAAATCACTCAGAGATTCTGATTTAATTGGTATAGGATGGAGTCTAGGCATTAAGATTTTTAAAATCTCCTCAAGTGAATGTATTGTATAGCCAAGGGTGAGAACAGGTTTTAGATTTTTTTTTTAAATTTTAATAATCTCATGTTTTTTCATTTTACTAATTTTAATATTTTACAGTTTCTATTCTCTTAGAAAAACATATACTCAACTTCTGAATAACCTTAGCCTTTTCCCAGATCATACAAATACTTGAGAACATTTAAATTCTATTAACCACACAACTTAACATTAGTCTTTTGGTGTATTCTGTTTTATTAATGTTTGTCTACATTTTTACTAACAGCTATTTTTTGGCTCTTCGGTTCCTTCTTTTACCTCAGACTTTCCATCTGGGATCATTTTCCTTTTGCCTGAAATATATCTTCAGAATTTCTTTTAGTAAGGGTTTGCTTTCCAATTCTTTCCTCTCCGCCTGCAACTCCAATAAGAAGTCAGACCTTCTCATTTTATCTGCCATGTCTTTAACCATTTTAATTTAATTCTTTGTTTATTGTATTTTCTTGTCTGTATGTGGCATTCTGGATAATTTCATTTAATATGTCTCACCCAGTTTAATAATTTCCTCTTCAATTCATGCCATACAATGAGTTATTTATTTTAATTATTTTATTTTTCACTTCTAGAAGTTCTTTTTTTTAATTTTGGCTTTCCAAATGGTTAATAAATCAAAGTTTCTAGTCCTGGCAGAAATTTTCAAGCAACTCTTTTCTAAGAAATAGTTTATTTTATAAACTGGGACTCATAATTCTACTATCTGAGGCCTTTATAGATCTGTTCTTGCTGTCTGCTGGCTTTAGATCATGGTATCTTTTTTCCATACATACTTGGTAATTATTTTTTACTGTGAGCTGTTTATTTTTCTTGAAAAATTATTTATGAAGACTCTTTGAGCCTAAGTATTCATTTTTGCTTCTGTCAGGCAACCTGGGATACCACCAGTGTAGGACCACTTTTAACTAAATGAATTCAGGGTTTGAAGTTTTTTGGACCACTCTGGTGATGTGAATTTGGACTATGAGATTATGCTTGGGATGTCCTGTAATTTCAACTTGTCAGGGTCTGTCACGTTCTAGGTGAATGGGGTAGATTTATTCTGGTTCATCCTTAAAGTGAGAAGGTAACTCTTTGGATCTTCAACTCTGTCAGTGGAGTATAAAACCAAAGTCCAGATTTGCCAGTTTAGACAAAAGCTCTCAAGGCAAAGAAGCTTTGTGCTCTGCCTACCTTTCTAGGTTCCTGCCAGTATTTGCAGTTTGGCCTTATCAGCTCTTTGGTGTTTTTAAGAATATTTACCCAACTTTAAAAAAAAAAGGCTTTCAAGTTTGAGAGATGAGTTGGAATATTGTGCTAGCCATATTCTAGTTTAACTTTTAAAAATTATTTTATTGAGGTCACATTGGCTTATAACAAGGTGTAAGTTTCAGGTGTACATTATTATATTTCAGTTTCTGTGTAGACTGCATTGTGTTCACCACCAACAGTCTAGTTTACATATGGGCCCCTTTCGCCCTCCTCCTCTGGTAATCACAAATCTCCTTATTCGTGTTTGTTTGTTTATCTTTCACATATGAGTGAAATCATATGGTATTTGTCTTTCTCTGTCTGACTTATTTCACTTAGCATAATACCCTCAAGGTCCATCCATGTTGTTGCAAATGGCAATGATGTTGCCTTTTTTATGGCAGAGTAGTATTCCATTGTTCTTTTAAAGTAGTATATATAAACAGATAAAATTAACTTAGTCTAAGTGGTCAGCATAAAATGAGTTTGTGACAACAGATCCAAAAGTTATGAAAGGATATTTAAAAACAGAAGTAGTGTTTCATTATTGTTCACTGATATGAAAGTATTGTATTATGTGAATACATTAGCTGTGCTAAGGGCAAAAATTGGCTCTGAATAATCTATTAAATGACTTTGAAGTTTCTTCAACAAAAAAGGCCAGGGAGCTAATCTTAAATGATCTTAACTGAAAGACTTTACTAATACATTAATATGTGCAATATATATAACATCGGAAGGAACTTAATGTTAGAATCAATTCTTCATTAAATTATTAAAAAATTAAAAACTACAGACTAGTGCTAGCACTACTACTAAATAATAAGGATCTAGCAGTGAATCTAATAATTATAATAATTTCAAAGTAGTGATGAGTAAATAATATTCTGAGATATGTACAGTAACTACAATATGATACCTAAATATCTCTGCTTTCTATAAGTGACAAAGTCATAGATACTGAATTTCGCTGCCTACATTTGTAAGAGAAGGATCTGTTAAATTTTAATTAGAAGTAAGTGAAAATAAAGACTAATTTTTTCTCATTCAAGTTCATGGACCCCTGAATTCTATTTATGGGCCTCCTAAAGGGACAAGGTCTAATGAACTAAACCAGCACAGGTTCATTTCACTTAGATAAAAGCGATCAAGTGGAAAGAAAATGATTTTGAAGGAATGGAGCACTTCCTTTCTAGGAAACCCATGGTGATCATAGGCTAAATTTGTAGCTCACTTCTAACAAGTATATAGGAATTCTCAGTAGGTATTGTTTACATTAACCACACCGCTGGTTCATATTACTCTTCATACATTTTGTTTTCCTCACTCACAATATTTTTCATATTTTAAAAATTGTATCTGTTTTTTTAAGGCACTTATATCCTTTTTGGAATATGGGCATTCTAGATATTTTCTACAAACAAAATTGTTAAAATACTGAATATAGATATGACTAAAATGACACTGAATTACCAGTTTTCTCAAGAACTACTTTCACATCAAGATGATTTTTACTGGTAAAGAATAAATCCTGACACCAATATTTGAAGCACCAATACTTCAAAATTCAACAACAAACATTACTACTTATGCAAATTCTCATCGTATATATTTACTTGGAGGAAAAGCCCCTTTTATTTGCAAGGTAAATGGTGATTAATGTGGTGGTTAGATATCTGGAATTAAAAAAATTGGTCTAAGCAAAGTAAGAATAAATCATTTAACAAAAGAAATAATTAAATAGTATAATAGGATCTTGACCTTTTTCTGAATAATACCAACTGAACTACTCTTCCTCAGTAAAGCTGAAGAATCTGGAAATTCCAGTATCTTGGCATCCAAACCGTATTTCAGAGGACCTTTCACTCACAAAATACAAAAACAAAACAAGCAATACAAAATCTTTGTCAGGTCATGTGTTCTAATTTTTGATGTGGAAATATAAGGGCTATCAACCTGAAAGTTCAAGTTATAAAATCAGAAATATAGATTAGATTTTGGAAGGCAATTTATAAAAGTTTATAATAAACAGCTATACTCAAATATATAGTTAAGGCTGTTTAGTTTAGGAGTTATTTTAATTTAAAATTATTTATCTAAACAGTATTTCAATTCTTTTACAAAAACTCCAAGTACTTTTAGTATCATTTTTAAGAATAGATTTAAATGTATACATATCTATAATTTGACAAACCTTTTTTGAATACCTATTGGTAACTGTCTGCCTCTGTTTATCAGATATCGAGTTTATGAGATATCAAGAGAGTCCTGACACCAAAGGAATTCAGTACAGTGAAGAAGACGCACATGCAAATATATAACGTGAAACAAAGCAATGACTGCATAGTAGAGCAGTGTGTAAAATGTTACACGAATAGAAGAAGACTGGTGGACAAGAAGGGAAACCCACAGCTGAGACCTGCCAGGATAAGCAGGCTTTTCCCAGGAGAAAATGGGGAGGGGAGAGTGGAGAATAAAGGGGTGGATTGTTGAGGTGGGTGACTGTCATTCCAGTCAGAAAGCACAGTAAGTGTAAAGGTGTTTCCAAATAGTGTGGACTTTCCATAGAATCTCTGAAACTCATAAAGTGCCTTTTGAAATATTATCCAGTCACTGATTTCACTGTATTGTAGTTCTTTTTTTAAGTCAACAGTGACACTTTGTTGTTTCTTCTGCCCTTAACATTGTTTTAAAACTCACTTTGAAATTTAAAAACAAACCAAAAAGTGAGCCTCTAATCACATTTCCTAGAAAACAGAGAAGAAAATATTATCTGAAATGGCTCTTTCATTGACTTATCCATGACTTGTAATCCAGTTCCACTACCATGAATAAGCACCTATATGTATATGGCAGTATTTTTCAAACTGACTTTCTTTTTTTTTTTTAAAGATTGGCTCTGAGCTAACATCTATTGCCAATCTTTTTTTTCTTCTCCCCAAAACCCCCCAGTACATAGTTGTATATTCTATTTGTAGGTCCTTCTAGTTCTGCTATGTGGGAAGCTGCCTCAGCATGGCTTGATGAGTCATGCTAGGTCCGCACCCAGGATCCAAATTGGCAAAACCCTGGGCCGCAGAAGAAGAGCATGTGAACTTAACAACTCAGCTACGGGGCCAGCCCGACTTACCTGTTTTGATAGAACAATAACAATGTAATTTCCCCCCCAAAATAGAAAACAGTTATTAAAATGGGAATAATAGTAGCACCTTCCTCAGAGTGTTGTATAAAGATTAAACGAGTTAACTACACATCATAGATGGGGACATGGAGTAAAGAAATAATAATTATCAAAAATTTGGTATAGTAAAAATGCTCTGGAGACAGAAAACAGAACTCTATCTTTACTTATGCTTTACTACCAAGTCATCTTAGAAGTTTTACTTATCCTTCTTGTGTATCAGTTCCCTCATCTAAAAATGAAAAAGTTGGAGTAGATGACCTCCAAAGGCCATTTTAATTATAAAATTTTAGATCAGTTCTTGACAGAATAAAGTATCACTCTCTTACCCAATTCAAACCTGTTTATATCAAATTCCAGCTGAAAATAATAAAAATGAACAAAAATTAAGACATTAGGAAAAAGGTTACTACCCAGTGAATTTTCTCAAGGGCCAAACTTTATGAAAATCTATGCTGTCAGATTGTTAATATATATCTAAGCAGCAAAGCTCTAAGGGACACCTTTTAAAATGTGCCATATATAGGATAAAAACTGGTGTAATTATGGCACTGTCAGATCCAATGATAGTGAGTCAGTCTTTCACTGTCTCAACCTAGAGGCAGAATAGAAAGCACTGTCACTTAGGATGTGAGGGTCGCTGCAAGAGGCTAGCAGTAGTTCTTAATCTTTTTGGGTAACAGACTTCTTTGAGTATCTGATGAAATCTATGGGGTTTTTCCCCCCCAGAAAACAATGCACATATATGACACAAATCACATTTTGATACAGTTTTGGGTGGTTCACAGACTCTGCTTGGATCATCTGAGTTTCCAAGCATAGGCAGTGATGATGAAGACAAGGGTTTATAGAACCATTGTCCTGGTCTGGTACAGTTTAGTTGTAAGGAACAGAAAACAGCTGAAGTAAAAGGCAGATTTATTTTAAATATGAAAAGATATCTCATGGAATTCAATTTTAAGAAGCACAGTTGGTCTTCATCGGAACAGAAATTAACATCAAATTCAACCAAAATAGACAATTTACCACGATCAAGCATATTCAATAGGAATGTGGTATAGGCACTGTAACTTCATTAAACAGTTTAATAAAATTTGTGGTCTACGGCAGCACTATTTATGTTCTCTGGAGACTGCTCTGGGGTATTTGAACACATTTTCTAAAGGTGCAGTAGGCTGTATGTAAGCCTTATATTTGAAAGCAATTTTTTTTTTAAAGATTTTATTTTTCCTTTTCTCCCCAAAGCCCCCGAGTATGTAGTTGCATATTTTTTTTTTAGTTGTGGGTCCTTCTAGATGTGGTGTGTGGGTTGCTGCCCCAGCATGGCTTGATGAGTGGTGCCATGTCGGCACCCAGGATCCGAATTGGTGAAACCCTGGGCTGCCGAAGTGGAGCGCACAAACCCAACCACTGGGCCACGGAGCTGGCCCCTCGAAAGCAATTTTTTGACATGCAAAATGTGATTCTGAAAGACTGAGCAATAAAAAAAAACCCTGTCATTATGTCTTATGAGAAACAAAAAAGGAATAGCTGAATTTACTAATGTTGGTAAGGCAAATATTTGGAAAAATTATTGTTCTAATAAGGAAAATTTATATAACAAGCCAAGAGGTTGATTAGTCAGGAAGCAAATGACTTTCTGAAGGACAACTAATTGAAATACTGTTAGACTGGGTTCTATTTTCAGCATATCTGCACTACCTCCCTTCATTTACATTCTGTCAAGTGATAAAACACACTGATTAGAAAACAGTTTGGCTAAAAGTTTATGCTTCCTCTACATTTTAACCTCTTTGAAACGTTCATTTACGTTCCTCAGTAAATTTTCATTTTGTTTCTTTAGAAAAATTTATGCAGAGAATCTTAGAATTGTATTATGTGAAAACATTTTTAAAACTTAAGAATTCATAGTCTTCTTTCTAACTTCATTTGACAGTTTTTCCTTTTTTACACAATAGAAAGTATTAAGAAAAAACCTTATTATATGTAAAAATGTATAGGCTTTCAAATGATAACTTTCTATTTAAATTTCCTATGCTGTGTTTTACCCAATATTGTCTTTGTTCTCTTTTCCAAAACAAGATCATATTTCAAAATCATATTTCTTAACTCTCTCCCCCTCAATTCCCAACCTGCTGGTTAAGTAGTTTAATAAGGAAATACAGGATTTTATTTCCTACATAATTTTGTCTGGCATGCTGCCAGTGTCAACAACAGCATCTTGAACTTCTCTATTAAGAGGGATCTGTAAACTCTAAGTAAAATTTTTTGCTTGTTACATAAGAAAACCTGGCAATATTTACTCAAGTGTGTACTTTACAACAGTGGTTTTATTTTCTGCTTTTTCTCTCCAAATCCCCCCAGTACATAGCTGTATATTCTTTAGTTGTGGGGCCTACCAGTTGTGGCATGTGGGATGCCGCCTCAACATGGCCTGACAAGCGATGCCATGTCCGCCTAGGATCCGAAGCAGTGAAATCCTGTGAAACCCCGGGCCACTGAAGCGGAGTGTGCGAACTTAACCACTCAGCCACCGGGCCGGCCCCTACAACAGTGTTTTTTTCAAAGTGCTCTCTATAGAACTGTAGGTATTTTCCAGACTCCATTCAAGGGCTAACAAAGGCATATATGGGAGATATGTGGAGGCTACAACTTCTGTACCCTTTGACCAGACTATAAAATGTTTCCTCTGAAGAAAACATTCTACGGTTAAAATGGTTGAAATCAATGATCTAAGCCTTATTTACTATCCCTGCTGGTTTGAAGTAGGGAAAGGGGATCAACAGATTTCCACCTCATATCTTTCTGAGGGAAAAAACAAGAAGAAAATGCATTTTTGAGAATATTTAATAGCACGGTCACTCCTTGAATTCATGATAGTCATATATATAAGAGAAATTATTCTAAAGCCAACTTTTAGGGCTGATAGATGACAAATAAGTGGGTAAAATTTATTACTAGATACCTTGGATCACATAATCATTAGTTCTATCTGTCCTCTTGTCTCAGTCATTTCTTCAAGGAATAGCAGAAAAAAATACTTAAAATAGGAAACTTCTGACTCTCATTGAAGGCTTATTTTCATTTATTTAGCCACTCCTTCTTAGCACTTTTCATATAATCCATTTCATTTCTATATGTATCACACATCTCCGAAATTCTGATTGCCAAACATTATTGGTTTTGATGGCAATGTCTAACAGCCAGACAACAGCTTCTCCTCCATATTTTGGTAGTAAAGAACAAAAAATATATTGCAGGGAGATTAAGTGTGGTGAGTAAAGGCTGCTTATGGACTAAATAATCTGCACTAAGTAGATAAATCAAGCTTTAACAATGAAAAGACATGGAGTTAACGATTTATATCTGAAGGGACAGTTTTTCCCAAAGTGCATTTCATAAAATAGCCTTGCAAGATGCTTCTTTGTCAATAGGTCAATGAATGTGGGAAATATATTCTCTTTTTCAAGAGCTACAGGCATGTAACCATATAATAGCTCTATAATTAAGAAACTCAATTTAATTTTTTTAGTTCAATGTTTTCCCAAATTCATTTTGCTGACAAATTCCTTTTTCAATTATGTATTACCTATTTTACAGAACTTCTCTGGGAAACTTTGAGATTGGTGATAAAGTAATAGAAACTTCATGGGAAAGGCATGAGTATCTAGTTTCTAAGCAAAACATCTGAAGTAGAACTGAAAAGATAACCCAGAAATTCCATGTACAGAGACCGGAGAGGGGTGTAAAGAATTAGGTGCAAAGATCTCAGCCATAGCTTCTCAGCCAATGCCCAGATTCCTGTTTTTTTTTTTTTTTTTTTTTTAGGAACATTAGCCCTGAGCTAACTACTGCCAATCCTTCTCTTTTTGCTGAGGAAGACTGGCCCTGGGCTAACATCCATGCCCATCTTCCTCTACTTTATACGCGGAACGCCTACCACAGCATGGCTTTTGCTAAGCGGTGCCATGTCCACACCTGGGATCCGAACCGGAGAACCCCAGGTTGCTATTTTTCAAATGAAGGTGAGGACACTTGGTGTCTAAACTGGAAGTTCCTCATCTTTTTTGGTTTTTTGAGGAAGATTAGCCCTGAGCTAATATCTGCTGCCAATCCTCCACTTTTTGCTGAGGAAGACTGGCCCTGAACTAACATCCATGCCCATCTTCCTCCACTTTACATGTGGGATGCCTACCACAGCATGGCTTGCCAAGCAGTGCCATGTCTACACCCGGGATCCGAACCGGCGAACCCTGGGCCACTGAAGCAGAATGTACGCACTTAACCGCTGAGCCACCGGGCAGCCCCAATGTTGCTATTTTTAAGCTATAAATATAAATAAGGATACAACTTAGAAAATTCAGTTAAAATGAATGCCCTCATTTTGATTACTGTTAAAAAATATAATATCTGAATTACAGACTTTTAAAGAAAGA
This sequence comes from Equus caballus, assembly GCF_041296265.1. NCBI lineage: Eukaryota > Metazoa > Chordata > Mammalia > Perissodactyla > Equidae > Equus > Equus caballus. The sequence goes on from NC_091687.1 coordinate 74,788,136, forward strand.
AAATACAGTTTATTATCTTTAAGGATGTAAAGGAGTAAATACCAGCCTAACAATACTAGCCTCTGCATAACAACGTATTTTTTGTTAAAGGATAGTTTTAATGTATTTGAAAAACTTGTATTTGAAGTTAACTGATTTTGCATAACTGATAGAAAATATAATAAATATCTCATCTAAGGACAAAAAACTTCCAAAAAGAAAGCTATAAAACTAGTTATGAATATCTCAATAAATGTTCCTATACAGGAAAACTAAGCAATGTAAAAGTGTTTGCTGTCCCAACTTATTTAATATTTAATTCAATTGCAACCAATTATCTCCCAAAAAGATCCCTTTTGAACTGAGAGGAACAATGAAAGGGATGAGGGAAAATAAAAAATCAAACTAATTTCTAGAAATTGAAACAAAAAAATAATATTCAAAACTACAGAGTAAATAAAAACTGAATTAAGAACCAAAGAATAGAATACAGAACAGCTTCAGCTACATAAAAAAACTTATCTGATAAGTTAGATGCATTCCTTAAATCATATATAAAAATAAACCTCAGAACAAATGGTATTGAACCATACATACAGTCATGTGCATATAACGATGTTTTGGTCAACAACGGACCACATATACGATGGTGGTCCCATGAGATTATATCATACAGGCTAGGTGTGTAGTAGGCTATAACATCTAGATTCGTGTTAAGTACTTTAGGGAGGAAGAAATTTTCCTTTACCCTTCTACGTTCTTCTGGCTGGTCTAAGAAAAAAATTAACATGAGACAGATTAACAGGAGAAAAACCAGTTTACTAACATGTGTACATGGGGGAAAACCAAGTAATCTGCCAAAATGGCTGAAACTCTCACCTTAAATACCATCCTCAGCTTAAAAACAAAAGATGATGTTGGGGAGTGGGGAAGAGTCAGGGACTTCAAAAGGAAGAAAAGCAGTTCACAGGTAGGTAAAAAAAGCAATGTTTGGAAAACAAAGTGTTTGGCCACACTGAAACAGAACACAGAGGTGATCCCAACAAACAGGCTTTTCTAGATTCTTCCCTGTCTACTACCTAGTTTATGTTATGCTAAGGTGATAGCTCGCTGAGACAGGTTTTTATCTGAGTTCTTTTAGGCAATTAAAGAAGAAGTAACAAGAAAATCTTTGAGCCTTTTGTTTCTTAAAAATAATCAGCCTAGGGGCCAGCCTGGTGACATAGTGGTTAAGTTCATGCACTCTGCTTTGGCAGTCCAGGGTTTGCAGGTTCAGATTCCAGGAGCGGACCTAGACATCGCTCTTCAAGCCACACGGTGGTGGTGTCCCACATCCAAAATAGAGGACTGGCACAGATGTTAGCTCAGGGACAATCTTCTTCATCAAAAAAAAAAATAAAATAAAATAATAATAATAATCAGCCTAAACCAATTCTCATGTTAAAGAGACACATGATGGGGTGGCAAATTTTATTCCGCCTCAGTACACTGTATGATGTTCATACAATGACAGAACTGCCTAATGATGCATTTATCAGAATGTATCCCCGTCGCTAAATGAAGCACGACTGTAATCTGAACCCCAGGCAAGTCAGATCCAGAATTTGTGCTAAAGAAAAAAATAGCTGAAAATATCTAGTCTGAAGAAAAATAATCTTTTTCTTAAGCTTTGAAGCACTAAAATAAAATCATAAAGAAAAAAATCGATTATTTGAATAAAAATGTAAACAAACACAATAAGTAAAGAAAGGTCAATAATAGTTTGCAGAAAATGTCATAACATTAGAAGAAATTTAAGTTAAAAGCAAAAAGTCAAGACTTGTACATATAAATGGAAAAATGATGTACAGAGATAATGAGGAAAATGCTAAAAGTAAACTAAAAGCCATTACCATTAACCCACATTAGTAATCACAAAAACTAATACAAATATAGACCTAAAGTTACAAATTGCAAAAATTATAAAAATATTTTGTACTTACTGAGGTCAAAGTAAAGTTCATATACACAATTGTCACACTAATGACAATGAAAAATGATAAAATTCCAGAGCCATGCTGGTCTATATGGTGTCTTTGTGATTTAGAGAAAAGGTACCCCCTTCAAATAAAAAAAGTATTAAGCAGTATATACCTGCACAAACTAAACAACTGAATGCAGTGGCCCAGCCTGGTTCTGCCCAGAGAGGCTTTTCAGAGCCCATGAGAAGCAGCCTGGCTGTGCAAATATGTGGGTCACACATATCCCAAACCCTGAAGTGCACACACTACTAGCAACCTATTACAACCCCTACAGTACCTCCAATGAGACGAGCTTGTCAGTGTCAGAGTGAGAGGTGAGCCAACACTGGGCCTCCAAGAGCAGCAAGTGTGAGAGGGAGGTGACCCCTGGGATGCCCAGAAAGGCTGAGATAGAACAGGCAATGTTGTGAGTGTGTGGGTTTTGTTTTACTAATGATGGTGTTCTCTCTTGCTGCTCCAAGCTAGGCCAGAAGGCAAGACGACTATCCATACATCTATTCTCATTTAAGTGTATATATGCCTACCATGTGAATGGCTCCTCCTTGAATGTGGTGAGCTTTTATGGTGCACAACCTGAATACTATTTGTGGTAACCTTTTATAATTCCTTTTGTAAAACAAAATAGAAATATTTAGCAAGAGCACTGAAATATTCATACCTTTTAAATTGTAATGTCACTATAAGTTTTATCTTAAGCTCAACATGACAGAAGATATCAAACATGAACTTGATGAATTATTATACAACTATTAAATTCAAAGACCACAGAAGACATGTATGTTTACCTGCCGGTGAAAATAGAATAGCATACACACTTTGAAAGCAGCAATGTAAAAATGCACATGCAAATGGAAGGCAATAGTAATTTTGAGATGTAAAATCATTAAAGAATTATTTTTTAATTGAAGTAACACTGGTTTATAACATAAATTTCAGGTGTACATCACTATATGTCAAATTCTGTATAGACTACATCATGTTCACCACCAAAAGTCTAGTTGCCATCTATGTTTTTTAAGAAATAATGTTTTTCAAATATGTATATTGACTTTTAAAATAAAAAAGTCTGAAGAAAAGTTCCCATTCTTAAATTTTTAAATATCCCAACTGTAATACTTCTTACATTATTTGTTTAAAAATCCTTTTTCCAGGGGCTGGCCAGGTGGCACAGTGGTTAAGTTTACCAGTTCCGCTTTGGCAGCCTGGGGTTCGCTGGTTCAGATACCAGGTGCGGACATGGCACCGCTTGGCAAGCCATGCTGTGGTAGGCGTACCACATATAAAGTGGGAAGATGGGCACAGATGTTAGCTCTGGGCCAGTCTTCCTCAACAAAAAGAGGAGAATTGGCAGCAGATGTTAGCTCAGAGCTAATCTTCCTCAAAAAGAAAAGAATGTGCTTGATGGATTAGTAAAAAGTATTAAAAAAATAAATCCTTTTTCCAGTTATAGCAGAGATAAATTTATGATGAGTTAATAATCATGAATTTCAAATTAATGAGGTTTTACTATATGTCAGTGATTTACTTATGAAAGCTCATACTTAATGAAACATTCATAAGTATTTTCTTTGAGTTTTAACAAATAAGACTATTTGTAAAGTGTAGCCACTACACTGTTCCTAAAAGTGGGGAATATATAAAATCATCCGTTGGTATGGGAAGCCAATATCAGAACTTCTATTTGTCTGTGATTTTCATTTCTACAATAAGAAATTAAGCTTTATTGGTACACTAATGGACACTGACACCCTGTGACAGTTAATTTTACATGTTAACTTGACTAGGTCACAGTACCCAGATATTTGGTCAAACACCAGTCTAGGTATGTCACTGTGAAGGTATTTTTTTTAGATGAGATTAACATTTAAATCAGTAGACTCTGAGTAAAGCAGATTACCCTCTATAATGTGAGTGGGCCTCATCCAATCATTGGAGGCCTTAACAGAAAAAGACTGAGGTCACCTGAGGAAGAGGGAATACTGCCTCCAGACTGCCGTTAGACTCAAGCTGCTACATCACCTCTTGCCTGGGTCTCTAGTCTACTGTCCTGCCCTGCAGATTTTGCACCTGCCAGCCCACACAATCATGTGGGCCAATTCCTTAAAATAGATCTCTCTCTCTACACACACACCCACGCACCCTACTGGTACTGTTCTTCTGGAGAACTCTGACTAATACACACCCCCACAGAATCTCTTGTGTCTGGTGGTCAAGCTCCCCATTGTTGTGTAGGGTTAGCTGAGGGATGAAAAGAAGTTCCAAAACACAGAGAAATAACAGTGGCATATCACTACTATTTGTTTCCCAGCACACACAACATATTGAGTTTCCTTGCTCCCAGGTTAAGTGAATAGATAGACTGAATTATTGGTTTTAATTAAACTAAGACTCATGAAAGAGTAGCTTATCAAGATTCCCAGCAAAGAAACTCAAGATTGAAGATAATCTAAAAATGGAAATGCAAAGGAACTACAAAAAAACCCCCACAGACCTGACATTTCTTTTCTTAGTAAAAACATTTTTTAGCTACACTGAAACAAAAAATGACTAAATCAGATAGGGCAAGTTGGAAAAAATTCAAAATTATAAAGAACGTCAAGTTGAAATGCAGATTTATACTCACTCATGACCTTGTCCTAAGTGACTGTCTTGAGATATCATATAACAACACAGGGAAGTTATAATATTTTAAAATACTGTTTATTTCAACTTTCTCATCTGTTATTATTTATGACATAAACAACTTGTTGGCAACCTGCAGTTCAGTATTTTTTAACAACCTGCAATTCTGTGGTAGGGCATGATTCTTTAAGGGCAGGCATCTAGTGCTTGAGTGAGAATGTATATGCAATGGAAATCTCTAAAGAGTTAATATAGACTTACCTGTCTTTAAAAAACGAGTTAACAAACATTATCTTTTCTTGAATAGGGGTATTCATGATCATTAATAATTTTTCTAGATGTATATGACTCTACTCCTACAATAAATATGCCTGTTTCTGGAATTATTTGTTGCTTTTCTTTAAGATAACTGGTCTTTTCTCTCACTGTCACATTTTGTGATTATGTATCTGACCTTTCGTCTGTCTTCTTACTTAAGGTTTCTAATTTGCTATGCTTTGAAAAATTCTCCCTTTCCCTTTCTTCCTCCTATTAATTTTTTTGTATGATGGCCCTAGTTCCATAGCAATAACTACTCCTCTTTATTCAGGGTGATTAAGTACAAGTCGGCTGAAAGTGGATATATCATCTTATATTAAGTAGGGTGAGAAGCCAAATAGTAGATAAAGGTATTAGATTACCAATGTTTTCTGAAGATATAAAGTCCCCCCCCTCTTTTTAAAACCTTTTCTTAGTCTACTTCTAACATTTTAATCCTTTGTTTTTCTCCTTGGTTATCATCCATAATCTGTTGCATTTATGGCTGCATCCTACTCTAAATAATTTGGACCAACATCACCTTACGCAATGGTAGACAGAACTGAAAAGATATTCTAAGGATACAAAGAAAACAGAGTACTATTAATTTTCCTAGTTCTAACCTAAATTAAGTCATCTCTATGTTCTAAAGCCAGTTAACTTAATCATGAGATTGGCACTATTGGGGATTTGGGTTAAAATTAATTCTACAGTGCCTTCTGACAGAGAATTCGTTCACTGATTGATTTACTGGGTTCCTTTATATGCGAGGTTACTGTGTTAGGCCCCAGAATTACAGCAGAGAATAATACGGTTCCAACATCTGTCCTCAGGGAGGTTTACGCACTAGTACAATGGTTTGGAAAATTATAATGGTTAAGAAGATTATAATGCCCCTTGGGCAGTTACTAAGTGAATAACAACGCTTTTAAAATTCTCTAACCTTTTCATAAGTTCTCAGCTACTATTAAGGCCTAAAAAAACCCTGTCTTTTAGACAAAGTGTTAGTCTATTGTGATTTTAGGATAGAGTAGATTAATTTACTTTCAAACATACAGACTTTCCCAGGTTTTCAAAATTGTTTCTACCGCTGAGGATAGGTATTCAATCTAGAGTTAATCGATAACAGTATAGAGATCTTGGGAGGAATAGGCTTTTCCTCCTAGATGGTTCTTAAAGCAAATAAACGTTGCCTAAAGGCTTAGAGATTGAGTAAGGCAGACAGACAGCGTCATTCTGAAATACTTGACTATTCTACATTCATATTTATAGCTTAAAAGTTCTGTGCTGTGACCTCTATCACTGCTGGCTTAGATAAAAATTAACACAGGTAACAATATTTCTTTGAAGCCTAAAAATCACTGCTTAGGAAACCTGAGGTAGGAAAGAATCTAGCTAGCTAAGGTTCTTCAACAACTTACATATTTCAAGGAAGGCTTCTGCCTGAGGTTCACATTTCATCTCTGGTCAAATGTTTAAGGCCACGCTCTTAATTTTAAAATATTCTCCAGAAGTAAAGCAATTTCCCTTAAACTTTCTATATTAGATTATTCAACTGTTTCCATATTTTTTCTTTCATTTATTCAAATATATACTGAGTACTTACTAGGTGTTGATAGTGTTAAACAAGATAAAGTTATTGTCCTTAAATTTACACAGCAGGAATATAGTTTAGGCAACTGCTATATAAATAAATGTCATGTATTATTTTCAAGGCTTTCTGTAAGTAGAGCTGAACTGAGGGAGAATGGGAAACATACACAATATAATAAATATATAGCACTACATGAGGAATACCACTTCAAAAATATCATAAATAATATATGATTTGAGAATTGAAGCATCTATGTACTCTTCCATATACAGTTACCCAATATGATGAATTTGGCTGTTATCAGTATAATAAGAATAAACTTAGAATTAATGTGTTAATAAATTTGGCACAGAGGAACATTTCAGAATTCTGTGCAACACTGCAACTCATCTAAAGAAGATAGTTCTGACTTTGGCAGATCCACAGGTAGGTAGTCTCCTTAAGCCAAGGAGACAGCCAGAAAAGGAAGGGAATGACCTCCAGGAGCCAGCCGCCAGTGGCTGCAACAGGTGCTGCCTGGTGAAACCGAAGAGGTCAGGGAGGGAGTAGGCTGAAACCCAAGAAGGCTGTTTATTGATTATAGAGTTTCAGCTCCCACTGCATCTCTTTAAATAGCAGCTTCCCTATAAGCTTCATGGTGAAGGTTTAGAAAGGCAAAAGACTCTAACCCTGTTCTTCACCACAGGTCTCAAACTACAGACCTTGTCCAGGCCTGAGTACTAGATCTCAGAAGAGTTTTATATTTCCTTTCTTTGTTTTACTTAATTAACAGCAGTCTTCAAATTTATCCATACTTTTCTTGTTTTTTTTTCCCCCTTTACTATGCTTTATACAATGTTACAACTATACTTTCTGAAAAGAATGAGTGTAAGCTAAATAGGGAAACGTAACACCAGAGGAAGGGATTTAAAAACTAGGGTTCATGCTTCCCTTTAACATATGCCATTGTTAATTATGCCATTTACTGCACTGTCCACTATTTCATACTAATAACTGGAAAATTAAAATAATGCCAGTGATAAGGAGCTTAGTTGTCACTTACTACAATTGAGACAAAGATAAAATTCATTTAGCTGCTTAAAGCGGTGGATTTTCAACCTCTCAATTTCATATTCACTGAATATGTAATTGAGAAGTTAAAATTAAAATTAAACTGTGTACTTGGTTTTTTTTGGTGAGGAAGATTGGCCCTGAGCTAACATCTGTGCCAATCTTCCTCTATTTTTTTGGATATAGGATGCTGCCACAGGATGGCCTGATGAGCAGTGCATAAGTCTGCATCTGGGACCCTAACCCATGAACCCCAGGCCACTGAAGCAGAGTGCATGAACCCAACCACTACACCACTGGGCCAGCCCCACATTAATCTCCCTTAGTAACATACTATGTTTTTGGAAATCTTACCTTTCTTTTTCTATTTTCCTTGTTACCTAGCACAGAGAGCTAGAAATATAGTAGCACTCAGCAAATATTTTTTGAATGACTGAAAATATACCAACCTATGTGTTCTGGTGGCTGGGGTTACTTGATACTTCACGCCCTTGGTTACTAGTTTTTCTGCCTTTCAATTATAGATTTTCAGACTGAATATCTGTTTTCAATTTCAATAGTCACCACCTTTTCTGTTTGCTTGCTCTTCTAAGCCATGAAAAAAAAATTTATCCAGTTTTTACTGCTAGGGAGAACTGAAGTCATCTGATAGGTCATGATATCCATTTACTCATATATCTCTTTTGCCTCCTCTCTAAATGTAACTTACTTTTCTTACTGTACATTCTAACTGAGTTATGGTTATATTACAGCTTTTGCATTTTTATAGGTAGGGTCATCACATAGTTTACAATCCAAATTAGGACCCTTCTAAAAATAAAACAAAGCACGATTAACAAACATAAACCAGCACTCTACAAGACAAACCAGGGAACATGGTCACTCTGTTTGTAGGCAGTGTAACAAAAATTATAGTACAAATTGATGGTTAAGCATTCCACCAGTTAAAATTTGTTTTCCAATAACTCAGTATGATTCTTCACTGTCCAGCTTAGAAGTATCTCACTATGTTCAATATACTCTAGCATGAAATGTACTTTTTTATTTGAAATATCTGAAAATTGGTATTATATGTATGGCATAAATAGTAAAAAAACTTCTCATACTACTATCCTTAACCATGACAGTTATCACAGCAATATTTTGACACTTTCATATCAAAATGCTGTGATGAAGAATGAGTTATCAAAATGCAAGTGATTTAAGAAAAAAAAAAGGCAATAAAAACATAAGTATCATCACTCTCCAACACTCCACATAAAATTAGTAAATGTTTTCTGAGGTTCAATACCAAGAAACCAAATTATTCTAATTAATTAGGTAAGATGGCATTAAATAATGGAAAATCCATTCTCTGAGCATAATCAGTGATTCAAAAAAATTAAGTCTTGGGGGACGGCCTAGTAGCATAGTGGTTAAGTTCACACACTCCATTTTGTCAGCCCAGGGTTCACAGGTTCAGATCCCAGGTGCAGACCTACATACCAATCATCAGGCCATGCTGTGGCAGCATCCCACATACAAAACGGGAAGACTGGCACAGATGTTAGCTCAAGGACAATCTTCCTCAAGCAAAAAGTGGAGGATTGGCAATAGATCTTAGCTCAGGGCCAATCTTCCTCAAGCAAAAAGAGGAGGATTGGCAATAGATGTTAGCTCAGGGCCAATCTTCCTCACCAAAAAAAGAAAAGAAAAGAAAGAAAGAAAAAAATAAGTCTTTCTGGTCCATAATTTTTTCCTTTATCTACAAAAGAGGGGGAACAAGAGCAGAACCTTCAAGTAAAGTATTTCTTTTGGAGAAGTACTAAACAGGAGATTTTTATTAAGAAAGTGATCCTCTTGGGGATAAGAAGAAGGTGATGATTAAAGTCGCAGCACTAACAATGTAGTTTACTCTTCAACCCACCCGACTCTACATATGCCTAAATTTTTTGTTTCTTGGCTTTAGCCAATTGCTACTCTCTTTCCATCCCATAATTTTGTTAATGCTGTTGTATTAGCATTAAAAATAAATTCAGTTAAATTCTTATTTAGGTGACTCGAGATAATGAAAAATTTACTCCATAGACTTACGTGTACAAAATAAAATTGTGTTGTACTCACTCAGGTAGATCTCCTGATCTGAATTTCCCTAAAGATATCCTAACTTAACCCTTCTACTTATCATCACCCTTTTCTTAAGAGTATCATTACTCTATAAACCTCCAAAGAACATCCTTTTAATCTGTATCCTATTGAGGATTATCCTTCTGAACTCTTATGTTCCCTGTAGCTTCCTTTTCATTCCTGTTATATGTAAGCATTCTCTAAAGTTCCACAATTAAGGTTTCTCTCTTTCTCCCTTTCTACTCTACCATTTTTCTCCAGACTGATTCATGTGATATTCTGTATATCCAGATGATACCATGTGGTTCCACCAATCAAAATAATAGCTCCCAAATGCAGATGAGACTTCTGATTTTTGAACTTGTTTCTTAGCTCTAGACTCACATTTTCAGCAATATGCAAGATAATAATAATCAATATATGTGTTGGCACTATGCTAGGAGTAGAGTTACCCACAAGGCAGATGTGGACCTTATCTTCACAGAGTTTGCAATATGGGCTAAATCATAAACAGAATAAGGGAATGACAATGTGTCAGAGAAGGGGTTTTCAAACTTTTTGGTCTCAGGATCCCTTTGTACCCTTAAAAATTACTGAAGACCCCAAAGAACTTTTGTTTATGTAGTTAATATGTATTAATATTTACTCTATTAGAAATTATAGCTGATAAAATTTTTAAAAACTTATTCATAAAAAATAGCAATAAAATAATCTTTTGCAAACATAAATAACATTTTTTGAAAAACAACTATTATTTTCAAAAGAAAAAAATTTACTGAGAAGAGTGGCACTGTTTTATATTTTTCGTAAATCTCTGATATCTGGCTAAATAGAAAATAGCTGGATAATCATGCCATCATACTTTAGTGTGCCGAAGTACTTTTTGTGTACTTCCCATGTCATCACATGGCTTATTAAAAAGACAGTTATACAACACTTCAGTTTAATAAAATTTATAATCTTTACTGCTTTATCAATGACAATCTTAGGTGAAATTGGCTTTTTTTAAATTGTGAGTGCATGGTGAAGAATACAATGACTATTAATATAGTTTGATTCCACTGCCTTGATTTGTGCTAAGGTGCCAGCAGTTTTATTCACCATTGCTTTTGAACTATCAGTACAAATGGCCACACAGTAAAAAAGGCAAATAATATCTTAATATTAACATGAAAATAAATTCACAGACCTTCCCAAAAGGGCCTCTGAGACTCCTAGAGACCGATGGACCACACTCTGAGATTAGCTGTGTTAGAGGAGTATGTAACCTTGTTGACCATACCAAGGAAGTTCTTCCTGAGAAAGTGAATGTTTAAGACTATATAGGGACTGGCCCCGTGGCCTAGTGGTTAAGTTCAGCACACTCTGCTTTGGCAGCCAGGTTTGGTTCCTGGGTGCAGACCTACACCACTTGTTGGCGGCCATGCTGTGGCAGCGACCCACATAAAAAATAGACGAAGACTGCCACAGATGTTAGCTCAAGGCAAATCTTCCTCAGAAAAAAAAAAAAAAGACTATATATAAGAATTAACAGGAAATTATCCAGGTGAAGGTGATGAATGATGGGGTGTACGAAAATGTTCTAGGCAGAAGAAAAAACATCAGAGAGGAACTGAAATTCTACATGAATAAAAGGAAGATCAATATAGTTAAAAGGAAATGAGAGTGAGAAATGAGGGAGGCAAAGGTCAATCATGAAAGAGTTTTTATATTATTTTAAGAAGCTTGGATTTTACCTCAAGGGCAAAGGGAAATCACTGAAAAGTTTTAAGTAAGAGAGTTGGCATTACCAGGTTTATGTTTCAGAAAAAATTTTCACGTTGAACTGTGGAGAATGGATTGGGAATAAGACTGGAAATCAGAGACTACTGCAATAGCCCTGGTGAGAGATGAGGATAGACAGAAGTAGACAGACTGAAGTGATACTGAGAACTTAGAACTGATAGTAGGCCTTGTTGATTAACTAGAAGTGGGAAGTGAGATAGGGGGAGGGGTCAAAAATAAATTTCAAAGTTTTAGGTTTGGGTATATAGATACGTTAAATGAAACAGGGAACAGTGGAAGAGGAACAGATTTGGGTGGTTCAGAGAATAGGAAAGGGGACAATATTAGCTCACTCATGACACAAGGATATCTCACAGGCACAAATGCAAATAGAGATGTCTAGTAGGCACCTAGATCAAGATCAAGGCACCTAGATGAAGGTCAAATCAGAGGTCTCAATTGGAGATACAGATTTGGGAAAAAATCTATGGGAGTAAATTAAGCTACTATGGGAGGATATGCTGAATGTGAAGAGCAGAGAGCCCAGGACCAGCATTTAAGAGACAGGCAGAGAAAGAGAATGTACTGCTATTAAGAAAGGACAAGTAAATGGACTGATAAAAAGACATGTCCTTATAGCACATGAGTTAGGATGAAGACTGATTTATTTTTTAAAGATAACACTGTAGTGATAAGGAGACGTATATGGAAGAGGTTGATTGTTAATAACACTAAATTACCATTAAGACTCATAAAACAGGTAATAATAGCATATGCCTCTGCCACTTGCATGCAATGAATGATATCCATTGACATTTATTTCAGGAAGGGTTTTAGGCTTTAGGTAATTCATTAGAAATTAGTAATTTGTTAGTTAAACACTGAAGACTCCGTTTCCTAAATTATCTTTCTATAATTTCACATATAAGCTTTACATTTTTTATTAGGTCAAATTAGATTCAATTACAGTTACTAAAAAAATAAACAACTTGTTCTACATAGTAAATCTTTAATAGTTCAGGACATAGTACACAGAACTACATTAAGAATCTTACAAACTGAGGTTAACAGAAAGAAATTTTTTGGAATGCTTTAAATCTTACCAAGGAAGCACATTTACTTTAAGAATCCCTCCAGACAGAATTTCTTTTGGTAGAAAATATTTTGTAGTCATCATTTTCTTTTATACACAGTCAGATTACAGAAGTCTGGATCATGGTATTCTTCTCATGATTTGCTGATTGAGCTCTTACCCAAATGATGATTTGAACCTATATAATCATTACTTTCCTTCTCAACATCTAGTACTTTGAGTCATTATCTGAAAGCTCAGAGCTTTGGGTTTTTTTATACGTAGTTCTTCCTACTTTTTTTAACAGCTAGAAGACTATAGAGTATTATTTTACTTTTTTAAAGAAAAGGAGACTCAGGAATGTTAGATATTTCCCCAACGTTATTCTCTGGCCCATTGCTAAAATTAGGAAAGGAACTACCTTTCTAACTTTTTAGAAAGAACTAATTGATGAGCATGAATTATTTGCATTCAGTTTATTCATAATCATCAACATACATATTTGAAACCAAGAAAACCTCTGGACGAAAACTGTACATTTTGGAGTTAGTAATACACATTGTTTCTGTAGAAATAGCTTTAAAAAATTACACTATACATGGCTTTAAATGGAACCTAATATTTTGAGACTATTACTAAAACTCCAGATTAAGATATGTATAATCATAATTTTATCCTATTAACATTTCAGTAAAATAAATGAATTTTACTTTCAGGTTGAAATTTGTATTTGTATATATAGTTTAATATATAATGCATTTCAAACTAAAAGCAAAACACTACTGAAAGACAAAATTTTTAATTTATATACTGAATTATGTTCAAAAGACATTTAACTTCCTCCTTTACCAATGTAACACCTTTTACTTACTAGGATAACCCTCAATATTAAAAAGCCTGAGAAAATAAAAAGGATGATAAAACTGAATAGAAATCAACTGCTAACTAAAACTTAAACCAAAAAAAAGACAGAAATATTAAAAATGGACCAGCATTAACATGTCTAATTAGGTCCTCTTTACTAGACAATACCTATCATCATGTATTGTATTCCCTCTCTCCGTCACAAATCTTTTAAGAATATGTCCAATATCTTATACCCTAAAGCAGAATGGAGATAAGGGCTATAGTAGTGCTCTTGGATTAGTAGTGACCATCTAATAAACAGTCTTTCTTTTGCTCAGTGCCACCTCTTCCTTCCCCCTTTTCTCTACCAATTAACTAAATCTCAAGTAAATGACTGTAAAAACATGATTCTACTGTCCTAAATATGCCTTTCTTTCTTTCATCTCCTTCTGTTCATCTGTCTTTCTTCTGTCACCCCACCCATGTAGCATGTATTAAGCCCCTACTCCAATAACTATAAATATCAAGTAATATCCTGAGCACTAAAGAGCTGATACAAATTGACAAACACTTAAGATCCCAATACTTAAGTGAGCAAATGACACAGACAATTCTCAATAAAAGGAAATAAAGAAATGATCCTACTTCATAGCCCCGGCTTAGCTGCTAAGAGTGAACTTAGAGTGAAAACTGTGGTCCTATTTATAGCAAGGGTAATGGATATAAATGGCAGATCAGTTTCTTGTCTCATACTGACTCATTAATTAGTAATGGCTTCTTAAAGAGTGCTGTGTGAAAAAGATTCTGAAGCCAAGTCCAGGCTCGGTAGGAAAGATCCAGTGACCAATTACCCACGTTTATCATGCATTTTGGAAAGTAAAATGACAGCATGTATGTTTCTGCCATGGCAAGTACTAGAACTTCAAAGAATGAATTTTATTTTCTTGATTTCATATGATTTTCCTTCCTTTTATTTTAAAAATTTCCTTTTTCTTGTTTTATTTTATGTATCTCTTAGAAATGCATATTAATACAATGTGAAGCCATTTTATTGCATCACATTTATAGAGTGAAAAAATGAAAATACTCAATGCCTGCGAGTTTTGGCAAAATGGACACTTATACTGCTAGAGGTAACAGAATTAGTATTATTTTTCTAGAAAGTCCCTCAGTAATATGCACAACTGCCTTGAGCCACTTATACTCTTCAGCCCAGAAATCTACTTCTGGCAATCAACCCAAGGACGTAAAAATTCAAGTACAAAGAAGTTTAATGCTGAGATGAAACAAGTGTGAGAAAGGAAACAACCTAAATGTCCAAGAAAAGAATAATGTGTATAAAGCAAGATTCTTTCCACCGTATTATCCTTCAAAAAGGGGGCATTATATTTGAGTCCTTACAGTCTCTACATTGAGCCCTCTCAATTTCTTTACTCTGAGCAATAAAGTACTATTTGGGGAAAACTAACACTAGCTTGAAATGACTTCACACAATATAGCTGGATTGCTTAATGAGAAACCACTTAATTAACTTGGCCAAAAAAGAAAAAAAAAAAGAGGGCAAAGAAATTTAGTACAGATTTAGTAATTATACACAAAGGTATAGCTTTACAATTGCACTTGTTAGGTGTTTTCTTATAAAGATCATATTAAAAAGCAACATGGTCAGGCAGCTAGATGAATTCTCTAGTCTCCTTCTAGCCTTAGATTTGTTTCCATCACAAGCACCTAAAGCATAACTTAACCCTCAAATACAGACGACAATATAGTCAATCATGTTTATAAAGTCAGTGAGGATCATGTCAATTTTACTTCAGATTGGGAAATGGGAAGACTGGTTCAGTGTCTTAAACTACATTCTGCTTGCCTCTCAGAATGAATTAGGAAGTGTTCTCTCTGATTGCATATTCTGGAACAGGTTGTATAAAATTGGTATCATGTTTTCCTTAAATGTTTGGTAGATTTCACCAGTGAAACCAACTGGGCCTGGTGCTTTCTGTTTTGACAGGCTATTCATGATTGATTTAACTTCTTTAATAGATATACCTATTGAGATTATCTATTTCTCCTTGTGTGAGTTTGGGAGATTGTGTCTTTCAAGGAATTGGTCCATTTCATCTAAGTTATCAAATTTGTGGGCATAGCATTATCCATAATATTCCTATACTGGGATCAGTAGGGATGGCTCCTCTTCCATTTCTAATATTAGTAATTTGTGTTTCTCCTTTATTTGGTTCTTGGTTAGCTTGGCCAGAGGTTTTTCAATTTTATTGATCTTCAAAGAACCAGCTTTTGGTTTCACTGATTTTTCTCTATTGTTTGCCTGTTTTCAATTTCATTGATTTCTGCTCGAATTTTTATTATTTCTTTTCCTCTGCTTACTCTGGATCTAACTTGCTCTTGCTTTTCTAGTTTCCTAAGGTAGAAGCCATATTATTGATTTTACATCTTTCTTCTTTTCTAATATATGCATTCAATGCTATAAATTTCCTTCTGAGCATGCTTTCACTACATTCCATAAATTTTGATGAGATACATTTTCATTTAGCACAAAATATTTTAAAATTTCTCTTGAGGCTTCTTGTTTGACCCATGTGTTAATTAGAAGTGTGTTGTTTAATCTATAAATATTTTGAGATGTTCCAGCTTTCTTTCAGCTACTGATTTCTATTTAAGTCTATTGTGGTCTGAGAGAATACTTTCTTATGATGATCTATCTTTTTAAATTTGTTAAGGTATGTTTTATGACCCAGATATGGTCTATTTTGTGAATATTTTGAAAAAACATAAATACTTTTTCAAAGGCAGCAAAGTAAATACTTACTTTGTATTATTTACAAGTATATATGTGTAAGATGAAGGAGGGTCAGGACACAGCTATCCTAATGTTAAAATGAATGGGTGGTAATTGGGGTTTAGGATAAAATTTCCAGTAATCACATGATATACAGATTCAGTAAACGTGACATCTCAATTTTGAGATATAAATGACTTAAAAAGTGACTCTAATAGTAAACATTTCGTTTTCATGAAATGTGACAAAAAAAAATTACAAGTATTTTTGCTATATGAGCCCTCGCTTTCTGAACCCAGAAATCAAAATGACTTAAATAGATATTTTGAGGTAAGATTGGCAAAAAGATAACCTTGCTATCTAAACTTGCTTTCCAAAGTCAGAAGTCAAATAGATTTAGATAGTAAGGGGTACATATCCTCCTATATGATAATATCTATAAATAAATGAACATCTGACCTTTGACTATTTCATCTACCTCTCTAAAAGTGTGTGTGTCAGAGAGAAAGAATGACAGACTCTTTAGGAAAATTGAGTATTATTTTGTATTCAGGATCATTTTATATTTAGACACAGAGTAGCAGATTTTATGATGAAATATACTGCAGAATGAGTAGTTTAATAGAATGAGAAGAGCAGTTTACAAAATTCTTATATGTGGTCTCTGTTGTGTAAAAAGCAATGCCCATTAAAGACTGGAAAGAAATGTGCCTAAATGTAACAAGGTTGGAGTAATAACTTTCTATACCTATAATCTTCTCTACACGCAAATTTTTCATACCGTGATCTTATTTCATTTGTAATCAGTGATTTTAACACAATACAATAAGTACTATAATAAAGGTATAAAAAGTTTTAATATTGGTACCAAAAAGTACCAGTTCTTTTGAGAAATTTATGTTAAGTTCTGGAAGGGAAGACACTTCAAGTATAGCCTAATATAATTTAACAACAGTTTATCAGAAAGAGGATATATCACACTTGCAACTGCCACAAAGTGAGAACAAGCATGTACCACTAGGGGAATTTAAATTGTTCCATATGATTAGAATACAAGCTGCAAGAATGGCAAGGAAGAACAGGAAGAACAAGTCTATACACACACATTGGGGCCAGACGCTATACAAAGGAGTCCAGTTTTTAGAATGAAGAAAATCCAAACCTAGCCATCCTAGGTTAAATCATTTCAATGTTTAATTTCAATACTAAGTAAATCCTGACCTGCAACAATCATATTTGGATGCTTTCCTTTAAACACTTAAAACCAAATTAATTTTTCTTCTTTAAACCAAAGACAGGCATTTCTTGACTATGGCAAGGCAGAGGTGGGCAAATCCACTCAAGAAACAGCTATAAAATTGGACACAATCATCAAAAACAACCATTTCAGGGCTCAAACAAAGGCAAATAAGTCAACAAGTGTTTATTCATGAAAACTAGCTGAACCCAGGTTAACAAAGTGGGGATCTGTGGTGTCCTTGCCTGAAGCTGCTCTCATCACCCCAGCCCCTCTTCAGTTGGTACGGAAATTCTTCAAGAACAGGGCTGTGAAAAACAGCAGCTTTACTGCTGGAAGGGGCTAACATGATTTGGAGCAAAGGGTGAAAAATCCACACAGCATTGTCAGTAAAAGTAGCAAACTTGGTAGGAAACAAACAGGGAAAGTCAGCAGCTATGCTAGCCTCAGGCTGCAGTTTTGGTTGGGCTGAGCTGTGGACTGGAGGGCTAGTCAGAAATTTAACAGAAAAATCCTGTAAATGAGAGAGGCTAGATAAGCTCCCCACATAGCCTTGGCTGACTGGGAGGCTAAATGAACATGCATAGGAGACCCAAGAGGGCCTAGTGGAAAGTTAAAGGTGAAGCCGACTTGAAAACTGCCTAAATTTTAAACACTCTCTAAAGTCACATACATCCACAGGCAGAGAGGGTGGAAGCCTTACTGGCTCAAGAGGTGTCTGAGCACTAAGCTATGCAGATACACATGCAAACCTTAGGAAACCAGACTAAAAAATAAAAATAACAATAATGTACAAAATAACCAGAGAGACAGACCCCACAGATTAAGTCCAAGCAAATTACTAAAAAACCACGACTACCACTACCACCATTACCCTCCTTGGGGGAAAAAATCCAAAATGAGAGTTTCTAAAATATATCAAAAATATATGGGACAGTTTTCAGAAAAAATTATAAGACATGCAAAGAAAAACAGGAAAGTGTGGTCCACACTTAAGAAAAACAGAAGTAAATGGACTCTGAGAAAGCCCAAATATTGGATTTAGCAGACTTCAAATCAGCTATTATAAAAATGTTCAAAGAATTCAAAGAAACCATGTCTAAAGAATTACAGGAAAATATGATATCAATGACTCATCAAATATGGTAATCTCAACAATGAAACAGACAATAAAAAAGAACCATACAGAAATTCTAGGGTTGACATTTTCCATGTGTACCTGTTTTTGATACAGTATAACTATATAATTTCTTACACTAGTCAGCATTTTAAAAATATTTTAAAATGTTCATAACAGCTAAGTTATAGGATGTTTAGTTAAGTCATTATACTTCGTAAGCTTACTAAAAAGTAACCTCTGAATAAAGGTAAAGATGTAGTAACCTTTGAATAAAGGTAAAGATTTGCCTACTGAACTAATCAAAGGTACTTTAATTTTTAAATGAAATTGCTTATAACCAGATAACATTTTCAACATGGTGTAAAATCAAATAACCAAAGGTAATGCTATGTTGATATCTACAGACTTGGGACTGTTTTGAGAGGTTAATTTAATTTAGTTTTCATGGTTAGCTCTCAGTGTTTATCAGGAATGTTTCTAGAATTACTCAAGTTTATCATTTTCAAGAGATTAATAAAATATTACTTGATACCACAAATCTATTCTGGTACTAGGACATATAAATAATTTTAATGCTATTAATAATTAATTGGATTATAATACGCACGTACATACATACACACACACATACACAATGGAATACTATTAGTCGTAAAAAAGAAGGAAATCCTGCCATTTGCAACAACATGGATAGATCCTGAGGGCACTACGCTAAATGAAATAAGTCACACAGAGAAAGACAAATACTGTATGATCTCACTTCTATGTGGAATCTAAAAAAACCAAACTCATAGAAACAGATATCAGATTTGTGGTTGCCAGAGGCAGGGAGTGAGGGTGGAGGAACTGGATGAAAGGTACAAACTTCCAATTATATTCTGGGGATGTAATGTACAACATGATGACTGTAGTTAACAATGCTGTATAGTAAATTTGAAAGTTGCTAAGAGAGTAGGTCTTAAAAGTTCTTATCATAAGGAAAAAAATATAATGTGAGGTGAGGGATGTTAACTATGTGAGGTTATAGATGTTAACTAACCTTACTGTGGTAAACATTTCACAATATATTCACATATCAAATCATTATATTGTACACCTTAAACTTGTACAATGTTTTATGTCAATTATATCTCAATAAACTGGAAAAATACTTAAGTACTTATTAAATAAAACGTGCCTATATGCATACATATATTACTAGCAGGCAGATTATATCAACGATAAAATAATGGCAATTGGTTCTATTACCAATCTTCCATTTATTCCTTATTTGTGCTTTCTTAGTGAATAAGCCACTTTAAACAAAGGTTAATTGAATTTTGCTGTTTTGATTCTTTGTATTACCATAAGAATAAAAATTATTATAAAATTTAATAAACTATTCTTTCTTGTTTTTAGTGAGGACATTCTATGTTATAGAACCACTAGGTTTCCAGACAGCTCTTAAAATTTTATGCTAGTTTTCTATCTAATAATATTACAAATCTATATTTCTCAATGTAACATATTACCAGCAAACTGTCCACTACTTGGTGTAAACTGTTACACTGTTTTTACATTATTAATACAGCTATCCAGGATAATGTTAATAATCGAAGTAGAAAAACTCTACTTACTCAGTTATAAATTCAGGGTTTGTAAAGCTGAGGTTGGTTAAATGACCTTCAAGTTTAGAAGACTCATGTGTATTTAAGGCTGGAGTGGTCTTAGTGGCGAGTACAGCTCTTTTTTCGTCTTTTTCAAGTGCTTTTCTCTTCCCACCATTTTGGAAATATTCTCTGCATACACTACAAAGCAAAATAAAATTATATTTTAAAACACTAGGTATGAATATAAAATAAAATAGGAAAACAGCATTTATTAATCAAAATGGGAAACTTTCAAATTATAGATTGCTATTTTGAAAATGTCACATAGAGGTAAGTTTGAGTACCTGTAGCACTTTCAAATTTTTAAAATTACCATACAACATAGCATGATCATAGATTAGGTTTAATAAAAGTATGTTTTTCAGGAGTACAGATATACCTGTATGTTTTGCTAAACTTTATTCTTAACTAAAGCATAAATTCCTCCAGAAAAGCTTAGATAACTCTGCTATTCAGTGACAGCATCCAAAAACAACAGTAGTCACAGTTAATTATCAGCCAGCTTCACTGGTAGTAGACAGATATCTCATCAGTTTTTCACATTCCTCCTGGTTTATGAAAACAAAGTCAGGTTGTCAACATACTAAGAATCATTTATCCTCTTATTTGCTCTGAGAGAAAGGCATAAAAATCTAGTTCAGGTAAAAATGGTATCATGTCATAAAGGTATACATTCAGAGAGAACAAAGGTTTGAATATAGTAGTGGTTTTTATAACATTTAGAAATTATTCCTGTTGATCAAGGGATCATTCCTGCTTGTCCCAATTCTTATACTATACTATTAAAATGTAGATTTTCCAAAATGTCTCATTTTAAGCTCATATAGTTTAGTCCACATCAGGTTGCTATCCAGAATCAGAAACTGATGACTGGCATAACCTTAAACAATTTTCTTCATACCTAATATAATTTTTCTGTGACGATAGTAGGGCACATGCCTGGGTATGTAATAGGACAACAAACATGAACCATAGAATCAACTCAAAAACTCAAACACTTATTAGCTATTAAAGCCAAGAAATAATAGGACAACAAACATGAACCATAGAATCAACTCAAAAACTCAAACACTTATTAGCTATTAAAGCCAAGAAACTTAAAGGAAAAAAAGAACAATGAGACCTAGATCTGGCCCTTGAGCTTCCAATGTGAAAGGAGATACACACTTGAAAACAATTAACTGATGTACTTATCAAAGCTACTTAAAGTGAATGAGAATGGAATCTAAACACATTTTCTTTCTTTTCAGATTTTTTTAAGAATACATAGTTGCATATTTTTTAGTTGTGGGTCCTTCTAGTTGTGGCAGGTGGGACGCTGCCTCAGCATGGCTTGATGAGCAGTGCCATGTCCGCGCCCAGGATCCGCACTGGTGAAACCCTGGGAACCGCCGAAGCAGAATGCGCAAACTTAACCACTCGGCCACGGGGCCAGGCCCTCTTTTCAGATTCTTAAAATAAACCACATTATTATTACATATAGCTCATACTTTGAACAAAGCTAGACTATTTTTCTCCATAGGCAACACTTGGTGAAGTTCCAAAAACAAATGTCAAAAATAGTTAAGAATTGATTAATTAATTTAAAACTGATTTCTGCAAATAGAACTATGGCGTAAGGGAATAATACTCATTTCTCCCCATACTTATAGGATGCTATTAGTTTAACTTCAGTTTTTCTAAGTATCTATTTATCAACTTACCTATAGAAATTTAGTTTTAACTCTAATTATATACAGGAGTTGAAACTCACTCAACATTAATCAAACATTTATTAAGTACCTATCAAGTGTCAGGCACAGGGGTGACGGGAAAGCCAACTGAAGAAAGCATAGCTGCCCTCAAGGAGCTCAGACGAGTGAAGGAGACAAATAATTATATAAAAATGAAGAAAATACAATTGATAAATACCTAACCCAACTAAAATCAGTAATACAAGCTGATTTTAGAAAGATAAGTTGGAATTAATCAGGCAAGGAAGAATGTTCGTTAAGCAAGAAAGTGCTTTCTTGGCAGAGAGAACAGCATGAGGAAAGGCATGGAAGAGAAAAGCAGTATGGATCCTGCAGAGATGGATATCGGTTCAAGGCATGTGAAATTTAAAGTGCCAGGCAGAAAATGGATGGATTGATGGATGAACTCCTAAGTGAAAAGGCCCTGAGGCTAGCACACATAAAGAGAGGAATGGTAGCCAGGTGACACTGGAGATTAGCAAGCTTCAGATCATGCAAGATTCAGGCCAATTTAGAAATGTGGCCTGTAAAACTCTAACGACAGAAAGTGGTTTAGTAGTTTCCTAGAGTGGGGAGTGGGGCTGATTGCAAAGGTGTACAATGGAGCTTTCTGAGAGATGGAATTGTTCTATTATCTTGACAGTGGTGGTGGCTATATAAGTGTAAATAATTGTCAATACCCACTGAACTGTACACTAGAATGTATTTTACTGTTTATAAATTAAACCTTAGGAAGATTCATAAAAAAATGTAGCCTTGGGGCTGGCCCCGTGGCCGAGTGGTTAAGTTCGCACGCTCCGCTGCAGGCGGCCCAGTGTTTCGTTGGTTCGAATCCTGGGCGCGGACATGGCACTGCTCATCAGACCACGCTGAGGCAGCGTCCCACATGCCACAACTAGAAGAACCCACAACAAAGAATACACAACTATGTACCGGGGGGGCGTTGGGGAGAAAAAGGAAATAATAAAATCTTTAAAAAAAAAAAAAAAATGTAGCCTTTATCACCTTGGAATTAATACTAAAAATAATGCCTCTATCATATAACATTTCACTAAGGCATGAAACAAGAGTAAAGAGCTTGCCTACCTTTCTATGAGGCAGAACTATATACAATTGCTGATATTCAATAGTTCTTGAGCCACAAAAATTGCCATTTTATACGGTTCAATCTCATAGTTGTCTAGAAACTCAGCAGCAAAATACTTAAAGGTTTAGAATTCTAGGTTCTCACAGGAATAATAACAGCCATCTAAATTCCAATCTCCCTATACACCTTCCAAAAAATATAAATTTTTAGGAAAAGTAAAAACAGTTCATACCTATGGCATATCTAGGAAACAGAACAGAATTTCATTTTACATATAATTGGGGAAATAAAAATCTGAGGCCAAGTGAGTTGGCCTTGGAGCCACCAAAAGCAGAATTAGATGAGGACTCTGTAAATGAGAGGAAGGTATGATAGGGTCTTAGAGGTGGCAAAAAACAGATAACACCAGCTGAGTTTCACCATCAAGAGAGGATCCGATTCTGAGTGAGGGAATCTTAAGAAGAGATTTGGGACAAAGTGAATCAGAGCATTAGCCACTGGAAGGCCAAAACGAAGGAGTTTGGAAAGTATATGGGAAGTGCTGTCAACAAAGGTGAGAGCCTTGAGAAGATATTCTTTCTGGGGGGAGAAAAGAGGCACCTTGAAAAAAGAGAAATATCTCTGAAAGTGTGGTCATAAAGGGAAAGAATGAAGCAATTAAGGATAAGGAGCCTACTGAGATGTTATAATCTATACATATAATCTATACATAAACAATCATAAATCAGATGAAAAGAGGACAATATTTATTAAACGAATTCCATTTTTGTATTTGTAGCAATCAAGCAAGGTTCTTTGGAATTAAGAAACAAAGTAAGCCACCCAAACTCCTACCTACACATCTAGAGATGCTCCAACATAATAGACAAAATACATAAGAGCAATGCCCAGTGAATCCAGCAATCATACAAGTTTCTAGAAGGGAGGAGAAAGACAACCAAAACTTTCATGAAAATTATATGTAAAAAATATACTCAACCTCATTCATAAGAGAAATGTAAATTAAAACCACACAGAGATACCAATTCCCGTCTATCAGACTGGCAAAAATTCAACAGGTGAGCAACATAGTCTGTTGGTGAGGTTGTGGAGAATTAGGTATTCTTGCTTTTTGCTGATGGAATTGTAAAATGATATAACTTCTGTGGAGGATGATTTGGCAATATCCAACAAAATCACATATGCATTTAGTCTTTTACCCTGCAATTCCACATCTAGGAATCTACAAAGATAAAATGCCAAAAATACAAAATGAATATGCACAGGGTTATTCATTACAGCACTATTTATAACAGGAAAAGCTTGTAAATAACTTATCAAAACGAGGACGATATCTATATACTTGTGATGGTTAATTTATGTGTCAACTTGATTGGGCCACAAGGTGCCTATATATATCTGGGTCAAACATTCTGGGTGTTTCTATGAGGATGTTTCTGGATGAGACTGACATTTTTTTTAAATTAATTTTTTACTGAGGTAACATTGGTTTATAACATTATATAAATTTCAGGTATACATTATTATATTTCAAGGGATTAACATTTAAATTGGTAGACTGAGTAAGGCAGATTGTCCTTCATAATGTGGGTGAGACTCATCCAATTACTTGAAGGTTTGCATAGAATATAAATGCTGAACCTTCCTGGAGTATGAGTGATTCCTCTTGTCTGACTTCCTTTGAACTGGGACAATGGATTTTTCCTGCTTTCAGACTCCAAGTGAAACATCAGCTCTTCCTGGGTGTCGAGTCTGTTGGCCTTAGGACTGGAACTACACCGTTGGTTCTCCTGGGTCTCCAGTGTGTCAACTCATCCTGCAGATCTTGGGACTTGTCAGCCTCCATAAACATGTGAGCCAATTCTCTGGAAAACCCTGACTAGTACAAAATCAAATAGAGTGATCTCCATGACATATTATTAAGTAAAAAACCAAGGTACAAACTAGAGTGTATAACATGTACCACTTGAATAGATAAGAAAGGGTGGATGTGTGTACGTGTATGTGAATCTGCTTATTTCTACAAAAAGAAGCACTGGTAGGAAAAACAAGAAACAAATGAAGAAAATGGACAGGAGCCTTTTCTAAGTATAGCTTTAGATAAAGCTTTCACTTTTGAACCATGTAAATGTTTTATAACCCCCCAAATTAAAAAAGGGGGAAAAACCCCATAAAACTGAAAATAAAGTGAAACCAACTGTATAGTAAATTGGTAACGTAACCATACACAAAAGAACTGTCTGTAACTTTTTTTTTATTATTTAAAAAATTGTTTTTTGAGGAATATTAGCCCTGAGCTAATATCTGCCGCCAATCCTCCTCTTTTTGCTGAGGAAGACTGGCCCTGAGCTAACATCCGTGCCCATCTTCCTCCACTTTATATGTGGAACGCCTACCACAGCATGGCTTGCCAAGCAGTGCCATGTCCACACCCGGGATCCGACCCGGCGAACCCCGGGCCGCCGAAGTGGAACACGTGAACTTAACAGCTGTGCAACCAGGCCAGCCCCCAGAACTGTCTGTAACTTGTAAACATAGTATTCTCTTAGTGGGATATGTTTCAAAGACAAAAGAACTGCAAAGAAATCTTAAACTTTACTCAGTTTACTGTTAGAAGTAAAACTGGTAGTGTAATTTTGAAACCATTTTATGTGAACTGTAGGACAAAGCAAATGTGTTAATGTTACTCAGAACTAAGTCCTTCAGTGTAACAGAAAAGATACAAATATGAAACGAAGAAGTTAGGCAAAAATCCTGTAATGATACATTTAAATAGAAAATATCAATTATGAATTTAAGACTATATATGAATATTTTTTCTAATTCTCTTCACTGAAAATCTGCACAAGAAAGGACACCCCGGCAGCACATCTAGTACCCAGATCTTAATTTCTAAATGCCATTTCCCACTAAAAGAAACTAGGGCTCCTTGAATAAAGAGTTTGATTCTAGGTCTTGTGCAGGGAAAGTAAAGGCTCATCTTATAATAGGACCGCAAGAAAGTCCTCAAAGGTGATTTAAGAACACAGAAGCCAACTGTGAAAGGGCTCCCACTGGCTAAATATAGAATTAGAATACCAAAAAAAAAAAATCAAACACTGATAGAAAAAGTGAATAAATAACAATCCAGGAGGCTACAGTGATATTCAAAACAAAAAAAACCCCCCAAAAACCCACCCCCCAAAACCTCACTTGTCCCAATTGAAATTAACTATTACATGAACTCCTTACTGTGAATATTGGTAATTAAACAGAAAGAATTACTAATATATATTTATTTTTACCCAGACTTTCTGGAGAACATGTAATCATTCCCTGATCATAAAGGAAAGATTTTATTTATAAGAATGACAGCTAATAAATGCAAGGAATGATACAATTTAAGAAATCATTTTGCAACCCCAAATGAAATAATTAATGGAAGTAAACCTGTCAGTTGAAAAACTTTTGGGAGACAGGATTGATCCACGAGCCAACATATCACTTTTACTTGCTAATTGCAAAGGGAAAACATAAGCTTATAACGAAAGGATCTGGTAGGTACCACCCTAAACAAACAGCAAAATTTAGCATCTCTAATGGTGGAATAACCTGACAATAAGAAATCGCTAATGTGATGCAATGTGAACTATGCAGTTTCACCTAATAGATATTTTGGCAAAAATATGTGACCTGAATCAACACGTTAGACCCAACTTTCAGTTCACAAGAAATAAAGAGATTGAAGAAGTAGTTAAATGGTACCATGAGAAAACAATCAAATCCAAAACAGGACACAAAGCTGGTTGTGGATTAGGATACAGACAACAATCATAACAGATCCTTGGTTATGCTGTAACTAGAAAAAAACCTACCCAATCTAAAAATACAACATATTAAAAAGAAGTCGAGAGAGCTGAGGATGCAAAGTCTTCTAAAGGAACTAAATCCCAGAGAGAGACAAGCCCTTCCTAGATGGGAAGGAATCACAGGCACTTTGTGCATTTGTTGAAAAGGTGCATAGGCAGCAGAGGATCAAATCTTCCATTTAGAGGGACTCTGTTTGATTAAAGGAAAACCAGCACAGCTTTTAATGGCTGCTTAGAATGATGTGACAGATTGGAATCTTTAAGAAACCCAAATGCAGAGATAGTTCTCATTTTCTTCCTGCTTCCCCTGATACGTCTTTTTTCTATTATGAAAAAGGCAGTGAGGCAGCACTGGAGGCCTGGTGTAGAACTAAAAAGCAGAGAAAATTCTCTGCACTCTGCTGTGGGATTAAGTCTCAGAGTCCTGTTAGAGGATGGTGCCTGCAATAACCGTAGAACAGGATTCGCCTTCAAAGCATTTGAAGCCAGAGGTGAACTGAAATTATCTAAAGAGTTAATCCAGCTTCAACCCAGCTTAACTCCCGATGGGATCAAAGGGTTCAGTCCTAGCTGCCTGTAAGAGGAAAACCGCATGTCCTCTCTGGGGAAAAACACTTATTTATGCCAGTCTCTTCTAAACACAATGCCAGTAATATATGTTTTTAAAAATTACCAGATGTACAGTGAAGCAGGAAAAAATGATCCATAACCAAAAGAAAAAACAGCCAAAAGAAACAGACCCACAGATAAACCCTATGCTGGAATAAGCAAAGACTTTAAAATAACGATTATATATACTTTTTTTAAAAATGGAGAAAAAGATTAACCAAATAGACGAAGAACTTCAACAGAAAAATGAAATCGCTAAAGAAGAAGTAAAATAATAATTATAGAAAAATGGAGAAAAATGCCATCTTGAAAACATCTCTCTTGGTAATTGATAGAATGAAAAGCCAAAAAAAAAAATGAGTAGGGATATATCAAATATTTAAACAATGCTATTAACCACCTTGAACCCACAATCACAAAATACAGAATGTGGGATACTTTATGAATCAACTGACATTTCTCTAAAAACTCAAAGTAATGGAAAACAGAAACAAGAAACTGAAGAAAGGTAACCACTAAATGCAATGCATGATTGGATTTAGAAAAAAAAATAAAGTACATTTTCGGGAAAATAAAAATCTGAATTTACAAACTAGATATTTTAGGAAATTACTGTTAATTGTATTAATGTGATAATGGTACTGCAGTTATGTAGAAGAATGTCCTTATTCTTAGAAGACGCATGGGGATGAGAAGTCACATTATCTGCAATTTACTTTCAAATGGTTCAGGAAATAAGTGTGTTTTTATGTTTCTTTGTGTGTAAAGAGTTAGAAAAGGCAAATTCTTTTATTAAATGTACAACTATATCTTCATATTGCGTTTTGTTTCTGGTTTTTAACACCTCACATTACAGGTAAAACTTTATTATTTTTTTGAAGGAAATCTTATGCAGAATTTTTCAAGCTCAACAGTCAATAAAATTGTAGCAGGATAATGTCAGTAAGGCTTACCTCACATACCAAATTCCTATAAAGTTTTTAAGTATAACCAACTGGAAACAAACTTTCATCAAATCCTTTTTAAAGCCCACTTTAGCTTTCAAAGTGACATTGCTTTCTTAGAATTGTCAACAGAGAAAGGAATTACATATAACCCAAGCTGGAATTACAAATAACTCAAATTTCAAAATTCAATATTGTTTTGAAGCCTTTTTCCCCAACCTAGTTTTAAGTTTAAAGTAAAGACATTATAAAACTCCTCTTGGGATTACTTTCCATAGTAAAATCTTTTTATCATATTTGCCACTGTTCTTTTTCAGCAGTTCGACCTAAAAATGACCTCCTTTAGAACACATGTAGATACAATAACTATTGATAAAAATACAAATCTAAGGAAAAAGAAAAAAGAGTGAAGTGTGAGGCAGATGCATTATTCAAGTGAAAGGTACAAGCAAATGCTCCCATGAGAATACCAGCTATCAAAGTCCATGTAAGAAATAAAGTCTGACAGCTTGCCTGATGTATTGGAATACTAATTTAAAAGTAGTGCTACTAAAAGCCAAGAATGATGGTCTTAAATAGTGATGGTGCTGATTTCCTGACCGGATTACATTATCACTTTGTGTTACAAGGGCAATATTTGGTTTATAATACACCTCATTTTGCGTTTCTTAGTGTGAGGGAGAATATGTATATTCTGTAGAACAGTCAAATTTATAATCATTTTCTCTCTTGAACCAAGCAAAAATAACTCAAACATTTTAATTCCAAGCATCCCATTTCCTGTTATTCTGGCTCCTTCAGTTAGTTCTCCAACTCCACAACTCTTTGACTCCACAATCCATTGATGATACCACTTTTTCACTGTTTCTCACCCACCTCATATTTTCAACTCCCTCTTACATCTCATCATAATCACTGCAATGTATACACCATCATCTCCCTTGCCCCTCTCTTGACTCATTCTACTCATTTGAGCATTAATTCTACTACACTATCCTGTCCATTCGCTTTCTCACTCTTCAAGAAAACTGTTTCACTATAACTTTGTGCCTTGATTAATTATTGCAGTAGCCTCCTAACTAGTTTCCTTGCTTACACCCTTGCCCTTCCCATAGTCTATCTTAACACAGCAATTAATTCTTAAAAATCCCTGACACAGGGCTGGCCCCGTGGCCGAGTGGTTAAGTTCGCACGTTCTGCTGCAGGCGGCCCAGTGTTTCGTTGGTTTGAATCCTGGGCACGGACATGGCACTGCTCATCAAACCACGCTGAGGCAGCGGCCCACATGCAGCAACTAGAAGGACCCACAGCAAAGAGTATATAACTATGTACCTGGGGGCTTTGGGGAGAAAAAGGAAAAAATAAATTCTTAAAAAAAAAAAATCCCTGACACATTTTAAAAGGTTAAGAAAATCCTGTTACTCCTTTTCTTAAAACATCCAATGACTTCCCATCTCACACTGAATAAAAGCCAATGTCTTTACAATGGTCCACAAGACCCTACAAAATCTAGCTGTTCATTATTTTATTTTCTACCACTCTCCCCACTCTCATTCTGCTCTAGCCACACTGGTCTCCTTGCTGTTTCTGAAACACGCCAGCACGCTCCTGCCTCAAGGCCTTTGGACTTGTTAGGGAGTACTTTCTTATTTCCTTCCTATCTTTTACACATATCACACCAGTGAGGCCTTCTCTATCTACCCTACTTAAAATTGTTTTACTTTTCCTTGCTTATTTTTCTCATGGCACTTACTATTACCTGACCTAGTATATATTTAGTTTATGTATTGTTTCTTGCCTTTAACCCCGACTTGCATGTAAGCTCCATGAGAGCAAAGATTTTGTCTGATTGATTGGTTGTTGTACTCCCAGTGCCTGTGATGTGACTGGTACACACTAGACAAACATTAAAAATTATTTATTAAATGAATTTAAGTAAAAGAACTAAGTTAAAGTCATATTTTTGTCTGGATTACTTGTTGAATGAATGAAATATGCATTATTACATAATTTTTAAATGAGATAAAAAACAGAAATTTTGAATAGAAAGTAATTCCAATGAAACATAAACCTGAAGTTACCATAAACTTATTCTGCATGGAAAAACATAATACTTTTGCTTTCTGGGAATTGATTTTTAAATTCAGTCAATATACAAATCTGTTCTTATAATTTTATCACCTTGAGAGAACTGATTAGCAGTACTCCATTTTCTGATGTTTTTAACATTAGAATCTATACTATGACAAAATAAATATTATCCAAAGTTAATATAAATGCTGGAATACACTAATCACACATCAAAAATTCAGCATTTTAAAACTTTTAAGATGTTTTCAAATTTTAAATTATAGAAAAGTACTCACTTTTACTTTAATCCAATATGGATATTTATCTAAGGAAATTTCTGTACTATAACTTATTAATGATGAGTAAAATGTTAAGTCCCATATTTTAAATGTATTGATGTTTAAATATATTAAATGTATTTAAAGCTATATTTTTAAAAAGCTGAAACAGAAAATTTTAAATTATATCAAGGAAAACCATTTTGATTTAAAAAAGATGAATGAAATAAACCTAGAGAAAGTGAAGGGAGAGAAGTTGTTTAAAAGACATCATCTGTTGTAAAACATTTCGATTTCAGTACAATGAATTACATACAGCATTACTTAGATTTAAGAGTTTGAACAATACATTAGAAACCAAAAAAGTTATTTCATAAAAACACTCACCTACAACACCATTCAATACGACCTTCGCCCTCACAAGTTTTTGCCCAATGATTATCTGCCAAATTTTTCATTGCAACAGCATATTCACAAAGTGTTTCCTCATCCTCACAATGTTCTCGCCAGATCTTATCAAAATCTCCCACTAAAAACAAGGAAAAAAATGAATTAAGTTACTTTACTTAAAAATAGGTCAGGCTCTTAAAAGTTCAGCATAATCTAAAATTACTTAAAGGTAAGTAGAAGCAAAATCATGAAGCAAAGTTTCATAAAGTTGAAATTTTATAATTTTAAAAGCTCCTTTAGGCAAATGGATGCATCATTTTAACTATGACTTGATAATCAAATAAATTTTACCACTTTAAACAGTTGGATTTGTGAAGCTGAATAAAACTAATCAATGTAATTAGACATAGATGAGTTACCAGTTTATAAACCAAAATCGTGCTGGTAGGGGACAAGTATGGCCGGGCATTCAAGCATTAATTGTCCTGCTACCCTTAGGCAATATGACCTTGCAGCAAGAGAGTAAAACCACTTAAGCCTGCTTCTTGCCTGTTATTTTTTTTTATCTCTACATACTTATTAGTTCTCTATATTAAAAAGGGGTTGATAGATAAGACAGCAAATAAAATAGTAAACAAGTTAAATATTTTTATTTAAACACTTGGACTTGCTCTAGGCATACTGTATGTTAAAAATTATAATCCTAGGGCAAAAATGTTGCTACAGATATTACCTTGGAAGCCTCTCAAGAGTTTTGAGTCTTTATAAAATGTTTTGAATAAAAATAAGCTGACTACATTATCTGGCCACAGTATTACTACTAGCTACCTCTTTTTTAAAAATTAAATCAGTAATCACATTTAATATAAAATCTGAAACATCAGTGTGAGTTCTGATAAAGAAAGGTATGAGAATGCTATGGCCAAATAAATGACATTGACATAATTTTAAGGGTAAAAGAGTATACAAAAATTATCAAAGTGGCTTCATTCAATGTCCTTAGACATAAAATTTAGGTTCTCTTGCCTCATGTTCAAATGTAAGCAATTGTTTGCTAACAGAATAAACTTAAAAACATAAAAAGAAAAGCCAAATTTGGGAATGACAGTTATACTCAAATTCTCTCCCTGGGTGAGACTATTAGATTCTAGTATTTAAGAGTTAAAAAAAAAAAAAAAAAAACAGAAAAGGAATTATAATAGTTCAAATATAACAACACATCTATTCAAAATTTGAAAAACTTTATTGGTTATTTTAAGCACACTGTCCAGTAAGTACTGACTTGAAAACCAAACTAATTAGCCTTTCAGTTTAACCAAATCAAGAAAGCAATAAGGGTACAAACATGCCCTTACACACACATTGCTCAGTTAAGATGAGTATGTATCAGTCTCAGGCTTGGCCTGAATACTGATTTTTAAACCTACCAAGGATGAAAGGTTTTCTCTTTTTGGGGGGTTATGTTCTTATACAACAATATTTTCATTAATCACTAATATTTGTGTAGTGACAGGGCTCTCAATTTGTTACATAGGAAATTGGCAATAATTGTCCACTAAAACAGGCAAACAAAAGTTTTCTAAATTCTCAAAGAAAAACTCCTCAGTTTTAGCAATATCTTTCAGATGTAGTTATTTATCAAGTCTCTAAATAGAACTACAGGAAGTAAAGTCTTTAAAACAAATATTTTGATTAATGATACTTTAATAAACTTATGATGGTTCATAACACGATTCCTGACTTTACTCATCAGACTTGAGAGCAAACGGTTCATTAAGGTATAGTGTCATTTTAAATGTGCTATATCTTTTTTGAGATGAATATCTTCAACTCTAAAAGGACCTTTGTTTGAATTTGTTTCCTTGTCCTATTCAATGTACATATTATAAATAAATAAATAAATTTACTAAATTTGCTGCTAAGAGTCGTCATCCAAACAAAAGTTCTATGATCAAATATGTTTGGGAAAAGCTCTTTCTAACATAGTCAAACAAATTTGCTTTATATGACACTTTTAATTTAGATTCTACAGAATGTACAACTTAAGACAAGGACCTGGGTGCAAGTAATTTATCTGGGAGAGAATCCTAGAAAATAGGAACGAGGAAGTGGGGAGAAAGAGCCAAGGAAGGAGAAAATGCTCATTAAAGGGTGCATTATTGAGGTTGCTGCTGTGGGCAACAGAGAAGCATACAGAATGCCTCTGGAATTGTGCACCTAAATGACGGGAGGCTGGAGCATTTATCTATCAGTTAATATCCCCCATTAATTGACGGTTGTTAACAACCTGTACTTCTAGTCTGCACTTAGGAACTGACTAAGGGGACATCCTTAGTGGGCTCCAGCAGTGTTGGAGAAAGGTGCAAAGTAGAAAGGAAAGCAGCACACATTTAAAGTGGGACTCTATCACAGCT
The DNA here is from genome assembly GCF_041296265.1 of Equus caballus. Taxonomy (NCBI): domain Eukaryota; kingdom Metazoa; phylum Chordata; class Mammalia; order Perissodactyla; family Equidae; genus Equus; species Equus caballus. Next base: position 74,821,660 of record NC_091687.1, read on the forward strand.
GGGTACCTTTCAACTCAGTGTCTGTCCACCACAGCTGGTGACCAAGGGTATGTTGTGTTGTTATGTGGGCACCAAAGGAATCTATTACAAATTCTCAGAGTCCTCACTATGTCATTGTATACTGTGAAACTCAATTTACTCTAGAATTATTCTACTAGCTGCGAGATGTAAAGACAACTGTGTATATATATATATACACATATCTATATATGTATATATAGATATATATATATATACAGAAACATACTGCCCTTCAACTTTTTAGAACACCTCTAGTTTTGCACACTCAACAAAGTTCTCTTTAAACACTGTCAATTTCTCATGGAGTTTTAAGGCTTACTATCTGTTCCACTGAAGTTTTGAGGAAGGACATAAATTTTGTCTGTAAGCCTATACAACTCACACTGATTGCAGATAATTTTCATGTTTTCACTAACATTTAAGAGTCTCCAGACTCTCTCCAAATATGCTGACACTAAAATTCATGTGTGATTAGTATAGTACACTTAATATACAATCAAGACTAAACAATGCAATTGTATATACTTTTCATTCTTTCAAGATTTGCTGAAAAAATACTCTATGTCAAACACCATAGAGAATAATAGAGTTAATGAGCAAGCACTGGCATCAAAGGAAAGGGAGAAGACGTAATAAAATGTAGTAGATGCCATATTAGAGAAATGAATCTGATCTGTTCCCTATGTCCCATGTAAGGCATCCTGGACACACAACTTTTAAATCATTTATTGGTTCAACAAAAATGTATTAAACCGCAACAACTAGGTATACACTACATATGTTAAATGTCTGATGGTTACAAAGTTGAACAAAAAACACAGCCTTCAGTTATGAGAAAATTCCACTTTCCAGAACATCTTTATTAAAGCTTATTAAAGTTATTTTTCTTTTTTCTTTTCTTTTTTTTTTTTTTGAGGAAGATTAGCTCTGAGCTAACATCTGCTGCCAATCCTCCTCTTTTTGCTGAGGAAGACTGGCCCTGAGCTAATATCCATGCCCATCTTCCTCTACTTTATATGTGGGACACCTGCCACAGCATGGCTTGACAAGTGGAGTATAGGTCTGCACCCGGGATCCGAACCGGTGAACCCCGGGCCACTGAAGCGGAATGTGTGAACTTAACTGCTGCGCCACCTCGTTGGTCCCTTAAAGTATTTTTTAAATAAAGTTATTAAACAAAAATAGAATGGGAAAATTCAGTTTTTTAATAAGAGCCCATTATTTGTCTTTACAGTATTCAAAATAGTGGTATTTACCTTTTAAGCAAAGTATTTTCAAAATAATTTATGACTTGGGTTCTAAAAGTCAAAAAAAGTCAAAGTTGACCAGTGCCCAGTATACGTATTCAAAATCCTTCTGCTAACTTGGCCAAACTGCATACACACAAAAAGTGTTAAAACTGGACTCTAAGGATTTCTTGTTATTTAGTTGTTAAGTCAACCAATACTTAAAAATTGTATTTGAAACACATAGCATTGGAGATTGGATTGGTGGTTACCATAGGGGAAGCGGGGAGGAGGGAGGGCAAAAGGAGTGATTAAGCTCACATGTGAGGGGATGGACTATAATTAGTTTTCAGGTGGTGCACATGAGTAATCTACACAGAATTCGAAATATATTATGATGTACATCCTAAAATAAACAAATGAAGAAAAAAAAGAAAGTAGTCAATTCTGAAGCATAGTTATCAAAAATACCAATTATTCCTTGTTGCCACATGTGTTAATCTGAATGTTTCAACTATTTGTAAAGGGATTTGAATATTTGACTTACACACTGCCTATGCAGTACAATGTTAAATAATAAAAAGAAATAAATATCATATGGAAAAAAATACTGTATTTGAAAGCACATGAATGTATAGAAAACTCTAAAAATTGAAGACAAAGCTATAGTGACAAGAGATTGGTGAGACAAGGGTAGAGAGAGAGAGACTGACCAGAAAGGCGCACAAGCAAATTTGGGGGGTGACAGAAATGTTCTGTATCTTGATTGTGGTAATGGTTTCAGAGGTGGATTCATCTGTCAAAATCCATTAAATTATACACTTTAAATGGGTGCCATTTATTGTACATACATAGTACCTCAAAAAATTTCATTTTAGGGGCTGGCCCCGTGGCCGAGTGGTTAAGTTCGTGTGCTCTGCTGCAGGCAGCCCAGTGTTTCATTGGTTCGAATCCTGGGCGCAGACATGGCACTGCTCATCAAACCATGCTGAGGCGGCGTCCCACATGCCACAACTAGAAGGACCCACAACAAATATACAACTATGTACTGGGGGGCTTTGGGGAGAAAAAGGAAAAAAAATAAAACCTTTAAAAAAAAATTTCATTTTAAAAATGATGTGCCATCAGCACAGTAAAAGTTACAAAATAAAAATTGTATTTCATTAAATTTGAGCGTCATTAAATTCTCTAAAAAAAAAAATACAAAGATTTACTCTGAGTATCACAAACAAATTTTGCACTTTTAAAAATTCAGAATTAACAGTTTATTTGATTTTTACTTCCATATATTACCAAATACAGGCTGTAAAATGCATTATCTGTCAATGACCAGATTACTAAATTCAAGTTAAAGAACATTTAAAGGTCATTTCCTCTAATACGAGACAATAAGCACAGAAACTCGGGGGCTGGCCCCGTGGCCGAGTGATTAAGTTCGTGCACTCCATGGCGGCGGCCCAGGGTTTCGCCGGTTCGGATCCTGGGCGCAGACATGGCACTGCTTGTCAGCCCATGTTGAGGCGGCGTCCCACATGCCACAACTAGAAGGACCTGCAACTAAGATATACAACTATGTACCAGGGGGAATTTGGGGGAGATAAAGCAGAAAAAAAAAAAAAAAAAGCACAGAAACTCATGACCAAGTAGAAACAAGTTCAGCAGCAGCCATTCCAAGACATTAAAACAGTGTTTAGGACCAGACTGTCTCACAAACATAGTTAAACCACACAAAGACCAGCCTTTTCAGCATTCTTGAGCTCCTGATATAGTGACATACCTAAAGGTGGGACAAAACATCCAAGGTCTTTCATGTTGAAGTAGCTCCTGACACTCCAACAAAGGAACCACTTGAAAACCTGCATCTTACACTCAATACGCTGTGACTAGTCATTTCTCTGATGAGGGGAAAAAACGCAATATCCTAATTTGCTAAAAAGGTCCAACTTTTCATATAAAAACTGAGAAAAACAGGGGACAAAAAAAAGTTACAGCCATTCTAACACTTGAGAAGAGACTACAGAACAGTCTAGATAGAAATTCCAGGAACTATTAATCTCCAATGTTATACCTTAAATGCATCCAGGCCAATACAGCTAGATACACCTCTATTATTTTTTAAATTATGTATTTAACAAACAATGCTTCCTACGTGCCAGATACTGTTTTAAGTACTTTACAAATATTAACTCATTTAATTCTAATGCCAAACCATTGAAGCAGATACTTTATTTTACAGATAAGAAAACTGAAGTACAGAGAGTAAGTAACCTTCTCAAGGGTATGTATCAAACCTGGCAGTCAAGTGCAAAAGTCCATGTTCCTAACCACTATGCAACATTGCCTCTCTTTATGAGTTTTTAATTTATGAACTTTCATGAATATGAACAAAACTTTGCACTAAAGCAAAGTACACTGACTCTACTAGCCACAAACAAATGGTCTTTTGTTGGTCAAATGCAGTTATTTAGTCTCTGCAACTGAATTATTTGTTAGATTCCTGGCAGTGGTTTCAACTCTGGCTGCACACTAGAATCACCCAGAAGTTTCATTTAATTGGTCTCAAGTGGTAACTGGTCATTTATTTTAATGTTCCCCAGATGAATCTGCTGTGCAGCCATGGCTCAAAACCATGGGTCTATGGCAAGTTTGTAAACTCAAATGCTTCGTGAAATAATATACAGAGCAGTGAAGCTTGGGGCAACCTGAACAATCAAATTTAATTAAAAACAAAACACCGCATGGATAAAACTTACAATCTACAAACACAATTTGGCCCATGTTCTATCTTCTGTGTTTGAAGTGCTCTTTTACTGCAAACATATTTATCAAAAAAAATGGCCAACCCAAAATGTAAAACTCTTTGAATACATCCTGTATGAAACACTCAAGAAAAGTGAGAACCAATAGCATCAAAATCTGTTATTCCCTTGTGAAACAACATTACCAATGCATATGATCACACAGATCATTTATTTAGTGTAAACAAAGGACTTATGAACAACCTTCTGAGACTAATTTCTGTATAAATGGGAATAGGAATTTCTATATAAGTAGAGGAATTTCCGTATAAATGAGAATAGGGGATACTCAGATGCCCCTCTAAAGGCATGGGGCCTAGCCATCTATTCTAAAACAACCCTAGCAATGGGCACCAGTACATCTCGACTTTAAGCACAATAAATTAGTACAGTTTAGATCAGTGGTTGTCAGATGTTTGGATTTTGCAATTAGTACAAATTTCACCTCCAAAATTTAAGAGACTGACGTTGGGGTTGCAAAATTTTTATCTGTGAAATTATAACATATAAGTAAATTTATAAACATACACAGAAGTATTACCATCATCTAACACCAACACACACAGAGACACACATTTCACCATTACAATATCCTTATTCTCATTTTTCTCTGGACAAAATTTTTATTTTTTTAAACTTTGGCTGACACTGGTATGTGGAACCAATACTTAAGGAAGGGGGAGTAGCAGATAAGAAGGGGAGAAATAGAATTCACAGTATACAGTAAAATAAGACAAGTTGATTCAACAAACATTTATAGAATGTTAAGGACAAGGCACTTTACAATATCCATATCCTCCACTATTTACAGTTTTATTTATAGAAAAACAGAATGATGCTCATAATGATAATTTTAGGCCATTTTTAAAAATTAATGTAATATACTCAATTTAAGAAGATATGACCATAAATTCATCACAAAAAATTTGTATCCAAAAGTTAAAATTTAAAAGTTATGAATATAAAAAGATTAGATTCAACTATCTGGAAATAACTATATTGGCTTCTTTTTTTGTGTATGTGTGCTTCAAATCTATGAGGCATTGTGCTAGGTAGGAGGGATACAAAGATAAAAGGTAGAGTTCTACTCGAGGAACTAAGTTTAGTGGGAAAGACAGACAAGTGAACTGGTAAGTGATAAATACAATAAAGGCAAGCATAATTGTGCTATGGGAACATACGGCAGAAAGAGGAGCACTGACTTATGTAAAATTGTGGACACTACTTGTGTCTTCCAAGGATCTATCCTCAGTTACACATTCTCATCACTCCATTGGGCAGTTCATCTGCCCTCAAAGCTTCAACTTCCACAGAGAGGGCTTCCAATGCTACACTTTGAAGGGATACATTCCAAACTAAATCATTACTACCATCCTATGACAAACCAACCTGCCTGTCTACTCTGTTCTCCCTGGCCCCATCCCAACAAAGTGGATGGAAATAGCTACTTATATTTTCCCAGGCATGAAATCTTGGCATCATCTTTGACTCTTCCCCTTTACTTTCACTAAAACTGCTCACTCTGACCTTCAAATAGTCTTTTTCTCTATTTTCATGATCACTACTGTTATTTAAGCTATAATTAACTCCAAATCAGATTAGTGTAAGAGTCTCCTACCTAATCTCCTTTCTTCTAGAATTCTTCCTACTCTAATCTATTAGCACTTTAGCTCAGTGTTCCTCAGCCTCTTTGCCCACTGTATAATCTATGGAGCTTTTAAATAATATAGATGCTGTGTTCTACAGATGATACTGATGTGGAACCAAGGCTAAGATCCACCGCATTTGTTATGGGTTTTCCCCCACAAAATATCAAAGGATCTACACCAATACTTTTGATTTTTATTGTATCTTTTGAAATGTAAAAAAAACCCTAAAAAGAAAATTACTACAAAAATGACTAAAAATAACAAAATCAAGTTGCTAACATACTATTTGCCCCTCACTGAATTGACTATTTATCAGCCAACGTTCCCTTTATCTTTTAGTGTTACTGATTATAAAACCCTTTTCATTTTTTTCCCTAATAGAATAGCAGTTCAAACTCTTCTAGGGTAAAGTTAATAAGCCTTTCTGTGGACAGCCTTCACCTTACTTATTTTGATGATTGAGCAAAGATTCTATCACAAAAAGCAGCATTTTCTGATTCTACATCAGAATGAGCATGACTGGAAGAACATGTAAAGCAAAGAGTTAAAACCTCACTTGAAAAAAAAAAGAAAAACAGAGAACCTGTTCAAAGTTTCTTGGGGTCATGGAGTTGCTCAGTATTTTAAAGCAGTGTTGAAGGCCATGTAAGGAAAAACAATCTTAGGAAATTGAAATTAAAAACAGTCTGGGACCAACCCTGGTGACCAAGTGGTTAAGTTTAGTGCACTCTGCTTCGGGAGCCCAAGTTTGGTTCCTGGGTGCAGACCTACACTGCTCTGTTAGCGGCTATGCTGTGCTGGCAGCCCACATACTAAAAAATAGAGCAAGACTGGGATCGATGTTAGCTCAGGGCAAATCTTCCTCTGCAAAAAAAACCCCCAAAAAACAAACAAAAAAACCAGATCGTCTGTTATCTTAACTTTAAAAACAATTGCAAAACTTTGTTTCAGGAAAAGCACTAACATTACATTCGTTCTTTCAGGGCTTTTTTGTTTATTTGTTTTGCTGAGGAAGATTAGCCCTGAGCTAACATCTGTGCCCATCTTCCTCCACTTTATTTGTGGGTTGCTGCCCCAGCATGGCTGATGAGTGGTGTAGGTCTGCATCCAGGATGTGAACTCACAAACCTGAGTCAATGAAGTGGAGCATGCTGAAGTTAACCACTATGTCATTGGGCTGGCCCCCATTCTTTCATTTTCAGACCTTTTGGGTTTAGTTTAAAACGATTTCTCATTTAGAGATTTCTCCCTTTCCCCCACAATTTTCCTGTTTTAGGTGTTTGCTAAAGAATACTCAATCACAAATGTATTTTTCAGCTTATCCTAAACTGCTATTCTAGCTCACTCTTTGTCTCAAACTATGAAGATGAATTTGAATAATCAATAAGAATTACACATCTAAACTAGGCTATTTAGTCACTGACTTTTAGTCTTTTTGTTTTCTTCTTATTCTTCTCCCCAAAGCCCCCAAGTACATAGTCGTATATTCTAGTTGTAGGTCCTTCTAGTTGTGGCATGTGGGATGCCGCTCAGCACAGCTTGATGAGCGGTGCCATGTCCGCACCCAGGATCAGAACCAGTGAAGCCCTGGGCTGCCAAAGTGGAGTACATGAACTCAAGCACTGAGCCACAGGGCTGGCCCCTAGTCACTGACTTTTAAAATACAGTTCACAATTGTTAATCTTTATAACACAGTTTTTTCTGGATTTAGTCTACAGAACCAACCTATCCTGTGTTCTCCTTTTCTGTTTCAGTATCAGTAATCTGTCTTGCTTATTTTAACTACTTTTATAATATTATCATTGCTACTAACAATTGCTTTTTTTTGGTGAGGGAGATTGGCTCTGAGCTAACATCTATTGCCAATCTTCCTTTTTGCCTGAGGAAGATTGTCCTGAGCTAACATCTGTACCAATCTTCCTCTTTTTGCCTGAGGAAGACTGTCCTGAGCTAACATCTGTGCCAATCTTCCTCTATTTTGTATGTGGAATGCCGCCACAGCATGGCTTGATGAGCAGTGTGCAGGTCTGCACCCGGGATCCAAACCCACGAACCCTGGGCCACCGAAGTGAAGTGCACGAACGTAACCGCTACACCACCAGGCTGACCCTCAACATTTTTTTTAATGTAAAAAAGTATAATAAAGGTCACCCATAATCCCAAAATCTTGAGAATACCACTGTTAACAGGTTAATATGTATTTTTCTTCTCTGACTGATTTATAAACTGCAAGGGTTTATGTGACGAACTGTTTTAATCTGTTTTGGCATACAGAATAAGTAAATTCAGCAACTGAATAAATTGACAAAATTTGTTAAAGTAAAGACATTCACAAAATAGGTCAAAAAATCCAAACTAGGGGTGGCTGGCCCTGTGGCTGAGTGGTTAAGTTCACTTGCTCTGCTTCAGCAGCCTGGGGTTTCACCAGTTCAGATTCTGGGCATGGACCTAGCACTGCTTATCAAGCCATGCTGAGGCAGTGTTCCACATATCAAAACCAGAAGGACCTACAACTAGAATATACAACTATGTACCGGGGGGCTTTGGGGAGAAGGAGGAGGAGAAGAAGAAGAAAAAGACTGGCAACAGATGTTAGCTCAGGTGCCAATCTTAAAAAAATTTTTTTAAAAATCCAAAATAGGGGCCAGCCCCATGGTGGAGTGGTTAAAGTTCCATGTGCTCCTCTTTGGTGGCCCATGTTCATGGCTTCGATCCCGGGCATGGACCTCCTTCACTCATCAGCCATGCTATGGAGGCATCCCACATATAAAATAGAGGAAGACTGGCACAGATGTTAGCTCAGGGCTAATCTTCCTTAAGCCAAAAAATAAAGAGGAAGATTGTCAATGGACATTAGCTCAGGGCAAATCTTCCTGACCAAAAAATCAAAAATAAATGGAATGGAGATCATACTTTTATTTCTAACAGCTGTAGCCTTTACATCTTCTTGGAACTTTTACATGACTTATGTTTGGAAAAAGAGATGCCAAGGATAATACCAATCATTATAGGAATGGGCTTATGTGACTACAATTACGGGAAAAAAAACAAAAGACAACTGAAAATAAACATGGCTCTACTTCAGTTCTCAATTAGATATGTACTTATCAGGTAGATCTGATTAAACAATGAAGTCCATGCTGGGAAAGCAAAACTACCTGTTTCTTATTTAAACACTCTTAAGATTTATTTAAAATATTTTTGGCTTGCATGGAGGTCATATTTTAAAAGTTCTATATGGCAAAGACAGAAAACACCTATAGCTACAAGCATATTTCCATTTATATAAACTCAATCCAAAAGACTGTCCCTTACCTATAAATGGCTGACACCAGAAACATGCCTTTGCATCATCACTCACTGCTAGACATTTCCCTACCATTTCCTCTTGATGACTACTTCAGATATCAGCACTGCCCAGAACAGTGACTTGATATCCACCTCTCACTTTACCCTTATACAAATCAGCAAAGCCTCTTTAAGTGGTGACACAGGACAGGCAGTAAAATGAAGTAGAGAAGGGAAAAGTGGTAAAAGAAGAGTGTATTAAACCTACTTGCTAGTCTTTACCATCTTGTTCGCTACCCTATTCCCCAAGCCTGCCCATCACCATCAACAAGAATCAGCTGGACAAAGGGACTGGGAAGAGTGGGGAGAAATCTTTTTCTACCACAGCAGAAAAGAATTTTATTTTCATTTTTATTTCTGCTTCACTTTCAATTCCACTACAAGAGGTAAGGGAAGGAAAAACTATATTATCTAACCCTGACTCATTATCCAGTTCTCACTCCTGTCCTTACTATCCAGTGAATGTTGTGCCTCCTTCTTCACTCTACCCCAACTTATTTCCTTCCCTGCAATCTCTCCCCAAAACACCCACACCTCACATAGCCCCAACTCAGCTAATCATACCTATCCTATTCCCATCATTTTTTTTTTTTTTTTAAAGATTTTTTATTTTTTCCTTTTTCTCCCCAAAGCCTCCCGGTACATAGTTGTATATTCTTCGTTGTGGGTCCTTCTAGTTGTGGCATGTGGGACGCTGCCTCAGCGTGGTCTGATGAGCATTGCCATGTCCGCGCCCAGGATTCAAACCAACGAAACACTGGGCCGCCTGCAGCGGAGCATGCGAACTTAACCACTCGGCCATGGGGCCAGCCCCTATTCCCATCATTTTTATATCCTTTTATCTAACACAAATTCTAGGGCTACTTTCTGCTTACCATTTCCTCTCCCACTCTACCAACACTTGGAGTCACCATTAGGCATGGAATTGGGAAGAAAAAACCTATTATTCTCATAAAATATGTACAATGCTAATGATGAACTATCCAAACTTCAAGCAGGTTATTTTACTATTTTGGGGATTTGGCTCACTCATGTAAAAGTTAGAAACTAGTTTAGATCACCACTCCAAAATCTGACAGAATCCCAATGATAGGGATTCTGAAACTGTACATCTGAGGTGGAATTAATTATGTATTTTCTAAAAGACATCCAGACGAATCTACTGATCAGCATGTTTGGGAATCAGTGATAAATGCTAAGCCTTCCTCCAGTCTAACATTCCAAGATTCTAAGCTGGAATTTTCATTGCATTTTCTGATAGGAATATTATTATAACAGGACGGTAGTTTCCATAGTTATTGGTATTACAGTTCAGGTATGTTACTAATTAAATGGGCCTTTGTAACCTTACCTAGCACCTAGGCACCACTTATATTATTATTTTATGACCACAGCTGACTTGCAAATGAACTTGTAAAATGTGTCCACAGACTGGGGACCATCAGCATTATGATACTAAGACCTCAAAGGAAATCACTAAAAATTGTTTCTTTGGGATTATTATGTGCATAAACAGACCTTTTTTTTAAACAGATTGTCAAATCAAAACTGAGATTTGAGCTACATGTCCGAAATAAAGGTAGAAAGGGCATGCTCATTAGAATCTTTTACTTTGCTAGTTTACTGATGAGGCTTTGTTCATCATTGGAATAAAGCCTAGGGAAGTCTAGATCATTGGTGGAATTCAGTGCATTAAAATGCCTAAAGAACAGTCTCATTCAAATGTTTACAGACTGCCAGAACTTTAGCTGCCCAGAAGCACAATAGATCATTCACTTAAGAACTACAAGTATCTATTCCAGCTCTGGTAACTTCCATCTACCAATTCTCGTTATACACAAGTGTTCCCTTGGTTAATATTCAGGCTTAAATACATGTTTCAACACGTGGGAACTAAGCAAGTATAAACAGCACTTGAAGACATGATGACACATTAGTAGTGTGTTAATTTAAGTGGAACCTATTCATGTATGAATAAATGAATAATGAATAATAATTATTATTAAAAAGGTAAAAATGGAAACTGAATTATATGCTAGTCATCTTTTTTTCTCTAAAGGTGTACTTGCTTAAATTTGCACAAAATAGCATGATAAAGGAAAATTTGTCCATTTATTTCCTCATTTCTCCAAACATGAAAATCTACAGTGAATGCCATTATGTAAGTGCATTCTCTGAAAATCAAGAATGATGCAATGGTTGCTATGGTAACTACTCATTTTATTGAGTAAATTGTGGGTTGGGGTTTAAAGCATTCTTTTAAAAAACAAATTTCAACATCTTTACTATACCCGATAAGTCTCTTTTTATTGCTACCTATTAAACAATAACTATAGGCCATCTTTGAGGATGACTATTTAAGCAGCTATTTAAAAAGCTAGGCTTGAGTTGCCAAGGGAGGAAAACTTTGGATTCAAAGTTTGAAAAATGAAGCACATCCACGACATTCAAAGGAACAAAAGACAGTTTTAATCTTCTAGAGTAACTGAAAAGTGTTTGTAAATCAAAGGTAACATGATCTTACATGTCTGTTCCCTCACTGTCATAATTTTACTTCCAATCCTAAATTAACTAAGTATAAAACACTAGAAGACTGCTGACTTTTCAGTTTGCAATGAAGCCAAAGCGAGAGCAAGTTGAAAGTTATCCTTCATTTTGATACTTAGAAGAAATTTCTCCTGAGCATACCAAAAAACTGGGAAGTTTCACTGTCATGTTATAAAATAGCTTAGTAACAAAGCCTATATTTGAAAATACCAAGGATAACTGTAGACCCCAACTATAAACACTCCTCAGGCACAAGCAAAAGCTACTAAGGCTTCTTCGTTTGCTTAAGATCTTGCATACGGGGGGTTCCCAGAGATGGCCGGCTTCGCTGGTAACTGTGTCCTGAGGAGGCTTGGTAGTTTCAGGGTCTTCAAAGCTAAACAATATTTTAAGAACCTGCGCCAGATCTCTTCCTCGCCCGCCTAAATAAACACTCAGACCCAGCTTTTGAAGAAGGTGGTAGTGGTTGGGGGGTATGGATGGAGCCCCTCCCCGCTTTAACAAGGTGAAGTCCACTGAGCTAAAAGGCCTGCTGGCTTCGCAGCCCTGGAGGCCCGGGAAGCCAGGCTCACCCGCAGGAGTGAGGTCCGAGGAAGGGGTCTGACCGGCGGCAGATCAGACAGGCCGGTGAGGCGCGAGGGAGCGAGGGCAGGCGGGCTCCTCGCAGGCCGTCTTTCTCAAACAGATTTTACCTGCCTTCGTGTTTTACCTCCACGTCTCTCTCCCTCCTCGGTGGGGCTGGACGTGTTTGTGAGTGTGGTGACAACAATCTCAGCACCCCGGCCGGGGACAGGGGACGGGAGGGGTGGGGACTCAGTTCCACCACAGGCCTGGAACTCTCCTGAAGGGCCCTCGAAGAAAAGGGGGCGGGAGGAGCGCGCCCGACGCCGACGGAGGACTCGACCAAGAAGGGGGCGTCCGGGCCTGGGAGAGCGGCAGCGGCTGACGTGCAGCTCCTTCAGGTTGTAATGGTGGCCCCTGGGGGGGAGGGGAGCGGTGACAAGGGGCTGGGGGCGAGGAGGCCTCCCCTCCCCCCCGGCTCCGCTCGCTGTTTACCTTCCCGGTACTTCTTGCGGAGCCGCCGGTGGACGCTCTTCACCACCCCGGAGAGCTTCTCCTGCTCCAGCTTCCGCTCCTGCTCCCGGGGCGGCGGGGTGCTGGGGGGCCCGGCCCCTTGCCCGCGAGCAGCGCTTCGGCCGCCGGCGCCCGGCTCCATGTCGCTGCTGCTGCTGCCGCCGCTGCCGCCGCCCCTCGGGCCCCCGCAGACGCCCGCCTGACGGAGGAGGTGGGGAAGGAGGAGGCAGCAGCGGAGGCAGCAGCCGGAGGAGGCAGAAGAGCCGGAGCGACGGCCTCGGGGGTGGCCTCTTTCCCAAACGCACAAGCTGATTGGTGGACTGTGGAGGGCTGGGCGGAAACGGAAAAGGCCAAGGGCCAATGGGCGGAGAGCGCTGGCGGCGCACAGGTTGTTTGGGAAGGCGAGCAGCTGGAGGAGGCGGGGCTCTCAGGCTGAGGGGAGTGAGGCGGTGGGAGCGCTAGGCCCCGGCTCTTCTCCGCTCCCCGCCCGTCCTCGGATTCTGTGCGCAGGCGCTGTGATGCGGCCACCGGAGACGCGCTGCGAGCCACGCGCGTGCGCGTCTGAGTTTACTTGGTTTGGACATCGGCTTTCTCACCGCCTCCATCCGTTTCACTACCTGAGAGTTGTATTCTGGTGTGATGCGGTCAGGGTCCTCTACCTGAGCCCCAGCTGCACCTTGTGACTTGAGGATTCCCTTTGTTTGCCTAACTCTGAGAAGCACTTTTGAGATGACTTGACGGCACAGGAATGTCACACTTCAAGGGACCCAAGCATAGATGCTTTAATTGGCGCGAGGAGAGGTCTGGCTACTAAGTAGTGATTTCATTCATGGGCCGGCAATGGGTAATGCCTCTAGTGCCAGTGCTAGGGGAAAGACACAGAAAATGGGGAAAGGAGAACGCCAAGAAAAGGAATAGAAGTTAACCAGGAAGAGGGTAAACCCACAACAGGTGCTTTCAAGAACTTTCGTGGTGTCTCAGGTGTCACAGGAGGCATACCCTTGTCTGATTCGCATCCGAACTCTGAGCGCTTTTAAAGTTGGTTTGGGTAACTTCCTGGCCTTTGATTTGGTGGGTTAGTCCATACGGAGTTTGCCTAAGTGGATTTGCAACCTGTTCTACCTCCCCCACTCCTCTCTCTTCTTTTGGGAAGTTGATGGGGAATATGGTGGTTGACTTCTGTCCCAGAAAGTTGGAAGACTACTCTCCAGAGAGACATAGCCTCTGTATTAGTTCCTGAAGTGTTACTGAGACTGCTGGAGTATCAGAGATTCAACCCACTGAGAGAGCTTAATGAATTGTGCTGGGTTGTAGTATACCCCTGCGCTGCAGTTGTTGGTTACAGACATCGTTTGGAAATTTTTGCAATGAAAACTTTTTGATTAATGATTTTATAAATGTGAATAAAGTGTGCATTATGTAACTATTTTGTATGCCACCTTCTGAGTAATGAAAACTTTGAAGAACAAAGCATTTATACACACTCTCCAGAACATAGGAGGAGTGGGAGGAGAGAAGAGAAGGGAGAAGACTGGTGGAATTTAAAGATGGGAGATGTGTCCCCTACTGGCACCGTGAAGAGGCAAATCAAACACAGACAAACTTCAAAAGAACTAATTATAATTATGAAGAGAAATTACATGAAAGCGCCTTACAAATTGAGGATATGGTGGTCTTATTTGGGGGGAATTTCATTTGGGAAGAAAGGGGAATTTGAATGACATACCTCTTTTGGCTCTTTCCATATTTTTAGTACATATGGGAGACAAAAAGAGGTGCAAATGTTTCGAAGTTACAACCATGGTAAAGACATTATTAAATTTCATTTGTACTGAACTGTAATTTCAAAAAAAACCTCTCTTCCATACTACTATGGTAGATGAATTTTTAAGTCCTTTTTAAAAGTAAGGATGTACACTGAATGAAATTTGGAAAACATAGAAAGAAGTAAAGAAAATAAAAGTCACCTGGAAACCACTGAGAAACAACTGTTAACATTTTATTTCTTTGCTTGTCTATACTTATTTTAAATGGAAGTTCTTGACGCCTATATGGTAGTCTATTATATGAATTGACTATTTTAGTAACCAGTCCCAGGCATTGTATACTTACGTTGTTTCCAGTTTTCCTATATTAAAAATAATACTGTGATAAGCACCCTTGTAAACAAGTTTGTTCATTTCTTTAATTATACATCTCACTAGATTAAATTCCTAAAAGTCAGATTTCTCAATCAGAGTCAAACATGTTAAGGTTTTGATGTATATTGTCAAATTGCCTTTTCCAAAAGGTGGTAGCAGTTTATGCCACCTGCAGCAGTACATGTGAATGTCTATTTTACTGCACCCTTACCAAATACAGGTATTACAATTTACAAAGTCATCAATGAGAATTTTTTAAGGTCTATATTTTTAAGAAACATGGGAATTTTCTGCAGTTTCTTTTTTTTTAAGATTGGCACCTGAGCTAACAAATGTCCCCAAATCCCCCCAGTACATAGCTGTATATTTTAGTCGTGGGTCCGTCTGGTTGTGGCGTATGGGACGCCACCTCAACATGGCCTAATGAGTGGTGCCATGTCCATGCCCAAGATCCAAACCAGCAAAACCCTGGGCCACCACAGCGGAGCGCACGAACTTAATCCCTGGGCCATGGGGCTGGCCCCTGCAGTTTCTTAACTAGCTATTCTGGTTGGCATACTGTTTACAATTAAATATTAATATGAGAGCACATAAAAGAAACTTCACTATCTAGTTGTCATTTTTCAAGCAAATTCAAGAGCTCCATATTTTGGGTTTATTTTTTTTAGGAAGATTAGCCCTGAGCTAACATCTGCTGCCAATCTCCTCTTTTTTTGCTGAGGAAGACTGGCCCTGAGCTAACATCTGTGCCCATCTTCCTCTATTTTATATGTGGGATGCCTACCACAGCATGGCTTGCCAAGTGGTGCCATGTCCGCACCGCGGATCTGAAGTGGTGAAACCCAGGTCACTAAAGTGGAACGTGTGCACTCAACCACTGTGCCACCAGGGTGGCCCCGAAGAGCTCAATATTTTAAATTTGTTTTTTTGATTTCACATTCTCTTGAGAAGCAACTCAAGAAATACAAATTGGACAGCTGTATTTTGTTTTAGATTTGCATGAATTCAAATAGAGCAAGGGCTAACATGTCCTGAGAAACATCAATACTGAGTTTTCTTAGGAGGACTATGGCAGCTGGCCATAGATCACAGTATAAAAGGGAGTTTATAACTTTCCTCCAGTATGATTAGTAATATTGGAAAATGCTTTCTGTCTTTTAAAGTAGTGGAAGAATGGTAGCGGGCTTTTCCATTTAAGTAAAATAATTGTCCTAATTGCTAGTAAGAGGGATTCACTGCAGGAAGTAGGTTTGGTGCTATATTCAATGTTTAGGAGAATTTCACCACCTTTCCCCCCCATGTAGTGACAGGATTTCATTTATTTTAAATATATTATTTTATTTAAAAAATTATTTCATTACTATTTTAAATGGCTGCTGGGAAAAGGGATATTGGAATAAAACAGTATTCACTGAGCAAGACAAACCAGTCTGGGAGGAAGAGGCATTTCTAAGGACTGCACTAACCCCCTAACTAAATTTCTCATCCTCATTCTTTGCCTTATCTGACTAACTTTTGCACCCTTCCCCATGCACATTTGGTGTGTCATAGTAAGCTTCCTATGTCAAAGAACCACTCAGTATAGGAAAAATGTCCTTGGCAAGAAAAATACCTTATCCTCTTTGAGGTTGTATTCTTTATAATGAAAACAAAGTCCCATAGACAATGAGAAGAGTCAACATTCTTCTCGTTGTAGAAATAAAGTGCATTCTATTCTCAGTGAGAGTTTAAAAAATATTAATCAGTGATGAAAAGTCAACTTTTGAATTCATATCAAAATCTGTGTGGTGGCACTGAGTTAGTGAATAGAAAGATTCGGGGTGCACTTTGCTGAAGTGTTGTACTTTTCATTACCACATTTATTGAGTGTTCCTGTAGGACGGAGAAGACTACACAGCAGAAATTGGGATTCCTTGAATTACCTAAATCATTAATCATTTATTTTTATTCTTCACTGAATTTTGGCATTATTGACTCCTTTTTGACACTCTTTATCATCAAAATCTTAAAACCAGGTTTTGCTGTTGTATAATAGTATTAATATTAAACATGTTTATGACTCATACAATGGTGCACAACGGTAGTACAGAAAGACTTGATGAACTTCCTTATTATTGAAGACATAGATATATTCCAAGCTGGCCAAATCTTTGGTTCATGGCTATTTAGAAATAGAATGTTAAAATGAGGACTGGAAAACTAAAATCTATATTATTTTGAAAATCTTTGTATATTATTTCTATAATTCTTATCCATGAATAGAAAAATATCTATGAAGTTAAAATTCTTTTTTCTAGTAATTCAAAATTTTAAAATGTGGATGTATCATTAATTGGACACATTCTAGAGAAACTGTTGAAAAGCTTTTGTTTTTCACATTTTATTTCAAATCGTAGAAACTTTCTTTGGAAAATGTTTTAAATGTTTTGATAGAAACAAACATAGTGGAGAACTAGCAAGAAAAGAAATTTCTGTGGTATATTTTCATTCAGTATGGCAGATTACAACTTTAAAAATCCTTCTATTTACTCAAAATAGAATTATTTTCTTTAAAATTTGTTTATAGTTACTAGTCCAATGTCTCTCCTGCAATTTTTAATGTATCTGCCCACATAAAAATCTTTAAAATAAGGCAGATTAACTGTCTTTCCAGAGTTAATATTCATTATGATATTAAGACTAGTATTAACTACAGGAAGTGACAACAATTAATTACTGCCTAATTCCAAGTGTGACTATAAAATTTACAATATTTTTGTGATATATTAATTAATGAAATACATAATTATCACAACAGGGCTATTGTAGGAAGAGCTCTATATAGAAAATGGGAAGTGTTCTTCCAGGCGATACATGATGTCCTTACAATGGAGAGTAGGACTGAGAGATTTTCTGTGTCCTGATTCCAGCTTTGCATTAACCACCAGAGTGAGGCACTTGATTTCTCTGAGCCTCGTTTTTGCTTCTTCGAATGTAAAATGAAGAGGTTAGATTTGACTAGTGTTCTTCAATTTTTTTTTACCATGATTCACAGTTAGAAATACATTTTTTTTAAAGAAATACATTTTACATTGGGGCTCAGGATACTTATACATATACATATGTAAATATAGACACTCATATATAGTTAGGACAAAAGTTCCACCAGACAATACTTACCTTCGCTAAGTGCAATACATGGTGATATTTTCAATTCTATTTTAGTTTTTAATACCGTGGAGCACACTACATTGATTTTTATGGTCCTCTGAGTCATGGCCTAAAATTTGGAAACACTGGCAATTTAAAAGATCCCTTTCAGCCCCCAAACCACTGTAATTCTGTGACTCATATTAATTTTGAGAACACTTTGTGAGATGTACCTTGTGATGTTGAGGCTACTCAGCTCCTTTTGAACATCACTTTTATATTTGAGGGATTTCCCCCATTATGAATGCAGGCTCAAATAAGTGACTTTGACTCTGCTCATCATATTCTCGAGTGAGCTATTTGGAAAAGAGCAAAACAAGCAAGCACAAGCTACAGGGAATCATTTCATCTGTTGAGGAAGACTGTGGAGGTGTGGGTCTTTTAGTATCACAGTGACTGAGGTTCTATCTTCCAGGGTCCAGTATTTGCCCTGTAAGCCAAGAAACAGAAACAGTGGGGTCTGACCCAGCAGAGTAGTCTCTGGATCTGGCTTAGGTATTGATCTGGGCTGGGTAGTCTCCAAATCTGCTTCTTTGGTCCTTCTGGGGATTAGAGGTCACCTAACATCCTTTAATAAATGCCTTTTCTATTTAAATACCTAGAGTTCCATTTTTTGCATGAAGGTATCTAATGAAGAGACATCTCAGAAGAGAATAAGGTGATCTGGAAGCAATTTGCACTGGCTTTCACTGTGACCTTTGGTGATCTGTTATCTGCTGGCTTCCTCAGTTTCCTCAGTTGCCACCTGATGATGACCTGCCATTCCTACCTCACATGTTGTTGTATAAGTAAAAGGAAATCATGGACTGGAAGTGCTTTGAAAAGTTAAAAAATTACGAAAGCAAATAAATGAGATAGGCATTATTTCTTTCTAAGGGTGCTGAAAAAGTGAAATTGTCCTGGCTGCAGGAAGCTAAATTTAGTCTTTCTCTTATTGAATGTATATCAGTCTCCCTGTAGACTTTAATACTTTGTCACTGATTCACCATTGTTTTCTTTTTCTAAAGGTAGAACATGCTCCAAAAATTTCATATTAGGTCTGAAATTACAAGGTTTTATGTCAAAGTATGAAGCAATCACCATACATATCCTAACGTTGACTGTGTCTCTTCCAAAATTTTCTTGTAGGATAATTAGCATAGATGCTTTTTTGAAAATCAAGATCAAAATTCCCTGCCATAACATTTTGTTGTTGTTGTTTTGATAACTCCTTTATTAGAAAATATATATTAATTTTTTTAAAAAATGATTATTTAGGGGTTGTTCCTTGTCTAAAAGAAGGGAAATAGATATATTAGGTGCTCTAAGGGTTTGAGACCCAATCTTTCTGCTTGTAAATATACAATCTTGTAAAAATTCTCTATTCAAAGGAAAAATAGTCATTTTAGTAGATAATTTTAGGGGAACAAATGAAAATTGACAGGGGCCGATTCAGCTCAATACGTAAAAAAATCTTATATGTAAAGCTAAGTTGCCTTTAAATGTTTCTCTTTTTTAATTTGATACATTTGTATATTGCAAAATGATTACCACCATAGCATTAGCTAACATCCCCATCTCACCACATAGTTACCATTTATTTTCGTAGTGAGAGCATTTAAGATCTACTCTCCTAGCAATATTCAAATACATGATTGAGTATTATTAGCTATAATCATCATGCTGTACATTTGCTGTACATTAATGCTGTACATTAGAGCCCCAGAATTTGTTGATCTTATAACTAAAGTTTGTACCCTTTGACCAGTGTCTGCCTGTTTCCCACACTCCCTAAATTCCTGATACCCACCACTCTATGTTCTCTTTCTCCAAGTTTGACTTTTTTTAGATTCCGAATATAATTGATATCATACAGTATTTGTCTTTCTCTGTCTGACTTATTTCAGTTAGCATGAGGTCCTCAAGGTCCATTCATGTTTTTGCAAATGTCCAGATTTCCTTCTTCCTCATGGCTGAATAATATTCCATTGTATATACATACCACATCTTCTTTATCCATTCATTCATTGATGGACACTTATTTCCATTTCTTGGCTATTGTGAGTAATGCTGCAATGAATATGGGAGTGCAGATATGTCTACAAGATCCTGATTTCAATTTCTTTGGGTATATACCCAGAAATAAGGTTGCTGATCATATGGTAGTTCTATTTTTAATTTTTTGAGGAACCTACATGCTGTTTTTCATAGTGGCTGTACCAATTTGCATTCCTACCAACAGTGTACATGGGATCCCTTTTCTCCACACCCTTGCCTAAGTTTGTTATCTCTTGTCTTTTTAATGACAGCCATTCTAACAGGCATGAGGTGATATTGTGGTTTTGATTTGCATTTCACTGATGATTAGTAGTGTTGAGCATCTTTCATGTATCTGTTGGCCATTTGTGTGTCATCTTTGAAAAACTGCTCAATTCCTCTGCCCATTTTTTAATCAGGTTGTTAGTTTTTTTGCTATTCAATTGTATAAGTTCTTTATATATTTTGGATATTATTCCCTCATCAGATATATGATTTGCAAATATTTTCTCCCATTCCATAGGTTACCTTTTCATTTTGTTGATGGCTTATTTTGCTGTGCAAAATATTTTAGTTTGATGTAGTCTTACTTGTTTATTTTTTCTTTTGTTGCTTGTGCTTTTAATACTGTGTCTGGGATATTGCTGCTGAGACCAATGCCAAGGAGATGTTTCCTTATATTTTCTTCTAGTTTTATTGTTTCTGGTTTTAAATTTAGGTCTTTAATCCATTTTGAGTTAATTTTTGTGAGTGGTATAAGATAGGGGTCCAATTTCATTCTTCTGTATGTGGTTATCCAATTTTCCTAACACCATTTTTTGAAAAGAGTATCCTTTCCCCATTGAGTCTTCTTGGCTTCCTTGTCAAATATCAGTTGACCAAATATGGGGGGTTTATTTCTTTGCTCTCAATTCTATTCCATTGTCTGTGTGTCTATTTTTATGCCCGTACTGTACTGTTTTGATTACTATAGTGTTGTAGTATAGTTTGAAACTGAGAAGTGTGATTCCTCCTGCTTTGTTCTTCTTTCTCAGGATTCCCTTGGCTATTTAGGGTCTTTTGTGGGTCCATGAAAATTTTAGGATTGTTTTTTCTATTTCTGTGAAAAATGTCATTGGAATTTTGATAGGGATTACATTGAATCTATAGATGGCTTTGGGAAACATGGACATTTTAACAATACTAATTCTTCTGATCTAAGAACGCAGGATATCTTTTCATTTGTTTGCGTCTTCCTCAGTTTCTTTCATCAAAGTCTTGTCATTTTTAGTGTACAGATCTTTCACCTCCTTGGTGAAATTTATTCCAAGTATTTTATTGTTTTTGATGCTATTGTGAATGGGATTGTTTTCTTCATTTCTTTTCAAGATGTTTTGTTGTTAGTGTATAGAAATGAAACTGTTTTTCTCAGTATGGAGATTCCTCAGAAAATTAAGAATAGATCTACCATATGATCCAGCTATTCCACTGCTGGGTATTTATCCAAAGAAGTTGAAAACACAAATGCATAAAAATACATGCACCCCTATGTTCATCACAGCATTATTCACAATAGCCAAGACTTGGAAGCAATCTGGGTGCCCATCAAAGGATGAACGGATAAAGAAGATGTGATATATATACACAATGCAATACTACTCAGCCATAAGAAATGATGAAATCCAGCCATTTGTGACGACATGGATGGATCTTGAGGGTATTATGCTAAGAGAAATAAGTCAGAGGGAAAAAGTCAAATACCGTATGATCTCACTCATAAGTGGAAGATAAAAACAATGACAAATAAACACATAGAGACAGAGGTTGGATTGGTGGTTACCAGATGGGAAGTGGGGAGGGAGGAGAGCAAAAGGGGTGATTAGGCACAAGTGTGTGCTGATGGATTGTAATTAGTCTTTGAGTGGTGAACATGATGTAATCTACACAGAATTTGAAATATATTACGATGTACACCTGAAATTTATATAATGTTATAAACCAATGTTACTGCAATAAAAAAAAACAAAGAAACTGTTTTTCTGTATGATGATTTTGTATGCTGTAACTTTACTGAATTCATTGATTAGTCCTAGTAGTTTTTTGGTGGAGTCCTTAGGATTTTCTCTATATAAGATCATATCATCTGCATTGCCATAAAATTTTAGTGAATATGATATTTCCAATTTATATAGATCTTCTGAAAATTATTCATTCCAAAACTTAACTTTCGATAATTCTTTTATTCATTAAAAATGTGCTTAGCCATGGGTCAGAAGACTCAATATTGTTAAGATGTCAGTTCTCCCCATATTGACCTAAATATTTAAGGCAATCCCAATCAAAATCTGAGCAGGATTTTTTACAGAAATTGACAAGCTGATTCTGTGGTTCATATGGAAATGCGAAGAAACCAAAAGATCCACAGTAATTTTGAAAATGCAGAACAAAGTTGGAGATTTCCATACTTAGTATATAGTCACAATAATCAAGACAGTGTGGTATTGACATAAAGATAAACAAATTGATCAATGGAATTGAAGAGAATGTTCAGAAGTAGACCCGCACATGTATACACAACTAACTTTTCCACAAAATTGCACAGACATTCAGTGGAAAAAGGATAGTCTTTTCAGCAAACAATGCTGGAACAATTGGACATTCATAAGCAAAAAAAAAAAAATGAACTTCAAATCCATGCCTCATACCATATGTGAAAATTAACTCAAAATGGAATACAGACCTAAATGTAAAACCTAAAACTATAAATGTTCTGGAAGAAAACTTTTATGACGTTGAGTTAGGCACTTTTTTCTTTTTTCTGAAGAAGATTCTCCCTGAGCTAATGTCTGTTGCTAATCTTCCTCTTTTTGCTTGAGGAAGATTTGCTGAGCTAACATCTGTAGGCACACATTTTTTAGATATGACACAAAGTACAATCCACAAAAGAAAAACTTGATAACTTGGACTTCGCTGAAATTAAAAGCATCTGCTCTTCAAAAGACACAGTTAAGGAGATCAAGAGACAAGCCACTGGGTGGGAAAAAATATTTGAAATTATGTGTCTCATAAAGGACTTGTATCCAGAATATACAAAAACTTTCAAAACTCAATAATAAGAAAACTGACAATTTCTTCCCTTCACCAAATGGGAACAAGATATGAAACACTTCTCTGAAGATGATGTACAGATGGCAAAAAAGGACATGAAAAATTGTTCAGTATCATTAGTCATTAACAGAAGACAAATTAAAAACACAGTAAGATACAATTACAGACCTATCTGAATGGCTAAACTAGAAAGACTTGTCATAGCAAGTATTGGCTAGGATGTAGAGGCACGGGAACTCTCACGCAATGCAGGTGCAAATGTTAAATGGTTCAAGCACTTTGGAAAACAGTTTGGCAATCTCTTAAAAAGTTAAGCATAACAACTACCATATGATCCAGCCATCCCAATCCTAAGTATTTACCCAAGAGAAGTGAAAGCTTCTATCTATATAAAGAAATACATTAATGTTCACAGCAACTCTATCTGTAGCAGCCCCAAACTAGAAATAATCCAAATGTCTATCAACAGATAAATGGATAAACAGGCTGTGATATAACCATACAATCAAATACTAGTCAGCAATAATAAGAAATAAAGACTATTGATTCATACAAAAACATAAATTAATCTCAAAATAATTAAGCCGAGTGAAGGAAGCCAAACAGAAAACAATACATACTGTATGATTTCACTTATATAAAACTCTAGAAAATGCAAATTAATCTATAGTGACAAAAAGTAGGTCAGTGGTTGGGGGATGAGGTAGGGAGGGGCAGGTAAGAGGGATTACAAAGGAGCATGAAGAAATTTTTGAGGGTAGTGGATATGGTTAGTATCTTGATTTTGGTAATGGCTTTATGAGTGTGTACATATGTCAAAATTTGTCAGACTGTACACTTTAAAATGTGTGCACTTTATTGTATATTAATTATACCTCAATGAAGCTGTTAAAAATAATACATTCAGTACCTATTATATGCCAGACATTCTGCTAGGTATTGTGGCTTCAGTAGCAAAAAAAGAAAAAGACATTATATTTTTATAAAGTTTGCAGTTACTAGTAAGAGGATGCAGACCAGTGAAATTATTATTTACTTACTGCTTATAAAATAAAGTAAGTGGAAATTTATGCAGATTGGTTATCTCTTTTACTACCTAGATCAACCAAGTAATCAATTTAGTATGAAAATAGCAAGGACTTAGCATATATGTTAACTGAGAAGATACATAAAAGTGAAAGAGAGAGAGAAAGATCAAATAATTCTTGAATATTAGTTTCTTACCAATGCCCATGACTTTAAAATAGAAAGTGATAGGAAATTTTTAATTTGGTCTAATTCCAAATAGTTAATAGTGGTAGGAAATGAAAATATTTCTTAGATTTTTGTGTTGAATTAAAATATAAGCTACTTAATTTTAGGAGAATATGTTTTTTAAAGAAAATTTCCCATCAAAATTTCAGACCGATTTAAGAGAACTAGTGGCAGGCTAGTTGAAGACAAGTATAACACATTTTTTGTTCTACTCTCTGTTTCACTTTACATGTTTTAGGAAAAGCATCAGATGGAAAAAGTCGTTTGTTAGTTATTTAAAAATATTTTTCTACCAAGTTGATTTTACCTTGTAATGAATTGTCATATGAGGTGTATAAAATAATGATAGTTAGTAATTAACTTTTCTCAAAAACAAATAACTACAATTAATGACATGATACTTTTAAGTAAAGAAATTAAGCAAAGAAAAATTGGGAGCTAGATAACCTGCAGTGATATAACTTTAATGGGATGTTTTGGGCTTCTAAGTGGTGGTTTTACACTTTTCCTTTTCTTTATTCTTTAATTACATACATGCGCCTACCCCCTATCCTTTTTAGCACTTGCATCTTAAAGATATTCCTATCTTCCTTTGTTAAAAGATAACATTAGACGGGACACTTTGAACTTTTTTTAAAAAACAAATTGACCAGTCATCACATGACATAGATTTTTTTTTTTGAGGAAGGTTAGCCCTGAGCTAACATCCGTGCCCATCCTCCTCCACCCTATATGTGGGTTGCCTGCCAAGCATGGCTTGACAAGTGGTGCACAGGTCCACACCCAGGGTCTGAACTGGCAGACTCGGGCCACCAAAGCAAAATGTGCAAACTTAACCGCTGCACTGTGGGGCTGGCCCCATGACATAGATTTTAAGGATAAACACTTATGGTAAGTAGAAGAGAAGACTAAGTTGGGAAAGTGAGTAATAGTGAAGCAAGAGGTTCTCATGTATAAACTTTGCTTATGTCACAATTTTAACCCGTATCAAGATAAAAGGCAGTTATTTACCCTCAAAGTTAGTGATTTAAAACAGTATTAATCATTTATTTGCTCAAAATTCTGAATTTAGGCAGGGTTCAGCAATGATGTCAGGTGAGGAGCTCAAACAGTCCTAGAAGACTTACTTCCAAGTGGCCTCCCTCAAAATGCTGGCATGTAGGTGCTTTCTGTTTCAGCTGGGAGCTGAGGGCCAACGGCCTCAATTCTCTACCTGACCTCTCTACATGGGTAGGTTGGGCTTTTCACCCATAGTGAGCATAATAGGTTGACTTTTTACATGGTAGCTAACTTCTCCCAGAGCACAAAAGACACTTCCAGGCCTTCTTCAGGCCAGATTGGTCTAATTTATCTTGAGCAATTCTACAGTTCCTCTGGATCATTGCTTGAGTTGTCCCTTCTACCTATAGTGCCTTCCTCGTGCCTTTTTGCTAACCTACATCTTATATTTCCTCCAAGATCCAGCACAAGGAGCATTTGCTTCATGAAACCTTTTCTAATTATTCCATATTGGCATGGTAGCTCTGTCCCTTTGAAATTGGATAGCTCTTATTATCTGTGCTACTCATTTCTCACTGAACATAATGCTGTTACATTATTATTTACTTTCCTATAGATAACATATCCTGTTTCCTCAACCCACAGTACGGTCCTCGAGGACACAAACCAAGGCTCATATCTCTATGTCACAGTGCCCACAAGGTAACATGTGCTAAATAAATGTTGGATAGCGAAGGTTGCACACGGGGGCAGTTTAGTTCTTTTTAGATGATATTATTCCAGTTGAAGTGATGTATATCTCAAACTTATATAGATGCTTTAAAAAGTGTGTTTGAGAAGATGTTTACCTGCACTACCAAGAAGAATTTAAATTACTCATTAGATATAATGAATTCAGATCATTTATTTTATTACGTTTTTTAATTCTTTTTTTTCACTTCATACCTCTTGGTCTTTCTCACTGATCCAAAGAAGCAAAGGCTTTTTAGGATGTTCAGCATCAGTGAGGAAAGCCTAGCAAATGCAAAGATAAAACTAGTTAGCATGGAAGTAATGAGTAGAAATGTTTATTAACCTAATTGTCTTCAGCTAGAGAGAGAACTAGAAGAACTTTAATAGTGTTCTTTTTCTGAACCCCATTAGCTCTATCAACACAGATAGAGCTGTGATGAACACATTAACTGATGTTGTCCTCTACATTTTGTATGTTTGCCACAATTATGACTTGGAGAGTAATAAATGTACTGTTAGAGTGAGAGAGTAAAACTGGTGCAAATAGGAACTTGATAAGGAATAAGTTTGATCTGCAAAACAATGATTTCAATCCAAACAAATGTCTTGGCTTACAAACGTGTCAGCATCTTCAAAAGTAGTTTCTTTTCAGGACACTGCAATGACTTCAGTTTGAAGAAGTTTCTGAACTTTTAGCTCAAGGTAATGAGCCAGTTAATAGGAGACTGGGTTTTGTGTAGGAAGCAATTACCCCGATTGATAGGAAAGTTGAGAAAATGAGCACAGACTTTAATGAGATCTGCAAAAAGGTCATGTGTCTGAGAGCTGAGATGGAGTAAAAAGGAATGATGGTGGAAGAAATCATTAAAGACAATGCTGTGAAAACCAGTGAAAATAAAGATGAGATATAATATCATTGGATCTACCTCTCTAAAAGGCCATAGATTTAATTTATCTAAAGACAAAGCAATCTCTAGATATTTGAGAGTTGGGAGTCCATGGTTCAATTGGAGATTTGTCAATAATTTAGTTTTAGTCCAACCCAATACAGTGACAAAATAAGTCTGAACAGAGTAAATCATTATGTACTGATATATATTCTAGTTTATACACAACTTTTGGAGAAAGCAGGTTATAGGCACTGTTTCCACTTCCTCTTCTCTCAGTCACTTCTCAACCCACTGCAATCTGGCCTCCACCTCCACCACTCTACTGAAATTGCTCTGAGAAAGGTCAGTAATGATGTGGTTGTCAAACACATTAGCCTCTTTTCAGCTCTCAGCCTACTTTTCCTCCCAGCAGAATTTGATATTGTTGATCATTTCCTTCCTTGTAAAGTTCTTTCTTGGCTTCGAAGATAAGTAATCTCTTATTCTTCCTGGATGTCTCTGATTGCTCTTTGTTTTTCTCCCAGTTTCATCTCTTCTGCTGGAGTTTTCCAAGGGAGCTACTATGTTTTCTCACTTTACATGCTCTTCCTGAATGATCTCATGCAGTACTGAAGTTCCAACTATTACCTATGTCTCTCTCAAATATGGATTTATCAACTCTTTCTTGAGCTTTTGATCTGTAATTGGATTTACTATAACTCTTCAGGCTCAATATTGCCCCCTCAAACCTTGTTTTTAGTTTCTTTTGTTGTTTTCCTTGTCTCAGTTATCAGCAATCCTATTTATTCTATTGCCCAAGCTAGAAATCTTGGAGTAATCTTTTCTTTTTCACCTTTCCTTACTACCCATATTTAAGTCTGGTCCATTCGACCTCTGAAATGTGTCTAGTATCCATCTGTGCCTTTCCATTACTACTGTTGCTGTCACAATCCAAGTTCTTATTTTTTGCTTGGAATTTTTCATAGTGGTTTCCTAACTGGACTTGCCTCTCTGAATCTGGTTAGTCTCTATTCCTATCTGTTCTTTTTTGCTGCCAGGGTTATCTTTTTTTCCTTTTCTTTTCTTTTGGGTGAGGAAGATTCACCCTGAGCTAACATCCATTGCCCATCTTCCTCTTTTTTTTTTTTTTTTTTGTCTTGGGGAAGATTAGCTCTGAGCTAACATCTGTGTCAGTCTTCCTCTATTTTGTATGCAGGATGCCTCCACAGCATGGCTGACAAGTGGAGTAGGTCCACGCCTGGGATCTGAACCTGTGAACCCAAGCCACTGAAGCAGAGCATGTGGAATGTTAACCACTTGGTCATGGGGCTGGCCCCCAGAGTTATCTTTTTAAATGATGGATTTGATCATATTACTTCCACGTTTAAAATTCTTTTTCCTATGTCTTTATGCTTTGAGAGCTGCCTGCCTAACTTCTAAAAACATTATCTTCTATGAGTTCCACTGCTGGTCCACAGGAATGGACCTCCAGAAGCCATATGTATTCCAAACAAGTCCCCACTCTTCACTCATAGTTGATTGAAACAGGAGTAGAAACCTGAACGGGGCCAATCACACTCCCTCCTGTAAAAAGTACACTTATGAGCTATGAGGTTACCAGATTTTAATATCGTAAAACGGAGAAGGAGTAAACAGACTGAGAAAGAAAAGGAGAAAGAGTGACAAAGTACTGACAATACTCCAGACCCTTCCTAGGCTGCTACTGCTTTCCTGCTCTTGGAGTCTATGAGACACTTGTATCCTAATAGTAAACACCCTCATTTATTCATTCATTCGTTTGTTGTTAAGTTCACCAAAGTAGATATCTGTTATTTGCAACTCAAAGAGTCTTAGTAATTATGGTTATCAACAAGTCAGGTTCAAATTCTTTGGCAGGCATGCAACACCCTTCAAAAACTAGCTTTTGAGCTTCAAGTTTCATCTCTTTTCACTGCCTCTACTCTCCATTATAGCCTCAAAAGATAAGAACTTTCCCTCAACCTTATGTCTCCATGGGACGGTCTTCTTCCTTTCCCAAGTATGCTTCTTTCTCAGAAGCACGCGTACTCTTTGTTCTTTCTAGTTTTTGTTATTCATAGCTTTGTTTACCTTTCATTAGACTCTAATCCCCCACTATACCCTCTCCCCTCCTTCTCCAGTTTAGACTCCTTTGGCCATCATTCTCTTGAGAACATCCTTGATGACCGTACTCTTTTCTCAGACTTCTTTATTAATACTCCCTTTTCCCTGAATCATCAATCTCTTTGTCTGTACTAGAGCATTTCCATCAGTGTACAAATACACTCTAGTATCTCCTCTTGATCCAATAATTTCCTCCAGCTCTCATTCCATTTTTCTGCTTCCTTCAAAACTAAACTTCTTGAAAGAGTCTATTACTCCTTCTTCCTCCATTGCTTTACTTCCCATTCACTCTTTGGTCATCTCTAATCTGAATTTTATTCCAATAAATTCTACTTAAATTGCTTTAGTCATGATTACCATCAACTTCCGTTTTGCCATATCCAGTGGATACTTTTCTGCCCTTATCTTCACCACTTAGCACCCCTGAACATATTTCATCACTTCCTTCTTGAAATACTCTCCTCTTTTAGGGAGATTTTTGGATTCTGAGGTTCTGATGCTCCAGAGTTTTCTCCTCCTTCTCTGGTTACTCCTTCTCATCCTCCTTGGCTCCTTTTCTATCCAAGCTTTCAACGTTGGAGTTGACCTATTCTTCCCCATCTGTGTAGATACTTCCTCAATCATCCCATTCTTGTAAGCCAGAAACCTGAGGGTCATTATTGATTCTTTTCTCTCCCTCACTCACATTCTATCCCTCAGCAAGTCCTATCAAATTTCTCTTCAGATGTATTTAGAGCTGCTCACTTTTTTCTGTCTCCAGTGTAATCTCTCTAATTCACTACCTCAATCATCTCTCACCTGGACTTCTGCAAAAGCTTCCTAACTCATCTCCAAGCCTCCACTTTTGTTCACCCTCTAATCTATTTTACATTTTGAAAAAGGAATACTCTATTAAATATATAAATTGTATCATGCCATTTTATTGCTTAAAACTATTTAATGGATTCATATTGCACTTCGAATAAAACCCAGACTCTACCATGACCTACCAGGCTGTGAATTTAATAACACCACCTATTATTCCACTTTCAACGTGTTCTACTATCCATTTCTGCTCCAGCCATTAGATTCTTTCAGGTCCTTGAACATGCCAAGTTCTTTCCAACCTCAAGTGTTTTGAACATGTTATTTCCCCGTTAGAAACTCTCTATGCACTTTGAATTCTTGGTTTCTTTTTTTTTTTAATTTTTTTTTATTTTTTTCCTTTTTCTCCCCAAAGCCCCCCAGTACATAGTTGTATATTCTTCATTGTGGGTCCTTCTAGTTGTGGCATGTGGGACGCTGCCTCAGCGTGGTTTGATGAGCAGTGCCATGTCCGCGCCCAGGATTCGAACCAACGAAACACTGGGCCGCTTGCAGCGGAGCGCGCAAACTTAACCACTCGGCCACGGGGCCAGCCCCTGAATTCTTGGTTTCTTATCATTAAAATCTGAACACAAATGTTTCCTCCCTAGACAGGTATTTTATGATCATCCAATACGAAATAGTGCCCTCTACCTGACCAAAAGTCTTCATCACAACATTATAATCATTCCCTTCATAACATTTATCATAAATTGTATTTTTTTTATTTCCTTGTTTATTATCTTTCTCCTTCACTAGATAGTAAGCTTCTTGAGGACAGGTATCATTTTCCTTGTTTGCCACAGCATACCCTGGCACATATGTTCATGGCACAGAGTAAATGCCTAATAAAGAAGTGTTGAATTAGTGAATAAGTCAATGAACGTTTACATGCTAGACTTCCTCTTTACCACTAATCTCTAACTGACTGGGAGCTTCTCAAATGCAGGACCATATCTTATTCACATTTGTATGCCGCACTTGAGCATGATTCCTGATCCATAAAAAATAGTTGATAAATGCTTAGTAATTTTCAGCTAAAATGAATACAAATCATCAGACATTTTTGTAAAATAACTGCTTCACACTGCTGTGCTCTGCATCATCTGAAGAAATTCTGCCATTTATACAAGACCAAAATTGTTCCTTGGCTTGTAATAGCTAATTTATCCCTTATTCATTCATTCATCAAATATTGAGAGCCTACTATGTGCCAGGCAATGTCTAAGCTCTGGGGATATAAGAATGAAAAAAATGTAAAAAAGAAAAGAAAAACAACCCTTCCCTCATGAAGTTCATATTTCAGTAAGAATAATATCTCAATGATTCTGGTTTAATTAGTGAGGCTTAAGACTTGGTATATAATATTATAAAATCTACTGAGGTGATTCTAAAGTACAGCTAGGGTTGAGAATCATGACTTTAGGATGACACACTCCTTATTGACTTTTTTAAACTATGCATCTTTAGTGACAACTTTTTCTATCAGAGTGTGGATTAGCTTTCAATGTGTCACTACTTGCTTTTTAACTTACGAGATTTTAGGATAAAATGAATATGCAATATAAAATGCCATGTTATAATGATTTACTCTGCTTAACTAAGCACAGAATCCTTTCCAATGGAGTGGACCAATTTGAATTTTCTCCCACTTAGAATGTAAATTTGAATACTGAAGGCAAAAAGAATTTTAACAAGGAACAGGAAATATCTTTAGTAGTTTCTTTTTCCCAGGTAAGTACTGTTTTGTAAGATTGGAAAATTTCTTGCTCCTTTTTTATTTTGTCTTCTCATTGCTTTCTATATTTAGTATTTATATTTGATTGTATGGAGAACTATATACAGTGATAACTTCTCATGGAGAATAATTATATGCAATCGGTCTATATTCTCTAATGGTTTTGAGAAATTGAAATTTTATGAGAATATGTAGTTGATAGATTTCTGATACCATTTTTTTTGAGGTAAAATATAGGTATAATTTGGTGAGTTACAATAGATGAACACAGCCATGTAAGCATTAGTTCAAAAAAGATATGGAACATTTTCATTACTCCAGTAAGTTATATAGGGTCCCATCTAGCCGATCTCCACTCACCATATGCAACTGATATTCTGATTATATCACCATAGAGATATTTTGCCTGTTTTCGAGCTTCTCATAAAAGGAATCATGTAGTATGTGCTCCGTTGTGTCTGGCTTCTTTCAAACAAGATAACATGCGTCATATTTTTTCATGTTGTTGCACAATATTACATTCTTTTTTTCTATTGCTGAGTAGTATTCCATTGTGTAAATAGATCATAGTTTATTTATCTGTTGATTGTCATTTGAGTTATTTCTGCTATTAACATTTGTTTTCAAGTATTTTTGGACATATGTTTTCATTTCTCTTGAATAAATACCTAGGAATGGAAATGCTAAGTCATGGAATACTTTACTTTACAAGAAACTGCCAAAACTTTTGTCCAAAGTGGCTCTATCATTTTACACTTTTACTGGCAAGGTCTGAAAGTTCCAGTTGCTCCACATCCTTGTCAACATTTGTTATTGTCATCTTTTAAATTTTAGCTATTTTAAGATTGTGAAATGGTATTTCATTGTGTTTTTAATTTGCATTTTCCTGATGACTAATGAAGTTGAGCACTTTTTCATATGCTTATTGTACTTTTTTCTTTTGGGGGAAGATTAGCCCTGAGCTAACATCTCCTGACAATTCTCCTCTTTTTGCTGAGGAAGACTGGCCCTGAGCTAACATCTGTGCTCATCTTCCTCCACTTTTATATGTGGGATGGCTACCACAGCATGGCTTGCCAAGTGGTGCTGTGTCCACACCCGGGATCCGAACTGGCGAAGCCCCAGCCGCCGAAGCAGAATGTGTGCACTTAACTTTTATATAGTTTCATTTCTCTGCTGAGATTTGCCCATTGTCCATTCATTTTGATCATGTTTTTCTTAAGTGATGAATATCTTCATAGTTATTTCTTTAAAGTCCGTACCTGCTAATTTTGACATCTAGGCCCACTTGATATCTCTTTCTATTAACTCTTTTTTCATTTGACTAGGGGTTATGCTCTTTTGTTTCTCAGCATGTCTAGTGCTTTTTGATTGCAGACTGGATATTGTGGACGATACATTGTAAAGACTCTGGATTTCATTATATTCCTTTGAGAAGTGTTGATTGTTGTGTGACAAGGCAATTAAGTTACTGGCTAATCAGCATGAACTTGTGGAGGCTTGCTTTTTATATTTTGTTTGGGAAGATTTTGCCCATAATCTTAAGAGTTAGTTTTGCCCTTAGTCTTAGGATATACAATTTATTCCTAGATAGTAGTCTTTTTCTCAACAGTTGAGATTGTTCTGGGATCTCAATGGAAAGCTTGAGGCATTTACCAAGCCCCTTCAGCTTGACTGCACTCAAACTTCAAACTCCATTTTTCCCAAGGTAGTCAACAGCTGGATTCCTTGCCCTGTTTTTTCAAAGCTTCCAGCTGTTTCTTTTCCCTGGTCTCCTTGGTATCTGCCCTAGACATGTACAATTTGGAGGTTACCCAAGAATTTGAAGGTAGTTTATATCGACTTTGGGGATTGACTTCTATAACCCTCTGTTTTCTGGATTTATGCCCTAAATTTCCAGTTACTTTGAAAACCCCAAATTCCGTCCTCTAATACTTAAGGAAGTAAGATTGTGCTTTCTGGTTATGTTCTCATTGCTTCATACCCTCAGGGGGAAAAAATGTATAAATATGGACCTATTGAGTGCAATTTCCTTCTTCTTCAAAGGGTCAAATTCTTCATTAGTTCCTGCTTCTTTTGATCACTCTACAGTGCCTTCAAATAATGTGTGTGTGTGTGTATTTTTTCTGAGAGTTTGTAATTAATGTCTATAAAAGATTTAGTCTGATACTAGCTGCTCTGCTATTACAGTACTGTTACCATTATTGTAAGGACAAATTTCCCTATATACGCCCTCTCCTTATAATCCCTCTTGATGACATAACAAGAATTGTGGAGCATGGTCCCAACAGAGGGGACTGAGGTTATTTAAGGAAGAGAGTAGCCAAATTCTCATTTCAACATAAATTGCCTACTAGATTGTGTTATAATGCTCTTGTATTGTTTTTCCTGGGGGTAAAGGATGAAATCATAACATGAGAATGCTGAGATGTTACTGATAATTAAGAATAAACTTGTGATTGTCACAATTAATAAACATGCCAATTATTGCTAGATTGACCTAAAGTAGAGAAATCAATATTTTGAGGGATTTCCAGTGAATACCAAGTATTATGGACTGAATTGTGTTCCCCCAAAATTCTTATGTTAAAGCCTTAACCCCCAATGTGACTGTACTTGGAGATAGGGCCTTGAAGAAGTAATTAGGATCAAATGAGCTCATAAGGGTGGGGCACTAATCCAATAGAACTAACATCCTTACAAGAAAAGGAAGAGACACCAGATCTCACTCTCTCTGCACACTCACACAGAGGAAAGCCCATGTGAAGATGCACCCACAGGGTGGTCTTCTGTAAGCCAGGAAGAGAGCTCTCACCAGAAACTGAATTTGCCTGAACCTTGATCATGGACTTCTTCTGAAAGAAAATAAATTTCTGTTGTTCAAGCCACTCAATCTGTGGTACTTTGTCATGGCAGCCTGAGCAGTTTACTACATCAAGCTTGAAATCTTGTTGACTATTCATTATTAAACTCATGATTCTAATTACTAGGGTTTATAACACATAGCTATTTAAACTCTTTGAGCAGATAATACTATTTTTTTTCCTTAGATTTTCTCTTCCTCTCCTTTTGCTATATACTTTGGGATTATTCATATTCACAAATAAGAAGATGGGGCCTGATGCTTAAGATTTCTTGAATGATTCTGAAATTCTCTAGGAACATGGAAAACCTGACAGTGAAATGCAGTATCTCAATCATGGTATTTCAAAATGTGGCATCAAACTTACTTCGGCTTCATATAATGTCCAGCTGGAATCCAAACATTAGACAGTGTAAGGAATCTTTCACCATCATTCCTGGTTTACTCTTGACAAGGGGGAATGTTTTTAGTTTTTCCAGTTTAGTTCTTAGGACTATATTGCTAGTGTTGCTACACAAAATAAACATTTTGTCAAAAGAATCTATAACCCAACACTGTAGTTGATTTTATGTAATTTTTTAATAACATAGTATGACATTTTACTTAGTGTTCCATTATATGGTGTAGCATAATGCTGATTTATTGTCAGTTTTTAACGAGTTTTAACCACACAAAGGAAATAGCTTAAAATCTAAGGGGGGAAAGGGCATTTAAAGGTATTAGACAACTACAACTTCAGAGAAAGTCCACTTTATTTCATCTTTAAAATCCTGTATACTTTATACTATATAGTAAGTTGACTGGATTTACCACAATATCTATAATATCACATGTGTTGTGATTTTATAATCAAAGAGACTATTGCTTCATTCTTCTGTAGAGCTGCCACCATGGTGAAAAAATATCACGTTTAGACATTTATGGGTCTGTTGGAAATGAATGTTTATTTAAAACCTGAGTTTAGG
This sequence comes from Equus caballus, assembly GCF_041296265.1. Taxonomy (NCBI): domain Eukaryota; kingdom Metazoa; phylum Chordata; class Mammalia; order Perissodactyla; family Equidae; genus Equus; species Equus caballus. Next base: position 74,857,161 of record NC_091687.1, read on the forward strand.
TATTCAGTATGAAAGGAGAGACACATTTACTGGCTAACAAATTGCTGGGCTACATTATTATCTGATTATATTACTGTGATATGTCATGGGATAGATATTGAAGTGGCTTTAAACTCTTAAATTTCCCATAATTACATCTTAGATTACATATTTAGCATCCCTATTTTATAGATGAAGAAACAAAGTTTCATAGAAGCTGATCGCAGAGATTCCTCAAAGAAGTGAAAAAACACATTTTAAAATTGATGTCTTTCATTTCCCCGTATTTGAATTCAGTTGTAAACATGTCTCTTTGATAATCATTTCTCTAAGTGTATCATGTCCCATGGATGTAGGAACACAGATAGAGCTCTCTGTTTGCAAATGTTAAATGTTTATTTCTGTTACTTGAACTGAAAAAAAAAAACTACACTATGAGAATGAGAAATGACAACTAAGAATGAGAAATGGGATTGCATTGACAGTGCAGGTGAGTAGCAAAAATACCTTGAGTTTTTTAGAGAAGGGCACTAAAAAGCTCAATACAAAACGTATAGTCAAAGAAAACAAGAAAATGCCAAGTTAAATCTTTTAAAATGTAATCAACAATATTCAACAATATTTAGACATTTCTAAGTTATTGTAAATCTTAACTGACTCAGTTATTTTGCACCTTGAATGGCTCTAACAGATGTTAGATTTCATACATAATTTGGGAGATATAAAACCCTTACTTTTTCAGATAGCATACTCCATATTATCACTATGCTTTCTGATGCTGCGGAGTCAGTTATTAATTTAGATGCAGTACCATTCTGGAACTTTGTCAATTACCAGAAAGCATTGAATGTATATTACTGAAAAATTATCTTGGCTCCCGGGTGAAAGAACCCACTTTACATTCTCGCTTATTTATGGACCTATCTGTTCATCCTTTGTTAATTCATGTAAAGTTGAAAAAAAGACAGGGAAGGAAGTAGACGGTTTTAGGGTTAGTAGCAAAATTATTACACAAAGAATGGAACGTGAAAAAGATGCTTATTCATAATAATTAGGTTTTTGAGTAGATATGCAGAGGCAATAGGTCTTCTCCAGATAACTTCACCATAAGGTGCTATGTTACATTGAAAGCAAGACCAAATTTGCCACAAATGTATCCAAACATTACGTAGCAATGTTTACTGGAAAAAAGTCATACAATGTGCTCTGTGAAGTGCATCATTTTAGGCACTCTCACAGATCCTTGCATACACGTTTCAATACAGATGAACAAGACTATATTTTAATGTCAAATATAGCTAACCTTTTAGTTAGAGTCAAGTGACAAAATCTTCCATTAGACAGTCAAGTCATTTATTCATAATCCTAAACCAGGGCTTTATTCTAAAAGGTGTAGGATACTGGGCTGCCTAGATACTAAGCTATTCATTCAAAAGTGGGAAAATTTGTGCAATATTTCTAGCCAATGTGTACATCTTAAACACCATTCATTTCACCAGTGGAAAATCCCTGCTAACAACTAGCAAAGCCTCTGGTGCTGATTGGAGATAAAGATACTTGAAAGGCTGGGGTAACAGCCTCTGTATCGTAGGCTTTGATTAGAGCTACGCAAAGCTAACCAACCACCCATGAAGTATATGTTCCTGATTAGGACACTTCAAATGATAATTATCTGCTCCCAGGGTAAAATTAAACTGAAACTCATATATCTAACTACACCAGAGTATTGTAGAGTAAATTAGACAATATAGAGGAATTTCTTTAAAATTTTAAAATAATAATTTGGGTTTTATTTTTAATATAGATAAATAAAATAATGAAAATAAATATTGGTCTAAAATTCCATCACCCAGGTAATATGTTGACATGTTAAATAAATAAATATGGTTAGAAAAATTCATGCTGTAGGGAAAGACAGAAACCAAAACGTTGAAGCATCTCTCGTTCATCGCCTTCCACACATCTTCACTCACAACCCAGTCTCTTTTGCCACGTCTCCAGAGATAGGCACTATTTTCTTGCTTTCTTCCAGAAAAAAATAAAATCAGATATGTTCTTCTCTCTTTCTCACAAAACGATCATCTTTTTCTTATTGATTTATATGAGTTCTTTATAAATTAAGGAAATCAATCCTTTTTTATGCGTTACAAATTTTTTTCCTCATGTATTGTGTGACTTTGTTTATATTTATAATTGTAGTTTTCACCATACAGAATTTTTTCCAGATTGATTTGAAATACAACTTTAACATAAGAAAAATCTCTTTACATATTGTGCTTTTTAAAAAAATTGAGATATAATTGACATATGACATTGTGTAAGTTTAAGGGGTACAAGGTGTTGCTTTGATACATTTATATGTTGCAATATGATTACCACAGTAGCATTAGCTAACACCTCCATCATGTCACATAACTGTGCTCTATTTCTTGTCTTTTGTTCCATTGATCTATTTCTTCTCAACTTCCAAACTATTTCATTATGGAAGCTACATGGTGTCTCAAGAGCTAGTAGGGCTAGCTCCTTTCATTCTTCCCTTTGAGAATTTTCTCAACTATCTTTCATGTTTACTTTTCCAGATGATCTTTAGCATAAATTTTTCAGTTGGAAAAACAAATCCTTTTGCTCTTTTAATTGTCATTGCATTTAACTTATAATTAGAGGAGAAGTGACATCTTTACAATATTGTCTCCCTTGTGTACAGTGCATGGTGTATGTTATAATTTCTTTAAATCTTTTTTATCTATTCCCTAGTATAGTTTTAAAGTTTTAGGTGTATAGACTCTGTATATTTTCTGTTAGTTTATAGTTAGATATTTTGTCTCTTTATTGTTCTTATAAATGGGATCGTTTCTTCCTGTATAGTTTCTGTCTTGTTATTGCTTGAATATTGGAAAGCTATTTATTTTTAATGTTAATTGTGTACTCCATGGACTTATGAATTTTCTTATTATTTCTGATAGTTTTCAATTACCCTTAAAAATACAGACACATAAACACACACACATACACACATTCACAAACATACCTGCTCTTAATTAGAAATAGTAAAGATATGGATATATGTATTATTTATTGAATCTGCACAAAATTTAGTGCCAAAAGTGAGACAGGAACCAGCCTAACCAGGCAAGGCCATTTGCAAGGCCCGTGGCCTAACAATATAAGGCCCCTAACCAATCTGTAAGCCAGGAGAATCAGATAGAGACCACCAAGATCCACATTCCGCAGCTTCTGGACTCTCCTGGCTTTATGTACGTGCCCTAGCACCCAGGAGTCCATTGAAGGTGACCCTAGCCCCATTACCATACTAAAAATCACATCCATGGGTGAAGAGCTAGCATGCTAATGGTGTGTGCAATGCATGTGGTGAGATGATGAACAACAGCACAAGCGCAAGCACAACCCCACCTCTACATGCCATGACAAGGCACTCTTCCCCAGCCTTTGCCTAACCAAAGCTCCAGTCTCACTCCCTCATGAGCTGGTCACCTGCCCCTTACCTTTCTGTACCGGCTCCCTTGTGCCTTTCCTGTGCACAAGCTAATAAACTTGTACTTTTCTCCTCTCGTTTGCTGTCTCTCTTGATTTCTATCCTGGAGGACATAAGAACCCAGTGTGCTGGTAACAAAAGGGTAAAGTATCTTGCAAAAGTTTATTTCCACCTCAAGCAGAATGGACAGACTAGATATGAATGTTATTTAGGCAATGACTGTATTGGACAAAGGAGAAAAAGAATTGTGGCTATTTATAGCATTGTTACCGTCGTTGAACTCTTTGTCTGAAAGGGTTAGGATTTACAACTATGACTGAAACACTGCAATTTTGTGAACAGTTTGGGAAAAAGGTAATAGGTTAATCAATTATTCAGACTTTCTGACATTATTTCAAGATTTAAATCTGACAACATAACCTAATTGGGCCGTTAGCCTTACTCTACCTTTTTTATTGAGCCTTTTTTTTTTGTTTTTACCTCTTTGCTTTTATCATGGGCAAGGGGAAAAAAAGCAGAAACTGCATGAACCCAGTTCATAAATGAAAAGAGGGCAGAGACAGCTCCTTCCATCTCCACCAAATAGATCTAACATGAGGAGCAGTAACTTTCAGGCCTGAAGTGACTGAGCCCAAAGTAGAGGCTGCTGTGTTAGGAGTGGCCCCCAGGGAGCCTGGGGCAGAAGTGGGGACTAGGAAGTGACCACGAGTCCCTGAGAGCCAGGTGATAGACTTCTGTAGGTAACATTCTCCGCCAGCATATAGGAACATAATATTTTGAAATAAGTATTTTCTTGAAAGTTTTCTCATAAGATTTCTGAGATGTGTTGCTTATTTCCTCCCCAAGTGTTTGCTACCCATTCTAGAGACCTGACCTAACCTCAGATAGAAAATGGCTTCAGATCGGTTTCAGATAGTAACAAATTCAAAATGATGACTTTTTAAATGTGATGACCTTTTTCAATTGTCTCCTCACTTGCTAAACTCATCCTATGTATCTGTGAGTGACTGAAAAGAATTGTACTTAATATTTGTGACTCTGCAAAATAATTTTACAAATAAATAATTTCTCTAGGTCTAGACCAATAGACTCTTTACATTTAAAATGTCTATAGATATGAATGAAATAAAATAAACTTATGTTAGGAATAATACACCAAATAGTACACTGAAAAATAAAACAAAACAACTTCCTTAAGAATTAGCATAAATGTGCAAGTACATTATGCAGGTATGGAAAAAATAGCCTTCTTATATTGTAAAAGTGAAGAAGAAAAATGCACTTTGCATAATATTCTTCTTAAGTTTTATGACATAGAGAAACTTATTTTTAAATAAGTTATTTACTTTAGAGAAGTTTCCTATTATTCAGGTATTAGATAAATTAATTCAAGAAGTCATCAGAAGGGTTGGGAGTATAGACAGATTTTTTAATATTATAGACTCCTTGTTCATGATCATTAGAATGTAAACCTGGGAAACATCTTTTTGCCCATTTGTTGTTTTGTCCACAGAGCGTAGAATAGTGCCTAGAACAGTGCCTGGCACATAATGGGCATTTAGACATAAATGAATCAGCAATGTTTGGGAAAATATATATAAGTATGATTTTATCTGTGTCAACTTGAACCTCATTCAGGGCAAATTAGCACTTAATTTGTGGATTTTTTTGCATAATTAAACTCCAAGATCCTATTGTCAATTTTGTTCTTTAAAGTGAATTCTTTTTAACCACTTTAATCATTCTTTTACTTAAAAATGAAAGGCTTTAATATATTAATTATATTAATTCAATAGAGTCATATTATAATATATTGCTTTCCTCATTGGCTCAGAATTTAAAAAATAAAAGACAAAAGTTATGGTAATGGCTAACATGCATGCCATTTACTCTATGCCATGCATTGTTGTAAGCATCTACATGTGTTAACTCTAATCTTCTGTTGTGGGCTGCAATGTGTCCATTTAAAAATATGGACACTTCACAATTTTCTTTATAGCTATGAATGACTACCTGCTCTAGTTCTGTCCAATGAGATGTAATCAGAAGTCATTAGACAGGGAATCCAGGAAAGGCACAGACTCAGTGGACAGTGCCTGAAAGTGAAGCAGCCTTCTTAAGGATGAGAGGAAGGAACCCCATGCTAAGGATCATGGGGTGGAAAGGAAAGGCATAAGAAATATGGTACTAACTGGGACTGCCTACTTTACATGAGAAAACTTAATTCCTGTATAAGTCACAGTAGTCGTGTTTCTATTACATGCCTCTGAACTCTAAATCCTTAACTGACTCAGGTGATAACAGAAATATTTTCCTTTTAGCAATTCATTCATTCTTTCATTCAACAAATATTTGTTGTACACTATGTGCCAGACACTGTTCTAGGTGTTTGGGAGGTATCATTTCACAAAATAGACAAAGATATCTGCTCTCAGAGAGCTTATATTGCAGAGATGGTGGACAAGCAATAAATAATAAACATAATGAGTTAATTATTTAATTTATTAGAAGATGATAAGTGCCGTGAGAAAGAGAAGGTAGAGCAAGATAAGCAACATCAATAGTGCCAAGAAGAAGGTAAAGTTGCTGTTTTAAGTAGAGTGGGCATGTAGCCGGATTGAAGAGGTGACATGGAATATGGACTTGAAGGAGGTAAAAGATAATTGCAGGTGGATGGCACAGCCAACGTGGAAGTCCTAAGTGGCCGGATGGCTCGTCTGTTTGAGGAACAGCATGGAGGTCAATGTGGTTTAGGTGGAGTGAGCCAGGGAAAGAGGTCAGAGAGGTAATGTGGGAGGTGGAGTTGGGTGGGGTAGACCATGTAGGGCCTTGTGGGCCACTGTAAGGACTTTGGTTTTTACTCTGAATGAAATAGACAACTTCTGCAGGGTTTTGAGCAGAGAAGAGCAGACTTAAAATGATCTCTGTGGCTTTTGTGTTGAGGATAGACTATAGGGGAGAAAGGATAGAAACACAGAAGTTTGGAGGCGATTGTAATAACTCAAGGTGTAGTAATTCAGGGTGGCCCAGCTCAGTGCTAGCCCTGCCAGGGGAGAGGGGAAGGAGTGAGAGGTGGTCAGATTCTGACGTATTTTGAAGGCAGAGCCATCAAGATTTCCTAAAGATTAAATGTGGGTTGTGGGAGAAGGAGATGATCAAGAATTATTCCAAGGGAAATGATGTAGACGCTTTTAAAAGAACTTATCTTCTGTAGCTCTTATAGCTAATATAGTATAAAAAGCCTGTTACCTTATCTGGAACCCCAGAAAACAGTGTCTTCAGGATACATTAGAAAATTCCAAGGGTTAGAAAGTCCAAGCTAAACAAATAAATCTTGGAAGACTCCTCAATTAATGATGACTGGATGTTCTAGACACTTCAGGGTTTCTGAACAAGCTGCCTAACTTGGGCATTGTCAAGTTTTGTGAAAATCTTCCCTTTCAGCAAGAGTGGAGTTGATTGACTGCAGGTATTGGTCATGAGAGTTGCCTCAGGACCTTCTTTCTGTCCAATGGGTATTCACAACATTAGGCTTGTACAGGTAGAATTAATGTAACTGCTGAGAACTAGAGGCAGTATACCGAAGGCTAGAACAAGACGATCTGAGAACTAGGAAAAATAAGTGAAATTCTAAGAGCTAAATTACTAAAACCTTCATACAATTGATTAAATTAGCAAATCTAATGTTTAAAATCTGTATGTTTAAAATATGATTATATGTGAAAGGAGCTAGAGCCTAATTGATGATATTAACATATCTGAAGACAGATTGGTTTACAGTAGAGAGAAAATCTGCAGGGATCTGGAGAAGAACAGGAGCAGGGGTCTGTATGTGTTTTCTCTCACACTGCTTACTCTGATCAAAACATATGTGCAGTTTTACAATTGCCTGTATTGGAGAATTGCTTTGGACTAGCTTGAGGAATAAAAATTAGTTTATCAAAAACCTTCTTTTTTTGGGTTCCTGGACCCAATTCCAGCATAGGTACCTATGTGTGTATGTGTGGGGCGGGGGGTTCCCCATTCCAACAAGTAATGATTGGGATACCAACTAGGTGTACTACAATTCAGCTCAATTCTGACAGGATCTACCTAGAGATGGTATCAGATTCCACAGGTTGAGGGCTCAGTCTTACAATATTGCTTCTCCCTAACCACCCCCCAACCCCAATTCAGAGGCCAGTCACAAGCCCAGGTTGTTACCTGTGCTTCTGATTTACTGGCTCTAGTTCAAAAGTTCCCACAACCCCCTCCTTGGGTTCAATTAATTTGATAGAGCAGCTCACAAAACCCAGGAAACTAATTTACTCACTAGATCACCAGTTTATCATAAAAGGATATAACTCAGGAACAGCCAGATGGAAGAGATGCATAGGGCAAGGTATGAGCAAAGGGTGTGGAGCTTCCATGCTCTCTCTAGGTGTGACACTATTCTCAAATAGCCATATGTTCACCAACTCAGAAGCTCTCCATACCCCATCCTTCTGGATATCTATGGAGGCTTCATTACATAGGCCTGATTGATTTAATAATTGGTCACTGGTGACTGAACTCAATCTCCAGCTCCTCTCTCCTCCCCAGAGGTGGGGGAGGGGACTTAAAGTTCCAACTCTCTGGTCACAGGGTTGGTTCCCCTGGCAACCAGCCCCCATCCTTAGGCTACCTAAAGGCTTTCCAAAAGTACTTTCATTAACATAACAAAAGACACCTTTATTGCTCTTATCCCTTAGGAAATTCCAAGGGTTTTAGGGGCTCTGTGCCAGAAACAGGGATGAAGGACAAATATATATTTCTTCTTGTAAATCATAATATCAAACCTTCCTAGCCCACTCAGAAGTTTAAGCCAAAATAAAGACCACTCTCTGGCCTCGAAGAAGAAAAAGATACCTGTACATTTGGATATTGCAGACATTCAAGATTTCATAGACTCTTATTTCTCAGTCCTGGTACTAAAATAAGATTAAGTTGACTGTGTTCTTTCTCAAGACAGCCTGGTCTGAAAACAGATGGGATGTTAATCATCCCACTAAACTATTCTCTAATTTTCTGAATCGTATTGTTCTCTGTTTATTCCTGCTTTCTTGAAGAATATCTTGTGAAATCTCTTTACAACTATTTGTAATTTGGCCAGACTAAAAGTGTGAATGCCTTGGACACAAATTCATAATCAGCTGAACTAGTTTTCTCCCAAGATGTTTTAACCTTACCTTTGAAATGGTGAAAGCACTTTCACGAAGGAGCAGGACTATGTACATACAACTTTCTTTTCTCCTGTTTCAGCGGAAGAAGTATTTTGCTTCCCTTCTAGGTCTTAACCACTCTGAACTGATTTATTTTTTCATTAAAAGTCCATGTAGCATTTATTTTGTACCAGCTACTTTGCCAGATCCTGAAAATATATCAGTAAACACAATATGATGCTTGCCCTTAAGGATCTCACAGTCTAGAAGGAGATATGAATGTATGTGAGATGAACTACAATAAAAGATTGTGGGGGAAGTGGCCACCCCAAGACATGTCTCTTTGGCATGAGGAGTATTTTGGGCTGGTTGCTTTTAAAAACTGCAGACATGAGAGAAACTCTGAAAAGCAGAAGTTACCCTTTGTTAAGAGACATTTACATTTGTACAGGAAATCCCCATCTGTAAAAGTGTCTCCCTCTCTATACCAGGAAGAAGAGGGGAATGACCTTATCTCTAGAACTAATCAATGCAGAAGGCAAGGACTTAAATCTGCATAAAAATCTTACTCTTACTTCCTGTGCTTTCCTGGTTACCTCCCATAACTGAGTCCCTCCACCCCCAATATCCTTTGTCTTTAGTGGAGGGTAGTATTTAAAGTGAGAGCTTCTGCCATTTTGGCAAGTTGCTTGGTTTACCTGAGCCTCTCCCATGTATACATGTTATGAAGCTTTGTTTAATTTTCTCCTGTTGTTCTGTCTCATGTGAATTTAATTCGTTGTCTGGCCAGAAGGACCCAGAGTGGGTAGAGTTTCCTCCCCTACAAGATGCTAAAGGTTTAGAAAGAAGTGTGGATAAAGACCTAGGATCTCAGATAGTTCAACGAGTGATTCAAATCTGGTTGTTAATGTTGGCTTCATATAGGACCTTTGAGTTCATCTTAAAAAATGATTATGAAGCTGCCAAATGTGAAGAAAAAGTCCAAGGGCCTTTCAAGGCAGATGGGTATAACAGTGGGCAGGAAGGAGTTAAGAGTAAATGAGGCTGGAGAAATAATTTTTTCCCCTATTATAACAAAATTAGAATTTTTTTCCTGATAAAGGAAACCACCAAAATAAAAGTGTTTTAACCAAAAATGCAAAAGAATATATCAAGTTTACTATTTTTCAGAATCTTTAATTTTTTTTTCTTCTTCTCTCTCCAAAGCCCCCCAGTACATAATTATATATTCTAGCTGTAGGTCCTTCTGGTTGTGCTGTGTGGGATACTGCCTCAGCATGGCTTGATGAGCGGTGCCATATCTGTGCCCAGGACCCGAACCAGAGAAACCCTGGGCCGCTGAAGTGGAACGTGCAAACTTAACCACTTGGCCACAGGGCCAGCCCCCTAGAATCTTTTATTTTACTATTAGGTGCTAATCTAAATAAAAATTTTAAAAATAATTTGGCAACTGAAAATACAGAGAGTTTATTTTCTGTCACTGAAAGTGTCTTGTAAGCTAGTGTGGGATCACAAATATCTGTTTCCAAATATTCAACATTATTGTTTTATCAAAATCTTAATATAATCATATCATTAAGAAATATGAGGAAATTTCTGAATATTGCAATTTATTTTCTAGGAGCCCTGAATTAGAAAAATGTTGTAGTAGATTAAATCTATGCTTTTGAGTGACTGTGAGGACAGTTTAGTTGGTAGAAAGAAACAACTTTATATATCTGTTTAAATGTATGTTATCTTCTGTTTTGAAATGAAAAGGGCATGTCCTTTTAATTAACAAAAACAATAAGTAGATTTCTAAGTGAGGTAAAATCTGCTATACTCCTTCCCACGGGAAAATGCAATGTGAGCCTAAGTTTCCAGTGCAAATTTGAATTTAAATAAGCCCTGGTTCCCAAAAGGGAGAAGAATGGCAGTGAAAAAGAAACATGGTCAGAAGAGGAAATTTTTCTGCTGATTTGAAAAATGCTATCGCGTGGAAGTTATACTGGGAAATATAGGACGTATTCAACCTTGGCTTCTTTGTGTCAAATCCTATAAAGAAGGAAAAGTTGCAACTCTGAAGCAAAGGGAGTTAGACTCTGGGGAATTACTTCACTAGCTAAGTCAAAGTAAGCTGAGATCATAGATCACTATTAAAATAAGAAAAAGTGCAGTAAAATTTTAACGCCAACAATTGAAGAACTCTGGACTTCCAAAACTTGAGAAAAAGAACATTCTGTTTAAATCTGTAGGGAACAGAAGAATTGGATTAAGATTCGTAATTGTTACATTGTTACATACACAATTGTTAATAAAGATGCTCTCAAGTTTTGCCCAAGCATTTATATTCCTTTATACTTTGACCTAAATGATCTAATCTTTAAAATATATTGTTTTCGTTTTACCATTTATTCTAAATTTTATAATCTTTAAGATATATCATTATTTATTTTGGGCAGTTTAACTATAACATGCTGAAATATTATTTCATTTTATTTTGCATGTTTGAAGTCTGATGAGGTTGAACATTTTTTTCAGTTATCATCTTATGTGACCTGTTGATTCATTCATGCCCTGTCTCATCTATTATAGTTTTTCTGTCTTTTCTTACTGATTTGATGAACACATTTTTGGAATGTTGAAACTTTGCTATTTTTATTGCCTAAATATAATATCCTAATATCAGTAAATAACAGAATTTGGTATAGATAAATGTCATTTTTCATTACACAGTAACTCTGCCCATGGAAAGTCAGACTGCTTGAATCTGGAGGTGATAGCTCAGGAGCTCCCATTGATTGGCTGGGTTATTACACGAATTATAGGGATGTAACTTAGAGGAAATAACCCCTGGAAGGCTTTCCTTGCAACTGAAGATCTATATAGTGGCAAATAAAGTTGCAGCATGAAAAGTCAATTAACTTAAAAAAATATTAATGTTCTCTGTGCATAATAACCTAAAACAAGAGCATTTGACCCCCAAGAAAAATGAAACAGTTCTTTAAGATTTTTTAAATGCTTTTATGACAACATAAATAATTTAATGCTATTATTGTTATTATTAACAGTAAGTCCTTTGAAAATGAAAGTCATTCTGCAAATGAAATTTCTGAGGATAGTGCATAGGGTCAAAAGAATGACATATTGTGCTTCACAACCCATCCCACAACTTGATAAAGTTCAGGTCAAATCCTAGTATAAAAAGACTTACATAAATGATGATACTTAATATTTTCATTGAACCAGATTTTCCCCTCTGCTTAAAAATACCAAATCAGTCATGCTTGAAGGCTGAATCACATTTTTTAGACATCAAAGAAATAACAAGTTAGACACTGTGGAACATTTCAGAGCTCATGTAAGCACACCTTTCAGTCTAGCTGATAAGATCCAGTCCATCCTCTTAATAGTTCTGGCGTTTCTTTATCTGTCACACTGCTGTGTAGGCAGCTTGCAGCAGATGTATTCAACAAATGTTAAGGTACATTGGGCTCAGGATTGCCTCTGACACCAAGTGCATAGAGGTAAAAGTTTATCGTTTCCAAGTACAGGCTGATCCCTAGCCAAGAAAATGTATAATTCTAGGGCATCTGACTTATAACGAGGAACCAGTTAAGTGCCCACAGACTAGCTTGTCCGCTCCGTCTTTGGAAGGCAGAAGTGTTTGTGTTAAATGTTTGGTTGCATGGAGTTGATGAGCAGTCTACGTTTATTTTAGCCTTTCTCTTGTGGCAATTAGTAAACAGAAACCTCATTAAAATGGAGTCAGGAGGCCAAAAGGGGGAGCTCTCATGCCCTATGTCCATAACACAGCACAGTGACACAGAACACTCCGCAGTAATTCATACCTCTATTAATACTGGACTTTTGCAACAAAAGCATGTGCTTCCCTTAGTTGTAGAATTTCTTGTTTTGAAGTTGTCCGGAGTAAATTAGGGAGTTTTGCTACCTGTGACTGTCTCTTCCTTCTCTCTCAAGCCCCGTCCCATGGCTAGAACAGTCCTTGCAAAGAATAATAAATGACCCAGTGTCCTACTTCCAAGTCACTGCAAAATTACACTTTACAACACCTGTTTTGTACCTCTGAAAGAATTCAGCCACAGGGGCAATTCTACCTCAGGATGTAGTGTCAAGAAAGTTCAAACACAAGCTCTTTCCCATTTTATTACCTAACAAATTTATGTCAGAAGAGGAAGAGGAAAATTCTTTAAATTTCACATAATAAGCTACTCAACTTTTTAATTTGCTTAGAATTTTTCTTAGTAAATAAATAGTGATGATTAATTTCCATATTCTCAAAAGGCAACATTTTTATAGTTTTTCTTACAATATACATTTTCCTTAGTTGTATGTTTCTAGGTATTTTTTGGAACCAGGATAAACCTAAACTTTAGGTAGCTTAGCTACTACACATAGCAGGAGGTTAGAGCAAATGAAAAATTGAGAAGAATTTAAGAGATGATGGTTAGACTGGTAATTGAGTCAAGGCAAACTACTATCATGGAAAAAGAAGCAGAAGAGGATAATTTAAGAAACAATGATTTCCTTTATGCCTCGTGAGTAACAGATTAGAGCTCAACTGATTTTTTAACATAGCAGGGTGCCAAGGAACCTTGTTAATAATGCATCACTGAAAAACATTTACCCAAGGTATAAAGAGCTGATAAAACTGGAAATATATCTACCTGCCAAACATCAGGGTTGCAAGGTTTTTAAGCACTTTCTGTGCAGCAGGGGGTTGTATTCATTACTTGAAAGGGTGACCCACTAATGGGATCCAGCAGTATTGGAATCTGACATAGAACCCAGAGACAAAATTGGATGAACTGGGTAACTTTTTGAAATGAGTACCAGGGTAGGAAAAATGATACTCTTCATCATTATTAAATAATGACAATAGTTCTTTGTGTCTAGGGGGATTTTCCTTTCTATATGTTAGCAGTTGTTCCTGAAAACAGCTTATAAAATTGACTTTAAATATTTTTCATGCTGATACTCACCTCTATGAGATGTGTATGTGTGTGTGTGTGTGTGTGTGTCTGTGTGTGTGTCTGTGTGTGTTTAAACCAGAATCGAATTTCCATCTCCTATGGGCTTTTAAAGGCTGTCTCCATAGTGATGGCCAATGAGAGGAGAGGATTTCACAGGTTTCTTTCTCAGTATATGTGGCACAGTCATCTCTTTTTATGTCCTTCTGTTTGTTCCCTATACACCATTACTGGCTGCCTCCATGGCAACAGCCAATGAGCTCTTGCACATACATCACTGTACCCTCTGTGCATGCTCCTCTGTGTGTGCCCTCGTGCACTCAGTGGTATCATAAAGCATCTGAGAGCCATACATGTCCATTCAGTTGGTTTCGTGCCCCTGGCAACCTCCTCTTCTTTCCATACCCTCAGGGTAGCACTGATTACAATTGTCTTAAAAATTGTACCTGCTTGAGTTGTCCATCCACACTGGTACGCACTGATTTTCTCCAACCTAGGTTCCATGGATTCAAGTTGTTAACATATTTAGAGATAGAAGCTTATTGGCTACATAGCTTTGGGAGAGCCCTAGCTTGTAAAATATCAAGGCTCAGTATGGGATAACTGCTTAAGTCTAGCAGTGTTTTCACATAAAAGGAGACACTGTATTCATACATTTTTGGCATTTTATGCTATTTCTCAGTAGGATTTAAAACAATTTAGCTTTTAATTTTTATTGTTTTGTAAACAATTCTTTTTTGACTTCTCTCCATGTGGTATTTTATTTTTCCCTAGAGATAGCAGGCAACATTAATTCTGCCCTCAAGAAGCTTGATTACTTTTGGCAAGCAATCATTTGCTATACCCACCTTGATGAGATAAGCTCCTAATGAGAAGGAATTGATGGCGATCTCAGGTAATATGTGGACCCATCAGTTAACTCACCTATGAAAAAAATCTGGCCATGAATGCAGGACTGAAAGTACATATTATTATTTTTCTTTACAAGAAAGGGAAAAGAATAAAAATGAAAAACAATTTGATGTAAAATCTCTTTATGTAAAAATAAAATATCAGTAGCATATTGAACAATTACTGCTGTTCCTCAACACACATATTTGGGAATTGTAGGGCTGAAAGATATGCTTCCTTTGAATTGGTCTAAATTGTACGTGGATAAGTGATTTGTTAGCTGCAATAAACCAAAGATTGATTACTAGATTTTCTTGTCATATTGATACCTTAGTTTGGACTGATGAATTTGATTTAGACCAAATGACATTAATCACAAAGTTTCCAAATTCAAAATATTTGACTCATAATAAAGTAATGAACCACAGGATGGAATGAACCCATAACATTATTAATAATTTTTTTCAACTTATTTTAATTCCTTTTTTAGAGAAAAAAATTTTTCTTTTAAAGATTTTAGTTTTCCTTTTTCTCCCAAAGCTCCCCTGGTACATAGTTGTGTATTTTTAGTTGTGGATCCTTCTAGTTGTGGCATGTGGGATGCCGCCTCAGCATGGCTTGACAAGCAGTGCCATGTCTGCGCCTGGGATTCGAACCAGTGAAACCCTGGGCCACTGAAGCAGAATGAGGGAACTTAAACACTCAGCCACGGGGCTGGCCCCTTTAGAGAAAATTTTTACTTGCTCTTCCTAAACTCTATAACGAACTGCAGAAAATGCAAATTTACTCATTTGGTACTCTGAATTTTGAGTCCTCAAGAATATAATTCTATCATCAATTATCTCAGAGTAAAGACTCTGTAAATAAGGGCAATGTTAGCCATTCAAGGCATGAAAACATTTTTGAAGTTTCTTTAACTCCAAGCACAGATTAAAAAAATTGCAAAAATGTGAAAGTAGAAAAGTCTAAAGTCTAAAATACTACATTTACAAGTTTATTTTAAGTTAAAAGAGGCAAAAAATTAAATAACGAGAAGTGTTGATTAATAGAAACATAAAGATATTATGCACGTTTAAACATCAATATGAGATTAAACTAAAGAGAAGACTACTGTGGTATTTAGCTGTTTTTGTTATTTTGCTTATCTTTAACTCTTAGATTTTCCTACTGAGATATTTTAACTAAAATCCAATCTATTATAATACCACACTTGTAATTCCTATTTCAAACCCTAAAAGCATCATTTAATTGAAATCAATTTAGAATTTGGGAGCATAGTTTAGACTATTTGAACTTAACTACAGCCAGTTATTTAGTCATTTTGTGTTTTTTAAAAATTAGCAACAAATATTGCAATTCCCTATAATGTCTTTCAAATTAAATTGCTTATAACATGTTTCAAATACGTATTTCATATGATATGTTTCATTACATGATTTAATTGCATATTATATGTTTCAACACATTTGAAATACATGTTTCAAACAATTTATATATAAATTACATATAATATATTTCAAACAAATATGTGATCAAATGGCAATAGGACTCCTTGTAAAGAAATGCTCCAAAGACAACATTCTCATGAGGGATAGGGACCTATTGAATCGGTTGTTGCCCATTGGAAGGAAAAGAAGATACTTGCTCTTCACTGATTGGATCCTCAGGTCTCCATGGGCATCCTTCTTGACGGCAGGGTTGCCATTGTCCCTTCTGTCTAGACAAGAGACATGGGCTAAAGATAGAGCAGATGTGGGAAGATTGAAGAGCTCACATTCAAGAGCAATTCTTAGAGAACAGAAGTCGGTTCTTCCAATGACCACTCAAAAGTCAGCTACCACAGATCAGGAAGTATAGCCCTAAGAACACCATAAGATTACTTAGACTTTGTAACTTTCCCATCCGTTTTGGTTTTGTCATTCCCTCAAACCAGGAATTCTGTGTGTTTGTCTTTGGGGACAGCAAGAAAGCTTGAAACTGCAGAGAATATTCCTCTTTGCTAAAGTAGTAGTGTTATTCCATCCAAAGTTGTTATTAAGCAATACTTGGGAATCCAGTTTGTTTGGAAAATTTCTGATGCTTTTTAAAAGCAACTTCATATTTCTAACCCATAGCTCTGTTTCAGCAGTTCCTCACATGCCTCCCAATCTTCCTCTCTAGTTTTATTTACCTCCTACTGCAGTATCAAATTACCAGCTATGGAACATTTGTAGTCATTCTTTGGCTTTCCCTGTTTGCCAAGTGTCATTTCATGTGGTTCTCCAATAGCAGCCTCTCTCGCCTACCCTGTCTCACCTGTAGGTATTAGGTTCTATCTCACTTTTATGTAAGATGTTAAACCGTCAAGGAAAATGAGTGATATTTCTAGTGTTAAAAATTATTGTTTTCTTATTGCACAGTTTTTAATCATGTATCCACATTTATTCCTATTTGTTGCTTTTATCGATAGTTGAACCTAAAGTTATGCAAGACCAGAAATCTTTCAAAGTTTATTCCCTTGCTATGGTTATGCCAACAAGTAGAAAGTAATTTCCAGAACTAAAATTCACTAGGTTAACAGGGAATGAAAGTTTCTGTTCCCTTTTCCCCTCCAGTTTTCACACTGATAATTTAATCTCATGGACTCATAAGTAAGTTACAATTTTTGTGCGTTATTATTGTTATGGAATCATTCTTCTTATTAAGAAATCTTTACATCCCTCCATTTACAAGCTGAAATGTTGTCAAAAGGGTCATGAGAGTCACGACAGCCCTTTTCTGCAGCCTCATTTCCTACCTTCCAATGACAAACCCCAAGTAAACCACACTATGAGAGCTCTTAAAGTGCCACAAAAGTTAATTTGATCTTTCCTATATTAATGGTCACATTTATTGAGGGCTTACTATATGTTAGGCAATGTCTTGAGCATTTTATATGCATTTACTCCTTTCCCTCAACTATCTCTAGCAATTCAGCTCTTTCCCTTGGCTTCCTTTTCCATCTTGACAAAACAATCAGCCATCTATTATTTGCCAGGTGTGCCTATCTGGGCTGTAATTTCACCCTCCCCAATGTGGATTTCATATCTGTCTTAGTCTGTTCAGCCTGCTATAAAAAATTACCATAAACTCTGTGGCTTATAACAACAGAAATTTATTTCTCACACTTCTGGAGGCTGAGAAGTTCAAGATCAAAATGCTGGCAATTTGGTGTTTGCTGAAGGCTTGTTTCTAGTTCATAGATAGCCATTTATCTCTGTAACCTCACAAGGGTGAAGGGGGCAAGGGCGCTCTCTGGGGTCCTTTTATAAGGGCACTAGTTCCTCTCATGAGGGTCCCATCCTCATGACCTAATCACCCCCCAAAGACCCCACCTCCAAATCCCCCATCATGTTGGGGATTAGGTTTCAACATATGAATTTTGGAGGGACACAAACGTTCAGTCTATAGAAATAGCATTCACAAAATATGTTTCTGATTGAGAGGCTTTAAGAAGCTGTTTCTCCAACCTTGTCCTGGAAAGTGGACAAATGATGGTGTGTTTAGGCTATGGGAGGTGGAGGGATGGAGGAGGGGGCCTTCAACCGAAGTTTATTCATGCCATTATACATCACCCACTTGTGGTACTTATACTTGCTGTAATATTTGAAGTAGAAGAAAAGAAAGGAGAGGAAAGAAGAGAAGAAGGTGAAGCAAGCAAAAGGAGTTTATTTTTTCTCACTGGGTGTTCTTTTAAGTAGCCCACAGTATTTTTGGCATCTATTACCTTCCTTTATGACCTGTCTTCCTTTATGCCTTCCAGGACCTTTTCATGGTTCCCAGACTTACATGCTTTCTGCTGTACCAAGTCCTCCTCAGTACAGGATCCAGGTCTCCCATCACCGATTACCCTCTTTCACACACTTACAAATGGTACATCTTTTCTCTCCTCAGTAAGCCTAATTTTGGCTGGCTCTTACAAGGACATAAAATTAAACTAACATTTACTAACGTGTGAAGAGTGGCTAGCGCTTTACTCTCTCAAGAGGTGCTTGTATTTTAAAGAAGGATGTAAACCAAAGGATGATCTTTTTGGTAGAATTCTTTGGCGTATAATAGCTGCAGTGCAAAAAACCCAAGCAAAGCAGGAAGGCTTTTGGGCTTGCAGGACAATATTTAAGCACGAAGCCCTGTTTGGGAATCTGGATTCAGGGTCTGTTCAGTTTTCACAACTTCTTCCCTTACTCATTCCTCTGAATACACAGATTGTAGAAAAAAATCTGCTAACTGTACTCCCCCTTTTCTACACCTTACAATAGCCCACCTGGAAATAGTTGTGGGACTTTTCTGTGGGTGGCATTCTGTCCAACTGAAGGGAGAGAGAGTAGGGATGGGAGTCAGGGCATGGAATTTGTGGGTCATTGGTAAGTGCTGTTTCTCTAAGTGAGAAATTGCTTGAACTGAGGAGCAGCATTATTTGACATCTGGTCAGAAGTTTCAATAACTAATTTTTAAGTTGAAAAGTAATATGTGATCATTACAACCAATTAAAAAAATCAACACAGAAAATAAATGCTATAAAAGTGATAACTCTCCTCTTTCCCTAGCTCAAATTCTGTCCTGTAGAGGCAACCACTGTGAGCAATTTGGGGTATATCTTTTCAAACTTTCATCCATGCTCAGCTAATTTTGGCTCTGCATAGTCCTGACATTTAGCTTTTCTGGCATTCTCTTGGGCTATCTTGTGCAAAAAGGTAGGTCAGATTTACATCTGGGCAATGGCACATAATATTTAATAAAGGACATAGTACTGTAGAAATGAGAGTTTTCCAGAAGATTATTTTAAAGAGGCTCAGCTATTGAACATTTAATTCTTTGTACTCCTATGATGGTATATTATCTTTCACAAAATTTTTGCTTATAAGCACGACTATGCCTAAACTACCCATTTATACATTCTTGTTTTCTTCTTTTGTCATTTTAACCTTAGATCTCTCTTCATGTCCCTATTCTTTGAATTCTGTTTATTTGGGGATACATTTGAAATGGAGAAATGGAATACTGGTTGGAGCACAGAACCCAAGACAAACAAAAAACACCCTCAAATTTGGAAAGTTTTCTATTCTTCTTCCTATATTGATCAATGATTAATTAACACTTCTATTTCTTCATCTTTAACTGAGGATAAATTTTTGGACAAGTTTGCTATTCGATATACATTTTAGAATAACCTTTCATATCTTAAAACTATGATTATCTTCCTCTGTTTTCTTTTCTCCAGATGGAATAATTCAAGTAATTTTCATGTCAGTTTACTGTCATCTCCAGTTATTGTTAATTTGTTTCAAATGCTGAAGTGAAGACTATTTTTTAAATGTGGTCTTTGCTTGAGAACAGAGGTCAGCTTTTGTTTTTTATTGACACCACACTTTTGAGATGCTCTCCTTTTAGAAAACAAATTTACTTGAGTTCTATTGATTGTACAACTGCTCTACACTTCAGATAGTATTTTAATAATCTATGACTGGCAGAAAACAATGAAAATCAGTGGCAGGAGTAGAATATTCAGTGGCGATATTGGAAAATAACTGTGTAAGCTCTAGGAGTGTTAGTGTACTTGAAACTCAATGTGAGTCAGCCATGAAATGCTCTTGTCAAAAAAGAGAATGCATAAATGAGGCAATTATCTATGCAAATTGGGCAACAATATGTTGAATTTACTATTGGTTTATTTTAAATGATTAAATAAACAGTGTAATATAAAAATGTAGAAATTAAAGCCTGTTCAATTGTAGCACTATATTTCAAACCCAGCGATATATGAATTCTGTGGAAGCCTGAAGAACCTGACTCATGTGGAGACAAAGGCGAGACTGAATGGGAAATACTTTTTATCAAGAACCATAATTACTTGTGTAAAATCTTTATTGCACTTTAAACTCTATGTTAGGATCTATGCCTTAAAAGTAATGCACTATTTATTAGTTCTACCCTTGTTTCTCTCAGGACATCTTCATAGAATGAAGGTAGGAAATGCTATGTGCATATCTCTGAGAAGATGTCCCTAGCAAGCTCTCTCTGCTTTAGAATTAGCTTTACCCTTTCCCACATGCTAGAGTTAGGCTGGCTTCCATCTTGATTATCAGTGTGGTAGTGAGTTTCCTTCTCCTTTCTGTATCTTTATCAGCATTTTAGTGAAAAGCTGCATGTAGGGCTGCTGAGGAAATGCTTGAAGAACCCATCAGTACCCTGTATTCAGCATGGGCTTAGTCAGTAGTTACTAAATGAACAACTGCATGAGCAGAGACAGCTCTTTGCATAACAGAGCAGGCAGCTAATCACCTGAAGTGGTTTGAAAGGCACTAAAAAGACCACCTGGTTCCTTAATTTGGAGATATAACACAGTGCCTGGGATTCACACCTTAGGTTTATGAATACCTTATGTTTGGGGCTTGAATGCTGTTCTAAATTGGAAATCATTCTGGAGATAAGTCAAAATCAACAATCAAAACCTAGTGTAAACCAACATGGCAGTTTAGCTAGTTTGTCATTAGTCTGAGAGAATTAGTACAGGAAAAGCTTTGATTTCAGGGGAAGAGAGATGAGAAACGGAGGTAGGAAAGGTTAAGGACCTTTGTGTTTGATTCAGAGTGTATGGAGCAGTGAGGAGAGGGCTGGCCTAGGGGGTGGTGTTCCTCTCTGAAGATGGGGCCAACAAAGGGAAGGTGCCTATGATTGTGATGGTGGTGGATAGTGGTGTGTGGATCACAGGAGAAATCGGACCTCCTCTATACTCTGGCCCACCTGTGAAGGACCGAAACCCAGCCTGACTGACTCCTTCGGTTTTCTCTTTATGGCCAGGAGGGCAAAAGAGGAAAACAAAAAAACAAAACCAAAAACAAATCCCTGAAACATTACTTCCAACTGGCTATTGGTTGAATTCTCCAGAGAATGGTCGAATTGTCACAGTGGTTGTTTGGGGGCCTGGAGAAAAAGTCACTTCCTTACCTTGGTTTTTGCATTCATTAGACTTTCACTGTAGATTCTGAGGTAAGGAAAGCGATGGTGAGAAGCAAAAGGAGGAGGAGAAGAAGAGTGCTGTGGGAAATAATCACCCCAAATCACTTGCTGCTTCTTACAATCTTCCTCCATCTTGCCGTCTCAACAATTTTCAATGTTGAGTACTATGCACCGTGGGATCCCTCAGAATGGCAGGAAAAAAGACTAGGTTGGTGAGCAGAGAAACAGCTCTCCTCTCCTATTGGGGAAATGTTCTCTCTTCAAAGAAATACTCCACTGGCTCACGTCTCCAGTGTAGAGTCTGGGAGTCAATTTAAGTAGAAGCAGATTCGTAACATTTCTAATGCCCCACTGGATTTTCCGTATAAATGAACTATACATAGATACATGCTATAGCTCTATACTTTTATTATATTTTTATTATGCTTTTATTATTATACTTTTTTGGGCATAATAACACTTAGGCATAATAATAAACAGCAAATTGATACAGAATCCTTTCTTTCAAGAAATTAAATTTTATAAAGCAACCAATTTAATTTTTATTTTTAATTGACAAAATACACATAACATAAAATTTATCTCAATTTTTTTTTCAATTTAAAAACTTCATTTGTTTTTAGAAGAATTTTAGATTCACAGCAAAATTGAGAGGAAAGTACAGAGAGATCCCGTATACCCCTGCCCCTACACGTACATAGCCTCCCCCATTATCAGCATTCCACCTCCCACTCCCAGACTGGTACATTTGTTACAAATGATGCATCTATATTGACGCATAATTATCACCCAAAGTCCGCACTTACATTAGGGTTCACTCTTGGTGTTGTATGTTCTAATTTATAATGTCGTTTATAATAACACGTATCCACCATAATAGTATCATACAAAATAGTTTCATTGCTCTAAAAAAATCCTCTGTGTTTTGCTTATTCAGCCATCCCTCCCCTAGGTCCTGGAAACCATTGATCTTTTTGCTGTCTCCATTGTTTCGCCTTTTCCAGAACGTCATATGGTTGGAATCATACAGTATGTAGCTTTTTCAGATTGGCTTCTTTCAATAGTAAGATGCATTTAATGTTCCTCTGTGGTTTTTCATGATCTCATAACTCATTTATTTTTAGCACTGGATATGATTACATTGTCTGTATGTACCACAGTTTATCCATTCACCTACTGAAGGACATCTTGTTTGCTTTCAGGTTTTGGCAATTATGAATAAAGCTGCTGTAAATATCTGTGTGCAAGTTTTAGTGTGGATGTACGTTTTCAATTCCTCTGGGTAATACCAAGAAGTGTGACTACTGGATTATATGGTAAGAGCATTTAGTTTTGTAAGAAGCTGTCAAATAGTCTTCCAAAGGGGCTTTACCATTTTGCATCCCCATCAGTAATGAATGAGAATGCCTCTTGTGCCACACCCTCACCTTTGGTGTTGTCAGTGTTCTGGATTTTGGCCAAGCTAACAGATGTGCAGTGATATCTCATTGTTGTTTTAATTTCTTAACTATTTTTAAGAGTACAGTTTCAGTAGTCTTAAGTATACTCATATTGCTGTGGAACCAATCTGCAGAATTTTTTCATCTTGCAAAACTGAAATTCTATATCCATTAAACTACAAGTATCCATTTCCTCCTCTCCCTAGTACCTGGCCAAAACTATTCTACTTTTTGTTTCTGTGCGTTTGATTCCTCTTGATACCTCATATAAGTAAAATCATACAACATTTGTATTTTTGTGACTGGCTTATTTCACTTAGGATAATGTCCTCAAGGTTTATCCATGTGTAGCATGTGTCAGAATTTCTGTCCTTTTAAAGGCTAATATCCCATTGTATGTATCTATCACATTTTGTTTATCCATTCGTCTACTGCTGGACACTTGGGTTGCTTCCATCTTTTGACTGTTGTGAATAATGCTCTTATGAATACGGATGAAATATGTCTTTAAGATGTTGCTTTTAAGTCTTTTGGGTATATACCCAGAAGTGGAATTGCTGGAACATATTGTAGTTCTATTTTATTTATTTTTTTTTAAAGATTTGCACCTGAGCTAACATCTGTTGCCAATCTTCTTTTCTTCTTCTTCCCCTTCCCCTTCCCCTTC
Organism: Equus caballus; assembly: GCF_041296265.1. Lineage (NCBI taxonomy): Eukaryota > Metazoa > Chordata > Mammalia > Perissodactyla > Equidae > Equus > Equus caballus. The sequence continues at coordinate 74,880,758 of NC_091687.1, forward strand.
TTCTTCTCCCCAAACCCCCCAGTACATAGTTGTATATCCTAGTTGTAGGTCCTTCTGGTTGTGCTATGTGGGATGTGGCCTCATATGGTCTGATGAGCAGTGCCATGTCTGCACCCAGGATCCAAACCAGTGAAACCCTGGACTTCTGAAGCCGAGTGCACAAACTTAACCATTCAGCCACAGGGCCGGTCCTTATTTTTGATTTTTTGAGGAACCACCATACTCTTTTCCATAGTGTCTCACCATTTTACGTTCCCACCAACAATGCACAAGGGTTTCAATTTTTCCATAGCCTCGCCAACACATTATTTTTTGGTTGGTTGTTTTGTTTAGCTTTGTTTTGATAGTAACCACAATAACTGATTTTTTTTTTTGGTGAGGAAGATTGGTCCTGAGCTAACATCTGTTGCCAATCTTCCTTTTTTTCTTTCTTCCCAAAGCCCCAGTACATAGTTGCATATCCTAGTTGTAAGTCACTCTAGTTCCTCTATGTGGGATGCCACCACAGCATGACTTGACGAGTGGTGTGTAGGTCTGAGCCCAGGATCCAAACTGGCAAATCCCAGGCCACCAAAGCGGGACATGTGAACTTAACCACTATGCCATCAGTCCAGCCCCAGAGTAACTGATTGTTTAAAGGTTACTTTCACCAAGCTATCATCTTTCCTTTACAGATGTGGAAATTTCAGTTCAAAGGAGAAGTGATTACCTTTAATAATAGCTAAAAGATTGAAACCCAGGTCTTCTGAACCCAAGTACAAGTCTCTTTGTACTACAGCAGGCTTTTCACAACACATCAGACACAACTACCAGATACAGCAATCAGGAGGATTTTAAAATATGAGAGATGAGGTATTAGAAGCATGATGGAGTTTTCTATTCTTTAGTGTTATGTTAGGATCTGTGACTATAAGAATCTGTTGGTAATAATACTGTCAAAAGGAGGAAATTACTTTTAAAAACAATTAGCTATGGGAACAGTAAAGCTTGACCTCCATTAATATGCACACATTAGCATTATCTGATTTACATAGGTGTTAGCCCAGGTGTTTGAAAGAGCAGCCAGAACAACTCAGATCGTTACAAAACTGGAGACGTATCTTCTGTCCCTCTCTGAGGACTTTTGAATAAACATTAATTATGATGGCACTGATTTAGGAATGGCTGATTACATAATTTCAGCAAGCCTGTCATTATCCATAAATACTTCATGAAATACAGAAATACAGTATTTGTCGTAGCTTCATGAAGGTACTCTTTTCTCTGAGAAAAGACAACAACAACAATAAAAAGAACTATATTCCTTATATAATTCTCAGATTAGGCAAATACTATTTCTGGAGCATAAAATTGTACCTACAGTGTCAGATATCATGGTTAATCTTTTAAGCTTTATATTTTGGGTATAATGTGGCAGAAACTGATAAATCCTTATCTGATGGTAGACTTCCTCTCTTGCATTATGGAGGGAAATAAGATGATGTGATGATATAAGTATAATGCAGTGTTCTGCACAGTTCAATATCCTGCACTTTCTTTGTGTTCTTCCTGCTTGGTATGCAAGTTACTTCTAAGCATCCTGAAAAACCACTGATCACGGAGAACTTAAAAGTAACACTGGGCACTGTAAGGGTATTGTGCTGAGAATATAGTAAGCAGCTGATCCCAGTGAGGGTCATGTTCAGTTCACACTTAACACCTCATCACAGTATTACCTCAATTTTCTGAAAGACAAATGTGAAGAAGAGAGAAGTCAGGAGAAGACAATGCCAAACTAATCCTAGAAATGATAGACTAATCAATTGATTCATTCAATCAAGGAATACTTACTAAGTATCTATTATGTGCCAGGCATAGTATTGGACACTCATGGGAGTGTTATAAAGATGAAAAGACTCCATTCTCGCCCTCCAGGACCTTAAAAATAATCTCTATGATGCAGCGTCTCTCAAACATCAAAATCCCATCAGAATCACATGGACGGCTTGTTCAAACACAGGTTGCTGGACCCCTACACTTTCTGATTCAGTGGGTATGAGGAGGGGGGCGGCTGTGGCAGGGAGCAATCATTTGCATTTCTAAAACATTCCCAGAGGATGCTGAGGCTACTGGTCCTGGGACCACACTTCGAGAACCAAGATTACAATGGAACTTCTGTAGCAGCAAAAGGAGAGCCTAAATCTTAGAAAACTTAACTTGTAAAAGCATTGTTTACTTATATGTGATAAAAATACTGAAGTTTTAGATAGTCAGTTGAGGCTGTGCAAGCAACATAGGCCCTAAAGGGGAACTTCAAAGGAATAGAATAACTATGCTTCTGACCTGTATCTATACATTTAAATAGAAATGAAGAAATGGGACTAGATGAAACCATTTTGGAGACTATACATGATATTTAATGTTCTATTAACAAAAAAGAAATATCTATAAGGAAAATGAGGCGAAAGCAAAAATATTCAGTGAAAAAGAGATTCAAATTTAATTACATATATAAAAAAATTCCAAAAGCTCATCTCTAGATGAAGCCACGCAAATATTAGAGAAATAATAAAAGAAGAAAAAAACTTAATCGTTATTCTGTTACGTTAAAAACGATAGAGAACAAATAATTGATATGTATTTTGACATAACACAACAGCAGTTGTGTTTGATTTTAAGAAAATGATCTAGTTTTCCATGGATTGGTTCCTTGATGGAATCTTTTCAGTTGTTTAATGATAAAACTGATTTAATGATAATTGAGAAATGATGGATATAATTCTTTATGTAACTGTACATGCACATAGTGCAAAGTACAAGCAATGACTTGCAGTGATGAAGAAAAATTCAAGTGTAATACAAATGAGTGTAGAAATAGCAAGAGTGGCTAAAAGTAAGCAGAAGGTGGGTCAATTTAGAATTATGTGACATCCTTTTTCTGCTGGTCTCAAAGAATATTGACAATTAAACTCATTGATCTGCACTCACAATGTCAGTGAGAGGGAGTAGCCAGGCATTACTACCTATGTTGCTGTATGTTTAAGACGGCCATACAGAGGGATGGAGATTTCATGGTGCCCCCAAAGACTGATACTTAGAGGAGGGGTTAGGATCTGTACCTAGGTTTTGTTCGTTTGTTTGTTTTAAATTTTAGTCTAGCTTTAAACACCAGACCACGTTGTTTTATGTAGGATTTTTAGTAGCCTTTGTTTGGAAGAAATTTCCAGGGATTTAAATTTGTTAATTTCTACATAGCTGAGTTCATCTTCATCATAGGTTTTTCAGGCAGTTGCTCTCGGTGTGATCTGAGTTTCACCACAAGACTGTCATCATTATTAAATCTCTCTCTTCATGGAGTGCTAGAGTACCTCTCTAGTATTATTGACAGTAGAGTCAATATTGCAGAATGGTGACATAGGTAGGCTTTGGAATCAAGCTGCTGTGGTTCAAATCTCAGCTCTGCCACTTATTAGGTTCGTGACCTTGAAAAGATGACTTAACCCTTCTAAGCCTGAGTTTTCCCATCTGTCAATAGAGATTTGCAGGTGCTGGGCCTGAATTGATGGGCAGGTCAGGGAACTGGAATAAAGCCATTCTGGAACCAAGCCAATCTGCAAAGTTCAAAGAGGAAGAATCTCTTCTGGAATTTTGTTTGGCTCTGAAAAGTGACAGGAGAGCTGGCCAATTATGGACCAAGTTAGATTCATCTAACGCTTGGACATATTTGATTGGAATGATCAGTTTTAAGCTGTTTTGTCACTTTGAGGGGCTTCTCTGGACTGAGGGCCTTCTGGCTTTTTGAGAGGACCATCCGTTTGTTTAGATTGCACATTTTAAAAATAAGCCTTGGTCCTAACCTAACCTAATAGGACATTTCAGTGGGTTCTGGAGCCGCTTGAGGTGCTCTGAGATTTAGGTCGGGTGCCACTGTAGCTTTTTGGAGGTAAGTGCTTAACTACTGGGAGTGACTAATCCAGCCTGTTTGACCACTGAGTAGAAAAGGAAATTGTACCAGTCTTGGGGTAGAAGATACACGTCAGACTCTAAGAAGCAGATAGAAGCTAGCTGTGGCTTTAATTAAGAACTGAGTTTGTAATGTGAGTGGTAGGAATGACAGGAAATAAAATAATTTGGGGGAAAATTCCTCTGTATTTTTATATTGAAGAAAGAAGCTGTTAATCTGTAAATTATAAAAGTAAGCTTAATTTATTTCCTAATTAACAACATCTAGGTTAGGGTTTGCATATGATTGTGCTAATTCTTAGGATGCACAAAAAAGAAATCAAAGGCTGTTTGAGGGGTTAATTTTTCTAACCAAGTTCTAGAATAGCACAATAGGGCATCCTTCACTTCTCACTTGACTTTTGTGGCATGCTCATAAAGGGAGTTATCTCTGCAAAATATTCAAGGGCTTCTCCAAAGCCTCTTTTGAGGGAACTACTTTGTCATCAGATCTTTATTTCTCAATAGCTGTTTTCTAATTGCACTTTTATGGACTTCATGAAAGCCTGCACCTTTTGTAAGATTTTCAGTTTCACTGATAATTATAACGTCGCAATTTTTATAAGAAAATGACAAAGATATGAAAATGATGCATAGGATAAAAGCTAATGTGAGGCAGGAAGGGATTTTTGAGCATGAACTAGTTTTATATGTCGTAGTTCCTCAGCAAATATTTTTGTGTCATAATACGTTTGCTTGCCTATGAAACCTTGTAAATGTGAGAACTTAAATACTAAATACATGCATAACAAGGATGGCCTGTATAATTTTGTTGTTTACTCAGACAGGGCAGGAGTCTTGTGGCTTTGTCCTTCCTAATGTGTTATTGACAATAGAAACACCCACGTTACTTTGATAATGGCTTCAACCTAGAGCTGTATTTCCTAGAACTAGAATTTAGAGATTTGATGAGTCTTTTCTCAAACCAAATATTTCTACAAGTAAGAGGATGCCGACATTCATACAATAGTGTTCCAAGTTGTAATTATTTGACACATATCATAGAATTGATATTTCTGAAGAGAGTGAGGACACCCAACTAGATGAATCCTTAAAATGGCAATCCATCCAGTGGTTGCCCTGCTATGGTGGACAACAGATTTCTTCCACTAGCATAATGGTCCTGGGACACTTGGTAGAGCAGGCTCCACTGGGGCTCATAAAGTAAAGATTTGTCCCTATTTCTTGTTCCCTCTTTGCCAGGAAAATCAGAAGGAATTCTCATAAATGTAGACTGCAGTGGCTCCTGTATTGGCTGGATGCTGCGTGTCTAAGCAGAAGTTTTGACTTTAGATACCCTCTCTCTGGATACATTGGTGGATAAAGCCACCTCTAAACAGAGTTACTCGCTATTCCTAGAGCAGACTCACTGGGGAGGTTTCTTTCTAACTTAGGCTTTGAGTCCACTGGCGGAATGGATTTTACTAGTCTGTCCTTTCATGTGGCTATTTGAACAATGGTTTTAGCTTAGTGTCGAAATTCTTAAAGTGGGCTCTCCTAAAGCCTATAATAGGGAAACTCACAGGATAATGTTTAAAGTACAACTAGAGCAGGGTTTCGCAACCTCAGTACAATTCACATTTTGGACTAGATAATTCTTTATTGTGGGAAACTGCCCTGTGCAATGCAGGATGCTTAGCGGCAACCCTGGCCTCTATTCATTAAATGCCCACCACGTGCCCTTAGTCATGACAATCAAAAATGTCTCCAGACATTGCCAAATGCCCCTTATGGGTAAAGATGGCCCCTGGCTGAGATCCAGTCTAGAAGATTGGAAAATCCTATCGGCTGTATCTTCAAAATATATTCAGAATTCAACCACCTCTGACTACTTGCACTCTCTGTCTTTGTTCAAGCCACCATCATCCTCTGCCTGGAGTACTGCAATAGCTTTCTAATTAGATCCTATTGTCTGATACCTTTTCAGTTTTTTCTCAATATAGCATCCAGAGTGATCTTTTTAAAACATGTTAGTTGAACGAGCCCTCATGGCCTAGTGGTTAAAAGTTCGACACTCTCACAGCTTTGGTGGCCCAGGTTCATTTTCTGGTCGCAGAACCAGACCACTCATCTGTCAGTTGCCATGCTGTGGTGGCAGCTCACATAGAAGAACTGGAAGGACTTACAACAAGGATATACAACCATGCACTGGGGCTTTGGGGAGGGGCAAAAAAATTGTCAGTTTATGGCACTCATCTGCTCACAATCCTCTAATGACTCCCCATTTCCCTTAGAGTGAAATGGCCTACTGGGTGAGTTCAGGACAGCAGTGTGTCAGAACCTATGTCGTACATTACTACAACTGGCTGAAGGAGGGATCTGCACAGGAGCCAGACATATGGGCAATCAATTGCTCCCGACAGAGCTCAAAAACTTTCAAGAAGGCCTTTCTGAAATTGTCGTCAGAGCCAGTTTAGTCAGACAAGAAGACTCCCCTCTTTCCTTATAGTCAGATACTTTTTCTCCCAAATAGGTTCTCAGTCTGATCATCAACCTATTCACCAGACTATGGATGATGATTATCCCTATCCAAACATTAAAGTCCACACTTAAAGGAAGAAGATTGACTATGGCCTAATTCATTTAAAAAAGCAGCAGGTTCCAAAGGCAAATCCTCAAAAGGAGTCTCAAAAATTATTTTAAAAAATGGCAAGATCAGGGGCTGGCCCAATGGCATAGTGGTTAAGTTTGCACACTCCACTTTGGTGGCCTGGGGTTCATGGCATCCCACATACAAAATAGAGGAAGATTGGCACAGAAGTTAGCTCAGCGACAGTCTTCCTCAAGCAAAAAGAGGAAGATTGGCAACAGGTGTTAGCTCAGGGCCAATCTTCCTCAATGCCCCGCCCCCAAAAAAGGGCAAGATCACTGGAATAAAAGTAGAAATTCCTAAGGCAGTTATATTGAAGAAGCAATAGTCCTTTTGATTTTTAAGTTTGGGGTGTTAAGTAATAGGAGCTTTCCTATCATATTGAAATTACTTCCTAGACTAGTTTAGTAATTTGATATTTTAAAATAATATTTTGTAAAATTTCAAGAATATGCCCTAGAAATATGAAAAATATGACACAAATTCAACAATAAGACAGATAAATTAATAGATAGAGAACTGTAATTGCAAAAGAACCAAAAGGTATTTTTTCTCCCAGATCAACATGAAGTAAGATTCTATGAAAACAAAAAAAGTAAAGGACAGTTAAAGGTGGCAAAGTTACATAAAAATCCTCACTTTGATCAACAAAAAATGTCAGCAATCTGTTAGAGCACAGAAATAGTGATCGCCCCTCTCACTACAACTTGGGAAGATCACACTTGGCTTTACTAGTCTGCTTTCGGTCTCTCCATCTGGGAAAAATACAACTGGATAATTTTCAACCAGAAAAAAAGGAATGTAAATTCTAAGAAAATTATGTAAAAATTGATATAAAATGATAAAAATTTGATAAGTTCTAAATGGGGATGCAAATAAGAAAATATTCTATAGTTGTGTGTAATGAGGTGAAGTTAAGCAAAAGGAAATTTGGAAGTGAAATATCACAGAGGACATTTTGATGACAAGTGGTAATGTCCTATTACATAGCAAGAGTCCCATACATAAGAGAGTTTGAATGTACACTGTGAATACTCAGAGAGGTTCTTAAAGGTACAATCCTTTTCCAGTGAGGGGGAGATAATTCCTTGGTTTTTAGTTCCTGACATACTGCAAACTCCTCATTTTTCAGGTGTTTTGTGAAATATCATTAAATTTTTTTCTTTCACTGCCTGTTTTTTGGCTATCATACTTCTCTAGGGAGGGAGTATGATAATCTGACAGAGCATGTTGGCTCATACACCCTTAACTTTAATCTGTTAGAGCTGAAGTTTACTTTTTCTCCAGGCTTTTGGCTTGGGATAACTTTTTTGCTGCCACAGAAAATAGTGCCATCTTTCATAGACAGTTGCAAAAATAAACTTCCTCTAACAACAGTCTAAAAACTTGGTTATTAAATTCGAAGATGCTCTCTAAGAAGAGGCAGAGCCCATGAAATCATTTGTTAAATGCGTTCATTAATAAAACACATTTTCCCTCACTAGAGACTACGTAAGCGGTGGTTATGGTCTCCAGCTGGCATGCCAAGTTTGTTTAATTCACAATGAGGTTGAAACTGAATGTTCCATAAATTAGATACATTATGGGTTAAAAGGGCCTTTGGGGAGACTGAGATTGGAGGCAGTAAGAGGAATAGTCAGGGAATCTGACTGCCATTATAAGTTATTTCTAAGGTAATTGGTTTCCAAGTTAGGACTCAAGATGCCCTGAGATGGCAACTATAATATGTCCTAGGAAATTGAGAGATTGGGACAAGGGAAAAAGAAAGTGCAGGAGATGGAATTTTCTTCCTGTTAGACCACAAATGACAGTGGAAGCTCACACCAAGGTAAATCCTCTCACCAAACTCCCCAGTATGTAGAAGCCAGGTCTCTCTCAGCACCAGAAAAGTCACGAGGAGAGGATTCTCTCTCCCTCCAAACTCTTTCCCAGAAATCAGTTTAGAATCATTGAGAGACAATCCTCCGTGAGTCTCTTTCATTTCTGCATGCCTTACAAAGCAAGGCACTGACTGCTCTTTGTTCTTGACTATCTTTTCAAGGACATTTGTTAAGAGAAAAGACTTGGAAGACAGAGATATCATCTCCCTTCAGAGAAAAGGTAGGGTTGTTTACAGCCTTGGGACAGAAAGATAGTATCTCCATCTGGAGCAATGACCAAGTACTCTTACCACCCATTATCAAAGATTGGGGTCCCTAAGTTCAGGGTTCCTCTCTGGTCTTGCAGTTCTATGGGAATTGGGGATCTGGATATCAGTGTAAATGCTGACCCTCTGGCTATGGCTATTGCTCTGAGTAATAAACTGTTCTTTGTCTCTGGTCCAGGAGGGTCATTTCTTCTACCAGAATCCATGAAAATGCGGCAGGTTAACTTGTTAACTTGCAAGTAGCCAGTGTGTTAGCTTGTAGCAGGTTAACTTGTTAGCTTACTGCTTTTTAATAAAAGCAGCATATTTTGATTATTATTCTGATGTACGTATATATCAAAATCTACAGTTATTAAATGTATCTCCTATTTCTTTACAGATAAAACCGCTCATTTATACAGTAAATAATTCAGCATAAGGAACAAGATGTTTTGAGAAAAAGTAGACAATTGATTTGTAAAAAGAGGTTTGGGGATTAACTAGGAATGTTAATTTTTATGCTATTTAAAATTTTATTTTCATCATAATACTCAAAGTTTTGCTGTTTGCTGTTTTCCTTTTCTCTTCTAAATATTAGTAGGAAAAAATAAATTTGCTCAGTGGTTCAAAGGACAAACATAACTGAAGTTTCCTTTTCTACCATCAAATCTGTTGAATTTAGCCTGTGGCTGGGGAGCCTATTGTTCTGTTTTCCTAATGTTTGTGGCAAACAATGGCTCAGTCCTTGTTAGGTGTTATCGAAAGTAGAGCCTAACACAACTTTAAGGGTTAAACACAAAAATAAGACTCACATCTTATGCCTTTGGAAAATATTTTATTATTAGCTTTAAATGTAGATTTATGTATATATTTTTGGTGGTGTGTTCTCAATACATATTCATTCATTGACTCTCTTTGCTTTATGGTTTATATAAAGATTGAGAAAGCTCTCTTAATTGTTAAAACAGCTTTCTCTCAAGATCTACCAGCTTCTGGTGTAGACAAGCTGTACAGAAAATGCAGCTGCTTCTCTTGCTTCTTGGTGACTTAATTATTGTATTTTTAGGGCTTTGTACATAGCAGGAGAGCAATGAATAGTGGTTAAACACCAGAGTTGAATATAAGTATATCATTGCTCTTTAAGACTATCCTAGCACTAAGATTAGGATTTTACCCAGGTTATTTCAACCAATAAAACAGCAGAGTAACACATGTCTTTTCCTTCTGTAAATGCAGACATAGAACTATCTTACTGAACAAGTAATTCCTTTTTTTTGTTTTTGGAGGAAGATTAGCCCTGAGCTAACATCTGCCACCAATCCTCCTCTTTTTGTTGAGGAAGACTGGCCCAGAGCTAACATCCATGCCCATCTTCCTCTACTTTATATGTGGGATGCCTACCACAGCATGGCTTGCCAAGTGGTGCCATGTCCACACATGGGATCTGAACCAGCGAACCCTGGGCCACTGAAGCAGAACATATGCATTTAACCACTGTGCTACCGGGCCGGCCCCTGAACAAGTAATCCTTTAACTAATTAACAACCTTGAAAAATTCAGAGATTACAGTGAAAAATATACTCATATTAGGATCTTTAAAAGATTGGGTAATTGGAAATGTCAGGATAATAATCACTTGATTTTAGAGGGTCTTCTGTTAGATAAATTAGACAGATTTGACACAAAGGAATAACAGAAAATAAGCTGAAAAATCATTTAAAATACTTGCCTTTGCTCAAGCTTTGGACCTCAAGTTTAGTCTTGCAAATTAAATACCCACATGCATAATTATTTAAGTAGAGGATAAAACCAATTCTTAAAACACTTGCTACTAAGAAAAAATTGGTGGAAAATATTTATCTGCCTAACAAATGTTGTCTCATTCCTGCATTATCGCATTTGGTAGTCACAGCTATTGTTAGTCCTATTTTATATGCAAGGAAACTGAGAGTGAAATTAAGTAATTGACCCACGTTCACCTAGCTCGTAAGTGATAGAATTTTAGTTCAGTTCTGTTGACTCCTACAATCAGAAAATGATAGCATTTTTCAAGGAAAATGAAAATTCTGCTGTTTTAAAAAATATTGTCTGGCGCTTGATATTATCTCAGAAACCAAATCTGAAGAATAGAGCTGCATTTCTTCTCTTTCATTCAATTCAACCCTCAACCTGGGACTACCCCTGGAAAAGAAAACAATTTATGCATATGTCGGGAATAGCTTGTTAGAAACCCATTAACTTTTAACTATCAAGATTTTAACCACTGAGGGTATTAGGTTAAAGCTATCACTTAAGAAAATTGCAAATGCCACCCTTGGGAGGAAATTAACTCAATTCTGTGAAGCTAAAACTACAAACTCTACAACTGGATGGTACACACTTTAGCAGCACTACTCAATTAAGCCTCATAATCCTGCTGAAATGGAGCTGTAGCTTTCCCGGGAGGCCGTATCAGCGGACATCTATAACTTTCAACTACAGATGCTCCTATTAGTTTTTATCCTGGGCAGTTGTGAGGCTGCTGCTGGATCCTATTAGCTGCCTGGGTTATAGGAGGTTTCTAGATTATCCGGGTTTGATCAACCTAAACTTCCTGTGTTGGTCAGGAGAGAAAGCATTTACTCTTGGTTCTGCTCTACCCTTTCTCCCCAGCAGTTCTGAAGGGCAGACACTCTCTCTAAACCATGGTTACTTTATTCAGCCCAGCAGACCTAAGAGTGGCCTTGTACGTAGTAAAAGAAGGTAACTGCTTCTGTGGTGTGATTTACAAGCCCCTCAGCAAAGGACCTTGCTAGACCCCACCCTACTCTCTCACTCTCTACCCAATTTCCAGGGATTAACCTCCTATAAACTTGGCATGCCTAGAAAAATTCTAATTACTTTATAAAAAAGGATTTAAATGATTCGGGGGTAGGGGGGCACAATCATATTTTCTTGATGAAATTCAAACTTCTGCCCACTCTTTGTTTTTCCACTTGCTTCTTAATCACCATCAACCTCTCTTTTCTCTTCTGATCTCTTCTATTTAGGTTCCGTGTTCTAGAAAAGGATCCCTGACTTTATTCTAGCCTGTGCTCCTGCCTTGGCCAAGTAAGCCCTCTATTAAAGGCCCTGAGCTCCAATTTCTCAGTCTTAATGCCAACCTACCTGAGCAGGATCCCCTCCTGTGATCCAGGATTCCCTCAAGCTCTGACTTAACTACTGTGTTTGACCAAGCCATTGCTCTCACAACTGAGCATTCATTCACAACCAAACTGTCCCAGCTTCATAGGGGGTAATCTTCAAACCTCTCAAGACTACCCATCTTAAACCTAGTATTATGCTGGTCACACCAGAGCTCAGCTCTGTGTATGTATGCACCCGCTGTTACTCCATCTGAGGCACTGCCAAGGGGAATTAACATCAGAGCCATTGCCTCCAACTCACCCAAATGAGATCAAAACCTGCCTGTACAACTCCCATCACTGTAACTGTAGTAGTTTCCAACCTCTGTTTTCATCAGAAGAACTGTTTTATTCAAACAAACTTTTACCCAGAACCTCAGTATTGATTGATATATTCAACAGCTATTGATCATAGATTATGTGCCAAGCACTGAATATTTGCCTCAGTAAATGGAAATGACATCCATCCACCAAACAGATCCAGCCCAAAGTCCAGAAGTCATCTCTGATTCCTTCTTTCCCTCACTGCATATACCCAGTTCATTAGCAAGGCTTGTCAATTCCACCTCTACTATATATCTCCATATTTTCCACTTCTCTCTATCTACACTACAAACACCCTGATTCAAGTCACCGTCATCTCTTATATCTGCCAGGACAAAGCTCCCTGCTGCTTCGCTCTTGCTCTCCTATAATCTATTCCACACATAGGAGTCAAAGTAATCTAATACTTTAGCATAATCTATATGCCCTGTATGATCTGTCCCCTGCCTGCCATTCCCATTTCATCTTATCCCTGTCATTCACAAACCCCTAGATGCAATGGACATCTTTATGCCCCTTTATGTCAAAATTTTTCCTAACTTAGGACCTTTGCCCTTTCTCTTTCCTCTTCCTGGGGTGCTCCACCATCAGGTCCTCTCATGGCTGCCTCCATCATATAATGTCCACCTGACTCAATGTTACTTCCTTAGAGAGGTCATCCCTGAGCAGCCAACCTAAATCAACCCTCCAACCCTTAGGCACTCTTTATCACCTTCCCCTGTTCTATTTTCCCCAAAGCATTGGTTACCATCTGAAATATCACATTATTTTACTTGTTTATTTGTTTACTGTCTGTCTCCCTCACTCTTCTGTAATGTAAACTCCTGTCATGGAGTGTTCCTTAAAATGATGCTTGGCACCTAGTTGGTACACAATGACTATTTGATGAATGGACAGTGGGGAACACAACAAAGTCCCTGCCTTCACAGAACTTTCAATTAGACAGGCAAAAAAAGGTAAATAATGAATAAATACAAAGTGGGGCAGGTACCATAAAATAACAGATTGCTCTGTGGTCCGGGAAGGTAGCTCCATGCAGGTGACGTGAAGGAAGTGAGCTGGAAGGAGTTAGCCATGTGGATATATGAGGCAAGAGTGCCCAAGGCAGAGGGAAAAGGCAATGCGAAGGCCTCAGAGGCCTTTTTGAGGCATGTCTACCCTGTTTGAGGCTAGAGTGGATGGGCCAGAGGGAGAGTTGTAGGAGATGAGGTCAGGGAGGTAATGGGTTACAGTAGCAGAGCTGTTTCATTGAGCATAACTCCTAATAATTTAGACAATAAAGCTCACATTCCTCTGGAGGAATGTGTTTCAGGCCTCACGGAAGGTTTTTGTGTGGGGTCTAATTGGTTCCACTGAGGGTGATATCAGTCTGGATGATACCAGATTATTCTAGAGTATCAAATCACAATACACTTAAAAACCCCGGAAAAGAATTCAAAATTTCAAAGAACAATCAGATCTTAATCATACTGGACCTCCCAGAATTGATTATTTTTTCCTCTAAACCCTCACTTAATTATACTGTTGGTATTTTGATCCAAGGTCAAAATGGGGAGTTCAGTTTGATTCTGATTCTTGAGTCCAGTAATCTGATTGCTTTTGGCAACTTGTAGGCAGACTGTCTGTATACTATACTATCCTTTTTGTTTTCAGAAACGCTTTTAACTTTTTTGGGATGTATTCCATTTCAGAAGGTAAACTTATAATGAAAAGGTAAACTTCTTTTTTATATGTAAAATTCTCACATAGCTCAGTAGAGTGGTGGGTACACAGAAATTAGCTAAATTTATAATTGAATACAAATATAGGGAAAACTTTGCTACTTAACTTCAAGGTGTTCATGGTTTAAATGATACATAAGACAAACACACATGAGAGAAGAAATACTGTAGGAACCATGTGTCAGTGCAAAAATGACTGTTTCCATAATGCTCTGCCCATCTTCCTTCTACCATGTGAGGAGTAGTTGACTGAAAAAAGCCCAAAGGGCCATCTTTGCTTCTGTGTAATCTTTGAATCCTTTTTAATACTCTACCCTCTTGTACAATAGTCTAATCAAGAAGCAGCGTTCTTCCTCCTTGGAGACGGAATGCAATGCCTACCTCCTAAGACATTTTTAGGAGAGAGAGTAAGGAAGGCAAGGGGACCTTTAATTTCCTCCCTAGGATGGAAAATGTTGGACAGACAAGTTCCTGATTGGGGAGCGACAGATGTTGAAAGAGATGGGGTGATGTGAGGTGAGGGTGATTAGGTAATGTCAGGTAGATTATGGACAGTCTGGGAGTGATGATGAAGAGAATGCATTTTTTTCTTTTAGTTTACTTATTCATTTAGTGAAAATTTCCTAGGTGCCCACACGATGCCAGGGCTGAGTTGGTGCTGGGGTAACAATGACAAACAATGTAATCCTTTGTACTCAAGTAGCCTATATTCTCTAGGGAGATATAGACAATTAAAGAGGCAATTGAAATAACATATCATTGTCATGACTGGAGCAGATGGAGCTGTGCCAGGAAGACATATAACCTAATTCTAGGAAAATGGAGAAAGCTTCCCAGAGGAGGGAACATTTAGGAGTTAGTCTCAAGGAGCTAAATGCACAGAGAGGGTGGCAAAAGGCACTCAGGGGAAAGGGCCATTATGCAGATAGATCTGAAGGTGAGTATGACCTCTTAGAAGACCTGTATTACCTTCAGCTTGTGTGGAGTGCAGAATGTGACCAGGGAAACAATGAGTAATGAGACTGGAGAGATCTTCAAGGACTGGATTGTCAAAGGCCTCAAAAAACATGTGTTAAGGAGTTCAAAATTTGTCCCTAGAGCAATGGGGAGCCATGGAATGGCTTAAGTTAGGGAAGTGACATAATCGTACTTTCACTTTTAGAAAACTCACTCTGTCTAGTGTGGAGAATGGACTGAAGGAGGCAAGACTGGAGTCAAGAAGACCAGTTAGGAGGATATTGCAATTATCCAGGCAGAAGACGATGTCCACTTGTAGTAAAATTATGGTATGGCAGGATATGCTTAAACTCTTGTGTGCATCTCCAGACCCACTCACCCTGCTACCTCCTCTCCCCCCCACTTTCTTGCTGCTACACTAGTCCTTGGGAAGCTGCCCCACATGGGCCACGTCAACTTTGCCTTCTAGCTTCTTCGTAGATGTGACCAATGGGAGGTACCTGTAGGTGATCAGGGGGATGAGAAGAGTGAAGTTGAGATGCCGATTCCCTCCATATCCCTCCCAGTTTGGTCACAGCAGGTTGGCTGCATCCTTCTAGGAAAGCTGTAGCTAGTGTCTGGCAGCCCTACCCATATAGCTCTCCTCTCGGGTCTGGTAAACACTCACTACTCTTGCTGATTCTGGCCTAGGTGTAGTGGCTCCCAAGGTAATGCATTACCCTTATGGTTTCCTTTAGCCCTGGTCATACCTTTGTAAATATTCTCATCTTTAAACGCATCTCAAATTACGTAGCTAGAATGTAGCATCTGTTTTCTGCTGGGGTCCTGATTGATGCAGAAGAGAACAGTGAGCGTAGATAGATGTGGGAAATTGTGAAATGGTATAACTGGAAGAATCCTGTGTGAGACAGAATGCAGGAGAGGGAGGAGTTGATGATAATTCCTATAGATAATGCACTTGAGAGGTGTTTTGAAAACAGACAAGACAAGAAGACTTGGTGAGTAAATGTGTGGTGCAATGAAGAGGAGGAATCAAAAATGATTCTGAATACACGTAGTGATATTTGTGTCATTAAATATATGTAAAAGATGTAGGCACCCTTGACAATGTTCTTTTTCACATTTTCTGGCCAGTGGACTGGCTATCAGTTTTGATTAGATCCAGAAATGATTAACTCTGGGAAGCTGACTATATTACTGTGATGTCATTTTATAGTATTAACTAATTTGCATATATTGGCTTGAAAAACACAGAATTCTATTTCTGCCTACTCTTTTCTCCCTTACCCCAGTAATCTGTAAGTAGAAACCCAGGAATACCTTCCAATCCTCCTCACTAGTTTGCCAAGGGGAATATTTCTGCACAGAGACCTAGTTGGGCAAAGGACCCTCCCTCTTATTACTGGCTGATGTCTTGGCTTTGATCGATCTGGAGATAAAGCAGACCAAGTAGCTTTCTTTGCTTTTTCTTCTCTAAATTCATACTCAAATCTTGGATTGTATTTCCCTGATGGAAAAAAAAAGTCAGTGCTGGGGGAAAGAACAATGACAAGAGCTCACGGAAGTGATGGGGACACGGGGCCTGGTCCCTCTTATTTTAGCTGCATTGGCAGGCATCCAAAAATACTATGTGAGATTCTCAAGGAATAGAGTCCCAGAAGAAAGACAGAACATGTCCCTGGCACTATGCCCACTACGGTGTTTGTGCCCCTGACCAATCTGTGTCAGCATCACTTCTTCTTGGAAGGAAGGTTAAGTAATAACAATGCAAAATATCTATCTTCATAAATGAGATTTGCAACAACTAACCTTGGCAACAAAATCCTTAAACATACACATTTGTGGCTGTATATATGTATAATTAATTCAATCACAAAATTAATAACACAATCACAAAACAACAATCAAAGGAATGAGGACAAATAACTTGTTTTAACGGACCAATCAAAACTTTTAAAACAGTTATACACACAAGCATCATTTAAGTCA
This sequence comes from Equus caballus, assembly GCF_041296265.1. Taxonomy (NCBI): domain Eukaryota; kingdom Metazoa; phylum Chordata; class Mammalia; order Perissodactyla; family Equidae; genus Equus; species Equus caballus. The sequence continues at coordinate 74,897,609 of NC_091687.1, forward strand.
TGATCAATATTACATGTTATATGAGACAATTATTTTGTTAAATAAGTGCAAAAAGCTTTTACTAGGAGACATAAAATTACCTTTGCTACCCTTCATCTCTTATAGCAAATGTAAAAGGTTATTAAAATATTTTCTTCCTTGAGGAGAAAAATTTTGTTTCCCATAGATCCACATTATCTCTTAGCTCAGGAATAAGCATTGGTATATTGACTTGAGCCATGGAAACATAGGCAAGTTTGAATGAAAGGGGGAGTCCTCTGATATTCCATCACTGCAATTAGATGTGGTATGTTGGAATATCAAGATACCATATGCATATATAACAAATTAGCTTCATTTCTGCAGTGTGTGCTTTTGCTTGACCATCACTTGGCAAGTTGACTTATGAATGCCACTCTTCACCTTTGTGAGCTTGGTCTAACATGAGCCTCATCTCTCTAGCTCTTCTGAGGCAGTTACTCTAAAAGGTTCAAATAAAAATCAGGTAGACATCTCAATTTTCTAATTATTTTTGCTTCAATTTGTTAATTAAGAAGAATAACTCTAGGGGCTGGCCCAGTGGCATAGTGGTTAAGTTCTCATGATCTGCTTTAGCAGCCCAGGGTTCGTGGGTTCGGATCCTGAGTGTAGACCTTACACACTGCTTGTCCAGCTACTCTGAGGTGGCATCCCACATACAAAAATAGAGGAAGATTGGCAACAGATGTTAGCTCAGGGCCAATCATCCTCACCAAAAAGAAGAAGCAGAAGAAGAAGAAGCAGAAGAAGAAGAAGAAGGAGAAGAAGAAGAACCATAAGAATAGCTGGTGTCTTAGTAAACATCAGGCACAATGCTAGATCTTTAAACACATTGTCATGTTTAATCCTTACAACAAGTTCATAAGGTAAGCATTATTCTGTTTTATGGACATGAAAACCATGTCTCACAGAGGTTGGGTAAGCTACTTAGGTTACCCATTCATCGGGCAGCAGAGGTAGAATTCAAATTCGTCTCTGAATGACCCTATCATATATTTGTATGGAGCTCTGAGGGTATTTTCTGGATGCATATACGTAGGTTTTCTTAGGCTAAGTTTATATGTGACTATGAACAGACAACCTTTAGAGGAATTGAGGTTGAGTTTTTGGGAGTCATTTTCTTTAATTAATTGTTTTAGTATTTTTACATTCTGGTTTGATTGTTAAAAGGCTGCATAAACTCTTTGACACCATTTTCCAGGCTGATTTTTGATGAAGAGATTCAGTCTATTTCTGTATTGATTGAACTGCTCATTTTGACAGCTTCCAGTGGTCACATTAGATGTGGATAGCTTTAAGACAGAGAAGAAAACTTCAGGAGGGAGAGAAAGAAATCATTGACCTCACATGAAGAGAAATGTATACATGTATATTTGTTGAAAAAGATTAACATTCCATGCTACGTTTACCACCAGAGGGAGTCATATGAATACCATAATATATTGACAAAGGAAAAGGAAAAATCATTAAATATTTCCTTCCAGTTCCACTGATATTTTAACCAGCATTCAGAATTTGGTAGAACTGGTGTGACTATGGGAAAGGACTTAAACATCTCACTGTACGGTTGAAAACAGAAGAAACGTCTGCTTAAATTAGTCATGTAGGGTGAAAGATAGACATCAAAACAAACTAATAGGCACATTCCAGGTTTTAGCAACATGATTGTAATGTTATGCTGAAACTAAAAAATCAAGCTGTGATCTCTTTTGTTCCAAAAATCATTCTCTGCTATTACCAAAATACTGTTCTAAAAAAAATTCCTGGAATCAACAATTTCATTAATGTTTCATTAAGCACATTTCATTTTACCATTACATTGCTTGTACCAGGATGACTGTGATTGTTATTGGCAGGAAATAAAATAAAAGCTCATTGCAAAGAAACTTAATAGTTAGAAAGATTCAGTACCCAAAGACTGTTTTATGTCTCTATGTTCCCTGAAACCTAGGCCAAAATTTTCTCAGTTGGTAAGCTAGGAGAAAAGATGGGTTATTTAATAACTGGCAGATTTGCAACCCAATTTATTTTATATCTAATCTTAGAATTGATTAAACAGCATTTACTAAAACCTGCTATATACATAGCACTGAATTGTCCATTAAAATCAAGATCCAGTGACAATAAATCTTAGAAGGATGAGTTCTGAAGTGATGTTTAATGCCTTTATATAGATCAGTAATTCTCAAACTGTGGTCCCTGGACCAGCCCCACCACAATTGCCTGGGAAATTGTTCAGAATACAAATTCTCCAGTCTCAGTCCAGATCTATTTTAATTCAAGAAGTCTAGATGTGGGGGCCCAGCAATCTGTGGGTTTTGATGCACACTTCATGTCTGAGAACATCTGATAGAGCTCCGTTACATAGTCTTGTGACACTAAGTCCAGCGACTTATGCAATTGGAGCAGGTGCTTTCTGTGTTCTGTTGTAATAGTTATTTTCTTATGGGTAAGTTAAATTTAAAAATAAAAAATAGGGGCCAGCCCCGTGGCTGAGTGGTTAAGTTCGCGGGCTCCGCTGCAGGCGGCCCAGTGTGTCATCGGTTCGAATCCTGGGCGTGGACATGGTACTGCTCATCAAGCCACGCTGAGGTGGTGTCCCACGTGCCACAACTAGAAGGACCCACAACTAAGAATATACAACTATGTACCTGGGGGCTTTGGGGAGAAAAAGGAAAAAAAAAAATAAAATCTTTAAAAAAAAAAAGTGAATTTTATGGAAAAAAATTGCAACTTTTTGTAACACCTGATAGTCATAGATTAAAGTAATTGAATTTAAAAATAATAAATATGTGTTAGAGAAGCAAGAGTAAACACCATGTACTTCCTGTTAAATGGCAATGGCATTTGTTTTTTCTCTTTCTCCACAAGCATGGATTTTCCTAAAGATCACAATGTATTGGTTTTTGCATTTATAATTTTGAGACCATATAATCACTTGGGAACTTGGAAAGAAGATGCTCTAAAAACTCAGACTTTACAACGACAAAGTAAGATTTGCCTAGAAAACTAGAAACAAGGTTAATATTACAAGATAACTTTAATTTTGTACTTTATGTACTGTACTTTTATATTGTCTGAGTTTTTTACAAGATGCATGAATTACTTTACAACAGGAAATATATTTCTAGTAGATAAAACATTTCAAATTAATTTTTAATGTCTAGTTGCAAGCAAATAACTCAAACATGACAAAATAAATCTGAGTTTTACTTTGGTTTACCTAATAAGTACTGAATTACTGATGTAACTATTTCTGTATTGTATTGACTATTTCAGATATAATCAAGTACAATGTAATCAATTAGATTATAAGTGGATGGGCAATCAATTCTTTATGATTGACCTACATGCATGTAATTGGTTCCACTGATCATTTAGAGTTGACCTTAAAGATCGACCTGGATCATTTGGTAACAATATATTACATATAAGGCATGAAATAGTAAGCACACCAAGAAAATACAGCTGCAAAGATTTAGTTGGTGCTCATCCAATTAGACTGGCATGTCAAACTAATATCTCCCTCTAATTATTTGCCTTTCCTTATATACAAAGGATAAGGTTAAGATGAAGTTCTTTCTCCTGTTAGCAAGGAAAAGTAAGGTTATATAGACATTTGTCGAAGATGGGCTAGATGGATGAATGCCTGAACTTTCCTGACCCTTTTGTAGGAAGTAATGAAAATTTTTGGTCTTTCTTCTTGTCTTGAAATAGCCAGATTCACATAATAGAAAACAAAGTATTGGGCTGGCAATTATCCATCTATAGTAAAACTTCTGAAATCTTAGATGTTGAAGAATGAGGTCACAATAAACTTTCCACAACCTATCTTCCTAGGGCTCAAAATTGGAAGCTCCTGATTAATATTTCAAGATTACCCTCATGATTGTGGATGGTCAGTGGTTGGAGTTATGTGAAGAGCATGTTGTTAGTTTAGTACAGTTTCCCAGAGAGAAGTCATGGACTTACACTGTAGAGTTTAACGTAAACATTGTTCTGAGTGTATTATCATTAAGGGCATTTTTTTAAATTGAGGTTATGATAGTTTACAACATTATGAAATTTCAGTCACGGATTATTATTTGTCAGTCACCTTTTAGGTGTACTTCTTCACCCTTTGTGCCCACCCCCGTTCCTCCTTTCCCCTGGTAACCACTAAATAGTTCTCTTTGTCTGTGTGTTTATCTTCTACATATTAGTGAAATCATATGGTGTTTGTCTTTTCCTATTTGGCTTAAGTTTCTTAACACAATATCCTCATGATCCATCCATGTTGTTGTGAATGGGATAATTTTGTCATTTTTTATGGCTGAGTAGTATTCCATTGTATATGTATACCACATCTTCTTTATCTAGTCATTGGTCAATGGAAACTTAGTTTGCTTCCACGTCTTGGCTATTGTGAACTGTGCTGCATGAAAATAGGGGTGCATGGGTCTCTTTGAATTGCTGATTTCAAGTTCTTTGGATAGATACCCAGTAGTGGGATGGCAAGGTCATATGGTATTTCCATTTTTAGTTTTTCGGGAAATCTCCATACTGTTTTCAATAGTGGCTGGACCAGTTTGCATTCCCACCAGCAATGTGTGAGGGTTCCCTTATCTCAACATTCTCTCCAGCATTTGTTATTTTTTGTCTTGCTTATTATAGCCACTCTAATGGGTATAAGGTGTATAATAGTGTAGTTTTGATTTGCATTTCCCTGATGATCAGTGATGTTGGGCTTTTTTTTCATGTGCTGATTGGCCATCTGTTTATCTCCTTTGGAGAAATGTCTGTTCATATCCTCTGCCTATTTTTTGATAAGGTTGTTTGATTTTTTGTTGTTGAGTTGTGTGAGTTCTTTATATATTATGGATATTAACTCTTTGTCAGATATATGATTTGCAAATATTTTTTCCCAGTTGGTGGGTTGTGTTTTTGTTTCAATCCTGTTTTCCCTTGCCTTGTAGAAGATCTTCAGTCTGATGAAGTCCCATTTGTTTATTCTTTCTATTGTTTCCCTTGTCTGAGAAGACATGGTGTCTGAAAAGATCCTTTTAATACTGACGTCAAAGAATGTACTGCCTACATTTTCTTGTAGAAGCCTTATGGTTTCAGGTCTCAGCTTTAGGTCTTTGATCCATTTTGAGTTTATTTTGGTGACTGGTGAAAAAGAATGGTCAATTTCATTCTTTTACATGTGGCTTTCCAATTTTCCCAGCACCATTTGTTGAAAAGACATTCTTTTCTCCTTTGTAGGCCCTCAGCTCCTTTGTCAAAGATAAGCTGTCCATAGATGTGTGGTTTTATTTCTGGGCTTTCAATTCTGTTCCATTGATCTGTGCACCTGTTTTTGTACCAGTACCATTCTGTTTTGATTACTGTAGCTTTGTAGTATGTTTTGAAGTCAGGGATTGTGATGCCTCCCATTTTGTTCTTTTTTCTCAGGATTGCTTTAGCAATTCGGGGTCTTTTGTTGCCCCATATGAATTTTAGAATTCTTTGTTCTATTTCTGTAAAGAATGTCATTGGGATTCTGATTGGGATGGCATTGAATCTGTAGATTGCTTTAGGTAGAATGGACATTTTAACTATGTTTATTCTTCCAATCTACGTGCATGGAGTGTCTTCATTTCTCTACGTTGTCATCATATCTTTCAGTAAAGTCTTGCAATTTTCACTGTGTAGGTCTCTCATTTCCTTGGTTAAAGTTATTCCAAGATATTTTATTCTTTTTGTTGCAGTTGTGAATGGGATTGTGTTCTTGAGTTATCTTTCTGTTCATTCGCTATTAGAGCATAGAAATGCAATTGATTTTTCTAAGTTGAATTTGTACCCTGTAAAATTGCTGTAATTGTTGATTATTTCTGATAGCTTTCTGATGGATTTTTTTAAGGGTTTTCTCTGTATAAAATCATGTTGTCTGCAAACAGTGAGAGTTTCACTTCTTCAATACCTATTTGGATTCCTTTTATTTCTTTTTCTTGCTGAATTTCTCTGGCCAAAACCTGCAGTACTATGTTGAATAGGAGTGGTGAAAGTGGGCACTCTTGTCTTGTTCCTACATATGATGTTGGCTGTGGGTTTGTCATATATGGCCTTTATTATGTTGAGGTACTTTCCTTCTATACGCATTTTATTGAGCATTTTTATCATAAATGGATTTTGGATCTTGTCAAATGCTTTCTCTGTGTCTATTGAGATGATCACATGGTTTTTGTTCTTCATTTTGTTAAGGTGGTGTATCACATTGATTGATTTGCAAATGTTGAACCATCTCTGTGTCTCTGGTATAAATCCCACTTGATCATGGTGTACGATATTTTTAACGTATTGCTGTATTCAGTTTGCCAATATTTTATTGAGGATTTTTACATCTATGTTCATCAGTGATATTGGCCTGTAATTTTCTGTCTTTTTGTTTTGTGCTTATCTGGCTTCGATATCAGGGTGACGTTGGCCTCATAGAATGTGTTAGGAAGTGTTCCATCTTCCTCAATTTTCTGGAGTAGTTTGAGAAAGATAGGTATTAAATCTTTGAATGTTTGGTAGAATTCTCCAGAGAAGCCGTCTGGTCCTGGGCTTTTATTTTTGGGGGAGGTTTTTGATTACTGTTTCAATCTCTTTATTTGTGATTGGTCTATTCAGATTCTCTATTTCTTCTTTATTCAGTTTTGGGAGGTTGTAAGAGTCTAAGAATTTATCCATTTCTTCTAGATTGTCCAATTTGTTGTATTCTCTTTTCATCTTTTGTATTTCTGTGATATCCATTGTAATTTCTCCTCTTTCATTTCTAATTTTATTTATTTGAGTCTTCTCTCTTTTTTTCTTAGTGAGCTTGGCTAAGGGTTTGTCAACTTTATTTATCTTCTCGAAGAAACAGCTCTTTGTTTCATTGATCTTTCTACTGTCTTTTTTATTTCAATTTCATTTATTTCTGCACTAATTTTTATTATTTCCTCCTTCTACTGACTTTGGGCTTTGTTTTTGCTTTTTCTAATTCTGTTAGGTGTAGTTTGAGATTGCTTATTTGAGATTTTTATTGCTTGATGAGGTGAGCTTGTATTGCAATGAATTTCCCTCTTAGGGCTGCTTTTGCTACATCCCAAGTGAGTTGGTATGATGTGCTTTTATTTTCATTTGTCTCCAGATAATATTTGATCTCTCCTTTGATTTCTTCAATGATCCATTTGTCGTTGAGTTGCATGTTGTTTAATCTCTACATCTTTGCCCCTTTCCCAGCTTTTTTCTTATAATTTATTTCTAGTTTTATAGCATCATGGTCAGAAAAGATGCTTTCAATACTCTTAATTCAATCCTCTAATTTCAATCCTCTTAAATTTATTGAGGCTTGCTTTGTTTCCCAACATATGGTCTATCCTTGGGAATGTTCCATGTGCACTTGAGAAGAATGTGTAATCTGTTGTTTTTGGATAGGGTGTTCTATATATATTTATTAAGTCCACCTGGTCTAGTTTTTCATTTAATTATACAATTTACTTGTTGACTTTCTGTCTGGATGATCTATCCATTGGTGTAAGTGAGGTGTTGAGGTCCTCTGCTATTATTGTATTGTTGTTAATATCTTCTTTTAGTTTTGTTAATAGTTGCTTTTTGTACCTTGATGCTCCTGTGTTGGGTGCATATATGTTTATAAGTGTTATGTCTTCTGGTGGAGTGTCCCTCTTATCATTATATACTGCCTCTCTTTGTCTCTCTTTACCTGTTTTGTCTTGCAGTCTACTTTGTCTGATATAAGTATGATAACACCTGCTTTCTTTTGTTTGTCATTAGCTTGGAGTAACATCTTCCATCCCATCACTCTGAGTTTGTGTTTGTCTTTGGGGCTGAGATGTATTTCTTGGAGAGAACATATTGTTGGGTCTTGTTTTTTAATCCATCCTGCCACTCTGTGTCTTTTGATGGGACAATTCAATTAATTTACATTTAGAGTGATTATTGATATATGAGGGCCTAATGCTGCCATTTTATTGCTTGTTTTCTAGTTCTTGTGCATTTCCTTTGTTTCTCGTCCCAGGTATTTTGGAGTACCAATTCAGTTAGGTAGTTTGCTATGCTGGTTTTCTTCATTTTCTCCTTATTTATAATTTGTGTCTCTGTCTAGTTATTTGTGTAGTGGTTACCATGTGGTTTGTATAAAAAATCTCATAGATGAGTTAGTTCATTTTCTGATAGCCTCTTATTTCCTTAGACTAAGCTGGTTCCATCCCTTTCCTCTTCCCCTTCTAAGTTGTTATTGTCACATCTTATTTCATTTTGTGTTGTGAGTTTGTGGTTAAAACGACAAGATTATATTTATTCTTGGTGTTTTCCTTCCCTTTATCTTTAATGTTATAATTAAGCATTTGTTAACCTGTTCTGATGGAGAGTTGCAATTTTCTGATTTTGTCTATCTCCTTGCTCAGGGTTTTGTTACCCCTTTCCTTTTTCCCCCCCAGATATAATGGCCTTCCTGAGAATTTCTTGTAGGGGGGTCTTGTGGCAATGAATTCCCTTAACTTTTGTTTATCTGGAAAAGTTTTTATTTCTCCATCATATTTGAAGGATATTTTTGCTGGATGGAGTATTCTTTGCTGAAAGTTTTTGTCTTTAAGAATTTTGAATTTATCATTTTACTCTCTCCTAGCCTGTAAGATTTCTGCTGAGAAGTCCACGGACAGCCTGATAGGGGTTCCTTTGTAGATTATTTTCTTCTGCCTTGATGCCCTTAATATTTTTTCTTTGTCATTGACTTTTGCCAGCTTTACTACTATATGTCTTGGAGTTGATCTTTTTACATTGATGAAGTTTGGAGATCTATTGGCTTCTGTCACATGAATTTTCAGCTCCCTCCCCAGGTTTGAGAAGTTCTCAGCTACTATTTCTTTGAACAAGCTTTCTGCTCCATTCTCCTTCTCTTCTCCCTCTGGGATACCTATAATCTGTATGTTGCATTTCCTAATTGGGTCAGATATTTCTTGGAGAGTTTCTTTATTTCTTTTTAGTCTTAGTTCTCTCTCCTCCTGTATCTGAAGCATTTCTGTATTTCTGTCCTCCAGACTGCTAATTCTGTCCTCCATAACATCAGCCCTACTGTTCAGGGAGTCCAGATTTTTGTTTATCTCTATTGTGTTTTTCATCTCCAACATTTTTGATTGGTTCTCCTTTATAGTTTCAAGCTGTTTCATGATGTAGCTCCTGAACTCATGGAGTTGTCTATCTGTATTCTATTTTAACTCATTGAGTTTTTTAGTGATAGCTATTTTGAATTCTTTGTCATTTACATTATCGATTTCTGTGTCTTCAGGATTCATTTCTGGGTACTTGTCATTTTCCTTCTGTTCTGGAGATTTAATATATTTTTTCATACTGCTTTATGGCATGGATTTGTGCCTTCTTATAGAGATAAAATTTGGTCACAGCTTCTTGCTGCCACTGGGAGGAGGGGGCAGAAGCTGTGTAACCTGTGCTCACCAGGATCAGCTCAGCTGTTCCTGTCCAAGCCTGGGCCACTCTTTGGCATTGCAGCAGCCCTGTGGGATCTCCCACCAACTGTGGGAACAATCACATGGGTGGTGCGAGTTGCTGCCACCTGCTTCCACAGACCCACTTAGATATACTCCCCCTTAGGGACCACAGTGGTGGTATGGGCTTTTGAGGCAGCTGGGAGCTTGTTCCCCCTGACTCACAGCTCTGCCGCCATCTGGTCCTAGGTTGTCCCAGCTGTTGAGCTTGGTGGGTGGGGCCTCCCCACGGGGTCTGAGCCTGTGCCACTCCCTGAGACTGTGGTGGGACTGTAGACTCTCCCACTGGTCGAGAGAGTGGTCACACAGGGGCTCAGTGCTGCTGCCACCTGCTCCCATAGTCCCACCAGTTGTAGTGCCCCTTTGGGGCCGCTGTGATACTGTGGACCTTTACAGTAGCTAGGGGCACTTTTGCCCAGGCTGCAGATATGCAGTCATCTGTTCCTAGGTCACACCAGCTTTTGTGTTTGGTGGGCGGGACCTCTGCACTGGCATGGAGCCTGAGTCACTCCCTGGGGTTGAGGTGGTACTGTGGACTTTCCCAGTGGACCTAGGAGCAATCACGCTGGGGCTCAGGGTTGTTACTGCCTGCTCCCATGGTCCTGCTGGGTGTCACTTGTCCTTTTGGAGCTGCAGTAGAGCTATAGGCATTTAAGGCAGCCAGGGGTTTGTTCGCCTGGGCTCACAGCCATGCTATGTCTGCTCCTAGGTCACACTAGCCTTCGTGCCCGGTGGACAGGGCCTCCCCACTGGGTCTGAGCCTGAGTCACACCCTGGGGCCGTGGTGGGACAGTGGATTTTCTCACTGGACCAAAATGCAATCACAGGTGGCCTGGGGCTGCAGTCACCTGTTTCCACAGTCACAATGAGGTGCATGCCCATCCTAGGGGCCGCGGCAGTGCTATGAGCACTTCAGCTGGGAGAGCAGTCGCTTGCGGGTACTGGGCTGTTTGGGATGAAGTTTTAAAATAACACTCAGAATTTTATACAATGATGTTCCAAAGGAAGAATGTGCAAGAAAGTTTCATAAATGACTATACACATATAAATTATCATTATTCATATGAGCTATGATTATTTTCTATGTGTTTCAAAAACTCTGTATTTATGTTGATTCTTAAAGCACTTGAGAAAAACAGTTAGTTTCAAAACTCCTTGACAGTTATCTAAAGGCAGAGTATATCCTGGTGATGAAGAACATGAATTTTTGAGTCAGGTTTGGTTTGGAATCTCTGCCATGTGTAAGCTGTGTGGCACTGGACAAGCATCAGTTAATTTCCTTTGTCTCCTGCCCCTATTGCTTCATCCATAAAATGGGAATAATAATAGTTCATTGTTCATGGGATTATTCATGTATCATTCTTCATGGGATTATATATGATAATTCAGGAAAAATATGTCTATTTTCTAAATTCTTTTGTTACCTTCCAAAATGCAAAGAAATAGATCAAGTTAAGTTTATGACTTATGAATATATAATTATGCCTGAGAGCATGCCTCTTGAAACTTGAACACCACAGACTTTTATTGATCTTTCATCTTATTTACTGCTATTGCTTAGTGGCAAGTGCATTCTAATCCTTTGACAAGAAAAACACGTCAAAAGAAGAGGCTGTTATCCCAATGACCACAATTTGCAGCCTTTTGAAGATCCCAAGAATGGTATCATATTTTATCATTACAATTTTCATGTTTAAAAAGTTATGTATCAATAATAGACAGATCAGGAAATGGAGAGGGCAGCTTGTTTTTCTTCTATGTTTACATTGATTGAAATTTTGGCACATTCTTTATATTTTGATTTTAAGGAAGACTTTTATTTTTGTGAGGAGGATTGATATAGAACTAACATCATTCACCAATCTTCCTCTTTTTGCTTGAGGAAAATTTTCTCTGGGCTAACATCTGTTCGAATCTTCCTCTATTTTTTGTGTATAGGATGCCACCACAGCATGGCTTGATGAGTGGTGTGTAGGTCCCCACCCAGGATCCGAGTCTGCAAACCCCAGGCCACCAAAGTGGAGCATGCAAACTTAACAACTATGCCACCGGGCTGGTCCCGAGAAAGATTTTTTTGTAGCTGCTAAGTGACTATAGTTGAAGTTAATATTAACATAAACCTTATTTTATTTTTGAAAGTAAGAAATGTTTAAGGAAGATTTAGAGAGTTAGTAAGACCATGGGGCACTAAGCTATCACCAAGGGTGACTAAAGTGTTGCAGATGTCAGGGAACCACCTGACACAGCTTGCTTAAGAAAAGAAAAATATTAAGTTGCTTGTGAGTAGCACTGTGATGTGGATTTTTGCTTCCCTGAACCAGAAAAGAAAGCAAGAAACTGAGAATGGAGATTATCCCTTCACATAATTTAAAAAGCAGAGGACTTTTGATTCCTAGTTACTAAAAAAATACCTTTCAATAAAAGAAAATCCTTACAAAATGGGAAGGGTAGATATATTATGATAAGAATATCTTCTTAAGTCTCTGTTTCATTATTTTAAGTAATTTATTTAAATTACTCTTTATCTCTCCACAAGATCCTATTTTCGGAGGATTTATCGCTCCATAAGATCCTATTTTTGCTGTGCTGTGAAAATCAACTCAGATTCAAATGGCATAAAAAAAAACTATTCAAGGGAAAATATAGCAATCCTTAAGAAGATTTCTTTGGAACAGATTATATGGCAAGGTGGGGCTGAGGCTAATGTGTTAAATATTCTTGCTGTAAACATCTTTCATGATATTTGAAAAACAGTTGATCCTAAAGTTCGGAATTGCCCTTATTGCTAATTTGATTTTCACTGTGCTTTTGCTTGATTAGGAGAATAAATGAATATAAATGAGATAGTTGTTAATGGTTTATGAAACCCCTGATATCAAAAGCTGGGGCTATTGCTCCACTGCCCTCAAGATTCATGTGCACTGAATTGGGATGCTTGTAATGGTAGTCATTGCGTTTGTTGGCTTTTTCCTGCGGCTTTAGGCTTTCATTTTCAAGACTAACAGTCAGACTAAGTGTTCAGTCTAGGATCATAGGTTAGAGGGACCTAACAAGCCCCTAACTTCTTTGAAACCACATTCTAACCAGAGAGGTAGCTTGCTCATTTCTTTAAATGTTCGTTTGGTAGCCGTCTGTCTACTCATTCACCGAACATTTATCAGATCTTTACATCTACCCTCTTCTCATTTCTTTTAAAAATAATTTTGTTTTTCACGTGGACAAAAAGAACAGATCAGTGGTTACCAGGGGAAAGGGGAGGGTGAGTGGTGGGCACAAAGGATGAAGTGGAGCACCTACAACATGACTGACAAATAATAATTTACAACTGAAATTTCACAAGGTTGTAAACGATCATAATCTCAATAAAAAGTAAAAAAAAGAGAAAAAAATAATTTTGTTTTTAAAAATAATATAGTTTCTCAGCAATGGATTTAAGTTGTTTGAGTGTAGCCTCTTGTTTATTTATAGATGCAAACTGCAAGTTCTACTTCCAATACTAATATTGGAAATAATATTATTATTACTATTTTCAATAATCCGACTTTCAACTGGTACAGTATACTTTTGCTTCTCTTATTGTTTCAGTTTTTTTTTTATCAGCTCTAGTTTTTGCTATTGTCTAGAAGAAGTTGTTGCAGTTTTGCTAGTATATCTTGGTCAATATAAAGATAATTGTGAAATCACATTTGAAAATAATTTTACACACATAAACACACATATACTATTATACTCCTACTCGTGATTTGGTGCATGGATATCTATATGGACAAACAGAAATAATGATATAAATTTCTACTGAATGAGAGATTCTCTCATGAAATCCAGGAAGACTCTTTTCTTGTTCTTAGTCTGGTGCTAAAGACCATGAACAAGACCACCTTGAAAATAGTACCTGAAATATTAAAAATTTTGTAATGCCATTTTGTCAATTCTTTTTATTCAAAAGAGATTTGAAAGTAATATTAATTGCAATCAGTGATGCGCTAGTAAATGTTTAATAACCAGCTCCCCAGAAATAAAAAGCCTTGATTAGTAGTGTTTGCTGATTTCCATGGTGTAAATACTTTCACCAAGGCTGATTTCAACTACCAACATGACTTCACTGAATGCTGAGTGGGAAGAGATGTACATAATTGGTTCTATCAAACTAGTATGAGCCAGCTCCAGCCCACGACTGATTATAATCCCAATTATATAAATAGTCATTTGACCTAAATAGTCATTTGACCTAATAAAAGCTGAAATTATAAGACTGTTTTAAATGATGTTTAAAAAAAGTCCTAATAGATTTTGCTATATGCTAAATTACTTTTTTTTTTTTTTTTAAAGAGGAGCGAAGAAAATGATCTGAGTACTTCTAAATAGATGATCATTGCAGGAAACTCTGTGTTAGAACAAATCCCAGACATCAGATATAGTGCCAAGTAGTCAGAGATAAATTACCTCAAATCCTTTTTCATCTGGAGGGCAATCCCTCCAGGTTAACACTGAGTTTCATTGCTGCTGTTTCTAATATTTGCTGTTTATAACAATGATGAGTAGAAAGCATCCCTCTACAGTGAATTAAATGATTTTGAAAACATGCAGCTTTATTTTGTTCAGAGAAAGAGTAGTTTAGAGTAGCACTCCTCAAACTATAGTTCATAAACTGGTGTGGGTCTAAGAACTGTGTGTAACTTTTCTGTGATGAGAAAGTACAGGAATTGAAGTAAGGATTCAGAAGCTTTTATGGCAATTTGACATTGCTGTGACCTCCAATTTCGTGATGAGTGGACTCGTAAGATAGGTCTATCACTGAATAGGGAATAGATCAGTTTGGGCTTTAACTATACTCATAGGGTAAATTGTTAGATCTGCCTATGACGAAGGATTGAAGACTAATTTTGAAAATATATCACTTGCCTAATTCTGTATAAAAGTTAAAAATAAATATCCTGAGCTTGCCAAAATTACTTTAAAATCTCTCCTTTCATTCCTATTCCTATTCTTCTGTGAGGTTGGTTTCTCTGCTTTTGAGTGTTCTTAAAACAAAACACAAACCATTTAGAAATACGTTGTTGTCAATCCAACCTTGATTCGATAATTTAGCAAGCAAGAAGCAAACTCATTTATTGCACTAAAAGTTTTAAATATAGGGGCTGGCCGGTGGCCCAGAGGTTAAGTGCGCACGTTCTCCTTTGGCAGCGTGGGGTTTGCTGGTTTGGATCCCAGGTGCGGACATGGCACCGCGTGGCAAGCCATGCTGTGGTAGGCGTCCCACATGTAAAGTGGAGGAAGATGGGCATGGACGTTAGCTCAGGGCCAGTCTTCCTCAGCAAAAAGAGGAGGATTGGTGGATGTTCTCTCAGGGCTAATCTTCCTCGGGAAAAAAAAAAGAAAAAAGCTTTAAATATTGATATACTAGTGTTAAAAGTGTGTAAATAAGGCATTTAATATGGGAAATTGCTATTTCCTTGCATACTCTTTACTACTGTGGAATGACAAGAAGTTACAAGTATATTAGAAATTCTTGATATTCATCCCCTAAGCATGTACTTTTAAATGTGTCTAGTTTTGCAATTCTTTGTAATTCTTTTTTTCTCTTTTTGGTATGTTTCTTTTGATTATATCTATTGGAATGTAATTTTATGTTTGATGAATCTAATAATCATAAATTAAATTGTATCTTACATATATTTTAAATTCACTTTTCTAATACTTTATTTTTTATTTTTTTAAAATACAATTCTTTTTTCTTTTAAAGACATTATTTTTCCTTTTTCTCCCCAAAGCCCCCCAGTACATCTTTGTGTATTTTTAGTTGTGGGTCCTTCCAGTTGTGGCATGTGGGATGCCACTTTAGCGTGGCCCTATGAGCAGTGCTATGTCCGTGCCCAGGATTCGAACAGGCGAAACCGTGGGCTGCCGCAGCAGAGAGTGCAAACTTAACCACTCAGCCATGGGGCCGGCCCCCCAATACTTTATTTTTTATTGTACTGATTTACCGATATTGTAAAATATCAGTCAACACTGAATTAAGAAAGAAAAGCAAAAAACTAGTCCTTCACCACAGATAGCTTGAAAAGCATTGGGCCAGAACAGTACCTGGCATATAGAAGCTGTTCGGTAATTGCTTATTGAACAAATGGAAGGTTAGAGCTGCCAATAAGGTAGAGATAGAACCAGAGATTTTGAAGTCTCATGCTATTATTCATTAATTTTATAATTGTTATAAGCTTTTAATTAATACTGGCCCTGATATCAGTTCCCTGACATTGAACCTAGCATATATGGGGTTAAAACCAAAAGCACTCATCCCCTTTCACTGCTTCTTTAGTTATGTTCATATGTAAGTATATGTCTCTTTAGCCTTTGAGTCTCTGAGCTTCACAATCAAATAGAAGTTACAAATTGTTAAAGCATAGGAGGCCTCACTCTGGGCTCACACCAAAGTTTTGGCTAATTATGGGCCCTTGAAGTTTATTACAGGGAAATTGATGTCCAGAAAATATCAAGAAATTGAAGCTGCTCAGGCCCCAACTCCTCAGCTTCCTGGTACCAGAATCCACCATCCACCACGGAGGCAGACAACCAAGGATATGTACCTGCAGATTCCCTTATCTCACCATCCTCTTTTCTGAAAGTGGCCTCACAAGGCCAAACACAGGCTGGTGGGAAAGTGCCAACCAGCAAGGCCATTGCTCCCCACTTCCGACAAGCAGCCACATTCCTTACAAGCTTGAAAACCCCTTACCCACTTCTTAATGGAGAGCCAGCAGTTCCTAAGACGTTAGCTGGCTGCCACTCCCTTTAAAAGAAAATAAAGCTGATTTTTGTTTTCACCCAAACTCTGTTCTCATTATTTGGATTGGCACTGAGTTCAGAGACTGAACTTTTGGTAACGTAATCTTTAAAAATAAGATTAGAAAAAAATTAGGCTGTTAGTCATAAGATACTTCTTACTTGCAGACTATAATTTGCTTTGTTGGGTATCAGTGGTAGAAATTTCAATATATCAGTCCTGAATGGAAGTTGCTGCATTTTCTATTGTGGCTACTATTGGGTCTAAGGTCACAGCAGACAAAATAATCTTTTAAAAATATAAATCTGATTGTACTATGAAATTCCCTGCTTAAAACTCTCTAATGGCTTTTCATCACATTTAAAATAAAATCCAAACTTTTTTCTTTTAAAACTCCTTTTAATGATATGCAAAGTCCTACATGAGCTGCACCCCACCCACCTTTCTGACTTCAATTACCCTTGGTATACTCTAGCCATACTGGTCATATTTATGTTCCTTGAACAAGCCAAGCATCTTCTCAACTCAGGGCCTTTTCCTTGATGTTCCCTCTCTAGATACTCCCTGCCCAAATCTTTCCATGGCGGGCTCTTCCTCATCCTTTGAGATTTCATATCAGTATCACATTCTAAAGAGTCTCTTTTCTCACCTCAGTGACTTATCACATGACCTTCTTTTATAGTCTTCATGGCACCTATAACTATTTGAAATTATCTTGGTTACTTGTTTACTTACTTATTGTCCCTCTTCCTTTCCACTGGATGCAAACTTCATGAGAGTGTGAACCTTGTCATTCTTCTTTGTGTCTGTGTCCTCAAAGCCTGATGTTCTGGGAAGGATCCTAACATATAACAGGTACTCAATAAATATCTATTTAATAAATGAATGGATGTAGGGGAGAAGGACTATTTTACTTGCATTGGCAGCACTGAGCCACTTGAGTTGGTAATGATGACAGACCTGGAGAAGACATCTCACCAAAGAGACGAATAAGCCAGTGGAGACCCTTTTGTTGCTATAAAAGCATTCACCAATGGAAATGAGACATGTTTCTCAATAGGCAAACTCCACTTCCAATGTCACGTGTAATCACCCCCAAAATCTTCTAAGATCCCATTCAATAATCTCACTGATCCATTTTTCTTTCAAGAAGTCCAACACATTTCATACATCCTCCTTGGAAATATAAAATGTTTGTTATGGAACACAAGTTCTTAACCTGGGACCCATAGATCTCCTGAAACTGGATACAAACTGTGGATATGTACATTTTTATAAAAGGAAAGTATCATAGCCATCATCAGATTCTAAATAAATTCATATTCCTAAAAGATTGTGAACTTCTTTTACATGATCTCCAGAAAACATAAGCAGGAAAAGCTCAGAAATAAACAGTCTATAATATTTTAGCACAATTTATAACACATACAAAGATGAAGTAGAAATTTACAAAAGTACTTATTTCTGTATAACTATTTTTGGATATATCTAGAATTAACTTCTCCATCATGCATGTGGTAAGATTGATAAAGAAAGTTAAGTGGCAGGCTCTCTGAAGATAAGACGCATTCTGCAATTAATTATTCTGGCAAAACAATATAATTAATGAAGCTCACTGCATTGATTTCAGATAAATCAAAAGATACCAACAAAAATCATATGAGATTATTTTCTTGGTAGGTTAAAATTTTCCCCTGTTAAGTATTCTAATAGCCCTAATCATGACTAATGGCTGAAATCCATCACACTTAATTTTCAGTCTAGTTTGATTCTGATCAAAAGGTCTACTTGAACTTTGGTTTTTTAAAATTAGGGCCCAGAAATACTGACATGATTTATCACTGCATATCCACTGTTTTATTTCTAGTAGAGGATGCATTAAATGGATTTAGATGTAGATTTCATCCTAATTTAGTTTGGAAACAGGGATCCTTTACCTCATGTCATTTAGATGTATTCAATCAATTCTAATCTATTTCAGATTATTGAAAATATCACACATGCCAATTTCTGTTGTATCATTTTAACCTTTGTGATAAAGAATAATGGAAGTGCCACTTTTAGAAAATCTACTTTCAGTGTGTAATATTTATTTTGCACCTATGACTTGCTAGATGTTCATAGGCTGGCTATTATTGCCTTCAACATTTTAATTTTAGATGGATGAATATATAAGCCTTACTTTTCTATTTTAGTATTTTGAAACACATATAATATAGAAATATACTTTCTATAATTATTTTTCACAAGATATTTATGTAAGTTGTTGAGGTCACTATGGACACACAGTTGACGTTATAATTTGAATTATGTAGTGAATATGAAGTATTTTAGAATTTTAAAGCTTTGAGCTTTTAATTTTCTGGTGCTTCATGGAGCTTCTGGTCCTTCTAAAATTCTAGAGTAGATCCATATTTCATTTCTAGACCAATACATTAAGAACTCATAGACAAAGTTTAGGAATTCCTTTGTGATTTTGATACGCAATATATCTGAATTAAAAGGGATAAAGATGTAATTAGAACAATTCTAATATCTTTTTCTTAGTCGCAGCATTAGCCATTTTTTATGTTCACTCTATCTGGGAAACATTATGTAAAATCAATGATGCATCTTCTCCAAAAGTACAGGAAAAGCTTTGAGCATTCCTGAGGCTACTCTAATTTCTTCCATGTTTTCCTTAAAGAAAATGAAGCAATTGAGAAAGCTACCAGAAGAAGTCATTACATGCCTTGCACAAAAATGCCTTCCGTTATGTCAAGCACTTATTATCTTGTGAATCATAGCAGAGAACGGTAACATAAAGAGGTGTTTCTGAACACTGACGCCCTATTTTTTGGTGTTGGAGCTGGGCCTCTACATAAAATATCAGATGGTGTTGAGGTAGTGGCTGCTTTCAGATCAAGAAGAGTATCACCTATAGAATAGAACATGACTCATAAATTCATAACGAGATCTGCTCTTTTTCTCTGGGTCCTAAAGTTCCACAGTTGAGTCTATTGCCACACCATTACAATATGTACTGTTTCAACCACTGAGGGTTTATAGGCTTTCTTTTTAAATACGATTTTAGTTTTTTGGTTGCAAAAATGTTCTACAATGAACATGATTCATTTTTATCATAAAAAACAATCAAAGTTATTTATTTTTAAAAGTTAGTCTTGTATAGAAGGTAGAATAGTCCAGTGTTGAAGAATGGGGTGGGTGATTGTGAGTGTTGGTTTGGGGTCAGATGGTCTGAACTTGTAATGTAGCTCTGACCCTAAGTAGTCAAGTGATGTGAAAAATTATGTAGTCTCTCTGAGCCTCAGTTTCCTCAAGTGGAGAATGGAAATAATAATTCCTACCTAGAGGATTGTTATGACGATAAGTTAAATTATTACATGACAGGCAATTTAGGCCTGGCACATGGTATGTGCTCAATAAATGTAGGTTATTAGATGGACATTATATTATACTTATTGTAACACAGGTAGTCTATATAGGAGTTTTTAATAAGAAAATATTTACTAGCATTTACTTTTGGTAGGTTGAACTGATATGGATATTGAAAAGACTGTAAAAGGCTGCCTTTTATAATATACATAATTCTCCTATCTTTGCATAGGAAGTGACCAAGAAGACTTGCTCAAGAATCCAGTTTGTTTTATTGAAGTATATTTGACAATTAAAAATTGTATATATTTAAGGTGTACAATTTGATGATTTGATATGTATATACATTGTGAAATTATCACTACCATCAAGATAATTAACACATCCATCACTTCAGATAGTTACCATTTTCTTTCTTTTGTTTTTAATGGTGAGAACACTTAAAATCTACCCTCTTAGCAAATTTCAAGTGTACGATAAAGTATTGTTAACTACAGTCACATTGTTGTGCATTAGCTCTCCCGAATTTATTCATCTTGCATAACTGAAACTTCATACTCCTTAACCAACATTACACCATTGTCTCCTCCCCCTAACCCCTGGTAACCACATTCTACTCTCTGCTTCCATGAGATTGATAATTTTAGATTCCACGTATAAGTGAGATCATGCAGTATTTGTATTTCTGGATTTGGCTCATTTCACTTAACATAATGTCCTCCAGGCTCATCCACATTGTGCAAATGGCAGAATTTTCCTCATTTGTAAGGCTGCATAGTATTCCATTGTATGTATATACCACATTTTGTTTATCCATTCATCAAGTGACAGACATTTAGGTTGTTTCCATATGTCGGCTGTGGTGAATGATGCTGAAATAAACATGGGAGTGCAGGTATCTCTTTGAGATTCTATTTCTTTTGGATATAGAAGTAGGATTTCTGGATCATGAGTTAGTACTATTTTTAATGTTTTGAGGAACCTCCATACTGTTTTCCATAATGGCTGTAGCAATTTACATTCCCATGGATTTCATACAAATGCTACCTTTTCTCCACATCCTTGCCAATACTTATCTTTTGTCTTTCTGATAATAGCTATTTGAACAGATATGAAGTGATATCTCATTGTGGTTTTGATTTGCATTTCCCTGATGATTAGTGAAGTTGAGCACCTTTTCATCTACCTGGTGACCATTCGTACGTCTTTTTTTGAATAATGTCTATTCAGGCCCTTCGCCATTTTAAATTGTGATATTTGGGTTTTTTTGCTATTGAGTTGTATGAGTTCCTTGTATATTTTGGACTAATCCATTATCAGACATCTAGTTTACAAATATTGTCTCCCATTCCAGAGGTTACCTTTTCACTTTGTTGATTGCTTCCTTTGCTATGGAGAAACTTTCTGTTAGTTGATTTTTCTTCCTCCAACTAAGACAGCGGAAGAGAAGATTTATTGTACATATGTGACACTCAGCTACAATTGAGAACAGAACTAGTCTAGAATGTTACCAGGTCCAGGGCAAAGGACCAAAAGGGACTGTTTTGATATGAGCAAGGTGGGTCTCTCAGAGGTGGGCATGGTGATCAGATGGTGATGGACGTTCCAGATTCAGTGAGACAAGTTCTAGATAGTAGCATGCAGCCCAGCAATTTCTACCAGCATCACTGACTTCTAGCTTTCTGCATTTCTGCTTCCGTGGCTTCCATGGGTGCACAAGCTAGTGGTTTACTTGGACCTCTGCCCCATCTTTCTTCTTTTACCCTTCAGCCTGTGCATTCTTTTTTTCCTCCACTTAGCTCTCATGGTGCGCAGGTTTCTAAGAAGATGGTGCCAAGGGTGAGAGCTACAGAAGCTTTTTAGTTTGATGCAATCCCATTTGTCTACTTTGGTTTTGTTGCTTGTGCTTTTGATGTCATATCCAAAAATATCACTGCCCAGACTGATGTCTAGACGCTTTTCCCCTATGTTTTCTTCCAGTAATTTTTTAGTTTTAAGTCTTATGTTTAATCCATTTTGTGTTAATTTTTGGATATGGTGTAAGATAAGGCTCCAATTTCATTCTTCTGCATGTGGCCATCCAGTTTTCCCAACACCATTTATTGAAGAGACTCTCCTTGCCCCATTTTGTGTTCTTGGCACTCTTGTTGAAGATCAGTTGACTGTAGATGTATAGATTTATTTCAGGGCTCTCCATGAATCCATTTTGATTTTGCAGAGCCATTTCAGGGCAAGAACTTTTTGCTTCTAAGAGACTCTTCTTAAAAATACTTTGACACTGCTCCTACTACTGCAATAATTAACAGTTTGTGTCAATAAATTTCAACACAGATATTTAAAGTCACTTTTTTTCTAACCACAAGTCAGTCCTTACTTTAGTTGAGTTTATTGACCTTGGGAAGAGATCCTTTTCTGTTACATTTTTACCTCATCACCAGCAAACAAATGGTGAGGTTGAAAGGAGCTTGCAAGTGACAAAGGATGTCCTGAAGCAGGTTTTTTGTGGGAAACCTGACCTCCCACACTTTCCAGATTTGTCATTACTAAGCATGCTCTGTAGAGGTTTTTCATTCATTGAGAACAAACAAAAGTGTTTTTGAATGAACTTCTGCCTATACCTACTCTTTGCTCTATTTTTAAAAATGCATAGTGAAGGATGTGCTAATTTTTCTCTATGCAAGGAATATATTTTCACCCTTATGCCCGTTATGAGAGGGATATTACTATGCTGGGGATGTTTTTGTAACTTTTTTAGGTCACTGTATTAAGATTAGGCAGCAACTGAGGCTGGGGCGAGCTCATGGCAGTGATTGTTCATTGTCTAAACCTATCTACAGTTCCACACAAGGCAAATATTCATGGAACACTTACTGTGTGCCAGCCATGGTACTAGGCACTGGCAACACAAAGATAAGTAAGACATGATCTCTTTCCCCCTAAATGAAAGAGTTTAGTGAGTAAGACAGACTTTAACAGAGAACTTACCATTTCTGGTAGTTTCCCTGTGAAAATCTTTGCTGTAAACATCTTTGGCACAAACATTTCCTCTGCATAACTTATTGACCATAAGGCAATTTTGCTGTAAAAGATAAAATAGTGAAAATAAAAGAGGGACACTAAAATTAATAACAACATTATAAAGACTTTAGTAGCCACCTCTTTCATATAGTTGGCATAGATTGTTGAACTTTTGGTTTTGATAGGTGTGAAGGATGACTGTGCTCATGAAGGATTTGCAAACTGATATGTTAGCATTTTCTAGTGTAGTATGCAATCTGGCTTTACACTCTCCTATTTCACACTTTGAATAAGTTTTATCACCATATTTTCAATCAAGTTGATATATAGAGAACTGTTATCGTCCTCTATTTTAAGACCACCACGTCTGCTCATTGCTGTATAGACCATTGTGAGGGCTAAGATTCATATAACATGACAATGGGAGTACTGTGAGAACTTGCCAGTGGAGAAGAAATGAAACCCAACTGTCAACCACTTATTTTATCTTTTATGGCAAAATTGCCTTACAGCCAATTAGTTACATGGTGAAAATGTTTGTGGAGTAAATGCCTGGGGCAAAAGATGTTTATGGTGAAACTACCTAGAACCAGAAGTTACAATACAATGTAATAAAAGCTGTGATAGAAATATAAATAAACAACAGTAAGTCCTCAATGAGGGGTATCCCCATAGGTAGGAGTTTGTCAACACAAGAAAAGAAGGACAGTGGAGGTGGAGGAACAGTATGTGCAGATGTGTGGAGCTTTTCAGGATACTGTCTGCTGGGATGTACAAGGAGAATGAAAGACGTGGCAGGAAATGAGGGAGCAGTGGATCAAATTATATGGATCTTTGTCTATAGTGGTAAGTCTAAAGATGTCCAAATCAGCCAGTGAGCAGGTGGAGAAGCAAAGCTTTTCGACAAGAGGTATGACATGATCAGATTTTGTAAAGAAAATTTTGGCAAAAGTTCTGGAAGCAGGGGATGGGCAACAGCATCACATCTCCTACTTCAGCAATCTCCAGATTTTATGAGCTCTAAAATTTTCTGTAGTTTAAAAAAAAGTGATTACTGCAATCATTGTTGAAGAAACAATCTCTCTCTTCCTGACCTTTTTAGAGATATTTGTTTTAAGGGGTAAAATATATCAACTTAAAGCTGGAAAAGACCCTAGGACCCCTTCCTATGTGTTCCAGGAAAAGACCCTAGAACCCCTTCCTATGTGTTCCATGTAAAGACACAGAATCAAACCACATGGTTGACTGAGGAGCGAGGCTGTAACCTGCCCTGTAGTGCTCTCTGCTGCACACTCTGGTAGTCCGTTCCGGTTTGTAAGAGCAGATCAAATTGAGAATGCTGCTCAGCTCACCTGCATTACGTGTACAACAGAAGGTTTCATTAGGACAAATGGATAGTTAAATGAATTCTGATATTCCTGGAGGGAAAGAATGGAATAAAGTTTTATTTGATTTGGACTTGATTTATTTTCTCTACACCATCTTCAGCATGAAAGTGATTTGTTTGACAATGGATTCACATTGTAAAAGCCAACCTTATACACAGACTGGTAGCTTGAAAACATATTGCATATATTAGTATAACATAGAGTTGCAGCTAGTAGTCATCTGCTCTATTTTATATGAATATGAAAATCATTTTTCTTTCCCATATTTTCCTTACAGACTAAGCCTATTGTAAAACACCCAATCCCAAGTTACTCCTTCAGAGTCTTGCAATATATTGTCAATATTTCAAATAGTTACATTGAATAGAAAAAATAATATGGCAAAAATTTAATGTACGTTAGTTAACAGATTTGGCTAATCTCCAAGATGTCTATTCTCAATATTAAAGTATTTTTAGCATTTTCCCAGAAAAATCTACTTTTTAAATTATCTATTTTAACAACATAATAAAGTTGGCCTTTTTTACACTATTTGATTTGAGCTTTGTAGATTTGCCGCTAGAGAAAGCAGCTAGGGAATTCATATTGTTTTAGCCAAGGAAATAGACTCCAGAGAAAGAGTTTTATCTTCCCATTCAAAGAAGGATGTATTTCTAATATAAAATAGAATCCCCAACATAAAAATTTGCAAATAATCTTGGAGATGATTAAATTTCATTTGGCTCTTTTTGCAAACATATATTGTAGGGCCATTTTAAATATGGAAACGAGTTCCTTAAAATGAGTCTGTTACTTAAATATATATAACCTGTTAGGGCTTCTTCATGGAAAACAATGGCTTGACCTGCTGACGAGAAATTAAACTGGTCGTAGTGTGGGAATTATGATCGTTTTAATCCTTGAGCCAATAAATGCAGATCCTTGCACACCTGCCTGGCTTTTATAATCAGCTCAGATATCCTTCAGTTTGGATTTAATGCCCCAAACTGTTCACACACACAGATGGAGTAGAGGTTTCAGAAGGTTGTTAGATAATTTCATTATTGTAGATGATTAAAATGTATATTTCTGAGCCACTCTGTAATTACCCTGAGGGCCAGAATTATCTAGATTGGTGTTTTCTTTGCTACATTCCTAGTTTATCTTGTGAACATACACAGTGTGAATCATCCTAAAGTAAAGGCTGCCATTCTCCAGACACGTATTGTGTGATATAGACAAAACCTGGGTCATATTGAAATCCATGTAGCATTTCAATAATAATCTCACTGATTGATTTTCAGAATGAATTCACCTTAAGTGAAATGCATGTTCATTCATTCTTTACTTTATTCAACAAGTATGTGTTTGTTAAGTGCTGAGTATTTGCCAGGCACAATTCTACGTGCTGAGGTACAGCAATGAACAAAATAGATGAAAGTCTTTATCAAAATGGAAATTTTTGTCTTAGTGAGGGAAGACAGACTGTAAACAAATGAGTAAACATATAATGCTCTGTGGTGAAAAATACTCTGAAGAAAAATAAAACAGGGTCAAGGGAGATGGAGGAGAGAGGGCACGTGTGTGTGTGCTATTTTGTATGCGACGATCAGAGAAGGTTTCTGATAAGGAAACAATATAAGCAGAGACCCGAAGGAAATCAGGTAGACTCCACAGAAATCTGGGCGTCGTGGTTATTGGGAAAAGAGAACTGCAAGAGCAAAGGCCAGAGGGTGTGGTATTATTTCCATTTCTACAGAACAAGAGACTGGAATAGAAGAAAGGATAGTAACCACGGCAGAGTCACAGAACTGGCAGTGGGCAGCGCTGGGATTTGAACCTTTGTATTCTGGGCAAAGCCAAGGCCCTTAGGAGAGCATGTCTTTTGTGTGTCACAGGAACAGCAAAATCGATGAGACTGGAATACAGGGATCTAGGGAGAGCGTGGAAGGAGATGAGGCCCTGGAGGTGACATGGGGAGGGATGGAGTAGGGAGGGGCAAAGATTGTGTAGAGCCTTGTAGGCTGTCAGAAGGATTTTGGATTTTATTCTAAGTGAGGGTTGTGAGCAGAAGAGTGATATGACTTTATTTGTGTTTTCCAAAGATACTCTAGCTGCTGTATGGACAATATCCTATAGGAGTGGCAAGAGTGCCAAAGGGAAATCATTTTGTAAACTATTACAGTAGTCCGGATCAGAGGGAGATTACTGTGGCTTGTTTGAACGTGGTAGTGGAGGAAGAGGTGAGGAATAGCTGCACTCTGTGTATATTTTGAGGGAAGAGCCATCAAGATTTGGTGACATATGACAGCAGATATTATAGTGAGGTTCTAGTAGAAAAATCATAATTTATATAGTCAAAGTAAGCATGTTTAAATTGATTCACTGAGAATAATGCCCACATTCAAAATCTGCATTTCTTTAACTAGAATGCTTCCAGCACCTTCCTGCTAGTGCCATTTTCTGTTTGACCTAAATAATGCTGCCTAGAAATTACTCACTCAGCCTTCATTTATACCGAGAAGGCATGATCAACATCTTAGACTCCTGCACAATATATTTATGGAACATTGTATATCAGTTTTTGTTGCAGCAAACGCTACTGTGTTTTGTTATTTTTAGATAATGAAGTCATCTCAAGCCCTATTATCCACAAGACAGAACTGGTCCTTTGATGACATTTTAACTATTTCAAACGTTTATACTCACACACATTAAAGACATAGTGTATTATTATCAAGGATATGGTAGGTGACCCTACCAATTTAAGAAAGATGAAAATAGCAATTGGAAAAATATGCAAATGAGAGTTCCTACCTAATGCATCTGGAAGAAAATTGTCTTGAATTATTAAATTTTATGTATTATCTTACATCACATTTGTTGCTTATGTTCTGTTTCCCTGAAGTCAAAGGAATTGTATGATATTAGGTGGAGTAAAGAAATCTCTTCTTCAGAGGAGGTGAAGCATTTTTTCCAGTTATAACTATATATACATTAGCATTATGAATTAAATGACATGAATTATATGCATATATTTTGAGTCCTATACCTTATGGAGTTAAAACTGCAAAGTTTGCTATGTCTTCGTGTAGATTCAAATGAGCAGGTAATGAATTCTCTTGTGCATCTCTTTGGAAGTAATGAGACAACTGAGTGGAGTTGGTAGTGTAAGGCCTAGGAAATAGATTTGGATTGAGATTTGGGGGTCATAAGTGTATAGCTGCTTGAGATCAAGGGATAGCTGGGAGCTCCCATGAATGTGTATAGGACAAAATAGTGCCTGGTATAGAACCTCACTGACACTACTGTATGAAGGGCAGGTAGAAGAGGAATCGTCCAAAGCAGCTGAGTGATGAGCGAGGTTAAAAAGTCAGGGATGAGAGCCATTGTGGAAAACGTTAGGAAGTGTGCAGTTACCACTGTCAAAAGTTACAGAGAGAACAGATAATACAAAGGCTGAAAATAACATATTGGACTTAGTAATTAGATCTTTAGCAAGAACAGTTTCAGTGGTGTGCTAAAGACAGAAGACATATTTTAGTGAGTTGAAAAAATAGGTGAGACAATGAAGTTAGAATACAAAGGCTTGAAGGAGAGAAATAATATCTGATAACTGGAACAAGTATGGTAGGAGTATTATGGGCCAAAATCAGGGAGCCCTTGGAGAGGGAAGGGGGGGGAGGAAGAGAAACTAACTGTTGGAGGAAGATCTCGTGCTGAGACATCCTGCAGGGCACGTGGGAAGGATAAGTTTTTGTAGGAAAGGCTTCCTTTTGATACAAAAGTAGAAAAAGCAAAGATGTGTGTGGTAGAGGTAAAATTTGGGGGAGTCTAGAGCGTGGGGAATGGGCAGAGATGATGCTTGAGTTCAGAGCTGATAATCTCTTCTTGTGTCTTTATCAGCACTACACTTTTCTCTATGATGCAAATAAAGACATTTCAGTTTATTGGAAAGTAATTGATGAAATTTTCTCCCCCCACCCCCCAAGAAAACTACACACATATCTTTTGTGGAGATTTTGCCATATGACTTTAGTTATATATTCTTAACATATGATAATGCACTCAGAAAGCTGGTGTAACATACAGGGAAATATGGACATGTTTATTCTGCACATTTTCACAGAAGGAAAAGTATTAAGTAAGCATATCTGCAACATCTCTTTTATTTCATTATTGAAGGATTTATTGCATTGAGAGTTAAGTTTTATTTGGGGAAAGAGTACTAATATTGAAGCAACTGCAAAAGTTAATATTTTAGTAGATAGGGTCAGAATAATTTCTCATTTCGCTGAGGAACCATGAAACATTGAGAGATTGGTGACATCTCTCAGACTCCTCCAGGTGACCCAAGGCCTGAAGTCAAACCTGACTCATGTTCTTCCCACCAACTGAAGTGTTCCAATGTATAAGAAGACAGAGCATCATTATTTAGGTCAAAGGCAGAGTGTGACACTCTTCACAGGATAGAATTTCAGTAGCTAAGCTGTTTTATTAAATGATGTCTAGCTTCTATTTTATTATCAATTTATTGTGTAGAGATGGCTGCAATGAAAACCACACTTCTGAATGCTTGATGAAAAGGCAGAGAGAGCAATAAAGGCTGTGTTTTATAGATTAGCTCCTTTATCTTTCTTTCTCTTTTAGTGAAAAGAAACACACGGCTAATTTTAATTGCTTAAAAAGAAAGAAAGAAACAGAGAAACAAAGAAAGAAGGAAAGAAGAAATGAACTGTATGTAGGCCAAGTAAGATTATCTTCTTAGTGATGCTAATGTGAATTACTTTTAATAGGATTTAATCTCATGGGTTTGGAGTAATATAGAAAGAATCATCTCAGCCACTGAAACAAAATGTGCCTAAGTGGTGTGTGAGGATTCTAAATAATATCAGCATTCTATAGGTAAAGAAGTGCTGGACATAATTGAAAGTCATCATTTAAAATTGGAAATTATGTTCCTATTCATATTTAATTTAATTTCTTTATATCAAAGTATTCTTTTTTGAGAAGGGGTAGGAAACTTTGGCTAAAATGTTTATATACAGCACCATCCTATGCAGCATGACACATTGGAGAATAATTTTCACGAACTGTTTTTCAGTAAGGACCCTGAAAATGGATTAAAAATCCATTCGATATTAGTATAGTAAGAATTTAGAATGTGATAAAGATGGCATTTCAAGACATCAGGGAAAAGATAATTCAATAAATGGTGTTGGGACAGTTGACTATTTGGGAAAAGATAATTTCCTTACCTTATATATACCAACAATTTCCAGATAAATTGAACATTATATATTAATATACATATATGTAAATATATATACACATATATAATAACTAACAAAATACAGATCAATATTGATATAATCTTGGGGTGCAGAAGACCTTCCTAAGCATGATTCTCAAGCCAGAAATCATAAAGAAAAAGAAAAATATTTGACTATAAAAACTAAAATCTTATTTTGTCAAACACACAAAAAATTGAATATAAATATACAGACTTAGAAAGAATATTTGCATTGTTTATGGAAGGTTTAGTATTCTTAGCATATAAAGAGCTTTTAAAAAAAGATTAAATCAACCTTCCCCTTGGCAAATCACCCAAATAGAAAAATGGGCAAATATCATGAATAGGCAATTTATAAAAAAAGAAATACAGATTGCCAACAGACAAGACACCATTATTCACCTTTCAAGCAACAAAGACGAAATAACTGATGACAGCAAGTGATGACAAAGTGAGGGGAACCAGGCACTCTGGTACAGGACTGGTGCTGTTAGTGTGGGGGACACTATGCGTGGTCCAGATCCTCCTTCAATGAAGCACTCATTGATCCAGCTGCTGAGGTTGTTTACCTGCAGGGATTCAGGGATAGCCTCAGTGGAAGAAAGCCTCATTCGGGACACATCCCTTCCTTGGGTAGCCCACATGCAGTGACTGATCAGTGTGGAGGTGGGAAGCCCTAGTCATCTCAGCCCAACTCAGGACAATTCTGAAGATCCAGAATAGTTCCAGTGGGCAACTGTTTTGTTTTGTTTTGTTTGAGGGCAAAATCATAATGAGTACCAAAAGACTTAAATGTGACTTGTAGTTTGATTCAGCAACTCCGTTTCTCAAAAAATAGCTCTGAATGTAAGAAAAGTGTATTTCTAAGGATGTCATTGCAGCACAATTGATAATACAGAAATTGTATAGACAACCTACATGGCCAACTGTTGAATACTGGCAAAATTGTTTCAACCATAAATTATCACAAGGCCATGAAAAATGATACTGAGGGAAAATATTTAATAAAGTAGAAAAACACTTATGATATAGTACGTAAAATAATAGGTTTCTAAGAAGTATATTCAGCATAATTTCTTTTTTTCAAAGTATGTATCAACACTAACAAAAAAACAGAAAAGAAATATAATAAAATGTTACCATTGGTTTTCTCTGGGAAGTAAGGTTATATAACATTTTTATTTTTTTCTCTGTGCTCTCTGAGTTTTCTAAATTTTCAGCAATAATCGGAAAAGTCATAAATTTAGAAATAAAATGTGTATTTTTTTAAAAGTAGATTTTTAAAAATCTCCTTCACAAACTCATGAGAACTACCATGGAAACTGCCTCAATTCTGACTTATTTTGTTCCATTATAGGGGGACTCTCTAGAAACACACTTCTCTTTGGCAGCCTATTGTTGGTCACCATTTCCAATGGGGCATACTACTCCCCTATTCTTTGTATCTTGCGTGTGAATATTTCTCTTGCAGCAACGCAGTGCATCTACACTCTAGACTGTTACCACGTAGCCTAAGCTTAAAGTGACAGCTATTCAAAATCTGCCAAAGGCTAGTTGACACGAGCTCTATTTGAGAGGTGGCCAAAGGATCAGTTAACCAACCGTTTTTTCGTAGGACAGTGGCTTTCAAAAAGTGCTCTGAGGAGGTTTACCCAGCCTTGGAACTGACCAGAAACAGGGCTGTGGAGTGAAGTAAAGAGGGGTAGCTGAAGGTTGGGTCCTCGGCCTCCCTCATCCTTTCTTCAACCAGAGTGGCTGTACTTTGGTCTGTCTTCTATGTCTAGCTTCTGAGTAAGGTATGGTTAGAATAGAGTTTTCCTTGGTCTAAGCACCTTGAACGACAGTTTTCTGTGGTCTTTAGTTCTATCTCTTAGAGCACTCAAAAGTGAGGATTTGTATAGCATTAGCTTAGCTACTCTTAGAACTGTTCTCCATGAATTATGACTTAATATCCAGTTTATATATGGGATGAAATAAAAAAATAAACGCAAAACATTTTTGTGTTTTTCAGAAACACTTTGAAAAAGTCCATTATGTTATTATTTAATACCTCTTTCACATAAAAAGGCATGTAGAAGCTTTCTCCTAGAACTTGAGGTGAGATGGATTTTTTTCTCTAATGCAATTGACATGGATTTTTTTAAATTAAGATTATGATAGTTAACAACCTTGTGAAATTACAGTTGTACATCATTATTAGTCATGTTGTAGGTACACCACTTCACCCCTAGTGCCCTCCCCCCACCCCCCCTTCCCCTGGTAACCACCGATCAGTTCTCTTTGTCCGTATGTTAACTACCACCTATGAGTGGAGTCATACAGAGTTCGTCTTTCTCTGTCTGGCTTATTTCACTCAACATAATACCCTCAAGGTCTATCCACGTTGTTGTGAATGGGACGACTTTGTCCTTTTTTTTGGCTGAGTAGTATTCCATTGTATATATATACCACATCTTCTTTATCCAATCATCAGTTGCTGGGCACTTAGGTTGGTTCCACGATTTGGCTATTGTGAATAATGCTGCGATGAACATAGGGGTGCATGGGACTTTTGGAATTGCTTATTTCAGGTTCTTAGGATAGATACCCAGTAGTGGGATGGCTGGGTCATAAGGTATTTATATTTTTAACTTTTTGAGGAATCTCCATACTGTTTTCCATAGTGGCTGCACCAGTTTGCATTCCCACCAACGGTGTATGAGGGTTCCTTTTTCTCCACAGCCTCTCCAACATTTGTCACTCTTGGTTTTGGATATTTTTGCCATTCTAACAGGTGTAAGGTAATATCTTAGTGTAGTTTTGATTTGCATTCCCCTGATGATTAGTGATGATGAGCATCTTTTCATGTTTGACATGAGATTTTTAATCAAAGAGAGCTAGACAACAAATTAAGTTTCCATTTTTCCATTGTCTACAAGGATGCTCAGAGTCAAATTCAGTGCTCAAGTTTTAGTAATTATCTTATTTTTCAACCACTATTCTGCAAGTATCTTTCCTTTTCATGATTTACAATCTCTCTTATTTTCACATTTAATGACATATACTCATGGTCTATTTTTATTATAAGCAGTCCTAAAACTTTTTGACAATTAAATGAAGTATATATCATAAGTGATATTTTAAAATGTCACAGAGAATCTTACAAGTGCTTTGTCAACTATGACTCATTTAAATTACAACAAACTTGTTTATTATTTGAGTGCGAATAGGCCTTTGGTCAATACTGTTCACTTTCCATATTAGATCAGTACTCCCACTTCCTTTCTGCCCCTCCACCATCATAGATTAGTGTACTTGTATTACCAAGGTCCTGTATGCCTCCATAGCACATGACCAGCTATTTCCTTTGAATATTTGTTTTTCTCCTTACAGCTGGGAAAGTTGTTTTCCTGCTGCAGAGGGAGAGATTAGAGCAGAACCATGATACATAAAAGTGTTTTCCTAAGTTTCCAAATTTCATTGCACAAAAAAGAAAAAAAGTGTGTGTGTGTGCATATAAATATGAAATCTCTTTAGGGGAAATTAATTTTTGAAATTCACTGTGTATGCAATTTGAAGTGTAGGATGTTTCCCTAAGAAATGAATGATTTGTTTCAATTACAGAGAAAGGAATATCATTAGTCAAAAACCTATCCAGACAAGAATTACATGAATCTGGTAAGAGATTTTTTTTTCCAGTTTATATTCCTAAGTAGTGGAACAAAAACTTGTTTTCCATTACTTTAGGTGTTGGTGAACATTGTCTCTGTGTTGTTTCTGGAATTAGTGGGCAGTCTATCTGTTTTTAAACATGTAGGTACTAAGATTTGGGAAAAGAGATTTACTCTCCCTTTTTGTTCCTCTAAAAATGGGAGATTGCAACATTTTGGGGTTGTGTGAAAAGTCTGCAATTGGCTGTTTGAGTGGGATCCTTGGTTCCTAGTTGAGGAATTGATGATGGTGCCAAAGGGTTCTCCTTTGTAGCCCTAGCACAGACTCTATTCCCTGGGGGAACTGAAGGCCTGGAAATGTTGAGAGTTGGAGGAAAAAAGTAGATCTATACATAATATCATAAAATAGGTATGCTATTATCCTCCCTCTGTTATCAGAACTAGTTAAGCAGCTTAGAGTAAATATTGTTTACTGTTTAGTTCTTCTACCTTAAAGTCTTTGTTCATTCATTTATTGAGCAAATATTTGTGGAGTATCTATTTGGACTGGGGATACAGTGATGAGCAAGAAAGGCATCATCTCTGCTCTGGTGAAGTTTAGAATCTAGTGTGGGCAGTCAGGAATTAAACAATTTTCATAAATACATTTGTAAGTTGGAATTCTAATATTTTGAAGGAAAAGTTCAAGGAAGCGTACTTAAATTGGGGGCAAGGGTGCTGGTGTGAAGTCAGCTTAGACCTAAAGATGTGAAGGTGTTAGCAGGGTGAGAAGTGAAAGGTAGAGTATTTCAGGTTCATTTTGTTTTGACAATCTTTTTTTTTCTAAATGCTGAATTACCAATGTAATGGGCACCTTTCAAATTATCACACAGATCACAAAGTGAAGAATCATTTGAAAAATGAAAATAAAAAATACAAATAGTTTTTCATGTCATCCTCCATGTTACCCTCAACAACAGTTTCATAGGTCACAACATTTTATGCATATATTGTCACTTTAGCCTTTTTATTATTATTTTTTGGAATACTAAAGGGCAAGTGTTCTTATCGTTGGATTTTTAGATCTTACTTTTGAGGGATTCCTTGGGAGACCAAAGGCATAAAAGGTGAGTAGTTTTCTGGGTTGCTAAAAATCTCAGCATTTTGAATGTTGTCAGCTTTTCCTAAAGGAGTATTAGCCTAAGACCTTTCTAGGATGAATTTCTATTCTCCTAGGACTATCATTTATTCTATCTCTGAGCAACATCTTCAATGAAGGACCATTTGTATTCAATAACTTTTAGATCTTGACATGTTTTAATTGTGGTTCATCAACCTCATATTGATTGTCTTGTGGCCTGGGGCTGAACTCCTCTTTCCGCCTTGCAGAGAGAACACCATGGGAATTCAGAACAGAATGATAATGCTTGTCTCATGGATTATCATCTTACAAATTTGCCATCCTTTGCATTATTCCCACTTCTGCACTTGCACTTGAATGACTTGTATACAGTCATTTTAGCAGACAGTTATATGCACACAGGTTGTGTTTATGAATCTATGAATGTCTAAGTATCCCGACAAAAAACAAATAATGCAGTCAATTATCCAAAGGCTTTGTCTGCATGAGACCAAACATGCAGAAGCTCGCTTTTACCTGCTTTCTTCCCTGCTGGAAGCTGAGAAGACATTAAGACCAAACGTAGCCCTGTGGGAGACCGGATCTCACACCTTCCATTCCATCAGCATTTTGCTAAGTCTACTGTTACGGGTTGAATTGTATTTCCCCAAATTCATATGTTGAAGTCCCCCAGTACCTCAGAATGTGACCTTATTTGGAAATAGATTCACTGTAGATGTAACAAGTTAAGATGAGGTCTTTGCTGGAGTAGGGCAGGCCTCTAATCCAATATGACTGATGTCTTTATAAAATGGGAAAATTTGGACATATAGCCCCATGGAGAACGCCATATGAGAATGAAAGCGAAGATCAGGATGATGTTTCTACAGGCCAAGGAATGCCAATGTTTGCCAACAAACCACTAGAAGCTAGGTGCGAGGCATGGAGCAGATTCTCCCTCACAGCCTTCAAAAGGGACCAACCCCGCACACACCTTTATCTCGACCTCCTAGCTGCCAGAACCAGGAGACAATAAATTTCTATTGTGTAAGCTACCTGATTTGTGATACTTTGTTACAGCAGCCCTAGCAAATAAATACACCCATGTTTCAATTGGTCTGCCAGGGCTAGTCAAGTCTCCAAACCCTTTAATGAAGAACATTTTACCTACATTGCAGCTCCCTTCTTGGGTCTTCCAGCTTCCCTCATTTCTGTGACACTCAGCGCCTTTTCCCTCTGCCTCTGCCTCTTATGGAATATATATTTATTCCATTTCAGCTCTCTCCATCCCTGCTCTACCTTACTGCCTCTCCTCCTTATCCTTACTAGTTTCTTCCATTATGCATTGCAAAAACCTTTGCATCTTCTCCAAGTATTTCTTCTGCTTTTTCACTTTAAATAAAAACTGGCATTTTTTATCCCAACTATTGGCATAAACATACTTTGAAATCTGGTCATCATGAAATAATGTTGAGCAGCCAATCTTGTCTCTGATTCTTCCTCCGTCTGTCTACAACCATTTTTTCTCCTCCCTCATGGCTACTCTTTCTGTTCCTCCCTTTTGAGCTCTCCAAGTCCCGGACTTCTCATTCTTCTGCCAGACCACTAACGCTGTGTCTTCACTTGCCTTCTTTACTAGGCTGTACCTCTTGGTACGTCTCTTCAGTTTTTTCTTTGGCATCCTAAAATTCTTTGCAGTTTTAACTTTCTGACATATCCAGCGTCAACAATAAGTTACTCACACTGCCCATTTCTCTGTCCCAACTTTGTTGGATAAAGTGACAAAATAGTACTGTTGAGTCCAGTAACCATTCATGCTATCTAATCTCAGCTGGGCCCTTGCTATTGCATAGCCATTATGGTATTTTCATAGCAATTCCTCTCTTCTGTTCTCCTCTCTAATCCAATTTACCTCAGGTCTTGGTAAATCATCTTGTCTTCCACTTTGGTGAGGTTCAGCCTATACAACTCAGTGCCCTCAGTGTCTAAAAATGGAGTTCATTGCATTCCTTCTCCAAGTAAGTCCACTCTTGGTATTCCTCATAGTGGTCTATGCAGTCAGCCAATGCAAGCCTGCAAATGTGAACCCAAATTTACTTTCCTGGGAATATTTCCTATTTACGTCTTGGGCTATACTTCAAGCAGGATATATGACTTTCCCCAAATAGGCTTTAAAATTTCCCAACTTCATGCCTCTGCTAATATTTCATGCTTCTGAATGCTGCTATTTTTCACTCCCCATCTTGTCTATATCAAATAATTTCCATCTTTTAAGACCCAACTCATATGCTGCCTCTCCATCAAGCCATTCCTTATCACCTAGATGGTAGTGATATTTTCCTCTCTATGGCATATAGTCCACAAATATTATGGTACTTATTTTATTATGATAATGTATGCATCCACCTTTTCTATATTAATAGATTCTAAGCTTCTTTACAGCACGCATGGAATTTTATTAATCTTTCTATCTCCTGTGTTGCCTGTATATAATAGATATAAAGCAAATAGCACTGAGTAAATAATTTAAAAATGACTGTTAAGTAATTATAACGAAATAACTAGTTGCATGTTTAATTATTTATCCAGATATCTGGAGACATTTAAATATAGAAATCTCAATATAGAAACCTCATTTTTTTGAGATGATAGCATAATATTCCCAAACCAAATCAAATGAAAACCATGACAAAACAAAAATAAAAACACTAGGAATCTAATACATGACGCTCAATTTTTTATAACCAATGTGCTTTAGTGTTTCTTACTGTAAGATATTTCCTAATTCAAAGGGAAGCTGTGAGGATAAATGGGAAAATAGATCTGCTTTATTCTCTGCATGTTGGTGAGTAAAGGTGTGCAAAGCTGCCAAGAGCACCCCTTTAGTGTGCATGTCTGTGATAAATTTTTTAGATTTACTCTGACTACTATTTATTGTTTCCCTGAGGATTTTCAGTGTAGGCTTTCTTTGCTTTTATCCTGTCTGCAACAAGACACACTAACATAATTCTGAGAAATGCAAATACAAAACCAAGAGGATAAATTCTGGACTTCTCTGTTCTGTAACCTCAAAAAAGCAACAATGCATAAAATGCTGTCATTCTGGAACACAAAAAGAGATTCATGCCAAACATTCTGTTCTATTTTTTTTTAAACAGCAATGGCTACTGTATCTAGTGCTTTACTGCATTCATTTGACACATCTTTTCTGAGGTATGCCTAGGAATCGCTAGTGTGGCCTCTCCCCATTTAATTGTAGCTCCCCTCCTGTCTTCTAATCCTTCTGTTTATAACTTCTCTCTTGTCCTTGCTGCCTAACTGAGTTGAAAGATGGAACTAGGGGACCTAAAAATGAGTTTGCTTGGATTATAACAATTAACATTTTACTTTTTTTGGTCATCTTGAGCTATACATTGTTGACTTGATAAGATATCTTGTTATTGGTGAATAGAGCATGTACTTTTGGATTAGATAAACCTGAATCTGAATTCCAGTTCTACTATTTATCCTCAGTGACTTTGAGCAAATTGCTCTACCTCTCTCAGCCTCAATTTCCTTATCTTTAAAAAGGAGATAATAACATTAACTTTGGGAGTTTTAGATGAAATAGTGTATGTAAAGCACGTAGCACAGTGCTTGGCATACAGTGCTTAATAAATGGGGTATTATTCTGTTTCTCTTTAGGGTGACATATGGTAATTTTCATTTAAATACCACAAGTTTCAATGGTCCTAAATTCTCTTTTTTATAATGCTAACAATTCATAACTATGAATCAAGTTTAGTCCGTGTCTCCACCACCACTTTGCCCTCCGACTCCAACTTTTGGAAAGTATTTTCCCTGGGAAGATAGAGATAAGCTCCTTAGTTCCATGAACCACTGCAGTAGAGTGGGGAAGGGACTAAAAGCTTTCTCTTCCATACCATTCTTATATAACTTACCTACATCCACTCTTTGCTGTCTTTTATCTCCCCTTCCTGCTGAGGAAAGTCTGTCTTTAGTGCCAAGCACAGGAACTATGTCTGCTGTGAAGCTCTCGGCAAAGGATAACACAGCTTCTCTCAGAGAAAAGTCTTGGTTCTCCTTGGGATTGGACATCATCATGGACATTTCCCCTGGAAAGAAGAGTTTCTCAGGCCTCTCTTGAGAAAAATCTTCTTAGACATCCTAACCTGCTTATCTAAGTGATTGACGTTGTGATATTTTCAAGAAAAGATTTCCTTTTTCATTTGACAGAAATCAAGTGTATGCAGGACATCTAAACTTCAGTCTGCATAGGGGGCACTATAGACTTTTATACAGATTATAAAAGCATCAAAAGATTTAGTGGTTTTTTCACTTTTACTTTTCAGAAAAATATTATAGAAAAGAGCCCAAATGAATATTTGACAATGTTTTAAAAATGAACAGAAATTTTAATTTTCGCGTGATAATAGTGGTAGAAATATTTCACCAACTCATTAGATTGATTATTCATACTCATGGTACTATTTCTTTTGGGGTAAATATGCAGCATTTTCCCATTTCCTTCTTGCCTCTTTAATTATGAAAGTTCCAGAGATTGTGTATATAGCTACAGTCATTTTTATTAAGCAAAAGTTAATTGCCATTATTTTATAGACTTACTAGTTTATAATGTATATTTATGTATCCAATTGAATAATAATTTCCAGTTTTGTTTTTGAAGGTTTGTCTATTTTCTAACAGAGTCATTTAATATGACATTAGATTTCAAATTATTAGTCTTTTTAGAATAAATTCTAAGTATTGGTAGGAGTGTCTTATTTTTTCCCTCAAATTTAAATTGCTGTTTCTATAAGCTGTATTGAAGAACACAGGGCAAAATTAGTTATATGGAATTTGTAGTTTGTTTATTGGAATTAAATGTCATTAACTACTTATAGCGAAATCTGCTGATTCCATTCATATTGAGCCCATGAACAGAAAGTATAAAATTAGTTTTAGATAAGATTCAGCAAATTTAGTCCCCATAAATGATGTCAGGTTGGCAGCCTTTGAATGGTGCCAGATGGACCTGGGAGATTTTATTTTTTTTATTTTCATGAACAAAATAGAGAAGCAGGTGCTACAGGATAACACTCAGGGTGCTGTGAGGAATTTGGCCTCTATTCTCATTCTAGCATGATTCCCTATTTTGAAGCAGCAAAGGACCAGGGATGGGAGGAAGGGGGCGAATGGTCACCAGTTGGGAATTCCGTGATATGAATTCCTACCATAACTGTGACTGTGGCATAACTAGGCTGACAACCAGGATTTCAACACTCAAATACCTAATGCATTAGAGCTGTTAGAATCAGCTTAGCATCACTGTATCTCAGAAGTGAAGAGCTTCTTAGCAATCTTCTATCCCATAACCATATTTTTACAGATGAAACAAAAGAGGCCTAGAGAAGGGAGGAGATTTGCCTAAAGTTACATGGCTAATTAGTGGTATACTCCTAACCCAATGCCGGATTCCTGACTTTGAGTCTGTCACTCTTGCCATCACACTATATTGCCAAACTCTTAACAAGGAGAAGAATAAAAGCATCATCTGTTGACTTTTCTTCCCCTGCAGTATAAACTTGAGAAACAAACAAACAAAGGAATTAGCGGCCTGTTGGTACTTTTGCATCAAGACAGGTCTTCCTTATCTCATAGATTCTCCCCATGAGTTTCCACATAGACATTCTTCTTTGGCAATTAGCAATTAGAAAGGAAAAATATTTGCAGCCTAATTTAAATCTTCTAATTAACAGTCATTATTATTTTTAATATAATCCAATTGCATTATAAACATTGGAGAAAACAATTACGGCAAGCCGAGAGAGAGAGAAAACCTATCAAATCACTGCACTACTCTTCTAGATCATTTCATATCATGGATCTTTTCCTGGAGTTAATGAAAGATCATTCCCCCGTCTCTTCATCTGGGTTGTATGGTATATGACCGTGTCCATAGAACCTAAAAGAAATGCTCTATGGTAAATAATTATAGCAGTGAAAATTCTGTCTCATTACAACATTGCAGAAAGACCAAGTTATAGGATCTAAAGTGCACAGAGGAGAAGCACGTATAAATGTGGAAATGTGCGTTGGTTTTAGCCGGAGCTTTTGCTAACCAAACTTTAAGCAGTTAAGATGATTTTACATTGCTTTCTCCACATCCATCCTTTTTCCTTTATTATTCTTATCAGCTGCCATTCATTCTTTGCTTGACATCTAGCCTGCCTGGTTCTTGATTCTCATCCTTAGAACCATTTGGACCTCTGGGCAGTCTCTGTCCAGATTGCCTGGGACTTCCCCCTCCCTTCTTTTCATAGACCTCTGCCCCCAATCCATCCACCCCTCATCCCGACCTGAGTGGCCCTGACTGGGATTATTCATGGCCAGAGGCTGGCTGCAAGGAGGATTCAAGTCCTTTTCTTCTAGCTCAGTATTGAGAGACTCCATCCCCACTCACCCTTGTTCATCATGTGATCCTAACCCAGGACCCTTCTCCTGATAAGATTAATTTTTCAGAAGAGGGGTAACAATGCTGAGGATAGACATTTGGGCTTTGGAGAGAGGCAGACCTAGATTTAAAGCACAACTCCAACAAGTCTTATTACATGGTTGACATTAGGCAAAATACTTTTCTTTTCTTTTTTTTTTTGAGGAAGATTAACCCTGAGCTAACTGCTGCCAATCCTCCTCTTTTTGCTGAGGAAGACTGGCCCTGAGCTAACATCCGTGCCCATCTTCCTCTACTTTATACATGGGACGCCTACCACAGCATGGTGTGCCAAGTGGTGCCATGTCTGCCCCCGAGATCCCAACTGGTGGACCCCGGGCCTCCAAAGCGTAACGTGTGCACTTAACCACTGAGCCACCGGCCCGGCCCTACTTTTCCTTTCTAAGTCTCAGTTTTTACCTCTGAGAGGTGTAGGGAGGCCTAAATGAGAGAATTAATGCAAGTAATCTGTCAGAGAGAAAGCTGCAATATACTGTACAGTGTTTATAATGAGGGGAGGCAGGAGAGCATGGACACTAAGTGCTTGGGCTTGGGAGGCAGACAGACATTTATTTGCATCCTGACATCATCCGTCACTAGCAAGTTCTTTTCTTCTCAGAGCCTCAATTTTCTCATCTGCAAAATGGAACGAATAATAGTTCCTGCTTCCCAGAGGATTTAGAGAGAAAATAGCTCTAAATCATTTGACACCGTGTGGTTTATCTGGGGATAGGTTGCAAGAAGGGAAGTTCATGCTCTGCTATATTGTCTCCTGCCTTCTTCACTGCCATAGTCACCTTTTCCACCGGGAGACCGGCTTATTCTCTCATGGGTCTCCCAGAAGCTGAGTGCATTGCCCAGAGAATTGGAGGAAATCTACATTCATTCATCCATCCATTTTCTCATTCATTCAGCAAATATCTACAGTTGGCTGTTGCTGTCCTTCCTTTCACCTCTATGTTGGACTTCCTCCCAGAACTGCCAGCTAGGTCTCTCCCCAGAGTCTCCCTTCTCTCACTGGTAGCCTTAATTTCAAGTCCTCAGCAACTTTCCGTCCTCTTTGTCCTGCGCGGTTACTGAAGCCATATCCCATGCCTACTGACCTCTGAGTTTGTCCTCTCCATTTGTGCCTGCTGACTTTCCTTTTGACCCAGAGCCTTTTGCTTTTAAACTAAGACTCAACCATTCCTCCCCCTTAAAACTTCTTTCTTCCTTATTTCTTTCTTTCAGGTCTAGGTTCTTGTCCCATTCAGTGTGACAATGAACTAATTTGATAAACAATTCTGAGCTGATGGGGAAAAGTCATAGGATATTATTCATCCAAACACTATATTCTGAGGACATGCCAGAAGCAGGGCACGGTAGTAACTTCTATGGAAGTCAATGGTGAATTAGATGGATGCAATACTTGTCTCCGTAAGTCTTAGAGTCACGAGGGGAAGATGGGGAAGTAAACAGACAATTAAAACACTGTGTGCTGAAAATTTCTACAGTAGGGGAAGCACATAGGATACGCACCAAATCCAGACTTGAGGGATCAGGAATGGCTTCCTGAAAGGAAAAATGTCTTAACCAAGACAAAGGGTGGTTGGAAGTCAGCGTTCCAGGCCAAAGCACGTGAAAAGCTCTGAGCAAAGAGAGGGCATGACTTGCTTAGGGTATTGGGAAACATTCTGCATGGCTGGACAATGGGGTATAAAAAGGACTAAGAACAGATTAGGTGATAGAAGTAGGCAGGGCCTAGACTGCAAGTGGCTTTATAAGCTACATGAAGCAGTTTAGACTTTATCCTAAATGCATTAGGGAACCAGTCAAGGGTTTTAAATAGGGCAGAGACATTATCAAGTTTGGTTTTAGAAAGCTCCTTTTGGCAGAAGTACAGAAGATGGTCTGGAAGGAGGGCAATGCTGGA
Organism: Equus caballus; assembly: GCF_041296265.1. Classification (NCBI taxonomy): domain Eukaryota; kingdom Metazoa; phylum Chordata; class Mammalia; order Perissodactyla; family Equidae; genus Equus; species Equus caballus. Next base: position 74,940,124 of record NC_091687.1, read on the forward strand.
AACAGTCCATCCTGTTAGAAGGCTTCTGTAGCGGTTCAGGTGAGCAATGAGGTTGCTTGAGCCATAGAAGTGAGGAAGTTTGTGATCATTTCTGAATCCTCTTATTTATTTATTCAACAAATATGTATTGACTCCGTGCCAGGCGCTGTGCTGGCTTTTCGGGATTAGATGGTGAATGGAAGAGACAGGGTCCCAGCCTTTAGTGGGGGATTCTGACTGGTTGTGGTAAGTATTAGGACAGCATGCTGAGATAACTCGGGGCTGGCAGCAGGCTGGCACTTGGAGGGGTCAACTGAAAGGCAAATAAAAGAAGTAAAAGGCAAACTCAGATCTGAATCCAGTTATTCCACAAATATTTATTGAACATTTTTTGTATGCCAAGAACTCTTCTTGGCACAGAGGAGATAGCAGTGAAAAAGACAAATTCCCTAGGTCATGGGCTTACATTCTAGTGCAAAGCCTCCTTTCTAGCCTCACGATTTATGAGTATCAGTAGGAAGCTAGAATAGGGGATGACAATAGAGAGATTTTATGAGATAGATTGACAATCAAGGTGCAAAAGACGAAGAAAGCAAGACCATTGTTCAGAGAATTCAGGAGGAGAAGCAGGACCGGCTAAGGAATGATGAGCTCAGTTTTATACATGTTGAGTCTGAGGTGTCAAACAAGAATTCTTCAATAAACTGTATTGTAAAATGGTCAGACATCTGGGCTCTGCATGCACATTGCCTGGGTTCAAATACTGAATCCAGCACTTATAAGCTCCATTATCTTGGACAAATTACTTAACTTTCCTGTACCTCAGTTTCCTCATCTGTACAATGGGGATAATAGTATCAACCTAATAATGTTGTTGTGAGGATAAATGAGCTAATATATGTTAAGTGCTTAGAACAGTACGTGGCACATAGTTCAGACCTAAGTAAGTGTTAGTTATTGTTATATCTGAAGCTAGAGTTGTATATTTTGGACTCATACCCATACATTTATATGAGTTATGCATGTCACAAAGGTGCCATACCTAAGGTGACACCATTAATATAATAGATGTAGTCAATTTGCATATTTATTGTAACTGCTATCTAGCAGATGTAAGCAAGGAGGGAGTATATTTTTCTAGTCTGCACAAAAGTACTGAAATAGTTAATAGTGGCCCTAATACAGTTGACTATCAGTGCTGCTTATATGATATGAGACTTCTCAAGGAGAGAGCGTTGAGAGGCATGAATGGCTTAGGATAACACCTTAAGGATCAGCAACAACATTTAAGGAAGAAGTGAAATCTGCAAAGGCGACTGAAAAGGCCTGGCCAGGGAAGTAGGAGGAAAACCAGATGCTCACGATATCGTGAAAGCCAAGGAAAGAGAATGTAACAGGAAGGGCAGAGTGGTAAACTGTGCCAAATGGTGCTGAGAAATCCAGCAACCTAAGCACCAAGAAGTGTCACTGAATTAGCAGCCAGGATATTATTGGTGACACTGGGAACAGAAATGGTGGAGGAAACCTGGGTGCCATAGACAGAGAAGTGAACAGAAGATGATGTTTGGTTGTGAAGAGGTGAGAAGGTCTGATAATGGGGGAGATAGCGAATCCAGAGGGTGTTTTTCCTGCTTAATTTGAGGCAGGAGAGTTATGAATATATCTGAATGCTGAATACAAGGAACTAGCAGAAAGAGAGAAATCAAGCTCCAGGAGTGGAGTGGTGGTGATTGATAGAACAAGGTCTCTTGGAAGTTCGGGAGAGGATGCGGCAGGATATGGACCTCCTGAAATCTCCAATATTACACACGTACAATTTACCAATGTCCTTCTGGAGACTACTCCTCTTGCAAGGCAGGAATTTCAGGTCAGGAAAGTGGAAAAGATTTTGGGGGAAAGAATTTTGTGTTCCCTCAAATTATACCCTGTAAATGGTCATCAACTCTGTGTAAGGTTAATGTTAACCAGCAATTGTCCATATTACAAGCGACCCCTTACCTGCAATAGTTCTGCTCTCTATGATTGCATCAATAGCATACCTTTTTGATTGATTTTAAGCGACAAGTCCCTTATAAAGCTGCAATTATTTCTGTTATCTAGGTTGTCTTGAGCTTTTATTGTATACTGTTAGTTTCTGCCACTATTTGGTTCCTATAATCATAAATAAAATAATGACTGGCTTCCACTTCCCAAGTCCCCGTGGGATCTGAATCAAGATGTGTCACATGTCCCACCCATCTAATTTGTTATTTCAGTCGTTCTCTACTTATGTCCTTAAAAGTATCAAAATGGCATAATTATCTTTCTTCCTAACATCAAAAATATTTTTTTCTCAGTCATTTTATAGCTTGTATATCTTTTAGGATATATATGTATATATTCCTTTTCACATACCGAGGACTTTATGTGTGTAAGGTAGATCCTTTACACACATTTAAAATCTCTGTAATTTCTTTTAGACGGTTTGGGTACTATTTATGAAAGTAGGGTTTATTGTTATTATATGGATCCATTTTTCTTTAATACACTTGAAAGAAATATGCAGGATGTATGAATTAAAATTTCATCATGATAGTCTTAGTAGAATAAAAAAGCATAGCATAGTTGAAACAGTAGAAGAAAGAGACTGAGTATCAGAACAGAAAGGGTTTGTCTCTGAGGTTCTTTTGAGAATGATGAAACTGAGGTCCAGACAGTTCGGATGACAATCAGCGGGGCACTCAGTAGCTTAGTGGCAGCATCAGAATAAGAATTTGGGTCTTCTGACTCTTAGATAGAACTGCAAATTTGTCATATTATGATACTTAGGAATTCTGGTTATTTCTAAAACATGCCAGTTTGATCAATTTAAAAGTAAAAAATATAAATAATACACATACATTTTTGGCAACATGATACCTATGAGTAGGTTAACTAACGTTTTTTCCTGTAGAAATTTTTTATTCTATACTAATAAACCAGTGACTTGCTGTCACTTGATAACAAATGGAAACTGGAATACACAAATACTTTCAGAGAAAGCTTTCAGGATGATCAACGAAACACTTCCTGCCTTCCTGAAATTTCACTCTATCCAATGACTTTGTAATTCCTTTTATTTCACTGGAACAATGTGATATGCTATAATAAGAATTCAATCTGTTGTGATATTATTGCCTAGGAATATTCATCAGACTCATAAGCTTAGACACAATTAGATCTGTCCTCTTCAGAGCCTTTCAGACTCCATTTTCCTATTAACTTATCCCTGATGTGGCATTTATGCTTAGAAATGCCTTTTTATTTCCATAGACTTAAAACAGCTGTTTGTATTATTCATCCCACGGTACCATTTATTTCATCAGCAGGAATCACAGCCTTTGTTGTGTGTTTTCTCTTCTCCTACTTTGATTGGTGAGACTGAGTCACTGGGCTCCTGAGGGCAATGTGGGGTGAGCAGTCTTGGTTTTGCAGCCCCTGCTTTGCCTTTCTGTGGGCATTCATTCACATACGGATTTACTCAAATTCCTTTTAGCACAATAACCTTGAAAATCTTTATTTTGTGGTATATCCTTTACAAAGAAGAAGCACCTAACAATGACTAGTCTGTGGAATGATGACGAAGAAAGAGAAATAGGAAATTGCATTTTGCATTTGCCTTCTTTTAAAGCGAATAAAGTGTAATTGTATCATGCTCCCTAAAAGTTTTGAAACAATATAGAAATTAAAAGTGAAAGCAATACAAATTTGTGCAAAATAAAAGCATGCATTCTTTTACAAAACAAAATCAGTATAGAAACGCTTGTATTGGTCATGGTCACTCAAAACAATCATTTGAATCTCTTGACCCAAAAAGCATTTCCTTTTATCACTGATGTGTTTGGCATTGACGTGATGGTGTCAGGCTGGTATTAGCCTTTAGCTCTTTTATGAAAGGATGACAGGTGAATTGTGGAGTGGAGAAGGTATAGCTAGCTCTAGAGAAATAACAGGTGTTTGTTAATTTCTTCTGCTTTCCAAAAAGCCCAATTTCTCCCACTGCAGTGTTGGCTTGTTAAATTTTCAAAAATTAAGACTCACTTGACTATTGAACAGGACTGAAGTTCCCAGTGGGTCACACTGAGTCCTCCCAGGTCAATAGTGTTGTATCATAATACTATTCTCAGAGAATCCATTCCAGCCACAGGTGTGTTCCTCTCCTAGGCTTGTCCAGCACTGCTTGCATTTATGGAAAAGGTGGCTTTGGGGTAGATATTTCTAAGCTATAAAAAGAAATCCATGCTGCCCTTCATTTTTGAGCACCTTTCCTTGCAAATTAAAAACCAATGCTAATTGAATTCATTTGATTCAATGATAATTCATTTCCTTTCTACTAAGTATAGAATATACCAAATCACACAGCCCTGATAGAGAATACTCTTGCTATGTTGCTGAACCTTGAATTTTACCAGGAAGGCTGGGGAGCTGGCTAGCAAAATGACTTCACTGATTCACTGCACAAAACCATATTCCCACCTGCTGGGAACCACTATAAGCTTAGAAGCAAAGGGTCTCATTCCCCTAGCAGTGCCTGTTATCTGTGAAATGTAGTTTTAGGACATAACTGATCTTTTGAAGTTAAGGTGCCTAGATTTCAATCCTTTTTGGTAGATGGAGCATTTGCTTTCCTGATTTGGGAAATAAGCTGTTTCAGGTATGAATCTAGGCATGACTTTGTTTTCTTTAATGACTGAGTTAAAAGTGAGGGTGTGAACATTAGTTATGGCAACACTTTTTAAGTGGTAAAATTCTTTTTGGAGTTGAGATAATCAGCTGTCCAGATTAACAAAATATGTATAATAGCTATGACATATTTATAAGAACAGTTTTTATGAGGCAGATGTTGTGTCTGTGTTTTATTCATTATTTATCATTGCACTGAACATAGTGGAACATGGTAGGTGGTGCATAAATATTTGTTGAATGAACAAATGAATGAATTCTCTTGAAAACTGATTTATAATCATTAAACAGTCTTCTCGATGATATCTCCTTAAGAAATAATCTGCAAACCAAGTTCAGTTAGCCGAATAGAGAAAGACATTACTTTTAGTTTTTCTGGGTTAATAAAATAAAGGGTTATAATTATTTGTCCTTGACTCTTATAGTTATTTAACTCTCAATTGAACTAAAGGTTTCAGTTTAAAAAAAAAGTATGAGCCGTAGAAATGGGCTTATGTAGACATAAGCCCAATTTTTCTTTTAAATTATTGTAAAATCAAGAAATCCAGCCACCTCATTTTATTTACCACTGATAAATACCCATTGTGTTCATTTCTCTGACAAACTAATAAGATTTCAAGGCTCTCTTACTCCTATGTCTAACTAACACCCAAATTGTTCCCATTTATTTTGATTTAAAATAATTATGATCATGATAACAATAGCTTAATAAAATAGTAAGTGCCCTCCTACACCAAACTCAAAAGCATAGCCTATAACATATTTGAAATGAAACAAAATTCTTCTAAAGTATATTTGAATACACATTAGAAATTGAGTTGCTATTAGAAGGTTAATATTGTCAGCACATAAAAAATGGAATATAAAATCATAGGGTCATATTCTTAAAGGCATTTCAGACGGATTTCTCAATCACTGCATTTGAATTATCTGATAAAAACTGGGTTATTCTAGAATAGATTTTACAAATTTATTTTAAGTATTGGGGAAATTTATCGATGTTAAAACACTATTTATTTATACTAGATAAACCTAACTCTTGCTCTTGATCTTGTTCTTAGTGATGTAAAATACATTAGTGTGCCTTTTAAAAAAAATCCCTCTACAGTTTAACTGATTTCTAAAGGATGATGTTTTTGAAGTTGCGATGAGTGATCTATTAGAGTCTGATTTAAGTCCTTACTGAAGCATAAATTAAGAGAGATCCATGGTTTACACAGTGTGCCCACCTGTGAATACTGTCCAACTAAAGAATGCTCCAAAATAAAAATGTCTTTAAAAATTTGAACACACAGCTTCAATACTGCTTAGCATGTTTATACTAAAATTGCAGAGCTTTTATAAACAAAACGTCACATAGTCTTTCTGATTATCTAGGCCATTTTTCTGAAACTGATCACAAGGACGCCAAGTGAGAAAGTGTGAATTGTTCAAAATTCATCACCACTAAAGAAAACGTTAAAGTTTATTTGCCCTTAAAAGATTACTGGTATATTCATTTACAAAAGGGAGGGCAGGATTATTTAGATTTTGATTACAGATTCTCTCTCTCTTTGCCTGTTTTGGAAATAATACTTGAGTTAACATCTCAACTGGGACAAGGGCAAAGAGATTCCTAATTAAAAAAAAACTTCTAAAATTAATATTTTTGTTTTTCTATCCTTCTATGTAAATAATATTTCTACTTTTTAAGCATTTATTTATCGCCTAGTAGGGTGCTTTGTCGGGGTAGAAAATAGGCAGATGACACGGTGCAGGAGCTTACAATCTTATTAGAGAAATCTGAAGCAATTAGAGAATGCCATCGTATCATGTAAAACCAGAGACAAATTACATATAATCTAGGTATGCAGAGAAGTGAGAAATTAATACCGGTTAAGGTGATCAAAGATGAAACTTGAGTGGGCCTATGGATTGAGTTGGATAGACTGCGGGAAAAGGAGAAGTCTGTGCCTGTATGTTGCAGGAGGTGTCTGTGTGTATTTATGTGGTATTGATAAGGAATGGAAAATAGCAAAGAATGAGAGAAGAAAATGGATAGATGAGAACAGTGTTATATCATAAAAGGTCTTAATAATGGGCTTTCAATTTGATCCTATATATACAAGAGAGACATTGAAGGTTCTTAAACAGTGAGGTCAAATTCTAAACCACTCAAAATATTAGTCCCATGCTTTCTTCCTATTATGTACTTTCAAGCTTTTCAAACTCTCCTATTAATGAAGATGTTTTTTCCTCGTGTCACTTGTTTCTATCACTGAAACAACCCTACTGTTTTAATTTCTTATGTGGCTTCTCTTTGGTGATTGGACATGTGTCCTGCTATATCTTGGTTTCCGCTACTAATGGAAAAATGTATTTAACTATATTTTTCTGTCTCCTGCCATAGAGGAACATCTAAGGAGGAAGTCGGATCTACAATTTCCTTTATATTTCCCCTCTGTTCATTATAATGAACACTCTAAAACTGATCATGACTATCAATATAAGTATAGTTCTAGCTAGTTGAAAATAGAATAGTTCTTGGTTGAATATTTATGAGAATCTGTTTTATCATGTACATACAATTTAAGCTGGTTTTTATATTATAACAGAGAGCAAATATTCTTCAGCAAAACTCAAAACAGTAGAAAAAGTCTTTCTCTTTATCTTTTCTTCCTGAAAATGACAGTTTTTCATGCCCATGATGGAAATACAAAGCACTAGAGCTGTGGAACTGCAGAAAATGCTCAAGACCTTCCAGGCATAACAAATAATAGCACCACAGAGAGGAACACAGGTTCTTTCTGCATCAGGGAGCTGAGTGGCATTATATCTAAAAGCATTGATGCAATAATTGTGCAGAATTCCCAATGCACAGTGGGTGTATCAGAACCATGTAAAAATGGGAACATTTGTTTCATTGAATTATAAATTCTAGGATGCATGACTATTTTTTCATGCTACCTACCAAATTCTTTATTAGTAGCTAAAAAGTTACTACCATGATAAGAATAATATCTTTTCTAGTTCATTCTCTTAAAAGTCAACAAGCCACTGGACTCAAAATATATAAAAAAGGGTGTTTTATGATAACTAAATAGTTTTTGTTGTAAATCAGAAATTATAAATTAAAAAATGCACCATTAATTATAGCCATTTAAATCTAAGCCCTGGGTGTGATTAAAAATAGAGGAAATCGCTTTTCTATCTGGTTGAATTTAAAAGCCAATGTCTTCATGCATGTAAGGCATAGCAAAAACAACTATAAAAAGAAAACTAGATTTGTGTTCGTTTTACAAGTCTTTAAGACTAAAACCTCAGCCAAGACCAGATTCAACTGAAAGATTTATTAAGCACACAGTACAACTCCTTGTACACAGTAGGTGCTTATTAAGTATCTGTTCAAAGATAGATCATTCTGTAATTGCAAACTGTGAAGGTACTAAAATACCTTCCTAAATTTTATGTTTCATGTATCTGAAACAGGAACTTGAAACAAATTTGACACTCTCTAAAATAAATCCATGAATTATTTATAATTGAGAATAAAACATAAAAAGGAATAACAGGGCACAAATATCCATAATTTGGTCATTTGAAATGGAAGCAGAACATCAAGTCTGTCTGATTAAAATTAAAAGTGCTATTATGAAGTTAGCATATGAATAAAGCAGGAGCCCAGTGAAAGAACATTTTAACATGCGAAGATATTCTTTAGCATTGATATCAACAAGCTGGGATCAGCTTGGGCCTACAACTGCTTAGGCAGGAACCTACTTAGTTGAAATATTGTACACAGCAAGTGGCTCTCAGTGGATCAATGTCAGCTGTGGGAAGCTATGTATGTCAGAAATAACCACGTCATTATTGTCCTGGGGACATTGCTGACCCAGATGGGCAAACCATAGATTTTTCCAAGCTGGAGGAATTTTAGATCAACCCCTTTATTACTCAGTTGAGGGAACTAAGAGGTCAAGCGAATTGACCATGGCCTGTAGCTGGTCAGCAGCTCAGTGTACCACAGGATAATTAAATAGAAACTATGCTTACTGAGACCACAAATATCCCCAAACTGGAGTGTAGGAGGGGGGAGGTGGCAGCGACTGTCACTTTAGAAGATGGAATCACCTTGGTATAATTACTGGTAAAGTAAGAGGTCAAATAAAAAGAACGAAGCTGAATTGGAATGAATGAAGGGGGATTCAAACGGGCAAAACAACAGCTTTAAAAAATGCAGTGAAGGATGGCCAGGTGTGTGAACAAGAGACTGTGAATGAGTCAATAGTTAGAAAAGTGTGAGGACCATGCGGTTGCATGAATACCAAGCAAACAGGACTCATGATGTAATTCTGCCGTGATAGTCTCCATTAATCATCCCTTTCCTATGTATAGTTATGAAGGCTAGTTACAGAAGGCTCTGGAGAGATTTCAGAGCAGGGAAATAAGTGTAAGTAGCTGGGACTTGGCTGGGAATGATGATCTTGAACGGTGGACTTGAAAAGCAGATTTGACAACACACTCCATGAAAGAATTTTACCCAGCCTATGACAATCATCCATTTAAAATCTCCACTTTACATACAATGTCACAAAACTGATTTAGGACTGAAGACTATGAGCCAGATCAAGGTAAAACTCTCCACGGAGTATGAGTGGTGTAGCCTACTTGTAACATTTGAGGGATCTAATCTGAGCAATGTCCCTCTAAAACGTCATTTGAAAGATCAGATGGATTCTCCTGCTTCTGTGGTAAGAGGATCCTACGTGAAAGTGGGGAGGGGTATTAGGCCATGACTATGATTCTTGGCTTCCCTGAGATTCTCCATGGGAAAAGAGGAGATCAGCAAGAGGGAGCTGAATTCTGAAGGCTGGAGCTCTGTTTCTGCTCAGTCATTTCAGCTCCCATGAGTCTCTAACCTTCTTCGATTATTTTTTTTTTAAATCAACAACAACAGCAGCAGCAACAACAACAGGCAACATTTATTAAAAGTTCACTCTGGGCTGGGTACTGCAGTGAGCGCTTTACATCCATGTTTTGCCTATTACTAACTTGTGCAAGTTACTTAACTTCTCTGTGCTTCAGTTTCTTCATTTGCAAAGAATGGATAGCAATGCCATCTACTTATTGTGGTAATCAGAGTTAAATATGAAGAATATTTAGAACAGTCTTTGGCAGGAAGTAAGTACTTAATAACGGTTGTTCTTATTATCTCACTTAATCTTCAAAGCCAAGCGTTGAAAGTAGTGCTTGCTACTACCTATTCCCTCATTTACAGATAAGCAAATTCAGATTCAAAGAGTTTAACTAACTTATTCAAGATCATCAGGCCAGCAAGGAACAGAAGGACTTCAACTTCCAAGTGTTGTGCCTTTTAACCTCTATGCCATGCTGACCCTCCCCTTACAGGGACCTCAGTGCCAGCCACATCGCATTAAACTTCTCTGATTAGTAGATCTCTGGGTTGAACACATCATGAGCTTTCAGATCTCTTTGCCGTTTGCTCATTTCTTTATTTCCTCTGTCCGAAACGGCTTTCCTAACTTTGTCAAGAAGATAAAATTAAAGTGATCCTTCGAGACTGAGTTCAGTTGTCACTTTTTCTCTCTCACCTTCCTTCTCCCATCTTCACAGAGTTAATTGCCTATCTGTGTTTCTTTAACACTTCTCTCACATACCTCCCCTACAGCACTTATCACATTGTCTCATAATTTGTTTGTGTCTCTGCTGCTATAGATGGTGAACTATGAGGGAACCAGTAAAAAGGAAAATTTAGTTAAGATGCCAGACTCTCTTCTAAGGGCTTCACAAGGATGCACTCATTGAATCCTCTCAATAACCCCAGGACGTACGTCCTAGTATCCCCTTTTTATTGAAGAGGCATAAAAAGGTTAAGTAACTTGCCCAAGATCATACATACAGTAGGCATACAATAAATGATTGTTGAATTGAATTATGTTTAAGCAAAAATGCTTACTAGAAATGATCAAAAATTTCCTTTTTCACTGGAGAATATGAACTCTCAATTCAACATTTTTCTGATGGAGGAGAAAAGAACAAATTCCTCTTTCATCTAGTCAGATTTTTGCTTTCTTAAAGCTATGAAAAAAAACCCCAAATTAATTTTACCTAGTTTAAGCTTGATTATCAATCCAGCTTTAAAGTTTTTAATATTGTAATAACTTTTTCCCATGATATAATAAGTGACTTACTTCTTGACCCCACGACCTTGAATATCCATACAAGTTAAATGTTATTTTATTGTCTATTCAAAGCCTCATAAACCAAGATATGCATTACAGTGTCAATTTAAAAATTTGTGTCAAGAATCTGTTATTTTCCAAACACACAGAGATAAAAAAGGAACTGTTTTCTGCCTCCAAGCTGAGCTTGAAAACCTATGTCTTCCGGAGGATGATGTTGTCTCACGGCACCAGAAGGAGCTGGGGTCTGGCTGCAACGGCCAAGTGTGTGCAATTCTAAACCTCAAACCACCTGTGGCTCCTTTGAGTCCTCTTCCTCCAATCACTCAGAGGGGAACATCTCTTTGCCTTTCTCCAGGGGCCTTTCAGGGCTCCAGCCCTCGTATTAACTCCCTGGTCTAGTGGGAGGAAAACTGGCTTTAAAAGCCTTTTAATCCAAAGGGTTTGAGCAGCTAATGGACATCATCCCTTTGGCAGAAGGAGATGATAAAGAAGCTACTTCTGCATTTTAAAAACCAGGTCTTATTTATATAATCCTTTTATAAAGTTAAAACCTCTTGGTTTTAATATATTTTTTAGAGCCTGTTACATTGGAGTACAACGCAAAAAGAGTTAGCCAAAAAAATCTTTGCTTCGTTGCTCCAGTTCTCAATATCGCTTTAACTTATTTGACTGTTTTGACTGATGGCAAAAAATAAGCTAGTCATTTACAAATGACATCTTTGTTTCAACACTCCATAGACTAATTATGAACTTGTGCCTCAAAATTGAGCAATTCTATCATTTTTAAATGGTGTCAAAAAAGTTTCTGAGGGAATTGGTAAAGTCACAGAACACTAGCAAGCCCAGAGTTGAGAACAACAATAAAAAGTGTCAGCAATAAACAATTATCTTAGTAGACCCTGCAGTTTCCATTCAAAACATTTATAAGAGAATATTAACAAACATGAAAGCGATGTATTTTTGCATAGAAAACAAACTCACAAGTTTTTGGAATCATAAATAGCCCACAATTCTCGTAACCGTCTACCTTAATGTGTTTAGCCAGTATTTGAAACATTACGATTTATCATCTTATCTTCCTTCTTTTCTTTTCATACGGAATTAATATAAGCTGGGATTTTTTTTTTGTTTTAATAACAATACAGTCTATGCCACACGTGGAATAAAATAAAGAATGAAACAAAGCAAATTCATATAATGGTGAATACACAGTGAAGAGTTTTGGTTTTGTTTGCAAGTGTACTACAGTAATCTCGATTGCAACACCACTCAGTTCCACACAGTTTAACTGAAAAGAAGTTTGTCTCTCTATAATTATAAATACATTTCACTGTATTTGCAATAGAAATAAATTTTGAAGGCCAAACTTTTCAACTGATAGGGGGTTAGGGAGTTTTGTTGTATCTTCAATAAGGGACAATAAAAAAATGGAAGGAGTGGCATGCTTTAATAATAAAAGATATGTACCGTTTCACAGTTTGCTCCCATCTTTGCTTGAGCACCATGGGAGGCTCCCTGGGAGTCTGCATCTTAGTGCCTTCCTTACCCAAGCATCCTCACACTACCTTGCAGGAAGTTATGAGTATGGAAGAAAAGACACCTCCATGCCTCTTGAAGGAACTGAAATCTCTCTTATGTGGAAATGGACATTCAGGACACTCAGCAAAACTGACCTGTTATTTTGTATATAGCGTTAACAACATGGGAACTCAGTGTTCCAAAACACAACATGATGATTCATCTAAATGAAGTATGAGCAGAATGGGGGTTCCCTCTGAATTGAGGGAGTATGCCATATAAAAGATCCCAAGGATTACTGGGAAAAGGTAGCAGATAAGGCACTGAAGGGAAAATGGAGAACAGTCCCATTTATGGCCATTAATACCACGTCCATCTTAGAAATGTTTACTATCATAACACTCATAACTCATTGCTACTATGTATTTAATTATCTTTCCCACTAGACTAAGAAATCTGTATGACTGTTCTGCTTGTTTTCCACTGTGCTCCCAGCACCAAGCCCAGTGCCCAACAGACATTCGTTGAGTGAGTGAATAAATGAATAAGCAATTCAGGTAGCGTTCATGGAAGCAGAGGCAAATGGCTATGTGGCCATATCCATGTGTTATCAATACAAATCAGTTAACCTCTATGAAAAATACTGGTGTTAAAATCCAGCCAGCTAACAACATTCGAAAAAGACAACTCAGTCAATAGATTGTCCTACAAATAATTTTTAATCTTATCACTATGGTTCATTTAAATGAGGCGTCTGTGGGAAACTGGGCAAGTTACTCACCTCTTTCTGCCTCTGTTAATATCTGCATAGCATTCCACAGTCACAGACTGAAAGCCTGACTCCAGTCAGGCATCTCACAAATGAATATACTATGCACCAAAGGAACCAGATGAGACAGTACAGACACATCTATGCAAACACATCACCACTATTAAGGAAAACGATTTAAAGACTGCTCAGCTCAGATGTAATTAGTCCAAGAGGGACACATTATTATTGATAATGGGTCTTTCTTACAGGGAAGTTGAACTCCCCAGTGCGAATGTATTTTTATGGGTTGAAGATTAGTAACATTTTCAACTTAAATTAGTTACCAACTGTTTTTAAATATTGAATATTGGAATGGGTGCCAAAAGAGAGAATGCGATTTGGTCATTAAGACACTGAAGCAGACTTTTATTTTATATGATTGCTACCATTACTCATTGACTTACAAATGGCGTTGATTAACTGGGGATGTATCTCACTCACTGCTTGCCCCTTGACCTGAAATGCCGAGTTAGTCAAGAGTAGGCTTACACGAAAGTCACTACAGTTCAGTATTATTCACTGACCATTGGAGCTGATCACTTCCCCAGGCTGTTGGAATCTGTTATTCCAAGTAGCTAGGTGGAGTCAGGCAATCTCACTTGGCTGCTGCTCTTGACCCCTCAATCCCCTACTCTTAATTCATGCCCTGGTGTTCTTCTCTATGTAATGGAGGCTAGTGTTGATAAAATCTGGCCTCTCTGGCCTCAAGATTGTTGCTGAATTTCCTACTGATTGCTGGTGATATTTGAACCTCTAAGCAAAATTCTCTATAAATATAATCATCATAATTATGTCTCTACTGTAAATTTTTTTGAGTTGGAAACATAATGTTATCAGAGTATCTTTCAATAACATTTCCTTTATTGTATTTCGGATAATTATTTTAGTGCCAACAAAGGGCCTTTATTGCTAGATTCAACTCACTGTTGTACATTAAACTTTGTCTCAGATCCAATCAACTTTGGTATAAAGTAAAAATGAGGTCAAACAGTGCTCACTAAGTCACGGCTTGAGTTGTCCTTATAAGAGCAAAATGGAATAGTTGCATATATCATTGAGACATTTCAGTGATTTATTTTTCCTTATTTATATTTATATTCTCTTTACAGAAGTACTGTAGTAATAAAGAATTCTGTTCCATTAGATTCCTAATCTTACTTTTCAAGTACAAAAATAAAATAAGTAAAACCCAAACAAACAAAAACAATGGAAAACAAGCAAAAACAATAACAACTTTCTGGCTTTGTCATGTTATTGTAAACTGTTCTTCTTGCAAGTTATATATTTAGAACCCCAAGTTTCTACTGTGCCCCAAATTTAAATGTGCTATTTATAACAAAATTCTGAAACAACCAACTAAACAGGTATACTTCTCTAAATATTACTGGCTTGTAAGAATAAATAGAGGGATAATTATGATAAGCTACCAAATAATGCTCTTGTGGATATTATTATTTGTCAGTTTATCAGCTTTATGCTCCCTACCATTCATGCATTTCCAGTTCCAGAATATAGAAGCTACAAAAATCAAAAAACAAAACCATAATAAAGCTAGTTTTCCTAGTTTGTGCTTGCCTCCCAGGTCAAAAAAAATTGTTAAGTGCCAAAAATGTAAAATTTATTCCAAAAAAAAGTAACAGGCTACACGGGTAAATTTTGGCAAATGCAACTTTATATTGAAATTCACACATCTGTATCTTAAAGAATGAGACTCACAGACTCTAATGTATTTCTAAAATACCAGAAATAATATTATAAGCTTTCACAAGTTAAAACTGAAATAATTTAAACGACCAATACACTAAATGTGCAGAAAGTATAAACAAAGACTGTGCCTTCGGTAGAATAAATGCTTCACAAATTGTGCAGGATGTCATACTAAGGCTGTGGTCTCCCCTTGACAGCTGATTTAAAATATAAACATACATCAACTGCCTGCTTCTTAGAACCCACTAGAATGGGTAGCACACCTCAGAAGAAAAGCTCATCCCAGTGATGTGCACCTTAATTTTCAAACCATGTGAGGAAAAAGGAAAAAGTTTTAAATGATCGTCCATGCACTTCCAGATGTATGCCCATGACCAGTTACCGATTCCATTTCCCTTGACTACATTCTCCAATTCTAAATAAGATGAAAGATACTAGATAACCCTTAAGGCAACATGTGTTTATTCTGCATTATTAGAACTGCTCGATTGTGACCAGTTGTACCATTAATGTTGCCTCCCAGACCAATATCTAGCATTCATAAAATATAAATGAATCGGAAAAACTTTATACCAAATCAACAAAAATCACATAATACAGCTCAATGCTAGCAATTTCACTAGTAGGTAAGGAAAGTGGTATTTAGAAATAGTAATGTATTAATAAAAAAAGAAAAGTAAACTCTAATTGGAACCAATATACTGCTTTGGAATGCTCCCAAACACTTACAAGGCGATTTTTTAAAAGTGTGATAATCCAATAATTCATGGCACGTCTTTAGTGGATTACAGTACTTTAAGTTCCCAAATATTTCAGTCTTTGCAAAACAATAATTGTATGAAATGTTTTAAAGTCTTCAAACTTCTAAAATTAGTTTTTATCAACACATTTACCTCATGTCAACTTAATTTATTAAGATGTCCAATGCTAATTGTTTTTTGATGTTTTGTCGTAAGTAGTGATATACACAGCATTTAGCACTGATACTTAGCACCTGCTACTTTCATTATCTAGTTTTCAACCACATAAAGAAACTTAGGGCAGTGGTTCAGTCCTTTCTTAATTACAAACCTTCGCCGGCCATCAGCAGGATCACTCTGAGATTTAAAATAGGATTATAGGTGAACTATTGCAAAGACTGCAGAATGTTGCCCAAATCCTTATAACCTCTGATCCCATTCTTGATTTTCTTCTCAAGATATGGCTACAGGCCACAATCGCTTAGCAGAGAAGGTTAGTGTTTCACAAGGCTAAAGATTTACAGATGCTCCTTCATATAACACAGTAAGGTTCCCTTGGTAACCTGGATTTTCTGCAGTAAAGAAGGGTTGTGCTGAAACAGCGCCTCAGCTCCCTGTTGGAGAAAATGCAGACAAAAGGATTGATTCCTGCTTGGGCAAAACTCATCCAGACAGCAGCTGTTAGAAATCCCCCTGGTACTACAGGCCCTCTTGCAAAAACTCTCCAATAACAGGCCACCAGATAGGGGCCCCACAAGGTTAGGAAGAGGAAAGTCATGATATAGAACATTCTGCTGATTCTTTTCTCCATTTTGAACTCATCTAAGACCAATAGCCTTCTTCTGCCCGTGGTGTTTGCATTTTGCCTGATGCCCAGCAAAGTGGGTGGTGTGGGACCCCTTCCAAATCCTGCTAGCCAATTGGCAGCTGCCTGGCCACTGGCTCCGGGGCCATGAAAAGTCCAGTTCTGGCTGACTGCTGCTACAAACTGGACTGGCTTCATTTTCCTTCGGTCGTGGACAAAAAATATCAGCTTGAGGTAGACAAGCTGTGTGGCTAGGAGGATGAGAGCAAGGAGCAGCATAAATCCTAGGGAATCATTAGCCCTGAAGGAGCGGTGTTGGAAGGTGCATTGATCTTCCTCCCTAATGAAGGAGTAAGTGCCCACATCTAAAACTGGGGGGAAGGCCATGGCCACAGACAGAGTCCACACCATGCAGATCACAGCCAGACACGTCCAAAAGGTCAGCCTCTTTGTATAGAAGCGGTGATGGGCGATAGCTAAGTATCTGGTGACACTGATGCAGAAGAGCATGAAAGCAGTGTGGAAACAGGACAAAACCCCCAGAAAGGCAATCACTTTGCAAGTCAGAGTCCCATAAGTCCAGGTAGAGCCATTTTTGACAGAGTTGAATACAAATGGGAAACAAATTGCAGATCTGAGGATATCTGAACAGCAAAGATCCAACAGGAAGTAGTAAGGTGCTCTATGCAAAGTCTTATCTTTCACTAGCAAAATGGAGATCAGAAGGTTGCCCACAACGCTGACTCCTATTATGAAACCCAAGGAAGTCAGTTTCAGAAAGGCTGTCAGAGGAGAAAGATTTTGCAAAATGTTGTCGGCTGCATGGCTATAGTTCGCCATAGATGGATGGAGGATAAAGATACAGCCTCAGTCAAGTCTCATGATCTAGATATAAGAACAAGGAAAAGATAGATCCATACATTTTACTGGAAATGTAATCCACAAAGAGAACTGATCCGATCTGCAGTCATGCTTCCTCTTTTCTTCCAGTTGATTTGCCATCGGAATATCTGAAAAAAAAAAAAGAGCTATCAGTTCTTAAGTTAACAAGTAATGATGTCAGGCAGTGCTAACATAAAGTTGTTCGTTTTTGGGTAAGCAAATAAAGTTTTAATTTCGAATAACATTATTTGCTTTAGTATTTTTGCTTGAGATTTGAGAGAATTGGCTTTTCAAATTTTCTGAGCTGGACAAATTTAAAAATGTCCTTATTTTGGAGAACATACGTTTGGACCGAAGGAATAAAATGTTCCACAATCGTAAAATATGCCAATCCAGGAATTAATCACTAGTGTTGCAATGGGATCTACAAGATTGCTAATAGGAGAGAGACAGAAGACTATGTACATTTATTTGAGGTCTGTTAGTATCTGTCAGTGTTTTACAGCCAGCTTCTCTTCTGCTGATGTGGATCCAAAGAACCCTTGCAAAATATATGTCTTTTAACTCAAGTGCCAGTATTCATGCTGCATATTGTAAGAAGAGTATTTGTTGATTCATCTTAAAGCATAATTTCAACATTAGACCTTGAAATTAATAGGACTTCTCCCAGGATTTGATGTGATTTAATCTTTTGTCTTTCCCTCCCCACCCCACCCCCCATTTTTGGCAAATCTTTTCTTTTTTAAGTCCATATGATTATTAAAAATGATTAATGTAAATATTGGCCAAGGAAACACACCCAAAGGAATAATGCACTTGCATTTGTAAACCCTGGCTGCCTGAATTCCAATGAATTCAACATGAACCTTTATTTCTTGGGCAATTAAGTCTTCCCCATTTGCACGGACAATCTTTGTTGCAAATTGCAAGTGGCTTCATTTTAAAACGAAATGCACATCATCTCCTAGGTGCCTGGGAGCCACACCAGGGAAATCAGCTTCCTCTTATTCCCACGAAGCGTGCTTCCTTGGCCACTTCTCACTTGCCCGGAATATGCTGATGGAAGCCCAGGCAAAACTGCGTTCGATGATTTTAATTTCCTCACCGGTACATCCCCGGGTAAATACCGATCGCATCATGCAACATTACGAAACCTGAAATCCGCCACCCCTGGATTTATAATGGGGGGTGGAGGAGGGGGAGTGGGGGGAGAGAGAGAGAGAGAGAGAGAGAGACATGCATTACATACGCGAAGATGGGGAGAGAGATTGCTTCTGTGCTGCAAGGGAACTGTTCCCGGTGATTCGCAGTCTGATATTCCTCAGTCTTGCAACGCTTTCCAGAAATGAAGCTCTCAATAAGCCCTACTGAAGATGCATTGTCTGAATGTACTTCCATTATGCAGTTTATTGTAAAAAAAACAAAAAAACAAAAAACCTCAGGGAGGGTTCTTTCCCGGTGAACCTGCAGTTTCATCGACACTGTGCGCCCCCCTCCCCCCAAACTTAACGGAGAGTATATCCTCCTACCTGTTGGTGTTGGATATCCCGACAGACTATAGCTTCTTCTTTCTATAAATTGCTGATTTTTTTTTTTTTTTTTTTTGCCTTAGTGCCTTGACTGAGCATCCAGGCAGGGCTCGGCGGCGCCTGCGCGCTGGAGCCTCCTTGAGCTCCAGCCGCGTCCTCCCCTGTCGCAGCGGCACCGTCTCCCCCAGTAACGCAGGGGCCGTGGCGGCGGCGGCGGCGGCGGCGGCGGCGGTGGCGAGGGCGGCGGCAGGGGCTGCTTCAGGCTCTGTGGAGCCAACAGGCGCCTCGACCCGTTTCCAGAGTTGGCTGGGTTAATTGAATGTCCTGTCTTGTTGAACTGGCAAAATTAGGCTTTTGTCCCCTTGTGGCTCCTTCTGAACTTTTCCCTCCCGGCATTTGAAGTGGGGGCTTGGAAAGGCTGGATCAGGACCTCAGGCCCACCCTCTTCCCTTAGGGCAGCGCCCGGAGAAGCCCGGGTGCCGAGGGCGCCCGCCCCTTCCTCAGCTTCCCGGAACCCTCGCCTTCCCCGAACATTTTCTTCCTTTCTCTTTTAGGGTGGTCCGAAGCATTGGAAGCTTCTTTTAGATTTCTTCTTTAATGATTTCCCCAGCTGACCTTTGATTTGCAGGCTAGCTGGGAAATAATAATAATAAGGAAAAAGAAAAAAGAAAGAAAAGAAATTAAATATAAAAGAAAAGCTTAGTCAAAAATTTTGCCAATGGGGAAGAAGGGAAAGCAGGTTAGGGCAGCCTTGTCCTTTGTTAGTCATCTTCTATTCTCGAATGCACGGAAATATGTGTTAAGTAGGGAGAAGCTAAGTTCAGGGGACAACTGCAAAATGCTTTACATCCATTCTACCTTAACGAATAGACTATAGAATCAGGCTCACAAAAATGTTAAATGACTACTCTTTGCATGCCACCCCACCGAGCAAGTGCCTTTTTTTTCCTTCTTTTAAGCCGCTGACCAATAAATTGGTAATGTCAAAGCAGTTGTGTGTGTGTTTCCTTCCTGCCCCCCTTTGTTATTACGGAAGAAAAACAGTAGGAATATAACGCATTTGTAAAACTTACACCCGTCCAAAAGGTCCGAAGATATCACAAGACACCACATAGCCTGACACCTGAGTGCTTAGGGATGCCTCTGGAATCATGCATTTCCTTGTTTTACCATTTCCGAAGAGTTTTGTTTGTGGGGGTGGGATGAGATTTTAAACAACTCTCCGCTCTCCACCTCCAAAAAACGAGCAGACGTGCTTTCATTAATTCCCAACGTAAAACGTCTGCTTCTCTTCCTGCATGCTTATTGCTTTATAATAATCTGTTAATGAAACAGAAAAAATAAAGATCTTCTCTACAGTAATAATTTGATCTCCAGACAGCAGTAAAATACCTCATTGCTGGGTGGTGAGATTGTGACATTAGGGGGAACTCAAGCCAATCAGCATACAGATAATATGGGTTAATTTACATATTGTATTTCTATTGGACATACGGAGGTAAAGCTTCTCTGTTTAAGCTTAAAAATGAATACTTCACTGTCATGATGTCACAGTCATTACACAAAGCCCTATGTTGGTAATACTGAAGTGATGTTACATTTCCCTGATTTGTTTTTGGATATCCTAAACCCGTTAAAAAGTAGATAATGATTTGTTTAAAAAAGGTACCTAACTTTGGCATACCCTTAACCTAGAAAAATCAATCCTACAGCGGTACTGGAAGTAACTCGAGGGCGTTTCCATTCAAGTGAAACATTCCTCTTTTTTGCAAAACAAATAAATTCGGAAGAGCTCAAAACTATATGCTGGTTTGCAACTTGTAAGTGTAATGTCAGACTCGTTTTTTATGGAACTACAAATCAATTCAATTTGTTCTTTTATACTTCCCAATTAGTGGCTCAATGTACTTTGCAAAGAGTTATTATTTCCTGAATGTTTACAGTTAAAAAATCTATAGAATAAGGGACTTAAGTTTGTTGAAGATTCATGATTGGCAAGATTTTAGGTTGTATGGAAAAGCTATTTAAAAGCAAATTAAAAGGGTGACTGCACTGCCAGGCCATGAGGCAATAATTTACTCTGCCAAAAAGTTTAGTGCCAAGATCCAAGGGTTTAACTGTCCTTAAAGATAGTTAAACCCTTGGATCTTGGGAAGCTGGTATTGATTCCTTAAAAATAAGAGAGGGGACGTGTGTATGCAATATTCTTTCATATCCACATCTCAGGGTGCTGTAGAGCTGTTATTTTCCTTTGCATCTGAGCGCAGTTATATCCACTAGCTCTTCAGTTTTTCCAGCTGTTAGATGAGAATGTCATTTTCTTGCCTCACAAGGGGGCTCAAGAAATTAATGAGATATTTTCCATTTAGTTCATTAACTCTACTGGAGAAAATGTTGAAGTCTGCTTCTTCCATCAACAGGAATTTTTAGAAATATATCTGATAGCTGACAAAAGCTTCATATCATCTACAAGTTCTCAAATGTGAAGTTATGGCTTCAAATTTTTCAGGCAGTAACGTTATTGATCTTAGCTAATTTCTTTTTGATTCCTTATATCGCCAAACCTAGAAAAACTGATTGTCAGGTTAATAAAGGGACAAAGCAAACAACAACAAAATACTATATACCCTGGATTTGAAGATTCTAAAGATCTGAAGGATTTAAAGTTTTCAAGCTCTTGGCATATTGCATTTACTGTATTGATCAGTGGCTTAGGAAGACTGAATTTGCTTAATTGGATTCTTGTAATAAATGTATACAATTTTATTTAAAACAGCAATTATCTTCTTTTCAAAATTAATCAGACATTTCAGATTTTTGCCAAGTGTTGCACAGCTCATGATGGGCAAATGCGGTGTTTTGTTCCACTCATTGTTTATGTGAAAATGTGTCAAGAAGTAAACAATTCTTGGTAAATGCAGAGAATGATAGGCTAGGTTAACATGTTCTAAGGAAAAATTTTTAAATCATTCAAAGTGCTATCTCTGTTGCTTAAAGCTTGTCATTAAAACTTTGAAAACATGCATCTTTGATATTCTCAACTCTAGCCAAATCTAAAGCTGTATATGAAAAAGAGGCTTCTATACATTTTCTGGAAGCTATCAGGTTAAGAAAGGCTCTCATCAGGAACTTTTGCATAGAAATATTTTCTAATAGGTTATTTTAAAAATTCACTAACCTAGAATAAGTGACCAAGAAAAAGGGAGATTGTGCGTTTATATTTTGATAATGGGTTTCACTTTCTAGTCTATGGAAAAAAGTGACCTTTTCCACAGTGACATCTAAGTAACTGGAAGTTTCTAGGGCTTTGTACTCTATCTGCTTGAGGAACACAATGGTGAAAGAATACACTAGACCTAAAAAACTACCACAGGACTTTTAAAATTGTGCCTCGGGAGTTCGGAATAACCATAATTGTGAACACCTCAAGCAGTGAAATTCCTTCAGAATTTTAATGAGTTTTGAAAAGATTAAGAATCTGGCATGTTCCTTTCCAAAATGCTAAAAGGTTCATTTGTCAGATTTTTCTCTCTGCTCTCACAAAACAGGTTCCAAAGTGTTAATGTAATTCATTTTTAATTTTAAAGCTAGCATCTCTAAGACCTTCCTTCTCAATTTAAGATCCAAGCTTTTAAAAACTTAGCAATTTCCCTTCTCTGACCTTTATGTTGAGAATTTTCTTCTCTCTGAAAACTTTAAGACTTGTTCCTTTATTTAATTCATTTAACAAACATTTGTTGAGATCCTATACTGTAGGAATCACTGTGCTAGATCTTGCAAGAAATGAAAATCAAGAGAGAGGACCAGTGTCAGGCAGCTGCATCAATGTAGGGAAAGTGTGACCTGACAGAAGTGGGAGCAGGGTGGAATGAATAGAAACAAAGGGATAGATCAGATTGTAAGGGGAGGTAGAAGCTATTTTTGTTATCAAGTGATTAGTTAAGGGAAGCGAAAGAGATTGAGGAGTAAGAATTGACTCTAAGGTTTGGTGCTTGGTTAACTGGGAGGTTGGCGCCACCATTAACCAGGAGTAACAAAAGTCAAGAAAGAGGTAGCTGGTTTGCTAAGAAGAGAATGAGTTAAGTTTAGACATACTGAGTGTGAAATGCTGGTGGAACATTCCAATGGTGATGTCTTACATGCAGTTAGAAGTGAGGAGACCAAGGTCAGGAAGTACCTACAGGTGATGGTGGAGGTAGGGTAACTATTGGGTGCCATTGCCAGGGGACAGATTGTTGACAGAGAAGAAGGGTGAGGTTAAATAAATAAGCAAGCATGCCCATTCTCCTCCCTCTGGGCAAACTGAAAAACTAAGAGAATGCTTGCATTTAAGAAACAAGAAGGAACATGGAAGGACCAGAGGTAGAACAAACTGAAAGGAAGGTGGAGCACCGGTGTCATAGATCCTGAGGGAGGTGAGAATGTCAAGGAATGTCAGGGAATGTCAGTGTAACTTGGAGGTTTAAAAGGAAAAGGGGTGAGAAGATATCCTTGGATCTGGTGATAAGGAAACAATTAGCAAGCTTTGAGGGAGCAGTTCCAGAAGAGCGAGTCAGACTGCAGGCATTAACAAGTGAGGGACAGGAGTTTAAAGGCTTATAAGGTCAGGCTAAGAAACTATTTTGCTGTTTATGACAGCACTGTCTTAGTGATAAAGGTTTTAATGGATTCTTTTGAAGTTTTATGTACAAAGTGATAGCTACTTAAATAAATATAGTATGCCTTCTTCTTCTGGAAGTGTTTAAAACTCCTCTTCTGTTAACATTATTTCAGTGTGATCCTGTGAATGAAAAGAGCAAATGCAAGTTTCCCTACTAATGCTCCACAAAACTTAAGAGTTTTGATGAAAAGTCCTTGGTTTATTAAAATGTTCTAAGTTGTCTCCTTCCCCTTTGCTTTTTTTTTTTTAGATGAAGTTAAACCATGAAAAAGAGAAAAGTGACCCATGTGGTTGTGGTGTGAGAGTGAGTATGGTGTGCATGTGTGTGTGCATTTGTGTTCGGAGGTGGTGTGGAGGCAAAGCAAATGTTGGTAAAATAATTAAGAAGTGGGAAGTTTCATTTATATTCAGGTTAATGACGAGTCATACATATCTTATAAGGACTGTAAATTTTCGCAGAATAAAAATGCAATATAATTTTAACAACTCAAGAGGGATAGGCATTTTTTTCTTTGGTTATTTAGAGGTTACCTCAATCTTACAGTGTCTTAAGGCCATTATTATAAGCACTAGTGATATGATAATATGAACGATTATGGTTATTTAAGCTTTTGTGGTGTTTAGCTCTTTGACAAACAGCATAATTAAAACATGGCTGAAAGAAAATGTGTCATCTAAGACTGCAATTTCACAGCTTCCCATATTGACTGTCCAGTCCTGCCTTCTGATTTTCTGATTAGCCCTTCCACTTTCATTTCTCCTAAGTTTTTAAACTTTATAATTTTCTCTTTATAGTGTAATAACGAAGAATAAAACAAAGTTCCCATACTTCATAAATATGGTTACTACTTTAATTTGGTTAACATTTGGTTAAAATAAAAGTGTGATTATTATCTGCCTAATTTTACATCAAAGAGGATTTAAGAATAAGTCCTGGGGCAACATGGTTTCATTCATTCAGCACGTCATCATCTCCACCAGAACATGAACCCTCTGAGTGCCCAGACACTGTCTTGTTTTGCTCTGTTCCTCCCTGGTGCCCAGACAGAACGTGGCTCATAGAGACACTTCCCACATTTTTGTTGAATGGGCGATTATGAACTTATACATAAAAGGGGCTGAGCTAGGCACTGTGGGGAGGATATAAAAGAAAAAGAAGAAAAAACAGTGACACAGGCTCCGACTGAACTCTGTTTTTCTTAATTTAATAAGGTTGGGATAATTATTTGTATTATGGGCAGATAGTTTTTTTGGCCAAGGATTTCCCCTGGATTTGGGGGAATTTTGTTTGCTTCTTAGCCTTATTACGTTAGCATTTACATGATTCTTATTTGCCTTCCTATCCAGTAATTTCAAACCATTTTCTAATAACATAATGTCTCTCATGCAGATTATGAGCCAAGAGCAGATATTTTATATTTTGAGCTCCTAACCTGGTGCTCAAATACGTGACAAGGTATCTGCAGCTTTTATCTGGCTTTGGACTTATGATCATTAATTTTTATTTATTTATTTTTTTTAGTGAGGAAGATTGGCTCTGAGCTAACATCTGTGGCAATCTTCCTCTATTTTATATGGGATGCCACCACAGCACGACTTGACGCGTGGTGCCATGTCTGCACCAGGGATCTGAACCTGTGGACCCCAGGCCACCGAAGCGGAGCTCGCATTAACCATTACACCACTGGGTGGCCCCAAGATCACTAATTTTTTAACAGCCAAAAGGGTAGTGTAGCCTGAAAACAAAATTAAACCTGATTTATCAATAAAGAAGTAAAATGTTTGGTAATATAAATAGAAAAAATTTTAAATGATGAATACTCTGCTCTAATTTTGCCTATGGATTATTCATAATTGTCTACAGGAGAGAAAGGAAAGGAGTTGAAACAGAAACTGGTCATTTAGCTACTTGGAAAAAAGGCTTCACGAGGACAGTATTACTCTTAGGTAAAGATCAGGATTATCTTTTCTTTTTAGAATATATTCCTTTCCTTTCTTTACCACGCATAAATTAGAGCGGAACAGAAGAGTTTCTCATATAAAATAGTGCTGATTCATCTTACTAATTGAATACAATTAAAAAGCTACCAGCTAAATCACCCTTTAAGTTCCCTTAGTTTGAACAAAGGCCAGAGCTGCTGTTAGAGTTTGCAATCTCTGAAACAAGGAAAGCGTTGAACCACGTTTCCAACAACTTGAAACAGGACGGTATAGTTGCTCACTTTCAGAAGGTGGTAATGACTGGGGCTGAGTGTACACAGTCTCACCACATAGAACTTGGTTAAGATTGCCGTTCTCCTTTATCTGATCCAGAATCACGGCATCCCCTATTGGCAGTTGGTATGTGATTTATAGCACTTGTTTTCTGGTATGGCTATCCTTAATGGGTCATTAATCATTTCCATGGAGTATAAGGAATACTGTTGTATGCATGCATTATGAAAAATGTGTCCTGTTTATAGAGATTCAAAGTACCACATGACTTACATCTACAAACTCTGTTATCTATACTCCTGGCTGTTACCTGTCGTCTCTTTGAATGTCGCTATGCTGCATAAAGGTGGGCAGGTAAACAGGCTGAAGGAGCGGAAGTAGAAATGGTGCTATGCCAAGAGTTCCATTATTTGAAATATTTTTTGACTGTGGATTTCATATCACTCAGTCTCAATTAAAACTGTAGAATAGAGCTACGATTCTAACATTTTTAAAACTAGTTGCTAGTTGTTTGGGCAAGCAGTTGTCTAGGTAAGCTGGAGGGCCACAGACTGATGTTAGGCCTCCAGGTAAATGATTTGTCCTCCTGTGAGAATTCTTGGCTTTTTTTTAAACATTGGCACCTAAGTTAACATCTGTTGCCAATCTTCTTCTTTTTTTTCTTCTTCTTCTCCCTAAAGCCTCCAAGTACGTAGCTGTATATTCTAGTTGTGGGTCCCTCTGGTTGTGCTGTGTGGGACACTGCCTCAGCATGAGCTGATGAGCACGGCTAGGTCCGCTCCAGGATCTGAACCAGCGAAACCCTGGGCCGCCAAAGCAGAGCGCATGAACTTAACCACTCAGCCATGGGGCCGGCCCCCCGTGAGAATTCTTAATGTGGAAATTTCTGGCAGTTTTAGTTAGAGTGGTGTCTCCTCCCGTCACCATGCGGTTGTGGTGTGCAGGTCCAGGATTGCTGTCATTTTGTTCTACTTGTACAAAATCTCTTGACAAAAACAGTTCTTTTTAAGCTCCAGGTCTTTACTAGCAGTTTTCTTCTAAGGGATCCAGGGGTCTCTTGTATTTTTTTTCATAGTAGATCTGATCAGTTAATTAAAAACAACAACTCCATGATGTAAAATTCAAAATTCTCTATCAATTAGGTGTTCACTAGTTCAGGTAGGTCCTGTATGCAGACCCAGATGTATTTACTGTTTAGTATTATATCAAACACTTTCACATACCCTGGCCATCTCTAGCCAAAAGCTTTATAAGTGCTCCAGTCAGGGCCTAACACGCAGTTGGTCTGTAGACTCTCAGCCCAGGGAGTGTTTTCCACAGCACTGTGCAGTCTTTTCAACTAGCCTTTGTTAAACCAAGTCAGCACATTGCTTAATTTGCTCCCCTTATCCAAAGTATATGGAAAATGCACACTTTTATCTTAGGGCTCTTCAAGATTTCACTTCACAGCAAAGGGTTTTTGTTTTTTTTTTTCCCGTTCATGCACTGTTAGTTCCCGTAAATTCTAATGGGTATTAAACACATAAATCCTTGGCACTTTGTTGAAAGACTAGGAATCATGCAGAGACAGCAGTTTTGTATATGGCCTACTTGTAATCCACTCTATAAATGGTTTGTTTTTTGTGCCATGTGGCAGTGAATAGGTGAGATTCTTGCTGGGGTTTCATGATGAGTCTTGCTACTATAGAAGAACCTACCTAAATTGACATTTGGTGAAGAGATGGAAGGAATCTTTTTTTTTTTTTTTTTTGAGGAAGACTAGCCCTGAGCTAACTGCTGCCAATCCTCCTCTTTTTGCTGAGGAAGACTGGCCCTGAGCTAACATCCATGCCCATCTTCCTCTACTTTATATGTGGGATGCCTACCACAGCATGGCTTGATAAGCAGTGCCACGGCTGCACCCGGGATTTGAACCGGTGAATACGGAGCTGCCGAAGCGGAACGTGCGAACTTGACCGCCTTGCCACCGGGCCGGCCCCATGGAATGAATTTTTTATCCTACTCACAGACTATGTTCAAAATGATGTTTTAGTAAAAAGCCAAAAAAGCTCAGAACTGATGCATGCCAACGTCACTCTCTACCTTGGGTGTAGACATGTGCTTGGTGTTGAACTTGCACTCTCAATAATTTTGATACTGCATGGCTCCATGAAGGCAAAATTTCTGTCTATGTTGATTATCTATGTGTTCCTGGTGCCTAGAATAGTGCCTGGCACATAATAGGCATTTAGTAATTATTAGTGGAATAAATAAATGCATTTTTCCTTTAAAACAATCATCATAACTAAGAATTAAATGCTTTTCCTTTTACATCTATTTCTCCTAATGAATCTCCAAGTGTGTATGGCACTTTGAAAATAAATTAAAGGATAATCCCTTCCTGTCAGGAGCTGGATCACATTTTACAGCTGAAACCTTTTTCTCACAATATTTCCAAATACTTCTGAAGTACAACATGTTGTAGAAAGCCCTAAGTCAACTTAAAAAATGTGCAGTATCAGAATTATTGAGAGAGCAAGTTGAATGCCCAGTCTATGTGTATATATACAAATTTGAGAGTGAAGATGACATCAATCCTGAGCTTTTTTGGCTTTTTACTAAAAGGTCATTTGAACATAGTTTGTAATAGGAAAAACAAATATGTACAGCAGACCAACCTACTAATACTCTAGGGTAAAGGAATCTGCATGCTGAACTCACATTTATGCTGGAGGACTTCAACTTTGCAATGACCATCAGAGTTGCATGGATTTATTGACTTTTAGAGCTGAACAATTACTAATATTTTCCTAGTTTTTATAATTTATAAATTAATTTTAAATACTTTATTTCATTAGATTCTAACTTCATTCTGTGAAGTAAGTATTTTCCTTTTAATATAATAGAAACCAAGTTTAGAGATATGAATAATTAATAGTTATATGATGCTTATAAGGCAACAAGTGTTGTTCTTTGCATTTATTAACTTACCTGATTTTAATAAAACCTTATAAGGTAGGTTCCATGATTCATTTCACTGAGGAAGAAATTGGAGGCACAGAGAGATATAATAACTGGTTCGAGATCAATAGAAAAGTTGGAGTTTGTGCTAAGTGACGTTCAGAAGTGGTAAAACTAGAAACTTGATTTAGGTGTTTCTGACACTGAATCGCATGCACTTTCAGTACCCCACAGTGCCTCTAGAGTCTAATCAGTGCTGTCCTTAGATATTTAACATGAGCCACACATGTAATTTTGTTTTCTAGCAGCCAAAATAAAAAAGTAAAAAGTAAAACTAATTTTAATAGTACATTTTATTAAGCCAATATATCCCAAATATTAGGTCAACATGTAATCAACCCAAAAGTATTGCAAAGATATTTTATATATTTTTTCTCACTAAATCTTCAAAATCTAGCATGTATTTTACAGCACTTATAGCACATCTTAATTCAGACTAACCACATTTTCAGTGCCTAAACCAGCTCTGAGCCATCAGGCATAAAGTCTTTATGTAGAGATAAGAATAATAAGGCCTGGAGAAGTGAATTCCCATGCTCACACAGTTAATGGTCAAGTTGGTGACCAGACTTGAAGAGAAGAGTTAACTGCCAAGACTTGAGGCCTGGGTGGTCTCTGCTGCCCTACTGTGTGAGGTATGGCTCTACTGCACTCCTTCTGTTTCTCTTAGCAGCCTGTTCCATCGAGACCTAAATAACCAGAACCCACTGAACTGCATTCCATCTCCAGAATCTTGAATGCCAAACCAGCTGGTTTTACTCTCCAGTAGAACCGCTCGTTAAGCGCTATTTATTTACTGTTGCAAAGTTGCATGAAACAGAAAGAAAAAGCCAAAAAAGTTCAAATCTCCATGGAATAGAAGATCTTGGAAACTCCCTCTTTTCACAGATTCTCTCTGGTTAAATACAGATGGGCAGCAGAAATCATATTGTCATAATGTGCTTCGGTTTAGGAAGCAGTCTGGGATCTTATGGACTCCGGAAAGTGTGTTGTCTTAGAGACAATTCCCCCACTTAATCACAGATGCTGTGAACTCTTATAGGCTTATTACACTCTTCTCCTGTTGACTGTTGGGGAACCAGAATAATTCCTGTATTTTACCCTAAATTCATTAAAAACCTTCGAGTTGCCAGAGCCAGAACTGATCAGAACTGATGCATACAATAAATAGAAGCCTAAACTAGAAATTTCTTTAATACTATCTTAATACTGATATTACTAGATTCCATAGGATTTGAACTTTAGAGTTGAGGGACCTTAAAAAGTCACCTAAAAATGTTTTTTGAGCTTGTTTTTCTTAAGATAACGGTACAAGTGATTTTTGTGGTGAGATCATACTTGGAACTCACATATAAAACAGACAATGGTGGAGCTGCTCTAAGTGAAGCCTGGGGGCCAGAGGCACACTCTGGGGGCTGGAGCCACACTCTGCTGGCCTTGATTTGATTTGGCAGCTGCCAAGGCAGCTCTGTGGGGCCTACGGGTCTGATTAACACAGTTGAAAAACACTGATTTAGTATATCTACCCCTACTCCCCATTTTTTTCTTCTTGCCAAGCTGATGATAGCCAGAGACTTATAGTTCTAAAATATTTGAGTTTATGGAAAATGGTCCAGGCATGAGTCTTAGAGGGATAGAACAGTCAGTATAAAGAACTGTAACAAGAAAGAACCAAGGTAGGTCAGAATTATTGCCCGGTATGGAAGTAGAACAAGTTGAAGCTTGGCTGGCTAGGAGACTGATGGACACACACACACACACACAGAAATCAGACACGGTGTTCAGTTTTGACAGGAAGATGAGTTTAATTTTAGCAAATGAACATGAGGTAGCAGCCAGCCTCACACATAATAATCACATGGCATTATTTATAAGCACTAGTTGGTCTTGAACTGGAACTGAGAGAGTCAGGCCAGTCATATGGGAGTTGCCTGTTCATAATGGAAACCCTGAGGTCATACTCTGAGGAAAGTAGTATGGAGATAGATGAATTCTCTGAGAAAGAGAGTGAGGAGAAGAAAAGGCCAAAGTCTGAGACCTGAAGAATTAAGGAATATGGGGGCATCAGAATAGCGAGAGAAACCAGTTAGGAACACAGCAGAAGAGCAGCAGAGAGGTAGGAGGAAAACAATCCAACCATTCTCAGCCCTTCCCCTGTAATTCTCTTGACAAAACTAACCTCTCTTTCTAAAGCCACTGCAACAGCCTCCTAATTGGACCGAGCATGTATTTTTTTCTTGCTTTTACTGCAAATAAGACGTAAGTGAAAATTCATTTTATCCAGACAATTTTTCATTGTAGTAAAAGATCTTTAAAATGACAATGGATTCCCTTAAACAGAATAATTTCTTTCCTTCCTCTCTCCCTCTTTTTCTTCCTGCCTTCTTTTATGTTTGAGTCCTGTCATTTGAGTACACCGAGGTGTAGGTTCCCTTATCAGGCCCAAGGTGGGAGGGGAACCTCTTCTTTGTAGTGGGAGTGTTGTCACGCACTTTAAAAACCACTATAGCAACCATTTTATGCCAGGAATCTATAGAAAAATAAAGCATATAAACACACAGGCAACAGCTATCTTCATACAAAATCATGAAGTGCTCTTTCCTTGCTTTGATTTTACATTTTTATGGTAATGCTACTAATTTGAATTTTGTTTTGATCCTACTTGGTTTTTGTTAGACTACCAACGTAGATGATATTTTTTCTTATGAAGTCCTTTATTTTGTCATTTAAACCATTTGGTTTTTTTCTGTGGCTGGAGTCCTTGGGTCAGCCTACAAATATTTATTGAGCACCTGTTGTGTTAAGTGTTTTATCTTGGGTGTTTAAGAATCATGCAAACCTAAAAAGAAAAATTTTCTGCTTATAAGGTTATTACTATTAGGTTGACATGATTAATTTAATGAACTACAAAGCAGAAATTAAACCTCTTTTTAAGCAGGGCCAACCTTCAGTCATGTTGGTTATGAATGTCTGCGTATTTTTGGTGCATTAACCACCCCAGGCCCTTCCCCACTTTTGATAATCTTAACCTTTATCCCTCTCCCTAGCCCCACTCCCAGGTGTCTAATCTCAATTTGAAGTTCCATTTGGAGGTTCTTGTCATTACCATTCAATAGAGGAAGCCAGAAGACCTCTAGGCCTTCATGACCCAGAAGAGGCACCATTAATAGTGGAATTGCAGGTATCACAAAAATACTGAAGAATGGATAGGAGGTAGGCATTTTGGTTTGGGGAGTTTCCTGCTGGCTTTCCTTAAATTATGTCATCTACCAAGGAACTACTTCTGCCTTTTTTCAAGGCTGGCCCCACTTCTGGGTAACTTTCTGCCAAGGCCTTCCTTCACCTTGCTCTTCCTTCATCAAAGAGGAATTCTTCTCTGAAGTGCCTGCCAGTGGAATAGGTTAAGAAAACGAGAACTAGGATAATTTGTAAGTGATTTGCCCAGTGCCCTATAGTTTGTCAGCAGTGTAGCCAGAACTAGGATCCTTGTCCCTTTGACTCCTCATTTAGTGCTCTTTTCATTATGTTTCACAGCCTTTCTTAGCCATAAACTTCTGTCACTTAGCAACAGCACAGAGGAAAGAAACACTTTACCGTGTGATTTGATGCTTATTATTGTAATAATGATCAATTTAATGTTTCTTGATAGCTATCATTACTATTGACCACTAATGATAGTAAACATAGGGATCATTGGATGAGTAATGCTTAATTTCGATTATGAAAACAAAAAGAATAATCTTGAAAATGAATATTCAAGAACATATGATGATTTCTCTTTTCACTTCATATGCTCCTTTTTATAGAATGCTTATTATAAAAATGCACAGTGACTCCTGGCCTTTTCTTTAATAAGAGATTTACCATCCTCTCTCCCTGGATAAAACCTTTCTTTCCACATCTAGATTTCAAATAGTCTTTTACAAACTCAGTCCTCTAGCATTTCTGGTGTAGTACTGTATAGTAACCCCAATTATCCTCCATTTTGGAAAACATAGATCAGGACAAGAGACACTTTAGAAATATATTTACGTACATATTTGCATTTGCTAATTTAGAATATAAAAATAATACTTAAAGTCAACTTATAAGCTGGAACCACACATTCAAAGGATGTGAGTATCTATTTGGAAGTTGGTAAGAATTGCCTATTTTGCTTATTTCAGTATAGTATTATCAGTAATGGCAAGATGTTGGAAATCACTGACATATCCAGCATTATTAAAAGAATGGATTTTGAATAAGTGATGGCAAATATAAGGGATGGAATATTATTTGGTTGTTAAAATGTCCATGAAATACTTAAATGTTAAACAAATAAACTTGGAAAACAAAATGGTATGTATGCTCTAATGGAGTTTCATTACATTTATGCATATGGAAGGTGGCATGCACAAGTGCAAATAGTTTTACTGAGGGCAGGTAAGGTATGGGTCATTTTGTTATTATACCATATCATTACTTAATGTTGTTTCTTTTTTTTTTAGTTAAAAAAGTAATACATTACATAGTGTAATAACCAGTTAGTTTGGTTTGTAAGTTGCATAAAAATTTTTTTTTGTTACTTCTAAGTCACTTATTCATTTTATCAAACTGTGTAAATTTACATCTCTAAGTAACTTAACCTCTCCAAGCCTGAGTGTCTTTGTCTGTAAAATGTGAGAGCACAAACCTCTCATTCAATTCGGGAATTTGCTTACCAAATGGTTGTTCTTTCTATTTCTGGTTACCTATCTTATTCACACACAGGGCTCAGCTCTGACTTACTTCTGGTTAATTCCTAAAACCAAATGCTCAATGATGAAGTCTTCCCTTCATTGGGGGTATTCAAAGGAGCATGTCACAGGCTAAATATGAGTACCAAATATGCTTTGAATAATGGCATCATCAATGAAATTAAGTCCACATTTTTCTTAGAGGACTATTTTATAGAGCCCTAAATATTTGGATGAACACATTGATTTGTAAAAACTGACTCTTAGTGCTTCTTTGTACCTTTAGTCGTAAAGATACTGACACTGAATTGATTTATTCTTTAGAAGGAGAAACAGCCCAAGTGAAAGATCCAGCACAAGTGCATGGAGCCTACATGATACTCATTCGCCATGACTGAGGGTGAGAAGTGGAATCCTATTTGGGGCTCTTTATTTGAGAGTCATCTTTGGAAATGCAGAAGGACTTTGGGCTACAGGCATCTTTTCTTCTCTTTTTAAATTTTTGTCTGCTAAAGTCTTCTCACCCGAATGAAATGTAGGCTTTGACATCATCAGTGGTAACATCATTTGAGAACTACGACGTGTTGACAACTGTCTTGTGATTACTTCACAATGGATCTCTTTCAAGGGATGACATTTAGAGTAACTATGAACTGCCAACTGCTTTCAGAAAGACAGAGTTCACACATTTGTGTGTAAAAGGAACACTTCCAACCTGCAATGTTATTAAGAAGTAATAATGTTAGCTTCAGTATTATACCTCAGTTAGCATATAGACTTGCTTACTCAACGCTACTATATTAATTTGTTCTTCAGGATTTTTTAGGAACTAAATTCAGTACACAACCAATTATTAAAACCTCTAACACTATGGACAAGGTGTGTTAATACTTACAATGATAAAAAGACGCAATCTTGATTTCAAGAAATTTAAGTTAAAGGTAACAGAGGTAGGATGAATGGGAAGGGGGTGTCGTGGAGCTGGTGGTATAAAAGACATAATAAGTATCTAAATAACCATAAAACAAGGCCGAGTGAAATGCAATAATACAGGTGTAGACAAAGCACTAGGGACTCTGGAGGATGGATATCATTAACTGCTTTTGGGAAAGGCTTCGTGGAAGAGATGACATTTGTAAAGTAGATGAAAGATGAGCATGGAGGAATGGCAAGGCATTTGATTTTGGTAATCAGGTGGTCTAGTGTTGCTGGAGTATAGGATGAGGAAGAAAATGAGGAGACAAAGCAGTAGATCATCCTGTGTTTCAAATCTGTGGATCTTGTCTAAACTAAACGAAGCATTAAATATGTACATACAATGCAAGCTTTTATAAATAGTGTATATAATTGAAATCAGCTAACTAGACATCTTGAAACTTATTAGAATCATGTTCTACAATTATAATTTAGATGTCCAAGAAAATGATAAATCTCACAATGAATCTCAAACTTGTCCTGTGTAAGATCTAAAAGATTGGTAGAGCTGCACTGAGGTTGCTGAGGGCACAGCCAGTCTCAGTGAGAGGATGCCATGATCTACTGTGTGTCCTGGGCTGAGGTGTCCCTTTGCTACATTAACTTTCTATCACATATTCATTCTACAAAAGTTTGAGTGAGCTGCGTTTTCTATATGCCAGCCACTGTGTTAGAAGCTGGGAATACAGCAGTGAATTAGTGATTCAGTCCTTGTCCTCACAGAGCTTAGAATCCTGAGATGGTAAACCATCATAATCTCAATTAAAAAAAAAAGAATCCTAAGATGGGGTTGAGGTTGGTTGAGATAAAGATAAGTAAACAGAGATTTCGGTATAGAGTGCTATGTGCCTGATAGAGATGTACAGAATGCTGTGTGACCACACAGTAGGCTGTGTAACTTAGACAGGAAGAGTCGGGGAAGACATTCTAAGGAAGTGCTGTTCAAGCATGAGGAGGAAGGAATAAGGCAGGCGAACTGGGGAAAACTATGCCAGGCAGAGGAAGAAGTGTGCAGACCTAGAGAGCAGGGCTTGTGGGGAGAGAGAGAGACACACACACGCACACGCACACACACAGAGGTGAGACAAAGAAAACAGATATGGTGCTTTCTAGGAAGTGAAAGGCTTAATATGGCTGAAGGCTAGAGTACAAGGTAGATTGTGGGTCATGGACATAGATGAGACTTGTGAAATAGGGGAGGAAATAAGGGCAGATCAAACGGTGCTATCTTCTTAAGGCTTGTTAAGAAATTCATAAAAATAGGAAATCCACTAAAGAGTTTTGACCTGGGATGTAACAGAATCAGATTTGTGTTTTAAGAAGTTTACTATGGCTGTTGTGTTTAGAAAAGAATGCAGAGGGCTAAGGTGGGAGGTCAAAAGACCAGCTAGGGGCCTGCTGCAGATCTCATCCTCATCAAGATGGCAGTCTGAACTTGGATAGGAGCCATGGGGATGAAGAGAAGTGGGTGGGTCCTAAGGATAATTTGGAAGTGGATTCCGTAAGACTTAGAGATGGACTGGAGGTGGAGTGTGAGGGAGAGGAAGGTGCCATGAATCCTCTCAAATGTCTGTTTTGGCCACTGGGAAGATGGTGTCTATTAGTTGAGTCTCACTGGTAGTGCCAGAAAGACCAAACACAGGAAACTGCAGGGTTGTTTGTTCCTGGATCCCAACAGGCTGACATCAATTCCCGTGTGGGCTGTTTGCTGTGAGTGGGAGTGGCAGGGTCACAGGTTGTTTTTATTCTTCCTTCTTGAGACAATCTCTAATCATACTTGTTCAGTACAGAAAATGAGCGGCCCCCACTTCACTGAATTGAAAATCAAAAATGTACCAAATGACTATAGTTTTCACTGAGGAGTTTGAAAGAAAATCAGCTCCTCGTGTTGCCAAATGAAAATAGATAATTAGAATATTTTTAACACGTTAGACCTTATTATCTTTGAAATCAGGAAAACTATGGAGCCACAAAACTCTATCACTAGGAAGCCTTTTAAAGATTACTTGCAAATAATTTTACAGATGAAAAAATTATGGAGGTTAAATTATTGGCTCAAGGTCAATTGCCTGATAGTTGATTAATTTTTTTCTTTCTAAATTGCACTGATGATGTCTTGAAAAGTGTTGATTAAACAAGTAAAAGTGAGCATACAGGACCCATAAAATTGTTGATATCAAAATGCCCTGGTAATTTTTGTGGCAAAATGAAAGGGTTGTTCTGACAAATCATTTGAAAGACAATATAGTATAGTTTCTGTTCTTGGTGATCACGCCAGCTTCTGAATTCTTTTGTTAAGTGATTTATGCACATTTATCCAAAGCATAATTATCTTGATTAATATTGAGAAATATGGTATTTATATTCCCAATGTTTAACAAAGTGCTACATGATTAGCCCTTTAAAAATAATTAACCCTCTTGTATATAAAATTTCATAATTTCATTTTAGATTATGAAGTGCCAACTAATATTTTCAAAATTTTACTCACCCATATATGTAATAGATTCAGTGAAAATATGTGTGAGCATGGTATTTTAGCTCTGATACTACAAATCAATGAGAAATTAAATCGCATTTTAGTTTTTTGAAGCAATCACATATTTTTCTGGTCTTCTGCTTTTTGCATTTAGATGTTAGATATACATTATTTAATTACAGAAAAGATTTAGAAAAATGGTTACGAAAAATTAGAAACAAAATTTAAAATGTGCTACTCCACACACATATTTATTGATTTGGTCCTGTTTTCACCTAAAAGTGAAAATCCTGTCTGGGATTAGTAAACCAAAATAGGGGCTTCCTTTCCACTCCCCATCATAGGAAACAACCATTAAGAAGTTACGTGTTGCTTATATCTTTATGACTTCTAATGAGATGAGATTTGTCAGAATATTTTTCCTGGTCGAATATGGACCAGATCTGCCATTTTCCTGAATAAGCAGAACCAAATTCCTTGTATTTCCTTTAACGATCTGAGCAGTTGCTGCTAAGCTTTTGTTATGTCACTTAAGTCATCATGGTTGAACATGTTAGGAATTACTAAAACAGCACCAATTATTTTCTTTCTTTTTTTCCTTTTTTTTCTCTTCAAGAGACTCAGGTACAAATAAGAAGACTTGGGGAAACTTTAGAGTAGCCAAATTTTCTTTTCTTCATAGATGTCTTTGAGTTTCATCAATTTGTAAGCCTATAATGGGGGGGAGGGGATTATGGTAAAGAAAATGAAGACTCAGGGAAAATGTCAAAATTGAAATATAAACTGTTTAATAAGGGATTTGCTTATATAACTTTCTAAAGATGCCCTCTTTGTAAATAGAAACTTGGTGCTAGTAGTTTTTTTTTTTTCCCAATGTCTAGGAAATATCTCCAAATACCAATAATAATAGCATTCAGTGTGCCCAGCCTTTCACATTCATTATTTTCTGTATTCCTCACCTATTTGAGATAGGTACTACAGTCATGCATCACTTAATCATGGGGATGTGTTCTCAGAAATGCATTGTTAAGTGATTTTATCATTGTGTCAACATCCTAGAGTGTACTTACAGAAACCTAGACGGTATAGCCTACTACGCACCTAGGCTATATGGTTCTAATATTATAGGACCACTGTCGTATGTGTGGTCCATTGTTGACCAAAATGTTGTTATGCGGTGCATGACTGTATTATTATCTCCATTTAACAGAAAGAAATTTAACAGGGAGACACAAATTTAAAAGAAGTTACTTGCTCAAGATCACATTTTAATTGGTGGAGCCTGGTTATCTATTTAGTTGTGTTAGATTCCAGAGCTTGGGCTCTTAACCCCTACTGGGATACCAGTAAAGAGAGTGATACGTGAGTCTCAGGGAGGGAGATAGGTTGTATATCAAGAAGTGCCCTTCTTTCATTATGTGCTGCAGGTTGTATAGCTACATCACTTTTCTACATCCAAGGTTGGAAATGGCATTTGACAAGCTTCTACACAGCTAAGAAAGCCTAAGAGGGTGAAGGTGCATGTGATGTGTAGCTTCTGAGATTTCCTGGGCCTGGCTGGTTCCTTCAGTAGGTACATTTGGTCTCACATCAGTTTTTCAGAGCCGCCAGTTGCACTGGCTGAGACAAAATAGGGACACACTTCATTTTTTCAAACTTCATCTGCACTCCTGAAGTCTTG
This sequence comes from Equus caballus, assembly GCF_041296265.1. Lineage (NCBI taxonomy): Eukaryota > Metazoa > Chordata > Mammalia > Perissodactyla > Equidae > Equus > Equus caballus. The sequence goes on from NC_091687.1 coordinate 74,978,705, forward strand.
ACTGCTAATTGTACTCCCTAGTTGAGCTTACTGGGTAAAGACAGGAATATGATACCTTGGATGGGTGAAAAGGGGATGACAGACGAGGGACATCACAGGACAAAGGTCTGTAAGTGAAATACCTTGAATCGATCATTTACCTGGTGTTTTCTCTCTCTAGGAAATTCACTCTTTAAATATGCACTGAGGAGACTTCTGTTCCCAGGAAGATGAAGTAGACATCCTTTTTCCTATTTCTGCCACTAAATAAAGCTAAAAACTCTGGACATTATGTATAAAACAAACATATGAAGATTCGGAAAGTTGGAAAGAAGACAGATCGGCTAAGGACCTCAGGACCAGTAGAAAGACATGGTAGTGAAGTCTCTAGATTTTCTTTTTGCTTCATAGGTCTCTGGTCAGGTACTGGAGAAGCTAGCAATCCAGAAATTCCAATGGGCTTGGACACAGTCATGGGCCAGTGGAGAACACGTGGGGAGTCTGGACTTCCACTCGCTCCCACCCAGTAGCTACAAGGTACCTCACCCCCAGGGTCAGTGGAGGGCACATGGAGAGCACTAATGAGGTGCCCCTGGAACTTCTATCTCTATCTTGGCAGTAATGAGGCAGCATCCTCCCTTCCTCTGAGGGAGTGGTGTCAGAGGAGGCCTGCTAAAATACAAGATTTAAATAAGGTCCAGTCTTTTTAATATAAAACCCAAAATGTCCAAGAATCAATGGGAAATCACTCATCGTAACAAGGAAGACCTCAACTTGAATGAGAAAAGACAACAGATGCCGAGACTGAAATGAAACTGATGTTAGTATCATCTGGCAAGGATTTTGAAGCAGCCACCATCAAGGTACTTCCATGAACAATTACAAACATGCTTGAAACGAATGAAAAAATAGAAAGTCTCAGCAAAGAAACAGAAGCTACAAAGAAAAACCAAATAGGAAAGTTAGAACTGAAAAACACAACAGCACAATCAGTGCACTTGAGGATAGAACACTAGAAATTACTCAGTCTCAACAACAGAGGAAAAAAACTAGGAGGGGCCTGGGGTGGGGAAGAGCCTCAGGGACAAGTGGGACTGTAAGAAAAGATCTAACACTTGGGTCACTGGAGTCCCAGAAGGAAAGGTGAAAATAGATGGGCTGAAGGAGTATTTGAAAAAATAATGGCTGAAAACTACCTAAATTTGGGAAAAGATATAAACCTATAGTTCAAGAAGCTGAGCAAACCCCAAACAGAATAAACCCAAAGATATTCATGCCAACACACATCATAGTTAATCTTCTGAAAACTAAGGATGGAAAAAAAATCTTTTTTTTCCCCCTAGATTGGCCATGAGCTAACATCTGTTGCCAATCTTTTATTTTCTTCTTCTTCTGCCCAAACCCCCCAGTACATAGTTGTATATTCTAATTGTAGGTCCTTCTTGTTCTGCTATGTGGGACACCACCTCAGCATGGCCTGATGAGCTGTGCTAGGTCCGCGCCCAGGATGCAAACTGGCAAAACCCACGGACACTGAAGCGAAGCGAGCAGCCTTAACCACTCAGCCATAGACCCAGCCTGGAAAAAAATCTTAAAAGCAACCGGCGAGAAACCATCCATGAAACGCTCTGATTTTTGGCATTAGAGGAATAGGCTGGTTACCAGCATTTCCTGTTGATGTCAACTATTAGTCTTCTGCTTTTAACTGGACTCAACCAAGCCAAGATGTACAGAGCATTTACATTTACAAATTATGCTGGGCACCTGGGGGACATTTATCACCCCATTCTTCTTATAGCTGCCCCACTGCAGGTGTTATCCCTCAGAGCAAATTAAGGAATTCCAGAATTGGAAAGAACCTCAAAAAAAAAAAGGAAATCAAGAGTAGAAATTTGTAATTTGGGATTTCTGGATGGGCTTCAGCTCTGTGAACTCCCTGAAATTAATCTAAAAATGCCAGTATGTATGTGCTTTTTTTCTAGGGAAAGGACCATAGTTTTCATCAGCTTCTCAAAGGAGCTGATGGCCCCCAAAAGGTTAAGAGCCACCATAAGAGTTTCTGTCCTTTTCAGGCAAACCCATATAATCCAACCTAGATAGATTGGCTAAAAAAAAAAATGAGGCTAAAAGTAGGGAAGATATTCCCTATCATATCCATCAAAATTCCTGAATGCCACCTCATGATGATTCTCTATTTTTAAGGAGAAAATAGGAAAATGACAGTTTCTAATTCCTTCTAGGCACTTCTGAAAATACACGTGCATTAAAGAATGTTTGCCTGTAGTCTTATTTTGAACATTTTAAAAATAGTACCTGGAGGTGACTACATGACTAATGCACTGTGATTTAAAATGTACTTGAGGTTTGATTTCTCTCAATGCCATTGGAAGAGTTCAGACACACGAGGAAGCCACAGCAGCCTCTCTACATCAGTACCAATGGGCTGGTTTACAGGCCACAGGGCAAACTGGCCTTTTTCTGCATTCCTTTTTCCATCTTTCAGAAAACAAAAAAAGGCATGTAAAATCAAGTTCTACTACTTACACAATGGGTAACTGCCAATTTATCTGAACAAAACATGTTAGTGCTTTCTCTGGTGAAAAAACAAAAGAACTATGACAAATACAGATCCATTCAGTTTCTTCACTGTCTTGATAGCGTGGCTGTCCCTTACTCCTTGACTCCTCTGCCAAATCCCTCATGCAAGCCAGCTCAGTTCACATCTGTATTGTAATATACTGTAAACAGGATTGTAGATTGCTCCTGCCTGTTTTCCGACCAAAATTAAGGCTCCCAATGTCACCTGGAGAGCTAGAGATTGGTTAATGCATTATCTTAGGGAAAAAACTTGACTACCTGCTTCCATTAAGACCCTAAAGTGGTTTGACTTACTCAGATTATTCTATGCTGGCTGCATCTATAGAATCAAAAGAATCAGTGGGGGGCCCTTGTTAAACATAGATTTCCAGGCCCCAACCTACAATTACTACAACACAACCAGGACAGACACCTGGGAATGTAAAAGTTTTACCAAGTTCTTCAGGTCATTCTTGGGTACAAACAAGTGAGAGTAGTCTTCTTAAACTTGAAGGTGCATACAAATGACACTGGGCTCTTCAAACAAATGCAGATTTTGATCCAATTGGTCTGGGTAGGACCCAAGATTCTGGATTTCTAACAAGTTCCCAGGTGATATTGCTGATCTGAGGGTACTTTAGGTAGCAAGGTCAGAGAGGGTACGTCTCATCTGGCTGGTGTATAAATCAGTATGGGCCACTATATTTTCTTTCTGTATTTGTGGATTCTCTACCAGGGGCCTCTCCTGTCTTGATGCTGCCCATTTCTCATTTTTTGCTGATTTGTGTCTCTACAAGCTAGCGTGACCAGTTAAGGTAAGGCATCCTGCCCCTCTCCACTTAGCTTATATAAAAGTCTATGCAAAGATTGAACAGCTTAACCTAAACAGAAATGCACACCACACATTAACTTACAACATAATGGGTTTATATTTAATATAGTATTTCTCACTATGGAGATGTTAGTTAATATAAAGTTTTTTTAACATTAAATCGCTACTCCATTTCAATGTCAATATAAAGTAATTTTTTTACATTAAATCTTTTCTCCATTTCACTGTTAGATACACTGAATACATTTTTTAACCTTCTTCCCACCAAAGAAATAAAATTTTAATTTCTGACTGACTGTATATCATATCTAAGTACAATATTAACTTGGGAGATAACAAAAACAAAAATATAATAAAAATATGGAGAAAAGACTCCAAAAAGATGCAGGGGGCAGTGATTACAACTGAACAGTGGTGATTTCCTAGGATTCTGGGCCAGAGCTTCCTTCTTCTTATTTTATGTGCTTTGAGAATTCTGAAACTATGAAATGTTACATATGAAAACTTCAGCCCTCTTACTTTGATCCTCTTTCTAAGCAGCAAATACAAATTATAGACTGCATTTGTCAGTACATCATTTGTTGGGAAACTTTTCTTTCCATTTAACATATATCAATTTGTTCCCATTTATAGTGAAAACAGTTAATTAAGAATGTGAATTTACCCTATTTACTGTTTCTTGGGAACTTCCAGACACCAAAGCTCTGTTTTTAGCCTCAATAGCACAAAGATTTTCAGGGCAAGGTTTGATTCAGGAGGCTCTTCAAAGTCACATCTGTCCATTTCTCTTTCGTGCATATATCCCCAAACAAGCACAAATGCCTGTAACGCTGAGTACCACACCTAACAAGAGAGCAACTGCATCTCCGGTTTCTACTGCTTCAACAACAGGCAGCACCAAAAGCAGTGAAATGAGAACTAAGAACACTTGAGTTGAAACTGAGGTCATGATGCTGGGGTCTTCAAGTGGCTGGATCTTGAGGGCTGAAGGTCTCTAGAAATTAAACATGAAAACAAAAAGGAACCATTAAAAATTCCTACCTTTTCAAATGACAATATGAACACATGACAAATAATGGTCCACACAACCTGTTAAATTTAAATTTCAGACCCATGTCTTCATTTTATGGTGGAAAAAACTGAGGGAAGTAAAAGGTACTTAAAGATGCTCATTTGAGACTAATTTCCCCTTATGATAACTCCTTGACTCCAGCGATTTTTCCACCTATAATAATGCCAACACCCAGTGAATAAACCAAACAAACTCAACAGCAGAACAGAACTAAGAACAAACAGAAAATGCACAACACACTTACTTGGAAACTTAAAGTATCCTAGTGAGTAAAAATTACACTTTCTTAAGGTCTTCCCCATCCAGGAAATGCAGACAAATCTGGCAAAAGTAACATAACATATAATACCATGAAGTTGTGGGGAATTAGTACGACTTACCAAAGAAACGATATATGTTTAATTCTATCTGACTTGAAATACTCCTTTCTTGGAGCTCCGGATGCTGAGACTAAGAGCTTCTGCGTGACACCGCCTATTATCAGAGGAGGGTAGGATTTAAAAATTACTCATCATCACCATGACTATTCCTATTATTATCACTTTAAGAATGCAGCTAGAGTCAGCGCAAAGCGGGGGCGTTGTACAGAAGGAGAGAAATGGGCAATAAGTAGGGAAAATAGTTAAGCAGGACAACTAGACTGAAAGTTGGTTAGTTCGCCCACACAGGAAAAGCTAAAAATAAATCGAACCGAGAGACAAGTTCGTTCCAGGACTCGACACTAAGATTTTAAAAAGAATCTCTGCTTTGGCCCGGCAAGGTGCAAATTTGCCTTCTGTTTTACAAACACACTGGGCCAATCTAAGTACCCTTTGGAGACGAGCTTGTACATTACCTTCCACGAAGCAGCCATTACAGAAATGGCGAGGAGGGCGGAGTCTCCAAACTACATTTCCCACAATCCCCACTGCTGACGACTCCCAGGATGCACCGGCGCGCTCCCGTGTAACTGGCTGCGGGATGACGGTCACGCTCTGCTGGAGACGGAGGGGAGTGAGCTCACGGGGCTTCCCCACGGGGCCCAACATCTTACTGGTAAAGTGGTTTAGTGTATTTGTACAAAAGCTCGCTTAAAAGTAAGATCAAGAACTGACGGCGAGTGTTTTTTACCCCGTTCAAGGTTTCAAGACTCACCAGTAGTTATGTCCTTTTCTTTGACTGAAATGAAGACGTAACAGCTGGATGAGATACCAGAGCAGAGCCATCCGTTTCGGACGCTTCTAAACCAGCGGCTTCCAGCGTTTCTCAAGCTGGGAATCAATCCCCTGTCACCATCTTCCAAAACTGCCTGTGACATTTGTTAATTCTTCTTAACCAATGGGGCAAAAACACGTTTAATAAGACGTTTTGGGAAATGTTAAAAGCATTTGTAGGGAAAAACAAAGTTTAGGAAAAATGGCTTAAGCTCTGTAAGCTCTTTGATTCAGGTTCCAGAGTTGTGTGTTTCCTTATTCCGGAGCGCCGTATATGGTACACTTTAGTGATTTCTTCTCAGTCATGTTTTTATGACACCCATCCCAAATATCCCCAAATATTTACGAAAAGATGTAAAATTGTTACTTTTAAATCGTACGAATGAATTACATGTGTAAGTCTTAACCCTTTCTGAAAGGCCTTCTTGAAGTCTAATATTAGTGAAGTCCTTACTGAACGTTTTTAGTCACCCAGTCTCCTGAACTGTCATTTACTGACTCAACAATTTGTTTGGCAGCTTCAGATTGTAAATTGTTAATGATGTGGGTTAGGGATGAAGTCGCCTGCTATGTCTGATAGTCTGTATCTCAGATACAGCAGTTACATTCAGTTCAACGTCCATAATTAGCATCGTTGTATCATTGGTTATCTTTTTTCTTACGCATTGCTAACCTCTCTAGACTGACAGCAAAACTTTATATTCCTAGCTCCTAACACACCCCCAGCAGGTGCTCAATAGTGTTGGCTAATAATAATTATTTGGCTAATAATAATAAATGTGCCAAAGATTTCATGACAGACAAAGAAGTGGCAAATAAACCAAACCAAGTTGTCTTGCAAATTGGAAGACGGACAAAATAATGTTGTCAGTATTGCTTCTCTAAACTTGATTATTTTCTGTCTTTGCCTCATTTGCCTTGAGCTATTTTTAGTTTTGTACCTTTCTAATCAATTGTATTTGAAATAGAAGCTTTTTTTTTATGGTTTCCAAAATAGTCTCTTGTATTCCAATGTGAACAGTTTGGGCATTTAATTTTCCCTCTATGTTTATTTCAGTTAGCTAAAGTCAGCAGAGACTACTTTAACGTTAGTGTTATTACGGGCTTGTTTCTAGGTGTGTCTAACATTGAAGACAGTGGTTTGGTTTTAAGTATGAAGAGTCTATGCGTGGTAAAATGCTTTTTCTTTAAATTAATATATTAAGAGATCAATTAATGACCTGGCCCATCTGAAAAAAGAATGGCAGAAGTTTGTGCAGGGATGTTTTGGGCCCAAGTAGTTTTAAAATACAATTGGTTAACTTTCCCTAACCAGTACCCACCCCATCAGGCAATTTAACAAAGACATCACGATATATGCTTCTGTGGACTTTATCTACAGTCCTACTTTCCAAGTAGCATGATATCCTCATTCTCAGTTTTCTCTTCTTACTACCTTAGTGATTAAAAAAAAAAATCAGATCATTTACTCCTTTGCTTAAAACTCTCCAGTTCCATCACATTAAGCAGAAATCCAAGCTCTTTTTCAAGACCCACGAAGCCCTACACATTCTGGCCTCTGCCTGCCTCTCTGATGTCAACTCACCGCTCACTCATACTCATTCCATTTCAATCACACTCACCTTTTTGTTGTTTGTTAAACATGCCAATTTTGTTGTTCCCTATTGAATTTGCCGTGGCTATTCTCTCTCCGGGTAATAATTTTCCCACAGACTTTTTATTGGCTGTTTTCTCACCATCATTCAAGGCTCAGCTCAAATTTCACCTCCGTTGCTGAGCACCTCACAAAAGATAGCTCTCCCATTACCTTCTACCCACTTACCTGCCTTATTTTTTCCTCATAGTGCCTATCACTAACTGAAATTATATTATGTATGTATTTGTTTATATGTGCAGTAGGTATTTAGTTCCTCTGTCGACTTGAGGCACCGGGATCTTGACAACAAATGTTGATTAAGTCCACCTTGATCATGTATTTTTTCCTTAATCTCTGAAAGGGTTCTTTTAAATACTTCTTAATGTTGGACGAGCAGTATTGGTATTTTTGGTGGGACAGTGCTTTGTTGTGCAGACACAATATTGCAGGATGTTTAGCGTCCCTAGCCCATGCCCACTAAATGCCAACAGGATCCCCCAGTCCTGAGGACCACCTACTGCCGTCGCACATTGCCAAATGCTCTTTGGTTGTGGATATGGATGCTGTCCCTTGGTGAAAACCACTCAAAATTTCATGAAGAAAGTAAAAGGAGTAACTGAAAACAGAATGAAACCAAACAGCAAACAGTTCACACACACTTGAGTTGTGTACATACACACTGCCCCCTCCCCCTACCAACACTACAGTATCTTAATGATTTAGATCCTCTTCCTCTTTGGTTCTGTTGGTTTTATGTTTTCTCTTATCTCAGATTCCCTTCTTTTTCCTATCAGCATCTCTGCCAGACAGGTTCCACTGGTCACTTTCTTATAGCAGCACTGATATGCAGATTGAAGTGATAGTTCTGCTTCTATATCGGCCACTCAGTTTAGTCTTTAAGCTGCAGAGAGGTGGTTTGATGTGGTATAAGGAATATTAGTTTTTCCTTTGCTGGCTTTTGGATTTGGATATTTAGTTAATCTCTCTGAGACTCAGTTTCCTTTTACAAAATGTATTGTATGAGGGTTAAATGAAATGTTTCTAAAGTGTCCAGAGCTCAGTACTTCTCACTTCCTCCTTTAATTGTATTTTTGTTTCCTCAGTCAGTGGTTAAGAGTTATAGTCTCTGGGGTCAGACTGCTTGGTTAGAAAGCTAGCTACGCTGCTTACTAGTTGTATGACAATAGATAAGTTACTAAACTTTTCTAAGACTCAGCTTATTCATCTATCAAATGGGGTATAATAATACCTACTTCGTGTGTATATTATTGAAGATTAAATATATCCAGAAATAAGTTCCTGGAATTAGTTGCTGGCATGTAGTAAACCCTCATTAAATAGTAACTGTTGTTACTATTGGCTGTTAATCCAATCCATGAGAATGAGGTCTCCAGGATGTGGCTTTTCTCCATTGTGAACATGCTCTTCTACAGGCACACACAGTAAATAGAAAATGCCTGTGGAACTCTTGGATGCAGAGGCATTTTAGGCCTCTTAGGCTTTGGGTTGAGGGTTGAATGGAAAACATTCCTCGATTACTTTAAAGCTGTGGTGTTTATGACAACAACCATCTAGTTGTTCCCTGTGGGGGGTGAGGGGGATTTTACTATTTAACTATTTCATACCCACTGGAGGTTATATTTGTACTTAAAACATATTCTCCACTCAGCTAGTGTTGCATCAGTAACTCATCATATTACTGATGAGTAATATGTGAAGGGGGGTTTTGAAAATATGGTTGATAGGGTCTAGATATGGGTAAAGAGCCTCAAGAAATCATTCAACTCAAATGATCTCTAGGATCACTCCAACAAAATCCAGCAAACAAAGAAACACACTCTTAATTCCTCTTGAATTCTTTTTATAATTACAGTAGCTAATCTGTAACTCTGTACTGCTTTCTCCATAAATTGCAGCAAAGGAAAAGACAGCGTTAAAAGCTTTGCTAAAAGAGAATTATAAGAATGGAGACTATGGGTTCAGAGGAATGTATTACTCTTGATAGATTGTTATGGGGTAATTAATTGCAGAGCTTGTAGGACAGAAGGAAATGCTTTTATATTACTTCCGAGAGATGGCATGCCACACTGTTTTGAATATGGTACCAAGATTTTTACCTTACCTCCTTGGCTTTAGTAAGGTCCAGTGTCTGAAGAAGATAAACGTTATTCTTCTTACAACCTGTACTTAGAACTCATTTGCTTGTACTCCATAGATGAAGGAACTCTGTTTTGCCAAGTGGCTTCAAAAAAATCATGTTTCTTTTTTAAGTTTGTCTTTGACTTATAAGTCAAGGGTCATATGGTGTATACTGTAATTGGAGATGTTAACCTGGGCATTACTAATGTTAAATGATGTATTGGCAGGGATGAATTTCTGGAATGCAGTGAATATAATAATATCCTCCACTTCTTTGACCTGAGCCTGCCTTTTTGGTTTTTAATGTGCCTTCAGTCTATCTTAATGAACTGTTATTTCCCAGCTGTAGCTCAGATTTAGTATTCTGTCTAGATCACTGACCAGGACAATAACTGCTATGTTGTACATGTATAGTTCCTCTTCTAAAAGGAACTATCATTTCTTTAGCAGGTGCTAGACCGATGAGCAACTTCCTCTGTGGCCAGCATCTGCTGGCTACAAGTTCTGCCTTTGAAAGTCTCTGGTAGCAACATGAACCACCATTCTTCTAAAGCAATGCCACATTCATTTTCTTCCCCAAGCTGTCTGAATGCTTTGTTCCTCTTTTGGCATTAAGTATCTGGGGTTATCCAGAATCCAGAATTTAGTCTTTCAATTCAAGAGAACATACGCCTATGCCATCCTTCACTAAAATAGACATCACTGGTAGCCAGAGACAAAGAACATTACTTTAGTCACTGATTGAGCAGTGGAGGGCAAAATTTTCCAAGTCAGTTGCTACCAAGAAATGGTTTCGGAGAAGAAAGGAGAAGTGGCTTCTGCTTATTTTATAACTCAGAAGTGAGTCATAGCTAGAAGCTGAAGGAAGACACGTCTGGGATCCCATCAGAGGAGGCAGGATAGATTGACATCAGGTTATTGCAGTGACTGGTGTGTGTGTCAGGAAATTCATAAAACCCAGACCTCCTCATTAGAAATGGAGCCAAGCCAAGTGAATAGAGACATTTTATTGGAGCCTCACAATGAAAAAAAAAAAACCAACCCAGAGCTAGTCAGTATTTCCCATTAATAATAGGACATTCATCACCAAGATCATTACGTTAGAGCCAACTAATCGTTAGGCCAACAGGATGGAATAAGCCAAGCTTTCCAGAGCTGTTCAGCTGCTGGAGAAAAAATATCTGCTCAGGCTAAACACTCTGGTTCCAGCATTTTACAGAGGTGTATGGGCAAGATGCAAAAGGTCATTTTTAACATTGTTCCAGGCACCATCTAGAGCTCATTTGCATTTGTGGCCCTGACTTCTACCAGCGAACCTCAGTAATCTGTGGGAGTCAATCACATACACAAGCCTGTGGTGTCCAGGGAAGTAGAGGAACCCTACCCTGAGGCACTGACAGATTCGAATTTTACTTACCTTGCTGGGCTTCCAGGAGCAGGCTAAGAATGCCTGGATGGGACAAATTTATAGTTTTGAAAAGTTGTGAGATTATCTCTTTATATAGCACTTCATCTATGGTAATGGATTGATTAAGAACATCTCATTTTTGGAGACGTCATTGGTTGGCCCAAAATTTATCTCTGCGACTTACTAACTGTGTATTTGTGCAATATCTAACTTATTGAAACTTGAGTTTTCTCATCTGTAACGAGAACATCATCAGTCTTCATAGGATTACCAATGCAGGTTAAATGAAGTGACATGTAAAATGCCTAATATGGTCAGTGTATAGAATTCTTAGAGATGTGGGACTAGCTGATCAGGTAATAGTTAAGTGCTGCACAAGGAAACTTAAAGTCAGGATTATCTTGCCTCATAGAAGGGTTAACAAATATTTATTGTGAAAATCAGATTTTCTTAGAAAACGTGGTTTCATGCTATATGGGGTCATAATGATTGATTTATATTTAAAAACACTTAAACAGTAACTAATATGTGCCAGGGACTATTCTACACATTAACAAATATAAATCCCTTTACTCCTTAAATTAATCCTATGAGGCAAATACAGTTATTATCCCCGGTTACAGATGAAGAAACTGAGGCATAGTTAAGTAATTTATCCAAGATCACATAATGAGTGAGTGGCAGAGTCAGGATATGAACCCAGGAAATCTGACAAAGTCTATGCTCTTAAACATTGCCCATATGCTTTTATGTGGAAAATGTCCACAGTATCAAATGCCATTTTAATTTTCTTTGAAATAAGGTGTTGCTTAGGAACCCTAAGCATGGTGTCACTGAGCGGTTGGGGTTTGTATGCTTCCCTCCAGGCTCTAGTGGGTGAATGAGTGAATACCAGTATTCACCTAATTTGTCAATTGATTTTGACTTAGATTTAATAAATATGTACAAAAAATTGTTTTTTAAAAAACATAAAGTATGTCTGACCCAGACTCAGAAGCACACTTGATGGATATAGAAGTTACATGTCAAAGAACATAGATTGTGATGTGTTGGCAAATCTCAGCTATCATGAAACCACTAAAGTCCACATAATATACAAAATTAAAAAGAAAGAAAAGAAAATCAAAAGAACCTTTTGAAAATCTTTGCTTAGAGGTCAAAAACTTAAACTAGTCACTGGAAAAGTATAGAGAGGTTATGAACAATTTAGTGTGTGTGGTTCATAAGGAAATATTAATTCCTCTGTACAGACCAGGTGCTCATTATGATTAAGAGCTGGTAACCATGGAGACAGACAGCATGAAATTTATAAAATTAAAAACATACCAGATAAAAAATGCAAATAGCTTAAGAGAGTGAATCATGCCCCAACTGGTCTTAGCTTGATTTCCCTTGAATCTAAAACCTTGTAAAATTTCTATCTGGCCATTTTCTGAGTAAAATCGCTCATTTTTCAGACCTTGAATTTCTGCTTTGGATAGCTCAACTTGTTCACTTGATAATACCTTTTATTTAGAGTCAATTTAGACATGATGGAATATATAGGGCTAGAGTTTTTATAGGTAAGCAAAAGCTTGGAAGTGGTGACTTTTAAATTGATCTCAGAAACTTGAATGAGTATCTGAACCTTTTATGTCAACATTTATTGTGAGTTTTCAGTTGACATATTGTAAGTGATTGGTCACTTTTAGTTTTTAAATCTATTTCTTTTGCTAAATCATATAGATGGTCCAGGCAGAGAACTTTATGGTATAACATTAGTTTCTGTATTATGGAATGATTTATTTATGAAATGGTAAGTTAGAGAGCAATAATAAAGTTTCTTTACTCTTGCCCTGTAATATTTTGATGATTTTGAATCCAGTATGACAACAGGCTACTTATTTGTGAATATTCTAAAAGTGGTATTGTTTGAATTAAAAATCTTTATAAATAAAAAAAATTATGACAAAAAGAGTTTACTTTATGGAAGAATAATTTTACTCAAGGAGGTTGCCAGATTTTCTATTTAAAGGAAAATTCTGTGTTTTAAGAGTAGAATAGATGATATATAAAAAAATGATTACAACTGGTTCAATTGGGGAAAAAGTCCCATACAACGCTATTCGCAGTTTCATTTTATTGTGATTTGGACCCATTTTAGTACAATTTAAGCTCTCAGTTGTCAGGAGAGTTAAGTAGCTGACCTCAATCTGACAAAGTGAAGCACTGCTTTTGCAAGCATGCCTATCAACACTAGGATGTATTAAAGTGAATGTGTTTGCAGTGTCACAGTAGGGGCATAATCCCTTCATCTTCTCTGCTTTAGTAGGGCCCCTAGTAAGAATACTCTACCTACCTTTGGTCACCAGGGCTTTAAAAGGGACCTAGAGAGACAACAGAGGGCTCAGGGATAAGTGACAGAGTTGATTCAAGTGATTCAAAAATCAGTCCTGGAAGAGTGTTCTTGAAGTGTGTTCTGTGGTCCAGTTGCATCCAATTACATGGAGAATTTGTTTAAAAATTCCAATTTCTAAAACTAGTTCTCCAGATAGTTCTTAGGTCCATTGTAATTGGGGAAAATAAATTATTGGGGCTGTTCTTTGGGAAGAGGAGACATAGGGGCAACTGATAGCAATCTTTATCTTAATTAACAGTCAGCATTGAATAAGACCCAGTTAGAATGATCTGTTTTCCTATCATAGATCATTTTTCAGTTATTGATGAAGTGGGAAATACAAATATTTCTTGCTATTTGTTTATGTATCTAATGACCTTTTTTCCTCATTAGTTCTTTCTGCCTTACCTTCTCTAAAATTTAATTTTTTTAAATGTATAAAACCATTCTGATGATTTCCATCATTAGAAATATTGACACATGTCATTCCTTTCCTAGCACTGAGAGGATAACAAAATGGACAATATCCTCAGTTTTAAAAACACAGCAATGTACTCGGGAGTTTCATATGGTTACTGCTTACAGCAATCTTCTGTCAAAGATTAGGACAAAGCATTAAATGCAACTCCCTGAAGGTGCTCAGAAAGATGTGTGGTGAATTACTAATATGTGGCTTTCTGGTGATTCGACATTAACCAAGGATTGAATTTATAAGGTCTTGGACCTATCTCCCCTAAACATTTCTTCTCTCTGTAGGTATTTGGAAAGGAGCTAAATAACCTGGAGTGCTGGTATTCTAAATTGCTGGCTGAGGGCCCATCCATATGCTTTGGAACTGAGACCAGCAAGGAGCGAGGTAGTTAGCCTATTATGAAAATTGAGTAGCTCTAACAAGCATTCTTGCTACACAGCTATAGCTGGATAAAGTGGGGCTTGGGCCCAGGGTTTTGCCTCTTTCCGTTATATCACACTGATTTCTCATTCATTTCATAGTGTTATAATATCCATCTACTGACATTCCACAAATACTTATTGAGTAAATTGACAATTAAGATTTTAAAGTTTTATTCAACATGAAGCTCAGTTTGAATCAATATGTGTGACATAGCCATGAAAACCATGAGTATGATCTTGGGCTGCAGGAATTGATGTGTAATATCTAGAATGGGGAGGGAAAGTTCTATTTTGCTCTTTCCGTGGGCCATGCCCAGCAGTATATATGTGCATATGTGTGTGTTTTAATTGAGGTATAATTGACATATAACATTATATTAGTTTCAAACTTACAACATAATGATTCACTATTTGTATACACTGCAAAATGATCTTCACGATAAATCTACTTACCATCCACCACCATATAAAATTACAAAATTTTTTTTCTTGTGATGAGAACTTTTAAGCTTTACTGTCTTAGCAACTTTCAGATATGCTGTACAATATTGTTGACTATTGTCACCATGCTGAACATTACATTCCCATCACTTACTTATTTTATAACTGAAAGTTTGTACCTCTTTACCTCCTTCTCTCTTTTCGCCAACCTCTCAACACCCTCCTCTCTGGAAGCCAATAATTTGTTCTTTGTATCTATGGGTTTTCTTTTGCTTGTTTGTTTTGTTTTTTAGTTTCCACATATAAGTGAAATCATATGGTATTTGTTTTTCTCTGTCTGACTTATTTCACTTAGCATAATACTCTCAAGGTCCATCTATGTTGTCACAAATGGCAAGATTTCATTCTTTTTTATGTCTGAGTAGTAGTTCATTTTGTGAACACACACACATACATACACACCACATCTTCTTTATCCATTCATCCATCGATGGACACTTAGGTTGTTTCCATCTATTGGCTAGTATAGTGTTCTTTTATGAATAACCCACTTTCAGAGAAACATTAATGAACTGGATATTAACTAGGATTGTGATAAGACTAGAATTATTAGTTGAAGAACATAGTTGAAAGACTGGGATGTTAATGAGAAAACTCGGTCAGACTATCTGGTATTTTTGATGGCTTCAACCTGTAGGAGAGGCCCTAAAGGAAAGGAACTGGACTTGTTCTTGATGGCCAGTGGGTAAAAGTGATAGGCATGCTTTAGCTCAGTATAAGGGAAAGCTGCCTAATGTTCTAAGAGGGAATTGGCTGTCTTGGTGAGCAGTGAACTCTTGATCAATCACTTGGTTGGCTTAATGAACACTTGGCTGTGATGTTGTAGAAAGGATTCAGACTTCAAAAGGATGATTGGCTTAGATGTTCTTGAAGGTTCCTTCTGAACTTGACATTCTCTGCTTCTCTTATCTCTTCCTCCCACCACCCCCAAGTCTTATGCTAGTTGTCTGGTGCTCATTACAAGGGTTTGTTTCAAGAGTCTCTGAGACACTGCTATTTATCTTTCCAAAGCCTTTATTCTTAGTATTTCTTTATTTCAAATTGGAAGAAAAAAATGGATTTTTTCCTATTTCTGAAAAGAAAACCTTTGTTAATAATTTAATATTTATAAATACATAAATATATATGGTATATTTTTAATATTGTTCATATTTTATCATCAGCCTGTGTGACTGATACTATTTCATGAACTATCTTGTAGGCTAAAGTGAACAGATGAAAAATGGGTTCTGTATCTTTTATTTAGGCCAGCAAAAATTTGTAATCTGAGGATCAAGATATAAGTTTAATCAAGTTTTTGAATGTAATGTGTCCCCAAAATGCATTTATTATGGACTACCTACAAAATGCTTCCTCCCATGTGTTGGAATGATCTTAACAGACTTGTGGATATCAAGTCATTGTAGCATACATTTCTGGATGATTAAATCTTAGACCAAAGTAAGTTTTCGTATTTCTTCCTATTCTAAATTCACATTGTGCTTTTCTTGGAAATGAGCTATTTTGATGTAATTTCTGAGTGAGTAAATCCCTTAAACATTGAATATCAATGTATATTTGACTTTTGAGCACATGGGTAGCAAAATATGTGCCGTGTACAGATCTGGAAACATGTTGACACTGCTTATCACACTATCTAGGTGCTTAGCTGCTCAGTTAGGGGAGCAAAACCTGAAAAAAGACAGAGATTAAATTTGTGGTATCTTTCTTTCTATGCATTTCCCTGGAATCTGTTGTTTAAGTCAGATTGTCAGAGAGTTGGGGAGGAAAATATTCAAATTTTTAAAATAATTATTTTCCTCTGGAAAATAAGAAATACAGATTTACTAATATTTACCATGTGCCTTAACACTGGTGGCCTTATACTGCCCACATGTCAGACAATCGTGTGTTCTGAGGAGTCCCCTGGCTATTCTAGGGAAAGCTGAGTCACCTTGGTGCCCATATTTATTAGTTCACTTTCAACGTGTAACAATGTGTTGTCGTCTTTGTGTGTCTGGTTAAGTGGAAGAACTAGCACTATGAAGTGCTATCTAGTTTTAGCTCAGTTAAGCTTCAAAGATTCTTACAAAAAAACTATAGGTTGAACATAATATTAATCCCTCAAAAGATTGTAAAATGAATGTCATGATTTAATAAACACAGCCAATAATGTGCCTCAACTATTTGGATCTGTTTATCTCTGTGCAGCATTTTCTTTTTTAGCTTATGACAACTACAGTTGAGTTTAGAACCAGCCTTTTGAATCACAGTGTCAATAAATGTTAAGCCAAGATTGAAAGAAATTGTGTATATTTGATTGTATTGATTTTTCGTTTAAAATATTATAAGAAATATTTTAATGTGAGGGAAAACTTTTTGGACCATTAATTAACAAACCAAAGTTATATAAAGTTTTAGTTTCTTTTTTATTTCATCTTTTTAAAATTTCTATATTGTATATTTTGAAATGTATCTACTAGCACAGTAATACATGGATACAATTAATACATTTTATATATATATATGTGACTGTTCAACATGTTTTTACTCATAAAGGTGCATAGTATAAAAATTTGGAGTCTTGGTCTAGGTTCAATTCACTGGGGGTGAAAGAGAAAGACATATCATTTTACTTCTTCCAGAAAACATAAAAGAATGGCTCTCCACCCCATTTGCATTTGCTTCTTTCCCCAACAAGAGTAGGGACCTGTCATTCAGTTTTACGAAACCACTGTCAAGTTACTGATTTATCTGTACTAGACAGAAATTTCTAATTAAAGGAAAGAGAAGATTCACTTTTGTGGGCAAGTCTTCTTTACTGTATGGCAACTTCTACCTATATATGAAAGTTATATTTTCTTAAAAGGATAGCACATTAGCATTTGTTTGCTACCGTACTCTGATCTAATTAGGAGTTTTCTTTGTGTGCATATGTTCTAGAAGAGAAGCTTAGGTTTGCATCAGCTGAGACAAATGAGACCATAGTTAGGTGGACCAACTGATTTAATTTCTACTCTTCAAAATGATGGTACCAAAACAATAGCAACAATAAAACTCAAAAAAACCCCAAAGACCTCAAAACCTTCATTTTCATACCCTTTGGATTGAGCAGTGGAATGGGATAAAAGAATCCATTGATTCCATGGTAACCTTTCATTCATTTCCAAAGGAGATATTAAGAGATTGATTAAGAACATCAAGGGTAGCTGCTATTCTAATCATTCTTTTTATTTTGCTCAGAAAAGGTTTGAGTCTTTACAAGTCCAACAAAATACATTTCCCATATCTTTGAGAATGTGGTAATCTGTTGTGGACAGATCATTTTTATTTTCCTTTTCTTCTTGTGCTCTTTCAGTTAGAATTTCATCTAGAATATTAACCTTTTTATAATTGGTTGATGGTAAAATTATTCAACAATTTTTGTCAAATATTAAAAATTGTTCAGGATAAAAGGTAGAAATTAGATAACTTTTAATAACAATGAGTTGGTTCCTAGATTTTGTTGCAATTAAATGGAGTCAATTAGTGATAGATTAAATTCTAGATCTTGTCTCTGCCTCTATTAATAGATTTACATCTCTAATAGAAAATCAAGACTGATACCAAGACTAGTTACTGATGAAGTCAGCAGAACTACTGTATACTGCTGTATTTGCCTTACACAATTGTTGACTTGAGTCTCTGATTAGGTTGCTTGGAAACAGATTTTGAGATGAAGAGCAGCATGTAGAAGGTTGTTTTGAGAAGTGCTCTCCAGATATACACCTGTAAGGAAATGAGAAAAGGAGGATTGGGAAGAGGGAGAAGCTGACCCACAATGCAGCTGAGGCATCAGTGGAATCTGTAGGGAGCTCTGGAGCTGGATGTTCCTTCAGAGTTAATTCCTCCAAATTGAAGCAAAAGGGCTTTTGTTCCTCCGTGTGAGTTGGTCATTGACTGGGGGCTCCCCTCTGGGATGGGCCTTAACCTTAAGTAAGGTAGTTCCTTGTAGTTATGGGCATTTCTCTGTGAGGGACCCAACTGTGAGCTGTCAACAGATGGTATTCCCAACAGCTGGGGGAAAGATGCTTTAACCCTGAGGAAGGAATCTGCATGGAACATTCAGTACCAACTACACTTAGTAAGGTAGCACAGCATTCTGCACTCAACCATACACAATATAGAACAGTAGCTTGGCAGGGAAGATGAGTCTTTGTGGATTATGGCTTTTGCTATTGGCAAGATTAATTAGAACTGTGCTTACCAGACCTGTTTCCTGTGGACCCTCAGGGCAAGCAGAGAATATCCACACTTTACCCCCTTTGCCACCCATCACACTCAAAACCAAAGCTTAGATATTGTGTTTGAGAGTTGAACCTAAGATTTCCTATTCAAGAGATTCTTCTAAATTGACAGATATAGAGTTTATCTTGATGCCAACTGCTTTATAACAGAATTAAACTTTAATATTATGAACTCTCAAGTTTTGAGTCACCTTAAATCGGTTCTAAAAATATATTTTTTCTTAGATAACTAGTTTCATGTTAATCATTGAGAAAGTGGTAATGTTTCTTTTGATTGAATTTGCTTCCAGTTATCACACTTGTTTGGATTCGGATAACATTAAGCATATTAGAGCTGTATGGTTCTCCCCTCTGTTAACCAGACAGTTCCTAACCATTGTGAGAAGGAAGCAGGTGATCAGCTTTCAGACAATTATGTGTTACTGGGATGACCCTGAAACAATGAAGGTTGCTTGTTATATTAATAAAACTAGAGAGATCTCTTAGCAAACTCAAGCCTTGTCTTTCTGGAAAATATAAACCTATATATTTTTATAATTACAAAACTTGGCTTTGATGATATCAGGGCCCTGTTAACCCTTAATAGTACAGAGTTAAAATGGCCTGGGTATATGTGTGTCCAAGCATTTAAATGTGGGATGCAAAGCTGAGTGGCTTGATTTGTTGTTAGTATCTTGGATCTTTATACACAGGTGCTACAGCCAAACCAGTTGTGCAACAAAATGATTTGAATTTTTTCATTTTTCCAACAAATACTTAGTGATGTGTGGGGGAAGCTAAAAGTGAACACCCGTTGATGACAATCGTCAAGCAGGTAGGGTAGAAGAGATTCTTGAGGAACTAACAACTGAGATGAATCCTTTAAGCTGAGTAGGAATCAGCCTAGCAAAGGCAGGACTATGGCAGGAGGGCTTTCTAAAAAGAGGGGACAGTGGGTACAAGGGCCTTAGTGAGAGCTTGTCTGTAGTTCATGATAGCTAAAATGCAAGCTGTTTTTGTTAGAGTCAGTAAGGAGAAGGGAGGTTAAAAGATAAGCAGGGATCTGATTACAAAAACATATATTGTGAGCATATAAGACTTTATCCTGAGAACATGAGGAGCTGTTGAAGTGTCTTAAGCAGATGAGTACCTTGACCAGATTTGCATTTTAATTTGATTACTCAGCTGCAGTGTGGAAAGCAGTTGGGGGGCCATGATGGAGGCATCAATACTAGTGAGGAGACAAAGAAGAGATCGTGGGGCTCAGATTGTGCAGAGACAGTAAGATGGTAGGAAGTAAACAGATTTGAGAGGCTTTTAGCAAGAAGGTTGGGTCTTGGCAACTCGTTGGATCTGAGGGGCTGACAAGGAAAAGTGACAAGTCTAAACTTTCAATATAGGCACCTAGATAGATAAGAAATGGAATTTTTTACCCCTCTGGTAGGTGATGTGGAGAGGTAACAGGTTTACTCTGTGTGATGGTCCAATGGTCTTCAAATGTAGCCTGAGGGTGGGCACTGAAGTATGTGTAGACATACTAGCATCTATTTTTTTTTTGCGAAGGAAGATTCACCCTGAGCTGACATCTGTGCCAATCTTCCTCTATTTTGTATGTGGGTCGCTGCCACAACATGACCACCAACAAGTGGTGTGAGTCCATGCCCAGGAACCAAACCCCGGGCTGCCAAAGCAGAATGCACTGAACTTAACCACTAGGCCGCAAGGCTGGCCCCTATTTTTCACTATTGCACAAAGGAAAAGACAAGCTGGAGAGAGAGAGAAAGGGAGACAGTGACGGAGAAAGGAAAGAGAGGAAGAAAGGGGACCTAATTAGAATTAACAAAGAAAAAAATAAGCCTCATTTTATTAGACATCAGTTGGAGTACTTAAATAGCATTAAATGAGTGCAGCCAGTATATTAGTATTATCATTGCTATCAGTGCCATCAGCCTGCATGGCACAGAGAGAATTTCCTGTGTAGCTCATGCTTTGAGAAACTTCAGGAGCAGTCCTGACTTCTATTTCTTTTGAATCCTGTTGTTTGTGAAAACATCTCAATTTGGTGAGAGGACCTTGTAAGGAACAGTTGATTTGTATGGTATGCTGGTATATATTTCAAATACTTTTAGCAATGGAAACAGTATTGTGTGTTTTGAGCATATGCTATGGTAAGTGGAGTCTCTGATTTCTTTTTGTATGTTTAAGGAAATCTGTAGAACAATTAAAAATACATTTTTAAAAGTAATAGAAATAACACCATCACTAACATAACTGGTAGAATTTATTACCAGAAATTGTTTCTTTCCTATGTTGAAGAGAAAATAGTATTTTTGCCCTTGAGACATTTATGAGAGCCGTTAATTTCCCTTTGAGTTTCTTTTCTGTTAATTTGTATTCTTCCAGTGTTGAAGCCAGTCAGTTGGTACTAAAGACCTTTTCTTTTGCATTTACATTACTTGAAATATATGCACCATATGCTAAAATGTTTGTGTAAAGGTTTGTGATAACGCACATTGTCATTTTAATATATGACTGCTGTAGAACCACTTGTTTTCCATTTTATCGAACTCTTGTCTCATTTCATCCTGACCACTGCTGGGGACACAGGACACAAGCGGCAGTCCACAGCATTGTAAACCCTCTTAAAATACTCAGAAAGTTTCAGGGTGAGCCATCTTTTCCAGCTGAAACTTCCTGCATTTATTTTCCCTCTGGGCCCCTGGAGAAGTAGAATGGGGTGAATAAACATGCTCTTATGTGTGAAAAAGGCCTCAACTTAGCTGCTAGCCGACTGCCTTGTGATGTCATAACTCCAATTTATTTTATTGCAGGTATTGCACATATGAAAGTTCTACAAACGTCCATCTTCAGTTTGGCATATGTTCAGAGATTCTGCTACTTCTTAATGTGAGGTTTGGACTGGGGATGGCTGATCGCAAGAGATGAAGAGTTTTTGGTTCCCAGTTCCCAGTTTGGTTCCCAATTCCCGTTCCCAGTTTTTGTTTCCCAGAACTGGAGCCAAAACTGTTTACATTACATGAAAGTACACTTTCATGTAATGAGAACCTATTATTTTATCCTGGGAGATGCAGTCTTTACTAAATCATGCTAAAATTACCCCAAATAACACGGACCTTTGTATTCTGTCTGAGCTGTTTGTGTTCTAATCATTCTCACTCCAAGTTTCATTATAATAAATGGAGAAATGTCACTATAATTATTCTGCACAGTTTCATGATTAATGTATACATCTAATTAAAATGACTTTATTAAACTTTTTTCCCACTAAATAATTTTATTTTTCTTAAGGAAAAGTTCTTTTAAGCTTTCCTATAAAGAATATTGAAATTATTCAAAGTCAAAGAACTAGATTTATAGCCTATGCCGCTGTTCTGCAAGCAGTACATTTAATGATCTAAGAAGTCTGTGACCAATTTCAGTAACTGAATTTCCCTCCTTCTTACTTGATTGTTAGGGACAGCAGTAGGAATTTGACTTTAGATGGGAATAAATAGTCATTTCTGGGAAGATGCTTGAGATTTAGAAATTGTACAGAGGTTGTATATTAAACAGGTTAAACAAAGATGTTCTTTTTCAAGACTGAGAGTTTATATTCATAAATAATATTGTCCTTTTAGCATTGAGCATTGCGTTTAGAAAAAAGATAATGTCTATATAAACACATTTGAAAAAAAGGCACTTTTGCTCACAAAGATCAATATTTGTGACTGAGGCAGTGAGGCTTCTAAACATACGTTATTATGAGGTAATTTAAAATCCTTTAGAAGAGCAGTAGGAACTGCCTGATGCGCAGACCCCTACTGTGACTCTCAAGATGGCATCCTACAATTATAGGAAATGCTAGGGTTTAGGGGAGAACTAATAGGCTTAGACACTACTCCAGGCATACTGAACACCAACTCTGTGCCTCAAGGCGGGGCTAGATGGAGTGTGATGGTGTGGCCACAGACAGCACTATAAAGCCACAACACTTCCTGTAGTTTTCTTGCAGATCACTATCTCGTCTTTCACCTTCATCCTTCTGTGACCTCCATTTCCTTCTTGGGCTTAGGTGTTTTAATGGAGGAACTAGCAGCTAACAAATTCCTACTCTACTTTTCATGCCTTCAGGGGTCTGCATGTTTTGTATTGCCCTCCTCACCTTCTTTGTTTAACTCATTGATACTGTTTGTTCTCCTGTATTCCTGCCACTCTACGCTAGAGAAACATTCACCTCAAGTAATACATGATCCAGTGGAAAGTACCTGCTCGTTTCTTCAGATTCAATTTGGGACATATCCTCCCTTAACCCTTCTCTGCTTTGCCCTTGTTAGGGCTAACCACTCCCGTCTTGGATCCCCAGTGTGTGTTGTACATGTTTCTTTAATAACCAAGTAACCCTTTATTGCACTTGACCTTGTTCTCCACCCTACTCCAGACTGCAGGCCGTTCTACGATGGGAAGTGTGTCTTATTCATTCTTAATACTCTCATGCCTAGCCAATTCTGAAATGACAAATGTGTACATTTGTGCTTTCTGTTTTCCTGAACAAATTATTTAAAATGGGAAATCTGATGGGCAAGGAGGTAGGCACATCCAGTTCATCAGCAAGTTCTGCCTATTTTGCCATCTAGACATGTCTTATTTCTTCGTTTTCCATTTTGCTCTCTCTGCCTAAGTTCAAGTTCTCATCTTCTCTCTCCTGCATATTAAAACTGTCTCCTTACTGTACTGTACACTTAACAATTGTCAGGAGGGCGAGTTTATGTTATTTTTTTTACGATAATAATAATGATGATGATGATAAAACTGTCTCCTAATGGACCCCCTTCTTTCCAGTCTTAACTCAAATTCAACCTCCAAATAGCTGACATAATCATTTATTAATGTACAAATCTGAAGATCTTCCTCCGTAGTTTGTAGGATAAATTCTAAGATCATTATCATGTTACACAAGACCTTTTGTGATCTGGCCTGTAATTCTCTCATTTCATTTCTTGTTATTTCCTGCTCCGGCTATACTCTCCTTCTTATATGATCTCATACAGCACAGTTTCTTGCCTTGTGCCTTGCTCTGAATATTCCTGTTGCAAAAAATTCTCTTCTTCAGTCTGCTTTTCTGACAAACTCCTACTCGTATGCAGCATACTGTAGAGATTAAGAGAGAACAAGTTCATATCCTGGCTCTACTGCTTATTTATAAACTATTTAAGCTTGAGCAAGTTGCTCATCAATCTGTGCTTCGATTTTCTTATCTGTAAATCAGGGCTAATAATAGTATCTGTCTTGTAAGCACACAAATATGAGCTATTATGGTTTATTTTATTCTTTAGTACTTAACAAAGAATTCTACTCCTTCAGGAAACCTTTCAGGATTTCCCAGGATGGAGTAGATTTCCTTCCTATGTGCTCCATAACTTCTTTTGCATGTCTCTGTTCTTGGACTCATTGCGTTTGTTGGAATGGTCTCTTTATGTAACTGCCTCCTCACTAGACCGTGAGCCACTTGAAGGAAGAAATCATGTTTTATTTAGTTTTATATCTTCAGTGCAATACTTTCTTACAGATAATACTCAGTAGATGTTTGATGAATTAATGAGTTGTATAGTGAGAGGAATTCATGCTTTGGAGTCAGATGTGTTTAAATCCAATACTTACTATGTCAACATCCTCAGGCAATTTCTTTCACACTGTTTCTTTATGCATAAATAGGGATAATGCCCCTTTTTTTAAGGATTAGTGATAGTGTGTAGAGTCTACTGTAGTGCCTAAAATAAAGTTATCATTATTATCTTGAAAAATATATAATTTTATCTCAAAGTTAGAGTCAGCAGATAGATTTTTTTTTTTTGGTGAGGAAGATTGTCAGCTAACATCTATGCTACTCTTCCTCTATTTTGTATGTGGGATGCTGCCACAGCATGGCTTGATGATTGCTGTGTAGGTCTGTGTCTGGGATCCGAACCTGTGAACCCCAGGCTGCTGAAGTGGAGCCCATGAACATAACCACTGCACCACTGGGCTGGCCCCCAGATATATATATGTTTCTTTCCTAAAGAATCATCCTAACTCTAAAGAATATATACTCTACTGCTTATGTTTTTCTAAAGCTAATCTCTTGTTGAATTTCCCCTGAAGCACTCATGGCTTCCTGAATTCCTGCATTGTCTATAACACTCGGTGGACACTTAGCATTTTTTCCTGCAGTTTTATCAACCTCTTTATGTCTGCTTTGTCTGTGCAAGTAGATTGTAAGCCTTTTGAAAACAATAATCATGTCTTATATATCTTTTTATTTTCTTCTTACCTTCCCTGTTGTTTGCTCTGGCCCCCTCTTCCTAACAGAGATTTTTGTGTAAACTAACAGATAAGTAAGTGTTGATTGATGATGACGAGTGGAAGCCCAAGAGCAGACAGGGACAACTGAAACCTTATGGCTCTGGAGGGTCCATCTCATTTGAAGTATAATCTCAGCCAACAGTTAACGCAAAGATTACACTGGACATGGAGAAGAATATAAAAGAAATATAAGATATGGTCCCTTCTTTGCAGGAGCTGAAAATCTATTTGGCAAGATAAAGCTTGCCCACACTGAACTGTTAAGGAGCAGCACTGATCAGAATGTGATTAAGCCCATACAGTGTTCAGAGGAAGAGAAATTAGAAATTCATGCAGGTGAGGCTCAAGTCAGGAGGTTGTTGGGAGGCTCAAAGGAGAAAGAGACAGAACCTCGCTGATATTTGAATGCTTGCAATGTGCCAGATATCACAATGAGAGATGAACTTGTGTGTGTGTGTGTGTGTGTGTGTGTGTGTGTGTGATAGGAATTTTTTATTCATTCATTCATTCAATAAACATTTTTTAGAAGATCTTGTCAAGATGGCAGCATAGGCAGACTCTGAACTCACCTCCTTCCATAAACACAACCAGGTTAAAACTATTCTTGGAAAAATTACCCTGGAGAGAAAACTGAAAACTGGATAAAAAGAACCCCCACAATAAGGGACAGTCCTGAGTGAGGCGGAAGAGGCAGAAATTCCTTTTGGAGAGAAAGAAATCTACCTTTGCAAGTGGCTGAGCTTCACAGACAGCTGGACAGGAGCCACCCTAAGGTGCACAGCCCTCCCTGAAGAAGTGGGAACCTTAGCAGGGGCACATTACTGCTATAAGAATCCTTCAGATTCAGCACAACTGAGATGAGTGTCCTACTGTCTGGCTTAGCTGGCTATTAACTGCAACAGGGGAATACGTGCAGAAAAGCTATTGGACAAAAGCTGAAAAAACCTGGCTCTTAAAAGGCCTGTGCAAAAATTCACTCATCTTAAAGAGCAACCTAAAATCACCAAAAAGAAAGCTACATAGTTCTTTGGTAAAAAGAGACTCACCTGTTAGGCTCTGGGTGCATCTCAGTGAGAGATGATATCTCTCCAGAGACTGAGACATTGGTGGCAGCCATTGTTGTGACCTAGTACAGGCATGCAGACACAGACCCTGGCAGTTCTTCACCTGGCCTGTTAGCCCAGGGATCTGCCACACCCACAAGAGTGCAGATTTAATCTACTTCAACCACGGCAGACAGCCTGCCCTAGGGAGCGGCTCTACCCAACAGCAAGCCCTCAGGCTACTTGTTGGCCTGCATAGACTGGGTGCCTTGATCCTCTACAGGCAGGTAAGTGTGCCTGCCTCTGTGAGGCAGGGCCTGTGTGAGGACCAGGTGAACTGTGGGGAACATTGGTGGAGAGGTGGGGGTGCAGTGGGGCGACTGGGTGCACTCCATGGGGTTGGGAAGTGTGCATGGACCAGGGCTGTGTTGACAGTGTGTGTGGACCTATGGGTGGCTGGGCTTATTGGTGGCAGAAGACCTGTTCTTCACAAACAGCCACAAAGAGGATTGGCCCCACCTCCTGAAGCCTGAAACAATTGGGTGCTCCTGTGCCTAGGACCAGCCCCACTCAGCTGCAATCCTAAGAGAGTTGACAAAAGCTGTGCAAGACTGAGACCTACAGCAAATGTAAGCCCCTGAGCCTTGCAACCAGCTACACTGGATACCTAGTCAACAGGAAAACTGCAACGGGAATGTGCTATTAGACCTTGTAGCCTACAGAGCTGGGGCTCCCCAAATCTGATTTACAAACAGCAGGCCAGGGAAGGAAAGGTCAGACTCCCTGGATACCTGCAGTACGAGCAACCCTGCCACAGCAGAAGGACACAAGTAGCCAACACAGGGATCAATCCTGGAACATTTGGACTGGTGATGAGAGGGAAGCACACTGCTGGGATTCAAAAGGCTTCTCTTACATAAGGCCACTTCTCCAAGATCAGGAGACATCACTGACTTACCTAATACATAGATATAAACACAGAGAAAGAGGCATAACGAGGAAGCAAAGGAATACATTCCAAGCAAAGGAACAGGACAAAGCACCAGAAAAAGAACTAAATGAAACAGAAACAAGCCAAAGAGTTCGAACAAAAACTCATAAGGATGCTCACTGATATTGGGAGAAGACTGGGTGAACACAGTAAGAATATCAACAAAGAATTGGAAAGTATAAAAGAAGAACCAATCAGAAATGAAGAATATAATACTGGAAATGAAAAATTCACTAGAGGGACTCAATAGCAGAGTAGATGATACAGATGAATGGATCAGTAAGCTGGAAGAAAGACTAAAGAAAATCACCCAAGCTGAACAGATAAAAGAAAAAAGAATTAGACAGAATGAGAACAGTCTAAGGGAACTCTGGGACAATATCAAGCACACTAACATTTGTATTATAGGTGTCCCAGAAGGAGAAGAGAGAGACAAAGGGATAGAGAATCTATTTGAAGAAATGATAGCTGAAAACTTTCCTAACCTAAGGAAGGAAACAGACACCCAAGTACAGGAAGCACAGAGAACACCAAACAAGATGAACACCAAGAGGTGCACACCAAGACATATTGTAATTAAAATGTCTGTAATTAAAGATAAAGAGAGAATCCTAAAAGCAGCAAGAGAAAGGCCACAAGTGACATTCAAAGGAAAGCCCATAAGGCTATCGGTGGACTTCTCAGCTGAAACCCTACAGGCTAGAAGAGAGTGGCATGACATATTTAGAGTGCTGAAAGGAAAAAACCTACAGCCAAGCATACTCTATCCAGCAAGATTACCGTTCACTAGTGTTAAATATATTATTTTAGTGTGCAACAGATTTCCAGAACTTTTTCATCTTGCAAAACCAAAACTCTATATCCATTAAACAACAATAAACTCCCCATTTCCCCCCGTCCTTGAATATATATTGTTTTATCTAATTCCTATAATAAACCTGTGAGGTAGTGTTGGGAATACCATCTCACAAGGAATTAAATGAGGCCTAGAGGTTTAAGAAAATTTCCCAAGGTCTTATAATTAATAGAGGTAGAATCACATGATCCATGGATCAGGAAGGGAATTAGGAACTGTTTAATTAAGACTAATTAGGAGCTAATTAGGAACTGTTAGGAACCCAAAATTTTAGGTAAGATAGTAGAAGAGCTATGTTTTGCTTTCTTGTAGGAGTTTTTATGGGTTCTTGCCTCTAAAATGTGCCAAAAGGCATCTGATATGCTCTACTTTCAATAACTCTCTTTCCTAGGCTTAGGTCTCTGTTTTCTGGAATTTTGCTGCTCAACTGAGAACATCAGAAAAACCGTAGTGGTTCCTATGTCTGCTTTTGGGCATGCAAACCTCTCAAGCCACAAGATACTGAAGACTATTCTTTAGGGTGAAGGATGTTAGATCACATTTGAAATCTTGCTGTACTCATGGGGTAGAAAGAAGGAAATTGAATATGTCTTAATGGAAAGTTGGCCTATTGGATTGATGGTGGCAAGGACAAGGAAATATGTAGGAGATATTTTTTCCCCAGATTTTCAAGATGAGAGAGAGGAATGGAAGTGAAAATACAAGAGCCAAATATGGTCCCTAACCCAGAACCTAGGGCTCCCTGTTGGTTGAGGCCTTATAAATAGATTTTTCCTGATGAGATATATTCTAGCAATAGATTAAGCCACACATAGAGTTCTACAAAGTAGTCGTTTAAGGAAGGCACTGGGGGTGGCAGATGTACTTGGAAGGATGAATCAGGAGCGGAAACCATTAATTGTTGTGAAATAAAGTATTTTATTTGTCAAGCACTACGTGAAATGCTTTATATACATTTTGTCTAATTTCAAAACATCTTGTGTTAGGCATTATTGTCCTTATTTGACAAACTGTATCTCAAAAAGGTAAAGAATTTGCCCTAGATTACTGGGCTGTGTATTAAGCTATCATCTCTCAGCTTCAAACCCACTCTTCCATATTTTGCTTTCTGATTCTTGGGCTGGATGTTTGCACATCACATTTCTGCTTTGTCAGTTGGTTAAACTCTGTCGGTGAGGGGTGCTAGAGGGAGATTGCAAGCAGGAAGTAGGAGAGGGTAGATGGCACACACTCCTTCTGGTTTACTGTTGTTTTCTGTTTTTCTCCCTATTTGCTTTCTCTTGCCTTTCTTATCCCATGAACATCACCCCTGCAACACTTCTTTACCCCTGCTGCAGTAGTGTGTTCCAATAGCAGCAGTTGAGTCTGGTTTGCCGTTTTTCCCAACATTCTTAGAGCCAGTTCTTAGAGACCCCAATACCAGCCCCTGGCTCCCTATTTTCAGAGCTCTGGAACCCAGCCTCATGGGATGCCTCCTTCCCCTAAGCTCAGGGATCCAGACCATCTGAGTATCCCACCCCCCCACCCCCCCCGCCGAAGTCTGAATTCCAGAGTTATATTCCAGTGTTATGGGATCTGTCCTACAGCCTCAAGAAGTTAATAACTCCAACTTTTTCCCTTTGTTCTTTCAACTTTGGGGACAGCAGATGCTTCTTGCAGTTACTACCTCTGTGATACCTTAGAGCTCTCTTTTTGTCTTTCCAGTACCTAATTAACAACATTTACTGAGTTAACAATTCTTCATATTAATTTCTTTCTGTTTAAATAGCTGGTGTGATTTGAGTCTCTTGGCTGGATCCTGAAACAGTTATTCAACTACCAGTACTGTGCCTCCTCCTCCTCATCATGGCCTCCATTTATGATTCAGTATGTGCTTATTAGGTGATAGAACCACATTTCCTTTCTTGCTACCCATCTGGCTGCCTATGGGCTGGAGTGGAATTTCTCAGGGGCACAGACTGCTCAATCCCGCTAGCACTAGTAGTGTCTATCATCCCTGTCTTGATGAAGTTTTTTAACCTATAGGTTCACCACTATTCAAGCTCCAAAGCAATTCCAGCAAAGCTCTTTACAAGGGCAGGGACCCTGTTTATTTTTTCCCATTGAATCCATAGGGCCAGGAACAGAGTCTAACAGTATTTGGTAGGTATTTAGTATGCATTTGTTGAACAAAGGATTGGATAAATGAATGAATGAGCAAGGCTCAGCCAGAACTTCATCTTTCCCAGTGGATGGATTCTAGAAACTGACTTCTTAGACTTCTGACATTGTTCCTGATTTGTACTTCTATTCCCATTTAGGACTCAAGCCTTGATCTGGAACCCAATATGTTTGACTGAGGCATGAAAGCCATTCTAGAACTTGTCAGTCTCACACTTCTTGTCCCTTTCACTGTCTACACCCTTTGAGCTACATCCTTTGGTTGGGGATGTGCTTCCAACTTGATGGACCTTCCTTGAATCATGGTGTTACCATGGTCTCTGCCTGCTGCCGTGCTCCACCCTAGAGAATTGAGGCAGTCCTCTTTGTCATTGGTATTTGCATAGCAGCCAACCTCTTATTCTCTGTACTTCCGGCTGGATGAGTTCCCTCTATCTCTACCCGAAACCCAGCCCCTTACCCTCTCCAGAATTCTGGCCCATGCTCTTCTCTAGCCTTTGGAGTTTCTACGTGCCTTGTGGTTAAGGCAATATAGTTAAGGATGTTTTTAATTCAAATATTTTTCATTGGGGCTTATTATATGCAGCACAAGCTAAGAAAACAGACTTTTCCCTTAACCTCATCTCAGAGGTGAAATAAAATTCACTTTTGTGTTTAAACTTTTTGTGGTCACATTTATGCTTGAATAAGCTTTTCCTGTGTATATGACTATTGAATCAAGGGTACATTAATATACCTACCTATATTTGTAATTAAACAGGACTTAGTATTATTGCCCCTCAAATTGAAGTCAAACATGATTTTGTGCAAGATTTAAAATTAATATCTCCGTTTTGTTTCCACTTGTTATTGTCTGTACTCTTTTTCTTTTCCATGCAGAGGAGAACCATTCAGGGGTCACATCATCTTATTGACTTCTTTCTGGTTTTGCTCTCTCTACCTATAACATCAGAGAATAGTAGAAATTTCTGCATGACTCAGAATATTAGGAAGCCTCACATCATAGTAACATAACATAGCATATCTTGTGATGGTTTTTCTTATAATAATCAGAGTTCTGGTTGTTGGGTTACACTAGGAAGCTTTTCAAGGTGGGATGCCTTTGAAGTAAGCACACAACTGCTTCTCCCCTCTCTCCTCTATGGTTACTGTTCCTTTAAAATAAATAAGTAGATGCTTGATTTTATGGCCAGAACCCAAAAATGAGACCCCACAGAAAAGAGATAATTGGAACACACAGATGGGGTAGAACCACAAGGGGCTACCCAAGGCTGGAGGGGGGAAGATATCAGCAGAAAATGATGCAATGAAGTCTCAACAAATAGATTATGGTCAGCTGGGAAGTGTGTGCAGGTATTAGGAACCCAGCAATGGGGTCTGGAGTGCAGGCAGTACCGCCTAAGAAAACTGTGGATACTAGACAGAGGTTTAGGTATGGTAGGAATAAAAAGAAACACAGGACCTGGAACCAAGTTTGAGATCAGGGACTTAAGAGCCCAAGTTCGTAAGGCTGAATCAGTTCCAGGCCATTGAGCGATGGTCTAAGGCTCTGTAGGTCTTTTTACCCATAACTGGAGCAAGCAATCTTGAACAATAATTTATGAGTTAAGTGGGATACATAGTCAGTGCGTTGGGTTTGATTTCCCTGTGTGTAAGATATAGAAATGATAACATTGCCATTGGGCAAGAGTTAGAAACTGCTTAGGACAAAGGATTAAGACAGCAGTACTCTTTCTCCAGATAATGTCCCCTCTACTGTTCTCATTGTTATCTGGGCAGTTCTGTGATGTATTTAGAGGGAGAAAGAATTAGTCGGAAGGGACCTGTCTTTTGTGATAAAATGCTTGTGAATATGAGGTTTGGTCTGGGGTACGACTTGACTCCTGGGGTGTGGATGATATTTATAGCCAATTCAATATCTTATGTTTCTATAGTCCACAGGTTCTCAACTAGGTGTGATTTTGTCTTCTCCTCCCTGGATCTGTCAATATCTGGAGACAATTTTTGTTTGTCATGGGTGAGGGAGGGGAAAAGGGAGCTGCTGTTACTCCATCTCATGGATAGAGGACAGGGCTGCTGTTAAATATCCTACAATGCACAAGAGCCCCCCCATGCCAAAGAATTATCCAATTCAAATGTCAATAGTGCTGAGGTTGAGAAATCCTGCTGTAAACCAAATGTACTCTGTCATTCTTTTTTTATTATTCTGGGATCTTTTGTCACTGTGGATTTGCTTCTTGGGCAGTTGTAATACCTCTATATACATTTTAAGCTTATTTTGAACGTGACAGAATCATCTTTCAGCACACAGTTATCTACTACGTCTCCGCAGATTAGCATTCCCCAACTCTGTCCCCTCTGTGTGTGTGATTCTGTGTGTAAAGTTCATAGTGGTGCAACAGAATGAAACTACAGACAGACATTCACAAGAGATTAACAGATGACTTGACTTTTGGGGCTTTCACCATCTGAGCTACTTAATGAAACAAGTACTCTACACAGACATGCGAATGGTTCTTTTTTTTTCCTAAGTTTGAAGCTGCAGTGTGACTAATATTTGTTTTAATGCTGATTAGTGCCTTCAGTGCAGTCAAAAGCAACAAAACCGGGAGTGAAATCCTATCTTTCTTGTAAGCTGCTGTGCATATTCTCCCCTCATCCAGAAACAACCTGGAGAGTTGGCCTGGATTTCATAGTGTCTGTATACTCTGGGCTACCAATAAAATGTGTGCCGACTGACCAGAATTGAGAGACCTTTGTTAGTCTATTAATCAGCTGGGTTTGCTTAGGCTTACTTGATTTTTTTCAGGGTAATTCTGTAATGGGGAGTTTCTGTGCCCCTTTAATTCTAGGTCATTGAGGAACTAGGTGAGTTCATTCCCTCTCACGGTGTTCAGGTGCCTTATATGTATCTGACATATAGAATCATAGGTTTGAAAAAGACCTGAGAGGAGCTGGCAAGCCACTGCACAAAGCCAGATCTGTCCTGCCGCCTTCCTGTTTTCATAAACATTTTATTGGAACATGGAAATGCTCATGCACTTACATATTATCTATGGCTGCTTTTCATTAAAATGGCAGAGTTGAGTAGTTGCAACACAGGCTACATCACATAAAGCCTGAAGTACTTATTACTTATTTTACAGAAAAAGTTTGTTGACCCCAACCCAATCCAGCTTCCTCATTTTACAGATGAAGAAACAGTCTTAGTAAGATTAAGTGACTACCTCAAGGTCATACCACCAACAGAATTAAGGTTAAAACAGGATTAATACATGTTTGAAGAATGAGGATGATGACTATCAGACCATTGACAAGCTATGTTCTAACAGCAAAATGAGGGAAAAAAATAAATATGCTATAAGTAGATTTACCTAATAAAAAAACTGGCTTGATTGATTTATTTCCCCCACTGAATCAGTCAGTCGTCTTTATGTCATGCAGACATAAAAGTAAGTCTTAAGTCAAGTGATATCACAGTTTCATGCAGTTAGGTCCCTGTTTTCTAAGGAATAGCAGAATATTTATTGGTCAGCCTCCTGTGTCTCAGTATTATATTCCTCAAAAGTTAAATTATTGATGGTAAGTCAGGGAAGACATTTTGGTAACTGCTGAAATCCTGAATGTATTAAGACTGACTAACTGTCCCTGTGTTCTGTGCTGGCACTAGCTGACAGTGATGAAATCTATAGAAGTAGGACACATTTCCATAACATGAATATTCAGGGTTGGTGATGCAAGAATTATTATTAAACCACTGGGAAGGAACACGTTCTCCTTATTATTTGATTGAATACTAAATGCTGCCTTTTTAAAATAATTCAGTATGAATACTTTGATAATGAGGAAAGAGAGATGCTTGGGAAAAAAATCTCATATGTTTTCCCCTAGTACATAAGAAAGAAATTAAATTAAGTTTAAAATATATAGCACGTCTAGAGGAACTATTTTGGAATCATTGGCTATATTTCATCTAAGTTTGTCTTATGTATGTTGAAATATAATGTAATAGAAGTCAGGTTGATTTAAATGACTTGAATAAAAATAGACTATGTAAAGAAGCATGCTTACCGATAAATAAAGACCTCTGAAAATAACTAAAATACTTATTACAAACAACAATTATTATCACCAAAACAGTATTTGTTAGACGTTGGACATTACCACATTTCTGAGTAAAGATATTTGCATTTCTGTAAATGACACAGTTTATGCTTCTCAAAGGGCCCTAGCACCTTTAAGAATCCTGAGTACTGCTGAAGGGTCATCATATATGAAATACATGTGGTTCTTCATAGCAAAGATTTTATGTATGAGATTTAGAAAAGAAAGAAACTGATTTTATTCATTCATCCATCAAATGTGAATTGAGCCTCTGCTATATGCCAGGCAGTGCACTAGGCTCTGGTGCCACACAAATAAAATGACACAGAGTCCCTGTCCACTAAAACCCATGATCTAAAGGAGAGTGCAGGCAAGCAAACAGATAATTTCAACCGAAAATGGTATGTGTTCTATAGTAGAGAGAAGCTCAGGAGTCTGTTGTGTATAATTTCTCTTCCCTTTTACTAGTTTCTCATTTTTTCTTCTTTCTCTTCTCCCCAGTCAGTGTAGGTGAGGTTGTCCCTTAGGCCACGATTGGGTTTGGTACTCTTCTACTTTTCTCTTCCTACCTCTCCCCACCGCATTGAGGGTTTCATCTCTACCATGATTTACTAACTGTACTTCCTTCTGACCACCCTCCTTAAGCTGCCCACACCTTGTTAATGCCTTGGGCTTTGGACTTTTCATTTCCTCTATCTTCTCTTTCTCTTCCCCCTTACCAAAACTAAGCTATCCAATGCCCTATTATTGAGGTTTACTCTGTGTCAACTAGTAAACCAAATAAGTATTCAGTTAACTCATCTATTAGGTGTTCTTATTGACTATCAGCAAATATATCCTGGGATCTATGTATCATTTTATTTTAATGAGAATTCTTGACTAAGAATCCTTTATCCAAAAGGAATGGAAGGAAGCAAGGCTAAAAGTTCAGGCATCGTCATCAAAAGGTAGAAGAGACATTTTTGGCTCTTCAGGTGACACTATATAGATAAAAGATAAATGAGCAGAAGAGTTAGTGAGGCAAGGTCAGGGAGAGACTTGAGCAGCCATAGAAGTCATGGACCATTCTTTTTAACAATGGCCACTCGTCCCATACTTCTTCCCCCTACTTCTTAAAAAGACACCAGCTCTGTATAGTGTGTGGCAGCATGATGCATTGGAAAGAATATGGATTTTGGACTCAGACAGTGCTCAAATCAGACTCAGTTTCTGCAAAAATAAAAATGCATGTGCAAACACCTAACATACTGAGTGGCTTCAGATATGTGATCAATAAATGTATTGTTTTTTCTTTATTTTCTCCCCTTCCATCTTTCACTAAGAGGGTTAATAAGCAGAAGCTATTTGCACAAGTCTGAGTAAAGAAGCTTTGTAGAGAGAGCAAAAAGTTTTTCTGGAACTGCCCTCCACAGGGCAAATTCAGAAACCTGCAGATCTACATTATTTATTGAAAGAGAGAACTGCATCGTAATCACACTCCTGGATGCACTGGGTGAATGAGTGACAGCTGAACACCTCAGTCACTGTGAGATGGCAGCCTGAAATGGGTGCCTCCAAGGAAAGGGGCAGAGACCTCCTCCAAGATCACGCAGAAGTAAGGCAGCAAGCAGCATTGCAGGGGAGGCAACTGCTGGCAGAGAGGGCTGCGGAGAGAGGAGCTATTATGGGATGCCTCTCTCCAAGGTGGGGTGGCAGTGTATATACTCTTCAAGATGTCAGCCACTGTGGATCCTCTCCAAAGAGCCACTCTCAAAAGTCTAGGTTTGACCTCATTCTGCAGACTTTTAAAAAGCTACCCTGGAGCTATTTTGTTTGTTTTGTTTTACTTTAATGACTTGTAACGTTACAACGTGAGTTTAAGTGCAAGAGAGTTTAGAAAGTCTTTAGAGAAATGGAAAGTCACTGATGTAAACAAAGTTGAAAAGGAAACACGTGTCTTATGTTAATTTTACTGACAGAACTCAGGACAGAAGCAGCTGAAATTTTTGGCAGAAGAAGTAGGGCATTGTTGGATGGTGTTGTGTGGTTGTGGCTGAGATAGTGAGGGTAGGGTGTGAGCTAGGAACTGTTGTCCTGACTGGGAGGTGGGAAAGGCTGTTGTGGGGGACTGGCTTTGGCTGCCCCAAGATACGTCTCTGGCATGAGGATTATTTGGGGCTGGTTATTTTTAATAAACTGCAGATGGGAAGGAGGCTCTGAGGAGTGGAACTTGCTTGCCCTTTGTTAGGAGACATTTACATTGTAAAGGAAATCTCCATCTGTAAAGGTGTCTCCCTCTGTACCAGGAAGAAGGGGGGGGATGACCTTATCTGTAGAAACTCTTAATCAATGCCAAAAGCAGGGACTTACATCTGCATTTGTTTACTGTACTTGTGTGGTAATCTCCCATGATCAACTCCCCCTCCACCCCCAACATCCTCCTTTGTTGTTAGCTGAAGATGATATTTAAAGTGGGGGCTTCAGCCGTTTTGGTGAGTTGCTCAGCTTGCCTGAGCCTCTCCCATGTATACATGTTATAAAGCTTTGTTTAATTTTCTCCTGTTATTCTGTCTCATGTGAATTTAATTCATTCTCCAGCCAGAAGAACCCACATTGGGCAGAGGAAATGTCTTCCTCCCCTACAATGTCCAAAAACATTTTCTCATTGAACAGAGTGCCAGGGATAGAAACAAAAAGAACCAAACTAAACCCAATCATAGCAAATCATCCTGTTTCCCTCCCCACAGAAGAGCTTGGGTCAGGGTGGGGCATGGGGATGAATGGCTGTTGTCCAAGATGCTGGTGACAAGGCTTGGGAAAGATGGCATCGGCAGTGATTTCAGGGACAAGTAGATCTGTTGTGAGTGGTTGGTCACTAACTGAGCCACTTGTGAGACCAAGGGGACACACTGGACAACATTTTGAGAATAGAAAGTCCAAAAAAGGCTAGGAGATGGGCTGAAAAATGGGACACTAAATGATGTAGTTGTGAGACCAAAATGAGAAGGAAAATAGGAAACAAACTGGGTGGGCAAGCTGCATGCACTGGGATTGGAGGCAATTCTAGGATGATTTCCAAATGGTGGAGATGTGCCAACAATAGCTTGATGATAAATCAAGTATTTTATCAGGGCAACTTGGTGCTTCCCCTGGTAACCCACCCCCAGAGCTGCTGTTCCATCAACACTGTAGCTTCTTTGGTCCAGGAGTTTCCTGAGTATGTCTTGGGAGGTAAACTGCAGACTTCACCAGAGCCAGATGGGAGCTGACTCTAATGAGTCTCCATGATAACTGCTATTGATCACATTCCTTATGTTTGGGCTCCTGTAGACAGAATTTAGATTGGGATTCTTTTCTATTTT
This sequence comes from Equus caballus, assembly GCF_041296265.1. NCBI lineage: Eukaryota > Metazoa > Chordata > Mammalia > Perissodactyla > Equidae > Equus > Equus caballus. The sequence goes on from NC_091687.1 coordinate 75,016,391, forward strand.
TCCAAGGAGTGGAAATCATAACTGCGTATTTCATTTTTTGTTATTATAAATGATAATAAACTCATTGCCAGTATTTAAAAAGATGATCTGTCAGAGCATTTGTTTCTTGATGTTCAATGTAGCTAACCGTATGAAGGATATTGCAATAATAGTATTGTTCTATTTTGTTGCGTAATTAAAATAATATTTCTGCCTTGTATAAAAATATGCAAAATGAAAAGTTGTCATGGTTTTGGCACAGAATATATAGGAACTTTTGATAACTTACTATTTTTTAAATGACAGAGTCCAATTTTGGGGGCCTGTGTTGGAGTTGTGATTTGCTAAGTCTAGTGTAGAAAAACTAACTCAGTAATCTAGAGCTGGAAGGGATTAATGAGACATAAGGAAGTTTCCCCAGGTGGCACTTCTGGAGTATGTCTCAGTGCAGAGCCTGTACAGTCAGGGGAAGCATGAGGAAGCCCGATAAGAAGACGGTAGACCAGGAAAGGGATGGAGCAGACTGCCACCAAGGACTAAACACTTCTGTTCTTCCTATGAGGAAATTCAGTATTTAAAAAAACTCCTCTTAAGGAGAGGAATATCTAGATCCTCCACGGCAACCTTCTCCCGTACCATCTGCTTGTGTCCTGCTGCTGGGTCGTGTATGCTTTCTATTGAATTGCTCCCTCAAGCAAGTTCAACACTACCCCTAGGAGAAGACTGGTCTTAATGGGAAGAGTGGCTGTTTGGAGGGACTCGGGTCTCACCTGGAGAGTGAGATCATCTACCATGCCCTTCAGCACATTCTTGCCAATTGACAATGGCTGGAGATTGCTCCTTATGTTGATCCTTGGAACTTCGCAGGAACAGGGCTGCATCTCAGCATCAATAGAATTATTGGCACCAGTGAATTTTTCATTTTTACTTCTTATATTACTTTTCTGAGGCTGAAATAACAAAATACCACAGACTGAGTGGCTTAAACAATAGACATTTTATTTTCTCACAGTGCTGGAGACTGGGAGTCCAAAGTCAAGGTGCCAGCACATTTGGTTTCTCCTGAGGCTTCTCATGTTAGCTTACAGATAGCCTTCTTCTTGCTGTGATCTTACATGACCCTTTCTCTGTGCGTGTGCACCCCTGGTGTCTCTTCCCTTTCTTATATGGACACCAGTCCTATTGGATTAGGGCCACACCCTTATGACTTCATTTAACCTCAATTACTTCTTTAAATGCCCTATCTCTAAATACAGTCTCATTGGGGACTAGGGCTTCAACATATGAATTTCGGGGGACACAATTCAGTCCATAACACTTCTTGTGCAGCTTTTGTTTGTGGGGAACATTAGTGGAGATGTAGCATGAGGAAAAAGTAAATCTGATATTTTCTTGAGCCACTGAGATTTTAGGATTGCTTGCTAATTCAGTACAACACAGTCTGTTCAGATTAATAATTGTGGCATAATTTTAATAAGATGGTAACACTTAGGTGAGAAGTACCAAGTTGCATTGCAACAATATTTAACAACTATTTACTGAGCAGCCACTGGGCCAAGCTCTAGAGATACAGTCATAACTAAGACATACCTCCTCCCTGATAACCCAGGGAAAGAGAGATATTAAGCAAACACATAGATTAGTATTTTATTACAATTTAGTTACGGGCTAATAAAAGATTATATTTCAATTTTTATCTTTTCATTTTTGGCTTCAAATATGACTGGTTTCTTGTAAATCAAATCTGGTATATCTAGAAGTTAGGTGATAGTTACTACATGGACACAGGCAAGTGCTGAAAGGGTAGTGTTGTTGGCAGGATGATTGTGAAATTGTAACAGCTTTTTGTGGTTAGAGTTGGGAGACATCAGCATGCAGATGATAACTGTGGTTACAGGAATGATGAGTTTACCCACGTTGGATGACACTAATGTTGGATGAGAAGAAAAGAAGGACTAGAGCAGGAACCCAAGAACACCACCATTTAAACAATGGCTAGAAAACGAGGTTTGCTCAAAACGATTGAGACAGAACCCCTTGGAGAGGTAGGAAAAAAGTCAAGAAAGTAGTACTACAAAATCAAATGAGAACGTTTTCAGGAGTAGGAGGGAGTAGACAGTCCTGCCGATAGTTAAGTAACTTGAGAACTAAAATGTGCACATGGAATTTAGCACCAAAGAGGTCATTGGTGATGTTAATAAAAGTGGTTTTAGCAGTGTGGTGAAGATAGGACCAGATCCAGTAGTTTGAGGCATGAATGGGAGTTGAGGAAATGGCCCTGGTGAAGGATATATCTCATAAAAAATGTGGCTGTGAGAGGAGTGAGGCAGAATGATAGTTGGGAAGAAATAGAAATGGGAAAGTCAAGAGAGAGTTTTTACATTTTAAATTAGGAGAAGGAAATATAAATTGTGATGACAAGGGGCAAAAAGACGCAAAGAGTTGAAGATAGAGAGGAGAGGTGATCTACCCAGATAGAGCTGGGTCTTGAGATGCTAGGGGCAGAGGAAGAAGGATAAATCTTAGTCAGGAGGAAGGACTTCCCTTCTGTTGTTACAGTAGGGAAGGATGAGATGGTAGCTGGTGGAAGGTTCATAGATGTGTAGCAGGAAAGTGAAGAAATTTATGTCTGATGGTGAAGTAGTCATTTGTGCTGTTGCCACTTATTTCTGGTTTCTCTTGCGGGGCATTTTGGGATTTCACTTCCCTGTATTCTTAGAGTGGTCATGAAACTTGCTTTGGTCATTAAAATGTGAGCAAAATCATCTAGTTTGGAACTTCTACAGCTAGTGGGTGACTTGCCACACTCTCTCCTTTCTCCCTTGCCAATGTGGTTAATGGCATTCCAAACAGTGGCTGCTCGATTAGGCAGGATGCTGAATGAGGACAGCACAGAGCAGACCCAGGTGCTTTGCAGTAGACATGTATCATGAGTGAAAATAAACTTTGATGTTTTTTTAAGCCACTGAGATTTTAGGGTTGCTTGTTAATGCACCATAACCTAGTCTATTCGAACTATACTTGTGGTTTGTATTTTCTCTGAGAAGCCAGAAGGGAAATCCTTCTAAGCTGAACTTTAATGTGAAGTTATTATTTATTTAAAGTCAACCTGGCTTATCAATCACACTTACCAGTTTTACGCAATTGGTTGAAAGCAGAAGAAATGACTGACATATTAATTTATTTCAGGATTTTAATTTTTCTCCACACAGAAGCGGTAATGACTCACAGTTATGACAGTATAAAATAGCTTTTTTGAAATATGCAGATAGGTGTGTTGTGTTGAGTAGTTTTAAAAATGTAAAGGACAAGCAAGCCATTGACAAAGGAAAGCTTTATTGCTAAAAAGTTACTTTAGAATATCTCCTTTCTAAATTACCACAGGATAAAAAGATAAAAGCGTAATACAGAGAGATATGCAAAGTGGGGGAAGGACTTGTAGCTTCCTGAAGACATCAAGAAGACATGCTTTTCTACCAAAACATCAAGGCACAGTTAGGAATTTAAGGACACAGAAAAAGATAGTAGAAGACCAGATCTTGGTTCATGAAAAAAATATGTGAAAGCTAGTAGTTTTATAAAATCTTTTAAAAAGATAACTAGTGCCCAGTTAAAAACAGTTTCAGTACATGGGACTATATATACGCATTATCTATATATTTATATGACTATGTATATCACACACACACACACAAAACACACATATATAATTTAAAGAGACTACATAGTCCTGAATACAAACCTTATAACAATGATTTGATAATAAGAGGCTTTTTAAAATCTTTGTTCCACTTTAGCTTAACAGCATTTAAAAAAATTTCTAAGTGAAATGGTTTGCAAGAGGAAGGAGAAAAAAATTCTCTTTTACTTAAACTCAATTACCCAGAATCATGCCTGTATATGTTTAGTTGTTCAGATTGTTTAAAAACAAATGAAAAAGAGAATAATGAATCTCCTTTTACTCTTTTAAGTTCAAATGGAATTCTAGGTCAAGATATTGCTACAGTTTAGAGCCTCAGAACTGTTTTGGGATGAATTTGGGTGGTTCAGAGGCCCCTCACTGAAGCTTAATTCATAACAATGTTCACACAAAATAAGAATAGATAAACAATTCAGTTTATCTGAAAAGAAATATATTTTATTCTGATTAATTCAGGACTATCCTATATAGCTACAAACTTATGGAAAATGATGATAAACTTCAGTAGAGAATGGAAATGTTGGGGTGTCCTGCTTGTGTTTAGTGAGGCTGTTGGTATTTGGCTCAACCAGCCTTTATTTGGTGAAGGTTCAAAGTTAGTAAAAATAGAAACAAAACAAAGCAAAATAAATGAATCAACGGCAACAAAAAAACCCAGCTCATGCTATCTTAAACAATATAACAAGTTGTTGGTCCCATATTTATAAGTCCAGAGATGTGGGTTTCAGAGTTGCCTCAACCAGTGTTCTCTTCATTCTTCTTTCCTCCATGTGTTTCGTTCATCCTCAGGCTATAAACAAGATTGTGGCCATAGTTCCTGGCTTTACAATCACCCAGGAAAACATTCCAAGGAAGAAGAGGAAATGCTTGTGTACCACAGTCATATGACACTGAATCAATAACAGGCTAGGAAAATGGAATGTTCTGTTTGCTTTAAGCCATATGTAGTCATAGTGGGACTGAGTCATATCTGCTGTTTGTGGAAGGGCTGCCTGACAGGAGGAAGGGGTGAATGGAGATTGGTTACAGTCAGGCAACAACAGTTCATAACATTGGTTTGTTTGATTGACACAGCCTCTGGTACTTTCTCTGCCTGAGGTAAGATTTGTTATAGCAAATTTAAGGTATTATTCTAGCAGCCCAATCCTGCTAGTGAGTCAAGTCAATGATATAATTGGTGTTCCTTAGACTAATTTGTATAAATGTACTTAATTTTATTGCTAAGGAACACATTTCTCAGTCCTTCTGCTTTTTCTAAAGAAGGTGACAAAGTACTCAAAGTTATTTGCTGCAAAGGGAACTTTCATAAGTAGTTAATGAAGTTTCAGTGGCTACACTGCGGGGTATTTGATTATTGGGAAATCTTCACATTAATCCAAAACTCTTTCTCAGCTCTTTAACTCTATCATTGAAGGCATCTCCTCATTGGTCAATTTATCTCCTCTGATACTGAGCTTGCTCCATCTATTTACAGACCTACCAGAGTCTCATTGTGAAAAGGGAAGGTTATGGAGAATGTAATACAACCCCTTCTACCCCTCTTTATTTCCCATACACACATAATGCTTTTTCTTATGGAGATCAATGAATTTAAAGCATCACAAGTCAATTGGAATATATTTTATTTGAGGCATAATTTTGTTGTCTTATCATTTTTTAAAATTGTTTTTGCTAATGTTACCCTTTTCAAACCCTCCAGGACTTGACATTTATGCTTCATCAGTAGTACCATGTTCCTGGCATGTGTGGGAAGTCTGTGCAGATCAGACAAGTTTTGATCATTGTTTTATTTTCTAAGCTTTACTTCTGATTCCAGCCACAGCCAGGGAGAACAGTTCTGAGCAGACTTCCACCTTTTTTATGTTGCCAGTGCCTCTTCTCAAGTATGAATTGTGCATCTCTTGCTTTCTGCCTTGGGGCTTCTCTGAGTCCACAGGGTGGACATCCTGGGGAGCCACCTGGCACTCATGCATGTGTGGGGAAATTAATGCCCCATCAGGTAAACCTCAATCAGTAGGCACTGGGATGTGGTGGTTAAATGTTTCTCCCATTCACCCCTCGGGTAAGCAGTTTTAAGGTTCATTCTAAACACCTTGAGGGTCCTGGCAGAAATGAACATCTGTTGCCTACAGTGTTGGTCAACTCTAAGTATTCTTTGTTTTTTATTTTAAAGACTAAAAAGTTGAGGCACAGCTTATCTAAAACTTCACAAATCTTAAACTTACAGCTTTATGAATTTTTACATATGTATACATCCATGTAGCCAACACCAAATTCAAGATTTAGAATATTTTGAGAGCCTCAGAAGGCCAGCTTGTGCTCCTTCTGTTTTTAAATTTTATATAAATTTGTAAATCCTGTTTTGGATCTGACTTCTTACACTCAATGTTATGCCAGTGGGGTTCACCTATGTTGTAGGTTTTAGTGACTGGTTTTTTTCACTGTTGTGTAGTATTCCAAATTATCCCATTCACTGTTTTGTTATATTGGCTTTCCTTCCTTTCCTGTTTTACTGACCCTGGTTCTCACTCCTCTTCTCTAGAATCACATCCCAAATAAACTACCTGCGCCCATTGTTCCTTCTCTTTCTACACCCCTCTTCTGGGCTCCCAATGCTCCAGGGTTATTACTGTGAGTTAGCAGATAGGGATTCTCATTTAGCTCTGTTCTTTACTTGATGTTTGATCCTGGGGAAGCTAATTCTTCAATTAGGGGTTCACTTTTCCTCATCTATAAAGTATGAGAATCTCCCAGATGTGTTCTGGTCTCAAATTTCTGCAGTTCAGATCTAATTTAAAAGGGATCTTCTAGGGAAGACAGTGCTCAACAAATGGGAATACATGGCAGAATTTCATACACAAGAGCCCATGGGGTGAGAGGCAATATTTTTATGTAGAGATCTTCCTGATATATTAAAAATCTCACCACCAAGGTGGTTGCCTACCTTTTAGCTTCTGAGCTGAGTCAGAGTCATCTGCAAAGAGTCACTGGATGAAGAAATCAGCACTTCAGTGGAGGGAGCAGTTGGAAGGAGACAAAAGATCCTGGAATGGAAAAGTAGAACATAGACTATGGATTGCTTTGTTTCATTTCCCCTGTTTTCTAAGAATAACTAGAACTACGCGCCATTTCTGAGATGATTTATGTGGTAAAATGTGTCCAAAATAAGAGTAAATTTTACAAGGGTGGCTGATGATAGAATTCACCTGAGATTGTGGGAGAAAAAAACCTTTGATGGGTGACCACACCCTCCCCCCACATTCTGTGATATTTATTTCACATTAGATCAGCTAACCCTTTCTAAGTAACTATTATAAATTGCATAGCCACTATATTAATTGATTTCATATTTCACTGGTGGATGTCACCAAGGTTTGCCCTTACTTGATGACATTGTTTCCATGGTAACTAATGCATTTTTAAATGATAAGAAATGTGAGGAATAGAAAGGATCAATTAGAAATACAAAGCTCCAATTAATGTATAAATGTTTGAGGTTATAGATGTGAAATGCAGTTTTCAAAAAGTGAACAAAATGGTCCAGCAGTTGTGGTTGAACACTGGTGGATGGTGCATATACTGGTGATAAAGAAATCTATGCTCTGTTGTGTAAATTATTTGACCATACCCCACTTTAGACTTTTATTTAAATGACCAAATGTGAAAGAGATGATCATGCAATCATCTCTTAATTAATTGTGTATTATCTAGATGGCTCCTGCCTCCTTCTCTTATTTTTCTGCCATTTCATTCTTTATTGGCATTTCTATCATAAAAGAAGGAAGAGAAGGTAAAATTAAAATGGTTTTTATTTTATTTCTCAATAGCTCTGTCTATGGGAATACCTTAATTAATTAATCCATTTGTCAAGGGTTTATTGAGCACACACCAAGAACTAGCATATGGTTAGATACCATAGATACAAAGATGCATGCATGGTTCTTGACTGCAAGAAGCTCATTGTCCATTGGAAATATAGAGGAATTAGCAAAGAATTGCAATTGGGTAAAATAAGCCATTTGAAGTTGTCTTTATCTGTATTTTTGCCTGTTGCTATAATTGCATGACCAAGGAAGTGATAGAACCTCCCAAATGTTTAGGGAAGTACTTGTAGTTACTAATTTATATATAAAACATATAACTTACTGGAATTAAAGTCCTATTTAAATATTGTTTTTCCAAGCACGCTCATCAGAGAAAGGCGTGCTTTTGGCCAAGGTGGTCTCTACTCTGAGGCCAACTCTAAAGTAGCTGACAGCTGTGGCTGCCTGTGGTGCATACTTCCTTAAACTGAGAGGCAAGTCCTTCCCTGAAGGGGAATTTGGGTGATGCATCTCCATGGTACTGTACTTACTAGGACTCTCTCAGTTTTATCTGCTGTTTTCTCCTCATCTACCAGACATTTATCAGGCAAGCTCTGAGTCTTTGGACCTCTTCTCCTTCTACAATAATGCCCTTGGTAATTCCATCTTATCTTGTGTTTTTGAATACCACCTATGCTCTGGCCAACCCTAAATGTATATCTCTAGCCTGGACATCTTCCTGGGAGTTTGGAGTCATAAATGTCCAATTGCTTCTAGACATTCCCACTTGGATGCCTAATAGGCATCACAAATTTTGTCCAAGACATAATTCCTGATTCTTCCCTTGCCCCCACCCCATACCTCTTTCTCCCATAGTCTTCTCCATCTCAGTAAATTAACTTTCTCTGTCTAGTTCCCAGGCCAAAAAAATTCAACTCCTCTCAATTTTTCATACCTCACATCCAATCCATCAGCAAATCCCATTGGCTCCACCTTCAAAATATATCCAGAACCTGATAGCCTTTTGCCATCCTAGTTGCTACCATTCTGGTCCCCTCTACCATCATTTCTTTCATTTCATTATGGCAGTGCCCTCCTTACTAACCGATCTCCTTCGTCTGCCTTTACCCTCCTTCTGTCTATTCTCAGTAGTAGTCAGAGTGATATTATCAAAACGTAAGCCAGATCATGTCCCTCTGCAAGTGATTACCCATCTCATTCAGAGTAGAAGCCGAAGTCATTACAGTAGGCTAGCAGGCCCTGCATGAATGGCACTCCCTTTTCTTGCCTCTCTGTGTGCATTCCCATTCTTCCCCTTGCTTCCTCCCCTTCAGCCACACTGAGCTCTTTGTGGCTCTTCAATCAGGCAAAGCACTTTCCTGCTTAAGAACATATGTGCTTAATATTCCTTTTGTCTGGAAAGCTCTTCTCTAGATATCGATGTGGATTACTCACCGTTTCTCTTATGTCTTGGCTCAGATGTCACCTTCTTGGGGAGATCTCTGCTATTATTTCTATAATATCAACCCTCACTCCCACCTCATATACACTCTGCCCTATTTATTTTATATTCCATATTTCTTATCACCATCTAACATAGTCTAATTTTTCTTATTTATTTATTCACTTATTCTGTATCTCCCCATAAGATCAACAAGGCATGAGTACAGAGAATTTGCTTATTTTGTTCACTGCTGTGTCCCCAGCTTCTAAATAATAGTACTTAGTAGGAACTCAGAAACTGCTTTTTTGAATGACTGAATGACTATAAGGATGAAGGAGATGGACACTGTTCCTACCTTCAGGGAACTTATACTTAGGGTATTGATAAATAATAAAGAAGTGATTAAAGTGAAAATTACATCTTGTCAGATGTACTGGCCAGCTTGGGCAGGCCAAGAAACACATTGCAATGCTATTCCATTTAGAGCAGAATATATTCTCAACCATATTTTATGTGACTGACACAGTATTTAAAAAATTGAATTTCAATGTTTTTAGATGGGGTGTGCCCTCTCCAGTTTACCCCAGGATCCCCCACTCATGATTATATTATACTCCATAGGATTTATATATTAAAATTACCTGCCTGGACCCTCTAGGAGTGTGAGTCAGCACTCTCTGATTTAGAGGATTCCAAGGTTTCCTGGAATGTTGAGAAAGGTGTTTGCTGAGCTTGAGGTCTTCTAAGTATTAGTGTGAATCAGAATGATTGATCTTAAACACTACTGCTATTTTATGGTTTCAAAATATGTTGGATAAAGTGTCATTTATTGACTTTTATAAAATTCAGAGTAATTTTTTTAAATGAATGCCATGTCTGCTATATTTTTAGGAGGTAGAAATGGGAGTCAAAATGGCAAAACCATATTCTATTCAGAAAATGTAGGCATTTTTAAATAGGTATATTTGAAATGGGCTTTTATTTCCTTCTCTGTTCATTTTTGAGAGTAAGGTGTGTAGGGGTTAGCATAGCTTGTGATGTACCAAGAACCAACACTATAGTGCTTACCTTCGTCAGACCCTGGCCTGATCACATGTGACTCTTGTTTGTGGATAACTAGGCAGCCTGGCCTAGAATTTACAAATGCAGACTCTGGAGCCAGACTCCTGTGGTTTGAATTCAGGCTTCCTGAGTTACCAGTTGTGTAACTGTAGGAAGTCACTAAATCTCTCTGTGCCTTAGTTCCCTCCTCTGTAAGGTGGGAATAATAATAGTGCCTATTTGGTAGTTAGTTTTTATGAAGATTAAATAAGCTAATTTACGTAAAGCACTTGGAATAGTATTCATCATTCAGTAATCTCAGAGTAAATACCAGCCACTGTTACTAGTATTGTAATAGTTTTTATAGAATATCCAAGAAAATCCTGGAAGACCTTAAACTTTTCTAATCAAGAGATATCTTGTACTCATGATTCATGTTGCTCTCAGGAAGAAGGTAAAATGTAGAACAATCTCATGACTGACAAATAAGAACATTATTAAGGCTGATGTCATTTAATTTAACAATATTGCTGTCAATTTATGGAATTTAAAAAAGAAACAAACAACATTTTTTAAGATGCTAAAGGAAGAACTTTTGCAGAATTTGCCTGTCTTAAAGAGATCTAAGTAGCTGCTTTTAGACAAAAAATATCTAGCAACCTAAAAAATACTTGACAAAAGCAATTTTGTTGTAATCTTAAACGGAGAATCCAACAATTCAATGACGCTTTTGTGTACAACTTCCTTTAGTGTCTTTCATAAGGATAAATTGTGGGGGTCTTTTGTGTCCCACTTATTGAGTCTTTGGTAACATCAAATTGAGCAATGAAGCTTTTGGCTGTGACTTCCCTTCTTAGAGTATAACATTTCGCTCTGTTCCTCAAAAAGAAACAGGTCTTGAGGAGTGCAGCTGGGCCAACTTCTGGAGGGACACTCCAATTTCTCTCACGTTCTTGAGGACCAAGTTGCCTATGGAGGAGAATGTGCACTAGGCAGCCGACTATTTCCAGGCTTGGTAAATGGAAATTAACATTGTCATCTAATTTTGTTTACATTTTCCTGCCGTATTTGTTTCTCTTTAATAAAGAGCCACTGAAAGGAACAGGGTTGGGGGCCTGCTGGGGAGGAATGGAGATATCAGAAGCCTGGATCATAGTAAATCAGTTAGAATTGACAGGGGGTGTACTGTTGCCTCTCCAGAGACAGCCATTCATCTGTGTATCTCCTGCCAACATTTAAACTTTTATAGGCAAGTATTTCCAAGCATATTTTTTCAGGTACTTTAGAGCATTCAGACGATTAGCTAAAGTCTTTTTTAAAAACAGCTCTCACTTAGTGTAATATGCTTCTCATTCCTTATTTAAGATAAAGACTAACCAATAAAATATCCTGTGTGAGCTAATGCATGAGTACATTATCTAGTTGAGGGGAGTGGTTATTATAACACCTTAGTAAACATTTACTGTGTCCCAGGCCCTTTACCTGCTTTCTCTCAGGGAATCCACAGGACAACCCAATAATGTAGACACCACCATTAACTATGTAACAGATGAGGAAACTGAGACTTAAGTACATTGTCGAAAACACACAACTAGAAGATGCCATCAGGATTTGAACTCCAATCTTTTTTTTGTTTTCTTTTCTACTTTCTTTTTTTTTTTATTTTTTCAGGAAGATTAGCCCTGAGCTAACATCTGCTGCCAATCCTCCTCTTTTTGCTGAGGAAGACTGGCCCTGAGCTAACATCTGTGCCCATCTTCCTCTGTTTTATGTGGGATGCCTACCACAGCATGGCTTGACTAGTGGTGCACAGATCCACACCCAGGATCTGAACCAGCAAACCCCAGGCCACTGAAGTAGAATGTGCAAACTTAACCATGAGCCACCAGGCTGGCCCCTGAACTCCAACGTTTTTGATTCCTAGAGTTTTCTTGCTTAATCACTATTGCTTCTCATTAAAAACACCAAGAGAGGGCTGGCCCTGTGGCCTAATGGTTAAGTTCAACGTGCTTCACTTTAGCGGCCTGGATTTGGTTCCCAGGTGCAGACCTACACTACTCGTTGGTGACCATGCTGTGGTGGCAACCCACACACAAAACAGAGGAATACTGGCATGGATGTTAGCTCAGAGTGAATCTTTCTCAAGGAAAATGAGGAGGATTGGCAACAGATGTCAACTCAAGGTGAATCTTCCTCAGCAAAAAACAAAACAAAATAAAACAAACACCAAGAGAAATGTAGGTCAAGAGATGAACAGCATACCACAAATTGGTTAGTGCTGAAAAAAGATATCTACAATGCAATGAAGAAAAAGAATTCTTAACTAGGTTAAGGTAAATGTTAAGGTTCAAAGGACAGCTACATTTCCTATATATTTCTGTACAATAGAGATCTGTTTGGAGTTAAAATGTATAGCTCAGTTCTGTAGGAAAGCTTAAAATAACAGAAGAAAGAAAGAATAACAGGGATTTAAAGCCAGTTTTACCATTATTTGCACATATTTGTTCCTACTTGGAAATGGGCTCTACTCATGCAATTTTAAGTTCGTGGATTGTTAATTTGTTAAATCTCATGGTTAAATATGGCCTTGCATTTGTGAGTGAGTTAATGCTTTTACTTATATAGGATTACACTATCTCAGGATGTTTTCAGGGGTTCTCTTTCTCCCTAGTTTCCTACCTGCCTGTCTGCCGTGTTGCACCCCCAGGAGATTTGTGGAGGTGTTATCGATCAACTTGTAGTGACTAGGCTGAGAAATGCCACACAGCTCCCCCAAAGTGAAAAGGAACAACAATAAGCAACAGTGTTCGTAGGTAGAATCTCTCCCTGCTCCAGGTGTCAAAGCATGGGATTTTAGGGCAGAGCATTTCCATGTATGCATCGATGCAAACGTAGAACCTGAAGTTTATGGCCAGTGTGTTTTAGCCTGTGGTTTCAGCTTCCTAGCTAAATTGGAAATCTTTTTCTTCTTCTGCTAATAGAGGAGAAGAAAAGAGTGGTTAAAATATTTTTAAAAAATTAAAGTAATAGGCGTTTGTAGAAATCAAACAGTGCAGACGTGCACTGTTCTCCCTCTCCCATGCCACACTCTCACTCTTCACAGGGGGTCTACGGTAACGGTTCATAAATATCCTTCTAGACTTATTCCAAGCATACACAAGCACATGAACGTATGGGCTTGTTAGTTTCTTTTTATCACAAAAATAGAATCATACAGTACATCATTCACAACTTGTTTTCCATTTATTTAAAGCTTTTTAAGGGATATCATTCCATGTCAGTACATATAGCTTAGCCTCATTCCTCTAAATCGCCACATAGTATTATATGATATGTGAAATAATTTGTTTAACCATCCCCCTTTTTAAAGATCATAATTCCTATTATTTCCAGTTTTGCTATTAAAAACAAAGCTTAAATGAATATCCTCCTACTCTGAGAGCTGGTAGACGTATTTTCATGGGGTGAATTTTTAAAAGTTAAATTCTGAGTGAAGGATACATGCATTTAAAATTGTGATAAATATTGTCAAAATCTCTTCCTAAAACATTATCTTGGTTGTTTGCTCCTACAGTAGTAGTAGTGTATAAGAAGCCTTGTTTTTGCCACGTTCTCACCATCTGGACATTGTCAATCTTCAAAAATGTTGTCAGTGCAACAGGTGAAGCAGGGCACCTTACTGTTTAAAGTTACATCTCTTTTACTATTAATGAGGCTGAACATATTTTCTTCTGTGAATTATTGGTTTATATCTTTTATTTATATGTCTTTTGGGCTATTATCTTTTTCTTATGGATATACAAAAGCATTTTATACATATATATTTATCGGCTAAACATACAAATCTTTCTTCCTAATCTATCAGTTGAAGTATGATTTAGCTAACCTCATTTAATTTTCCGAGCCCATTCTCTCGTGAGGATGTTACTGAGTAGTAAAATAACAAAAATGTTAAGCAGCAAGACCAAAAAGGAGGAGAAATAGTTATATAGATAATCCTTATATTATACCACAAATCTTTTAGTAAGCAAGTTGATTGTGTCTATCTACCTCCAAACCAGCTGGTCAGCTTTGTTAATTTAATAAAATATGAGATAATAATCTCAATGTCTCATAAGGTTTTTTACTTAACTATAATGAGAACTCTTGAAGTTGGAGGCATTGGTTTTCTCTCTATATTACCAGTGCTTAGCAGAGTGCCTGTTACGTAGCTGGCTCTCAATAATGATTAATGAAAAAGTAGAGTAAGAAGAAAACCAGGCAAACCAGAGGTCTTTTGTTAAAAACCATGGCAACTCATTTTTAAATGATGCTTAAACATTGGTAACTGATGTCATACTCATACGGCCCATATAATGCTTTAAGCCTACAATAATTCTTAGGTAGATGTATTTTCGCTATTTTTTTTGCCAGTTTTAAACAAGATTTTTTTCCCCCATGACTTGTGATATAAATTTGTAAATCATTTAAACATATCTGACTACTTTTCTACCAGGAACTCATATTAATGCTTGTAATTGCCATTTAAAACTATTACCTTTTAAATGCAAACATCCATGTGGAACTCAAGCCAACTTATTACCAAATGGACAGATCTCTTTTATTGACCTATTTTTTTCCTCTTGAGAAAACCCTTGGCATACAGAAATGATCATTCAAGTGCAGGAAATGTCACGAAAGCATTACCACACTAGAAAAAGCCTGCATTTTCCTTAGAAAGAAGGTGATTTTGTTATCCAAGTGTCCACTTTTAGTACCTTCCACCTCATGACTCCTGACATATCCTCAAAGGATGTTAGTGACAGTCCTTGAACCTCTAAATTATAGGTTGACTGCTCTTGCCTTTGTTTTAGAAAGGGCGGTAGCAAAAGCCTAGAGTAAGTCAGCTTGATTGATGAAAATTTGGAAAAATTGTTGGTCTAATGTTAACCACTTCAAAAATAAACTCAGCTAGGCATGACCATGCTCTTATCCTCATGGCATTTTTCTTAGTTCGTAAATGCCTGAAAAGTGTCATTCATTCATTATGTTCATCCAAAATCATTTACTGAGCATCTACTATATGCCAGAGGTGGGCGAGGTCCTGGGGGTTAAAGGCAATTAGGATGTAACACTGCTTTTCAGAGTCTCATAGTCTAAAGTAGTAGTTGCTTTACTATTTTCAGTAATGGAAAATAACATTTTCAAATCAATTCCAAGAACAGACATAGATACAGCTTAGGATATGGCTGGTTATTGCCTATCCATTGAAACAGGATAGTGCTGTATAGGAAGAACAGAAATCTGAAATTAGACTAAAGCATTGGAGTGGAGCAGGTATTTGGGGTACACGAATAGTTGCAGGTGCTGGGAGGAAATCCAGCCTAGGAGGCAAAAGTGATATCCAGAATCTCTGCCAGTAAGTAGGCAAACAGTCCTTTCTGAAGGGGATGACCCAGTGATCAATGAGAATATGTGGTGAGAGAGAATTCAGCATCAATAATCTCAGATGTCCAGGCAGGTAGATAGTTGGCATCCAAGAAGTTTGCCAGCAAATCTTGAAGTGACAAGGGATGATTTCAGAGCTGGATTGTAGGGGAGAGTTAATCTGGGGCAAGTGGAAACGGAAAAGAATGCAAAGAGTGTGGCATGTTTCTAGTTCTAAGAGCATTCTTAAGGTAGATACTTAGTCATAATAGAACAAGGCAGAAAGCTGGTTAAGTGAACTGGGGCATGCAGACTTCTAGGGGAAGCCCACAGCTCTGCTCTTTTCTCTTCTTGCACCCCTCCACAGGTCCCTGCACTCCCTGCTTCCATATCTATGTACATATTTTCCCCTTAGGGAGGAATGCTGTCAGGGATAGATCAAGTTCAAAGGCCCTCTTTAAGTCCTAGCACTAGAAGGTGCAACTTTCAAAAGGATTAAAAACAGAACATAGTTGGGTGTGGAATGTCTTGTTGCTTCCAGAATGATAAACCATGGGCTTGTTCAAAGTATGTGTGGTCATTTCTTTTTCTCTCTTCAAATGCTTCTCTTCTCCCACAGGCCTGGCAGTAACTCCTTGGGAATTGCTCTCCGAATTGCTCTTTCCACCTGCTGCCCGGTCAGCCGTGAGGAGGCACCTGTCTCTCCCGTCCTCCTGTACATCTCCTTCTGGGGTATGAGGACTCTGAATTTGGCATTTTCTCTCTTTGGAGGGACACAAGAGTCAAACAGTGGTGAAGAAGCTGCCTTTTTTCATATTTTGGTTCTCTGTTCTTCAGGTCAACTTGGCTTAAGGAAAAGAGCTCACTCAGAGAGTCCAGACTAAATCACTGTGTTCTTCACTGGGGTTTGAGTTTGGTGCCTCAGCTCATAAGATGCTTTGTTATCTCTTCCTTAGGGACCCGACCAAGAGAGAAGTCTGGTCAAACAGTATTCAGGTATTTCTGAGTCCTTAATCAGACACCATCATATTTTCACTCCTTAAATCTTTTCCACTCTTTCAAACAGGGCACATGGGAATTGGGCCTTGAAAACAAGTAGAAACTCAATTACTAAGGCTGGTGTAAAAGGCTAAGATCAGAGTATAGCTTGACGCTTTATACACATTATCACTAATCTTCACAGTCTGTCAGAGAGTTGTTTTTATCTCCACTTTACAGATGACAAAAGTAAGGCTCAAATTAGGGAACCTGTCAAAGGTGTGTGAAATTATAAATGGTAAAGCCAGAATTTAGGCTTTAGTTTGACTGATAGCAAAGCCTTTCAATCTACCATGCCACCAAAACCACTCTTGTGAACGTTACCAACAGCCTCCATGTTGCCAAATCCAGTGGATCTGGCTGTCCACATTTTGCTTAACTTCTCGGCAGCTTTGAACAGTTTACTACTCCCTTAAAATACTCTCTTATTAGCATTAATGATATCACACTCTTCTGGTTTTTCTCTTGCTTGCTGAATTTTCTTTCTAAGTCTATGCAGCTTTCTCTTCCTTCATCTGACTTCTAGATCATAAAAACTTCAGGCTAGGTTTTCTCTTTCTCAACTCTTTCCATAGGTAATCTCATCTAGTCTGATGGTCTTAAATAGCACCTATATTACTTTGGTGACTCAGAATCTCTTTGGCCTCACTCTAATATTTTCCCCAGTTTACTCTACTCCAGCCACTCTGGCTTCTTTGCTGATACTTAAACATACTAAGCATACTTCTGCCCCAGGGTCTTTGCACTTACTGTTCTCTCTGTCTGTGACACTTCCATCTATCAGATATTTGTTCTTCATTTCATTATTTCATTTCTTTGCTCCAATATCACCTTCTCAGAGAGGCCATCCCTGGCTTTGCTATATAAAATAACACTCACTCCAGGTACTCCTATTTTCCTTACACAGTTTTAGTTTTCTTCATAACATTTATCACCATCTAATGTATTGTGAGCTTCCTGAGGACCCGACTTTATCTGCTTTATTCCTTAGGGCAGAGCTTGACACATAGCAGGTGCTCAATAATACATTTTGAATGAAGAAGTTTATAAACTAATGAATAACTCATAAGTACTATTTACAACTGAGACTGCTGTCCTGGGCCCCAAAGTCTTGTAAACCCTGAAGGGTAGAAGTTAAGGTGACAGGCTGTGGGGTCTGACCACCTGGGCTTGGTTTCCAGTTCCACTATTCACTAGTTGTTTAACGCAGTTACTTACTCTCTCTGTGCCTTAATTTCCCATTTATAAAATAAGGATAATATTAATAGTATTTAGTTTATAAGTTCTTTTGAGGGGTAAATTATAATGCAAATGATACATGCAAACTGCTTAGAATAGTACCTTATACGTAATAAAAGTGCTCAACAGTTCTTAGCTATTATTATTGTTATTATAATAGCTAGCTACCTACTTGATCTACTTGATTGTCAAACAGACATCTCAAGTTTAGTATGTATAAAACAGAACTCTTTTTTTTTTTTTTGTGAGGAAGATTGGCACTGAGCTTACATTTGTTGCCAATCTTCCCCTTTTTGCTTGAGGAAGATTGGTGCTGAGCTAACGTTTGTGCCAGTCTTCTTCTGTTTTGCATGTGGGATGCTGCCACAGCATGGCTTGATGAGCAGTGTGTAGGTCTGTGCCCGGGATCGGAACCTGCAAACCTGGGGCTGCCAAAGCGGAGTATGTGAACTTTACTACACCATCAGGCTGGCCCCCAGAACTCTCGATTTTTCCCCCAGACTTGTCTCCCCTCCAGTCTTCACCATGTTAGTAAATGGCACCACCCTTTGCTCACAAAATGAGAGGAATCATCTTTGATTTCTCCCTTTCCTTATCCACTACATCAGCAAGTTTGTGGAGATTCTGCTTTCAAAGTATATCTGTATCTCTGCAACTCCATTGCTATCACTCTAATCCACGACACCCAGCTCTCGCCTTTTAACTATACCAATATCTCTAAACTTGTTTCTTTTTTCTCCTCCTCCTTCCTTCCAATCCATTATCACATGTAAGCCACAGCAATTTTTTGAGAAGACTCTCCTGCTCACGTCCTTCAGTGACTTTTCATTGCTTGTAGGATAAAGTCCAAACTCTTTACCCTGGCCTACAAGGCTCTGCCTGGTCTCAAACCCACCTACCTCTCCAGCATCATCTTGTCCCACTTTGCCCTTTGTCTACAGTACTTCAGCTGTGCTGGATGACTTTTTTCTTCCTTGAAACTATTTTCTGCTCTTTACTGACTCAGGGCTTCTGCATTGATTATTCCCTTTGCCTGGAATGCTGTTCCCTGAACTCTTTGAATAGTTGGTTTCTTTTTATTCTGCAGGTCTTAGCTCAAATATCACTTGTGCAGAGAAACCTTCCAACATATGCTGCTAAAATTTGAAGATTATATGTGCATAATTATATGATATTTTAACTTGAGTAGTTTGCTTTACTGAAACAAGCATTCTTTTTGTTGTTATTTTAAAAAAAATGTTTTAAAGATTGGCACCTGAGCTAACATCTGTTGCCAATCTTCTTTTTTTCCTTCTTATGCTTCTCCCCAAAGCCCATCGGTACATAGTTGTATATTCTAGTTGTAGGTCCTTCTGGTTGTGCTATGTGGGACGCCGCCTCAGCATGGCCTCATGAGTGGAGCCATGTCCGTGCCCTGGATCCAAACTGGCAAAACCTGGGGCCACTGAAGCAGAGTGGGTGAACTTAACCACTCGGCCGTGGGGCCGGCCCCAAAACAAGCGTTCTTATTGGTGACTTTAAAGCTTTACTTCTTTTCTCTGGACAGTCTTTCCTGTCAATAAGCTATTATATTGAACCCCATTATATAAAATTAATAAAATCAGGACTGCTTTGCTTGCATTGGGATGGGCTGAGGAGTGAGGAAGCAGATTCCCATCTCATCCTTTTTGTAGTTCCCTAGAGATACTGACTTTTAGGAGCCCAATTTGAAGACCAATAGTCTGTATAATCTACATATAAATTAAATGATTTTTGAATTAGAAAGATGACCACATAAGACCAAAATATCTGGTTAATGCAATGAACTCTCTAGCACAAGAGTTTCTTACTGTATTTTCTTATCATTTTATTATCTTACATTTGTCCCTACCACTACATTTTATCCCGTTTGAGGTCAGTAAATAGGTATCTTTGGATTCCTGGTTCCTAGCACCTAGCCTTGCATACAAAAGGCACTCAGTAGGTGATTATAGACTAAACGAATGCATAGGTAAAGACAAGACAAAGGTAAATTGTTTAACTTTGGCTTCATGCTCTTTCATAGCCTTTACTAAAACTCCATGTCATAACCTCATTTCACATTTTGTGCCAGTTAGCTATTCAAGCATGATACACTTATAGCGTGCCTCCTGAGTGCCCAGAAATGCTACGTGCTTTCCTGTGTCATGAGTTGTTTTTTTTTAAATTTAATTGCAAAAATCCTTGAAAGTAGATATTATCCTCACTTTTACATATGAAGAAAGTGAGGTTCATAGAGGTTAATTAATTACCACCTTGTTAAATGGAAAGGATAGGATTAAAACATAGTGCTTCTAACCTCAAAGTCCATTCTCTTTCCTTTAGATTATGAAAAATCCAAAACATAATTCCATGATCAGTATAGAAGAATCTTAAAGAACGATGTTAGTTTTGGAAGTAAAAATTTTAAAGGCACTAAAAAGGGCACAGATAATGTTAAAGGGAAAGTTGGATGACACCTGGCTTCTTCTCTCTCTTTATATGGATTATGTATAATTAATAAAGTGACATTAAGTTTTATTTCACTTAATTCTAGGCTTTGTTAGAGGTTCAAAGAGAGCGCTCCTTAAGCACCCTCATTCCACAATGTTGTTAGCAGTAAAAAGTGCCCTCATTTTACAAGTCAGGAAGCCTAGGCCCTCTGAAGTTGAGTGTTATCTAATTTTGCTTCTTTGGTTATTGATAAAGTTGAAAGGAGACCTTACTTAGCCATGATCAGAGTGAGGTGCATTGTGGGCAGTTTATAAAAACCAAATGGTCTGCTCTTCTTTCTGGTATCATGTCCAGCATCTGTTCACCTAGTGAGTAGTAAGTGTGAGGAGAGAAAAACAAATTTATATTTCTGTAAGGCAGTAATCCAGTAGATATTTAATCACTGAGAGGATTTTAAAATGCTGACAGTTCAGAAATGGGAATCTAATGCAGAAAACTAGTCTGACAAAAGATAACATTATCAATTTAAGCAGAGGTAGGCTCACTAAAATTTTCTATATATGATTTAAAATCACAGTTGGAACACTGAAATAATATTTATTAAAATAGCATTGGAGAGGGAAGCAGAGAGGAATAATAGAATATAGCAATTCAAATAATTGAAGATCCTTGGAGATCCTTTCCTTGAAAGGAAAGAGAACTATTGTAAGTTAATTCATCACTCTTTCAACAGATATGATTGAGTACCATCTCTATCTCTACCTCTATCACTATATATCTCTGTATCTGCATCTCTATATCTATATAAAAGGTTCACTATACTTACTAGGGAAATTAAACTGTGATTCATATAGTTCCTGCCAATATATTATCTATTTTAAGAGTCATGGCACAATTATAATTTATTCTTATGAACCTTGGGAGTAGGTAGCAAATGTTAACCCTTTTTCTTTTAACAAGTGAGAAAAGAGGAAATATTTAATGAACTCTACATTAAATAATCCATAATTCACAATGACATTAACAATAAAATTAAGATAAATAAAAACTATGAAGAAAAAAGAATAAAGGAAAACAAGTTGATTTTAAGGGGGAGACAGTGGATTCATAGTGAGGATGAGAGGGGGAAGGCGAAAGGCAAGGGGGCCTGGAGTGTCGTTTTGAGGTTTCAAGTCTAGATTACTGGGGCAAAGATGACCATCAAAAGGAGATTAGGGATCAGTGCTGGTTTTAGAAGGAGGGTGGTGGGATCAGTTTAGGCATGTTGATTCTGATGTAAAAGTGAGACACCCAAGTGGAAAGCTTCAGTTAGAGATACAGGATATAGTAGGACAGAAGTTAGTGATAGGAGAATTACACACACAGAAATGACATAGAAAGTACTGAGAGCAAATGCTGGAATGAATTTTAAGGAAAATCTTAATTTGGGATTTGGGTAGAAAGAGGACCATTAAAATAGGTAAAGGAGGTATTTTAAATATAACATTAAAATAGAAAGTATAAAACAGGCTTACAGGAAGAATCAATTAGAAGAGTTTAGGGTCACATAGGATAAAGGCAGAGGGCGTTTCACAGAGGAATTGGTGAAACATGGAGCAAGAGAGTGAACTAGTACTTCTGAAATGTAACAATTCAGATGGGAGGGCATCGAGTCATATTTGGAACCAGACGGACTTGCCACAACATTTACCAGTAAATGGCTTTAATCTTACCGGACTCTTTTTACTTATCTGTAAGGTGGTGATAATGTGGTATCTACTTGGGATTATTGTTGGCATTAGAGGTAATGTAAAGTATCTGTATATAATAAAACATAACCAATATATTTTTGACCTATAGAAAAGTTTTTAGACTAGTTTGACAACCTTGAAGATGAGGATAAAGTGCTTTTTTTTTTCAAAAAATAACAATTTAGCAGAAGAAACAAACTTGACAATTTGAAGAGAAATAATAGTAATTCCATAGGGAGAACACTGTGGTAGATACTTCCTTCTTCCTCCTTCCTAACAGAACCAGAGTTCTCTTCAGATGTGCTCCATGAAGCTCATGCTCCCAAGGGGAAGCTGACCTCACCCTCAGGCAGATTTGGGTTTGATTTGTTAAGGTCAGAGATTCCCAAATTTCTTGGTTCCCAGTGCCCTTACTATCTAAGTAATTTTTTTTCGTGATGTCTCTTGGCAGAGAGAAATATGTAACAGCTCCAAATACAACTCCTCAAACCTGGAATCAGATTATACGTTGCCACCCTCATTACCTCAACCCTACTGGTTTTTGTACAGTACTTGCTTTTTATAACGGGAGCTGCTGAAAACGCAGCTTCTCAAAGGTATGACATCACTGAAAGAAATTAGTGGGATCTAATGTTGAAATTGTGAATTACCTTAGCTAACAGGTTGTATAGTGTCCTACAGATGTTGAATATTACTGTATTCCCTTCAAAAATCTAAAATATATTGCAGCCCCCTTGTGAGTTTACTGTGGTACCCAAGAGTGCCCTTTCGTAGAGTTTTGGAAAATTCATGTCTAAGTGTAGTTCTACACTGTTTGCCAATGATTGGTTCAGGGGTAGGTATGTGGTTTAATTTGAGCAACTAAGGCAGGAAGAATTACTGTTTTAAAATGTAGATTTCATTATTATTCATGTATTGTGAAGCCAAGGGATCAGGAGATGGTTGCCGTTGAAAAGATAGTTTGATATTTCACAAGATACCAGGGGGAGGGGGTACACAATGCCATAGGGGACCACATGGGGGAAGCACCAGGTTCCGTCAGGAGGTAGAGGGAATGAGGGGAAAATGTGAGTAAGAGCCCTTATTGTGGTTTCTGTGGGAAGGAACAGGCAAAGCAGAGAAAGTTTAGGATTGGCTAGTTTGAATAATTTTGGCAGGCTCCGTGGCATAGTTCCTGTCCCTTAGCTCTCTGGTACCTGTTCCTGAGGTGGTTAGGACAGGGCGATAATGGCCCTGAGTGTGAGAGCTCAGCAGAAGAGGTGACTGGAGTCTTAGCTCTGGAGTGGGTGGTTTGCATATGAAAGGCATACTTGCAGGCCAAGTCATTTGCTATCTCCAGGAATTGGCTAGCCATCTCAGGGTCAGCAATGCCCCAGATGTCAAAGCATCAGAAACACATGGTTAACACAATGACAAGGCATCTGAATGCTTTTTCCTGGTGCTTCTGATACAGCCGTGATAGTGCTCCCCTGTCTCTCTCTTTGGAGATGTGAGGCTGGGAACTGATGCCACAGTCTTGCTACCACTCTGAGGGTGAACCCGAGTCAGGGAGGTGTGTGGACAGAAGAACATTGCAAAACAACAGAACGGAGTCGTTTGTATTAACTTTACCCTGACCCTTGTCCATCTTTGGACTTTCAGTTATATGAACCAAAACATTTTCTTATTGTTTAAGTCAATTTATTGTTGCTCTTTGTTCTTGTTTTTAGATTTCCTATTACTTTCAGCTGTGCTGTTCTAACATTTACAAAACCAGTGTGAAAACCCACAGGAACTATTTGGAAAGGATTAATTTTCTACAGGAAAGGAGACATTTTCCAAGTCTGCTTTTGATAATATTAAGATGTGTTACAGAGGTTTGCTGAGCGTTTGCCCTCATAGAATAAACGGAGAATACAAGGCTTTTGGTTGCATTTGCATTCAATAGATGGCTGAGTTTGTTGACCTAAGTGTAATATCCTTTTGCAAAAGTCATTCTGAAATCTCTAATCACTGCTGGATAGAAAAAGTCATGTAGCATTCCTATAATAATGTCTCATTTTCAATATTTCATACTAGGGTAATGGAAATTCATATGGAGATGAAAAATAACTTGCAGGTTTTTGGTGTAGGAAAACTGTTATTTTCTTGTGAAGAGTTGGCTACCGGGGGACAATCTGAATCAAATCCATTTGTTCAGTTTATACCATGTATATGGGGGAATAATAGTACTCCCCTCCCCCTAAGATGCAACAATTATACTAATAGCCCTATTAACACACGTGAGTAGCACACCTAGAGGGGTGTGTGTATGTGTGTGTGTGTGAGAATATGTATGTGTGTGAGAATATGTATGTGTGTGTACATGTAAACACTTTATTTTTAATGCCGGATATTTCTTATGTCAAATATGATTCTAATTTAATAAATATGGAAGTTTGATTTCTTAACAACTTATTTATAAAAGTTTTATTAAGTTAATACATGTATATGGTTTTTTAAAAATCAAATAATACCAAAAGTGATTATAAGGAAAAACAGTATGTTTCCTTACTCCCATTCACTTTCAGTCTCTGGGGTCAATAGCTTTAGCTCTTTCTTCCTGTGATTTCCATGTTTTTCTATATAATGTTTTTATTGTTGTGCATTTACTGATCAGTTTTGTTTGTATATATTGACTACTTTTTATGATTTGTATGTTTAACTCCCTTATACTTCCACCTCCCTTTCCACATCCTCTTAATGTAGTTCTATCACTATTTTTTGTTAAATCAATAATCTATGTTTACATCATGACAATGTAAATACTGTTTGTTAAGAGATGTACTATACTTGCAGTAAATAACTTCCCTTTTTCATTTGCCTAAATTTTTTACATATACTTATTTTTCCATACAGTCTATTATATCATTTATCCTATGATCTATTTATCAAGTCTGTATTTTTCCTGTGAACCTGACCTTGGAGAGCTCCTTCCTCCTGCTTGTATTGGACTTGTTTCTTTCTGGGCCTGCTATGCTATACTGCTGTCAAGCTGTGGGTTTTCTTTCCCACTTTCCTTGTTCAAACCATCATTTCCTGAATCCTATGCCTTCTGCTTTCTAGGTTTACTCTCTTGTTTTGCTAAAGCACATTCTTCTGTTGCTCTGCAAGAGAGGTTGCATGGTAGTTCTACCATGTTAAAGATATCCTTTTTTTCTTTTGGTGAGGAAGATTGGCCCTGAGCTAACATGTGTTGCCAGTCTTCCTCTGTTTTGTATATGGGATGCTGCCACAGCATGGGCTGATGAGCGGTGTGTAGATCTGCACCTGGGATCCAAACCTGTGAACCCCAGGCCTCTGAAGCAGAGCATGCGAACCCAACCACTATGTCACTGGGCCAGCCTCTATTAAAGATAGCTTTTATTCTGCTTTTGGGTTGGGTTTAGTTTGAAAAAAAATTTGAAGGCATTCCTCCATTTTCTTCTAGCATCCAGTGTGGTGAAGAAATCTAATGCCATTCTGGTTCTCTGATATTTTCCACTCCCTCCAAGTCTTACACATCCTTAAATTTCTCATTAATTTTCATTAATTATTTTTAATTTTATCCAGCTGTCCTCTTGATCATATCCTTTTCTGTGATGCATGCCACTCTTGATTTGTAGTAGCCATTTAACTGATCTCTCACCTTCTGTTACTGATTATTTTTACACAGTAGCAGACCTATTCTCTTAAAACTCAAGTCTTACCGTGTTACTCCTCTGTTCAAAACCCCTCATTGGCTTCCCATCTCAGAGTGAAAGACCTCATGTGATTTGGCCCTCCTTATTTCTTTCTACCTGCCTCCCCCTGCCTTGCTCCCTCCACTCTTGCCACACTGGCCTTTTTCCATTGTCACTTTTCAGTTGACTACCATTTTTAAAATTTGTCCAGTCCTTGTATGTTCAATCCTCCCTTTCTGTCTTTATTTTTCCCCACAGCACTTATCACCATCTCATATATTACATATCTACATATTTATTTTCAGTCTTCCTCCTACTGGAACTTAAATTCCACAATGGCAGAGATTTTGGTCTATTATTTCTTCCTTATTGTATACTCAACACCTAGAAGTGCGCTTGGCTTATCGTAGAAATGCAGTAAATATTTTTGATTCAATGAATACAAAGTTAAAACTAGTAACTATGAAGTGAAGGTAGAGCAGGCTACATGAACACCAGCACAGCTAGTGAGGAACGCTAACACGACGGAATGCAAAAACTGGGAAAATAGAAATAAATGGGGCAGCATAGTTTTGTTGTGTTGTGCTAACAAGCACAACTTTCATCATAAGAAACAACCTTTATTCCTGGACATTCTGAGAAAAATGTATCATGAGAACTTTTGTATGAGGGCATGGAATAAGTTTAATAATTACAACCTTGATATGTATTTTACAAAAAAGGTTTCCCTATTGCGATTATTATTCTTATTATTTTTTAAATCAGCCTTGTCTAATAAAAGCAATTCTTAGGAGGTCAAAGTGTTGTTGTCCCAGATAGGTAGTTTAATGTAAGGATAAAGTCTGAAGAATCTCAAAGGATAAATATTTGTCTACCCTTCAAAATGTCTTTCTCAAATATTAGCTGTCCTAGTCTAGCTTTGGGAAATAGACATCAGGTTAGGCATGAGTGAGGTCTCCAGTGAGAAATGAAGTGCAGGTGATCCCTGTTTGTAACTGAAAGGAGATCCAGGTCCTCTAGATCTGTGTGTGTGACCGAGACATTTGTGGAGGGAAAGGCTTTTGTATTTTGCTTCTGTTAGAGGGCCAGCGTAACTCTGTGTGGGAATGACCTTCTGTGGACAGGGCCACAATTTTTTTTTGTTTTTACAGAAAGCAATGTTTGATCTGAAAAAACCCACGCTGACACTTGGTTCAAGTCCCACAATGGCCAAGCCAGAGACACAAATTGGTATGCCATTGGTATGCAGATGGAGGTTGATTCTATGAAGAGATAACATTATTAAGGATGAAATTTTGGGGGTAAAAAGATGGCCAAAATGAGATAGTTGCAGAATATATATATATTGAAGTTATTGTAGGAGAAATGTGGAGCGTTTGGTTGCTTTTTGGCCACTTGGCTACCGAAATCCCCTCCTATGCTTGGGTAGTCTACTCTCTTATAGTACGGCAGGGTCTGGGACCACTGGTGAGTTGGTATTAGCAGTGGTAGCTACATCCAGGCCATAAGGTAACAGTGACCCTTGCTCTGTGAACAGCGTCCAGAAGGCTGAGTTGTTAGTGGTCGCATTGCAGGTTCTATTGTCTGTTCCCAGGGCCAGTGACAGAGGTGTCTTCTTAGGAGTAGCTTTCTAGTATGGTTTAGCTGTTATTTCTCTTTCATAGCTCACAAACATATTTCTAAACAATTTGCCAAAGTGATTTTACCAATTAATATTTCTGTGAGCATTGCAAGGAGAGTTGCAGCAGCTCTGCATCCTCACCAAAACTTGTTATTGTCTCTGATAATTCATTTTTAGTAAATTGTTTCTCTTTAAATCTGTCAAAATGTGTTTATTTGTTGGTTGGTTGGTTGAAACTAAGAACCATGTTTGATGCCAAAGGGGAGGCATATATGTACAGGATGAGGGAAATGTGAGCAGGAAGTATGAAGTGGGCAGGGAAGACCGAAAATAGAAGAAAGAAGTTAATAAGCATAAATAAAGACTGGGAGACGTGGGTAAAGAGTCTTGGAGTGACAATATGGGAGCAAGGACACAAGAGAAGCCATTGGAGAATTCGCTAAAATATAGAGGGAAAGTAAAAATAGAACATTTTCATACAGAAGCTTACAAAATTGTAAAATATGAAAACGTTCAGAGTAACAATTAAATTTAAGGTACATAAAATTTTACTTGAAATCCATTTGTTATCTATAAGTGGGACCCTGTATGTGAAGTTTAACCTTAGGTAAGCCCTTGCATTGATGATACATAGACTGATAAGCAAAGTGTACCTTTTCTTTTAAAATATATTTTTACACTACTTGGCTTTCACACGTAAAATTATGAACTCATTTAATTTTCCCAAATAGCCGTAACTCCAAGAGACACCCATTCTTTTCTCATGGTTTCTCTTTGAGGAGAAGGCAGACTTTTCCTTCTGGAGTTATTTGCTTTAGGATTTTATTAGTATCCTCCTTCAATATGATCTGTACTTTGCTTCCTATGGCTGCTGTAACAAACTTAGTGGCTAAAACAGCACAAATTTATTAACTCACAGTTATGGAGGTCAGAAGACTGACACAGGTCTCAGTGGTAAAGCCAAGATGATGGTAGGGCGAAGTTCCTTCTGGAGGCCCTAGGAGTGAGCCTGTTTTGTTGCCTTTTCAGCTTCTGAAGGCTGCCTACATTCCTTGGCTGGTGGCTCTCAATTCATCTTAAAGCCAGCAGCGTGGCATCTTCAAATGTCTCTCTAACTCTGACCTTCCTGCCTCCTCCCTGTTTCACTCATAAGGACCCTTGTGACCGCATTGGGCCTCCCCAGATAATCCCCCATCTTGAGGTCAGCTGATTAGCAACCTTAATTTCCCTTTGCTGTGTGACTTCATGTATTCACAGTTAGACATGCATTCTTTGTGTGGCTTTTATTCTGCCTACCACATTTAGAAGGGGTAAGAAATCAGTCTTAGTAGTGATTTTTATTTGCCTACTATAAAGATGTAATGGTCCTTTTCTTGCCAGTTCTTTTAAGGGCATTTCCTTTAATAACTGGAAAAGAAGAGATGATACAGTTGAATAAAGAATTCATGCTTTTGAAGCTTTTCTTCACAGGCTGATTCTTTGTGAAATTTCATGCAAATAGCCCAAAAGTAACATTTACCTACCGTGGTCACTAAAATCTGCATATACTCCTGGAAAGGGTTGCAAATTATGAACTTTCACAGTACTCTGTAGTCACCTGTTTTAGATATGCCTTCTTATACCTTAATTTACTTGGCTGTAATGATGCTGTTACTCATTGAAGGGAAAAATAAACATTGAAAATCCTGGGCAGGCACAAAGTGTGTTGTTGCACAGATCGCTAATAAAACTGATTTGCCTTTCAGCTTTGAAGGGATGTGTGCTGACATTGACCTTAATATTCAGCTCTTGGTGTCTGTTTTAAAAGCTAGTGATGCAATGAATTCTGGATTTTGGGTTAAATAGCACTAATTTTCATAGCTAATTTATTGGCTACCAAAGGTTTTCTACCAGGTTAAAGTGAAATAATTACCAAAAGTGATGTGAACTGCAGAATTCTATTTCCTTAGAAAACTCAATTTCTCTTTTTACTCATTTATTACTATTAACTTTCACTTTTATCTGATAGATTTTTTTAGAGATAATTACAATGAGATTCGACATAATATGGCTATCCATTTTCAGTTCTTGTTCTTAAAATTTATGTTTAGAATATACAATGACATCTGCATCCATGGGGATGAGATCATTTGTTCATGTTACAACTCCATAAAGATTAGATGTATGATTTTTCCTAAGATTGGTCACAATCATAGTAGATTAATTTTAGCAAACTGGAAAGAAAATAATATCAACACATTGAGTACTAGAAATTTGATATGCTAATTTAGAAAATTGTGTCAAGGATAAGGCATTTAAAATATACATCAGGGGCTGTCCTGGTGGCTTACTGGTTAAGTTTGTGCACGCTGCTTTGGTGGCCTGGAGTTTGCAGGTTTGGATTCCAGGTGCGGACCTACACACTGCTCATCAAGCCATGCTGTGGCAGCATCCCACATACAAAATAGAGGAAGATTGGCACAGATGTCAGCTCAGCAACAATCTTCCTCAAACCAAATAAAAAAGAAAATTGGCAACAGATGTTAGCTCAGGGACAATCTTCCTCACCAAAAGAAAAAAAAAGTATGTATAAATACATCAGTCAGATCTGAACTATTTTTAAAAAATGATTTGACCTATAGAAAGTATATTTGGTCTTCAAACTTTTGCTCTTCTCACATATACTTGTGCTATTATTTCTCTATTCTTTTACTTTCTATATCTCTCCAAATTTTTAGAGAAGTTATTATTGCATATCACCTTTCATTTATCCACAGATGGTAATATACTTAGTTTTGGATACTACATTTTTCACATAATATTATGTTGTGAACTTTTTTCTATGCCATTTAAAAAATATTTAAAATATAACTTTTAATATTTGAATAACCATTGCCTTTTTGTTGTAGTTATGCTGTTTCTAATTTTCAATATTATAAATAATACTGAAAAGGCATTTAAAACTTTGAATTTGTGTCAGAAATCAGACCTGGAAATCTATCATAGGTTTTGATACAATGGCCTCATTCTTATTATTTTTCAAATAGTCTTTCATAGTTTTGCTTTGAACCAATTATTATTGAGAAGAATGTTAGATTACCAAATACCAAGATTTAGTTTTTCTCCATTAAACATTAAAAAAAGATTCCAAGCTTTAGTGGATTGTAGTCAGAAAACGCGAAGTGTGCAGTTTTTGCTTTTTGAAATTGATTGGGGGGAGCCTTCTTTGAAGCTATATTTATCTAGTTATCAAAGTCAGGAATGAAGTAAGATCTTTGAAATCCTCTGAAAGTGAGATGAATTTTATTAAATCTTTTGAAGCCTCATCTGTTGCTCTTTTCCTCCCCCACCACATGTCTAGTTGATATAAATCTAGAGGTTTCGTTACAATTTATCATTATTAATTTATGTAGTTTTCATTATGTTTAAGAATTTTTTTACATTTCCATTTAAAGGAAATTTCTGGATTATCAGACAATTTTTATTTATACTTGTAATTCAAGAGTTTACCGGGAATATTTGCGTGTAGAATACCTTTCTTTGATTTTATTTAAATCTGGTGAGCTACATCTATTTGTGTATTTGTTTTTACAATTCAGAAAAGTTTTCATTAATTATATTTTTGATGTTGCTTCTGTTTGTTTTGCTTATTTCAAGGAATATCTGTAATTATTATGTTGGATGCCAATTTTTTATTCATAGTTGTATAGCTTTAATGCCTTCCCTTTTTCTCTATATTTTTGATGAAACTTTTCAGTTTTGCCCTATGCATTTCCTTTCTAGGTTTTTGCAGTGTCTATTCTTCCATTATTGCTTTCAACAGAGATATTGATCCTGTGTTGTACTCTTAGGTTTCTTTTAATTCTCCCTTGTTTTACTCGTCTCTTTTTCAATTTCATCTAGGTTAGTGCTCTCTTAGGGCTTTCTGCTCCCTTGTTACAGTGCTTCTTCTTGTGTTATAGTGCAGATGCCAAACCATTTTCAAAGATTAATTTCTGTTCTTATTGTATGTTCTATTCTTGAAGCCTTGGAATCCCTTGACAGAATCCTATCTCTCCTGCCTCTCTGTCCACATTTCTGAGAAGTCTGTTTCCTTTCCTGGCTTATGCATTCAGTATTGAGCACCTACCATGTGCTGACATCATGAGAAGTGCTTCAGATACAATGGTTAGCAAAAGCTCTGCTCTCAAGGGGCTCGTCTCATTGAGGATAAGACATTGTTTGAATGAGATGTCAACAATTGTAAATTTGCACCAATGATAATGTTATAAAGAAAAAGTACACAGAAACTGTGATAGCTCATAAAAGGGGATTTTTAGCTACTATTCTACTTTAATATAAAAGATGATATTTCTCAGATCCCTGTTCCTGCCCCTCTTCTTATGCTATACATTCTTCTTGGAAGCATGGTTTTAACTACTTTTATATTTCAAATCTGAGTGTAGGTGAGTCATGTCTAGGAGCCAGAGGGTAAACCCCATCCCTGAGCTCAGTGTGTCTCCAAACTCTGACCTGTGTATTCTCTGCTTGCTAGGCACTGCCCCTAGGTGTCTCACAGACACTAAAATTCAATATGGTCAAAACTGGGTGCATAATCTCTCTTTCTTCACTACAAAACTACTTTTCTTTTTATATTCCATGTTCTTTAAGGATACTACCACCCACCCAGAGCCAAAGCTATAAATCTGGCATTATCCTTGATTCTTTGTTCTTCCTCACCTCCTCTAACCAATGGGCCCTTTGGTGAATGCCTATCACCTAGAGTCTAAAGAAGAGAGTTACTGAATGCGATAGAGGCCAGTCACCTTGTAGTTGCTGCCCACTTCTTCAGTCTCATCTCTGGTTGCCCCACTACTTTTTCTCTAGAAATTATTGTAGCCACTCTAATCTCTTGACGTTTCCCAAATGTTACTCTCTCTCTTTTTTCAGATGTCTTTCCAAAAGTTTCCCCTCCTACAGCATGTGTGTCATCTGAAATATCACTGATAATGTGATACTTAAGAGTGTCTACTCTGGAGTCAGAAAAGCCTGAGATCAAGTCTCAGCTCCATTGTATACTAGTGATGGGCTAATGTTAATTAATCACACTGTTCCTCAATTTTTAACTTGTAAAAGTACCTATATATAGGGTGTTAAGAGGATTAAGTGTGGTAAACACAGTACTTTCACCTACCTTACTGGTGTTATTATTATTTAGAACTAGATTAAAGTATTTCTGTCTCTATACATACTTTTCTGATATTTTCTGGAGAAATTGATAATTTTTCCCCTGGTACCTTTCCTATACTATGTGAATACCTATATGTACATACTCTATTTATTGCATTTGTTTATTTACATGTTTCTCTGTTTTTCTGACTACCCTGAGATAACCTTGAAGACAAGGGATGTTTTTGAAAATTTATATATATTCTAAGTGCCAACAGTGCTTAGTACATAGTGAGAATATAATAAATATTTGTTCAGAGTAAAAAAACAGCTTAAAAACACTACTGATATTCTGAAATGAGTACATATTATGCCCTGTTTCTGGTATCTCTGATTTAGCAGGGAGATTGCCCTGAGAAGTTTGATAGTTTGAGCATTGACTCAGGAGGTCTGGAAATCTTCAACTTCAGGTTTACAGGCAGCTTTTCAGAACTTCTATGCGCAGTCTTTAAAGGAAGTGTGAGGTCTATATTTTATTGCAGGTGTGATTGACAATAACATTGAATACTTTGAATAATGTAGAACTATATTACAACATGTAGACTGATAAGAAAGTTTTAATTAACCTGCAATAAAGAAATATATTTTTTATAGGAAAGGGAGGGTTTTTTTTTTTTAAATCACTATATTCTCTGATCAGTGATAGAGATGAATTCTGCCTCCTATCCTTGGTGACTAACACCATCCTTGCAAGTTCATGAAACACAAATGAAGATTTCTTTTTTTTGTTCAACATTATCATCAGTTACTTTGGTGGACATTTATGACATGCCCATCAAATTTGCAGATAACATAAACCTGGGAAGAATAGTGAATATGCCAAAATCCAAAAAGACTAAGAGCTTAACAGGATTGAATATAACATTCTAATATTTGCTAGGGTAACATGTAATGTTTTAACTAGGTACACAAACAAATTGTACAAATGCACACAGAGCTCTATCTTAAATTTTAAATACAGTGTCTATCTATCTAACTATGAATTTTGGTTTGTTGTAGACTAAACTTTTATCCAGAGAATAATGATCCTGAAAAGTTCTCAGCTTGTTTTGACCTAGATGAAAATGAAAATGGCTCCCTGACTTGGCAAGTGGTGGTGGTGGCAGGCAGTGGTTGACACTGGGTTTGTGAAGGGTGGGTGCTGAAGAGTGGAGTGAGATAGGTTTATATGGAATATCCATTTTCTTTTGAGAAGAACATATTTCTGAATAAATTATTTTTGCATCCCCCATGTGATAAGAAGGAGGCTTGCCTGTATCTGGTTGGGTGGGGGCAATTCGTAGATAAAAGAGAGATTAATTGATCGAGTTCTCTCATTCTTTAAGAGTTCATTATGTGCCTATGTGGCTAGAGACTAGGGGACAAAGTAGAATATGCTTTCTGCCACAGGAATTTGTATTGATATAAACCCATTATAACAGACAGAAACATCAAAGCAGTTAAATGATAGATTTGATAGACAGAAAAGACTGAATCAATACAACTAATGTTAACTATTGATTTAATATTGATGTAGAAAGAAAACTGAATCAAAGATCATAAGCCTTAAAGTCTAACTTTGCTGTTAGTCTCCTTTGTGACTTGGTATTTCTGGGTCTGTTGGATGAGAACTAACTTTCATGTCCCTTATTTCTAAAACATTTAGTTACTTTATTAAAATTTTAAGTCTGTCAGACCATTGATTGCCAAGCAACCCTTTGTCCAAACAGCTGATCTAATTTAGAACTGACCACCAAAATAATTCCATGGGATTGATTTTCTGGCTTATTAAGCATGGGTCAGATAGGCTCTTTTAGGCACAAGCAATAAGTGTTGAATTGGCACTCACAATACAGATGATTGTTCCGTCCACCTGAAAATCAAGTTATTGAGTATTATAATTTTACCTGGTTCCCTAATATTCAATGTCAAGATTTAAACAGACAGGGTCTTTTGAAAGAACATATTGAAAAAACAAAGACAGTTCAATGAAGTAATAAGCAAGAAATTAGATAGCCTAGTTACACAAAAGAATAAAGGAAGAATGGTATATCATTCAGCCATACAAAACGAGGAAATCCTACCATAGGCGACAACATGGATGGACCTTGAAGACATTATGCTAAGTGAAATAAATCAGATAGAGAAAGACAAATACTGTACGATCTCACTTATCTGTGGAATCTAAAACAAACGAACAGACAAACTGATAGAAAAAGAGATCAGACTTGTGGTTACCAGAGGTGGAGGGTGAGAGGAGGTGAAATTGGAGGAAAGTGGCCAAAAGGTAAAAACTTCCAGTTATAAATAAATACTAGGGATGTAATGTACAACATGATAACTATAGCTAACACTGCTGTATGATATATAGAAAAGTTGTTAAGAGAGTAAATCTGATTAGTTCTCATCACAAGGAGAAAATTTTTTTCCTTTTTTCTTTCTTTTTATTATATCTATCTGAGAAGAAGGATGTTAGCTGAACCTGTTGTGGTAATCATTTCACAATATATGTAAAGCAAACCATCATGCCAAATGTCTTAAATTTATACAGTGATATATGTCAATTATTTCTCGATAAAACTGGGGGGGAGGAGAATAAAGGAGAGAAAACGTTGCAAACTAGATGCATAGGTAGAAAATCTGTATTTTGAGGGTTTCAAAGAGGCGTTCTGAAATATGAAATAATTTCTTTGTTTATTCATTCAACAAATATTAAGTGCCTAGTACAGAATTTACAATCTAGTGGAGATATGCACACATAACTAAGTAATTTCAGTTGGTTGATAAGGGGAAGAACAAAGAAGTACAAGAAGAGAGAATGGTGACTGAATCCAGACATGGGCACCAGGACAGGTGTCCCAGAAGACTCAATGTCTAAAATGTCTCTATTGTTTACAATAGAGAGTTGGGGGGGCAGATGGGAAAGGAGAGTGTTATTAACAGGGGCATAGCATGTGCAGCTGCTCAGAGGTGAGGGCATCCATGGTTTGTTTGAGATGTATAGTGTTCAGAACTTAGATACTTTTTTAAAAAGCAAGAATATAATGGAGTAATTTTTAATTTTATTTAGTTATTTGTTTATTTTTCCAGCTTTACTGAAGTATGATTGACAAATAAAAATTATATATATTTAGGTTGTACAATGTGATGTCTTGATTTATGTATACGTTATGGTGATACCACAACCAAACTGATAAACATATCCATCACCTTTTGTGTATGTGTGTGGTGAGGACACTTGAGATCAACTCTCTTAGCAAATTTCAGCTATAAAAGGCATTATTATTTACTGTGGTCACTATGCCATACATCAGATCTCCAGAACTTACTCATTTTGTAACTGAAAGTTTGTACCCTTTAACCATTATCTACCCTCCTCCCTCTCCCCTCTAGCCTCTGGTAACCACTATTCTACTCTCTGTTACTATGAACTGAACTCTTTTTTTAGATTCCACATGTAAGTGAGATCATGCAGTATTTGTCTTTCTGTGTCTGGCTTTTTTCGCCTAGCATAGCGTTCTCCAGTTTCATCCATTTAGTTGCAAATGGCAGGATTTCTTTCTTTTTTTAATTGAGATATAATTTACATACAAATGCTATATTAGTTTCAGATATACAACATAATGATTCAGTATTTGTATGTATTGTGAAATGATCACCACAATAGTTTAGTTAACATCCAACACACAGTTACAATTTTTTTTTCTTGTGATGAGAACTTCTAAGATTTACGCTCTTAGCAACTTTCAAATATACAATACAGTATTATTAACTATCGTCACCCTGCTGTACAATACATGCCATGACTTATTTATTTTATAACTGGAAGTTTGTACCTTTTGACTCCCTTCACCCGTTTCACCCACCTCCCAGCCCCCACCTCTGGCAGCCACCCATCTATTCTCTGCATCTGTAAGTTCATTGTTTTTGTTTGTTCGTTTTTTTAGATTACACGTAGAAGTAAGATGATACGGTGTTTGTCTTTCTTTGTCTGGTTAACATAATGCCCTTGAGGTCCATGCATGTTTTCACAAATGGCAAGATTTCCTTCTTTTTAATGTCTGAATAATATTCCAATGTGTGTGTGTGTGTGTGTGTGTATACACATTGCATTTTCTTTATCTATTTATCTGCCAATGGACATTTGTTTCCACATTTGGGATAGTGATTTTATATCCTTTGGCTATATAGCCAGAAGTGGGAATTGCTGGATCATATGGTAGCTCTGTTTTTAATTTTTTGAGAGCCCACCATACTGTTTTCAATAATGGCTGTACCAATTTGTATTCCCACTAACAGTGCACAGCGTTTCCTTTTCTCCACACGCTCACCAACACTTGTTGTCTCTTATGTTTTTGATAATAGCCATCCCAACAGGTGTAAGGTGATATCTCATTGTGGTTTTAGTTTGGATTTTCTTGGTGATTAGTGATGTTGAACATCTTTTCATATACCTGTTGGCCATTTGTGTGTCTTCTTTGGGAAAATGTTTGTTAGGATTCTTTGCCTGTTTTTAAAATTGGGTTGTTTTTTGCTATTGAGTTGTATGAGTTCTGTATATAATTTTGGATATTAACCCCTTATCAGATATATTGCTTGCCAATATTTTCTGCCATTCTGTAGGTTGTCTTTTTGTTTTGTTGATTGTTTTCTTCTCTGTGTAGAAGCTTTTAAGTTTGATATAGTCCCACTTGTTTATGTGGGCATTTTTGCCTGTGTTTTTGGTGTCATAGCCAGTAAACCGTGGTGAAGACCAATGTCAAGGAGGTTTTCCCCTGTTTTCTTCTAGGAATTTTAGAGTTTCAGGTCTTACATTAAGTCCTTAATCCATTTTGAGTTAATCTTTATGTATGGTATAAGATAAGGATTCAATTACATTCTTTTGCATGGGGATATCCAGTTTTCCTAACACAATTTATTGAAGAGACTATCCTTTCCCCACTGTATATTCTTGGCATCCCTGTCAAAGATTGACCATATATGTGTAGGTTTATTTCTGGGTTCCTAGTCCTGTTCTAGTGGTCTATATATCTGTTTTTATGCCAGTACCATACTATTTTGATACTATAGCTTTGTAATATAGTTTAAAATCAGAAAGAGTGATGTCTCCAACTTTGTTCTCCTTTCTCAAGATTTCTTTGGCTATTTGGAGTCTCTTGTGGTTCCAGATGCATTTTAGGTTATTTTTTCTATTTCTGAGAAAAATGCCAGTGGAATTTTGATAGGGATTACATTGACTCTCGTGATCATTTTGGATAGTATGGACATTTTAACAATATTAATTCTTCCAATGCATGAACACAGGATATCTTTCCATTTATTTTTGTCTTCTTCAATTTCTTTAATCAGTGTTTTATAGTTTTCAGTGTAAAGATCTTTAACCTCCTTGGTTAAATTTATCCCTAAGTATTTTATTGTTTTTGATGCTATTCTAAATGGGATTATTTCTTAATTTTTTTTGCATAATTCATTGTTAGTGTATAAAAACACAAGTTATTTTTTATGTTGATTGTATACCCTGCAACATTACTGAATTCATTTACTGGTTTTAACAGTTTTTTTGGTGGAGTCTTTAGGGAGGTGTGAATATAAATATATATATATATTCATATCATCTGCAAACAGAGACAGTTTTACTTCCTCCTTTCTGATTTGAATGTCTTTCATTTCTTTTCTTCCATAATTGCTCTGACCAGGACTTCCGGTACTGTGCTGAATATAAATGACAAGAGTGGGACACCCTTGTCTTGTCCCTGATCTTCGTGGAAAAACTGTCAACTTTTCAGCATTTTCAGAATATGTTGTTAGCTGTTAGCTTGTTGTATATGGCCTTTATTATGTTGAGATATATTTTTTGTAAACCTAATTTGTTGAGAGTTTTATCATGAAAGGATGTCGAAGTTTTTCAAATGCTTTTTCTGCATCTATTGAGATGATCATAAGATTTTTAACTTTCATTTTATTAATGTGATGTATCACATTAATTGATTTGCATATGTTGAACCATCCTTGCATCCCAGGGATAAATCCCACTTGTTCGTAGTATTAATCCTTTTATACACCGTACTATTAAATTTGCTGTTAAATTTGGTTTGCTAGTATTTTGTTGAGAATTTTTGCATCTGTGTTCATAAGGGATATTGGCCTGTAATTTTCCTTTTTTGTAGTGTCCTTCTCTGGGTCTGCTATTTGGGTAATTTTGGCCTGTAAAATGTGTTTGGAAGCATTCCCTCCTCTTCAATTTTTTGGAATAGTTTGAGAAAGATTGGTGTTATTGTTTGTTAAATGTTTGGTAAAATCATCAGTGAAGCCACCTGGTCCTGGACTTTAGTTTTTTGAGACATTCTTGTTTACTGATTAAATATCTTTATTCATTATTGGCCTGTTAAGATTTTCTATTTCTTCCTGATTCAGGCTTGGCAGGTTGTATGTTTCTAGGAATTTATCCATTTCTTCTAGGTTATCTAATTTGTTGGTGTATAGCTGTCCATAGTAGTTTCTTATGATCCTTTGTATTTCTGTGGTGTCAGATAATACAATGAAATAATAATCAATGCAAGTATTCTACCATAGTAAGAGAGATTACGTATTTTCCCAAGGACTCTGATGTAGTAAATGGTTGAGTTAGAATTTGTATCTGGCTCTATATGATTCCAACACCTGTTCTCTTTTCACTTGATTCACTGCCTCTCTTACTATTTATGACAAGACTCTTTTCAAAGTGTGCCTTGATGAGCAAGCACATTCTGCTTAGATATAAAGTGACCTAGAAATAGAAATTTACTGTGGGTGAGTGATAATGTAGCTTTCATTCATTTTGTAACCAGAAAATGTTTTGCTAGGCGAAAAAAGGTGAATGGGCAAGTCGATGATTTAAACTCCCAAAATCGTTAACTAAAAACAGAGTCCTCAGGTACCGGTGATATGTTTCTTCTCTTTAGACCTGTTTTGTCCGCTGTCTCATTGTTTGGGAAGGGTTGGGCCTGATGAACAGATGAGTAAACTCTGCTTGGGCAGCTATTGAACAGGAGTTTTTACCTGGAAAAACCTGGTAACTTAATTACTCAAGTGTGACTATTTTTCTTCCCTTGTCTTCCCTGTCTTCATATTGTCATTATGTACAGATTTGTACTTATAAATAAAATATTTTATTTCCCTTTAAAATTTTATTTTCCTTTAAATATTTTATTTGCCTTTAAAGTGTCTTCAAATAGATGTTCAAAATGAAATCTTTTAACAAAATCTTTGAGTTCTTGACTTTTATATTTGTACAGGTTTTGTTTAATAGTAAGAAGGTTATCTACTAAACACTGTGACTCTGGTAGGGTATGGGAGACAGATACATAGGATTGTCTTTTGTTTTTAAATACTGTACGTGCTTATACATTCAGAGTAAAGCACCCTTTTAAAACTCTCTTTAAATGGAGACTGTACGTATAATACTCGTTATGGACTGAAAGTTTTGTGTCCCCCTCAAATTCATTTGTTGAAGCCCTAAGCCCCAGTGTGATGCTACAGATGGAGCCTTTGGGAGGTAATTAGCATTTGATTAGGTTATGAGGGTGGGGCCCTCATGATGGGATGAGTGCCCTTAGACAAAGAGACACGAGGGAGCTTGTTTTCTCTCTCCTTGAGTGCCCACAAAGGTGACGTCCTATGAGCACAAAGGGAGATGGTGACTGCCTACAAGCCAAGAGAAGAGGTCTCAGAATGAAACGTCTCGCTGGCATCTTGATCTTGGACGTTCCAGTCTCCAGAACTGTGAGAAATAAATTTCTATTGTTTAAGGAACCTAGTTTATGGGATTTGGTTATGACAGCACAAACTGATTAATACAATACTGTAGCACAGATCTTGTGAGAGGGAAGCTTAATATCTAAGCCTTGGAGACACTCATCTCTTTTAAATACCTACATTTATATTAAAAATTGTTATTTCTCACATCTAAGAAAGACTGTAACAGATTCATTGTACTATATAGATTAGACATTACCAAATTCATTACCTATCTGAATAATAATTGCCAGTCTTTCTCCCCATTATCTATCTGATTTCTTTACCAACCTTTCTTTCCCTTCCTGACTTTGTATTCATAATGAGAAATGTTGGTAATAATAGCTTTAATAATGGTAACACTGTCTTGAATTTTTATAGCAGATTTCCTCTGAGAGGTTTAAGTGATCCAGATGAATTGTGTAGTTTTCACTGGCAACTTTCCAATGAGTTAGAGTGTTGGAATGAATGCTACCTCAGCTTCACAGCTATGGCTGTCATCCCTTCATTATGACTATTTGCTTCTATCTTACATGAATCTACTCTTTTCCTCGCCCTATCTCAGTCACAGGAGCCTATTATTCTCTTAAGCATGTGTGGGATAGTGTGTGTGTGTATTGCTTTCCACACCCCCTCCTTCTACCCTATGCATGTCTGAGGGATTAGCAATGCTCTCGACTAAAGAATATAAAATGGAAATGAAATGCAAGAAACTTGCCAGAAGCAACACTTAACAGAAGTGTCAATTCTGTTTATCATAAATGTGACTATTTTAACCTTAGCTAATGGCAAATGGCAATTTTCACATCTAGGGAAGAATAATCAAGAATAGGATTCACTAAAATCTAACTTATAAAATATTCAATTGTGGAGTAAGTTGGATAAGAACGCTGAAGCAGGCAGTAAAAGCTGGGAGATACAGGATAACACTTCTTGCATGCTAAGAACATTTGATTAAATTACATCTCTTAGTGGTTTTCTTGTTAATGCCTAGTCACTGGTGTCGGTGCTGCTTGTGCATTTATGAGTCTTGGGGATTATATTGGAGTAATATAGACAGAGAAAGAAGAGGAACTCGTGGACACAGACATTATTTTTCTTCCTTGTGATCCTTGTTCTAATAATAATTTTTAGTTCTTACATGTAAAAACGTATCTAAAAGTAGAAGAGACACTCAATTCAATCATATTTTTAAATTTCAAAATCCTAAAAGTTATACTGGAAAAATAGTACACAAAACAAAATATGAAATCATGAAAATGGTTATATTTTAGTCAAACTCATGAAAAATTTGTAATATGATTAAGAAATAGCATTAAAGTAATTTATTGTTATGAAATAAATGTTTAAATATCTATATTTAATTCACTTATAAACTGTTCGATAGTTTTGATGGAGTGAAAGATGGATTTAACTTTTCCTTTGATGTCTTAGCAGCTACATACTCTTCATTTTTGTAACAACATTTTCATTTAAATATGCTGCAGTTTTTTGTAGTTAAGGTATAGAATAGAACTTTTTAAAATGCTGAACATTTAGGTTACTCTATAGATTTTCAGAAATAAACATACTTTAAAAGTTATACTATATATTATTCAGAATATATTAATATAATATAATATAATATTACATATGTATATGTTTCTTCTAGGGAATGAAGCCCTGGAATCAATGAAAAGTATGTGGCATATGTGCCCTGAGATTCTAAAATTAATTGGTTGAAATACTCTAACTTATCTACGTATACAAACCAATGGAACCTTTATGACCAACCACTTTGTTTTGAGTGGTGTTAATTCCTTTGTTGTATCTCTCTGATAATGCCTCAATTCAACCTATGTGATGGTCAGTTTACTATGTCAACCTGGCTAGGCTGTAGCCCCCCGTTATTTAATCAAACTCTAATTTAGGTGTTGTTGTGAAAGTATTTTGCAGATGTGATTAAAATTCATAATCAATTGACTTTAAATATGAGAGATTATCCTAGATAATCGTATTGGTCTGATTCAATCAACTGAAAGGCCTTAAGAGCAGAACTGAGGTTTTCTGGAAAAAGAAGAAATTCTGCTTGCATATAGCAGCATCAGCTCATGCCTTAGAGTTTCCAGCCTGCCCTATAGATTTCAGCCTTGCCAAGTCATCCCCCCCAAATCCTATAAACTAATTTCTTGTGATAAATCCCTTAATGTACATCTCCTACTTCTTCTGTTTCTCTGGTTGAACCTTGACTGATACAACCTATAATGGTCAAGTTTGACCTCCAACTACCTTTCTTCCAACAGTTTCACCCAAACCATCCTTTATAAATCACTATAAAGAATTACTGAGTTGTTGCTTAGAGAGTTACAACAGCAACCCCATCATTTTAATATAAAGTATCCATAAATTGTCCTTGCTTTACACCATCATTTACTTGATGTGACATTGCAACTTGCAGCTTGTTTTGCTTCTACTGACCAAGACAACCCTAATATTCCCCTCAGTTTGCCTAACCTTGAGCCAGATTTCTTCCTATTGGCTCCTGATCTCCCTTTTCTTAGAACGTTTACTTTAGAAAACTTGCAATTGTAAATTCTTTCTTTGTGCCTTTGAGATGTAAATCTTCTCCCAGACTCTTGCCAGTTTTAGAGCCCAGGAGTGTCTTTTTCAAGGAGCCATCTCTTTCCAAAGTAATCATCAAGGAAGATGGAGCCCCTATCTGCAAGTCTCTAGGGAAAAATAGGACCCTAACTTTTATAATCAGTTAGCACACACAGATAGCCTAATCACATACAACCTCCCCACAAACGTCCTCCAGTACTTTTCCACTAGCTCATCCCACTGCTTAAAAATTCTCCCGCCTTTTGTTTTAGAGGAGTAGATTTCAGTCTCTTTCCCCTATTGCAATAGTCTTGACCTCTATTGCAACACACTTAAATAAAGTCTTCCTTGTCTGTTTAACTCTGTCTAGTGCAATTTTTCTTTGACAATACATAGAATTGTAAGATTAGAGTGTGCACTTCTTAACTATTTGATAACTTTGGGAAGTATGAATTCATTTAAATAAGTGTTTGTATCATGATTATATTGACTTTGGCATAAATATCAGTATTACAACAGTATATCCTATTTATCAATATGTATTTTAAGAATTGTATACAATATTTTGCATATATAAAAACTATAAATTATTACAAGATAACTTCTAAATTAGTGAGGATCAGAAGTGGCTTATGTAATTCTGTCACCACTGTGATAATTTAGGTAGATGTTGACTTGCTAATTGTCAGCATCATTTCCTTCTGTCCTTTTCAGCCCTCTCTTTCTTTTTCCTTTCCCTCTCAAACCCTGTCCTGAAGACCAAGAACACAAGAAAATAGTGGCCATTAGTATTTTTGTGACTGCGGTGTTTTTGTTGCCATTGCAAACAGAAAACACTTGATTGCAAAGTTCTAACCTGAGTCCAGTTGCTCTTCAGCTGTTGAAAACAGAATTTAAATTAGAGATGGTGAAAAGCCATAGAGACGGGTTCTGTTTGGATTTCTTGTGTTTGAGAAACTCCTAAAAAATCCCCCATCTCCTTCAAGCCTCCACAGAATATAATCATTTCCCCGAAATCACAAGGATTTCTACTTTGTGGCCATTATTAATTATTAAGTTAACCAAATCAGAGTGGTCAGTGATCAAAATATAATCAGAGTTCGAAGGAAATGTGTGGAGGACCCCAGGCCAGAACCTGTATTTTAGAGGCAAAGCATGCCAAACAGACACAAAGAGCTTCTTTTTACCATACGTTTATCTTAAATTTTAAGAGCACTGTCTTCTTGAAGCATGGGATTATAGGTTAGTTATCATATTATGGACATTGTTTATGTTGGAACTTAACAAATAATAAATATTGA
Organism: Equus caballus; assembly: GCF_041296265.1. Classification (NCBI taxonomy): domain Eukaryota; kingdom Metazoa; phylum Chordata; class Mammalia; order Perissodactyla; family Equidae; genus Equus; species Equus caballus. Next base: position 75,060,343 of record NC_091687.1, read on the forward strand.
CAATGATCTATGTTTAAGATTTTGTATATATAGGGTGTTATTTTGAATACCTCACGTAAAAAGAAATTCTCACAAATTCTTACCAATTTCTTTTGCATGATATATTGCAATCTTATTCGAATGTGATTCTAGGAAAGTAAAATACAGAGTACTCTGTTTGCATTCTCCCAAAGGGAGTTAATATAAATATCACCCCCCATCTAACAATAGAGCCTTAAATTAAAAAAATACTGTGTAACAACGTGCTGGCGTTCATTCCTAATAAAGAGACATTCAGGTGTTCAAATTGAAGATATTCTAAAAGCAGAAATCCTACATTTGTTTTGAGTTAAAATGAATTACACTTTATTATGAAGATCTCTGCTTTTCATTAATTTAAAGTTTGATCTCTAGTTATGTCAAGATAAATGATAAATCACTCTCAAAATATCTAACAGTATGTTTGCAGGAGGTATATGTAAAAATGAGTAGAACAATTTTTAAATATTAAGCAAAAATTTGACTAGGAAAATATCTGATTATCTGCCTAAGCATTTTATGTAAAAGCACAAAGAGATAAAAAGTTTAACAAGAGAAACAAAAAAAGACCCCAAATTTAGCTTAAGAAGCAAACATTGGGGCTGGGCCCGTGGCACAGTGGTTAAGTCCACATGTTCTGCTTTGGTGGCCTTGGGTTTGCCAGTTCAGATCCTGGATGTGGACCTATGCACCACTTGTCAAGCCATGCTGTGGCAGGCATCCCATATATAAAAAGTAGAGGAAGATGGACATGGATCTTAGCTCAGGGCCAGTCTTCCTAAGCAAAAAGAGAAGGATTGGTGGCAGATGTTAGCTCAAGGCTAGTCTTCCTTAAGGAAAAGAAAAGAAAAAAAAAAGAAGCAAACATTTATCAAACCAAGATAATATTGTGAATGATCTATCTTAGTTCAAACTGTTATAACAAATATATGGTAGACTAGGTGGCTTATAAACAATGGAAATTTTTTTCTCATAGTTCTAGAGACTAGAAGTCTGAGATCAGGGTGCTAGTATGGTTGGGTTCTGGTGAGACACTCTTCTAGGTTGCAGACTGCCAACTTCTCATTGTATCCTTACATGGTGAAGGGACTAAAGAGCTCCCTTGGTCCTCTTTTTTAGGGGCACTAATCCTATTCATGAGGGCTCTACCCTCATGACCTAACTATCTCCTAAAGGCCCCACCTCTTAATATCATCACATTGGGGGTTAGATTTCATCATATGAGTTTTGGGCAACACAAACATTCAGTCCATTGCAAAATCTAATTCTGGACAAACTATTTTTTGAAGAAAGTCTGTAGAAGAAAATTCTCCTTATTTATTTTTCTTTCTTAATTTATTTCTCTTTAATCCATTGTACTATAACTGTATCTTCAGAGTCACTGACTTCAAGTTTTCGTTTAAGACCCTTGTGCCAGCTAAAAGTCAGCAACAATAAAAAAATGTCACAGGCGAGTAAATTTTCAGTTAATTTACTGTCTAATCAGCATATGTGACATTTAGTTTATTTATTTATTTACCCATTTAACAATATTTTTTGTAATTGTACTTTACATCAAACCTTGGGCTAGGCATTCAGCAGTGATCAAGAGAAACACAATTCCTGACCTCATTTAGTAGAAGTTTAGTGGAAGAGAGAAAATTTAAATAAATAATGGCACACATAATATGTGATAATGATTGAATTAAGTACCATGAAGGAAAAGTAGGGAAAACATATTTGTAGAGCTCTTATTTCCTTTTCCTTAAAAATGTTCTGATAAATTGGTTCCTCCTGTCTCTAATGGCCAACTCCAGGCAGTAAGGTAGTAGAATGGGTGCTTGGACTGTGAGTGTACAGGGGTGAGAGTCTCTGGGAACACTTCCTTTAACTTGAGAGGGCCCCTGATTAGGGGGACCAGAGGTTCCATGCAGGGGCCGCCGGGGTGGTCTTGCTCAGAGTCACTAGTGCAGCCAGGGCGGAGATGCTCCCAGCTTTCCCTGATGCAGTCCGCAAGCATTGGCGTTCCTGCAGCTTGGATCCTTGTGGGCTTTTATAAAAGCAAATGAAAATTGGTACACTTATAATACGGTTAAAGGTTAAGATGGACTTAAACTAAAAATTAAAACTAAGAAAATCGAGAACTCTCTGATGTTTACAAGAAGGACAACTAAAGACCCAGTAAAAACGTAGAAGAAAAGAAAGTAAAGTAGACGAGGTTGAAAAAGAGATACATAAATGCTAAAATTCGTAGAAAAGTGCAAGATAAAATTAGAAAATTGGGGAAATGTACTTTTAAAATATTTTAATAAAACATGAGTAACATTAATAAATGTGATCGTATTTTAACGTTAAAAAGCCTCAGTTAATATGAAATTTAAAAGTACTGTGCCACTAAGCACAACTAAGGCCCACAATATTAAAAGCTAAAAGAAAAAATGTGAAAAATAAGAACAGGCCACATAGAAATTATAAATATAGGTAAAAGTGTGTCTGTGCTGGAGGCAGGGTTTTGGGGAAGGGGGAGGCTGAACTGTAAGTGGGGCCTCCAACAAGGCAATGGATGGATCCAGAGCATTTGTTTGTTTTTCTGTTTGTTTTTCTAGGCAAAGACACAGGGACCATGGAAGCTTTTGGCTTCCAGAACATTCTCAAAGGATCCTCCCTCCTGGGGTCTATCTGGAGAAAGATCTGTGATGCTATAGTCATTTGGTGCTGAGCTGATAGGGTCCTGCAACAGCTGGAAGACATAGCCAAATTATTTCCATTTGTATGAAAATGTAATGCATCCATGAGGAGAACTAAGTCCCAAATGTATAGCATTTTACCTAATGTTATAGACTGTATGCCACATGGTAAGAGGAGATTTATAAACCACCCAGAAAATAAAAGGGCATTTGCATTATAGGAAGAATCTCTAAAGTATTTGGGCAGTTGTCTTCTGGTAATTCCTAAGTTTGATGAATACTATAGTCAGCAAGTTTACATATAATCTCCTGAGTATGCTATTGCTCTGCATTTATTAGGTCCTTCAAAGATACTCTCAAAAGTTTTTCCCAAGTTGCTTAATTTCAAATGTTAAAAAGCAAATCCCTGACATGCCAATAGCAGTATCGATAGTAATGAAATGTTTTTGTCAAAATGCTTAGGTAACCCTTAATGTCTACCTCAGACTTGCCAGAAATGCAATTTTTCAGAGCCTTATGAGGCTCCCGCAAGGCAAACTGTTTCTTTCTAGAATGCTGAGAAAACTGTATTACCTGGGGGAGGGGGCGGGGAATACGTGGGTTGGTGGGTTGGTGGGTTGGTGGGGCCGGTTTCTGTAGCTGGCTCTGAGATGGAGACCTGTGTACGGGAGGTTTCCTGGCAAGGGCGCTGGGAATAGCGCCTGTCACAGAGGGAGGGAAGCAGGATGGGCAGAGGGGTTGGCCAGGATTGGGATCTCAGTTGTCTCGGCCCATCCTGCAGAGAGCTTTGTCCTGGGAGGCCCTTTGGAGCTCCCCATGGGGAAGACTTTCTGTCCAGCCCCACACGGACAGCCCTGACTCCCGTGTGGAAGCATTGCAGTCAGCTTTATTACTTTCAGTCACAGAAGATTCCCAAAGGGACAGTTTTCTCAATAATTGTTTAAACAATTTTTTGAAAAGCCATATTTGTTTTCTCCTTGAAAAGACAAATGTTATGCCAATATAGTGCTAAGTGCTGGAAATCTATGTTATGACATTTCAGGTTCCATTCTGATCTAATTCAATTCTGGTAAAACAAATTTTGACCCCAAAAGCATTGATTTCTCCACGTAGTTATCTCTTTAAAAAAAAAGTGCTTGAAACTGGGTTGATATATCAACAGACAGAGTCTGTTTCTTCTGTCTTCCTTGGCATCGTTGTCTGTGCACAATGAGACACTAGTGAGGCTATTTCGGATTATCTGTACTTTTCTGTATAATCTTGTTTGAGGTAATTTTTTATGACAATAATGAGGGAAGAGTGTGAAAAATGGAGATTTCTTGAGATACTTCAAATATTTGTACCTCTTTTCCCTTTAAATACATTCTCCACGAAATATTTTTTCCTTTTTTTATGTGTAAGCATATATAACTTAAGCAATGCAAGTATAAGATAACTTGATTTCATGCCAGTTCCAGAGTTCATATTATAAATTAGTTTCAAATTTCCAAATACTTAAATGATGTCATATAGTTTATAAGCAATTTTGTTCTTACTGTATTTTCAATTTACTAACTCATTAGTTGAGTAATGACTAAGTGTCAGCTATGATAATAGGTCCAGGGACTAAAACTGTGTATCTTCAAAGATCCCATAGAGTAGTGGAACAGTGCACAAGAGAGAGATATGTACAGTATGGTGTGATAAGTGCTTGAGTTCATTTATTTCTCCATATTATGAGTAATATATGGATGTGAAAGGAAAATAAATGTGGCTGGGGAAAAAGACTGGATATTTTTGTCTGGTTCTAATTTTGATTCTCGTACCAATTAGTAAAATAACCTTGCAACACTGACAAGGTTTGCTCATGGGTAAGATGGGGATAACCACAATCAAATTAGATGCTATGTGTACAAGTTTTAAACTATAAACATTAATATAAGTTGATTTTAATGTTGTAGGGGAAACCTTTGAAAAAGGTAGTGAGAATTTACAGACCACGGAAAGCAAATATAATGCAAATTGGATATATGTTTATACAAATCAATTATAAACATAGTGTTGTACAACAATTTCTGAACAGTGACTTATAATTAATTGCAGTTTAATGTACTCAACAGAATCTTGAAATCCATCAACAGTCCTCAAGGCTGCTGAGTGCTTCTGAAGTCTCCAGCAGTTCTGCTTAAATGAAATAGAAAGTTAAAGATTCAAGAGTGTATATCTCCAAGAGTTAAGGCTAGCTAAGAGTGTAACCTTGACCTAGTCCATTCTAGGTCACACAAATTTGCACTGTTGTTCTCTGTATGATAAAGAAGTCTGAGGTATTTTCTAATATTTCAGTGTTGGTGGAAGGGATGGTATGGAGTGGAGGTTCACCTCTGGGCTGGGAATATATAAGAAGGTCGTCTACTTCCTCCGTGGCTTTGTGAAACCCCTCTTTCTAAGGTGTAGACCCATAGGCTCCGTATGATTCTGAACTATCTCGCCTTCTCATTTTGGCTTGCTCCTCTCAGTTTATGCTGCTTGGGACCGAATTTGTAACCCTGTAAGAAGTGTCTCAGGTTTTTGCCCTACATGAAAGTCTCCCAAACATCGGCCATGGAGTGTCACTTCCCGTGGTCATCCAGGATACTTGAGTCACGCTGTGTTGGTAAACCTACTCTCATGCTCTATCTGGGAATGGGGACCATCCTGGGGTAAGCCGATTAGTTTATCCATTAGAAACAAAACCAATACTAATGGTGATACTACAGATTATAGACAGCTAAGCTTTTGGTGTACATTATTTCATTTAATGCTCACAACAACTCTCTGAGACAGCAACCACTATAAACATTATACTAGTACACAATTCCTGCTTTACAGATAATGAAATTGAGGCTTATAGAGGTTAAAAATCATACCACCTATGGGGCTGGCCCCGTGGCCGAGTGGTTAAGTTTGTGTGCTCAGCTGCAGGCGGCCCAGTATTTCATTGTTTCGAATCCTGGGCGCAGACATGGCACTGCTCATCAAGCCACGCTGAGGCAGCATCCCACATGCCACAATTAGAAGGACCTACAACGAAGAATATACAACTATGTACAGGGGGGCTTTGAGGAGAAAGGGGAAAAAAATAAAATCTTTAAAAAAAAAAATCATACCACTTGTAATTTTAGGAGAATGGTTTACATTTTTACATAATGAATTTAATAGGAAATATATGATCTAAAGTTTCATCAGTATACAAAAATGGAAGATTTACTGAAATGCTTGATTAAAAAGAATATAAACTTTTATTAATATGATCTTTTATATCAAGACTAGAGAAATAAGTTTAGAGAATCTCACTTTAGGTAGGAAAGAGAAGAGAGAAAGGGAAACTTTGAGTTTATACTCAATCTGAAAATTATAAAGAGGGAAAAATGAGCCAGTCTTTTCAGAGAAGCTTATTGAAACTTCTTATGCATAGAAGTTGGTGCTGATGAGAGCCTTTTTACTATATGAACATTTGTTGAAAATCAGTACCCCAGGTCACAAACCCTGTCAATAAATTCCTTTATTGCAGTGAAGACCATGAAGAAGTGCCAACTAGAACAGATGTCAGTCTTAACTTCATTTTCTCAAACAGGGAAATGCTTAAGGATTTAAAATTGGAACATAATCTTCAGATAAGCAATCATGAATTGGCAGAATTAGGGATTCAGAGAGAAGGCCTAAAAAATCCTGAAAAATAGAATTAGTGTTTAGAAAGCTGATTTTGGCAAACATGTGAAATTATAGGGCAGGCTTTCAATGCGTTTTTTAACATCTTTGCAAAGCTGTAGTCACAGATGTTCTTTATCCCAGGCTTAGACATGAGCAATGCCCTGAGTCAGTTTTATTGGGGCAGGGAGTACATGATGAGCCTGCGCTGTTGGATTGGAATTAGGATAGACCATATTCATGATAGCTAGGGTGACCTTTGTGTAGCCTGTGCCCAGCAGATCACACTGTCTCCCTGAGCTGCTGCCGCATTCACTGGGACACCTGCCTTAGTTTCCAGCTATGATGAGAGCCCTTCATTTTTAGCTATGGTCTCAACACACTTCTTGATGCTTGCCATTGAAATGAATCCCATTCCTAGCACTTTCTGCAGTTGGCTGAAGTCTTGTTTAGAAGTAACTTATTTTTCATTATTGGGGTGATGACATTCACCCAGTTTTGAGTATTGCTTATTGCTTTGTATCTCTAGCTTCATACCCAGATAGGACCTGCAGATGCTATTAGAAGTAAGCGTCTAATTTCTCATGACCTTTTTGTGTACCTGGGACAAGGACCCAGTCTTTATGCTAGTCAGTTATTCTCAGAACAGGTTAGTCCCTTCAGCCTGCTTGGCAGAGTTCCCGGCATGTCTCATGGGCTTGCCTACATTATCATGTGGATCTCATGAGATGGAATTACATTAGGGTAAAAAAAATTCCAAGCAAACAAAATTAAGGATGTTATAAAAACCTAATATTATACCTTATGGTGTAGAAAGATTGACTTAAAAAAAGAATTCAGTAACAATCAAGTACATCTGTAAAAATTATATGTAATAGGAGCTAGGCTGTGTGTTCGGTGAGGAATATAAAGTGTATAATTGTAGAATCTTAACAGCTGAGTGAGAAAAGACTTGCAACCTATGGAGAGAGAAGCAGGGATTTTTAAACTTGCAGAAACAAAAGTTGGATAATAGAATCATAAAACAAATGAGATCTTAGCAATTATTAAGTAAAATTCATTACATAATACAGGAATTCCTTCTGTGACATTGCTGAAACTGATCATCCACCCACGACTTGAACTTTTGCAGCTCTGGAGAACTTATTACTTGTAAGTAGGCCACTCCATAAAGGAAAATAATAAGGGAATATATTTCCTTCTTAATAAGTATAAAAGGGCCAACAAGGCACTAAAGATTTTTAATGCTTAAAAAGACTTTAACATTTTTAGCAGGGAAAGCTGAGATCTACAGTCTGAACTAGACTGAACACGGCTCTGGGCCTCAGGGCAAACGTACTACAAGAGAGAAGAATGAATAAATATTTCCTCATTACATTAGCTCCATCCAAGTGTGCGGATCTGGATCCCCTGCATCTAAGATTACTTAAGACAAAGCTTTAAATCGCTCCAGGGATGCTGCTATCCTGTTAACCCTTTTTTGAGACTGAAGAATGGCAGATGACTGAGAAGTGAAAGGGTAAGTCTGGTTTTATATGTATACAAAATCATTGGCTGAAAAGACCAGTTGATACAGATCCAGAAGAAAGAAGCAGCCTACTGAATTACATACAGACAGCCTTGAAAATGTGTTTTCAGACTAGACTTTCCTGTGCTACTCTGAGAATCACAGACTAGAGAGAGTGTCTCAGAATCACAGAGTAAGCAAGCACTGGAACTGGAAGGGACCCTGGAGATATGTATTCTTCCTATAAATTGGTCCACAAACTGTTTTTAGCCTCATAACCTTTTTTTCCCAACAAAAATTTTACCTGAGCTGCTGGCCCAGTGGCATAGTGGTTAGGTTCACATGCTCTACTTCGGCGGCCTGGGGTTAAGATCCTGGTTCAGATCCTGGGTGCAGACCTACTCACCACTTATCAAGCCATGCTGTGGCACGTGTCCCCATATAAAGTAGAGGAGGATTGGCACAGATATTAGCTCAGGGCCAGTCTTCCTCAGCAAAAAGAGGAGGATTGGTGGCAGACGTTAGCTCAGGGCTAATCTTCCTCAAAAAAAAAAAAAGAAAAGAAAAATTTTACCTGCAAATCCACTCTGTTAAAAGATGTAAGAACCTGTCCTTTGCCCCACTTCCCTCCCTCCCTTCATTACCTTTGCTCCTTCTCTCTTCCTCTATCTGTCTTTTTACCTCTCTCCATAGCAGCCCCTGAGGCACCTTCATTGAACCCTATGACTGTATTGGCCAGACTGTCATACGTCATCCTCTCCTAAGGGACAGCAGCTATGAACTGGGACACATGACCATAAAAATAATTTGAATCACCCTCTGAGAACTACAAGAGGGGGAAAACAAAACTGAGAAATTCTATCATTGAATTAACTCATCAGGAATGAGGATTTAAACATGTGAAGAAATTTAACTCATATGGGCTCCAGCACACAAGGGCATCAAGACCCTAGCAATGATTTTTAAAGGCTGTCTCACAAAGGAATATACATTTTTTAGGACAAAGCTTACCAAGGATCAAACTTTCATCCTTGAAAGACGAGATAAATTGGAATCTTCCTCAATTTGTGAATTTGATGTTTGATCAGACTAAAATGGTGGCATCTTATTGGACATTAAGCAAAAAGGTAATTGAAGATCAGGTAGAGATCCTTAAATTAAACAAAACAGACGAGGCAAATATATTGCACATATTCTTTCTTTTTTTTTAAAGATTGACTCTGAACTAACATCTGTTGCCAATCTTCCTCTTTTTTTTTTCTTCTCCCCAAAGCCCCCCAGTACATAGTTGTATCTTCTAGTTGTAAGTCTTTTTAGTTGAGCTATGTGGGACACCACCTCAGCGTGGCCTGATGAGCAGTGCTAGGTCCGCGCTCAGGATCTGAACCGGTGAAACCCTGGGCTATCGAAGCGGAGCGCTCAAACTTAACTGCTCAGCCATGGGGCCGACCCCTGCGCATATTCTTGACCAATGCGAAATGTGTGATTGATAGTTGCTGTACCACTGAGGAAAATCTAAACTTGTTCACAACTTTGGATTTTCATATGATTTTTCATGATTACTGGATGGGTTGTCATCCCAGCTTTTGGCAAGGCAGGCAGCACCAAGCACACACACCCTGCTTCCATTCTCAGGTTGGAGGAAGGCCAACCTGAGAAGTATGACTTTTCAGATTCTACTGCGTTTATTCAATATGAAGAATCAAGGGAGCGTGATAGAAAAGCTTTCAGAAAATTTGGAGTCAGGAATTCTTTAATATTGGCATATGGCAGTTCTTGCTTCTCATAAGCCACAATAGAAACATGGTCATTATTCATAAGCAAGGTATTGTAAAGCTCGGTGTGCCCCTTCCCAGAAGACTAAATTATGCATATTTCAACAAGAGGGGAAACTGTAATGCCTGCCAAATTCCTCGAAGAAATCCCTCTTGATTCAAGTATTATGCTTACTTGATGATTATCATTTTTGTCAGAGAATAGAGAAGGAATTACCTTTTAATGCCCTAAATGAGGTAAGAGGCTTATGATTAGATGTCACCTCAGGCCCACTAATACTGTCTTGATAAGTAAAAGAGTCAAATGAACTTCTTCCTCTAAAGTGGTTGGTTGGTTGTACTCATGGAGTTTGAACTACCAGCTTTAGGTAAACTCTGCTGTGAATGCCGCTTTATTTAGATGGGCTAGACCAGCTCTGGTTCCTGGATATTTGGGTGTTGAAAGAAACCCTGCCCTTGGCAGAGGGCTTAAAGCAGTGCTTAATTATTTAGTATTGTCTCAAACTGGTGATAGCTAACACGTAAGGACTGTTTATTATTTGCCAGAGAACGTACTTTATAAAGATTAACTCATGTAAATCTTTTTTTTTTTTTTTGAGGAAGATTAGCCCTGAGCTAACTGCTGCCAATCCTCCTCTTTTTGCTGGGGAAGGCTGGCCCTGAGCTAACATCCACACCCATCTTCCTCTACTTTATATATGTGATGCCTACCACAGCATGGCTTGCCAAGTGGTGCCATGTCTGCACCGGGGATGTGAACTGGCGAACCCCGGGCCGGCGAAGGGGAACATGGACACTTAACTGCTGCGCCACAGGGCCAGCCCTCATGTAATTCTTATTTTGACAGAATTCTGACCCTTAGTCCCTTGGTGTCCTAAAACAACTATTATGATTAAGCAAATTAAAGTTAAGACTGATTCCAAAAGAAAGTTGTAAAATAGATAGGATTTATAGTCCTAGAGAATTATAATAACAAAGATTCATGGAATGAGTTAAGAGTAGAATGAAGAAATTGTTTACATGCATGAGATTATAAGAATCTAAATTTGTACGTATTTAACAGAAAAAATTGGGTGGAGACAGAAGGGGTGAAAATGAAGACATTATGAAATATTCTATAATGCTAGGACACTCACAAAATCAAACAAGCTTAGCAATTGTTGAACAGTGATCAACTGATGGTATTTGCAAGGAAACGATTCTGAAGCAAAGGTGTCTAGTGAGCTTCATGACTTTTCTATAGTAACTGTTTATACTGAAAAGTATGTATGTCTCTGTGTGAAAGAAAGAATATATCTCTGAATGAAACTAGGTGATTAACACATCCTTTGAATATTTGTATCATATCTACTGATATTTTGTCCCAAAGTATTTGTAGACATAAAATTAACTCTTTAATTGATTGTTTCAGGTAGGAAATTGGGAAAATATCTTTCTTTTTCCCTCTTCTGTGTAACTCTGCATCTAATTGGCCATTAGAACATACTGAGCTTCTTTTAGATCCATCTGCTCCTCTCCTCCATTGCTGACCCTGCCTTAAGTTTGGTGCTTATTAACTTTGCTATGTAATGCAAGAGACCCTCATTGGATCTCTAGCCTCCTGTTTGTTTTCCTTCCAGTCTATCTTTTACCTTGCCCCTGAGTTCTTCTGAAAAGAGATCTGATCCAGTCATCCCCTTTAAAAATCTTAGATGGCTCCCTATGGTTGACACAATAAGTTCAGCATTCCCTTTTTCAACTATGAATTTCTCTAAGATGCATTTCTTGACTATATTTGGTACAAGTGTTCCATGCTCTTAAAGACTTTTGTCTTTTCCTTGTCATAAAATCTAACCAAAATGTGTTGGGAATCTGGATTTAATTATTGACCTACTATACTTACGTGGTCCATCTTGTTTCCAGTTGTATCACTATTCCCAGTAGCCCATGCTATATAGTAGGTGCTCATTAAATATGTAAGTTAAGCACTGGAACAATCTGACCTTAATTCAGTTAGTTTTATGCTTCATGTCCTTCTTTGCACACTCCAGTGCATCTGCTCCTCAACACTTACCAAAACTTCCTGGCTTTTCCCCTTGGTAACATCTCCATGTAATATCACCTTTCCATACAAAGCAAAATTTTGCCTGTCCCTTAAGGCAGACCTCCAACTCCACATTATCTTTGAAGGCTTCTCTGATCTCACTGGCTTTATTTATTTCCGTTTTTGGAATCCAGTTGCATACTCTTTGGGACCTCAACTATGACACTAAACTCTTTCTATTTGGGAATGCAATTAGCTTTTAATCTCCCATTTCCTCTACTTCTTTGAAAGTTTCTTGAGGACACAGGTGATGCCTAACTTGTCTTAATTGCATCCATAGCAGAGATACAAAACACTAACTTTATGAAGAAGGAGCTTACTAATTATTTATTAGTGGAGGTTTGATATATCCATATTTCTCTACAAATATTCTTTGGAACTCTATTTCTGTAGGATGTCAGTAGATATTATATTAAATGGAGTTATTTGGCCAAAGAGGTTTGGAAAATGCCAGGTTAGACAGAATGAAACACACTTTTTTTCTTTCTTTTTTTTTTTTGCTAAGATGCTTGTCAGAGCCTTAAATGCTAGTTTTTTTCCTCTATGGGGGAAATATTGTACCTAGCATTTCCAAACTTACCTGGCCACATGGCCCTTCATTCATGGACTGATGTGCTGCATATAATCCAGTGAGATCTGTCTGGCTCCTGTCTTAGAGGTGAGAACATTTCCAAATTCCAAACTGTATATAGCCTGGTGTTAACTAGTGATATGTAAATGAAAAGCAATAGGATATATTGGAGTATGTGAGGAAGTCATTTGGTTTAAAATGAATTCAGCCTGACCTTGTTTTTCCCAAAGGACCTGGCATGGCCTGTTGAACATATACTGTACATCTACTTTAAATATTTACTATGTCCCAAATACAAGAATGATGCCCCTAAAGATAGAGATGTAGCTTCCCCCACGTATCGGCGTTTCCTTAAGGATAAGCATTCTCTTCTTGGAAACCAAAGATTAATTAATTACCGACCTGCCGTGCTCACCTTGTGACCACTGACCTGCTGTGCCAGCTAAGCATCTCATGACAGTTGTAAAAGGGACATTCTTGTCATATGTGACATATGCTCTTTGTTCCAAGGTGGTATATAATCACCCTGTACACCCCACTTGTTTAGTGCCCTTCCTTCCTTGAGGAAGGAAAGCCCCAGGCTCGTCCTCAGATCTGGCTCATAATAAACTAACCCTAATTTTGATTTACAGATTGATTATGGATTGTTTGTGTTGACACCAGGTTAGGGATTAAATCTTTAACAGAATTTGGCACATGAAGATGCTCTGATCTTCACGCAGCTACAACTATTGACTTCTGAGCTACAGGAGGCACCTCAGGGAGCCTCAGCAGGACAAGCATTGTTAGAAGATTTTTAACATTCTGAATGTCTAAATTGCACTTAAGTGTTACAGAATGTCTCAATATTATGTAATTTAGCACAGTATATGGAATATTATATGGAAACTTTCACAATTAATTGTTAACTTGATTTCTCTTAACTCATCCATCTTAATTCTATATATATATATGTATATATATATATACACATATATATATATATAGTATGTGTGTGTGCATGTTGTCTATAGCATGTGAGAATCCTGAGGAACAATTTTATAGATGCACAGTTGTGTGGGCTTTAGACAAAAAGGACTGCAACTCATTTCTCAGAGTCTAAATGAAAGGGGACTTGATAAGTAGTTTTTAAAAAAGAGATTGGTCTTTCTCCAGTTTCAACATTCTCATCAGTAATATGCGTTATGATCTCCCTTTACAGATCATATATGATACCAGTAATTTCTTAGCATTTAATGTATACTCAGTTTTCACCTGGATACTGCACTTGGACATAATGGAAGAAATTGCCTTGGGAAAGGATACTTCAGTTTCTGTCTGTTATTCTCTTCTTCTCAAGTATAGTCTTTTAAAGAGCTGAGCTGTATTCTTCGTTTTCTTTGTATTTTCCTTTGAGTGCTGTGCTGTGTACCCAGCAGGTACTTCAAAGACATTGTTAGGCGGACTCTCATGTAAATCAGCACCTTCATTAAGTTTTACATGAAAGAACATCTTGATAATAAGGTAGGGTGGAGTGTAGGGGTGGTGGTGGGCAGAAGCACCAGCCCCCTGGAGACTGGGAACAGAATTCAAAAGACCTTGATGAGCAAGAAACAAATATAAGGACATTTGCTAGTACACTCAAAGAACAAAACCCACAAAACCCACATCGTACAAGTGCAAAATGAGTAATGAGGAGTTAGATCTAAGTACCTCAGCAAAACATCTAAAAGTCGTAACAAATTACAAAAGCCTCCATGAGTCAGCCACATGTTGCTTTTTAAAAACAGAGTGTTTTCTCCAGAATGTGTTAAAAAGGAGTATAGCAGGCAACATTTATGCTTGAAGTCTGTCTCGTGTTAAATGGCGTAATTAGATGAGATAACTTGGGAAATCTATCGTGAGCTAAAGCAATAAAAATCAATAGTTATTTCAATTTTGTGAATCTTCCCTGAAAGTTTCCTGAAAATATTGTGCCCATTAAGTCTCTTTATAAATAATGGCGGCCTCCACAAGCTGGGCTCTCAAATTCCGAAGTATAATATTGGTTATAGTGCAGATGTGATATCCTTTGTGCTTTTTAAACATAATAAAATGACAATCACCATATTAGGGAGACATTTCCATGCGAAGAAGAGTGACTTCATTCCTGTCCTTGTAATACTTCTGGTGGTGTTAAAAGCAGTATTCCCATACTATCAACCTGTATGCACCTCTGTCGCTGAATATTCATTTGATTTCAGTTATACATGCTATGGGATTTCAAAGATTTGTAACAATTCAAAAAACCATATACCTATTTTGGAAAATTTATGTTGAATATTAAATATGAAATGAAATAAAAAGATTCTCTGCCATTAACTCATTACAACTATTGTCTAAAACAGATAAGAATTTTAAATAAATTATGTAAGTGGAGTAAACCAAAGCAAAGACAGAGTTTTACCATAGTTTTGTAATAGTGTGAAAAGGGGTCAGTTTGTCATCAAATGAGTTTCATCAGTGGGGAATGTACATATCAAATGTGTTCTAAAGCCGAAAAGTAGAATTTCCCTGTTTTATACAAGGCAGCCAAAAGATGCATAGAGCTTTTGGATAATATAATTGATACATTGATGAGAAATATTTCAGCTTTGTGCTTCATAAAAGGGAAATACACATTTTTAAATTGTACCTTTATAAAAACGAGCCGCCATGCCATGAGAAGCCCAGATGGTCCATAGAGAGACCCACCTCAAGAGAAATGAGAGCTCTTAGTCCATAGCCCAGCTAAACTCTCAGCTGCCAGCCACCCCAATTTGCCAGCACAAGAATAAGCCATCTTGAAAGAGAATCTTCCAACACCCAGCAACTGTCTGCTGCAGGTTGGGTTGTCTGAAAGCAAATATTTGAGACGGAGTTGATGATGCAAGTGGTTAGTAGACTTTAACACCTGTGTAAGGAGGGTGAACAGCAGAATTGGGCAAAGGAAGAAGCTAAACTTCAGTGAAGTTTTGACAAAGCCTTTGCCAACCAGGTATGAAGCTCTACAGTGAGTTTTGCTCATCAAATTTGTTTAGGGTTGCACTGAGATGGCCAGACATTCATATCCCTGCCTTGCTCAGTCATCAGATGTGAGCTGGTCTGGAAAGGATGTGGCCTGAGATAAATCAGCTCTCTGTAGCTGAGGCAGATCCTAAAGGAACTGACAGCAAGAGGTATCCATTGACTGCATACCCCAAAGCTGGTCAGCAAATCTTTCTTTGAAAAGAGGATCTGGGTAGTGTATCTCCTTAGCTGCCCCACTGCCACACTTGGAGGAGAGATGAGCTGCCCTGGGGTGATTTGTTATATAGTACCATTAATAAAATACATCAAAAAATTCCAGGGAAATTAAATTATAAAGTTAAAAGAAAAATAGCAAAGCCTATGATTTAATTTATGATTTTATTTATTTATTAGGTCTCTATAGACAATGGAAGGAATCAAAAAGAGAAAATGTCAAGGGATAAAAAACTCTTTAATGTCAAACTGTCCTAAAGTTAAAGTTTAAACAATTAATGGGACAATATTTGTGATAAAAAAATAGACAAAGAATTTCTTTCCTTTAATATATGATATACTCACATGAATCAATAGAGATTCTTAGTACAGAAAGACATATCAGAAAAGATATACATACAGATAATGAAGGTATGAAAAATGTTCAATCTCATGAATAAATAAAGAAGTGTAAAGTGAAACCATTTACCCAGTGTAAAATAAATACCATTTTAACTTGTCAAATACACAATATTAAAAGAAGTTGTTACTCAACGCTTATGTTGATGGGATGATAAGGTCATTCACATAAATGCTAATGGCAGAAGAATTTCTTAAGACTCCTCTAGAAAGCATTTTGGCAATATGCATTAAAAATCATAAAACTGTACATTCTTTCTTACCCAGTAATTAAATTTCCAAAACCCTACCTTGGAGAAATGTTCCAATATTTGTGTATTAAAATGTTCATCCTAGCCTTTTATGTTTGTTAATAGCCAAATAGGGGGATACTTATAGTAATTGATGGGGTAGGACATTATATGATCATTTAACATACTATTTAGTAAGAAATTTTAATAGTGGGAAAGTGTTTGTTGTATTCAAAAAAGTACACAAAATCTATACACAATAAAAATTCGACTATGAAAAATGTTTATATGTGTTTGAACATGTGTTAATGTGTCCATAGTTGCTTCTACTTTTAGGAAGATTCTCAGATGGTGTTAATTTCTGCCCACTTTGGACAGGGGGAAAGATTTTCTCTTCAAGCTGCCACCTTAATACAAGCTGCATTCGTGACTTCACTGTCTGGCACTTACAGGTGTCCAGGACTGTTGGACTTCAAGTGGTTCTGGGCAATGATTAGCAAGTGGTTCACCCTCAAGCACCTCCCAGTGCTGAGATTCTTCCACTCACCCTTTGGTTCTTGTAGCCAAAGTTCCCTTTCCTCTGTTGGATCTCCTTTCTCTCCCCAGTTTCTCTAGGTCCTGTTACCCTCTGCTTCCTCTTACTCTTCCAGTCACAGTGTTCTTTCCCAAACTGAATTCAACCAAGGGTAGAGTGATGTTTAAATCTTTGTTTCTGCTCCACCGAGAGCTTCAGTTGCTATTGAGTAGTGACAGAGCAGAGGATATGGGAAATATACATCTCTAAGCGATCTGGGCTAATAAATGTTTTGGCTTGACATATCCACATTATTGTTGCAAGACTTATGCTGCTTAGAGGAGACTAGATGAATTGAAAATGAAATCTACTTGAAATCCTTTAATTTCTACTTGAAATCCTATAGTTCTAAGAACTTTTGGAAAGTACATTGTATTTAGGTTGTAACATCGTTAGTGTTCAGGGAATTCACAACACTTGTAGAAAGCATTGAAGTCACAGTGATGATTTGTTTTCTGGGGTGTAGAGAAATGTCTCAATTACCTCAGGAGATCTCTATGCTCAGTTTTTCTTCTAATGTGTTTCATGGCAGAAGGAGGCAGTGCCACGGTCTCTTACATTGCAGACAGTAGTAGTGGTCTTCTCTTATTCAGAAATTTCTCTGTGCTTGACTCAGACTTTCTTTGTGAGGAAAAGCGATTGTGTATGGGTTTTCAAGGCTATTTTAGGTGGCTTTAAAGATTGTACCAACCTTTTAAGCAGACTCTCTGTTCTTCCTTCTCTTCAGTAGAGAAGAAAATCAACAGAAGCGAAGTTGACAGCAAAGAAAACATTTCTGCCTATGACAATGTGTCTGGAACCTGAAGCATTGACCTTGAAGCACTGGTCTATTCATTTGTGGATGGTTTAATCAATGGATCCTTTTAACAGCTGCGTCATTTCTCATTGGTATGTAACCCAATGGCTCACCTTTGCTCTTGTTTTCTCTGTGTCTAGCTTTATTACTTGTCAAGAGAATGAAAGCTCTAGACCTCCACTTCTAAGGGTATTTCCTCAATCTCAGAAAAGCAGGGAAGAAATGGAGTAAAAGTTGGGAATAAAAGAGACTATTAAGCAATACAAAGTATTTGATAAAATACATTCATAGACCCAGAGACCCAGAGTTTTGCATATATAATATGGTGAAGGTAGTTCTCAGTCCTGTTAAAATCCCTGCCACTTTTTCTAAGTGTCTCTGCTCCTCAGTTAATTTCTTCTGGGCAGCTGGGATACGTTTATGAGATTGTTTAAACATGGGCCTTTAAGAACACAAGTATGTAAACATCCCCACCAGCAATGAATGTTCCCTAAATGTCACTAAACTTAAAATGTAAAATCATCATTTAAGCTTATATGCAGAAAAAACCAAATGACCATCATAGGAATCAAAGTAAAGAAAAATGTTGGACTTCTTCTTTGTACCAATCAATGAAAGTGACAATGGAATCATAACTTTAAAATCTTTAAAGAAAAAAGAGTGTGTTCTAATCAGGTTCCTCAGCTGTGCTGTCATTCCTACATGAGGACTGCTCAAGCACATCGTCTGATTTGCAGACTTTCAGAATAGTTACTAGGTAAATGTCTTTTTTGTAGATATTACTAAAGGAGATTTAACAAGAACTCCAGAAGAAAAATGAAGTTGAGGTGAGGGAGTTGGGTATGTGGGGAGGGGGAAGGAAAGCTTTTGAGTAGGGAGGTTGCTGAAAAATGGTCTTAGGCCTACAAAAGAAGAGAGCTATCCTTTTTAGAGAGAACATGGTAATGAAAGGTGTGTGTGTGTGTGTGTTTGATGAATTAATGTTGACTGACGTGACCATAATTAATGAAGTGAATTATTTCTAATTCACTTAGCTGAATTCATTAAATTCAGATAATTAAATAATAAATTAAAACAAAAAGCAGAACATAAAAGATAAAAAATTTAATATGGAAATACTAAACCTCTGTACAAAATAATAAATTTGGAGTGGGAGATTGAGTTTTAGTGAGAGAAAAAGGCCCCAAATGAATTTTTAAATTTAAATAAATAGAATAAAAATAAGTTTGTGCTTGATTATGTGGTTAAGAATTAATAACTATAGAATGAGTAATGTCTGTTAGATTTGTTATGGTAATCTGAATGGTATTAAGATATTTCGGTTCATACTACAACATAAAAAGAGAATATGATCTCTATTTTAAAACCATGTTAGAAAAGGGGCAACATGTTCAAAAAGGAAAACTTGAAGGAAAATAACAAAACGTGGAGCTATTAAAATTATGAAAACTACATAAAACTACTAAAAATGTTTGAGTAATGCTGGATGAAATATAACAGTACTGAAATGTGTGAATTGTTATATAAATTATGTAAATAGACATTCATGTGGAAGATAATATGAGCATATGAGGATAGGGGCACTAGTACTATTATCACTATTAAATTATTTTAATATTATTTTATTCTTTTTAATATTCCCATAATTCCTTATCATGAAAAGTCAGTTGGTTTTGTAATGATTTACTTGAAATAATATGTCTTTGAATAAAATGCCAGGCTCTTCAGAAATGTTTTATTTTTGTTTTGTAAACAACTTTAACAATCTTGCCGTATTTTTTTTCCTGGCTTTCCCCCCACGCCCCCAAACCCCCCAGTACATAGTTGTATATTTTAGTTGTGGGTCCTTCTAGTTGTGGCATGTGGGACGCTGCCTCCGTGGCCTGATGAGCGGTGCCATGTCAGCACCCAGGATCCGAACCAATGAAACCCTGGGCCACCGAAGCAGAGCGTGCGAACTTAACCACTTGGCCACGGGGCCGGCCCCTTGCTGTATTTTTGATATCTAATAAACCAATCATTTACACAAAAGCTTCACCTATAAAATTATTTTAATGAAACTATGTTTCTGATCCATGATGGAATCAAATTTTGGTTCAGATAATTTTCAAATACTCAAAGCAGTTGCCTTTTGTGACACTTTAAAAAAAACTTTTTTAATAACCTTGTATGTTTTCGTTGTTTGAAGTTATTGCAACATCACTGGAATGATCTGCCTCATCTTCAAGTTGTTTCAAAGTATGTTATTTCCCAGGATTAGTAGTCTTAGTGTATGTATACTGGAGCAGAAATGGAAAGTGCCATTAAACAGAGCTCATGAGGCTTATTTTCATTGAGGGCTCCCTGAGGACAGGGACCACTCCTCCTATTTAATGTTGTTTTTGCTACTGCTGCTACAGCCCCAGTAAATCAAAGAACATTGAAGGAGCTCTATGGCCAGGGGTGCACCATGGTAAGGAGAGGCAGCCAGATTGGTCAGTGATGTGATGTGCCCATCGCATTTCAGCAGCATTGGGAAGTGTGGTCCTGTAGTGAGATCCATAGATCTGATGAGGAATTGTCTGGAGTCAGTTTTTGATAGAATACATTTTCCTTGAAAAGGAGTCATTTTTTCCAAGTGATATAATTGTTTTCAAGTGATTAAGTTCTAAATTAGGAAGAAAATGTGGGTAGTGAATAGCACTTGTATTGTTCAGGCATGATCAATTACCTCCTGCCCTAGCATATCCAATGTTTCTTTTAACACAGATTAATCCTTGAGGTCACTGGAACTCTGCTGATAATATGCAGAACCCAGAGTGATCCATGTTGGACTCTTAATGAACCTTCAAATCCAAAATGACGTGAAAATGAAGTGTAGAAAAAGTTGATAAAAATGACATTAACTCATTTAACCCTTTTGATAACCCTGTGAGGTGTGTAAAGAAGCGTGGCTTGGTATGTAGAACCTGAAGATCCTTTCCTCTGCCTCCTGGAATAGACTCCGTCGGGGCTGGCTGAGGTAGTAAGATTCTCTGCAAAAAGTAGTCTTCTCTGAAATATACCTACCGCTCCTACTAGAAAAAGTCATCAAAAAAATGTTATACCTGTGGGTAGTGTGAGCTCACCAGTTCACTTCTTCGCATGACTCCAAAATACTACTCTTAATCTACAAATTCTTGGGATAAAGTCAGATGCAGCTTGTTTCTCTTTAGATGCTGTGGGTTAGAAATTTATTTCTAGATGAGTATCTCAATCAAATTCTCTTGTATCAAAAGTATTTATAACTCTTGTAGAGTTCAATATGTAATGATTCTATTAGATTTATAAATTAATACTTCTTACCTCAGCACAGGAGTCACACTTGGATGTAGCAAGCGATCTGAGTCTGATAGTTTTGATCTCAAGCCATAACTTTTCACCATAGATTATGTCTCTAATTATGGCATGTGTGTGCATGCACACACACATGTGTACATATACGTATATGCATGTGTATGGGTAAATCTATATGTCTGTATCTATATCTCTATCTATATATCAGTTGGTCAGTATTCTTTGAGAGCCTATCACATGGTAGGCACTGGTGATAAAGAGGATCCCTCTCCCAAGGGAGCTGACATTCCAGTAGGGAGAAACAGGCAATAATCATGTCAAAAACAAACAAGATAGTTTCAGGTACTGATAGGTTCTCTAGAGAGGACAAGTATAGCGATGTAAAGAATGACTATTGGGGGATGGGGGTGTTACTGCTGGTGGGGAGGCAGTGAATACTTCTTTGAGGAGGCAGAGGGACATCTGAGTTGGGATCTCAGTGGAGAGAAAACGATAGTCATGTAAGAGTTTGGAAAAGAGACTTCCAAGCAGAAGGACTAGCAAGTGCATAGACACTGAGACACTGAGATGGGAAAGAAAATCCAGTAATGTTGGAGCTTTATATCAAAAAATTGGAGAACAATGAAGTTGGGGAACAACGAAGCTAAAGAAGTAGGCAGAGACCAGATTGTATGAAGCCTTATAAGTCAATTGATAGAGTTTAGACTCCAAGAGTATTGGGAAGCTGTTGGAGGGTTGTAAACAGGTGAGAAATATGAGCTTACTTCCACTTTAGGAAGATGACTCTGATAAAATTCCTCCTGCTCTTTGTACCACACTTTCGCTAGTTTGCCAAGGCCTGTCAATTTTATCTCTGTCATTGCCCTTTCATCCATCTATTCTCCATTCCCACTGTCACTATTTTAGTTCAGGTCTTCATTTTCTTGAGCTATTACTATGGCCTAATAATTTGCCTCCCTGCTTCCAGTTTTTTTCCTTCCTCATCCATTCTAATTTCTACTATTAAATTCCTTTGACTTCACTCATTAGCCTCCCAATGTTTCCAGAATTAGGTCCAGCATCTAGAAGTGTCCCAGATCCAGAAGTGTTCCAGAAAGAAGTCTTGTGTTTGTACCTGGAGGCTTGGCAGGGTGGATCTAGCATTATTACGTTTATTTGAGGAACTGAATTTCCCAACATAAGAGATTCATCTTTAAAAAGAATTTCAGCTCCCTGGCTTGGTCCAAAGATAAGAGGTCAATATTGGAGAAGGCTGATTTTGAACATAGCTTAGGCATGCCACACAGGTTTCCTTTTAGCCCAGTCTCATGGACTGAGCAAAATTTCCAAGGAAAGTTGGATGTCATAAACAGAGATTCTTTAAAAGAAAGTGAAAAACAAAATTAAGTAATACTTTATGTTCTCATAAAAGGTGTACTATGAGCTACTCCCTTATTTAAAAAACCTGTGGATCACAAAGATAAACTCTGGTAACAAAGTGAGGTTACTAAGCATTCTAAAAAGATTAAACAAGGAGGTCCTCTCACCATCTAATGGAGAAAACCATCAGCATCCGATGGAATGATCCTAATAGTTTAGGTTTTAACTTTACCAAATACAAGCTTTATTGAAATTTGGACCAATCTTGTACAACTCAGTGAGTTATTCAGGGCACTGTGTGGCTATTAGTGGAAATCATCACAGCCAGGCCTGTAGATAAGTGAGTGATATCAGTGGAGAACACATTGTGCTGTGGGTTTATATTACAGCAATTAATCCAGCACCTGGGAGGAACACAGACTTAGGCCTTAACATCATCCCTCCGTCAGAATCATTCCTCATTTAGCTCATTTGGGAAGCCTTGCCACTGCCTGAAAATAAAGGATCACAGATGAAACTTGCCACATCCTGCTGAGAATGGGCAATGATCTTTTACTTGGTTTTCAGCCTTCCTTATGAATATGCTGACATATAAAGTGTTGGTCTGAGTGTAGGGCTATTAGAATCAACTTTTTCTTACCATGTGTGTGAAGCGTGTCCTCAGTCCTCATTTCCTGGCGAAGGCTCTGTACCTACGAAGTGTTATCTTTCAATGGCTATTTCTCCGTGACAAGTAACATTATGAAAGGGTGTAAAAGGTCAAGTCAGTGAACCGATGGCCTGTCTTTGTCATCACACCATACTGATCACTTGTTTTTAGTGTTAAAGAAAGATAGTTTTAATGTTTTCCCTTTGAATATTGAGTTCTAAGTATGGCAAGATGGGAGTTCTGCTTCTTTAACCTTTGTCCTACAATGGCCTGTGCTCCTTCCTGATTGTTCCATGCAGGAATACTGATGCATGACTGCAGTGGGCTTGCAGTCATGCAGGCGATACAGTTAGCCATGCAGAGATTATTGGGGGAATAACAGGAGTCCAGGGTAAAGAACAGGAGGTTTTGCATCACCACCTAGGTCTTGACTCTGCCACTTGAAATTACATGTATTTTTATTGTGGTAAAATACAGATAATATAAAATGTACCACCTTAACCTATTTAAGTGTACAATTCAGTAGTAAGTACATTCACATTGTTGTGAAGCAAATGTCCAGAACTTTTGCATCTTACAAATCTGAAGCTCTCTACCTATTAAACAACAATTCCTCATTTCCCTCTTCTTCCATCCCCTGGTAATCACCATTCTACTTCCTGTTTCTATAAATTTGACTATTTTAGATAACTTATATAAGTGGAGTCATTCAGTATTTGGCCTTTTTTGAATGGCTTACTTCACTTAGCTTAATGTCCTCAAGGTTCATCCATATTATAGCATGTGGCAGGATTTCCTTCTTTTCGAAGGCTAAATAATATTCCATTGTATGCATATACCACATTTTGTTTATCCATTCATCCATGGAGATTATATTTTGTTATCTGCAAAATGGGGAATAATAAATCATTTTTTACCTCAAAGAATCATTGTCATCTTCCAGTGTAAACTCTGAAGCAGTACATGTTTGTTGCTCTTATCTTAGAAAGTCATGTTACAACAGAAAGCATTGGTCAAAGATTTGTGAAATGTGGGTTCTAATCTTGGCTCTGCTCCCAATTTTCTGACTATACCAACAATCTACATGTTCTGGCACCACATTGTACTAGTCTTTAAGAATTGTATTTGTTTTAACTACTCAACAGGATTTTTGAGAGATGAAAAAGGTAGATTCCTTCCTCAGAGATCTCTCGGTAATTCCTGGTGCCCAGGCACTCAGCTGTTAGTTCTGGATGTGGCTGTTTTTATCACTCAGCGGGGACAGGATCATGGCAGAGCCTCGGTCTCCTGATTTATGAAAATGATTGAGGCTGAACCAGATCACTGAAATCTCTGAACTTTAAAACTACCAATGAAAAAAAAGCTCTATCGATAAACAGACATTTTAAGTCCTGCTCCAATGTTATTTTGATATTTTAAAAAATGTTATGTGACTAAAAACAAACTACTTTGTGATTTTAGAATCTGCTTTTTCAAAATTGTATGTTCCAACCACTCTCTCTTTTTCCTTGTCAAAGTCTGATAACACAGACACTGCCCACCACATACCCTCAAAATATCCTGTGGTATTGAACTAAATAACCTTTAAGGCACATTTGAGAATTCTATGACTTGTACTTTTGAACTTTAGGTAGTTTTCCATTGCATTGGTTCTTCTGGCATTTGCAGGATCTCTGCCAAATGTGCAGCTACCCTTGCCACTAAGGGCTTCCAACAGTGTAACTATTAAAACGATGGACTTATCAGTAGATGGAGAGAGATATCTATATTTTGAAGGACTCTGGATACTAAATATATGACAATACTCATTACATTCATTTTTGTTTGATGTGGGAAAAATAAAGCAATAGTAGCAAATTTGAAAAGTGCCAATCTAAGAAATATGCTGCCTGGCTAAACATCTGATTATTAAATGATTGAACAATAGGAGGCAAGGACGAGGAAGATACAGAAGTTTGCTGCATCCTGCTTCTCCCCTTCCACACTCCTTCCAGTGGGACACTCAGGCTTAATCACCTTGTCATGAGGTTATTTAACTGCAAGCTTTGTATTGGAGATGCAACGGGCAAAGGTCATCAAGGGAGTATGAAGTGGGAAACCTGTCAGAATAGAAGGAGCTTTCTGATTGCAGTTAGATTTTTATTAGGTTGGTTATCAACATCTCAGGTTAAATTCAGTTGGACAAACTTTGATTTCTCAAAGGCAATGTTTTATATCTATCTTAGAATAACAATTTACATATTCATACAATTTGAATTTAATACTGAAAACTTCTCTAATAAAAATCTAAACAATTAACAATATACTAAGTATGAATTATGTCTTATTGTGGCTATCTAAATGTTTGGTCATCAAGTTTGTTGGACAAAATGGCATTTATAGTTTTTCACCTATTTAAAATTAAGACCATCTATTTATCCTATTGATAAACAATTAGTTATTTACATTCTTTGGGGTTATTAATTGGACATGCAACTATTAAAAACATGGACTCATCAGAAAGTATGTTGATGAAGCAGAATGAAAACCAGAACAAAGATCTTAAAAAAATGTTTTAGACAAGGCTTTTTATTATATCTATATGTAACCTCTATCCTTGGTGAACATGATGTCTAATGCTATTCAATTATAAGTGATGAGAAGGCAAAATAAACAATTCCGTATGAGTAAAAATTATATGTGCATGTGACATAAATCCTTATTTTGAGCACAAAGATATATCCAATTTTTATTAATGGAAAATTAGTTTCTTCTTGTTCTTTTAAAATAAATATTAAGTAATATCAGTTTGAAAGAGTGTCAAATTATTGGTTGGCTCTGAAGATGAACATGTTCCAGTCTGGTTACAAGGACATTTTATATAATTCCTGGGGTGTTGTCAATATGTGGGAAGAAGGCTGATCAGGCAGTTACAAAGCAGCATAGATGAAGGAGTGGTTAATTTTACCTGGTAGTGAAGATGGTAATTCAGGAAACCTCCATTATAGACATAATGCTTGAAGTGAGCTTTGAATCGAGATCTGGTATTCAACATGGAAAGGGGAGACGTCCATCACAGAGGGTGCAGTGTAAGTGCAAGGCACAGCAGTGTGGAGCAGTATGGCTTGTCTGGGGGAAGTGACAAGGTTTCAGTGCCCACACAGATGAAACAGGTGAGAGATCAAGAATGAGACCCTAAATGCTTGACGAATGATCAGAGGTGGAGGAAGGAGAAAACGGGATCAAAGATAATGCTAAGATTTCAAGTCATATTCATTTGTCCTTGAGAACATTTTTGATTGTCATATACATGGGTACTACGACATTTTTGATCAAAATCTTGTAAAAGCATCTACAAACAGAAGTCTCCTTGTCATCAAACACTAGGAAAAAAACCAAGTACTTTTAACAGTGATAATAATCATGATATATAAAATCTCTTCCTGAAAGAAAAGCACAAATGAATTTTAAAATAAGGAGTAAACCTTATTTAACCTTGTGATTTTTTATGCAATGTTAGAAAGAGGTGCTGTCTAAAGTATGGCAATTAACAAATCCTGCTCTCATCCAGGAAATGTAAAATCTTTAAGGCTTTTAATTCAAGTGTGTGTGTGTGTGTGTGGTGTGAGAGAGAGAGAGATAGAGAGAGGGAGAGAGAGACAGAGATTTTAGAAATATTATTTTAAGAGGGACATATCAGGCAGATATAACGTCTATAATCTGCACAGAGATATAAACTTTGTTGTATATGAAAATGCAATAATTTTTTAAACTATAAATAGCAGAAGTAAATAAACAACTGAATTTATTTAGAGTCTTTTCATACAAATAGATACCCATGATATGAAGTTGAAGAAAAGTAGAGCAGAGTGCATTATAACACTGTCGTGTCTTCATTGATAATATCTGATGCAGCGAGGGTTTCTTACAACCCCCATTTCCTGGTAAGGGAGTACAGACTTCACCACCATTCCATGTACACACTTTCAGTGTCCTCAGCTATTTCTGCAAGTCCTCAGAGAGGATCTCATGATGTTCCTGAATAGATATTCTCAGTCACTACATGTTTCTTCCTCTTTTGGTCCAATTTCTTTTGGAGATGTCTCCAAGAAGATTCATGAAGGTGTATTGCTCTCTCCTTGCCTCTTGGATTGCCTCCTATTGCTTTCTGTTTATCACCACTCTGCCAAGAACTCACTGGACTGAAGTTGTTCTTTCAAAGAAGGAAGAATACCCCCAAACACACATGCATCTGTGTGCCATACCCTGTCAAGAAGATCCCAAATATATGTCAGTTGTATTCCCTGAAACTCACTTAGATCGTGCATAAACCATAAGTTCAGCATCTTCTTGAGCATCTCTCTTCTTTGGGCTTAAATAGGAGTTCATGAGGGCTGGCCTGGAAGCTATCAGTCTACTCAATACAGGGTTTGCTTTTTATGCTAAACCTTTTCTTGTCTTGAAGTTTAGAGTTTATAAATAATTATTTGATTTTAAACTGTTTAACAATCCTATTAGGTAGAAAAGACAGATATTATATCACCATTTTATAGACTGTAAACCTGAAACTTGAAAGCTGCACTTACTCAGCAAGTACGTTGCAGAGCTGAAACTTAAATCCAAGTTGTATGCGTTCAGATCCAGTGCATTATGCTCAACTGTCTCCACAAAGATAGAGATATGCTGTATGCCAAATACCATCCTCTACTGCTTAACAGCTGCAATCACAGACATCCCACCCTTAACTCGGAGCAGCTTCCCCTCACTGCTCATAAGCACCTCATCAAAGCCATAATTCCTCCCCCAGAAAAAGGCACATTAATGGGCAGCCCCATCCACACACACTTCACATCCTTTTGCAAATAGTTACAAGATCTTTAAGGATGTCCTGAACCACAGAGCCATATTTAAAGGGACATCTGCCCTGCGCATGCTGCTCCTGTCCTCTAAGTTCGGCTTTATAAAAGAGGTTTTACTGTGTGTATTTCAGTGCTAGTGCTATATTTTTTCTTTGATTTCAAAATCCTTTATCCAAGGCATATGTCGTTATTAAAAAATAAATAAAAGTGACTGAGTATACATGGTAAAGGAGAAGTTTAATTGAAACACTCAAGAGTTCTATTTTCCTGGAAGTTGTCTTAACAAATTATGGTTTCTTATGATGCTTACAGTAATGAATTGAACTGTTAAATAATATTCAAATTAAATAATATTTTCATTAAATTTTTTTGTAATATGTTATACAAACACATATATTTAATTACTTTTTCAAATTACTTAGAGCAGATTTGAGCAAACACTTCTTGAGCAAACACTTAACAAAGTATTTTTAATAACTTAAAAGTATGTCTGCATGACCCTTTTGGTCAATTGAGTGATTAACTGACTAGTATCTGATCAATATCAGTAATCTGTATGAACACTGCCAAGGATGGTGGTGGAGGCAGAGGCTCAAACTCAGTGGTTCTCAACCTTGGCTGCACTTTTGAATCACCTGGGGGACCTTTAAAAATTGCTTTATGCTGTGGCTCCAGTTCCAGGAATTTTGATTGAACTGTATGGAGTGTGACCTGAGAATGGGATTTTTTAAAAGCTGCTCAGGTGACCCCAATTTGTATCTAAGGTTAACAATCACTGCCCTAATGCATTGTTTCTCCCCGAATGGGCCAATTCCCAAAAAGCACAAAAAAGAGTATATTCATTATGTATCAAACCAGGACAAATTGAGATTATTTTTGAGGAGAGGAGCTGTATTTGACAAGAGTATAGCTGACCAAAGTGATAAATTTAGCCCACTCTTTCATAAATCCATCTTTTTTCCTTCTTGTAAATCACACACAATAGATAAAATCTGAATTGATCAATATGCAGCTACATACTGACTAGTCTACGTAATTAACCTTTCCTCCAGGCCTGGTGAATCATGATCCATGATTGTATTTAGTCAGAATCGTGGAATGCAGTATCTGCCTCACCTAAGCTGGGTGATGCACCTCCTTACTCTTAACATGTCGCAAAATGCCTTGTACACCAGGTTACATTTTTGAATCGTAGTTTAGTAAACCCAATCAAGCATTGTTTTAAAAAAGCCCTGGAAGCTGAATTCCTGCCATCAGAGGAACTTTCAGTTTTTTTTGCACTGTATCTAAAGTAGTTAGGGAGTTGGAATGGTGGTGGAGGGGAGGGAAGGGGAGAGCTTTGGAAGAGCCAAAGGAATATGGGCCAGGTTAATTTTTTAACTCATATTTATAATGATATCTTTCTTGGAAACAACTTCTTGCTGCACCCCCATTTCAGGAAATGTAAAATAAGCAGTTGAAGATATGTGCAGTTATCTGAGAAGCAAGAAGAGTAGAGTCAGAAGGATGATTTCAGAACTGACTCCTGTTAGAAGACCACCTGCCTCTCTCCGCTCTCCTGCATTAGCCAATGCAATAGCTAGCAGAACTGTGCCTGAAAGGACTGGGAGGGAAGAGCTATCTCTGGAGAAGCCTTAGCCTTTAAATGTGGATGGTTAGATCAGAAACGGAGTGAATGGGAAAAAAGGAAAATGTATCTTCATCGTTTATCATATGCTTCCTGTCTTTTTTTCTCCCCTCCCCATTCTATCCTTTAATGCTAGGTTAACAATGAAATCTTTTTCTTAAAATCTGGTGTTTCACTGTTGGTGGGGATGCAAACTGGTGCAACCATTATGGAAAACAGTATGGAGATTTCTCAAAAAATTAAAAATAGAAATACCATATGAGGCAGCCATCCTACTACTGGGTATCTATCCAAAGAACTTGAAATCAGCCATTCAAAGAGACCCATGCATCCCCATGTTCATTGCAGCATTATTCACAATAGCCAAGACATGGAAGCAACCTGAGTGCCCATCGACTGATGATTGGATAAAGAAGATATGGTACACATATACAATGGAATACTACTCAGCCATAAAAAAGGATAAAATCGTCCCGTTCACAACAGCATGGATGGACCTTGAGGGTATTAGGTTAAGTGAAATAAGCAAGATAGAGAAAGACAATCTCTGTATGACTCCACTCATATATGGAAGTTAAACACGTGGACAAAGAGAACAGATTAGTGGTTACCAGGGGAAAAGGGGGGTGGGGGGTGGGCACAAAGGGTGAAGTGGTGCACCTACAATATGACTGACAAACAATAATGTACAATTGAAGTTTCACAAGGTTTTAAACTATCATAACCTCAATAAAAAATAAAATAGAAAAACAAAATCTGGTGTTTCATTTTAAAAATGGAGGGCAACAGATATACTCTTCTCCCGCAAATGGTGATATAAATGGATAGAACCTATTGTTATCTCCATTTTACAGATGTGGAAATTGAGGCCCAGAGAGGGAAATAATCTGCCTGACATCAAGGTCGGGATATGAACTCAGGCATTTTGGTCTACGTTGTTAACCAGTATACGATATCACCTATATACAAAATGATTTGAACCAATTGGGAATAAAATGCAAGAAACCACACTTCTGGGAAGACTGGCCCAATATGGCAGCAAGTTAAGTGGAGGAGCCTCTGCAAAATCTCATTCATGTTCCCCATTTAGGAGATCATAAAGGATCTGGCTTGCCAGGAAAAATAGGAATAAAATGCTCCTCACTGCCTTAGATAAGTGAGACTGAAGGCTGGGACTGGGATCACACCCAACCTCGCAGTAGATGAAACAGGAAGACGCAAGAAATAACCTCCTAGGAAAACTGCCTTAGCCAGGACAGCAGCAGTAAACAGCGGAATCGGAGCAGAGGAAAATAATCGCCATATCAAACAAAAGAGATGACCAGTGAACTGATCGTTGATGTAGGAGTTTAAACAAAATAAGAAAGAGTAGAGACAAAATGCCCCAGCCCTGGTGGCCACAGTCTTAGAATCTTTCTCACTCCTGCAGCAGTGGAATGAGTAATCCATCAGCCCATATTCTAGGAAGGGCATCAAATATTGCCCAGGTAAATAGGGATTGAATTAAGGAAAATTCGTGTATATTATTTTTTGAATCTTTTGTTTTTGATTTTATTCTGGCTTAAAAAATTTCTATTGAAGTATAACAAACAAAGAAAATTGCATAAATCAAAAAAACAAAACAATCAATAAATGATCATAAAGTGAAAATTCCCATGTAACCACTCCATGAGTCAAGGAATGAAACATTAATAACACCACAGAGTGTTCCTTGGACTCTCTCTTGACTTCTAACCATGTATTGGTTTTGCATATTTTTGTATTTTATATAAATGGAACATGATGTATATATTTTTTTGTGACTTGCTTCTTTCTCTTAACATTATGTTTGTGAGGTTCATCATTGTTGCTCGTAGCAGTAATTCATTCGCTGTCATTGCTATATATTGGCTGTGGTAGATTGCTATAACGATGACTCCCAATTGTACATACCTCTCTGCAATATGCTGTTGCTATTTCTCCTGTCAAAAGATGGAGGTGATTTCTTCTCTGTCTTGAATGTGAGCTGGCCTTATAAATGCTGACATAGATTGTGGTAGAAATGATATTATGCAAGTTCTAAAGCTTAGCCCTAAGAGCCCTTGCAATTTCCTCTCTTGCCTTCTTAGATCCTTTTATTACCATGCTATAAGGAAGGCCACTAAAGATGAAAGGCTCTGCAGGACGAGAGAAGAATAGAGGTATCCCAGTGATAGGCAGCACCGTGTTCCAGAGGCCATCTTGCACCTGCAGATCCAGGCGAGACATCAGATGACTGTAGCTACATGAGCAAATCCAGACAAGACTAGTAGAAGAAACTCTCAGCCAAAACACATGATCTTTGAAAATAATAAATTGTTATTTTAAGCCATTGAGTTTTAGGGTAGTTTGTTATACAGCAATAGATAACAGAAACAACACGTATGAAAATATTACTATTCATTTATCCATTCTACTGTAATAGACATTTGGGTTGTTTCCAATTTTTGGATCTTGCAAATAGTTTTGCTCTGATGTGTTTTAGGAACCATATGTCTGCATTTCTGTAGAATATATATCTAGAAGTAGAATTGCTAGGTCAGTACTGCCAAAGAGTTTTCCAAAGTGGCTGTACCAATTTATACTCCCATCAGCAATGTAAGAGAGTTCTGATTGCTGCACATCCTCATTAATCCGTGGCAATGTTTGTTATTTTCATTTTAGTTGTTCTGTTATGTGGGTAGTAGTATCTTACAGTAGATTTAATTTGAATTTCTTTAATGCCTAAAGAAGTTGATCACTTTTTCATATGTTTCTTGGCCCTTGGGCTATCCTTTTCAAATAAAGTATTTTGTTAAAGTCTGTTCCCCATGTTATTATGGGGCTGTCTATCTTTTTCTTATTGGTTTGTGGAATTTCTTTATATATTCTGGATACAAGCCTTTATCAGTTTCTTCTGTTGAAAATATCATCTCCCACTCTGTGGCTTGTCTTTTCATTCCTTGAAGGTTTGAATCATACCACCACTTAGGCCAACTGAGGTGATAGCTGAGGGTGAGGGGGATTTAGAATGGATACTGAAGAAAGGAGATCATGTGTGATAATATGGCCCTGAGATCAACTGTGTGATGAGGCTGTGGCTCATCCCACTGACTTTCCTCTTTTGGGTCTCTCCTCAGAAAGAAAGGCCTGTGGACATGGCCTAAGGGGTGGACTATGGCAGCCATGAGATGTGCTTCACAGACTTCAGCTTCAGGGAGTGTGAGTAATGATGTCAAGCACCTTTTCTTGTTTATTGGCCATTTATGTATCTTCTTTTGTGTAATATCTGTTCAAATCCTTTGCTCATTTAAAGGGTGGGTGTCTTTTTTTTCTTATTGATGTACACTATATATTCTAAATATGAATCCTCTGTCAGATAAATATATAGAGACTATTTTTCTCCCTGTCTGTGGCTTGTTCTTAATGGTATTTTGGGGGTGAATATTTTCTTTTTAATAAAGTATAATTTAACTGTTTTCTTTTATGATTAGCACTTTTTGCATCCTGTCCAATGAATCATAACCCATCTTAAGTTCTTGAAATTATTCTCTTAAGGGCTTTAGATTTTGCCTGCACATTAAAGCTATGGTGCATCACAAATTAATTTTTGTGTATAACCTCAGGTAAGTGTCAAGGTTCTCTCAGATAAGTATATGTTTCAGAATAATTTATTGAAAAGACCCCTTTTTTCCCATTTAGTTCTATTGGTAAAAACTGTTGATTTTATGTTTGCAGTTTTTTTATGGACTCTGTTCTTTTCTCTTGACCTATTTATTTTCTCTTGCATCAGTACCGAACTGTCTTATTTACTGTAGCTTTATAGTAAATCTTAAAAGTGGTACTGTAAATCCTCCAACTTTGTTCTTCTTCAAAATTTTCTTCGATTCTCTAAGTCCTTTATATAGCCACATGAGTTTTAGAATCAGCTTTTAAAGTTCCAAAAAAAGCCTACTAGGATGTTGATTGATATTTCATTGAATCTTTAGATCATTTGGGGAGAACTGATCTCTTAACAAATTGAATGCTTCAATATATTTACATGGTAATTGTCAACTCCTGCATTAGAGGCAAAACTGACACAGCAGAAAACCAGCTCAGGGTTACTGAGGATGGGCTGGAAAGAGTCTCATAGATAAAGAGGCAATTGTCATCCGAAAGATGATACATATGAAAATTTTTTAAAAAGTCCAGCATATGGCAAATGAAATGTTTAAGGAGAGAATGGAGCTAGTGGAACAGCTACGGTTCCAAGACCTGGACTCAATTCGGAGATGAAATCTAGACCTGTGCTTGGCAGGGAGCTGGAACTCAACTCTTTACAAAAACTTCAGAACCATCAAGTCCTTGAAATACTAGAGGCTAGAAAAACTACTCACAGACTAGACAGTGCCCCAGTGGTGGGAAAAGAACCACCTATGAGAAATCACAGCTCCAAATCTGAATTGCCAAACTTGAGCGTGGAGTTCAAATTTGTACTTCTTATGCATTTTAGCACTTAGTCCAAAAATAAGCACACATGAGTCTAAAACTGGTGAAATACATGAGGCTTTAGTAGAAGCATGTGAAAAATCATCCCATGGAGACTTCTCCACAACCCAGCACATGTAGACTCCTAAGGAAATAGTGCCAACGAGAATGATGGCATGATAGATAATTATACATAATAGGAGGAAATGAACCGAGAGTGAGTAGATGCACAAAACGGCTTGATTAACAGGCCAAGAATAATCTGTATGAAATTACCAAAGGATTATGTTCCATATGTTAAAGAGAAAAAAGAAGTAATATAAACTATTAGCCAAAATCAGGATGTTATAGAAAAAGAATAGGGAAATTTAAAAATACTGAAATATAAATCCCAGAAATCAAAAGAAAGATTTTTGAAATTAAAATCATAGTATACATAACAATGAAAAGACTAAATATAGTTGAAAAGTTGAAGAGAGGAAGATATTTGGGATATAACACAGAGAAATGAAGACTTGGAAAATATGAAGAAGAAATTAGAAGATATTAAAATAAGGAGTAAAAAGAACTGTATATGAGTTCCAAAAGGATAGACAGAGAATTGGGGAGAAACAATGTTTGAAAATAAATTTGATGGGCTAGAATTTTGGATAATTTCTGAAAACATGGGTTTTCAGGCTGAAAGAACTATCTGAGTCCGGAGATGGACAAATACAAATAAATCCACTCCTAAAGCTATTTCTAATCAATAGAGAGAAATAAAGATGTTGATTAATTCAGTAGAAGGGCAGAAAAAGAAGGAAGCAAAGAAAACTCATTGTAAAAATAAAATACAAAAGATGATGGTGGAGATAAGATAAAACATACCAGAAATCATTATAAAAATAGATTAAATTCACATATGTAAAAGAGAGACTCAGATTGTTCAAAAACCCTGTGTAGAAATATTCCATTTATACGAGACAGAAAACATTATATAATGAAAGGTAAAATACATTTTTGGAAAAAATGTACCAGGAAATAACAGCCAAATAAAATGCTCGTTGATTAATAAACAAAAAATTATTTAACATGCAAAACATTAATAGAGATGAAAAGGGATATAATATAGAGTTAAAATGAATATTACACCAAGAAGTAGTGAAATTAAATTTTATGTATCATTGCCTCAAAATATTTGAAGCATATTTAAATATGTTAAATATCTAAAGAGTGATGGTGATCAAAAAGTGCAAACTTCCAGTTCTAAGATAAATAAGTCCCGGGGATGTGATATACAGCATGGTGACTATAGTTAACAATAGTATATTGTATTTTTGAAAGTTGCTAAGAAAGTAAATCTTACAAGTTCTCATCATAAGAAAAAAAATTATAAAACAAAATATACTTAAAGCAAAAATTGACAGACTTATAAAGAGAATTTGACTAATCCATAGTTATGACAGGAGATTTGCACATGCCTTTTTTTACCAGTAATAAATCAAGCAGACAAAAAAGATTTTTCAAGGATGCGGAAGGTTTGAACAATCCAATTAACAAGCTTGATCTTATAGGTATATATAAGACTTAAAACATATACATCTTGACTGTAACAAATAGAGAACCCATTCTTCTGAGGTACTCAGAGATTAATGACCTTGATTTCTAAGTGTGTTAAAATATTTTAAAGGTGATGGATTTCAAAAATAAAATGTTGTATATACAAAGTACAGCGTGAGATTTTATCTGTCATTTGATAAAAATCTGACACAATGCAAATTTAACGTGTATAAACATTTGTAATAAAGTGTAGAAACCAGCTAAGTTGGATGGTGGTTGTCTCTGTGAAAAGAGGGAGCAGAAGGAGCCCAGAGAGGTGTAGATGGAGACATAAAATCTGGAACGATTAGTTTCTTAGCAATAATAAAAAAGGGATCTAAAGGAAAGATAGCAAAATGTTGTTAGCATATTGTTAATTCTGGGTGTGGTTTCATGAGTATTATGTTATACTGTAATTTTCTATATGTTTAAATATAGCATAATTTTTAAAAAAGAGTGAGAAAAATCTTATGGAAGAATTAACAAGTAGATAAGAACTTGCTTTTGGGATAATATAGCCTAAGTCTTATCTTGATATATTGATATAAGCTTGATATTATGGGCTCTGATAAAATGCAGTATCAAGAAGATCTTTATATCAGCAGCAGAGTTTTAGCAAATTTCTTGGAATTTGTCTTAAAAGTGCTACATAAGTGGCACAATTTAGGGGCAGTTTATTCAAAGTACCATTGAGTCTGCCTTCCCTATCACAAAGACCAAAGCTTGTCACTTTGAATGGATTGCAATGGACCTGAAATATCATACAGCTGTTGCCATAATTGAAGAAGGTAATGTATGCCAGGTATATAATATAAATCAACTACAAAATTATGCTGTAAACATTCGGTATCCCAGCAGAAGAAACATGTCACTCAAAAATGTTAGGAAAAAAAATCAAGCTGGCTTCAATAGTCTCTTGGGGACATCAGATACCAGTAGTCAACCAAGCAATACATAAAGAGTCATAAGGGCAAACTAACATGACCCCAATATTTCACATCAGCCATGTTTCCATTCGTGCGTGAAGGTAACCTAAAAATAAACTTAAAGATGCAAGGAATCCTAAAATATATCACCCATGTGTTCTCTCTGAGAAACTTCCCTTAACAAGAAATTCTTCGTAAAAAAACGAACTCTCTCTGTTTTGTTTAATGTTCTGTATATTGTGTTCATTTTTGCTCAACATTTGATTGTTCTATTTGTTCTCTTTTTATGTGTACACTTCTGGTTTTCCTTTGCCTACTATTTTATATTCAAGCTATGAATTACCTTGTTTTAGATATCATCTTGTATACAGTGTATCGTTGGGACTTGTTTCTTTTACCTCTTCTCAATACAGCATTTAGGAGTCAGTTTCTCAATTTAGGAGTCAATTTGTTTCAAAAAGTGGTTTTATATCTTGGATTCATTTCTATGATAGTTGTTTGGGCTTAATTCTCTGTATTAGTGTTTATTTATGTATGATCCTATTTTTGGCTTTCTTGCTGTGTTCTATTTCCTTTCTGTTGATATAATAACATCAGTTTCCTTTGTGCCCCCTTCCAACTCCTCCATCACATCTCAGAAACTTGAAAGTATACACTGCAGCATATTTTTAGCTCAACTAGTAATTATCTCCATTAATTTAAATACTCTCATTTTGTAGCTTGAAAAATGAAATGATACATACTGATTATATTAATTTATATATATTATAAAGGATGAAGAATTAGCTAATGTCTATTTTTGTTTTCTGTTTTTACTCATCATTTTTGTTACACATTATTAATCATTTTGTCTTTATGTCGTGTAGCTTTTGTTTAAATAATGATAACAATTGCATTCTCATTTGTAGTGAGCTATGGGCTTGACAGAGCAAGAAGATTAAAAAAGTAGACAAAATGAATTTGAACAATTATTATAAATATATTCATAATAGAATGTACCATACTTAGTGCCCTTCAAACAGAAACCAAATAGTTTTAAGTGCTATGAAATATTTACAAAAGTGATCATACATTAGGCCACAAAGAAAACCTTAATAAATATTTTAGATTGGAGAAAGTACAACTGTATCTTCTGATCAAAGTGCAATAAAAATTAGAAGTCTATGATAGAAAAAGGAATAAACAATGAAAATTATTTTCAAATATTTAAAAAAGTAAATAACAAACATTTAGAAAAATAAACATTTCAAACATTTAGAAAACTAAATAAAAAGATATAAACTTTAAAAAGCTTCTCCAAAACAACTCTTAGGTGAAATAGAAAAACAAAATGTAAATTACCAATATCTAGAAAGTAATGAGAATGAGAGTACTATTTATCAAAATGTGAGATTTCAGCAAACCTGCACTCAGGGAATATTTATAACTTTGGACAGCTTCAATACGTAAAAAAGAAATGAAAATAATAAATTAAGCATCCAACTTTGGAAGTTAAAAAAGAGCAAAATAGGGGGCCAGCCCAGTGGCATAGTGGTTATGTTCACTTGCTCCACTTCGGTAGCCTGAGGTTCGAGGGTTTGGATCCTGGGTGTGGACCTACACACTGCTCATTAAGCCATACTGAGACGGCATCCCACATGCAAAATAGAGGAAGATTGGCATAGGTGTTAGCTCAGTGACAACATTGCTCAAACAAAAAGAGGAAGATTGACTACAGATGTTATTTCAGGGCCAATCTTCCTTACCAAAAAAAAAAGAACAAAATAAATCCAAGGAAAGTAGTATGAAAGAGTTAAAGATAAATGTGGAAATCAATGAATTAAAACTAAGTAGGAGAAAATATTAAGTAAAAAAGAAGCAGATTTTTTTCTTAAGTAGAAAAAAGTAGAATTAAGATTAATAAACTAGGCACAGATCTGGCCTAAAAAATGGAATATGATAAACAAGCAATTAGCTAGAATAATCACCAGTAGAGCTCAAACCCACCAAAAATAAACATATGTAAAAAGCAAGTAGGGAAAAGGAACTGTTGCTAAAGAAGAAATGAGAAGATTTATAAGATAAATTTTTCAATAGTATAATAACAACTTTGAAAATATTAATGAAATATACCAAGAAATGGAAAAATAAAAAGGCCAGGATTGGTTCAAGAAAAGACAGAAGTGATAAAAATATCAATAAACACAGACAATTATGAACATTGTCTAAAACTATTCCTCAGGAATTACAGACTGAGATGATTTTATGGGTGATTTATTTTAAATCTTCACAGAAAAGATAACTCTGATAATATTTGAATCTTTTGAGAATATTGGAGAATGAGAAAACCTTCTGACCTGTTTTTAAAAACCATCATAATATTGTTGTTTATATTTGACTCAATGCAAAAAAAGAGAATACTATGTCCAATTCCAATCTCACTTGGAATGTTGATGTAAAAATATCTTAAGACATTATCAAATAGAATGCAGTAGATTATTGGAATATACACCATGGATAAGATGCCTTTGCACCATGAATGCAAGTGTAGCTCAATATTAGGAAATCTACTACTGCATTTCATTCTAATAAGAGGGGAAAACATGATTAATTTGGTAGCTCCCCAAAAAGGCACTTGATAAGAGTCAGTCTTGGTTACTGATAAAAATCCTAAGTCACCTAAGAATGGAAGGAAATTCCCTCAGTAGACTAAGGAGTATGAGAAACCAGCAGCCAATGTACTTATCAGTGGACTCCCAGATATATTTTCTTCAAAATCAGGGAAAAGACAAGTTGGAATTCAGTTTACTGCTAAGAAAAGGCCTAAATCCTCTGGGAATAAAGATCCAGGGGTAGCACCAATATGCATGTCTAGGGAAGGAGCAGAGGGTCTGTAGGAGACATGATCAAATGAATATTTCTGGGGTCAGTTTTTGAGAAGCAGCTAGAAGAAAATTTCCCGTAAACCCTCCCAAACACTAGCAAACCTCTGTAATCCAGAATGACGAAGGTTGCTGCATAACAGATTTCCAACAGGTAACTCCAAATTCCTTAGTTTGCAGTAATCACCGCCTGAAATTCTACCACCTAGACATCTTTTGAAGTTAACAAGCATTTACACATATACCTTGGTGGTACAGGAGTAACTAACTCCTAATCACTGACATCGCAGTGATGAGTCTTTCAATAGGTTATCACATCACTAATGCATTAAGGGAGGATGATAATGGTAGCTGGTATTTATTGAGTGCTTAACCGTGTTCCAGGCACTGTTCTAATGATTATACAGGTTATCTCATTCAATCTTCACAATAACCATATTACATATGAAGAAGCAGAGGAACAGTGATGAGATATAACTTGTCCGAAGTCACACAGCTAGTAAGTGGTGGGGCTGAGATTCAAACTCAAGCAGCCTAGTGCCTGAGCTGCTGCTCTGAACCACTATGCTGCACCGCCCTGGTCACTGGAAAGCAGATGTTCAATGTATGGATTTCCAACCCTCCAACTAAATTGATTCAAAAAAATTTACTGAGGGCTATCCATGTGCAAAGTGTCATGAAGCCTCTGTAGCTGATAAACACATGAGTATGACACTTTTCTTGCCCTCAGGAAACTCATTCTCTAGGAAAGGAGATGCACACATGAATAACCAATTACACTTCAAGATCGGTGTAGGGTGCTTGGCTGTGGTTGCGGGTTGGTGAGGGCTCCTCAGATTACACTTTGGGGAAATGGAGGCAGTGAACCTTCTTTGGAGTATCCGTGCTTTTGGAATTCTTTATTTTCCCTACATGGGCACAAATCTATGGTGATATTCTCTGAGGTGTATGGTGACTTCTGTACTTTCAGTCTGTCTGAGAGCATGTCATAAAAAGGCAAAGGGACTGTTCTCCCCCCTCCCCCCCCCAGGCATTTTATTACTCATGTTGGCAAGGGAAAGACATTGGGAGAAACTTATTAAATACATAATAAATAAATATGATGAAGTAACATGCAACTTCTGACCCTCTCCCCTTTCAAAGCATGCAATGAGTGATGTCATCATAAAAGGAAAGACTCCTTAATTTATTCTCTCATTTGGATAACCCACTGGGAAAAAATCTTGATAGTCACAGATTGGAGGGTGAGAGAAAATGCTCTTTCACTTGTCAGCACATTTTAATGAAATGCCAATCTTTTCATGCCAAATCCTGAAGGAAACCTCTGGGTACGGATTGATGAAGTGATTTCACTCCCAAATGGAGTCTAAGCTAAAATAAAGCCTCTACCATTTTGCAGAGCACAGCACTCTACAAGTTCAAAAGGTAAGACATACTTTCAGTATGTATAAACTGTGGAGTACATTTGAAAATAAAATTTTTAATTATGTTTGACATCTCAAGCCCAGTGCTGTCATCCTGTAGGAAAGTAACATCTGTTTTGACATCTATAGTGGTAGAGACTTTAAATCAGTTTCCACATTGCTTATCTGCTGGCTAATCAGAATGGATGAGGCATTT
Source organism: Equus caballus (assembly GCF_041296265.1). Lineage (NCBI taxonomy): Eukaryota > Metazoa > Chordata > Mammalia > Perissodactyla > Equidae > Equus > Equus caballus. The sequence continues at coordinate 75,101,108 of NC_091687.1, forward strand.
TTGTTACCAGCTCATTCACAGGGAAGAAAGAAAAGATATGCAGAGAAAGTAAGTTTGGGCTCAAACTGATACGATGAATTTAAATGAAAAATCAAAACTCCTTTTAATATATTATATATGTTTTAATTCAATGCAAAATATGAAAATGTTCATTTAATTCCTAAATGTGCAGGTTTTTTTTCTTGTTCCTGATATATGCATTTTGCTTTAACTTAAAAAACTAATAGAACTTTAAAGCATATTTTACTTCTCAAACCATTAGTTTGATCTCAAGTCCAAGGTTTTAATTGGAAAAAATTGATTTGCTATTTTCAATAATAAGTACTATAAAAATGCCTGAAATAGGAAGATCCAAGATGGCGCAGTGAGTAGTCCTCTTTGTCTCTCCCCCTTCGAGTCTACAATTATTTGGACACTCATCGCTTAACAAAGGATATCCAGATAGCATCTCAGGATATCTGAGAGACCCATGCGACTATACATCGGAAGGCAGACGGACTTCCCTCCGGGAGGAGGTGGAGATAGGTGAAAACTCTCCGACCCCGACCGAACAGCCTAGTACCTGCAAGCGGCTTTCTTCCAATGGACGCCCCCACAAGATCAACACACACCTAGGGCAGGAGCGAGCACACAGCAGAGGAGTGACCGTGGAAACAGGTGACCAGAACCCTACGTAACCCCCCCACAATTACTCCTAAACGCAGAGGGAAACTCTAGAGTTACACACCTGAGCCCACGGGGAGATCCTGCCTGGTGTCCACGGTGCCCGGAGGGTCCCAGAGAGAATCACAGAGGGCGTGGCGGCCCCCCGGCTGCCACTGCCTGCACGGCCGGGCAAGGGATTACCAGAGATCTCGGAGAGGACTGGGGCTGGGTGGAGCTCCAGAGGCCGGCTCCGCGGCCCGGGGGAAGCTCCAGAGTTCCCCCCGGGCAGCAGACAAAACTCTCTGTCTGCCATTAGCAGAGGGGCCACGCCCAGCATTCACAACTCCAGGAAAGTCCTGGAGAGAATCCCAGAGGGCGCAGCGACCTCCAGCTGCCATTGCCTGCCCTGTGGGGCAAGGGATTGCCGGAGATCTCAGAGAGGACTGGGGCTGGGTGGAGCTCCAGAGGCCAGCTCCGCAGCCCGGGGGGGAAGCTCCAGACTTCTGCCCGGGCAGCAGACAAAACTCTCTGTCTGCCATTAGCGGAGGGGCTACGCCCAGCATCCACAACACCGGGAGGGTCCCGGAGTGGAGAATATCAGGCAGGGCAGCAGCTGACCAGCTACCACTGAAATCAGGATCTCCGGCTATCCCCCAGTCAGGGCAAAGGGCTCCCCGAGTTCCTGGGGAACAGGACTGGGGCTGGGTGGAGTTCCAGCAACCTGGCTCTGTAGCCTAGGGGGAAACCCTACAGGCTCACAGCAGCCTCAGCGAAAGCCTCTGCACAGCACTAGTAGAGAGCACCCATCCAGCAGCCACAAGGCTGGAAGACCCCAGGACAAAAGTAGCATAACTAGGTGAGCTAACCACAGACTGTAGAAGATGCCAATAGCTCTGCTGCAACCCATAGTGGACAAGTGAGATTTTGTGGGTGCTGACAGTGACAGAGTGGCAAATATAAGTGATCCTACACCTGGCTGCTGGAAAAGCCCATAACACCATTGCAGACCCCAAGGAGGGAGCACATCTAGGTGGGCTGCAACAGTAGGCACCTGCAGACTGAAGCCCCCCCATGATGGCCCCCACGGCAGAAGAGGGAATCCAAAGGACCACTGTGACTACGAGGAGGGGCCCAGGTCCAGTTAGCAACTGCGGATAGGGTTCCTGGTTGGTGCAGTATAAACAGCTGCTCCCCCACCACACCAGCAGAAACAAGTGGAAGGAGCAACTAATCTCTATTTCTATGCAGAGGCACAAATCTGCAACATCAAGCAATATGAAAAAATACATTAAATCTCCAGAACAGAAGGAAAACAACAAATACACAGACAACAATCCCAAAGAAAATGAAATATATAACCTAAATGACGATGACTTCAAAACAGCCATCATTAAAATACTCAATGAGTTAAGAGAGAATTCAGATAGACAACTCAACGAGTTCAGGAGCTATGTCACAAAAGAGTTTGATACGATAAAGAAGAACCAAACAGAAATACTGGAAATGAAGAACACAATAGAGGAGATTAAGAAAAATCTAGATGCACTGAACAGTAGGGCCGATAATATGGAGGAAAGAATTAGCAATTTGGAAGATGGGAATATAGAAATGCTGCAGGCAGAGGAGGAGAGAGAAGTAAGACTAAAAAGAAATGAAGAAACTCTCCGAGAATTATCAGACACAATTAGGAGATGCAATGTAAGGATTATAGGTATACCAGAGGGAGAAGAGAAGGAGAAAGGGGCAGAAAGCCTATTCAAAGAAATAATGGCTGAGAACTTCCCAAATCTGGTGAGAGAAAAGGATCTTCAGGTGACAAAAGCCAATAGATCTCCAAACTTTATCAATGCAAGAAGACCAACTCCACGGCATATAGTAGTGAAGCTAGCAAAAGTCAACGACAAGGAGAAAATACTAAGGACAGCCAGGCAAAAGAAACTAACCTACAAAGGAACCCCCATCAGGCTATCAGCAGATTTCTCAGCAGAAACTTTACAGGCTAGAAGAGAGTGGAATGATATATTCAAAAATCTGAAGGACAAAAACCTACAGCCGAGAATTCTCTACCCAGCGAAAATATCCTTCAAATACGATGGAGAAATAAAAACTTTCCCAGATAAACAAAAATTAAGGGAGTTCATTGCCACAAAACCTCCTCTTCAGGAAATCCTCAGGAAAACCCTCATTCCTGAAAAATCAAAAAAAGGAAAGGGGCTACAAAACCAAGAGCAGAGGAGATAAGTAGAAGGACAACAACAGAGAGTAGCAGCTCTTCATCAGAACAGATTAAACCATGGGACGAGAAACAAAGGAAATTGAAGAAAACTGGAAAACAAGACATAAAATGGTAGTGGTAGGCCCCCACATCTCAATAATCACTCTAAATGTAAATGGATTGAACTCCCCAATCAAAAGACACAGAGTGGCAGGATGGATCAAAGAACAAGACCCAACAATATGCTGCCTCCCGGAAACACACCTCAGCCCCAAAGACAAACACAGACTCAGAGTGAAGGGATGGAGAACAATACTCCAAGCTAATAATGAACAAAAGAAAGCAGGTGTCGCTATACTAATATCAGACAAGGTAGACTTCAAAGCAAAACAGATAAAGAAAGACAAAGAGGGACAGTATATAATGATAAAAGGGACTCTCCACCAAGAAGACATAACACTTATAAATATATACGCACCCAACACAGGAGCACCAAAATTTGTAAAGCAACTCTTAACAGAACTAAAAGAAGACATCAACAACAATAAAATAATAGTAGGGGACCTCAACACACCATTAACACCAATGGACAGAACATCCAGACAGAAAATCAACAAGGAAATAATAGAATTAAATGAAAAATTAGACCAGATGGACTAAATAGATATATAGAGAACACTTCATCCAAAAACAGCAGGTTACACATTCTTCTCAAGTGCACACGGAACATTCTCAAGGATTGACCATATTTTGGGAAACAAAGCAAACATCAATAAATACAAGACAGTTGAAATAATATCAAGCATCTTTTCTGATCATAATGCTATGAAACTAGAAATCAACTACAAGAAAAAAGCAGAGAAAGGTGCAAAAATGTGGAGACTAAACAACACGATTCTGAACAAACAATGGATTATTGAAGAAATTAAAGAAGAAATCAAATATTATCTGGAGACAAATGAAAATGAGAACACGACATACCAAATCATTTGGGATGCAGCAAAAGCAGTCCTAAGAGGGAAATTCATCGCAATACAGGCTCACCTCACTAAACAAGAAAAAGCTCACATAAGCAACCTCAAACGACACCTAACAGAACTAGAAAAAGAACAAACAAAGCCCAGAGTCAGTAGAAGGAGGTAAATAATAAAAATAAGAGCAGAAATAAATGATATTGAAACAAAAAAGACAGTAGAAAGGATCAATGAAACAAAGAGTTGGTTCTTCGAAAAAATTAACAAAATAGACAAACCTTTAGCCAGACTCACCAAGAAAAGAAGAGAGAAATCTCAAATAAATTAAATTAGGAATGAGAGAGGAGAAATCACAACAGATACCAATGAAATACAAGGGATCATAAGAGAATACTATGAAAAACTATATGCCAACAAATTGAACAACCTGGAAGAAATGGACAACTTCCTAGACTCCTACAACCTCCCCAAACTGAATCAGGAAGAAATGGAGAATCTGAATAGGCCAATCACAAGTAAGGAAATAGAAACGGTAATCAAAAATCTCCCCAAAAATAAGAGTCCAGGACCAGACGGCTTCTCTGGAGAATTCTACCAAACATTCAAAGAAGACTTAATACCTATTCTTCTCAAACTATTCCAGAAAATTGAGGAAGATGGAGCACTCCCTAACACATTCTATGAAGCCAACATCACTCTGATCCCCAAACCTGACAAGGACAACACAAAGAAGGAGAACTACAGGCCGATATCACTGATGAACATAGATGCAAAAATCCTCAACAAAATTCTGGCAAACCGAATACAGCAATACATCAAAAAGATTATACACCATGATCAAGTGGGATTTATACCTGGGACACAGGGATGGTTCAACATCCACAAGTCAATCAACGTGATACACTACATCAACAAAATTGAAAAACAAAAAGCCACATGATCATCTCAATAGATGCAGAGAAAGCATTCGACAAGATCCAACACCCATTTATGATAAAAACCCTAAATAAAATGGGTATAGAAGGAAAGTACCTCAACATAATAAAGGCCAAATATGACAAACCCACAGCCAACATCATACTCAATGGACAAAAACTGAAAGCCATCCCTCTAAGGACAGGAACAAGACAAGGGTGCCCACTTTCACCACTCCTATTCAACATAGTACTGGAGGTGTTGGCCAGAGCAATTCGGCAGGAAAAAGAAATAAAAGGAATCCAAATAGGTAATGAAGAAGTAAAACTCTCGCTGTTTGCAGACGACATGATCTTATATATAGAAAACCCCAAAGAATCCATAGAAAAACTATTAGAAATAATCAACAGCTACAGCAAAGTAGCAGGGTATAAAATCAACATTCATAAATCAGTAGCATTTCTATACACTAACAATGAACTAACAGAAAAAGAACTCAAGAACTCAATCCCATTCACAATTGCAACGAAAAGAATAAAATACCTTGGGATAAACTTAACCAAGGAAGTGAAGGATCTATACAATGAAAACTACAAGACTTTCTTGAAAGAAATTGATGACAACATAAAGAGATGGAAAGACATTCCATGCACATGGATTGGAAGAATAAACATAGTTAAAATGTCCATACTACCTAAAGCAATCTACAGATTCAATGCCATCCCAATCAGAACCCCAAGAACATTCTTCACAGAAATTGAACAAAGAATCCTAAAATTCATATGGGGCAACAAAACACCGCGAATTGCTAAAGCAATCCTGAGCAAGAAAACTAAAGCCGGCGGAATCACAATCCCCAATTTCAAAACATACTACAAAGCTGCAGTGATCAAAACAGCATGGTACTGGTACAAAAACAGGTCCACAGATCAATGGAACAGAATTGAAAGCCCAGAGATAAAACCACACATCTATGGACAGCTAATCTTCGACAAAGAAGCAGAGGGCCTACAATGGAGAAAAGAAAGTCTCTTCAACAAATGGTGCTGGGAAAACTGGACAGCCACATGCAAAAGATTGAAAATTGACCATTCTTTTTCACCACACACCAAAATAAACTTAAAATGGATCAAAGACCTAAAGATTAGGCCTGAAACAATAAGTCTTCTAGAAGAGAATATAGGCAGTACACTCTTTGACATCAGTTTCAAAAGAATCTTTTTGGACACTATAACTCCTCAGTTGAGGAAAACAATAGAAAGAATAAACAAATGGGACTTCTTCAGACTAAAGAGCTTCTTCAAGGCAAGGGAAAACAGAATTGAAACAAAAAAACAGCTCACTAATTGGGAAAAAATATTTACAAGCCACTTATCTGACAAAGGGTTAATCTCCTTAATATACAAAGAACTCACACGGTTTAACAACAAAAAAACAAACAACCCGATGAAAAAATGGGCAAAGGACATGAACAGACATTTCTCAAAAGAAGATATAAATATGGCCAATAGACACATGAAAAGATGTTCATCATCGCTACTCATCAGGGAAATGCAAATCAAAACTACACTAAGATATCATCTTACACCCGTTAGAATGGCAAAAACATCCAAAACCAAGAGCAACAAATGTTGGAGAGGTTGCGGAGAAAAAGGAACCCTCATACACTGTTGGTGGGAATGCAAACTGGTACAGCCACTATGGAAAACAGTATGGAGATTTCTCAAAAAGTTAAAAATAGAAATACCCTATGACCCAGCCATCCCATTACTGGGTATCTATCCTAAGAACCTGAAATCAGAAATCCCAAGAGTCCCTTGCACCCCTATGTTCATCGCAGCATTATTTACAATAGCCAAGACATGGGACCAACCTACATGCCCAGAAACTGATGATTCGATAAAGAAGATATGGTATATATACACAATGGAATACTACTCAGCCATAAAAAAAGACAAAATTGGCCCATTCGCAGCAACGTGGATGGACCTCGAGGGTATTATGTTAAGCGAAATAAGCCAGTCAGAGAAAGACGAACTCTGTATGACTCCACTCATAGGTGGAAGTTAACATATTGACAAGGAGATCTGGTCGGTGGTTACCAGGGAAAAGGGGGGGTGAGGGGAGGGCACAAAGGGGGAAGTGGTGTATCCACAACATGACTAACAATAATGTACAACTGAAATCTCACAAGGTTGTAATCTCTCATAACATTAATAAAAAAAAAAAAGCTCAAAAAAAAAAATGCCTGAAATAGATTTTTTTTGTTTCTTTTATGCATCAAATTGCAGGTATTAGAAAGGCATCCTGTTATATTGCTTCTTTGATGGTTGTATAGTCTTAACATCTCTTGACTCATCACATACATTAGATTTAAAAGCATAGTCAATGAAAACAGCTCCCTATAGGAATCATTACTTCCATATCTTCCATGCTTGTGAAACTTCCTTAAAGATATACCAACATAATTTTAGGTATCTCTTATGAAGAAAAATAAATGATTTCTACTTGAATAATCAGGATTTCCCTCAAAACTTTACCTGCATTATTTGAGTAATAATCATATTGCCTGCATTGTCTTTTTCTTTTTATAAGTGTAGGCACAGACTTTATATTTCTAGCTAAGCATCAACTTATTAATTGTAAGCTGTTTGATTAGTTGGATTACAAAACACACATAACCAAATTATTCTGTTCAACTGGCCAACTCATTTCAGACATTTTATTAGTATAGATACAGCTTTAGTTAAGAGAGTAGCTGAGAGAAGCTTACAAAGGATTTTGTTGGTAAATATGTGGGAGGACAATGCTTTACCCAGATTAATGCTAAAAGGGATTTCTGTGTTCTTCAAAGAAAAAGGCAGAATTTAAACTAAGGAAACTAAAGATAATTGGAATAATTTTCATATTAAATATACATTTACTGGAAAATATATTTGAATGGGTGAAGATGTATCATATTTTAAGATCTAATTTACCCAAGAAGCAGACAGAATGATAAAAAATAATTACCAATCACCATTAATAATGAAGCTTTGATTGCTTTTCTTTGCCTTTTGACTCTGTTTATTGGATGCAGTGGTAACACAGGACAGACCTCCCATTTATTAAGCATTAATAATGCTTACATGAGCCTGCACTTTATTTAATCCTAGAGTAAAGGTCAATAGCAATGGTATTTCGGCAAATCAGATAATAATTTCTAATGGGTGAAAATAGGAAAATGTCGAGACTTTAACTTACAATTATGATCCATTTTTGGATGAGTTATAAACATAATTCCTTCCTTTGCTCTTGTTACCACACCATAGAATTTTATATTGTTTCTTCAAAATACAGAGCATATTATATATTCATCCTAATTGCATAGATCTGTATTGCATGCACATACCCATAAGAAAGTGTCTCATCCAAAAATTATTTAGAATTTGGAGCTACATTGAAAGAATCTTATTTTTAAATTATTTATTTTTTCTTCTTAAAAATAAAATATTTATTGACTTAAGGAATGGAAGAACTAGCATTCTTCTATGTACAAATCATTTTATTTTATCCACATAAAATAAAAACAGCTTTTTTTTTGAGGAAGATTAGCCCTGAGCTAACATCTGTTGCCAATCCTCCTCTTTTTGCTGAGGAAGACTGGCCCTGAGCTAACATCCGTGCCCATCTTCCTCTACTTTATATGTGGGACGCCTACCACAGCATGGCCTGCCAAGTGGTGCCATGTCTGCACCTGGGATCCAAACCAGCAAACCCTGGGCCGCCAAAGTGGAACGTGCGCACTTAACTGCTGTGCCACTGGGCTGGCCCTGTAAAAACAGCTTTAATTCTAATTATTGCCAGAAGGGAGTTCCACAGATAAACTTGGAAACAAAAAATTCATTTTTTGTAGACGTTGCACAACTTTAATAACTCTGTTTTGTGAGGTATTTAATTTAATTTCCATTTTATCTTGGAGGACACATTAGGGAGTTACATTGGTGAAGGCTAGATATTTTGTGGGTGTTTTATTGAGTAACTTTTTCATAGCTAAGGTGAGTGTTGGATACTCTTTCTTAAGTATGTTATTACGACCACCACCATTACAGCAACAATAATATTAAATAACTGGGTTTTCCCCAAGAATCAGTCATGACTTGGTCTTCTTTGACCATATTTCCTAGTCTACGAAATCTATATAAGCAATTGATGCAGCGGTCAGGAGAGTTGCTCATATTCTAGGTTATATACTCTATGGAAAATCAAGATTTCCAATCCTCTTTCTCTGACAGTGTTCTGATTGTATTCAAAGACAAAATTAATTTCTCAATAATTCAGAAATAAGTAATTTACTAGGGGATTGAGTTTTTATTGGAATGAATAAAGGAATGATTAAATAATGAATAGTGACAATAGCAGATTTAGCTATTTCTTTCTTTCTCCTAGCCTATAACTATGTTAGTGTGGTTGAGGACTTAACAGTTCCTTCCATTTCAGAAAATTCTCTCCATCTTGAAGTCCAAATTGGACAAAAGTAAGGACCAAAAGAAAAGAAACGTCGAGTGTGAGACTTAGGGCATTTTAGGTGGGAGGGAAGTCTCTTCCACACTTGCTTTTTTCTACCCTTGCTATTTGAATGACAATTTTTGGAGAGTCAAAGCTAAGGAGATGCCCAATAGAATGGACATAGAAAAGGATGTTTAGGCTAGTTTTTGGTTTAGGCCTGGTGAGAAAAGAACCAAGGGATAGTGTTCTTAAGATCTTGAGTGAGAAAATCCTCAGCTTTTCAGATAAGATAGCTTGCAGACATGTGAATATAAAATCTTAATTAGCATTTTCATGGACTGAGGCTGCTGGAGGTTTAGAAGAAGTAGAGAAGCTGTCCATTTCACATTGTGGCCTTGATGAACAGATGCTTTAAGGCCAACAAGTGATGTAGGAATGTATAGCATCTAGTCTTCACAGAGCCTCAGAATTGCTTTTGAGGGTTACCCCATCAGAGTTTTCCTTGAGGGACTGTGATTGTAGATGGTGTTCTATTAATATTTGACTTATGTTAGTTAAAATAGAAGTAAGCAACCTATAACTCTCATGTATAGTACAGTAAAGCATGAATATAAGTTTGGGACACATTTTAGCCATTTAGATATCTTTTTATTAAAAAAGATATGCTATCTCTAGTTTGGATTCAACATGAAATTTTATTTAGTAGGAAAATAGAAATTATGTCTTTCTTTTTAAATGTTTGGTATTTTAATCAGAAAGGAGAACCAGGCTAACATTAGTAGCTTAAAAAAAGGTCAACAGTGTAATTATTCCTTCAATGTAATTTCAGAGTCTGAGTCAAGCAATTAATTTTTTGTTTTTTAAGACATTTCTCTTTAGGATACATGGCTATGTACTTTGAAACAAGTGACATTTCTGATTTTGTATCCATTTATGTCATTTTACACCATAACATGCATTTATACTTAATTTATATAGGCTTTATTTGAAATAAATAATACCACAATTCTTTCAAGTTTTTCATGTGTGTATTATGTTTGATATATTCTTACTTTTCTGAATCAATTAAATTTTGTTATATGTGAATATGATGAAGCAGAATTTAGACTGTTGTACTCTGTCCAAATGATTACTATAATTAGTAATTAATACATTAAATTGATCAATAAATAGTCAAAAGTAGGCTCAAACCTCTGTTCTGACCCTTGAATCATGTGTTTTTCTTACCGATTAGATTTGCCAGGCAATTTTTAAATGTCCACGTTAGGCTATGTATCTTGTATCTCCTGGCTTTCTTATTATATCTTATAAACATTAAATTGTAGCAAAAATATTTTTTCTGAGTTAGTTGAAATTAGTTTTTTCTCAGAATTTTTTCCCAATATGTTTTAAATTTAATTCCTCGATGGTATTATTTTAGGTTTAATTTTTTTTCAAGGGTAAGTGTTACTTTTAAAACCTCAAATCACTCTTTTCTGTGGAGACAATGATATAAAAATTGCATCAGCATCCATGAGTCCATACTGATATAAATTAATGATTGAATAACTTTTTAAAAAGGGAGAGAATAGAAAAATCTCTGTGTAGAGAATTCCAAATGATTATGTAGATACTTCATTCTCAAAGAGGTGGAGCATGACCTTCCACAGCTTAAACATGAGCTGCCTGTACTGACCTTCTTCCAAAGAGGAAAGAGGGAAAAAGAGTAACTTTGCAGAGGAGAAACCTGACAAACATTATCTCAGCCTGGTGGTCAAGGCTGAAATCAACAGTGATAAGTCATGTTGATAGTATGCACCCTTGATATAACATCCTGAGAATGACAATTTACCTCTGTAGTCTTTTTCCCTAAAACCCATAACCCAAGTTTAATCATAAGAAAAAGCATCATAAAAAATGCCAATGGAGGGAAATTCTGAAAATTATCTGACAAATACTCCTCAAAACTGTCAAGGTCATCAAAAACAAAGAAAACCTGAGAAAATGTCACAGACAAGAGGAAACTAACAACTGGTGTCAATTTAAATGTAATGTGGTATCCTGGAACAGAAAAAGAACACAAGATAAAAACTAAGGGAATATGAATTAAATTATAGTTTTCAGTTAATTGAAAAAAAAATGCATTTGGTAGGCAATCCCTCCTATTGGTATACCAAAATTTATTCCTAGACTATTTGTAATTTTCTCATTGATTCAACTTAATTCAACACTATGCTAGAACAAAGAAGCTGACATCATGCTCAGATAAAAGACAATTTGTAACAAATAGTACATTTTTCTTTTCCTTAATTTCACATATCAAGAAAAATCAGTCAAAATACTATTTGGTATACTAGAATGAGAAAAGGACTAAGTGTCTGAAGTCTTTGTAATGGGAGATGGCTAAAGTAGAGTTGTTTCTAAATTAAAGAGGGAAATACATACATATATGATAATATCAGACATAATTACTTAGAATATAAGTTACTTGGGATTTTGTATGTGACATCTGCCTTGGAAACAATCTATATTTGAAGATATGTCAAAAAAGATTATGTTTTTATGGAATCGTACAGTTTTGGAAATTGCATCTGCCATGACTGAAGACAGACTATTAGGTGATGCCTCCCATGAGGAAAACTTTTAGCAAACACGGAGGATATAGTTCTAATTTTGCTGTGATTTCCAAGCTTTATTAGAAATTTAATCAAATTTATTCATGACCATGGGATAAATGAAAATGTACACATCTTCCATTTTGTATCACTAGCGGTATCGTCTTAAGAAGAACAGTACCTTCTGGAGAAAGCTTGTGACTGAAGCATAATATTTTTATTCTCTGTAGACTGTAGTGCATATATTAGCAGGCATATTCTCTGGTGAATGGTAGCATAATGTAGAGAAAGAGGACTCTGGAGAACCATGTGGAAGTTCTGTGTTCCCATAGCAACTTAAGCATACCTTGAAAGGATCTGTTTATATGACTATTCTCTATCTACAGTATAATGGACGTAGTACGGGGACTGTGTCTTGTTTTTCTTTCCTCATTGCCTACACAGAGATTAAGGTGAAGCATTCAGACCTTAACTGATTTTAGAGTCAGATGGATGGACTCCAACATAATACATAAATATAATCCCAATTCTACTACTTAGTATTGGTGTGGTAGTAGAAAAACTACATTTCATAATTCGTAAGTGGGATCATCAGTGAGATCATCACAAGTGAGAACATCAGTTTGTAATAGTTTGATGCAGAGCAGCTGCTAAATAAATATTTGGCTTCCTCCAACCTAGTTGAGGTTGTGGATGTTTTTCAATATCATTTCAGGCACTGTTTTCATTTCCATTATTTTTAAAAAATTATTTTGTTTCTACTACCATTGTTAAAATCAAAACAATTTGAAAGAAATGCCTCCATGCAGGACAACTGATGGACTAAATGGCATAGAATATTTTTAATGGTTGACGATTCAGCCCTGGGCATAAAAGGAGAATGGGTTATAATTCTTTGCATGGTTTCTTTCAGGAAATCTAACTGAATTTAGTAAACGGCTTTATTTTCCTAACTTTATAGAAATTTTAGTTCCCAATTTAAAATTTTCCATTTATTACTGTTTGTAGTAAGTACAAGTAAGAAATATAAAATATAAGTAATAAAAGTAAAATATTAAAGTTATGTATGTAATGACAGCCCTCACTTAGATAAAGATGAGCAAAGTGTGAAAGATAAAATTAGTAATAAGATAATAGACTTACATGTATCAATATTTTCTTAATTGTTACTGTGCTATTTTAAGTTAAAACACTTAAAATTTTTGTTTGAAATTTATTTCTAGCAAAGAATTGACATAGAGAAGATCAGTTGTCTCTCCAGTCAATAGCTTTCTGAACTACTGCTCAGCCCTCTACCCTTAATATTACTCTATGTGTATTTACTCATTTTTGTCAGACTGTTTCCCCTGTTATTACTAGACACCATTTTCTCTAGCATTATCACATCGTTCTTGTGGAGTGAGAATCTCACACTCAAATATGAAGAATGAGGGGCTCAGCAGAGAGGGCATCCTATGATACAGGGAGTGATGACCCTGTTATTGGAGTGTGAAAGACCCCATCTAGAAACATTAAAAAGGTATTTCCTCTTCAACATTCTGGTACGTTCTGACGTCCAAAGAACACAAATCTCTGGGCTAATTTGTTTTATCACCTGGTATTTTGCTAGTCCTGCTTTATCTAGAGCATATGTTCTTAACTTGGGGTCTAGAGACAGAATTCATCTTTATTTGGATAGAAAAAAGCCTTTATTATTTTACTCTAACTGAAATTCAGTATTTAATTATGAATGAAGGTAATCAATCACAATGATAGCAATAATTATGACTTTGTCACTATTATAAACCAGAGATGTTTTCATATCACATTACATTTGGTGTAAATATCACAATATGTTTACATTCACTACTACTCCAAAGTGCAGTACTTATTAGACTTAGCATTAGGTCTTGTTACTTAATGCCTTACAAAGGAAGATGGAACTTAATAAGGAAGATGGATTGATTAAGACACAATTTTGGCTAAAGAAGCTGGAAATTGAGATCAAGAAGCACTTTCCATTGTATGTGTAATACTCTATTTCTTAAGTTAGATGGTGAGTTCATGGGTGTTCTTTTTATTGCTATGTTTTATAATCTAATTATTATTCTCTACGTATTCTTTTGTATGCAAAAAATTTTATAACTTATGAATCTTTTTGTAGTATCTCTATTAGATGCCGGTATTGCCCACTCTATTCTCCCTTTCTGAAAACTCCCCACCAACTGCCCTTGCTGAGTTGGTAGAGCACCCTGTGACCCTTCCCTGTGGGATAGTTTGTTGAGCTACAGGTGAGCTCCTGATCTATGGAGTAACCTAGGAGTTTCCTCAAAATCTTGAATTTTGAGGATGTGGTTTGAAAAGAAGAGCTGAATGGAACTACCTCTTGATTAAAATCTTGAATTGAAACACAGACAATTTACCAGTTATTATGGATAACTGAACCTAAAGGCATATACCTAATATGAGATACAGCAAGAGGAGCCCATGTTTAGACCTCATGGGTCAGTGAACCCCTAAAATTATGTGCAAAATTTTATGTGTATCCTTCAGGGAGGCTCATGGCTTTCACCTGGAGTTTCTGATCTAACATAGGATAAGAACCATTAGGGCAAAGAGGCTTGTGAGGAACCTGACTAGTGTAGGGGAGGAAGACATTTCCTCTTCCCAAATGTGGGTTCGTCTGGCCGGAGAATGAATTAAATTCACATGAGACAGAATAGCAAGAGAAAATTAAACAAAGCTTTATGAGGAACCATGGCCCAGGGCCTTTCTTCCCGAAGGAGAAAGGGCACCAAAGAAGTGGGGTGCACGTAGGGGTTATATACCCCCAAACAGGGTGTTTCACATGTGATAGAAATGTCCCTCCCACAATAGTCACAAGATTGCCCTGTCAGCACAGTGCTTGATGGACACAGCAGGTAATGGTCTGCTATCTCGGTGGGTGTAGCAGGAGGCAAGTCAATGGTCTGGAGCTGGGCGGTCACAGGTGAGCGCAGCAATCAGTTCCTAGCCTAAAGAAAGATGCTTAATCCTTAAAGAAATGCCAAAGTTGGGAGGGGGAGGGAATTCAGTTACAGGAGGTTACCAGACTAGTACAATAAAATGCAGATTTAAGTTTTTGCCTTTGGCATTGATTAAGAGCTTCTAGAGAGAAGGTCATCCCCTCTCTTCTTCCTGGTACAGAGAGGGAGGCACCTTTTACAGATAGAGATTTACCTTACAAATGTAAATGTGTCCTAACAAAGGGCAAGTTCCATTCCTCAGAGCCTCCTTCCCTGTCCCAGTTTATCAAAAGCAATCAGCCTCAAATAATCCTGATGCCAAAGAAACATATCTTGGGGTGGCCAATTCCAGGTCCCCACACTAGTTAAGGGGAAACAGAGCAGATAAGTAGGGGGAGACAGAGAAACTAGCAGGGAGAATTGAGACTGAGGTGAATAGGTTGGTGCCCAGAGCTGCCTCTGTTTCTGCCCTTCCTGAGCCATTCTTTGTCTTTGGGGGGTAATCTTATGAGAAATCTGAACGCTTCAAAAGAAAGATCAATTGATATCTTTTTAATTTTTTGTACTAAAAGAGTCTTGCCTATGAAAATATGGAAATGATACTTTTAATCAATTTTTAATTAATTTTCAAATTTGAAAGTTTTCTTAAACAGCAAATCGGTCTATAGTTTTTCAAAGACTATTCGTTACCATGGAGAATAGTTGGAAGAGTTAATTCATGGCAACCAATTAACACTTGAGCAAGAACTGGAGGGAGATTTTAAATTATAGAAACAGCACAGAGCAAGTCTTTTAAGTCATTCTAGTCATATTAGCTGGGTTAAAATGCTGGTGAGAATTCTTTTTGCTCATCAATTATTCATCTGGGAAACACTGCTAGCCACGTTTCACATTATAATGTGCTTGGCCCTGCCTTACTTTCACAAGGTGATTTGTGGCTCCAAAGAAAACTCAATGCTTCTGATCACACATACTCAAAAACAAAAACCAAGAATCAACAAACAAATCACAACAATGTTGTCCTTTTTGAGTTGCAAATCTCTAGCTATTCAACCAGAATGGATGCTGTCAAGCAGAAATGGAACCATGTTCTCATTTCTAAAATGTATTTCTCTATTGCATCACCGCTCCTTGCTTATTGTTCTTCTTTTCTCATTTTTTTTAAATCATTCATGCAGAAAGGGAACTAGAACTTGTAAAAATCTTTAAAATATTTCTCTTATTGTGCAAAGAATTTATTGGCTCTGTATCCTCCAACCAATATTTCTAAAGTCCCTTTTGATTGGTATACTTCAATAACCATTCAGAGGAATTATCTTACTCATGAAAAGTACTTTGCCTTATGATGTTAGGAGAGTTTGCCATTCAATACTTACGGAGTCAGTCATTTTTTTTCCAAGTGGCAAAACCTGAAAGAAAAACACGTGACAATTTGGCAACCGCTTTTAATATAGGGTCAATGTCACTTAGGGCCCTGGACTGCAGACCTCTCCTGAGATTAAGGTAATCTAGTAGCAAACAAACCAGACAGGGAATTAATGCTTTTTTCCTACCTCTTTCTGTGATTTTAGGCACTAACTCTTAATGTGATCGTACAGTGCTATTTGGAAAGTAATTAGTTGTGTACTTCACTATCACATGGTTTGAGGTTAAACAAATGTGATTTCTGAAATTTCATGGAAAGAAGTAAAAATGGTACCTTTTAAGTAGGCATAAGTACTATGAAGTGTTTTATATCACACATGAACAACTCACTGTGAGTAACATATAAAGGCCATTTTTTATGGTTTTAAGTGTAATATAAATCAAATGAATAGGCGTCCTCAGCTATGCAAGGTTTAATCTGATTTTCCCTATGAGTGAAACTGTTCTTTTGATACAGTAATTTAATGTTGCACCTGTGATCCTGACTTCGTTTAGATAGTGTAGTTTTGGTATGTAACCCATGAATTCCATAAGGCTCAGTGGAAAAAGCACCTCAAAGTGGATAGGCCAGGTGAATAAGGTGGCCAAATAATTGTAATCTTCTGAAGAAGTGTCACTGAAAAATTATCACACATGGGAAGCACAGTGGCAAGGAGCATTGCGTGCATATCATGGGAAAGACTTCATTATTATAGGTTACGGATAAAGGCATTCTGAACAATGTCAAAGGAATGCTCAGCATTGATTGCTGTTGCATCTTTAATAAAAAGAAAGAAGAACTCATGATGCTTTACCATTGGAGAGGATATCAGAATTTGGGAATGATTCTCTAATGGGAATTAGCAAAAACAAATAAAACACAAAGAAACAGAAACAGCTTTCACTAGAATTAAAAACTTGGTGAAAATTGTACTTGTGTAATGTTGCAGTTTGAATTTAGTGGTATATACAAAGTCATTACACTTTAAAAATTACAAATTGCCTTTACATACACCATATTTTATTATGTGAAAAATTGGTTCAGGCAATATTTTGAAAAGCAATACAACTTTTATTACTGGATATGACTCTATTTATGGGCTGAATTGTGTTCCCTCAAAATTCATATGTTAAGTCCTAACCCCCAGGAACTCAGAACATGACTTTATTTGGAAAGATCACCTTTAAAGAGGTAATTAAGTTAAAATGAGGCGGTAAAGGTGAGCTCTAATCCAGTCTGACTGCTGTTCTTACAAGAAAAGATTAGGGCACACAGAGACACCAGGGAAGCATGTGCACAGAGAAAGATTATGTAACAAGAAGGTAGTCATGTGCCAAATAGGGAGAGAGGGCCTCAGAAGAAGATAAAGCTGCCCACACCTTGATCTTGGACTTCCAGCTTCCACAGCTGTGAGAAATAAATTTCTGTTGTTTAAGCCACCCAGTTTGTGATTTTCTGTTAGGCCAATTCTAGCAAACAAATACACGCTATCTTACGTAAGATACTGAAAGAGGCTGGTTCTAAAATGGCTGTTGTAAATGTGGAAGAAACCACTGCTCACCTGTGTCAGCTGGTTACGTGAATGGTCACAGAATCGTAAGAAAAGCCTATACCGGCTCATTTTAAGGAGCCTTTAGAAATCTAAGAATAAACGAAATCAATTATGGTGCCTCCACCATCGCTTAAATAGAAGCTTATATGTCTGTAAGAGATATTCTGAGGTTAAAATATGCATTTTATAATGCTTTGTGTTAATCCTCATTGTTTTGTAAATATAAGAAGAATAACAAGTTTGACAAAATTTTTAGATGCCACACTGGGAAGTTTTGGAGGAATAAAACCTATTATAGAATGTTAAATGATACCTTCTTTCAGAGTCCAAATCGGTAATCAATCCTTTGCTGTCCTCAGTTTGACTCTGCTTTATGTTAAATGCACAAGAGGCTTTGTTTTTTGTGGTCATATCTTAATTTTAAATAGAAATCTTCCATATAATTAATTTATCAGTTATTTTGGTACTAGGGACATTTAGGTGACCACAGACCACAACTTTAAAGGAAATGTCTTTCATTTTCCACAGCAACAGTGATGTCTGGTGTAGCTTTGCTAACCTAGATTGTGCCTGCTTCATCATTCTAGGCAGCAGTTCAAATGGCTTCAATGGTAGCCTCAGCAAACCTCCCTACCCTAACCCCTCCACTCTTTTTTTGATGAGTGACTGTCAGTTAATCTTACATGTCAAACTGTCTCTATTTATAAAACATGCTTATGGATATCTTCTATCACATTATAATACATTTCTCAAGAAAGACTATAAGATATACAAAAATGTACTGTTCCTACGTGAGAAAAATGATGATCTTTGAAGAGAACATGACACTCAGAAAGAAGTTACTCTAGTAATAAATGAGTTTTAAGTTAATATGTTTCTGTATGATAGTCAATTTTTAATTAGGGCTGATTAACTAGTGTGTGAAGTATTTTGCTTCATTATTTCTCCTTCATGCATTTGTCAGATCAGATATAACCTGTAAGAAATAGTGAGCAAGGGATATTAATAGAAAGAAAATTTTAATCAGCATATTTTCAAAGTTGAGAGTAATTGTGGTAAAGAATGAGTGATTGGAGGTTTTGACTCTTGATTAAAGTTATTTATGAAATAAATGGTCTCTATTGTACCATAGGAATTTACAAACTTTACAAATAAATTCGAATAATTTATACAGCAAATTATTATAGTGCTTTTTATCATCATTTTGTGGAAGGAAAAATAACTGAAACATAGGAATATAAAGTAACGATGATAATTAATTCACTAGGCTTAATCTAGACTTATGTGCAAGTGATCAAAGGGTCCAGGGTTTTGTGTCACTTATGATTCCATCTTCTCTGCCCCTGGAAAAGTATAAAATAATTGCAATCATGCCAACAATTGTGAAAATCCTTCACTACTTTGAGAGCAGCCAAAATTGTCCTCAGAAACTCATGGAAGATAACACAATTCCCTATTCTTTTTATATCAGGCGTAAATAGATTATACATGAAATGCATGTGTATTTCACTGATGATTAAAATGCGTAGCAGAATTCACATGGAATGCTTTAGTTATCTTACAATATGCCCTCAAAAGAAAACAAAAACCAAGGTATTGATGGAACCTCCCCACCTCAAATCTGATTGTCAGGCTCTAAATGTGCAGGGGGTTAACGTGTCCATTTCTTCTCTCCCAACCTTCCTATTTATAGACTTAAAGAAAAAAAATTGGCATGACTGGTATAAGAAGAAAATGTCAAAAGGTTATAAAACACTGCAGAGAAAACATTTTTAATGAGTCTTCTAGAACTCTGAAATAGGAAAGATCAGAAATAAGGTTATTATAGTGAAACCAGATAATGAAACCAGTGTTCAAGACGTGCTTTCTAGTATATTTCCACTGATCTGTACTGGATAATTAGTGGTACACAAGTTAGGTTGTAAACTGTGAGAAAAACAACATATTTTCCAACTCTGGCTCCCAGCTCTGCTGCCGGCAGCTGGGAATGTTTTCCAGAAATAGAAGATGGCTGTAACAAACAATAAAATATAGGCAGTGAGAGCCACAATGATCTCTTTATCACATCTGTCATCACTGCACATACTGACGGATTTAGCAGAATGCTACGTGAGTCTGAAGGCGATGTGTCACAATCTGTGGGTATGCCTGGTCCCAAAGGATTTATTGCTTCATTAGGAAATAAGGAAAGAACTTCAATTAGATAAAAAGTTTTAAAAATGAATTCATAGTCCCTAATAGCCTGGAATGAGATTTTGAATGCTATAATAAACATGTGCTTCAATTACACAAATTTACTTCTGCCTTTACCCAGTTCTCTTTTTTTAAAAAAAATACTCCTTAGTTTCTGATAAATCAGGAACACAAAGATTTGGCTCTTTACACTTAATAGTTTGATGATGTTGAAGACTTCAAATGATGAAACTAGCTGGAGGGTTTTTTTTAGTTGTCTCTTCTTGTCAGGTCAGTCAAGAAAGTAAACCACTTGTCCACATTGTTCAAGCCTGAGGTCTTATTCTGTCATAAGGATTAATTATATAACCTTAGGTCTAAATAGGAGTGTGTCAAAAATATGCTGATAAAGGTCAGAAAACCTGGGTTCCAGTTCAGCTCTTAGGAACTGTGTGACGTTAGAGAATCATTATATCTCACCTCAGAGTGTTGTGAGATTAAGTGAAATAAAGTATTGCAAGTCTTTTGTGAAGTAGAAAATGATATTCATTCATTTATTTGCTCAACAGTAGAGTATAGCTGTATATTATTAAGAAAACAAAATATTCCCAATGAAAAATATTGTACTAGAGTCAGAGCACTGGGGCTCTAGATCCAATACTATATGTTCAATAAGTTCTTCCAATTGTATGGGATTTATGTGAATTTGTTTTTGGCAATATAAAACTATTTTGTTAAAGATCTGCTAGTATCCTATTTTTTATTTCTAGAGATTGTGTCTGTGTGACCTTGGGTTAGTCAGTTAACCTCTGTGGAAGACTAGTTTGCTTTGTAGGAATATAAAGGGATTGGAATAGATGATTATTAACGTCCGTTCAAGTCTCACAGTGTTCTACTACGTTCACACTGCTCATTCTTTGTGTTGAAATCTGGGACACCAGGCATAGAAAGGACCTTCAGACTCAGCATTTCCTGTTTGCGTGGGGCTGAATGGAACTGAAACTGTCTCCATCTTTGGCTTTCCTGTCCATTTTGTCTTCACCTTACAGCTTCTGTTACAAACAACTCTCTGTTTTGGTCATCAAGATCCTTGCTTGATTTTGCCTGAGGTTTGCAGAGGTATAGGTAAATATTTCATCAGTTAAACTAGCATCTAAACTAAGTCTTTCTTTTTATTTTTTTCTCTGCTTTCATGAAAGACCTGTCATAGAAATACCTATATACTAATGTTGTCACAGAAACAGATCATCAGCAATTCAAAGTTGAAAACCATAGAAATCTTCCCTGAAGGTAAAAATTAGAAATTTTCTAAGAAATAGCCATTCTGCATTTGAAAGGACTATGATTCCTGAACTATCACAATGCTATTTCCTGTTAATACTATTGCTCGTTTTCTGTAATGTCTTATGTTGTTGACAGATTAAGCTAATTCATGTTGAATAATATAAAAGTAGTAACAGTGAAAGCACTTTAAGTATAGGTAAACATGTGCATAGAAAATCATAATTTATTTCAGAAAGGCCACAGAGGCTTGATTGTCAATATTTTGTATTTTATTTTCTGCCTCTTCTGAATTGAGATCATGTTAAAACAATCATCCCTTTTACACTTTTATTTCCATTCAGCTTGTATTAGTCAGGGTTCTCCAGAGAAACAGAATCAATAGAATGTGTATATCTGTATACATACATAGAGAGAGTGATTATTTTTTTATGGAAGAGGCTCATGCAATTGTGGAAGCTGGTAAGTCCAAAATCTGTGGGGTAGGCTGGCAGACTGGAGAAAGGAAGAGTTACAGTTTGAATCTGAAGGCAGTGTGCTGGCAGAATTCTCTCTTCTCCTGAGGAGGTCAGTTTTTTTTTTCCTATTAAGGCCTTCAACTGATTGAATGAGGCTCACCCACATTATGTAAAACAATCATATTTAAATGTTAATCTCATCTAAAAAAATACCTTCGATGGAGAGTAACATCAGCATCATGGTGGAGTAAGTGCTTCCTTTAGTTTATTCCCCCTAAGATACAATGAAAAGGACATTCATAAACCAACAGAGGACATTCACACAACACAATCGACATCTGAGAGATCCACACAGCTATACACCTGAAGGTGGGGGTGCTGGAGCCCCTGGGAGGCAGTGGAAGGAGGTAAGGGGATCTCCTCTCCCTTCCATGTGGCAGCAATTTAGGGTATGGGGACCTCATGTGGCAGCTGGCACACAACCCTGAGAGCAGAAGGGAGGAAAGGAAGTCCTCCACAGGAATGCTTGTGCTCTTGGAGTTGCCTCCCAGCCTGTGGGAATGCTCCACACCAAGGCAGCTGAGCAATCACAGAAGTGTCCACACCAAGCTGAGCAGCCCAGGCAAACAGACAGTGAGTGAAAAGCAGGGCACATGGGGTCATGCATGTGAAAGAAAGCACCCCTCCCCCCACTCACACCTGGTGCACCAGCTCAGCCATTTGGTCAGAGCAGGGGATCCCTGCCAGAGCACCTGTGCCTACATGTGTAAAGTGGCAGTGGCCAGCAGGCAAACAGAGACAGGCCCTGTCAGCACAGCTTCCAGTGGAAAGGCACATCTCCCAGGGGTCACAGAGGGCTCAGAAAGCACAGCTCCTGCCCCCCACCCCTCTGGTGGCAGGTGGAATCTGTGACCAGACACAACCACTATGCGATGGCAAAAACCTATCCCATCAAATAGCAGGAAGAAGTATATTAACACTCCAGACCAGAAAGAAAATGACAAATACCCAGAAATCAATCCTGAAATCATAGAAATTTACAATCTAAATGACAGAGAATTCAAAAGAGTTATCATAAAGAAACTCAACGAGTTACAAGAAAACTCAGAAAGACAACTTAATGATATCAGGAATCAAATTAATGAACAGAGGGAATTCCACACAAAGGAAATTAAAGCTATAAAAAAACACCAATCAGAAATGATGGAGATGAAGAACACAATGAATGAGATGAAGAAAAATCTAGAGTCCTTAAGAAACAGCTCTGATATTATAGAGGACAGAATCAGTAATTTAGAGGACAAAAATATAGAAATGCTACAGATGGAGGAGGAGAGAGAACTGAGACTAAAAACAAGTGAAGAAATTCCCTGAGAAATGTCCAACTCAATTAGGAAATGCAACATAAGGATTACAGGTATTCCAGCGGGAGAAGAGGGTGGAAAAGGAGCAGAGATCTTGTTCAAAGAAATAATAGCTGGGAAATTCCCAAACCTGGGGAAGGAGCTGGAATTATATGTGAATGAAGCTAATAGATCTCCTAATTACATCAATGTAAAAAGATTTTTTCCAAGGCATATAATAGTACAACTGGTAAAAGTCATAGACAAAGAAAAAATATTAAGGGCAGGAAGGCAGAAGAAAGTAACCTACAAAGGAACCTCTATCAAGCTTTCAGTGGATTTCTCAGCAGAAATCTTACAGGCTAGGGCTGAGTGGAATGATATATTCAAAATTCTGAAAGACAAAACCTTTCATCCAAGAATACACTATCCAACAAAACTATCCTTTGGATATGAAGGAGAAATAAAAACTTTCCCAGATAAACAAAAGTTGAGGAAATTCATTGCCACAAGTCCCCTGGTACAAGATATGATCAAGAAGGCCTTCATACCTGAAAAAAAAAGAAAGAAAGTGTTTACAAAGCCTTGAACAAGGAGATAAATAGACAGACAAAACCAGAAAATTGCATCTCTCTATCAGAACAGTTTAGCAAACAATTATAACATTAAAGATAAAGGGAAGGAAAACATCAAAAATAACTGTAATCACTTCATTTTAACCACAAACTCACAACACATAATGGAATAAGTTGTGACAAGAACAACTTACATGGGGAAGAGGAGAGGGATGGAATTTGCTGAGACTAAGTAAATAAGAGGCTATCAGAAAATGGACAATCTCACTTACAAGGTCTTTTATACAAACCTCATGGTAACCACTAAACAAAAAATCAGAACAGGGACACAAATGATAAATAAAGAGAAAACTGAGAAGATCTTCATAGAGAAACATCAAACTGAATTGGTAGTCAGAAATATATGGGACAAGAAACAAGGGAAATACAAAACAACTGGAAAATAAGTGATAAAATGGTAGTATTAAGGCCTCATATATCAATAAAAACTCTAAATGTAAATGGATTGAATTCTCCAATCAAAAGACACAGAGTGGCTGGATGGATTAAAAAACAAGACCCAACAATATGCTGCCTCCAGGAACCACATCTCAGCTTTAAAGACAAACAAGGCCTCAAAATGAAGGTATGGAAGACAATAATCCAAGCTAATGGCAAACAAAAGAAAGCAAGTGTTGCCATACTTATATCAGACAAAGTAGACTTCAAGGTAAAAAAGGCAATGAGAGACAATGAAGGGCAATATATAATGGTAAAAGGGACACTTCACCAAGAGGACATAACACTTATAAATATATATGCACCTCACATATATATAACAGGAGCACCAAAGTACATAAAGCAACTATTAACAGACCTAAAAGGAGAAATTAACTGCAGCACAGTAATAGCAGGGGACTTGAAGATCCCACTTACATCAATGGGTAGATCATCCAGACAGAAAATCAACAAGGAAATAGTGGAATTAAACAAAAAGTTAGACCAGATGGACTTTATATATATATATATATATATGGAACACTCCATCCACATTCTTCCCAAGTGCAAGTGGCAAATTCTCAAAGATAGACTGTATGTTGGGAAATAAGGCAAGCCTCAATAAATTTAATAAGACTGAAATCATATCAAGCATCTTTTCTGACCACAATGCTATGAAACTAGAAATTACCTACCAGAAAAAAACTGGGAAAGTGACAAATATGTGGAGACTAAACAACATGCTACTGAACAACCAATGGATCAATGAAGAAATTAAAAGAGAAATGAAAAAATATCTGGAGACAAATGAAAATGAAAATACACCATACTAACTCTTATGGGATGCAGCAAAAACAGTCCTAAGAGGGAAATTCATAGCAATACAGACCCACCTCAAGAAACAAGAAAAATCTCAAATAAGTAATCTTAAACTATACCTAACAAAACTACAAAAAGAACAAAGTCCAAAGTCAGCAGAAGGAGTGAAATAATAAAAATTAGAGTAGAAATAATTGAAATAGAATCCAAAAAACAGTAGAAAGGATTAATGAAACTAAGAGCTAGTTCTTTGAGAAGATAAACAAAATTGGTGAGCCCTTAGCCAGACTCACTAAAAAAAGAGAGAAGGCTCAAATAAATAAAATTAGAAATGAAAGAGATGATATTACAATGGATACCACAGAAATACAAAGGATTATAAAAGAATACTATGAAAAATTATATGCCAACAAATTGGACAATCTAGAAGAAATGGATAGATTTGTAGACTCATACAACCTCCCAAAACTGAATCAAGAAGAAATGCAGAATCTGAATAGACCAATCACAAGTAAAGAGATTGAAACAGTAATCAAAAACCTCCCAAAAAATAAAAGTCCAGGACCAGACAGCTTCTCAGAATTCTACCAAACATTCAAAGATTGAATACATATCCTTCTCAAATTATTCCAAAAATTGAAAAAGACAGAATACTTCCTAATGTAGTCCATGAGGCCAACATCACCCCAATCCCAAAGCCAGAAAAGGACAACACAAAGAAGGAAAATTACAATGATGAACATAGATGCAAAAATCCTCAACAAAATATGGCAAACCAAGTACAGCAGTACATTAAAAGGATCAGATAGTATGATCAAGTGGGATTTATAACCAGTGATTCAGGCATGGTCCAACATCTGCAAATCAATCATTGTGATACACCACATTAACAAAATGAGGAATAAAAACCTCATGATATCAATAAATGCAGAGAAAGCATTTGACAAGATCCAACATCCACTTGTGATAAAAACTCTCAATAAAATGGGTATAGAAGGAAAATGCCTCAACATAATAAAGGCCATATATGACAAACCCACAGCCAACATCATACTCAATGGGGAAAAACTGAAAGCCATCCCTCTGAGAACAGGAACAAGACAAGGGTGCCCAATCTAGCCACTGTTATTCAACACAGTACTGGAGGTTTTGGTGAGAGCAATTAGGAAAGAAAAGGAAATAAATGGTATCCAAATTGGCTAGGAAGAAGTGAAACTCTTGCTATTTGCAGACAACTTGATCCTATTTATAGAAAACCTTAAAGAATCCGCCAGAAAACTATTAAAAATAATCAACAACTACAGCAAAGTTGCAGGGTACAAAATAAACATAAAAATTGGTTACATTTCTCTACTCTAATAACAACCTAACAGAAAGAGAACCTAAGAATACAATCCCATTTACATTAGCAACAAAAAGAATAAAATATCTAGGAATAAATTTAACCAAGAGGTTGAAAGATCTATACAATGAAAACTATAAGACATTATTGAAAGAAATCAATGATGACATAAAGAAATGGAATGATGTTCCATGCACATGGATTGGAAAAATAAACATAGTTAAAATGTCCTTACTGCCTAAAGCAACCTACAGATTCAGTGAAATCCCAATCAGAATCCCAATGACATTCTTCATGGAAATAGAACAAAAAATCTGAAAATTCTTATGGGGCAACAAAAGACACTGAATAGATAAAGCAATCCTGAGAAAAAAGAACAAAGCTGGAGGCATCACAATGCCTGACTTCAAAATATACTATAAAGCTATGGTAATCAAAACAGCATGGTACTGGTACAAAAACCAACATACAGATCTATGAAACAGAATTGAAAGCCCAGAAATAAACCTACACATCTACAGACAGCTAATCTTCAACAAAGGGGCCAAGAGCATACAATGGAGAAAGGAAAGTCTCTTCAATAAACGGTGTTGGGAAAACTGGACAGCCACATGCAAATGAATGAAAGTAGACCATTTCTTACACCATACACAAAAATTAACTCAAAATGGATTAAAGACTTTAAGGTAAGACCTGAAACCATAAAACTCCTAGAAGAAAATATAGGCAGTGTACTCTTTGACATTGATTTCAGAAGCATCTTGTCAAATTCCAGGTCTACTTGGGCAAGGGAAACAAAAGAAAAAATAAACAAGTGGGACGTCATTAGACTAAAGAGCTTCTGTAAAGCAAAAGAAACCATGAACAAAACTAAAAGATGATCCACCAACTGGGAGAAAATATTTGCAAATTGTATATCTTGCAAGGGGTTAGTCCCCCAAATATATAAATAACTCACACAACTCAACAACAAAAAAGCAAACAACCCAATAAAAAATGGGCAGAGGATATGAACAGATATTTTTCTAAAGAAGATATACAGATAGATAGCCATTAGGCACATGAAAAAATGTTCAACATCACTAATATTCAAAGAAATGCAAATCAAAAGTACAATGAGATATCACCTTGCACCTGTTAGAATGGCTACAATCACCAAGACCAAAGATAACAAATGTTGGAGAGGATGTGGAGAAAAGGGAATCCTAATACACTGCTGGTAGGAATGCAAACTGCTGCGACCCCTATGAAAAACTGTAAGGAGATTTCTCAAAAACTTAAAAATTGAAATACCATATGACCCAGCTATCCCACTACTGGGTATTTATCTGAAGAATTTGAAATCAACAATTCAAAGGGACTTGGGCACCTTTGTGTTCATTGCAGCATTATTCATAATAGCCAATATGTGGAAACAACCCAAGTGCCCACTGACTGATGATTGGATAAAGAAGTTGTGGTGTATATATATATATATATATACACACACACACACACACACACACACAATGGAATACTACTCAGCCATAAAAAAGACAAAATCATCCCATTTACAAATACATAGATGGACCTTCAGGGTATTATGTCAACTAAAATAAACCAGACAGAGAAAGACAAACACCACATGATTTCACTCATATTTGGAAGATAAAGAAACACATGGACAAAGAGAACAGATTAGTGGTTACCATGGGGGAGAGGGTTAGGTGAGGGGCATAAGGAGTAGGGGCACATATATGTGGTGACTGACAAATAATAATGTACAGCTGAAATTTCACAATGTTATAAACTATTATGACCTCAATAAAATAAAATTTTAAAAAACCTTTGCAGAAATGTCTAGAATGTTTGATCAAATATCTGCGTACCATGGCCTAGCCGAGTTGACCCATAAAATTAGCCATCACACAGCTCTTCATATGTACTTTATTGTTTTCTCCAGGATACTGTTTTTAGCCTCTCTTGGCTATCTCTAAGGCTAAATCTACTGCATAAAGAATAAGGACTTTTAAATGTCAATCTTCAGTTCTCATCTCTTATAGTTCCCACTGTCTCCTGAATATCTCCCCTCAGTGCCTTTCAGGCCCTTTAGTTCCAGCTTGTTTAAAACAAAAACTCATTATCTTTTCTCCCTTATCTACTGCTTTTATTAATTATGACATTAATCAATCTAGAAATCTCGGAGTCATCATTCACATACTGTCCTAAGCAATGTAGATAACATTGCAATGAGCCAGACAATAAACAAATAATCCCCCAAATAATTGTAATTGTGATAAATGCTATGAAGAAAAAGTAGAGAGTGCTACAAGGTTGTTCAACTGCGGGAACTTATGCAATGTGAGAGGGTCAGGGAAAGTTGGCACCAGACGGAAATGTACAAGTTAGCTGGGCAAAATTAGGGAGTAAGGAGAGGAAGAGTATTCCAGGCAGAGGAACTAGCATGTGCAGAGGCCCTGATGTAGGGCAAAATGAGAAGTGATACGATGCTTTGAGTACTAACTCTGAGTCAGAAACTTTTATTCTCACAATGACCCCATGATACAGGTATTATGATGTAGATACCAATTTTGGTACATGTAGGGTCTCAACAAATCTCTATTGCATAAATAAATAAATTCTTATTTTAACTGAAGAAACTGAGGCTCAGAAAGAATAAATAAGGAGTTTAGGTCAGCAGAGTAGGATTCTGCTCTCTGTAGGAGACTCAGAAAAGAGAGCCACTGCCTCTAATCACCCCATTACGTCCCATCAGCAAGACAAAGACACACCATCCAACTTCTAAATCGTTGTTGGTAAATCCTGGTAAAGCAGTGTACAACATTCTGATTTTGCTAGACCAAGAATGTTTTCCAGTGTTTGGTTTGCATAATCTTGATCACTTTGGAATATATTCACATTAAATAACCCTAGAGACTGATTAAATGATTCAGTTTCTCTTCTGCTCTTAATTAATCTTAGCATTGGTTTATTGCTTTCTTTACTAAAAAAAATAATGACTTTTTTTTAACCTATCAAAATATTTGCTGTCATCTCATACAAATGAAGTGATTATGAATTTCAAGTTGGCTAGATTTCAGAATAATTTACTACATCTTTTTTTTTTGTCTTGCAGGAGGAAGCAGCACTTCTAATTTAGAATACAGTATCTCATGGAAATAGAATCAAATTTAAGTGGACCCCATGAACAGCTCTTTTAATTTGCAATTATAAGCTTCACCAAAGGAAGAATTAGAATTCTTATGAAGAGAATCATTTTGAAATTAAAAAAATTTGTCATAGATTTCCAGTTTTAATATTCACTATGGTGGCATTGGCACCAAGTTAGAAATTGTGAAACAGAGTATGAAGCATTCTCTGGACATAAAAGTTTCCTGCCAACAGAGATCGGAAGTCTTCGATTCTCTGCCTGCGGCTACTTTTCAACTCTTTGTGCTGCAGCTTCTGGCCCCACCACTCCACTGAAATTGTTTTCATCCGGGGGCCCTGTGATCTCCAGGATGTTGAATTCGATAGAAATTTCTCAGTACCATTCAATACAGCAGACCTTTCTTCATTCTTTTCTTAGCTGTGATGACATCAGCCACTTGTAGTTTTCCTTTTGTTTCTTGTAGTGACTCTTTCACCATGTTCTTTGCTGATGCTGCGCCTTACTACACCTCTAAATGTTGGAACGTAGACATATTGGTTCCTCCAATGGCAACATGTCGTTCCTAGGTGATCGCATTACTTTAAATATCATCTGTGAGCCAAAGGCTTCCAAAGTATCTTTCCAGTCCAGGTCTTCCTTCAGAGCTCCAGGATCATTTATTCAATAGCATCCTTGATATTTCCATTTGGATTTCTCTTAAGCATCTCAAACTTAACATGTCTAAAACTGAATTGCTAATCACCCCTCGCACCCAAATCTGTTCCTTTAATTGTCTTCCCAGTTTAACCACCATCTATGCAAAAAACTAAGTGTCATCCTTGGTTTGGCTCTTTCCTTTCCAGCAAGTCTCATTAATCTTATCTTCAACATACATTAAATATTTTCATTTTTCTTCACTTCACTGCTACCACTCTCATAAAAGCCACCATCGTTTTTTGCCTGGACTTCTTCAATAGCCTTGTAACTGGTCTCTTTGCTTTTACTCTTGCTTTTAGTCTGTTCTCACTACAAGGATCATTGAGAAATATAGGTCATCATTTAATGCCTCTGCTCAAAACTCTTTTCATTGTACTTAGAATAGAATCAAATGTTGCCGTGACTTCCAAGGCCCTGTGCCATCTGGCCCTGTCTACCTCTCCCCCATCATCTTGTGAATCACTCTTCCTTGCTCACTATGCTCCAGTGCTACTGACTAGACTTCTGACTGCTCAAACCTGCCAAGGTCATGTCTGCCTCATTTCTGTTTCTCACACATACACGCTCTTTCCAGCTTTTGGATTTTGTTGTAGACCTGCCTAAAAAAGCTCTTTCCTCTTTTTCTTTTTTATCATAATGGCCGATCTTTTTTTATTCTTTAGGACATTTCCTGAAAATTTCCTTCTCAGGCTGGTATTTCCAGACTACCCTACCTAAGAGCCTCTTTGAGTCCCAGTCATACTCTCATATGGTTCTGTTTAGTTCCTAGCCATCACTTACCCCAATTTCAAATTATCTTGTTTTTTTATTGCCTTTCTCCTATACTAGATTCTAAGCAATCTTTCTATTTATCTAAAACTTGTCTTAACTTAAAAGTTTTAGGTTTTTTAAAGGTGATTAAACAAACAAAAATACTTTAAAATGAGTCGATGATCTAAGAAGAAACTTTGGAATTTGCAGAGGTCAAAAATGAAATGAAAACAGGAATTCCTAGATTCACTATAATTGCTGCATTAGGGGAACGATGTCTTTTCTCTTTTCTGGTAAATTATTTGTTATTGGTATGAAATGTTGAGCGTCTGTCTGCTCTGAGCCTCTTATGCATCTACTTGTCTTGCTGAGTCTTACGAGGCCAAAATTGTAAGGCCTTGATTGAACCACTTCTCAGAATTTTTTATGCTGAAGACCATCTTGAAAAGTGATGTTTTTGCACTACCCCAGGTATCCCTCTGGATGAAGGAGCCTTGCTTAGTTCTTGCTATAAAAAGAGTGGCTTCTCTAAGCTCAGACTTCCTCTCCTGTGGCACATCCTCATGTGTGTGCTGATTTCCTCTAGCCTTCCTTGTCGCTTTGTGGAATTTGGGGCTCAGTGAACTAATGCAACTAGACTGATAAT
This sequence comes from Equus caballus, assembly GCF_041296265.1. Classification (NCBI taxonomy): domain Eukaryota; kingdom Metazoa; phylum Chordata; class Mammalia; order Perissodactyla; family Equidae; genus Equus; species Equus caballus. The sequence continues at coordinate 75,132,590 of NC_091687.1, forward strand.
CCTTCTGTTGTTTTTGCTGTAATAAAGTCTTTTCTGTGACCCAGGAGTCCTGTGTATTCTGTTAGCTTCCATAGAACTGTGGAAGGCTTGTATAGATATTTTGGTGGGCATTCTCTGGTTCTAGCTCTCCTCAATACTATCATATTTATTTAAGCAGCACAAAATCCCAACAAAAGAATGCCAATTTCAAATTCCTTCTCCTCTGCAACTCTGATTAAGCACATATTGGCCTTCTTATCATATTCTTCAGGTTTTTTTAACTTCTCTTTTATTTCTTCCATCTCTTTGGTTCCCAGTATCCCATTATCTCATTTACTAATTTTCTTTTCAGTTCTTTTCATTACGCTTGTTGAAATTATCTGTGAATGTTTAATATCAACAATTATTTTTTTCTAGAAATTCCATTTGTTCTTTTTCAAATATGCCAGACATTAAAAAAAAACTCTTGTTCTTTACTCATGTTTTCAAATTCATCTTTTACTTACTTTAAACATTTTTAAAAAATTTGTTTCTGGTTAATTACAGTATCTGAATTCTTTGAGATTTTGTAGTGTGTTTTCTCTGATGTCTCTTCCTCATGGTACCTTATTTCCTGACACATTTTGTAATTTTGGAGTGTAGGTACATGTTCAGTTAGGCCTGATTCAGTGACCTAGCTTGAGATTATTCCTGTAGAAAGCATTTGGATTTGCTTCAGCCAGATACCCTGAAGTACCCCAGCCAAAGACCCTCTAAATTAATTACCGCTAACTAAGGATGAAACTATTGCTAAAATTATCAAGGGTGACTTTCCTGCCAACCCCCTCAATACCCTAGAATCCAAAGTACAGGAGACTGAAAAGTTTTCCTGCTACTTACTTTTGCCTGTGGGTAGATATTTTTCTATGTTCATCATTTCATTGAGCTTGTGGCTTTGAGGGTCTGTACCTTTCCCAAATCATTGTTTCTTGTTCACTTTCAGATTGTTGTACTATAAACTTCTTTCTTTCTTCTATTGTACATATAGGGCTTTCCTCTTTCCCCTATTTTAACAGTCCTAGCTTGGAAGTCTTCCATTCTATTTTTTTGTTGTCATTGTTACCCTTTAATTTTAATATGCGTACTTAACAATATCTCAGTCTCTCTATCCTCATTTAGAATAGCACAAGCACATTAGATCAGTATAACTGTAAATCTTCTCTTCCTATTTTCCATGTAGTTTTATTTAGCATTTTAAGTGCTACCGTTTTTCTTAAACTTTTAGTGAAAGTATAACACACAAAATCTTAAGGTTCTGGCTCAATGAAATTTTACAAAGATTTTACAAAGTGGACGCAGCTGTGTAATCAGTAGGCAGATCAGAAACAGAATATTTCTGAAATAAAATATTTATAGTACCCCAGAGACCCTTGTATACCTTCCCAGTTATTACCTCTCTGTAAGATAACCATAATTTCAACCATTGATTGATTTGACAAAGTTTTGGTTTTGAACTTTGTATAAATAGAATAAAGCAAATAGTATATACACTTTGTGTCTGATATCTTTCACTTAATGTTATTTGTGAGGTTTATCCATAATTTGTATGTAGCAGTGTATTATTTATTTTCATTGCTGTAAAGTATTTCAATGTATGAATATATATTTTTATTTATCCATTATAATATTGAGGGGTATTTTTTAGCTGATACTAATATCATCTATGCTAGTATGATACTAATGATGCCATGAAAATATTTATGTATGTCTTTGGTTGCATATGTGTGTGTATTTCTGTTGGAGTAGAATTATTATAACATAGGGAAGCATATGTTCAACTTATCAGACACTGCCAAGCAGTTTTCCAAAAGTGATTATTCCAGTTTACACTCTTACAATAAAGTGTTTGAGAATATTAGTTGCTCCACATCCTTGCCAATCTATAGTATTGCCAGTCTTTTTCATCTTAGCCATGGTGGGTAATTAGTTGTACTTCGTTGTGCTCTTAATTTGCATGTCCTTGACGAATAATAATATTGAGCACCTTTTCAAGTATCTGTTGGCCATTTGTTTATCCTTTTTGTTTTGAAGTCCATTTTAAAGTACTTTGCCTCTTTTAAACATTGAGTTTTAAAAAAATTATTGATTTAAGTTCTATATATACTCTGGATGCAAGTCCATTTTCAGATAAATATATTGCAAATATATTCTCCTAGTTAGTGGCTTGCCTTTGCATTCTCTTAATGGTATTTTTTTATAACAGAAGTTCTTAATTTAATGTAGTGCATTTTATTATTTTGTCCTATTTACGAAATCTTTGCCTACGCTAAAAGTTTTAATTCCTGGAGGCTGCATTGTTTTACCTTTTACATTTATACCTACAATCCACCTGGAAGTGATTTTTTGTGCATGGTGCACAACATGGGTCAATTTATTTTTCTGATATGGATATCCAGTTAATCTAGCACTATTTGTTGGAAAGCTAATCCTATTCGCCATGGCACTGCAGTGCCATCTTTTTCCTTAACCAAATGCCTGTATAAGTGTAGGCCTGTCTCTGGCCTGTTTCTTCTTCTGTTGGTCTTTTTGCCTATACTTTCACAATGCCATCATGCCTTAATTACTATTGTTTTACAGCAAATCTTGATAACTAGTTCATCCTCCAAGTTTGTTCTATGTATTACTTAAGATTGCCCAGTTATTCTTGCTCCTTTGCATTTCTACCTAAATTTTGAATTATCTTTTCAATTAAAGAAAGTCATGCTAGAATTTTGATTGAAATCTCATTAAATTTATAGATCATTTTGAGAAGACTTGAAATCCTTACAAAATTGAGTTTTACAATTTATGACCACGACATATTCCTCAGTTTCTTTAGGCATTATTTATTTTCTCTAAGTAATGTGTTATATATTTCTTTGCATCGTACCACTCTTAACCTTTTGTGCTATTGTTGTCATGCCACCTTGTTGATAGCCTTTCCCTAATTAATCATTTTTATACCTTTTACATAATTATTTATATCTACTAATCTACTTAGTAATTTATTTACTTACCACTGATTTTTGTATTCTACTCTTTCCATCTGGGACTAATTTCCTTCCTACCGAGTAGGTCTTTTAGTTTATTTCAGATTGTGTTCATGATATGTAAACTTTCTCAGTCCATGTTTGTCAAAAATAGTTTTTTATTTTGGCTGTTTTGTGAATGTCTTTTTTCCCTGGATTTATAATTCTAGGTTTGGCACCTATTTTTCTTCTGTATTTTGAAGACATATTTTCACTGTCTTCTGATTTTTTTTTGATACTAATGAAAAATTTGTCTGTTACACAGATCTGTTGGAAGCAATCTATCTTTTTCCTGCAGATAGGATCTTTTAACAGTATCCCCTGTATTTAACATTCTTCAGATACTTCATATTCTCTATATTCCATCAAATGCTCTTTATGTTTTGTTTTCATCAGTCCTGCTAAGTGTGTAGTGATTTTCTTCAATCTGAGAATGTACTCTCTTTTTTTAAATTTCATTTTGGAAAATCTTAATCTAGTATCCCTTTAAATAGTGACTCTCCTTAGTTGTGTTCTCTCATTTCAGAATTCCTATTGGACATTGATTCTTTCCTTTTAATTCATCCTCCATGACTTTTAACCTGTTTTTTCATATTTTGTATATCTTTAAATCTTTGTGTGGCATTCCAGATAATTTCCTCAGATATAACTTCCACTTGCCTTATTTCCTCTTTAGCTGTCTATTCTAGTCACTAACTCGACCATTGAATTCATCCAGTAGACTTTTTCAAAGTTTAAATAACTACATATGCAATTTTTGGAATTTCTATTTGCCTCTTCTTTCAAATCAGTCTGCTGTTTTCTCATAACTGTAATTGCTTCACAGTTTTTGTTGTTTCCTTCATCTTTTAGAAATTTATATATACTAATTAGAATTAAATTTCAGACTGTGTTATTTTATTTTATTCAGTTCTTCAAGTTAGAATTTTTCCGTTTGTGTTATTTTCCATCTCCTCCTCTTGCTAGTAGTCATGTAACTTGTACTTTTTGACTTTGAGCTCATCTTGAGCAGTGATTAACTTTAGTGGAGGACTTGTTGCATCCTGGATTGTAGAAGCATGAATCTCTTGGTGTTTCCTTCAATTTTTTGCTCTTGGAAATTAAGAAAATATTTACTTCTTATCTTTGGTTTTCAGCAGAAGACAAGTACCATCGTTTTTGCATACAGCGTTTTTGTATATAGCCAGGTTTTGGAGAAACTCTGTTTTCACTCATGTTGGGAACCGATAGTAAGTTTTAGTGATGCCCAAAGAACTAGAGGATAGGATTTCTCTAGTTCCTGTTCATTGGTAGGGTTTCCTCCTAATGGATCTTGGCTTTATATGTGAGCTTAAAGTTCAGCTCTCTACTTTGTATTTTCCTGAGACGTCTGCTGTATGCACGTGCAAGCATTGAATTCTCAGCTCCCGCCATTAATATATATATACTCTGATTCTAAGGAACCATTTGACTTTTGCTCCAAATTACTGCTTTGAATACTTTTTGCTTCTGGAACATGAGATTTTCTCTTCCTTCCTTCCTTTATTCTTTCATTCATTTAAATTTGATCCTATATTAAAAATATTTTGAGTACATTTTATTTAACATTTTTATATTTTTGAAGCATGGAAGATCAAACATATTGGTGTGTTGTCTTACCCAAGACGCTTCATATATAGGAAACTAAGTGTTGCAATGGATAACATTCTATCCCTATAACGTATATGGTAATGAGTTGTACATTTCTTGTTCTTATATTCTCATTTCATTAACTAGTTTGTATACTCATAAACTTATTAAAAGTTCGCTTATGTCAGACACTGTGCTGTGTATCCATTTTACATGAGTTGTACTCACTGTCATGGGACTTACTGTCTAGTTGGGGAGAAACACATAAATAAATATTCATACGCAAAGATGATAATTGCAGAATGTTTTGAGGACTGATTTTGTATTGGAGAGATTTGCAGAAGAGCCCCCTTAGAAAGTGATATTTAAGCTGATAAGAAGGAACTCACCAGCTTAAGGTGGAAGAAAGAACATCTCAGACAAAAAGAACAGTGGATGTTAGGGTAGGAGAAAACTTGATACTTCTGAAGAACTGAAATAAAACCAGTGTCATCGGAGTGTACTGGGAAGGGGGAGACTTCCCATAGGTGAAACTGTAGGAAAAATTGGGAATCAGGTCATCCAAGGCCTTGTCAATTTTGTAAAGAATATGGATTTTGTTCCAAAGGCAATGGAAAACATTTGAAGGATTTTACATAAGTGGTGATGTGACTTTATAAAATATCACTTTGATTGCTGTTTGTAATAGTTTTGAAAGAAACAAAAATAGAAAGAAGAAAGAAGTTAGGAAGTTGTTGCAGGACTTCAGGCAAGATACAATAGTGACTTGTACTAGAGTGGTGGTGAAGATGCGTAGAGGTTGAAAGTCCAGAATGGCATAATATTAAATAATATAAGAAATTCTACAAGTGATAAGAATAATGACATATTTTACCTTTTTTTGTGAGAAAGATTGGCCCTGAGCTAAGATCTGTTGCCAATCTTCCTCTTTTTGCTCGAGGAAGACTGTTGCTGAGCTGACATCTGTGACAATCTTCCTCTGTTTTCTATGTGGGGTGCCGCCACAGCATGGCTTGATGAGCAAGGCGTAAGTCCATGTAGGGGATCTGAACCTGTGAGCCTGGGGCTGCTGAAGTGGAGCATGTGAACTTAACTACTATGCCACCAGGCCAGCCCCAAGAATAATGACATCTAAGTATCAAACTCTCTGAGGTTTGATCTAGGGGTCAATTTCATCTTATACGTTCAGGGGTTCTTAATCTGGGAACTAAATGAACTTCAAAGGGATCAAGACTTCTGAAATTTAGGAACCAGCCCTGTGGTGTAGTGGTTAAGTCCAGTGAGCTCAGCTTTGGTGGTCCAGGTTCTCAGGTTTGGATCCTAGGTGTGGACCTACACCACTCATCAAGCCATGTTGTGGTGGATACCCACGTGCAAAAGAATAGAGGAAGATTGGCACAGATGTTAGCTCAAGGCTAATCTTCCTCCAGCAAAAAAAAAGAAAAAGAGAAAGATTGGCAACAGATGTTAGCTCAGAGCAAATCTTCCTCAACAAAAAAAATTCTGAAATTTAATTTAAACTTTGAGTCTATGGGCCTATGAGAAGTTTTCCAGGAAGATAGTCAAAAGTTCTTATTAGATTCTCAAAGGATCTGTGTCCCTAAATAACAAGAACTCCTGATTTAGGAGAATTATTTATAAATATTTTTTCTCTAAAGTAGGGTTTTGCCTAGCATTTTCTGATAAGACAATTGAAAATTGTACCCATTGGTAAGAACCTAGAAACAATATATTCCATGTAGGCATTATATAAAAAAAAATATTTAACATGTATTTCAATGGTATAAACCAATCAGAGTAAATGGCACAATCAGAATGGATGCTGACCATAATCAATGACTGTTTCATTACTGGTGCATTGCAGCCCAGATTCTGTATTATCAATTAAGGGAAAAGGTTATTTGTAATCAACCATGAAGAGTACAGCATTAAAATCCATTTATAAAAACTGAGGGAAGATGCCTACATACAGGGTAAAGCCATCACCCTTTATGGTAGTGGGTCATGGTTCCACATTAAGCATCTTGTTTTCTAAAACAATTTTAAATTATAGAATATGAGAACTAGGTAAAAATAGTGTAGATACTAAAAAGATGTACCATTAAAGTCAAACAAGTTATGCCTTGTTTTTTTGGATCTTCACATTCTATAAGATTCCTCAAACAGAATAGAAATTGGACTAACACTCAAATAACTGAAACAATTTGAAAATAATGGGAAATAATTTTAAAAGTTGACTGATGAGAGTAGTTGTTTCCTAGCTTTGTTCCATGGAGCTATGAAGTAAGCAGCATTAGAGCACATGAAGAAAAAAGTGATGTTATGCTGGATGTAATTTTTCTGCATCAATTCTAGACTCTTCCACTACCTTGAGAGGTGTTAAGGTCTTAAGTCATGAAAGTCATATAAGGAGGTTTATTTTACAACCCAAGCAAATTGAAAAGACACACAACAGAGAAGCTAAAACCAGACAAATGTATTAAGACTTGACATTTTGGACTAATAGAAGGAAAGACTACCCTGTATTCATAAAAAGCCTGAATTATAGGCTATTCTTGAAGATATACACTCTTGTTTTCCTTTAGCACACACAGTTATTTAAACAAGTTGTTCTCAAACCATTCCAAGCAGAGCTCCTATGGGTCCTCATTTAAAGAATTAATGAGACTGACTTGTAATTAAGAACATCTATTTATGTAAACATTTGTTAAAAATCTATAAAAAATGATTCTTAGGTTATTTAGAAATCCAATATCATCTCCTATAATTTTGTCTACACTATTAATTTGACTAACAATTGCTTTTTCATAGCATATACCCCAGGTTTAATTATTGTAAATCTTAAATTGGTGAAGTTGAAATTAATGAGGTTTGTCTATATTTAAAAATGAATACTTTTTAAATGAAAACAATCTCCATATACAAAAATTGATGAAACACAGATCTCTAGAAAAACATATTTTGGCATAATACTTGTTATTATAAACTGTCTTGGCTAGGATAGACTTGAGAGTTAGATATTCCAGCCATGTGGACTTAAGCACACCTTTCCTTCCAAGAATATATTTATATTCATTCATTCATTCAATAAATATTAATAATGTCCCTTGGGTGTCAGGCATTATTCTGAGTACGGAAGATATAGGAGCAGACAAAATAGACAAACTCTCTGCTCTCATGGAATTTACATTCTTATCTGTCTATAGGATAATAGGGGATAATAAGCAAGATAAATAAATGAAAATAGTGTGTTAAATGGTGAAAAGGGCTAATGAGACAAGTAAGATAAGGGAGGAGAACAGCAAGTGTGTTTAGAGGGTTGGAATTTAGATAGGGTCACTAGGAAAGGACTCACCAACAGGTTAATATTTGAATCAAAATTTAAAGGAGATGAGAGAATGAGATGTGCTAATGCTTAGGGAAGAACATTCTAGCATAGGAAATAGCAAGTGCCAAGATCTTGAGACAGGAGCTTACTAGGAATGTCAGGGGCCTAGCTAGGAGTAGGGTGAATAAGAAGAAAAGCAATAGGAACTGAGATCTGAGAGGAAACTGGGCCGGATCTCCTGGGGCTTGTAGAACTTTGTAAGGACCATGGCTTTTGCTCTGTCAGATAGGGTGCCACTGGAGGGTTTTGAGTAGTCCAGTGACATTATCTGACTGTGGTTTTAGAGAAATCACCATTATTGCTATGCTTCAAATGGACTAAAGAGGAACAAGGGCAGACCCAGAGAGATCAGTAGGAAGCTGTTGCGATAATCAGGAGTAAGAGGAAGATGATTTGGTCAGAGTAGAAGCAGTGAAAGGCAGGAGAATTGGTTGGATTCTGATTATATTTTGAAGATAGAATAAACAGGATTTTGCTGATGGATTAGATGTGGATACGACAGTACAAAAGGAGACCAGGATGATTGCAGTATTTTTAAAATAAGCTTTAAATTTTAGCCTAGTGTTGGAATTACAGAAAAATTACAAAGATAATACAGAGTTCCCATAGATGCCACACCCAGCTTCTCATATTATTATCTTACTGTTTGTATGGTACATTTGTTACAATTAATGAACCAATATTGTACATTATTATTAACTAAAGTCCATACTTTCTTCAGATTTCTTTAATTTTTGCTTAATGTCCTTTTCTGTTTCAGGATCCCACATTACTTTTAATTGTCATTTCTCCTTAGACTTTTGAATGTGATGGTTTCTCAGGCTTTCCTTGTTTTTGATGACCTTGACAGTTTTAAAGAGTACTGGTCATTTGAAGAATGTCACTCAGTTGGGATTGGTCTGACGTTTTTCTCATGATTAGGCTGGAGTTACATGTTTTCGGGAGGACTACCAGAAGTACAGTGCAATTTTCATCACATCGTTTCAAGGATGCATACAATGAACATGACTTACTACACTTGCTGTTAACCTTAATCACTTAGCTAAGGTAGTTTTTGTGAAGTTTCTCTGCTGTGAAGTTACTCTTTTTTCTCCCTTTCTGCACTATGCTCTTTGGAAGAAAGCCACAATGTGCAGCCAACACTTAAACAGTGAGGAGTTATGCTCCATCTCCTTAAGGACAGAGTATCTACACAAATAATTTGGAATTCTTCTCTATGGGGCATTTGTCTTCTTCCCTATCTATTTATTTATTTAATCATTTATTTATATCAGTATGGACTCATGGATATTTATATTATACTTTGTGTTAAAATACAATACTACTTTATTTCGTTGCTCAAATTGTTTCAGTTTTAGCCATTGGGAACTCTTTCAGTTGGCTTCCATGTCCTTTTGACATACTGTTGTATATATGTATTTTTGAGTACTTTCTTCGTTTTTAGCACTATAAGGTGCTTTAGACTTATCTTTTATAGTTCCTGCTACAGTCCTAGAATCAGCCATTTCGCCAATGAACTCTGGTTCCCTTTATTGGAGAATGTATTTGCAACCAAAGTCTGGGTTCTAGGTATGCTCATTGCTACTAAGGTATCATTACTTCTAGGTCCTCTCAGATGACAGAGCAATGAAATATATGTGTGCATGCTAACCTGTGTGTGTATATATATATATACATATCTATAAATATTTCTATATGTAGCTCTCTGTATCTATATTAAGCTAAACATGAGTTCATACTAATGTCTCCACCTCTAGTTTCTTACCACATACCACGTGGATCATTCTAGCCATCTCCCATTGTTTATTGGTAATTCCCCACCCCAACAACGAGACACCTGGCTCACACTGTCTACCATCCACTTACAAAATTGTTCAGTTCCAGTATATATGTATAGTGGTTTCAGAATTATTAACTGTATCACAGTGGGGTACAACTTTATTAATAAAGTACAGTGCTTATATATAGTAGCGGTGCCTTTAATCTTACGGACTCCAGTCATTTCTAAAGTTACTTATGTCAACACCTTTTGTCCCCATCTTTTTCAGTTAGGGTGTTTCATACATTTGTAATATGGTTAAGGTTCTTTTGTCACCTTCTACACTGCATCCTGCGATCCTCTGACCTCCTAAATGTTTTTTTTAAATTAACATATGTTGAAGTGTTGCAAAAGTTTTATGGGTTTTGACAAATGCGTAGTGTCACATATCCACCACAGCAGTATCATAAAAAAGGTAAAAATCTTCTGGACTTCTTCTATTCAACCCAACCACTCTCTTCACATCCTAGTAACCACTTGATACAAATTCATGATTTTGAACTGCAGAGTACAAGGCTTTAAATAAACATCTTACTCATTTGTATTTATGTTTAAAAGTTACTTTAATAAGAATATAAAGAGGAGGAGTATAGTTATAATTGTTCTGGTTATATATTGCAGCTTAACAAATCACCCAAAACTCAAGTCATGTAAAAGAGCAATCATTTCTTTTTCTTTTCTTTTGTGTACAGCTTAGTGAAGAAGACTTACCTTGATTCCCCTACTATATGATCTAATCTTATCCTTGTGGTGGCTAGTCCATTTGTATAAAGATGTTATCCAATCCTTATTTGGGAAGTATGTTCAATACAACAAATGTTTATTGAGTACTCGTTATGTATAAGGCATTCCATGAAGTGAAATGGTGAATACAAAAGGTACAAAGATAAAGAAGATGTGACTCCTATCCCCAAGGAACTTGTAGGACATACTAATTTCGATGGAGATTTAGATGCTATAACAAAGACTCAAATAGCAGTGGCTAAAATAAGATAAAGTAGTATTTATTTTTCAGGTTATAATCTAGTATAAGTATAGTGGCTCAGGGTTGATATGTTGGATCCATAATGTCAAGGACCTGGGTGTCTTCTAGTTGTCTGTCTAGTTGCTTCACCATCCCTAAGACCAAGATATTTCACAAACACCACCACATTCTGGGCAATAGAATGCTGGAAGAAGGGACAGAAGAACATCCCTCTTTAAGGTGATATGAAACAGGAATTGCTCAGATCACTTCTGCTTGCATCCCCTTGATGAGATTTTTGTCATTATGACCAAACCTACATTCAAGGGAGGATGAGAAAGTTGCATTTAGCTAGGAAGTCCATTCAAAGATTTTGTTACTGAATGTAGATGGGGAGAATATTTCCACAAAGGAAATATAAACCTTTTTGAAAAATGACTATGACATTAGGAAGGATGTGATAGGCATTGTTAGACTGATATAAACAAAGTGGTTTAGGAATTCAGAGGAGCTAGAAATTAATTCTGGATTAATAAACAGGAAAGTGTAGATACACTAATCCAAACATGTAAATATGGGTAAAAATTTGAAAGACTGAATTCTGATCAGCGTCAGAAAGATATAAATTTGAATTTTGGGTGAGCAGAAACTCCAGTCTAGCTTTAAGTGATGCTTCAAGAGTGAAAGGAGCTGAAGATAAAGCTAGAAAGGAAAGTCAGCACCCAGTTGTAGTTGACCTTTCGTTTTAGAATATATTCAGGAATGGTTTGTGGATGGGCGTTGCTAAATGTATGGCACATAATAGGTTATTAATAAATGAATATTAATAAATATCAAATTACCTTCCATAGGGATTTAAATTTAATTCTACGTTTATTGAATGCGTCACTTATTTTTAAACAAAGGAAGTAGCTTACTCAACTTTACGTTGGAGAAGTTGGTTCAAGAGTGGGCCTTGGTCCCTCATGGCCAGTGGGTGTCTCCCAGCAGCTGATGCAGGGCATTTGGCCTGTGCACACTCCTCTCATGCCCCACTGGAAGGATCCTGTGCTCTCCCCACAGAGGACAGATTAATCACTGGGGTTGGCCAGGTGCCATATGACTTCACACACTTATGCAGAACGAAAGAGCATATACTGGGCTTGTAAAGAGGAAAGATATTCCCACACAAATGGATAAGCGCAGCAGACTGCACAGGCTCGGGCTCTTTATCTCTTTATAAGGAAGTGTTCCAGGCTCAAGCCACTTTATTTTGCAGCTGAGTGGGGTCAAAAGGTTGCATGGTTGAGACAATGGTGCAACACAGATCTTGCAGAAATAGCATATTCTATTATATATGAATATTACAAATAATTAATAAACATTATATCATATTTATCTTCTTGCTTCTAATAGTAAAGTGCAAGCTTAAGTGCTGTGGCATTGAAAAGAAATTATTTTTATAGCACAATATGATTCACTGAGTTTTTCTGTGGTTTTTCTTTTTGGTATTGCATAGATTTCTGCTTTTATCTTTATTTCTTTCCTTACACTTAATTTCATTTTATTTTGTTCTTTCTCAAGGTGAAAACCTAGATTAATTATTTGAGCTATTTGTTCTTTTTCTAATATAAGCATGTAACACTATAAATTTAATGCTTCTATGGCAGCCCACAAATTTTGATATATTGGGTTTCTATTTTCATTATATTTGAAATATTTTTCTCACTTCCCTTGTGATTTTCTGACAGATTATTTACAGGTGTGTTATTTAATTTCTGAATATTTGGGGTTTTGTCTTTTACATATCTTTCTGATCTTTATTTGTAGTTTCATTCCATTGTGATCTGAAAATATACCTGTATGATTTCAATTCTTTTCAATTTGTTAAGGTTTGTTTCATGGTCCAGAATATAGTCTGTCTTGGTGAACATTCCATTGTATTTGAAAATAATGTGCATTCTGTTCTCATTGGAAGAGTGCTCTATAAATATCAGTCAGGTTAACTTGGTTGATAGTGTTTTTTGGGTCTGCTATATCTTTATGAATTTCTGTCTACTTTTTCTGCCAGTTACTGAGAGAGGAATGTTAAGTCTCCAACTGTAACTATGGATTTGTCTATTTTTCCTCAGTTCTATCAGTTATTCCTTTGTGTATTGTGAGGTTTTGTTTTTAGGTACATAGACATGTAAGATCGTTATGATCTACGTAACGGTGGTGAATCTATATAATTCAACAATTCTCAATGAATCAATTTCCTTATAATTATGTAAGTCCTGGTAATTTTGCTCTAAAGTCTATTTTATCTGACATTAATGTAGCCACTTCAGCTTTCTTTTGCAAGGTGCTTGCATGACATATCTTTTCCATCTTTTTACTTTTAACTTATGTGTGCCTTTATATTTAAAGTGTTTTCTAATTTCTATAATTGATTCTTATCCTATCATTCCAATCTGACAATCTCTGCCTTTTAATTGGGATTTTCAGATCATTTAAATGTAATGTAGTTATTTTTACTTACGTTGTTTTAAAAAATGTATATCCACCATCTAGTTGTTATCTATTTGTCCCATCTGTTCTTTGCTTTTTTCTTTCTTATTATTTTTATGATTCTTTTTTATTTACACTATTGGATTATTAATAATACACTTAAAAATATTTTTTGGTGACTGCTCTAGGATTGACAGTGTACATCTGTAACTTATCACAGTCAGCCTCCAAATATTTCTATATCACTTCGTGTATAATTCAAGCAGCTTACAACACTAGTTACATTTGCTTCCTCTCTTTTTTATGTTATCGTTTTCACACATCTTATGTCCGCGTATATTATAAACCCACAATTAGTGTTACTATTTTTGCTTTAGACAGTCCATTATCTTTAAAGTGACTGAAAATAAGAAAAAACAAATCTTTTATGATTACTTTCATTTTGCCATTTCTAGTGCTCCTCATTTCTTTGTGTGCATCCAAATTTGCATCTGGTATCCCATTTCTTCCGCTTGAAGAACTTCTTTTAACATTTCCTATTGTATATGTGCACGGGCAATGAATTCATCCTTAGTTTATCTGGAAAAAAAACCAAAAAGACTTTTTTTGCTACTATTTTTGAAGAATACTTACACTGGGAATAGAATTCAAAATCAATAGATTTTTCTCTTTCAGTGCTTAAAGATATCACACTGTTGTATTCTGACTTGCTTAGCTTCTAAATCTTCTGGTAAACCTTCTCTTGTTTTCCTCTGTGAAATGTTTCATTTTTCTCAGCCTGCTTTCAAGATTTTCTCTTTATCTTTCACCAGTTTGACGATGGTACGTCCTGTTTTGTTTTGTTTTTGGGAACGTGTATTAGATTAATGTTTTCCCACAGCTCTTGAATTTGTTATTCTGTGTTTTCAAGCACTTTTTTTCTGTCTTTATTTCAGTTTGGATGATTTATTTTGCTCTATCTCAAATTTAACGATTCTTTCCTTACCTGTTTCCACTTTGGTAATGAGTACATTGGAAGAGTTTGTGATCTTTGTTATCATTTTTATTTTTATTATTTTTAGCATTTCCATTAGACTCTTGTAGTTTCCATCTATCTGATGAAATTCTGTCTGTTCATCCATATTGTCAGTCTTTTCTTCTAGATCATTTAACACATTTATTATGGTTATTTTTAAGTCCTTGTCCTTCATAGTTCCAACTTATGGGTCAACTCTAAGTATGATTCTGTTGATTGCTTTCTCTCTTCACAATGAGTCATTGTTCTTGCTTTTTTTTGTTTGTCTCGTAATTTTTTATTGAATGCTCTCATAATGTATAAAATACTAGAGACTGAGGTTAATAGTATTTATGTCAGAAATGCCTCTTCTTTAGTCAGATCATTAGTATGACTCAATCCAGTCAAGAATTGAATAGTGTTTAGAGTTTTTTGTTGTTATGATTACTTTCAGTGCAACATAGGCTTCAAATTTATCCAGTGGTTGGCAGGAGTTACTTTGTGTTTTTCTCAGCATTCTTGCTCTACTCTCAGCTTTGGAATTTTCTGTACTCCTGAGCCATAGAGTGGAGTCTTTGTCCATGCTCTTGCCCCTTCTCTAGTAGTAGACTACTGTTGCTTGTTACTTGGTATTAGTCTCACGTAAAGGGTCAGGAGGGGTTTCTCCTTTTACTTCTTTTTGTGTGTCCGTCTTCAGTTTTTGGCAGGCTCTGTGACCCTGGCCTCAAAGGCGAACCTTTGCTTGCATTCCTTACCTTCTTTCCCGTGGTAGCCAAACTCTAAATTGTATTTGTGGTTGGTCTAGGGCAGGAATAATTTTTGCCCCTCATCTGGTGCTAGCTAATCTCTGCTTGCTATTGGTGTTGAATCCTGGGGTCAAGAGCCTTTTCTGCCCTTCCCCCTTGGGTATAGGGTTTTTGCTTATACACTTCACCAAACAGCAAAGGATCTTTGCCTGTGTCCTGTTGATGCGGGGTCGGTGAGCCGAGGAGTCGAAAGAAAGATTTCTTGGACTCTCAAGATCTGGCAGTAGTGCTCTTTTATTTAGAGAATAGTGTGGAATAGCATGGGGACAGGACCCATGGGCAGTCAGAGCTGCTGCTGTTGCTAGCATGGGGAAAGGACCCATGGGCAGTCAGAGCTGCTGCGTGGGGACAGGACCCACGGGCAGTCAGAGGTGCTGCTGGCATGGGGAGCTGCTGCTGCTGCCGCTGCTGCTGTAAACATGGGTGGAGAATAAGGCTAAATTTAAGGCATAGGTATGTAAGTTATCTCTTTACAAGACAAAGGAAAGAATATGTAAAAAGAGTTGTTAAAATGGTATCAGTGCCGGTAGGATTCTGGTTATTGTGTGGTCCTATAACTTTTAGATAAGAATCAAACCGGATTGAGTAAATGGCAGAAGTCACCGCTTAAATATTATCTTCAGCTAAAGACAAAGGAGGATGTTGGGGGGGCGGTCAGTTACATGAGGTTGCCAGACAGTAAACAACTTAAGTCCTTGCCTTTGGCATTGATTAAGAGTTTCTAGAGATAAGGTCATCTCTCCTTCTTCCTGGCACAGAGGCGGAGGCATCTTTACAGATGGAGGTTTCCCTTACAAATGTAAATGTTTCCCAACAAAGGGCAAGCAAACTGTGCTCATCAGAGTTGCTTTTATTAAAGGTAACCAGCCCCCTTCTCATCTGCAGTTTTAGAAGTAACCAGCCTAAGATAATCCTCATCACTGTGACTGGGGAGTGTTTCTATCCCAACCCTGATAGCAGCAGGTTTTGATTCTACTCCTGTACCAAAATAGATTTTTACCCACATCTGTGGGGACGAGAAAGTTTGCTACTCTTCTCCAAGTGGCTTAAAGCTTTTGCTTCCTAGAAAGAAGGGTGTAAGGAAACATAAGAGACTTTGTGCAACAGCTGATTATATCCCGAATGCACGTGCCAAGTGGCAAGAGCTCTCTCCAGTCTCCCTTCCTGCACCGGTCCTCCTCAGGAGCACTTGGGAAAAAGCCATGGAAAAGCTTGCAAGTGAATGCAAACTCCTCTCGCTTGTGAGTTCCACAGATATTACAACTGACAACTTCCCCATACTTGTCCTTTAAAAATTTGTTAAAATTTTAGCTTGTTTATTTTTATTGGCTTGTTTCATGGCCACCTCTTTCTCTTGTGCTCTGATGTAGGTAAAATGGTTTGTGTGTCCTGTCTCCACTCTTACAGGCTTGTCACTCTGTCGAAGTCAGTTTCCTTGGTTGTCTGGAGACCTCAGCTCTCTGATGGGCTCTAGAAAAGTTATGATTTTGCAGATTATCTGTCTTTCTCTCAGTATTAGTATGAAAGCAACATTCTCTTATGGCTTTCTACATCTTGTCTCTAAGGGAACTGAACCAATTAAGGCAGATTCTTTTCTATTTTTTCTTTTTTTTTTGAGGAAGATTAGCTCTGAGCTAACATCTGCCACAAATATTCCTCTTTTTTGCTGAGGAATACTGGCCCTGAGCCAACATCCATGCCCATCTTCCTCTACTTTATACATGGGATGCCTACCACAGCATGGCTTGACAAGTGGTGTGTAGGTCCACACCTGGGATCCGAACCAGAGGACACCAGGCTGAGGAAGCGGAACCTGCGAACTTAACCTCTGTGCCACCCAGATTCTTATTTTCATGTTATCTTAATGAAGCATTAAACATATTTTTTTCTGATTTTATCCAGAATTTTAGTTGTTTTCAATGGAAAGGTCTTCAAGGTGTTTAGTCTTCTATGCCACTGGAATAATACTGATTGTCTTAAAATTGATAGTAAAACTCTACATTTAAATATGAATGCAAAACATTTAAGGATAATCACTAAAGCTTTATAATTAGCATATATAATTTCCAACCCATTAAAGGAAAAAAAATATGTACAATTTGACTAATTTAACTAAAAGCAGGGTTTATAATGACCTACTTATCATCAATTTAAAAAAAAAAGAAAAAGCCCTGCATATGTTATTTCAGAGAATCCTCTTGAATAGGAAATATTCTGTGCATAATATTTTTAAATTTTTTCTAAAATCAGACTTTTCTAGAAAACAGTGTAAGATTGTCTTTTTTGAGGAAACAAAAGGGAATTTTTTATTTCTCTTAATACCTGTGCTGGAGAAATGGACTTGCATTTTGATTAGGTTATTCATTTTTAGTGCTGGCGTTCATCATTAGCCCTCAAGAACATTTATTAAAACTAAAAATACAACATTAAGGGCAGATTATTCTACTGAATGGAGGGATTTTCAGTACTTTTTTTTTTTTCCTCCTGGGAAAGATATCTTTTCTGAGCTTTACTTTTAGCACTAACAGAAATGTCTTGAATGCAATGAGAATCTATTACACTTTCATGTTTGTGCTATACAGCTCAAAAATGCAATCAGCATCATTTCCCTCTTTGAGATCATTTTGTTAAGGAAATAAGGGAGAATTGTGTTGCTATAGTACCCCAAAGTCATCTTGAATAGATTCATCTTTATATGGATGAGCTGGTAATGGTGATAAAGACCTTGAAATACTTAGGGAATTCTCACCGTTTGCTTCCACAGTATTTACATTTATCACTCTTGCACAAGATAATAGTAACATAATTATGCTTGTTTCTTTTTCAAATTCTGGTTTGTCTTAAGAAAAAAAAATATGCTGGAAACTTTCTGTTCTCTCACAGCACCCCTCCAGCTGTAAAAGTCAATGACTCTCTAGTATCAGTTATTAAAAAGCTTAGTATACAGAGAATCTGTCTTAGACCCCATCCCAGGAGATTTTCTAACTGAAGTCTCAGTATTTGGCAGTTCCTCAGCATGGAACCAAGAATAGTGAAATAGGATAAAGCTTCACTGTCTTTTGTAGCACACTTCCTGGAAAAAAAGAATCATTTCTTTATTGTGCAGGGTGATGAACAATTTAAAATCGTACTGTTTGCAAGCTCTCTGATTTAGAATTCTAAACTGAATCCATGCCTATAAATTGCCTGTAATACGTAAATGTCTTGAGGAAGCATTTGTAGAACATTCAGTTTAGAGGTTGCGTTTAAATCCATTCCTTAGAATAATACTCTGAGTTAGGTTGAGTTTATTTCCAACCTACAGAGAAAAAAACAGTAGAAAGATTTTTCAGCTACCCTATCATGGACATTAATTAGGTAACAATGAGACTCCATTTACTCACTCATTCACTACATCTTTAAAGAAAATCTGATACCAGCTCAACATAAGGTTGACATAAGGGAAGTCGTATTGTAGAAAAGAAACCCTATTGTAACTTTAAATGACCTCTGACTAACTAGCCCAGACATGCTCTGTAGATTTTGTGGCCCCTCTCAGCTGCTTTAAGATGATAACTTTGTTCTTTTGAGTTCTCTAGGAATGTGATGACCCCGGGTAGAAAGCCTATGCTGATAGCCATCATCAATGACAATTGAAAGATCAGGGGATAAGATTGCTCCATTCTCTGGTGCATATCCAATAAAACAAAGGGCTATCAGGAACTGGGACCAGATTTCTATCCCAACCCAGAGATCAGATGGAGGCCCCACCCAGACCCCAGCCACCTCCCCTACCTGGAGACCAGTCTGGTATATAACTGGCTGGTAGTCTTTGTTCTGTAAGATGGTTCTTTCGGACATGAATTGGCCATCTTCCCTCTTGCTAGCAAGCTGTAATAAAGAAAACGTTTCTCTCCTACCACCTTGCCTCCTGACTATTGGCATGCCTCGTGCAAGCAGAGGGCCCCTCCTTGGGCAGTAACAAATCTTTAATATAAGCACTCTGTCAAATACTGATAACACATAGATGAAACCTACAACTCCTGACCATAAAATGATTATGTAGTCACAATAGGAAAGCAGAAGCTAAAGTAAATAATGAATACTATATAATAATCACTATAATGAGAGTATGGACAAAATGCAATGAGAGCACAGGCAAAGGAGAATTAATTGTATTTGGGAATATTAGGAAAGACATCACTGAAAAATTACACAGAACCCTGGAATAACTGCTTAAAGAAGGAGTAGACATACGCTAGTCACACTTCAGGGGTAAGGATTGGGTAGAGAGCGGAGTTTTTAAGGTGTATGAAATAGCATGTCCAAAATCTGGGAAAATATGGAAATTTGTAACATTTAGGGAACTCCCATTGTTTCTGGACTCATGGAGCAGAGATTGAGTGCAGAAATGGAACAAAAGGAGGCTGGAGATAGGGTCAGGCTCAGTAGTCAAGGATTTTGCATATTTTCTGAAGAGTTTTAGGCTCTACCTTGGAAGTAGGAGGCTACTGGAAAGGTTTAAGCTAAGTCAATAATTTAACTTGCATTTCAGAAATACAACTGTGACTTCACTGTGGAATATAGAACCGAAAGTGGCAAGATTTGTTCATTCTTTCTCTAATCCTCAAACAATGTTAGAGAATGGGCACTAGGTTGAACACTGGGAGCATAATAATAATAGCATAGCCAATGGAGCTTAGAGTCTAGTGGAGGAGATGCACAGAAGTCAAGCAAATATACGCCCTTTGGAAACTAGGAACTGACTGAAGGGAAAGACTTTAGCTAGAACAGTCAAGGAAGGACACTCAGAAGTTTCATTACTGTAAACAACATGCTATTTGCGACAAACCTTACAATGATTACAGCAACTAGGTTGTCACGGCCCTTGAGCTGAGCACACTGCGGAACTCTCAGGTAATATTCAATGTGGAATTTGTTCTCTTACATCCCCAGTCCGGGAAGATTTATAAAACCTTTTTCACTGCAACTGTGCACAGAAAAAGTATTTTTATCATAAGTATTTTTTTAAGATTCGAGTTGGAAAATAGCCAACCCTGCAAGTTTTGCATTTGTATGAGTCTTCAAATAGGAATATAAATACTTGAAACCTGCATTTAAAGATTTAATTTTGAGCTTTTACAAAGCTGCAGAAAGATACTGCACTGTAGTTAGCGTATGTGACCTGATATGACAGAGTAACCAGATCTGTGTGACCTGGCAGAGATGGCGCTGAGCCACGGACTGGTGTGATATACTGAGGTGGGTCAGGGCATAGCGTAGAAACAGCTATCACAAAGAAGTGTCCATTAGGGAGCAGGCAAGACTTTTTATAAGCTTCTCTGGCCAGTAATGGGATTTGTGATTCAGAACAGAACCACAGCTCACGTTTTTTTAATTTTGTGTTTTTTAATTTTATTATACATGTTTGTATGTGTGCGTATTTAAGTTATATAGTATAAAACTATAAGATATAGATATTGTGATGTAGGTCCTGTTCTTCTCAACTAAAAATTTTTAACATTCCAAGTAATCTTTTACCAGTTTACCTGGATTGGTTAGAGTCTACAGCAATTGTATACACGAAGTAAGCAACATTTCTTACCTAGTGATATATGAGCAAGGCCTATTCCTCTGTGGTATATTGGCAAATGGTCAAAACTTGTTAAATTAAGATGTTTATGTCTTTTGGGAAGTGTTACATTATATTGATTAAGAGTGTTGACTCAGGTCTCAGATGGCCTGGGCACCAATCCCGCATCTGCAATTTGTTGCTAAGTCTCAATTTCTTCACGTTTAGAATAGGGAGAGAAATGCATAGGCTGGTTCTCAGAGTTCAACGAGATAATCCACAGTCTCTGCCCTATGTTAACTGCTCAACGTTTTAACTTCTGATTATTTAGCAAAAAATATACACACAATCTCCCTAAGGAAAAATAATTTCCTGGCTGAAATCAAAAGTGAAATTGGAAAAAATGGACTTATTTTGCTCTGAATAAACCGACAAATCTTGGAAATTATAAGGTCATCTCATGATGAAAAGGAGGAGAAAAAAACCCACTAACTTTTATCCACTTCAAGGAGTTTCATTAAAAAGCTTTCAATGATCCAGTTTCCACAATGTGGATATATAGATGACATAGTATTCATATGGTATTCATTTTTAGTGGATTTATCTAGTTGACATATTGGTATGCATTATCCTCTGGATGGTCATGAATATCTCGGTTGAAGACGAAAATCTCTTAGCATGTTTTCACTTAAATGATTTCAAGAAATGTTTCAAAAACCAAAGTGTACATTTGTAAACTAAAATACTAATAAAAGAGGATAAGCAGTAATATAATAAATGAATTGCTGTTTAGTAAAGTGTTCCCATTAAAATTAATGTCTTGGGGCTGGCCCAGTGGAGCCAGTGGTTCAGTCTGCATGCTTTGCTTTGGTCGCCTGGGGTACCTGGGTTTGCATCCTGGGCTCAGACCTATGCATTCTTTATCAAGCCATGCTGTGGCAGGCATCCCACATATAAAATAGAAGAAGATGGGCACTGATGTTAGCTCAGGGCCAATCTTCCTCAGCAAAAAGAGGAGGATTGGCAGTGGATGTTAGCTCAGGGCTAATCTTCCTCAAAAAAAAAAAAAGAAAATATTAATATCTTATTTGGGGAGAAGAGTGGTGAAGAAAAATGAATAAAGTTGAGTAAAAATTCTCCTTGGTTTTTCCAGTAATTTGAAAATGATTTCAAAACACAAAAAATGATGACCACTATTTTATTCCACTCCTAGGGATGTTTGAAATGTATCTCAATATTTATAGGAACACAAAGAAATCTTGCTATTGCCATGTCTAAAATGCTTGGGCGTTATAGGTGAAAACACTCTATAATGAAATTAACATTATTATTTTCAATTATCTGTACTTCTCTTATGTCTTTAGAATATTTTAAACACTTTGAGAACAGTGACTTTATCTTACTCATTTTTTATTTCCTTCGGGGCAAGGCACATAAAAGTTTGTTCAGCCATCATACTGTTCATGACATATTTCACTTATACCAAGTTTAGCTCTAAATAGAATGTGGTGTAATTGGACTCCAGTATAAATAGTCACCAAAATATCTCCATTTGGAATTTCACTAAGAAATAGATTTTTCTGTCACTATTAGAGCTTACCAAGAAGATGAAAGTACAGAATATTTTTAGACTGTACTGACAAGGCTTCTAAACTGATATTTATTGACCTTTTGCAGATATACTAGCTATTAGAAAGATTGAAAAAATATATTTCAAAGATTTGCAGTACAGCACGGAAAAGAAAATAAACAACTCAAATTAATTTTTGACAACTATAAAATCACAAAAGCCAAATTTGCTTTGAAACAAGGTATATATTTTTTATTTTGAAAATAATAAAATTGAGCAAATATACATTTAAAACTTGATCTTCATGTTAGTCTATATTTTTAGTAGAATTGGTGCTGGGGTTGAGTTTGGGGGAAAAATCTTTTGAGTGAGGTATGAGGGTCTATAATTAACCATTTGTTTTTTGGCTGAGGAAGATTCGCCTTGAGCTAACATCCACGCCAATCTTCCTTTGTTTTTCAGCATGTGGCTGCCAACACATCATGGCCACTAAGAGAGCAGTATAGGTCTGCGCCTGGGGACCCAACCTGGGCTGCCAAAGCAGAATGCACCAAACTTAACGACTAGGCCACTGGGGCTGGCCCTACAGTTAATGTTTTGATTGTGTTACCTGTGTACAGTAGAGAAAAATGTATAGAGTATAATTATTTTGGCCGTTGTTTCAAACAAAGAAGTTGAACTCAAAGTTTCTCTTTCAGTGTCCATAATATCTTTATTTTGCAGTTGAAAAAAAGCATCACTAATATTGGGCCAGAATCCCTAACAGAAAGGCTAAGCACTGTTAGTACTATGAAGTTTCATCTAACTCTATCTTCCTCTGAGCTGCCTTTTTTTGTGTTTTTTTGTCTTTTCTTTTTTTTTTTAAAGATTTTATTTTTTTCCTTTTTCTTCCCAAAGACCCCCAGTACATAGTTGTATATTCCTCGTTGTGGGTCCTTCTAGTTGTGGCATGTGGGACGCTGCCTCAGCGTGGTTTGATGAGCAGTGCCATGTCCGCGCCCAGGATTCGAACCAACGAAACACTGGGCCGCCTGCAGCGGAGCGCGTGAACCTAACCACTCGGCCACGGGGCCAGCCCCTTTTTTTTTTGTTTTTAAAACTATATCCCAGGAGCCAAGAGTTCATTAAGAAATTATGACTTATGCACTCTTTTTTTTCAAGATTTTTCTCTTGGCAATGGAGAATAGAATTTTGACTGAATTTTGATTAAGTGGGTATAGAAATGAATCTAATGTCTTGCCATTTTGTTTTATTTGGAACCTGTTAAGAGGTCAAAGTTTAATAATACATTCTAAATGGCTTTTATATCTGAAGAGTAAAGGCCTTTAAGCGTGTTCCTAGTATTTTACTTATGCTTTCTCTAGGAAATGTTTGACTCTCTATGCAACTTTAAAGAAAACGATATTGGGTCAAATGCTGAATTTAAAGTAACATTGTTTATCATTGACAAATATTTCAATATTGTCTTTTCTTTGAAAAATGCTAGTGTCGTGTAGAAAGAAAATTACATTTTTCACCATTACCAGACTCAATCCTTATATTTCTTCTGGGATCATTTCTGTCTCACTTAATTCACTCACAGAAGTAGATATAGCAACTAAGACCATATTATAATTGTACATCTTGTTGCCATAAAAGAATTTTGTTTTTAAGAAGACATTACTTTCTGCTTCAGGGTAGAAGTAGGTATTTTTTAGTGGCATATTTGTCTTAAATCCAGTTGTGCTACCTAGTTATGTGCTTTTCATTATTTTCAGTGAGGAGAGTACTGTCCTAAACTCAAATAAGGACATGTGAGTACGTTTGATTGATGTTATACTCAACACTTATGCTTATTATTAGTTGTGACTTTACACAGCTTGGAGTCCATATAATTTTCCATTTCTCAAATCTGAACTCAAGTTCACAAAATGGTTCTTTAAACACAGACACAGAAAATCACCATTCCAAAATGATTATTTTAACCAAATACAACTGGAACTCTGCAGTTTTGAAATGTGTCATTTTTCCTCCAAAGGAACTTCTGGGAACGTTGCCCAAATCAGACTTTTATCTTCTGAAAGAAAACTTGAAATTTAGCAAAGATGAATTTCTTATCATACATACATATAATTATATGAAAAATATTAAGGACATCACGTCATCCTCACAGTGCCTAGATTGGTTGATTTACTATTCAATTTTACATGAGAAAAGAAAATTTTCTTCAAATTGAGAGTTTCTCCCCAAAGACTTAGTTATAAAGTATTCTAAAGCTAAAGGAAAAATGTCATTAGATAACAGAGGATTTTTTTCCGAGAAAGAGATATTCTTGATCATTATTTCTTAACCTTACCAGAGTCTCTTGGTTTTTATCCAAGTTTAGTTAAGCAAAGATAAAAAGTAAATGGATAGTTTACTCCTTTTGTTTGTAAGGAACATTCTGTATATACATCCATATTTATATCTATTTATCTGTCTTTATCCTCATTAATCTTTGTTTCAGTCAATACACTCTTGAGCAACTTGTAATGATTCCATAAAACCACTGTGGATACTTTCAATACCTTTGAGTACAAGTGTCTTTGGTCATATGTAATCTGGGAACTCATAGGTAAGAATATCATTAAAATGAATAATTTGTAAACTTAACATTTGTGGATGAATTCCAGGGAAGGCTCAATTTATACTAATTCTGCTGCATGGAGGCTATTGAAAAGTATTATATGTAAGATCCAGCATTTGTGATTCTTTTAGGCTATTATTGACTCATTAGGGACAAAGACTGACATGTACAAAGATCCTAATGAAAGTAGTAGGTTACATTCTTGTGGATTCTGTGATTTAAAAATAATTCTCACTATTTGTAATACATATCAACGTAAATTAACAGCCTTAAAATACTACTTTTATCATGCTATACCTCTTTTCAGAAAATAATTTGCTAACTCTCAAGATTGTACAGAAAAAATTATTGCCCTAGTATTGAAGGAATTTATTTTACCATATGCTCCAATCTGTCTTTACTATTTAATCTTTGACCATGTTTCTACATAAATTCTCATAAATAGTAATAGTTTTTTATTTGTTAACTTCTGAACATTCAACCTCTTCATTCCTGGTTCTCCAGGTCATCATCCCTGGTGAATCAGATGTTGAGATGAGAAATTCAGCACCACGGATAGTTTCATATTTTTGAAGTCATTGGCCTCCTTCATAATGGAGTCAGCCTTTATAACTTTACTCTTGAAACCTTGCAAAAAGCTGAGTCCAGCAACTCCCAGGGATGCTTATGGTCATTACCATGGAATGTAGATAATGTTAACATTCTTGAGAAAGATGTGGGTCTATTTATAGTGTCCTTGAGTTCCCATTCATTGAAGTCTTTATTTGAGGCTTTGGACCCCAGGAAATAAGTGTGGACATACATTAGGATTCAAGTCCCTTAATTTTTAAAAATGGTTCCATTCACTACACCATACTAATTTAATGTGTTTTTTTTTTTTTAATCGTTCTTATACCTAAACCAGAGACTCAAAATAAGATGAGAATGGAGATGGGTGAAGCTTCTTTGATAACTTAAAATTATAACCATTTGCCACTTCTCTCTGCTTCTTCTATAGCAGTGAGTTGTAAATATCATCACACTCTGAATCACATGGAAAGAAGAATCATAAATTACAAACTAAAAATGCATGAACAAGATTGGAAAATTGCATACTTATGTAATTTAAGCATATATTCTAAAGTATGTATTCTAAAGCAAATTTTAGATTATTTTTAGTTCTGTATAGTTCTGTCTAGACTCTCAAGGGTAAGCAATTTCAGTCCAGAATTTTTGTGGATCCCTAAAACTCCAATTTATTTTCTTATCTTTACCATGATTTTAATCCATGAATGTCAAGAAAAGCCTATTCTGCTAGATGTTTGCACTCCAAGTAGTCCTAACAGTAATGCTTCCCATTTACACACATAATGTCTTCATCACCATTACAATCTCTGACATTTTTTACAGAGATCTATTGTTTAGAAAGCTTTGTTAACTTATTGGGAGTGTTCAACTACCTATATGGATGTTAGACATAACTGGATCCATTTTTCCTGTTTCAAGATGAATAATTTACCTACACAGTATTTCACAACTTTTCAGTCTGTATTTACATCTAACCTGGCTGTATCCATTTTTGTAGTCAATTCTGGTTGACTAAACTACTCTTTATTTCTTTCTTTTCTCCTGACATACCTATTCTCCTTTTCTTCCCTATTGTTTATTTTATCCCTTTCACTGGGACATGGATTCAACCTGGTATCCACTTATTTTCTCTTTTCCCCTGTCACCCCCCTAATTATCACAAATTAGCGATTAGTAACACATTTTGACATTAAAAATTACCATGCTCTTCCTAAGCCAAAGTTGAATAAAGAAAATAAAGATTTAAAAATTTCATACATTTTAAACTGATTTTACATTAGCAATATTAGAAATATGAAAGAAATATAAGGCACATGATTTATTGTTGAGTAACTTTCAAACCAACCAGAAATATAAGGAAGCAAGCACTTTGATTTAGACAAACAACAACATAAAGCAGAATAAGGACTGGATATTATTAAGAATAATAATCCTGGGTAGGACCTTGTTGGTGATGGAAATTTGTAGTTTCCTTGCTGAAATTTCTGATGTCTGTCTTCACCTATGTGGAATTGATTAAATTAAGCAGACAATGTTTAGGCCTTAAAACCAAAGGCTCTATATAGGATTTCAGCAGTGAAAGGGAAAGAGTGCATTTCTGTCTCCCCATCTTCCCCTGCCTGTATCACCCCATCTCCTTGACAGTAGTCCCATAGGACACCTCAAGATCAGGGCTTTTGGTCATGTGAACCCAACAGATGGGGACAGCGTATGTAGGGAGAGGTTTAGTTCTTCTCAGACTGATATGAGATGCTTACCCTATGGGCTATGAGTTGATGCAGTGTGAAAAGTTCTCCTTGGATAGTCAGAGGCTTCTGGATAGGATCCTTGTATATGGGATCCTCTTATCAGGTTGCATGGTGAGTTTTCTGCTTGAGTGTTCTGTTCTTTATGTCAGAGGTACTCATGTAGCATGGATATATTTGAAAATTGTCTATCTTTACCTTCTCTAAGTATGTCTATGGAATCCATCTGCTACATGTTTACCCACTCTTAGGCAACTGAATTATGTTGTATCTGGACAGAACAGGGCCTCTGAACACCCTGCTCAGGCAAGACATTACACGATAGTTGATGGTTCATCCTTATTATCACTAACCAGTTTATGCTTATCACTAAAACATCTTGTGGTTTTCAGTTTTCAAACAAGCCTTATACTGGGAAAATATTGATAAAAATAGTGAGGTATACCTTTAAAGGTGAACTTTTTGAAAATATCTTGGTACTGAAAAGGTGAGGTGATGGAAAGCATTAAACTTAGAGTCAGCAGATATAAAATTAGCTCTGCACCGTAGCTCATCTTCCCTTGAATGTCATATGAGTGACATAAGGTATAAGTGGTTTTAAACTATAGAGTACCATAAAATGTAAAACACAGAAAGTATTGTTGGTCATTGATAGTAATATGTTTTTATTCCAGACAAGGCTATTTAGAGCAAAGTGTAGTGTAGAGCAAATCTCCTAGAGATTTAGAAGTCCCATTATGGAAATGGGTCTTGATATAGGCTGCAAAGGAAAATAAGAGTTGGATAAACTGTGGAGAAGGGAAAGATATTAAATGTAGAGGAAACAGGATGATCACAGCCTCAGGCTAAACTTAGGAGATTGCATTTGGGGAACAGTGAGATGAATGGTCAGCTGATATGAAGAGTGCGTTCAGAGAAGGGAGAAGACATACGTACATGTGATTGAAGAGATCTTTTCTCTAAAGAGACTAGAAAGCTACGTTAGATTGCTATGGCCAAAGATAAAAGAGGGAAATTTGAAATATGCATTAAATTGTTCCTAATATCAAATATTAGTTAACATTTTAAAACTGCTTTCCAAAGGCAAGTGAGGCTGTTTTCATTTATTGCCTCATGTAGCACTTTTAACAGCCCTAGAATGTAAGATATATTATTTTCCCAGTTTTACATATAGACTGAAGCTTTAAAACATTAGTTAACTTACTTAATGTCACAAGTATGGTAAGGTATACAGCTGGGATTTGAATTCAAGCATTTTTAGTTTGGAGTACAGATTCTGAATCATAAATTTATACTACCTTTCTCGGCCAAAAGACTAAATGATAGTTAGCAAGAATAATGAATAATTAGGCCCCCCAAAACGAATACAGCTTTAATCATTCCTAGGATAAAATATTTCAAAAGAATATAGAATATTTTAACAATCATTCCCACACGCAGGCTAAAGAAATTTTAATATTGGACTACATTTATTTTACATCATTAAACTAAAGAAATATGATAGTTGTAGTTAAGGCCTTCTGGGAATCCCTCATTATCCTAATTCCCTCACTTCCCAGAAGCAAAAACTACCAAGAATTCAGTATTTATTATTCCCATGCAAGATTATTTTCTTTTTTAAAATAAATGTATTATAAAACTATTATCTAAAAATAACATATGATAATTTTTGCAAGTTTTAAATGTTACATGAATGGCATGCTGAATTCAAAATACTTTTGAGATTTATCCATGATCATACACACAGCTCTTGTTCACTCATTCTAACTTTTAGAGAGTCTTCTATTTTACGAGTAGACCATAATTTTCCTACCCACTCACCTCTGATGGATAACTAAGCTGATTCCAATTTTTCTGCTTTATAAACAATACTGTCACACATTGAAGGAACCCAGCCAAGAGCATTTTTTACTGTCAACATTTGCAAGAGCTTCATGTATGTATATACCAAGAAGCAGAGTCCCTGGATCCTGGAATATGAGCATCTTCAGCTTTACCACATGTTGCCAGATTACTCTCTAAAGTGAATGGACCTATTTACACTCCCACCAGCAGTGTACGAGTGTTTCCATTTCTCTATACTTTAGTCAACACTTCCTACTTTGAGACTTCTATTTTTTAACCCAATGTATTGGGTATATTATATCACTCAATTTGCATTTTTCCATTGACTAATGAACCAGCACAAAAATGCTGACACTGTTATTTAAGTCATTTTCTAAACTGTCTTTCTATTCCTTCCATGGTGGTCCAACAGAAAGGATACAGAATCTTATGAGGATAAAGGGAAACTTTTATTTAATTACTGTTTCTGTTAATTAAGAACTTAAAGGCAAAGGGAAAGTAAGAAATGCAGTATCTCTATATGGCCATTTGAAAAGGCTAACAGAAACTGGGGGCTTATAGTGGTTTATCATCAACTATATTCAATTGTAGCTCCCAGTGCCCTGGTGTTTTAGACATTGTGACTGTAACTTTATCTATTGCACAGACTGATGTCACTTGTTATGCAGTCTTGGATGTGGCCAAAGCTTTTATTTTCTATCCCATTAGCACCTGAGGACCTAGACCAATTCATGTTCATGTGGCAAGACCTCAAATATATGTTTTCGGTACTCCCTGGGTGTATCTAAATTCCCCTGCAATTTGCCACCAGTGGATAGTTTAGGGTTAGTCTCTGGCTTTATGCATGCTGCTCCATACCAATCACAGGAATGGAACTTCTTGTAAACTCTTCTTGTTTTTGAATTCTAAGGCTTATGAGTTTACAGATCTTGTCTCATACATTGTTTTCTGTTCTGTGTCTTGACCACAGAAGCATTTATATTTGATTTTATCTCAGTTATGTCTTTTCTAATTTTCTCCTTTTATAACTTGCCCATCACTGCTATGTGCTTATAGCAGAAGGGAACATCAAGGCATAAACTTACTATATCATCTTGACTGGAAGCTACACCACCTATATTTTTTATACAAGGGAGACGTGGTTGAAATAACTACAGTCAATTCTGAAGATAAAGGTAAAGAAATTACAGGATGGGAGTCTGAGGGGCTTTGTGACCATTAATTTAAAGTCCATAAACATGTCTAGCACAGCACCTAAAATACAGAAGGTATTGGTCACTTTTGGTAATTTTCTCTTATTCTCTTACCCTTCATTCCTGCCTTTCTTACAATTAGCTGTAATGACAAGGGGTAGGGGAAGTGAGTATGGCTAATTGGAAATACATTAAACCCAAGACTCTGAAAATCAGGGTTCTTTGTTCAGTGTCTGTCTTTCTGGGTTACTTGCCACCTGTCTGTTTATATCTCAGTTGTGAATCTGTAACAGACTTGGTGGAAGGGATATTTTTGTAAAGGAGGTCTCCAAGACTGTAAGGAAGAATATATTGCAAGAAATCCCATTAACAAATACATTAGTCAGGAGTGTATGACAGATAACAAATGACTTAGAGAAATGGGCACATGCACAGATTCAAGAAATAAATTGGTAGCTTAAACATACATTGAGATGCTGAAACAGTACAAAGTTTATGTTGGGGAACTTATGTAGGACTTTTGACTCCTGGACTCAGGTTCCATATGCTGGACCAAACAAACATCCCATATTCTTCTGCCTCATTGATATATTCCCTAAGAAATTAGCCTGCTTTTTTTAGCCTCTTGATTTCTATGATCTACTTTTCGTCTTGGGAAGACCTCTTTCTGTAAGCTTGGCTATGGAGTAATACCTAAGCTTCAAAAAAACATTTCTTATTGTAACCAAAACAAGGGTCATGTGTTCTGGTTTCCAAGGGCCTTTGCTACTAATAATTATAGGGAAACAGATGGGCTAAGGAAAATAATAAACATGAGGAAGTTACTAAAAAATCTTACAGCAGCAATTCTTTATATTTAGTCCTTATTTATTCAGTTTACTTGAAAACCCTGGCTCCTCTGCTTATTATCTCTGTGATCTTCCTCAAAACCTTTAAGCTTCATTTTCTCATCTATTAAATGGAGATACAATACCTATTTCATAGGATTGTGGTAAGGATTAAATAACATAATGTATGTATATAATAACTGTTATTAATTTTATTTATTTTGAAGAAGATCAGCCCTGAGCTAACATCTGCTGCCAATCTTCTTTTTGCTGAGAAAGACTGGCCCTGAGCTAACATCTGTGCCCATCTTCCTCTACTTTATATGTGGGACACCTGCCACAGCATGGCTTGATGAGCGGTGCCATGTCCACACCCAGGATCCGAACCAGTGAACCCCAGGCCACCAAAGTGAAACGTGCACTTAACTGCAGTGCCACCAGGCTGGCCCCAATTATTACTAATTTTAATTTTTATTTCTGATGTTAACCCTTTCCCCTCCATTGTCAATCACATCTGATTGTATTTCAACAAAGGCCAGGAGGGTCTCTTCTCTTACAAGGCCATTCATATTTGAATTGTGAATATAGGTCAAATTGTAGGTGTTCCCTTCATCTCTGAGGACCTCTCGATTGGGTTACCCCACTGCTTTCCTGTTCTGCGTGTGAGGAGCTAGGAAGTCACCACTCTATCCTAACAAGGAGTAAAAAGCGGAACAGACTGAAAAATCAGCAACTCTTCTTGGATCCGTAAAAGAGGGGAGGGCACAGGGCAAGCCACTCCCCCAAAGACTGGAGAGGCAGACAAGCAGATACAGGGAATCATGGATTCCGAAGTGGACACAGAGACCCACGAGTGAAAACTGCTGTGGGAACCTGTGCCAGGGTAGGAAAACCTGAACTGAAATTGACAGGTTGTTAGAAGGGCAGTGTGGACAGTCTGAGAGTTAAAAACTCCGGGGGGACCTGTCTTGGGGTGGGAGTAGGGGGACATAAAACTATTGTGAGTTTTACCTCCAGGAGCTTGACCAAGTTTTCACAGTAATTATTGGAGAAAACTCCTCTCATGCTTCTAGCAGGGGAAGGAGAAAAGGAACCAT
Organism: Equus caballus; assembly: GCF_041296265.1. Taxonomy (NCBI): domain Eukaryota; kingdom Metazoa; phylum Chordata; class Mammalia; order Perissodactyla; family Equidae; genus Equus; species Equus caballus. The sequence goes on from NC_091687.1 coordinate 75,164,664, forward strand.
TTTTAAATACCTCAAAGCACCCTGAAGAAGGCCTACCTCAGGAGAAAGTAATTAATCCTGAGCCTATCCTGCTGGGGTTTCATCAGAGCCTAACTGACTTGGCTGGCAGGAGGGAAATCTCAACTCTAGTCAGCTCTAGATTCCATGTGAGAGAAGAGAAATGTCTAACTTTAGCCCACTGTAGCCATCCTGTCCCACCTGAGGCGGGCAGAGGAGAGGACTGAGAAGCATGTGTGAAATTCAGTCAGGGGCACCAGCTCCCTGAAAGACTGAGCCCTAATTATAGGACTATAGAACACTTCCCCTCCTGCCCCAGCTCACCACTGTGTTATTAAAGGCCTATTTACAGCAGTTCTTTTTACCCAGTATATCATGTCCAGCTATCAAGAAAAAACTACAAGGCACACTAAAGGCAAAACCCCCCACAATTTGAAGAGACAGAGAAAGCATTAGGACCAGACATGGAAGGGATATTGGAATTATCAGACTGGGAATTTAAAACAACTATGACTAATAAGCTAAGAACTCTAATGGATAAAGTAGACAGCACGCAAGAACAGATGGGCAATGTAAACAGAGGGAAATCCTAAGAAAGAACCAAAAAGAAATGTTAGAGATCAAAAACACTGTAACGGAAATGAAGAATGCCTTTGGTGAGCTTATTAGTAGACTGGGTTACTCCTATATTTATTTGCTATTTATAATGACCTGCTACAAGGACCTGGATGTTTCCTTGTCGACAAGATGTAACACAGGAATGAGACAGTGGGTGCCAAATGTGTCTTACAGAGACTTACGCTTGAACATCGGTATATATTAAGATGACTTTTTAGTCCAACGTCAGTACTGTAGTGTAGGTGTGGCTAATTAAATGCATCATGTTTTTAAAAGCCCTTCTTTAAAGTTCTTCAGGTAGCAAAAAGAACCTTTGAAGTTATGGGCAGTAAGACACTTAACTTTTATTCATTGTACTTTCGGGGTAATTCATCTCCCAGAGAACTTCTGAAGCTGATCATTCTAAGAATTGGTGCACTTCTATTGGATTTGACCTTGATAGCTTGATTTCAAAACCATGCTGTTAGTTCGTGAAGAATGAACAGAAGTAAAGCAGTGAAGTCTTGAGTCTTTCTCATCACTCGTTTGTTGCACTTCTGTCTGACCAAGGTCCAGGCGAGGTTGACACCTGGCTTTCTAAGCTTTGGGTTATTACATATAATCAATGGCAGTAACCTTATCTCCTCAACTGACCTTGACACTTAGTGGAAATTTTTATATGCTCGTCCTTGTCATTTCAAACTTTGTTGCTTAAAAATTGCTTAATTGCTTTACTAAGATTTGGCCTGATTTTCCTTACTCGTTGAGATCTGAAGACCTGCCAAGTTAGAATTTTATGGCTTTAGAAGATTTTCTATATATGCATAAAATATACATATGTATATATATATTTTTCCCTGCATGCTGGCAAAAAAGGCAAGTGTTCTTTCCCAAGCTCATATTTTATAGGTAGTTAAGTAGTTTGATTTTTAAAGTATAGATAAACACAGGTTGAAACCACAAAACAAATTCTGGAATAATTACAGCCAATTTCTGAAAAAAACAAATCTGAGAATCAAGCTTTTGAGCTTTCACTGTTATCATCTACTTTCCATATTGCATAATAATTGGGTAGGGGGAAGCCTTCTACAATAAGAAAACAATTGGATTCAATTTTATAATGTGGCCTCAAGAAGATACTATGAATAATTTTTTTTTTATTTTGCTTAGCATAGGTGTGTTCATAAACAGTTGTATAATATTGAAGTCATTCGCTTTCTTTTATACTTCTCCATGAATGTAACCAGTGATGTGCTGGTCATGTATAACATCTGGCTTTTGGGGTGGGGAGGGAACTCTGATTTTGTAGAATTTGCCAATTTCCATGGTGTAAATACTTCCACCATGGCTGATGTCAACCATTTGCAAAAGTTCTCAAATTTAACGATCACTTCTCGGAAGCTAAGCACACTGTTAAATGTAACTTGATCTACTTCCATGAGATAAGGTAAGTTTATGAAGACATCTTACTTGATAATGTTATTTTTAATAACTGCATGTTTATATATCAAAAATAAATTTGAAGTATTGAGAGCTTTAAAATGAGATAACTGAAACTCAAAATTAAACCTCAATTATATCTCAGTCTATCATCTTATTTTTTTTTGTTCAATAAAGACAAAGAGAAATGTTTCCTTTTTGCCTTACAATGGAATTATTTTATTCTGAAAATAATTTTAATGTTGAGGTCAACTTTTAAAAACTTAAGATACTTAATTTTTAAAAGAAATTTGGTAGTTTCTATATAATTTTGTGATTCAAAATATTAGCAAAGAAAAGAAGACTCATTCTTTCTTTTTTGAGAGCTAACAAGGTTTGGCACAAGACTCAGACTAATCTAACTGTTGGTTGGTGGGCTGGCTCAGTGATTCTCTAGGGGTTCCAGTGTTTTAATGGAATGAATCAGCTCATTGTTTTCAATGTGTTTGTAGGTAGTCTGTATCTCTCAATTTTTGCGTTAGAATTGAGAGAACACTAACAGGACTTGATTCCTTTGGTTAGTAGGTGATTGCAAATGTGGCTCTGTTGCCATCCTTTAGTATTTGCCCAAGCTTGGATCCTTTCCTAAACAGTTATAGTCTGTTTTCTTTTATTTCTTGAACCAATGAAGATTACTTCAGCAGTAAAGAGCCCCAGCTACGCTAGCCAGTGGGATAAGGAAGAGTTGGGTGTTCTCTACATCCCTGGTATGGTTATTTAGTTTTATTTATTTTTAATATATCAGGTAATAAACCCCTGAATATCATGAAAGACTGGCTGGCTCCCTTTTGTGAAGTCTTCTAGGTTCTGGAAGTTTCCTGATTTTACCATGCCTCTAGGACTTTGCAAATTCTGTTCCTTCTTTCTGATACAATTATCTTTTTTCCTTGATTGGTCTATCTTCAATCATCATTTAATTCTCAACTTAGGGATTTAAAAAAATTTCTAAGGTAGCTCCTTTAATTCTATATTCCAAGTTAAATGCCCATTCTGTATGTTCCCATTATTTCATACATCTGCTGGCATTGTTATTGCCTATTTGTTTGTCTTTCCCAACCCAACTCATCTGTGTTGGAGCAGAAACGATATCAGTCTTAGTTTTGTTGTTCACCCAATATTTTGCAAGGTGTCTGGCACATCATGATGTCAAAAGCTTACTTTTGAAAGTAAGCTTCAAAAAGAATCTGCTGAATAAATGAATGGAGGACTGGATAAACTATCTTGGGTATTACTTTGAGAGTGATGTCGTTTTCTTGATGAGCTATGAAAACTTATTTCCTTCTAATTCTCATTCCCTCTGAATGAGTTATACCAAATGAAGAGCCTGTTGTTGAGGAGTCCTTATAGTTAGACTGTAGTTAATCCAGAACTTAGAGATTTATCTTAATTTTTTCAGAAGAGCCTATTTGGGGAGTCAATTAACGATTATTTTCTAATTGAGAGCTGGTGACTTTTTTAACATTGGTTTGTGTAAGAAGGAACAATATTAAATGGTGAAGTCAGAGAATAGCAGCCGTAGGTTTTGCCATTTCCTTTTGATGTGTCAATAAATAGAAAAGAGAAACTTGACAGACAGACTCAACTTGACAAGATTTTCTGAGATAATGTTACCTAGAATGAACATTCCAATTTAAAATACATTGAGGAACATAGTCTTGCAATTTTCATAGCCAAAGTGTTTTAGAAAAACAACAAAAGTAAACTGTAAGGTGGCCTAATCTGTGTGGAAGTCCCTGGTCTAGAGAGTCACAAATTTTCTTGAGTGGAAGATTTTAAATAAAATAATATTCAGTATATCTACTATATTGTCTGGATACAATTGTTACTTGGGATGGCTTATGTGACTATGCTGCCAAATCTCGTTTGAAACTATTGTAAAAATAGAAAATTGTGTGTGTATGTGTTTATGTAAAACTTTTAAATTTAATTCAATCTTGGTAAAAAAGTGTAATTGCAGCAAACCTACAAGCTTCAGTTAATGGTTAATGCAGAGTCTCGCAACAATAGAAGTCTGTGTACTTAGGGACTTGGAAAAGATAAGACGTGATTAAGGCACTGCATCTTATCATCTAAGATTAGACTATTCTAGAAAATATAGAAAACATATTCTGTAATTCACGCTTCTCCTTGCTCAAGCCATTTATTCCACTAGAGTGCCTTACTCCTCAATTACCCAAGCCAAAATATCTTTACTCTTAGTCTCTTTAACAACTTTTTCAGATGCCTTTACAGAACAACACAGCCCACAGTTATTCTTTTATCTTTCTGAACTATAAAATACTTATTTTATTTATTATTTTAGCAATTGATTGTGAATTAAATTCAATGCATAACTCAAATATTTATAAAAACCAAACATGTGTAAGACATTACACTCTAAAATTGTTCACAATTATTTTTATGACATCACTTTATTGACCTCTATTGTTACTATTTTTCATTATTACTGCATTGACCACTCTAGTAAAACTTGTAGTTTCCTCCCCAGAATGTATTCCAGCCTTCTGCTTTTGTACGGTATCCTTGGGATATGGGTGATATTAACTCCCTCCCCAGCTCCAGTGGTTGACCCAGATTAATATTTGCCAGTGAGGATAATCTCATTGATTGGTTCAAAGATGGACAGTAACTGAAGCCTGAGCAGATCAGTACATGACGTTCTCATAGCCACACTGATTTTTTTGATTTGGTCAAATCACATCCAAATAGGACTTTGTTTGATAGTGGATATACAGGAGACCTCTTTCTTGTGGTGTGAAGATATGAACCTGGAACCACTGCAGCCATTTTACCACTATGAAGAAAGGCAGTATGGGAATTAAGCCAACCTAGATCCCTGATCAAAATTGAAATCTGTTTGCCTTTATGTTTTCCATTGAAGTTACTCAATAAATTATCTTAATTTTTAAGCCATTTTGAGTTTTCTAATTCATACAAATGAAAACAGCCTAGTTGATACAATTCCCAAATGGACAGCAAGTAGAACAAGATCTGTGTCTTATATTTCTTTATGTCCCTAGCAGCTAGGAAATTATCTGCTCACAAGAGTTATCCAATAAATATATTGATTTGAGCTGTTGAGAATATTGGTGGTGAACTTCAGGCCTCGTTTCTAACTTCATCATAGCTAACATCATTCAGGAAGTCATCAATTTCTAGAGGCTAATTTCAAAAATATCCTAACTGAAAAGTTTGCCACATTGCCTGGGGCATATGTGTTACCACCTGAGAGTTGAGAGAACCTATACCTAAACTAATTCTGGGAATATTCATTTCATGTTATTCATCATAGGATTGACAAAAAGAAAAAAGTTGCCATGATTCAACCTTAATATATAACTTTCTTGTCATGAAATTACAACATATATTTAGTAAAAAATTGTAAGACATGTGGTCTTTAAGAAGGAACTAATCTTGCCACTTATGAACATTTCTGCTTCACCGGATGGATTTTGACATGCTCTCCTTCTTGAAACCCTTTTAAGGTGTTTTAGTTACCTTAGTTTGGGAGTAGCAGGCTAGGACTAGCTTATCTTCTTGAGAGAATGATTTAAAAAGAGTAAACCATATCAAATGACTTATATTTTTAAGACTAATATTTAGAAACTATGATGTAACATTTTCATTGTAAATGTAATACATCCATATTAAAAAAATAGAAAAATAAGGAAAAAGAAACCCTAATGCAACTAGCATTATTTGCATATTTTCTAGTTTTTTCTACTGAATATGCTTTTATTGCTTTCTTGTCATCATTGTCATCAGAGACAAGATACAAAATTTTAGGTTATATTTTTGATCTAATCATTCATGTAAATGAACTGTGGTACTGGCAAATTCTTTAGGCCTTCAGACTGCAGATTTTAAGCATGATGGCCTTAGGGGTGAAATCTGGGAATGAGGTCTGTTTGGATGTACAAAGACCTTATTTGCCTTGAGCAAATTTATGGGGCTGTGGAGGTTGAAAAAAAATGGATGTCTGGAAAATAAAACACAGAGCAACTCCTTATATGGGTTGCAACAAAGGAAGAAGGAAGAGAAGGCTTTAAATCCCCAATAGTCTCATTTATTTTTAAACAAAACACCATTTTCTATTGTCTTGCCCAAATTTAAATTAAAATAGGCATGTAAAATTATTTTTATTAACTATATTTTTGTACAGTAATAATTTATATTTGGAAAACTATACTTAGGTGGTGGATATATTCCTCCACTTCAGACTGTATAATTTTATAAGACATAGTAATACTATGTGGTGTTACTATGTACTTTGTATACTATGTGTATATACATGTTTATACATAGAATATACTACTATGTACTATATATATTACATGGTAATACTACTTTTATCCCTAAGAATTCTAGATAAATCTTTAGAATGAAATTATAATACTTTATTTGACTGTAATGTGTGCTCTTTTGATCTGAACTTTGAAAAAGCACACACACACACACAAACACACACACACACCAAGAATAAAGATTTAGTAATGCTAATACAGTCAGCTCCACATCTGCAAGTTCCACATCTGAGGAATCCAAAGGCCTAGATGGTTGCATCTGTACTAAACATGCACAGAGTCTTTTTCTTGTCTTCATTCTCTAAGCAATATAGCATAAGAACTATTTACATTGCATTTACGTTGTATTAGGTATTATAAGTAATCTGGAGATGATTTAAAGTATATGGGAGGATGTGCATAGATTATATGCAAACACTACGCCATTTTACATACAGGACTTGAACATTCACGGATTTTGATATCCATGGGGGTCTTGCAACCAATCCACAGTGGATACCAAGGGTTGACTGTATTGTTAATGAAGTAGTAACCTTTAGGACTAAATTCGATTGTTCTTTCAACTTAATCAGAACTGGATATTGTTCTTTCCTAATATTTCTAAGAAAAAATTAAGGCTATATATCTCTAGATTTTTTTTTTTTTTTTGGAATGTTAAATCAATGTTTCAAAGATTCCATGATTAGTTTTTCAGTATTTTCAGAGATCCCTCTTGACTTTTGCTGGTTAGTTGGTTACTTCATGAAATTACTGGTAGGTTCAACTGACTAAAAGAATATAAAAGTAAGATCAGCATAACAATTTGGGTTCTCAGCGGGAATGATAAGTAAGTTGTGTGGTGTATTTGCAATTACTCTCCCCTCCTGAGCTCCTGGCAGACAATGATTATCAGTTACAGAGCATTTTCCACCTGGGCTTGAATATTGAAACATTTCTGTTGGCACTTGAGTCAAAACATATTTGCTGGCTTGATGTGAACCACAAATTGCATTTCCAACCTGGTCAGCTTCCTTGCTGGGGAAAGAAAGTACAGCTGGGGCTAATACAAGTGTATTGCCTCTACTAGAAAATCAATTCTGAGAGCATACACTGCTGATATACAATCAGATCTGCAGCTGTGTATATAGTGGACACGAGGTTATTAATGACCTGTAAACTGAGGGGCCTAAATTGGGGCCAACATATATGCGTGAGCCTAACTCACAGAGGACCCAGCCAACCTCACCCCTAGCTCTGGCAAAATGTTAAAGGAACTCCAGGGAGCAGGATTCCTTTCTTTATCAAATGATTGCGTTGAGATTTGAGGCAAGTTATTGAAGTAGAAGAATGGAGAATCGCTATGGTGACTAAGGTCAGTGCCTGAATTCTTTTTATAACTAGAAAATTCAGCTCAATACTATACCAGATCCCCTTATTAACAAGTAATATCGTATACTAATGGTAACTAATGTAATATCCTTACACTAATGTAATATCCTCTTCATAGACAACCTTTTATTCCTCTAACCAGTAGCAATGAATTATCTCATCTTTGTTCACTTGTGTCAACATTCTAACATTTTCCAATGCTGCCCTAAAAAATATCCCCATACCTTCAAGAAGAGATTTTAAAATCTCTTCTCTTTTTCATTGACTAAACTCAAATACCATACCCATTAGACATTTTTAACTACTTTTACTTTTAGAAATGAAAGCTCAGGACCAATAATTTCTGTGACTTAGATACTTTGTGGCTCTTATTCAATGTCCTTTCTGTTAAAAACTGAAATTTTACATATTCTGACCAGATGCTAGTACACTCTGGGTATTTAATCAATGTTCACACATGGGACTTGAAAGGAGAAATGATATCACCATACTCATGTTCAGTGCCTTTTGGCTTTGTGCTTTCCTTTTCATAAAGTTTTAGCACATTCTCCTAGAGCAACTAACCAGGAGAACTGCATTATCTATAATCATTAGGTTTTCTCTGATTCACTGCTTATAATTGACATCACTACATTTACTTAAATTAAATTTGAAAAAAATGTAGTGATTGAAAATAGCCGCTTAAGTGAACCAGCCAGGATGAAGAGTGATTAGTAATGAAAAAAGATAATGGTATGCATTGCGATAATTATTGCAATGCTTTCCTATCAAATGATCCTTTTAATTTCTTTCTCCCTCTTTTAAAAAAAGTAATTGGCAGGCTCTTTCTGTAAGTATTTTTAGAATCAAGTGTTTATTTTAAAACTGGTTGAGTCAAACTGGTTGTGGCAGTCGTCTTTATTGATCTTGACTACGAATGGAGACAAAATGGATTAAGGAACTGTATTTCTAAAGGATCTAGTTCTCCTCCAACCCCAGTCATAGTTTCCACTCCTTCTGCGAAGTTCCCTGATCACTAAACATCACCTGGCAGGTTTGACATTGGCTCACAGCAAAACTTTCCACGACTGATCCATCCCACCTTCCAATGAAATATTAATAACAGAGCATAAAGCTGACTCAATAGAGTATGTCCTTCCAGAAAATGAACTTTTTTGTTGTTTTTCATTTTTCAATGTCATTATCAATGCCATGGATGAGGCATACCGTAGAGCTGTTTGTGATATCAGAATATAGCATTCTTCTCAGGTCACCTATGAAAAAATAACTTGTCTTTATTATTCAATCTAATTTTCAGTTTCTGACCTTGAGTCCATCTAACAATTGGGCTACTATATTAGGCACTGTAATATTAAAAATATTTTCACCCTTTTTGTTTAATTTTTCTCACTATATTTCTGTAAGGGTTAGCAGCTTTGGGATTGCATGGTCATTTTGGCATTTTAATTTGGCGGCACTGGCTATGTCCCACAAGATCAAGACAGCCTACTAGTAAAACAAATAAATAATTGAAATTTGAAAATTAGTCCAAAGACATAGATTTCCCTCTGGAGTTTTACAGTTACTTGATATGTGACCTTGGATTAGATTCTTTGCGCCTCAGTTTATTTAGGTTTAGTAATATATGTTAAGAAGGTGGTTATTGGAATCACTAGAAATAATGTAGGTAAAAGTGTTTTGTAAAGCATTATCTTTAGCAGCTTGGTTGATTCTCCTGTATTTCACATGCATATGCTCATCTGAAGTAAAAGAATTCCCAATAATTGATCTGTAATTCTTTCAGGGTTGCAGTTTTTCTAATGGTGCTATACTGATTTAAAATTTTGGAGTTTTTTTCCCCTCTTTCTAAAAATTGGTTTCCATGTGAATTCCACATTTATTCTAAACGTCCTAATTATTTCTACGTTTCTTTCTAGTAAGGACCAGGGACAAAAGGAGGCGCCATTTTCTAGGGTAAATACTTGCAAAAGAGTTCACATGGCTAAGCCTGTCCTGAATTTACTCTCCCAAACTGTACTTTTTGACCAGGATCATGTAGTTCAATTGAGATGCTCTTTGCTTAACTGGTACCTTAGAATGTTGATTGCGGAAAGGACCTTAAAGATCAATTATTCCTTTAGCTATAGGAGAGAGGTGATTCTCCTCTTGCAGAAATGTAAGGGCGCTCCTCTGTGGGGAAACAGTAAATTTGCTGTAAAAGTAAAGTTGTAAAAGTTTAATACACTGATGTACTTAAAATAGTAGGAAAAAACCAGAAAAATGGAGTAGCCCTTCAGAATATTACTACTGATTTTTTGTCTATTCCCTGCAATTAGTTCCGGTCATGATTACCAATTTGACTACACAATTTTAGAGTTGTTACTCATTTTGAGAAATACATTTGCTCCTCTTCATAGACAACCTTTTATTCCTCTAACCAGTAGCAATGAATTATCTCATCTTTGTTCACTTGTGTCAACATTCTAACATTTTCCAATGCTGCCCTAAAAAATATCCCCATACCTTCAAGAAGAGATTTTAAAATCTCTTCTCTTTTTCATTGACTAAACTCAAAGCGCTTCAGGATTGAATGCTGTCTGCTCTTGTGACTGTGATACCTTTCCTGCTATACATGTTCAAAGGGTTTTTCCATACATATTTAAAACATTGTTATCTCAGCTGTAAGAGGGTACACAATATTTTAGTGTCGTTGCAATGAATGCAAGTCTTCTTTGAAGAACCACCAGCCTCTGCTCCTTTGCCAAGACATATTTATGCATTTACTGTGCTCATGAGAGGCTGTTACACTAGTTTTAAAGAAATAAGTGGTCATATACAAAGACTTTTATTTTTTCCCCAATGGATCAAGAAATTTTGCCCTCATTTTAAAGGAAAATCTTTTATTACTATTAGAGGTGGAGAGAGGAATAGGCCATTGGAAAGTTACCCTTTTAAAGGCCAGACGGTGTCTTTGTTTCTCCTATTTCTTCTTCAAAATGGGGGAAAATGGTACAAATTGGATGTTTATTTATATGACTGATAGAGATGGTCTAAGCATTTATTAAATTAAGTTAGATAAAACCAATTTATCTATCATGGTATCTCTAGTTATTTTGTCACAAATATTAAACTCTATAATATTTTCCTAGAAATGTGACAGCAAAATTCATTCTTTTATTAAAAAATGCCAAATATGGTTGTGTAAGTTTCCTGTGGCTGTTGTAACAAGTTACTATAAATTTAGTGGCTTAAAGGAAGACACACTGACTCTCTTACATTTCTGGGTGTCGGAAGTCTAAAATGGATTGGCAAGATTCTGTTCCTCCTTGAGGCTCTAAAGGAAAATCTGTGTTCTCGCCTTTTACAACTTCTAGAGGCTGCCTGCATTCCTTGATGTGGACCCGCATCAGTCCAACCTCTATTGCTGTTGTCTCATCTTCTTCTCTGACTTATCCCTTTGTCTCTCTTTTATAAGAACCCTGTGATTACATTGGGATAACCCAGGACGATCTCCCCATATCAAGGTCTTTAACTACATCTGCAAAGTTGTTTTTACCATGCAAGGTAACATATCCACTGGTTCCAGGGATTAGCCTGTGGACATTTTGGGGGGCTGTTATTTTGTCTATCACAATGGTAATTTAAAAATACATGTCTTTAGGGGCCCGCCTGGTGGTGCAGTGGTTAAGTTCGCACATTCTGCTTCAGCCGCCTGGGGTTCACGGGTTCAAATTCCACATGCAGAACAATGCACCACTTGTCAAGCCATGCTGTGGCAAGCCTCCCATATAAAATAGAGGAAGATGGGCAGGAATATTAGCTTAGGGCCAGTCTTCCTCAGCAAAAAGAGGAGGACTGGCGGCATATGATAGCTCAAGGTTAATCTTCTTCAGAAAAAAACAGTGTCTATAAAAGATAAAAACTAAATCCAAGAGGGAAATTACTCTTTTAAATTATCACCATTAGTATTGTATATCAAGAGCAATAGTCAGATGTAAAAACCTTTTTTTGGTGTCTGAGATCATTGTAGTAATCATTTTAGGCAAAGGCAATTTTACTTAAATCAACCTTGATGAGTTAAACTAGGGAAGAAGAGACCTAATCATGGCTTATTCCAGACTTTGTAAATCATAAAGAGAATAATTTGTCATTTCTTTTAACAATGAGTAGAAGCAAAGGACGTTTGTACAGGATATCTAATTTCCAGATGAAAGGAAGATGAGTGTGATTGGGGTTACAAGATTTGTTTTTTCTGAGTTAACAGAGACCCAGGAACATGAACCTCCCATTTTCACGGCAGGATTGTGTTCACCTGACTGACCACTAAGGAAACACTTGCCTCAGGTAATTATATGAACAAGAAAACACATTCAGTTCTCTGAAAATATCCCAAATAGCATTTTTTGGATGATTCAACTATGTCTTGTAATTGGTATTTTCAAAAACCTTGAGTATTTCTCTGCCACTATGGCAACTCATTTTGGCATTCTGCAGAACATGATTAATGAGTTTTACTTTCTTCCTTTCTCTGGACCGAATATAGTTCATAGTTTTAAATGAATTTTTCACATAAACGTGTAGAATGATTATTCTATTGTCACTGTTCAGTTTTGAAACGATATTGGAAAGGAATGAACTAAAATAATTCAATGATTTGGGAACCAAATCTGAGCATTTGATCATATCCCTATGAGGTCAATGCCAAAGAAGGGCATTCATTCTAAAAGACTAAATTTAAACAGACTGGTTAGATCTTCATCATAATTTTTGTGCAGAGGAGGGAAAAAAATTTCTGACACTTGAACTACTTTTTTGGGAGAGATTTCTGTAGAAACCTAGGACAATATAAGTGCAGTGATAACAACCTGAGATTGATGTATAGAGGGTGTGAGGTCCACCCTGTTGGAGTCAGTTATGGGCAAGATGGTCAGAGGGAGTAAGCGTTTCTTGAATGTATATAGTAACACTCACTCTAGAGCTATTTTCCATTGATAGAATGTTCTTGACGCATGATCAGCAGTTAATAAATATTTCTGAAAATAAAAGAAGGAAGGAATATAATGTTAGGGAATGGGATTACTAGTGCTAAGATCACTCTCAGCTTTATTTTTCAATCAATGGTTCATAAATATAAGTGAATTAAGCTGAAGCCTGAGAATAAGCATGTTTAATTTGTCCAAAAATAATTAAATTGCTAAAATCATGTAACTTAGGACTAATCATTTATCCCTGGTTTCTAAATCTGTACATGAAAGAGAGAAGCAACACTAGAGGCTAGAAGATCAAAGACAAATTTAAAAATAAATTTAGTATGACTTTTTATTTTTTATCCTTAAATGATGTTATTGGATATTCTTCTTAGAACATAGCCAATCAGAATTGATGAATATAAATGAAATATATCTGCTTGTCATCCTGATATTGGGTACATGGGTGTTTGTATAACTCAAATTTGTAGCAGGTGAGTTAGTAATACTACAGATACTGAGCTGTATGGGGGTCACTCAGATGACTGCCAAGGGGTTCTGACCCTTAAAATCCAAATGAAATATGCATGAATCCCAAGGAGGTGTTTACCTTTTTCCTAGACATCTTTGGCTGCAAACTTTTTTTCCTAGAAAATTAGTCTGTTTCTGGGTCACTTTGAAATCTCACATTCACTTTCCTTTTTCTGCTCCCTGACATGACCAGAAAGATCACCATCCCCTTCCTTAAATCACACACCTTCACAAAGTCTCATTACATCAAGTTTTCAGGTGTGAAGAGTGAAACGATGTTTTGGAGTGATGGAAAGGGTTTTAAACCAAGGGCATGGAACTTGTAATTGAATACAAGACATCTACATTCTTAAAAAACTGTGTTTTAGGGGGCTGGCCTGGTGGCATAGTGGTTAAGTTTGCACGCTCTGCCTTGGCAGCCTGGTGTGCATGGGTTCAGATCCCGGGCATAGATCTACACAGCGCTCAACAAGCCATGCTATGGTGGCATCCCACATAAAAAATAGAGGAAGATTGGCATAGATGTTAGCTCAGAGCCAATCCTCCTCATAAAAAAAAACGTGTTTTGGGGCTGGCCTGGTGGCGCAGTGGTTAAGTGTGCACGTTCCGCTTTGGTGGCCCAGGGTTCGCCAGTTCCGATCCTGAGTGTGGACACGGCACCACTTGGCAAGCCCTGCTGTGATAGGCATCCCACATATAAAGTAGAGGAAGACTGGCATAGATGTTAGCTCAGCTACAATCTTCCTCACACAAAAAGAGGAAGATTGACAACAGATGTTAACTCAGGGCCAATCTTCCTCATCAAAAAAAGCATGTTTTAGTCATTTTTGCCCACTTAGTCTCTAGCCTCATTAATTCTTATCAGAGCACCTCAGAGCCCTCTAGCTCAGTCTCCAAGCTCAGTTTTGGACTTCTCTTTTATGTCCAAAGATTTGGTGAAATGCTCTATTAAACAATGGCCCTTCCGCCCTGAATCTCGCCTTTTCTATCTTTCCCACTCATCGCTACAAAGAAAAAGGAGCATTTAGAGGTTTGTTTTCCCATTGATATGAATTATGTTTTTTCCTAAAAAAAGACAGAATCACTACAGGCAGATTATGGATTGAAATAACATTTTTGTCTGTATTAATTAGTATTAGTTGAAGTTATGATACTGCTGTCATTGTTAGATTATAACTAGTAAAGATAACAGAAAAAGCCTGGGAAATTCAATCAAATGGTTCAGAGCTTGTGACACATGACAGTTCCTTCCATGTTCCTTAAATAGTCAAAGTAAAGGTTAAAGGAAAATGATTCTGTTTGGAACCCTTGGAAAATTGAATAATAGAACATATGTGCAAGACTAATGGAGACTCAAGTTAGGGATGTGGCTAGGAACTCTTAGAAAACTTGATTGCACATGTTCCTCCAACCATATGTATAAGAGGGTCGCCTTGTACAGAGAGCTTAGCTATGTCCTGGCTAGTAAAAGAAATACCACTGAGACTCAGCTTTCTGCTCACGAATACATTACTTTGGGGTTCATGGTTACCAAGGCAGCGATGAGCTGTGAACTTTCTATGGATCCATGAAAAAATCTGCCATTGGAAGTTGATAGTGTTTGAGAATTTTACAAGCTTCTCCCCAGAAAGCAGTTAATATGGTATAGATATACAATAAATCAAGTATTAGATTCTCTGTTCAAATACTCCTAAAGAGAGGTAAGGTAAGTTACTTCTCCAGTGTATTCACATATTAAATGATACTCGTTAGGTCTTGAAGGAGTTAATGCAACCTTCACAGGAATAGAAATTCAAATCCAGATAGTTGCTAACTGAAGTGAGCAGCTTTCCTCAAGTGATTGTCCATTTGTAGCTTAGAAAATGTCTTTTCTATATGCAGTAATTTGCAGTATGCAAATATGCAGTAATTTGACTCAATCAAACAGCCAGTTTGAAATTATATAGACAAGACTATTTAATTAGTTGAATATTTATTTTTCAGTGCATTGTTTTGGTGTCACGTGAGGTTAACCCAAGCCAGAAATTTAACCCATAGTCAAAATTAGTGAAAATAGAATAGCACAGTGGTCGCTGTACCAGACTGGGGATCCAGACAGCTTGGGTTCGGATCCTTCCTCTGTCATCCACTAGCTATATGACTTTGGGAAAATCGCTGAACCTCTTTTCCCACTTTTTCGTCTTGAAAGTGGAGATTGTAACAGGTTCCCCCTCTGATGGTTGTTGCAAAGGATAAATGAGTTAATAAGTAAAGTGCCTGGCAAATAGAGGCTTTAAAAATATTTTCTATAGCCTGTTTATGTAGTATTTTATCTATGAAACAAACGTGCGAAAACATGTATGTAAAACATGCTAATCTTAAACCATTTAGATTTCAAAATGCTCATTTTCTTTTAAAAATGAGAAAATTAATGTTAATATGGAATTTTAATTAGACTATAAATTGAGTGAATTTTTACTTTTTGGTTCTATTTCTAGTGGAATAGCATGTAAAATACTTATTCATTTTAGCAAGCATTATAGTATAATAAACATTGAGTATAGAAAATCCATCTGCTAATTATCCAGGGCTGAATAAATTCACATAGCAGAGAGTAGTGTTCAGCCTTAAGTTGTTTTCTTGATATTTACACTGTGTAATAAAGTGTTGCTCATAGTCTGTATTTTTATTGGGAAAAATATTAATTTAAGAAATAGAAGAATGAAAGTTTTTAATGGCAGCAAGTAATAAGGAAATTAGTTTTGCAATCTTTGTAGAAGTGAAGCTATTTTTCCTCTTTGCTTTTAAAGTCTTACTATATTAACAGAAAAAAACAGCTATATTTAAGGGATAGTTATTAAAATCTTAAAGAGCCTTGAACTGTTGAGATAAAAATGACTACTACAAAGGTCCTAGGAAGGTTATTTATCTTAGAAGATTAACCTTATGACAACCATTATAAAATTTCAAATCTATTAATATTTTCACTGTTTAAACTGAAATAAAACGTAGTATGTCTTAAAGAGAATTTACTTAATAAAAGGGCAAATGAAAGAGTTAAATCAATTAAACAGTGTAGTTATTTATTACTGCTGAATCATTCTAAAGAAGGACAGGCCGATCCTACGAACTGATTTCTGTTTTACGTCTCGTCTTTGTCAGAGGGCAGGAAGTTCTCCTGTTCCTGTGCTGCTTTGAAGTCACCTGCTGGATTCTTGCTACCAGTCTCTACACTTCTCTGAGACTTTCTCATCATATTCTTGCACCTTAAATTTCTTTTTTTTTCTACCTATCCATTTTTATTTTTCGGCTTTAAAAGTTGCTCAGGACTTTTTGGCAATCTTCAGAAATATGTTTGTAATTTTGTCTATACCTCAAGCTACCAAGACAACGCCTTCTTTTTTTTTTCCTTAATGGGCCTTCTACCCACTTTGCCTCTATTTTCTCACCTCTCCTTTGTTTCTTACCATGGTCTTATTGATTGTCCCTCCATCACTGTCCTTCCACTCTTCTCACAATATTAAATTAGGTGGTCTCTTATAATCTGAAATATACTAATTCTTTCTACTGCATTGGACAAATTTTTTTAAAAAATTGAGATACCATTGACATATAACATGTGTAAGTTTAGGGTGTACAACGTGTTGATTTAATACATTTATACATTGCAGTATGATTACCACCGTAGCATTAGCTAACACCTGTATTCTATTACTTAATGATTATTTCTCTTTTTGTGGTAAGGACATTTAAGATCTAGTCTCAGTAACTTTGAAGTACATGATACAGGATTGTTGACTATAATCACGATGCTGTGGGTTAGATCTCAAGAACTGAATCATCTTCTATTTGCAAGTTTGTACCCTTTAACAACATTTACCTAGTTCCCCTACCCCCCGACTCCTGGTAACCACTGCTCTACTCTCTGTTTCTATGAGTTTGGCTTTTTTTAGATACCACGTATTACGGAAAAACTTTTTACATGGTTTCTCTGCTAAGATCTAGTATGCCTATCTTACCTCTGTCAACAATTTCAGTGTCCATCATTCCTCCTATTGTCCTTAAAATGTTAATTTTTCCTAGGAATTTACCTGCATGTCTTAGAGCAAACATAGACTTTATTTAGCTCAAACTAAACTCACTTCTTTCCCTTGCCCCACTTGTTTCTCTCATGTTTCCCTATCCCATTGTGAGCACACAACCTACGCTATTGTCTAAGCCAGCAGCCTCAGCATCACTGTTGTACACTCACTTCTAGTTGGTCATGAATGTTAGGATTCAGCTCTTCTCTTTATTCTCTGAACGCTTCAACTTTAATAGCAGTCTTCCAAAATCTGCTCTAGATCTGCATTAGCACAGATGAAATTCAGAAGATTTTTACAACCCTTCCAAGGAATCTTCCAACATTTTGGCTGGTTATCTGATTTATTCGTTTTTCTTTGATTGCTGACTTTGCCCTCTAAAGGACCTTCAAAGTCAATATTCGGAATTTTTCTTGCATCTCTAGATGTCAACAGAGAGAAAGTAAGGTCAAGGCTTAAATTTTGTGCCTGCTGAGCCAGTGAGAAAGTAATGGGGCTATTATTTAAACCCACGTCTGTCTGACTCTCCCAAAGATACTGCCTCTCTGAAAGCAAATTCACTTTATTTTCATTGAATAAAAATTGGGGCTAGTGAAAAATTCTCTCCATCTTTGTAAAGATTACATATGTTTGAACCTGTGAAGTTTCTAAAGGTATGTTGTTTGACTCTTTAGAATAAAAATGTTCAAGTCACTTGTTTAGATACAGGACATCCTCTGCTAGAGAAGAACTAAGTCAATGTGTTAATTTTGCATAGTGGTGGTAGGGTGATCTACTCTTTCTTCTTGAGAATGAGAAGAAAAGATAATACTTTCTGCTTGAAAATATTATTTTCCTTAGTTCTTCACTTTTTTTGATCCTTTCAAGTTAATTATTAATTTGTGTTATCTTCTGAATATATTAACATAAGTAAATAATTACCTGACAAAGTATTGTATACAGGAAAATTACAAAGGTACTTTTAAAATTGCAGAGTAGTTGCTGCTAAACACGCATAAAACATTGTTCTTTTAGATAACTTTAGAACATCACCTTCCTGTCTGATTCCTAGGTCTGATTTCTATTCATCTGATTGCTTTCTTTATGAAAATATCAGAGTTTTTAATAATATTAGGAAGCAATAGAAAGAGCCATTCTGATTATCACAGGGGACAAAGACTACTTCAACTTTTATCTCCACCTTGCAAAAAAGAAATTTTAAAGATTTTATTCTCTTCCTTTAGAACTTAGAACTCAGACAACTTCATTTATAACTGTCTATATTTCTAGGGACCAGTTTTAAAATGCAGTAAACATATTTTCTGCATGAAACATGCCTACCATACTTACAATTTTTGTGACTACACAGGGCCAGTTAAAGATTTTCTGTTACCCTCTGGAAACTTATAATTATATAAATACGTGTAATTTATAATTAAACACAGACTGTAAAATTTTAAAATAGATTTATTCATCTAACAAACATTTCATTTTATAAGAAACATAATATAGAGAAAAAAGTTTTTAACTAAGAAAAGTCTATTCATAGGCAAGAAGTGTCTCTCCATACCCTGCATGCCCTTCGGTGGTCATGAGGTGCAGCAGCAGTTACAACGTTGAACTCATTACATTTAAGTTATTGATTCATTTATTAATATATTTATTCCTGCCAACTTTGGACAACTGAAATGTCCAAGAGAATCTCATTCTCTTATATGAAGCTAGCATATATTTTTCATAATATAAACTTACAATTTTTTGTTTTACTTTTTGGGTTCATATTCATCAATTCATTTATACAAATATATATGTATACTGAATATATATTAAATTCCAGGAGCTGTTCTAAGCACTGGGGACATAATATTGCAACGGAAAGACATGCTCCCTGACCTCAGAGTCTGAAAGGAATAATGTAGGGGTCATCACAGGGAATGTTTTTCAAGCTCTTTGTAGGCAGTAATATCTAGGCAAAGAGAGAGAAAGTTTTACACACAAAGGGAATAGAATATGCAAGGAACTAGAGAAAAGAAAGTATGGTGAACTGATAATAGTTCATCATGGTTGAATATGTAAGTTGGGGGCTGAAGAAGCAAAAAGGGATAAATCTTGACAGATTTCAAACTATATCTTAATGGAAATAGCGGATCATTACAGGAGAATAGCATTAAGAAGAGAACATAATCATATTTACATTTAATAAAGCTCAAACTAACTTCAGTGGGTGAAAAAATTAGTTGGATGTTAGAGAAGAGAGAGAGTAGCCAATTAGGATTCATTGAGATACAGC
The DNA here is from genome assembly GCF_041296265.1 of Equus caballus. Lineage (NCBI taxonomy): Eukaryota > Metazoa > Chordata > Mammalia > Perissodactyla > Equidae > Equus > Equus caballus. The sequence goes on from NC_091687.1 coordinate 75,184,216, forward strand.
CAAGGAATGGTGGGAACTAACCTTAGAGGAGCAGTAGTGGAATGTAAGGAAAATGGAACATGCCTGGGGAGTACAATGAATAGGACAATGTGAGGAAGTAAGGAAATACAAGGCAGCAGCGTGTGCTGTGCAGCTGGAGAGACTGCCCTTCACATAGACTGTGATGGCAGGCAACAGAGTGGACCCGCATACATGATACCCACGATTCTAGTTTGAATACCTGGGTAGTTGGTAATTCTATTCACTGAGTTAGGGAGAATAGGAAGAGATATAGTATCTGGGAGGAGGGTGTGGGAGATGAGTTCAGTTTTGGACATACTGATTTTGAGGCATCTTTGGGATGTCAAAAGTTTCCTGACCAATAGGTAATGGGATGTATGAGTGTGGAGCTCATGGAAATTTTCTTGGCATTAGCTGTGGATCTGACAATATCAGCATATATATAATAATTAAAGATATAGGAATAGACTAACATTTTCAGGGAGAATATGTAGAGTGAGAAAAGTTGTGTGGCAGGACACCCCAGTTAAAGCAGGGAAAGGGTAAATAAGAAAAGGCCCTGCTACTGAGGTAGGAGGAAACTCCATATAGGCTGATGCCATAGAATAAAGGGGAAGAGAGGTTTTTAAAAGGAAGGAGTAGTTAACTCTCCCAACTTCTGCCAAGAGGCCAAGTATAGTAAAAATTAAAACCTAATTATGGCAATTATAAGTGAAATAATAATTAATGAGCCTAGTAAAAGCCTTTCTTGTGGAAACTGCTGAGAGTGGGGACCAAAATGGGATAGGTTGAAGAGAGAATGGGAGGTGAGTAATGACAGGGAGTGTAGAACATGCTTTGTAGCATTTGGAGTGTCAAGGAATTTGGAGTGTGAAGTGGAGGGGAGAGAGAAAGGCAATAGGTGAGAGGAATATGAATTCAGGACGGATTTTTCTTTTTTAAGCATGGAACTTCAGCATGTTCAAATATTGATGGGAACGAATATGCAGAGATGGAAGGATGGAAGATGATTAAGCTCCTAAGGAGGAAAAAGAGAAGATTTTCCAGAGAACTGGTGGAAAGATTAGACTTCAGTAAGAGGAGGAAGCAAGACTGGAAGAAAGAAAGAAAAATGGACATCGATACAAGTTACTTTTTTGGTTTAGTGGCAGAATATTGGCGGAATTTCAGAATAGCAAAGTTGGGAGCAGAGTCATCTGTTAAGGAAAGTTGTGGGAGGATAGAGCGAGGAATGAGAAGTTTGAGAGAAATAATGATATTAGACGTTTATTGAGCTGCATGTTTCAGGCTATTTGCGGTGTAATTTTATATTAACTAATTCAGTTAACCCTCAAAGCAATCCTATGGTTTAGAGATGAGGATGGGAAAGAGGGAAAGAGGCTTGAACTTGTCTTTGAGAAGAATGGGAAAACAAGCCGACATGGTCCTGTTAAGGTTAGAGACCATGAAATTACAATGGCACTAAGCAAATGTTTCTCACATCCTCTTGACAGCCTGAAAACAAACTTTCAAAACAGCTATCATGAACATGTCTTGAAAAGAATTCTTACTATATTATGTTAAAATATCTGCTTATGTGTCTGTTTTTCCCATAGGAGAGAAGTGTGTGGGTCTTAATCATTGTAGTACCCCTGCACATAGTGCAGGATCTCAGGCTCATAGTAAGCACTTAAAAGGTTTGTATTGAATAAATTTACACTTGTTTCCATCCTTCCTTGCTTTCCAGACTCACCAAATGCTTTGTTTTCTTGACTTAATATTCCAAATTCCTCCAACTGCTCCACATACGATTTTGTTGCGTCTCTTCATGTTCCTGCTAATACTCTGCTGCATAAGCTTAACTGTGTTTATGTTTATGTCTTTAGCATGTAGTGTCCACAAGTGAATGTAACACTTCAGCTATAGTAGAGAAGAAAAAGTCTAACATCAAAGTTATAGATCTGATAACCCTCTTTTTGTAAATTAAGAGAAAAATAGCAGAGGCCTTTGAAGATAATGATTACCGTTCAAGTATATTACTCTCAGGCACAAAGGTTTTTATCAGTCTCTTCCACTGAGATGATATGGTGGTTAGCCCTTCTCTATGGAGGGATTAAGCCAACCATCCTAGTGAATGTTTAGCCCGTCTGGCTCCTTCTGAAGTTCAGCAAACGTCACTACTTCTTCTCCATCCCTGGTTAGTTGATATTCATTTATAGAAAGAAAAATGTTTCCATATTAGCATAACCAAAACAGAAAAAGCCAGCCCTGCTGACAGCTTGACTTAAGCCCACTGAGACCCGTGTCAGACTTTGGACCTCCAGAACTACAAAGTGATAAATTTTTTTGTTTAAGTCACCTGGTTTTAGTAATTTGCTATAGCAGCAAAAGGAGACTAATATAGGGAACTACATGTTGAAGTTATAAACTGGGACAGAATTAAGGGCAAGTATTAAAACTCCTTAGCAAAGATGATATTCCACTTCCAGTGAATGGGTAGCTAAAGCAGCTTCTTCAACTTTAACCTTCAGAGACCCACTTTTCCCTGAGCTATTGAGTTGACTTTACTGTTTATAGCAAATTATCAGCACAAATTATCAGCACATTTGCGTACACTTAGTAGTGAAAACACGAGCTCAGGAAAAATGGCACTTGATCTGCTTACAAAATCAGGGTGCTGGCCACTACACAGCCACACAGTTAAATTTAGCTATCCCACAAAACACTGCAACTTACATGTCAATTTGTAAGGACATTTTCTTTATTGATAACACAATGATGACATTCATCATTCATGCCATGCCACACACTGCAATAAGAATTTTATATATATTATTTCATTTCATGCCACAACATCGACATGTAAGAGATGTTATCCTCATTTTATGGATGAAATTTAAGCAAACTGGCCCCTATGACAGTGGTGGTAAGAATATCTGACCCTAAGGTCTGTATTCTTTCTCTATGAAAGTTTTAGGAAGATAGATTGGTAGCATCAAGCCTCTTCTCTTAATATTTAAAATAATTGGGTTAACTACAGTCCTGGTTTTGCATATCTGTGCTTCTGCATAAGAATCACTCACACTTAATTTTTGCTTCACTTTGCTTTGCAGAACATCAACTGTTCTAGGAACAAGTGTCCTTTTTGAAGTTTGTGCTGTGGACATTGACTTAAAAGGGAAGATGTGGAACAAAATGGTACTCTGGGACCTAGATTCTATCACAGGAGGCTACCTTTAAGAGTTTAAAATTTGGCAGTAAAATTTTGCTTTAGGCCTTACCATGTTGTGTACAAATTTATCTACAGGACAGATACTTAAAAATTAGTTTATGAGCCAGCCTTGATGGTCTAGTGGTTAAAGTTCGGCGCTCTCACTGCTTTGGTGGCCTGGGTTTGTTTCCCAGTCATGGAATGGCACTACCCTTCTGTCAGTTGCCATGCTGTGGTAGTGGCTCACAGAAGAACTAGAAGGACTTCAACTAGGATATATAACCATGCACTGGGGCTTTGGAGAGGAAAAAAAAAAAAAGAGGAAGATTGGCAACAGATGTTAGCTCAGGGTGAATATTTCTCCACAAAAAAAAAAAAAGAAAATTAACTTAGAAAATCATTTGTTTGACTTCTATTGAACTCAAATCAAAATGTAACAAGATAGGTCATAGTTTTATATATCTGATATAGCAGGTCAGAAGTTAAACCATTGGCAAACTACTCAATTTAATTTTTGACTGACCAATTTGAAATTAGGTAAAAGAGAATGAGTTTCCTGTCTGATCAAACAGTGCTGACTATTTTAGTTGTCACTGAAGTTTTAAAGGTGATGGGATTGAAGAGACTAAAATATTGAACTCTTGATTTTCCCTTGATGTTACTTTATATTAAAGGCGACAAATCCATCTGACATAGGTAGAAACAGGAAATATAGTTGTGCATTGATTAACAGCAGGAATACGCTCTGTGAAATGCGTCACTAGGCAATTTCGTTGTTGTGCAAACATCATAGAGTGGACTTACACAAACCAAGGTGCTATAGCCTACTACACACCTAGGCTATATGGCATTAATCTTTTGGGTTTTTTTTTGAGGAAGATTAGCCCTGAGCTAACATCCACTGCCAAACCTCCTCTTTTTGCTGAGGAAGACTGGCCCTGAGCTAACATCTGTGCCCATCTTCCTTTATTTTATGTGGAACACCTGCCACAGCATGGCTTGACAAGTGGCTTATAGGTCTGTACCCAGGATCCGAACTGGCGAACCCCGGGCCGCCGAGAAGCGAAACGTGAGAACTTAACCGCTGCACCACTGGGCCGGCCCCTAAACTGATTTACTTTTTAAATGTTAGTCAAAATAATTAGATTTAAGAAAATTGGCATTTGGGTATTTCCCTAATATTACTCTAAATTTTCTCAAATCTTGGTACCTAAAACTCTTCTCTAAAATTGAGGGGAATATATGACATCCTCTTTGATGACTTGACATTCCCCATGAGACAGCTACTTGTACCCTCTAATCTCTGGATATATCTTCCTTACTGCCTTTCTCCTGTTAAGGTTAATGACTTCCATTTTGAAAATACTGATAAGAACTTATTCAATCTCTTTATCCAGAATATATATGTATATTTCTTAAGCACACACTCAGTATAGGTGAAAGAAAGAGGAAATGCAAGATTCTGTCTTTTAGAAGGCCCGTTTGTTAGGAGGAACAGACAAGAGTAAAGAAAATTATAACAAGTAGGGGTAAGAGCCATGACACAGGCCTCTACAAAGTTTTATGGGTGTGCAGAGAAACCATGCTTTCCATGAAACATTCTAGAATTTACTCTATACCAATGATAATGATAATAGCAAACATTTATTGAACATCTACTGTGTGTAAGGGTCCCAGGTAAAGGTACTGTACAGAGTGCCATATGTGCATTATTTCATTTAAATCTTACAATAACCTGGGCATTAGAAACTGTTTTTACTCTTCCTTCAATAGATGAGGAGTCTGGAGCTGAAGGAGGTCAGAACAGTTCCCCTAGGTTATGTAGTCAGCTAGTGAGATAAGTTTGAGAAAAGCAGAGGTTGCAAGTCTGTCACCCCCAAAGGCTGTCGTCTTATCCCAGGGCAGAATTGCTTCAAGGCAGTGCTCTTTAGTCCTACAGCCAGCAAAGAAATTGCTCTGCTCAGTGCGTGACACTTGATAGTGGGTTTTCTGTACATTTCTTTGTGTGTCTTTCTTTCATTACGTTCTGCTTCTTCTATTCAATAGTGAACTTCTTGAGGATATCACATATTTATTTGGATTAACAGTGTCTCTTCCCAATGCTTATTTGTGATAGAGGGCCATCCATATGGATTTTGGTCAATTAAGTTTGATTACTAATTAAACCTGGGACAGAGGATAAAAAAAGGAAAAGAGATCAATTTTTGGTAAAGCTGATTAAACAAATGAGAAAAATGTAAAGAAAAGTTATTAAAGTTAGAAATTTTAGAACATAAAAATGATTCCCATTCTGAATTAGAGTTATGTTTTATCCGGCCTCAAGTTTGTTTTTAACACAGGCACAAAGGGCCACATTATGGTTAGAAAAAGAGTATTCTTGTTTTTTATTTTAATCTCAAAGATTAGAAACATTTACAAAACCTTAACTTTATGATATTTGTGCATTAGGATTTTGTGGTAGGCAGAATTCTGTTACAACCCCTAAGACTGTTAGTACCCTGCTATATATACACTTTCTCTCAGTTATTCAGTTAAACACTAATCTAGGTGCTGCTGGGAGGGATTTTGCAGAAGTAATTAAAATCTCAAATCTTAAAATGTTCATATGATTGGGAGATTATGAATAGCGCGTATAATCACATGAGCCCTTAAAAAAGGACTGGGCTCTTCTTGGAAAGAAACTAGAAGTGTGAGAAGGATTTGATGCAAGAGAGAGTCCCTGTTGTTGGTTTTGAGGATGGAGGGGGCTATGTGGCAGGGAATGGTGGGTGGTCTCTAGGAGCTGAGAGTCACTGCTAGACTATAGCCAGCAAGATGGGGACTTCAGTCCTACAATTGCAAGCAACTGTATTTGCCAAGAATCTGATGAGCATGAAAGCAGATTCTCCGCCACAGCCTGATAAAAATCACAGCCTGGCTAACACCGTGAGTATGAGTCCTGAACAGCAAGCCCAGCCAAGCTGCTCCTGGACTTATGACCCACAGAACTGGGAACAATAAATGGGTATTGTTTTAAGCTGCCAAGTTTGTAGTAATTTGTTACACAGCAATAGAAAACTAATATAGATTTAAAAAAAGAAACTCAGTTTGTGCTGCTTATTGTGATGATTTTTTAAAGTTTACTCCACACTAAAGAAAATAATGTTAGCTATTTTCTATCCAAAACGTAGCTCTTATTTTCAATTCATGTGGTCACTACAGATGACTTACAGATTTGGTAAATGAATTATTCATAGCACTTAATATATTTGTTAAACCTTTGTATTTCTCGGCCCAAGAATCCTAGTCACTTTGGTTCATTTGCGTACAGCAGTACATCCGTCTCCTTGATTATTTTAGCTGGGCTTTTAAAAATATATTTTCCTGAAGAGCAGTGATTATACCTGAACAGGAATGCATGTGGTAGATAAATTAGGATTTTGTACAAAGGCAAGTTAGTCTTTATGAAGAAAAGAAGGAAATAGAGGTTTAGGAGGTTATATGTAGCATAAGTGACAGACCACTTCCTACCAAAAACACATTTGCCACAAAACATATATATTTCACATATACATATGTTTTGCATTTACCATTGTGCTTTTGGTAGGCAATGGTCTATATAAATAGGCTTTATTCATTAGCCTGTAGAGTGAATATTTCAAATCTAAAGACTATTATTAATGGCAGATTCTGAAAACCAGTATGGAAACCTTAAGAGGACACTTCCTTACTCCATGTCTTAAAACAAAAGTCTGATCTGTGTCAAGAACCTCCCATTTGTTCATTTTGGAAAGCTGTGAAGGAATTACAATGGAGCTTGCATTGGATCCTGGATGCTCTTGGCTTTTGCGAATTCTTCTCTTCCACAGGGTTTCTTTCTTCACCATTTCTACCATATGACTTTGTGGGGAAGTACTTCCTGACAAGTGGATGCCTCTGGGGAAGAAGTCCTGTAGCAGAATGCAGGCCGCTTCAGTTTGAAAACATCTGAGGTCTTAAAGGAGAGTTGCAAAATAAATAAAGCTCAGAAGCTCATTTATGGTCTAGCACAGCCCACTAGGGTGCAAGCACAATGTTTGGCACATAAAAGACATTCAGTAAGAGTTCTATGAGTGCCTGGATCAGGGGCCCCCAAGACCCCTCCCAACAGAGGTTAGATGATTTGCTAAGAGGACTCACAGGACTCAGCTTATAGTCATACTCATAGCTGTTATTTTTTACAATGAAAGAATGCAAAGCAAAATTAGCAAAGGGAAAAGGTACATGGGGTAAGTGGGGAGAAAACCAGGCACAAGGTTCCAAAGTCTGCTCCCAGTGGAATCACACAGGACATGCTTAATTGCCCCAGGAATGAGTTGTGACAATGCATGCAAAATATTGTATACTGGAGAAGCTCATGAGAAACTCAGTTTCCAGGGTTTTTATTGGGGCTTGGTCACTTAGGCAGCCTTTGCCAGGCATTCCAGACTACCAGAAGGAAAGCGGGTGTTTTGCATAAACCACATTGTTTGCACAATCAGTTTAGGCACAGTGAGCCACTCTTATCAGTTAGGTGATGAGAACTCTCTCTAAATCTAAGTTCGCAGATGCCGGTTGAAGGTCAGCCTTGCAAGCAGGCCTTTCTAAGGATAACAGTCTTAGGCCTGCTATGTTAACTCTTTTTTGCACAGTGCCAAAGTAGAGATTTGGAGCTAAGACCTATCCAGTGTATATTTGGTCAATACCCTTAGGAAAAGAGCATGTCGATTGGTAGCCAGCAAAGCATTTAAATATTTTTATATTTTAGCCACTTACAGCTAATCCAAGGACAAATAAATCTATTTCAAAGGAAAATATGGACTATGGAAGATTAAAATAAGATGTATGCATGATATAGAGTGTCCCTTAAAGCTCTGAATAAGCTTTTTCAACTGTTTTTAAAGAATGCCTACTATGTGTTAAGTAGTTCTTGGTACAAAGTTATGACTTGAGCAAGAGAAAAAAAGTCCCTGCTCTCTGGACCTCGTATTACAGTGAAGGGAGACAGACAAATACAAACTAATAGATAAGTGATAAGTACTAGGAATAAAAATAAAGCAGAAAAGAAGGATGTGATACTGTAAGATGGTAGGGGGTAAATTTTTAAATAGTTTATTTTGGGAAGACCTCATTAATAAGGTGACATTAAGCAAAGGCTTGAAGGATGTGAGAGAGTAAGCCAGGTAGTATACAGGGGAAAAGCTTTCCACATAGAAGGAACCACAAATGCAAGTGCAAAGATTTTGAGGCTTGGTGTAAATAGTGTGTTCAAAGAACAAAGAGGCAATATAGCTTAAGCAGACTGAGCCAGGGAGGTAAGAAATGAGGGAAGGGCCAGAGGGTGTAGAGCCTTTAGAGGTAACTATAAGGACTTTGATTTTTACCTTGAGTAAGATGGGAGATAATTAGAGGGTTTTAAGTAGAGAAGTGACAAGACCAAACTTTGTTTCAAAGAATACTCTGGCTGCTGTGTTGAGGATATATTGTCGGGGGCAATGGCAGAAACATAGAGATGGGTTCAGAAGCTAGTGCACTGAGATGATGATGACTTGGATCAAAGTGATCATTTGGACATAGTGAGATGTGGTCAGATTTTGGATATGTTTTGAAGGTAAGGTTAAAATTCGCTGATGAACTGAATATGAAGTACAAGAAAAAGAAGAGTTAAGTATGATGCTGTGGTTTCTGGTGTGGACAATTGGAAGAACGAAGTTGCCATTTACTAGACGGAGGAAGAGTGCCAGTGCAGCACATTTTAGGAGAACACTTTGGAATTTAATTTTGAATAGAATGAGGTGCTTTTTAGATATATATATGTGGAAGTACCAAATAGGCAGTTGGAAATAGAAACCTGGGATTCAGGGAAACTATCTGGGCAGAAGGTATAATTTTGGGAATTTTGAGCCAAGAGATGGTATTTAAATCCATGATGTTAGATGAGATCACCAAGTGAGTGAGTGTAGACATTGAAAAAGACCAAGGATCCAACCTTGGATATTCCTTGTTTAAAAGCCAGATAGAATGGCAGTGGAGACTGAGAAAGAGCCAGCTGTGAGAGAGGAGGACAGCCAAAAGAGTGTGGTGTCTTGGAAGACAAGTGAAGGAAATACTTGCAGGAGTAAGAATGCTCAACCCTGTTGAATGCTGATAGGTGAAACAAAACAAAGATAGAACAACCGTTGAATTTTTCAAACTAGAGGTAATGGTGACCTTGAGAGGAGCAGTTTTGGTGGGTGGCTGTCAGTTTTATGTAGTTGCTGGAAACACTCTTTAGCTGTTTAAAATTATCAGGAACAGGAGCAGCTCCACATGGGCCTCAAAGAACTTCATCTTTCTTATGTCATGTATATATATATATATGTATATATGTATATATATTTAGATTTATATCTATCTCTCTCTTTATATAATCTATCTATATTTTGAATGTTTCTTTAGTCTTTCTTGTGTTGTACCAAATTACTTTTTAGTCAATTTTTTATAGCACTTATCTTCTAAATTTAAGGACTACGTTAAAAGAAGAAAAAAATATATACATGACTTTTACAGAGAGTAAGATCAGATGCCTGTTTCCTTCATTCTTTGTGAAATACAGAGCCTGGCATGGGCAATTAGCTGAAATCACTTTTAAATAATTGCGTAATTCAGTTAGTGATTAGAACAGACTTAAAGGCTTTTTATCTAATGTGAAATCATAATAAAATTTTTTAATGTTTTAAGAAGCTGTTTAGAAAGAGTTCTTTTATTAGTTACATTTGTAAACATTAGCTTTAATTATCTAGACTACTTTTTACACCTTCATTATTGGATTTTAACTTATATCGTAAGTCATCTTCTAAATTGTAACCTTTAATCATCACTGGAACATTGATTTCTTGAAGCCTTTGGGCTATACTTGACCTTTACATTTAAAAGAGAAATTTCTTTACCTTCTAAGAAGCTGGTAGAGAAGAATATTAAACTACAAGAGAGAAACTTCAATTTCAAGTTCCTATATCAAATATAAATGCAGAAAGTGTGAAGTTAGTTGTGATGCTACATCATATATCTCATTCTTGTTCTATACAATAGCCTGCTATTTATTTTGCTTACTAAAGTTCAAAGAAAAGGAAGGCCTTAAATATGGATATTGTCTAACACTGATTTTGTTTTTGTTTTCTCCTGCTGAAAGATTATTTAGTTTTAAGGAAAAGATTCAATTATTTTAACTATTAACATTGATGTTTTGCTTAGAGTAGCTCTTTCTATGCTGTCTAAATAAAGGAGTAGGAGGAATCATTATCTAGTCAATTAGAAAAGATATGCAGTCTATGTGAATTACCTAAATCGTCGAATGAATGTGACTCCCTCCATTTAAAGATTGATGACACACTTTTGCACCCTTCAACAGACTAAATCCTAGACTTGAGGAGGGTATCACCTGTGTGAATATTTATAAAGGGGACAGACAAGTCACCCTTATAGAATTATAGAACCCAAGACTTTCGGTCTGGAAAGGGTCTTTTGAGAGCATCCACTTACTCAACCTCCTCATTTTGTGGGGTGAAGAAAGATGTCCCAAAGAGGTTCTGTGATTTCCTGATCTTATATATCCAGTGACAGAGAAAGCCCCCAAGCCTGATCTCATGATTGTCAGTCCAGCACTCTGTTTACTACAGAGGAAGGCTGTTGTTGAGGCTGGAAAGAGGAGCTTTAGGTCAAATTTTAAAAAGTTGTATTTTTTAACAGAGAGTATTCACTTGCTTTTGCATAAATGTATGCAGACACAGATTAAGAAAAAGAAATGTATACATTAATGTAAATAAAATAGGAAAGTATAAATTTAAAATGTAAGATTGAAAATTAAACACTAACTGCATATTCACTGATATTATGGAATTAACGTTAAGTATCATAATGGTATTGTGGTTTTGAATAGAAAGAGCCCTTATAGAGATACATACTGAAGTATTCACAGATAAAATGAAGAATAAATATGAACAGATTCATAAAGTGTTTAAGAGAAAGTTTTGCAGGAGAAAAGCATAATGCTCAACTGAGAACTTGGCAGTTAAGAGCTGTGTGCCTGCTGCATAAGTGGGGCCTCAAGGAAACCACTACCTTGGTGGGCTCAGCAAGGGGCCAGGATCTGGTTCTCATTATCCATGTTCAGAACATTATTTTTATATATAAGACTCTGGGGTATTGATTGAAACTATCCAAGCTTACCATTTATTAATTTGTAGTGAGGAACTTCATTTCCAATGGTGGAAATAGTGATATCTGCTACTCAGGGCATTACCTTTGCAATAGCAGAGTACCTGGGAAACTGAACTGGAAATCAGAAAGTTTCCTAATGAGCATGATGCTGGAGCCAAAGGAGTTGAATAGATGGTAGAATGTTTCATTCGTAAGTGGAACTGCCTGGAGAATTCTTTTGTTTCACTCTATATCATTCTTTTCTAAAAAAGGATTCCTTTTGTGATGGTGTTTTCCCCTTAACAGGCCCTTGAATATATTGAAATGATTATTCTTCAACTTCTTGTTGTTGATCATCAAGAATGTCATGATCCCATGCTAGACATGAATAAACTTAATGCAAAATTTTCAAGGTTATGTTTGACTGGTCTACCTAAATTTAATCCTTGGTCATGTAAACTGGATTTGATGGATACCTCAGTCTCATCATTAACGCCTCTACAAAATTATCTTACTCACCATCATCTCTCCAATGCCTGACATGCAGGAGACCAGAGGTCAGCAAACTATGGCCAGATACCCGCTTTTGCACAGCCTGTGGGCCAAGAATGGTTTTTCTACATTTAAATAGTTGAAAAGATCAAAAGAAGAAAAATATTTTATGATGTGAAAATTACATGAAGTTTAAATTTCTGTGTCTATAAATAAAGTTTTATTGGAATACAATCATTTATGGCAGAGTTGAGTAGTTGCAACAGAGACCATATGGTCTGCAAAGTTTAAATATTTACTGTATGGCCCTTTATAGAAAAAGCTTGCTGATCCTGCAGTAAACAATTAATATTTATTTAATAAATTAAAACATCTTTTGGAGTGGGCTTCTCTTGCAAATGGCTAACCTCATTTAGATGTTGGTTCACAATTTCTAATTATAGAGAATAGATGTTCTTATTTACAATATCTGGAGGATGTGATTTGTTTTACTCATTCATTCACTTAATCTTTCCACGTTCTTTATATGCTTACTACATGCAATTATGGCTTATTATCTCAACTAGAGAAATTAGAATGGTCAAATTCAGGCTTAAATTTTAAGAGTCAGTGTCATAAAGGAAAGTATTCCCTTTGTAAATTGTGCTGAGTAGGACTGTGACAAGCAGCATTAGGCAGAATGAACTGTAGGTTTAACTTGGTTTGGTTTAAGTTTTAGCTGGTTGCTCCCAAATTCATGAATAAGTTACATAGATCTGTTGTGCTAACAACACCTGCTCCTTCATTTTTCATTGGCTAGATTAGTAACTAGGTAAGGTTAAAGGGAAATTGGAAACAAATAGTCGTGTCTGAATCTCTGGCAGAGCACAGTTATCTGTCAGTCAGGTCCGTAAATGCTCTTACAGAACCCCATCAACGTGGAGAACCAGTTGACACATGTTTAGTGCTCCTGGAAGTAACTGGAATAGTTTATCATTGCATTTGGTTTAATATAGTCAAATAAACTTTTGATTTTAATTAAATTCTCTATACTTTTATCTTAGAAGATCAAATGCAAAGTAAATTTTCTTTAGGGAAAAATTCCAATCTCTCATTTATTCTCAATTCTCTAAACTCCCCCTTGCCTAATCTATACCTCTTAGATCTAGACTCTTTGAAACCGCTTATGTTTTCCAAAGTGGAGATTGAAAGGTTGGCTCCATGACTGTGGACCACTCTTAACCCCATCCAATTTATCTTCCTTAGAGCTACTGGACTTTTAAAAAATTTTTTGACTGAAACCAGGTCATGTTTTTCCTTTGGTTAAAACTTGTCAATGCTTTTTCAATGCTCTTGCAATAAAATCTTCAACTCTCAACCTTGGCCAACAAGGTACAGCATGACCTTGTCCCTGCCTGCCCATCAGTCTCACACCACTCTCTCCCTACTCCCCTGTCATTGTCACCCTGGTCTTCTGTGAACAGGACAAACTCTTTCCAGCCTCAGGGCTTTGACGCTCCCTGCTCCATCTGCCTGAAGTGCTCTTCCCTGATCCTACACATTGATGCTGCTTTCATTATTTAGGTCAAAGCTTAAATGCCATCTCTTCATGGATGCTTTTCCTTCATTTTACCTAAAGTAGGGCAGAGTTTCCCTCTCCCTATTGTCAAAGGAAAATTGCACCAGACAAGTTAAACAGGCAAGGAAGACTTATTGAAGACTATTGAATAGAGGAGAAAGATGGAACTCAACTCCTCTGAAACAAAAAGCAAGAGAAATGTTTAAGTGCTAGTGGAAAAATCCTGGAGGATATTAAGGGGGAGGTTGTCAATTAGGCCAGCTGTGTTGGCCTGTTGGTAAAGTTAGGCTTCTACCCTCCCACAGAGATTAGAAGGAAATAGGGCCCCTATCTTTCTTTCTTGTTGAATACATTTCAAAGGGATGGTCCAGGTGCTTGGTAAAGACTTTCCTGGGTTGTAAAATTGGCAAGAGGCAGGAAGAAGATTGACATCTAATTGGGCAGAGAAAGTGTTTGCAATTGCAAGTTTTCTAAAGTAAATTCTCTAAGAAAAGGCCATTTTGGGGCCTATATTCAGGAAGAAACCTGTCTAAAGTTTGGTTAAGCTGAGGGGAATGTTAAGGTAATGTTGGTCACTATTACGCTCTGTCACAGCAATCCAGTTATTTCCTTCACAGAATTTATAGAAGTAGATATTAGTTAGTGAACTTATTGAATTCTTTTTCTGTCTGCCCCACTAAAGAGGCATAAGAGCAGACACTTTGTTATATCCACAATCCCTAGGAAAGTGCCTAGAATATACTAGGTACTCAAGAAATGTTAACTGAATGTGGGGTCTTGTGAAGATGTTCTGAGCATATCAATGATAGTAATAACTGGGTCAGAGTCTGGACTTATTCTGGAAGTGCCTATGTAGGTATAAGACACTGAAATTGTAATTGGTGACTACTAATTTAAAGCTTGCTTAAATGAAAATCAGTGAATAAGTATTAAACCTCGGTCAGTGTGAAGAGTAACACAACAGTACATTTAATTAGTTCATATCATTCCTTTGTGTGCTGCTCCATATTTTTCTATGGCAGCTTTGCTGCTAAAGTGAGACTTTGTACTTTTTTTGTTTTTCTTATTCCTGGTAAACACGTGTCCATTCCAAGGCTCAGAAAATATTAACATAATCAAATACAATTAAGAAATTTTCACTCTACAAGGGTTTTTTTTCTTATATCAGAGGTAAGACCCCTAAAAAACTCAGCTTCATTCCAGATTCATAAAATCACCAAGGCATCATTGTGACTGTCATAATTAACTAAATCACAACATCCAAGTTGTAAATATATTCATTTTATGCAAATAAATCAGTAAAGAGCAAAATGCTACAGTACTGGAAAATCATGTTTTTCATGAAAAACAAGGATGATTCATTAGGCATGCATCCCACAAAGTCTGTTTTGTATTCAGAGAGCCAAGAAAATATAGATCAGATCTGATTTCTGAAAAATTTATTTTATTAGAAACACTGGTTCTGGATGATTTGTTCTTGAAAGCTGAGATAATCAATCAGAAAATGATGACATCCTTTTCTTAAGGTTAATTGTTCTCTCAATTGCCTTTAAAAGATTATGATTTTATAGTGATGAGATAAAGCTAACATTTAAAAATTCAGATCACTTACAGTGAAGGTTTTAACATGAAGTATAATGCCAGTAAAGAATAATATGTTCTTTTTTTTTTTTTTTTTGGTGAGGAAGACTATCCCTGACCTAACATCTGTTGCCAATCTTGCTCTTTTTGCTTGAGGAAGATTGGCCCTGAGCTAACATCTGTACCAGTCCTCCTCCATTTTGCATGTGGGACACAACCACAGCACAGTCTCAGGAACGGTGTGTAGGTCTGTGCCCAGGATCCAAAACTGTGAACCCCAGGCCACCAAAGTGGAGCATGCAAACTTAACCACTACACCACTGGGCCAGCCCCAATGTGTTCTTTTAAATTAAATAACTCTCATGCATCATATTTTGTTTTCTTAAATACACAGTATATTTGATTGGAAAGTGGAGCACAACCTTTAAGAACTCAAAATCATTAATTAAAAAAAAGTTAGAGTCACATAGTTGTTTAAGAATATACAAAGTGCCTTACTAGTAATGGAAAATGTACAGAATTTTTTTTGAAGTATATTCAATCACATTTTTGAGCTGTAATGATTTTTTCTAAATATCCAAACACTCCTCAATGACCTGGCTATTCTAGACTCTACTCTTTTTTCTTTCTTTTGTTTTCTTTATATACCTACTTGCGAGTGAATCTCACCATCTCTCTTACTTTGGGGAACCATCTGGACATATATTTTTTGTTTATATTCTTATGGGAATAAAAATCTCACCATTAGAAAAACAGATCAAAATATGAAGGATAGGAATTCTGGCACTAGGGAGTAAAGCTATGTGTTCTGAGGGTCTCCTTAGGATGCGGTATGAAGAAGCTGAGCTGAATGGATGGAATATCTGAGAAGTTAGGCAGCAGACACTGTATAAGAATCATACTAGGCAACTGGTATAGAAAAAGTAGGGCCGGGTTGGGGTGCAGCAGGCAGGGTGTAGAGGCAGTGACCTACTCATGGGCACTAGCAATAAGGTCAGGATTCTCATCCTCATTCAACAAATATACATGAAGCACTCTGTAAGGTACTGAGTTGTCGTCATATGCTCTACCTCTGAGTAACTCTCAGATTCAATTACATCTTATGATGGTCACCCCAAATGTCCTATGCAGCTCAGACCTCCTCTCTGCTCCAGACTAGCCTATGCAACTGTTTACTTGACATCTGCTCTTGGATATCTCATTCGCTTGTAAATCATTGTAATGGAACTCTTGATTTCTTTCCCCTCCACCCTCCCCAACCTGTATCCATCTGTTTCTCTCACTACCACAAAACATCTTCTCCATCTCCACATTCTAAGCAGTTTCTCAAGCCTGAGAGTCATCCTAGATTTCTTACTCTGTCAATGCTTACATTCAGTTCTTCAGCACATTCTGTGAAGTAAATGGCTAAAATATTGCCTTCATCTTGGTCTGAGTCTTCAACATCTATCATTTTGGATCATTTATATACATAGCTACAAAGTCCTTCCTCCATACCAATACATTCCCCATGCAAAAATGCTCTTCTCAAAATCCGCATTGGGTAATATCACTTTCTTGCTTCGAACACTGCAGTGGTCTTCCATTGTACTTAGAATAAAATCCAAATTCCTTACTATGGTTTCCAAAACTGTCTACTTCCCTACCTCATCCCATGCCATGCTGCCTTCACTCACTGCATTCACACTCACTAGCCTTTTAAAATTATATAAGCATATCAAGTATTTCCTGATTCTGAGCTTCTGCAACTACTCTTTCTTCTGTAGAGATGTCCCCCATCACAAATGCACACACAACTTTTGCATCGATAGTATTTCTCTTCTTTCAAATCTCATCTTTGAATTCTCTCCTCTCAGGAGACTTGCCTTGATTATCCTACCTGATGAAGGCCCTCCTCTGCTTTTCCCTATTTCTTCCTCATTTTTTATCATAGAAATTATTAACTTAAAACAATTCAATGTTTTTCTATCTTTTTCCTTTTTTAATCCCTTTTAGAATGTAGTTTCCAGAAGGCCAGAGATCTTGTTGGTCTTGTTCACCATTCTACCATCAGTACTTAGCATAGGGTCTGGAACATAATAGCTGTTCTATAAATATTTTATGAATAATTGACTCCTGGGGTTACAGAGAAGAATCCGACAGGCACCTGTACTCAAGCTATCACTGATGGTGAGAGAGTACTTCTAGAGAAACAGCCCTCCCACGCTTTATTAGTGCTGGATAGAGGCTTACACAAAGTTTTGTGGGTGCCAAAGGAACCCAAAATGTATAGAGGGAGGGAACATATGGAGAAATATAGAGAAATTAGGAATGTTTCACAATGAACTGATACTTAAACAGAGAAGTAAGTTCTCTTTGACTAAGATTCAGTCTTTAAGAGGAGTATGAGTGATTTCCTGCCCTTCTCCTCTGCCCACCTCTCCCTCCACCCTTGGAATACATGTGTGTAGAGAGTGAAATCTATAGGGATGGAGACCCAGGCAAGTCACTGCAGGTTCAGTCTTTCTTCTGTAATTCTTCTCTAATCCTCTTTGTCTTTAGAAACTTTCCTAATGAGTGGGCAGCAGTTATTTCTAATTTAATTTATTTATTCCCTTTGAAAACTTCATGTTGGTTATCCTTCCTGTCTCAGAGAGAACATTCTTTCCAGTGTTTTCAGTTCCAGTAATTGTGGACTCATATTTTTTTCTTCTACTTATCAGGCGTAAAAACTCAGTCTCTGCTTAGAGAGTTTGTCTTCTATGTATTGTCTCTCCCTTCCTCTGATGCCTTTGTAGGGCATAGTTATTGATGCTGTTGACTTCTTTCTACCTATCTATCTGCATGCGTTGATGGAGCAATACCTGACTGTATAAGACAGCGTAATGCTAGGTGCTGTTAGCAATTAAACCCTAAATTGAGAGTTTTAATGTGATAAAAGTTTATTTCTCACAACTTAACAGTTCTACATGAATGTCCCAAGTGGGCGGAAAGTTTCCTCCATGTGGTAATTCCAAAACCCAGGCTCCTTCCGTCTTGTGGCTTTGACATCCCATGGGGGCTCTTAGGTCAAAAGACAAGAGACAATGGAGAATTAACATCTGCTTTTAAAAACTCCAGTGTGAAAATGACAAACATCAAATCAACCCATATTCACTGGTGAGAGCAAAACACATGGCTCTTGGATGCAAGGGGAGTCTGGGAAATGTAGTTCTTGAGTAAGTCAATAGCCCATAAAGTTGAATCTTCCATGTGGAAGGGGAGCATAAAATTTTGTTGGACATTAGCCATCTGTGCCACATTGACCAATAGTGTCATAGAAATATTCACTTCCTCATTCTAATGTGATCTCTGCATAACAAAATTATCCATATTTAGTTTATTTTAGTAAATGTCAACAATTGACTTTATTACCAGTTCTCCAATAACCCTATATTGTGTCTTATTTATATCTCATATTATTTCTTTACAGGACTATTGAGTACTTTGCTTTTATTCCCTTGTAAAGGAATGGCAAGGAATGGTAGGCAGATTGGTTGAATCTGCTTTTGGCACAGATAGAGATGAAGTGCTCACTGTTAATGAATAATGTATTGGGTACATCAGACCCACTTTAGCTCACTTCCTCTGGGTAAAATAGGCCAACTGGGTAAGACCACACACTGCTGGAACATTCTCTTCCACAAGAACATCCCTGATGTATTTCTTTTTGCTGCCTTCCAGTTATGTAAGCATTTACCCTAAGAATGTGAATTGTGCCCATAGAAATATTATGTCTTTCTGTGGTCTCCTAGAAAGCTATTGAATGATATAAAATATCACATGTACATTTTGATGAAACGTATATTATAATTTATTTTTTTTCTGAATTATATTTTTATTACAACAAAATCTAATAGATTTTTTTTGGAGAAATATTATCCCTGACTAACATCTGTTGCAAATCTTCCTCTTTTTGCTGAGGAAGATTGACTCTAAGCTAACATCTGTGCCCATCTTCCTCTATTTTATATGTGGGACTCCTGCCACAGCATGTCTTGATAAGCAGTGCATAAGCCCACCCCTGGGATCCGAACTGGTGAACCCTGGGTTGCTGAAGTGGAGCGTGCGAACTTAACTGATACACCACCAGGCTGGCCCCAATCTAATGAGATTTTAAGCATAAAATCATGACTTTATATGAGAATTTAAGTATAAAATGTAAGGCAAAATATAAAACAGAAGAGATTTTCAGCGTCATTATTTTCAGATGTGATGTAGACAAAGGGAAAGAATAATATTTCACGAATGACAGCATCATATTTTTATCTGGTCTCAGACTTCTTACTTCATCTTGTTAGGAAACAAAAAGCATAATGCAGAGTCTTTTTCCCAGTCTCAGAGAGGAGAATGAGATTACCCCATCCTTCTTCCTTTAAATATTATTAGTATAACAGAATATCAATACATAAATTTGTTCTTTCAAAGCTGCTAGTCATTTCCTAAATTCCTAAAACATTTTATTCCCAAATTCTTTGCATGCATACCTATTACCAAATCATTTTAAAAGGTGAAAAGTGTAATGCAAAAAGTGAGCAGTCACTTCCATCCTCTGTCAAAAAAAAAAAAAAAAAGACAGAAACTCATATAAACTTGATATTCATCAAGAGATTTGTATGTCTTTCTGAAAAACATTACAATTTCATAGTCCCAAAGCCTGGCTAGATATATGGCACTTATGGTTAAGATCACCTTCCTAATGGCATTTTAAATTTCACTGAATGAACGTCATAGAGGATCAGACAATACCTTCAGTTTTTCTGAATTGGTCATCCAGTCCTGGATGGTAAACAAACGGAAACATGTACCCTGAGGGTTTGCTTCTTTGTTTCCTGATGTCAACTCTTAAAAGTTCTTGGCTATGTTTCCTCCCCCACTATTACCAGTGAGCTTGATGAGCTTGGATCTAGTGGGGTGGCTACTTTTAGGGGAGTAGTTCGGCTCTGTAAAATTACATGAAATAAAACCTCTTTTGGCAATAGTGAGGAATGCAATTGCTCCACAGTAAACTTGCCTAAGCCCGAACAGACGGAAGAAAAGTAGAGCAGACGGATACACAGATGATGATAAGCAACAGTTAGACCCAAAGATGAGTGGCTTGATCTGAGGAGAATTAAAGAAGCCATTTGCATCAGATGTTGGAACAGTTTAGCCACATTTGAAGTCAGTGAATGTCACTGGAAGCTGCTTTAAAGGAAGTGATGCAACACAGATATTTTATGTATTTGCAAAGCCAGATAGGATAAGGAGTGAGAATTTTAGAGAGAACAAACTGGCAAGAAACACTTTTATAGATGTCACTCTGAACTGATGTATTATGGAGATGTGAGCTAATGGGCTTAGGAAAGAAAGAAATATCATCAATATTAAACCGAAATCTCAGATTTCATCAGGACTTTTTAGTTTATGTGCATTTTATTTTCTACACTAAAGCAGAACACACTTCCCACCCCTGCCATCCCATGCTTACTGAGAAAGCTAACATGGATGTGTGCTTTTGTGTATGTGTGAATGTTTGTATGTCTCTATCTCTGTCTCTAGATACAGATATAAAGAGGTATATAGATATATACCAGAACTGAACTTCTTACATCACTCTAGATATTTTAAGTATCTTGAATTAACAAACTTATAAATTAGCTGAGTTACTAGTTCATTTTTAAATAAATTTTTTTTCAAAATAATTTTAGCTTTATAGAAGAGTTGCAAAGATAGCAGAGTGTTTCTTTATACCCTTCACCCAGCTTCCTCTAATGTTAACTTATTACATAACCTCTATGTATTTATCAAAACTAAGAAATGAATGTTGGCTTGGTACTCCTAACCAAACTATAGCCTTTGTTCGAATTCGTTCTTCTACTAATGTTCTTTTTCTGGATAGCCAGGACACCACATTGCATTTAGGCATCATGTCTCCTAATCTCTTCTGATCTGTGACTATTTCTTGGTGTTTCCTTGTCTTTCATGACATTGATACTTTTGAAGAGTACTGGATAATTATTTTGTAGGTCGTCTCTCAGTTTGGGTTTGCCTGATGTTTTCTCATAATAGATTTAAGTTGTAGAGTTTGGGGAAGAATATCACAGAGGTGATGTGCTCTTGTCATCACACCATATTAGGGACATATGATATCAGAATAACATATGGTTAAGGTGATGTCTGCTGGGTGTCTCCACTGTAAAGTTACTATCACCCATCTACTTTAAAATCTGTGTATCTTTTATGCAAGAGTTACATATAGGATACAGTAATTATTACTGAGCTACCTTAAATTATTAGTCATGCTAGATGAATAGGAAGAGATTAATTTTAATGACATTGGAAAAAATCACATAATGTCGAGACAGTATCCTGTATGCCTCCCAAACATACAAATAATAGAATATATAGATAATCCCTAGATTAGCATTTTAAAGATGTTACATAGAAATAACATTCAACATTGCCTATGTGTATATAGCAATATTAAGAAGTGACAAATGAGTCCTTTCTCTATTACTCTCTTCACTTGTTCAATTTGACACCTTTGTTTCCTCTTTTAAACACATAGCCATTTAATCAGTTCATTTTGGCACAGGTAAACAAGCTATCCAAACAACTGATAATGTTTGTCCTTTAATCTGTCACTTTTTTTGGTGCGTGTAGACACAGACTCTATTATAGTCTCTTGACACTCTAAAGAGAAATACTAGGATGTTGTAAATGTGCAGAGGCCACGCTAGTCAGATTGCCAAGGTGAACACAAACAAGAATGAAAAAGTATAAGCATTTCTATAATTCTGACATTTAGTTATTTTAAAGCATTTGCAATGCACATTGACAATAAAGAAGAAACATACATATATTACTGTGACACACAGTTAACTTTCCTTATAAATGCCATGGTTTAAACAGTTCTACAGTGGCGCTGGGGTAAAGTGAAGCATTTTGAAAGCTTTGGTTCTAGGCAACTTCCTCTTCCCACCATTTTACCTAAGCTCAAGTTGCTAAAGGTACTGAAGAGTTCATCTGTGGGTTTGTTTGAGGAGGATTTGTTGGCAGTTATCAAGAGACTTTAGGAAGAAAAACTCTCCTCAAAGTAGACCAAAGGAAGCATATAACTGGGGAAAAATGAAAAAGAATAAAAGGAAGTAATTAAAAAAATCTGTGAGATGGGGCCGGCCCCATGGTGGAGTGGTTAAGTTTGCACGCTCCGCTGCAGGAGGCCCAGTGTTTCGTTGGTTCGAATCCTGGGCGCGTACATGGCACTGCTCATCAAGCCACACTGAGGCAGTGTCCCACATGCCACAACTAGAAGGACCCACAATGAAGAGTATACAACTATGTACCGGGAGGCTTTGGGGAGAAAAAGGAAAAAAATTTAAAAATCTTAAAAAAAATCTGTGAGAAAGGTATACATCAGCAGATTACTCTTTCATTTGTCCAAGAAGCTCACATAGCTTCAAGCCCCACCAGTCAGCACCTCACAGTTAAGGATCCACTTTAACCTCGAGGAGGGCAGCATGCCCCATGCTCCCAGTTCTCAGAGGAAGTTAGTTCCCCTGGGAGCGGCAAAGGAGTGAGGAGGAAGACAATTAGCCACTTTAGCCTATCATCCAAGATCCTAGCAATAGTGTAAGTCAAATATCATCTTGTATTTCTGGAGTAATTTCAAGGGGTTGAAAACATTCTGCACAGATGATATTTTATTTTTATTTATTCTCTCATCTTCACCTGCATTCTAATGAGATACTGATACTAACATGAAAATTACAAAAACAGTGATTAGCTACTAATCACTAACCCATGATTTTAAACACAGATTGCTCATCACATGGCTCTCTTTAGACTGTGGGGCTATTAGCCATGAACTGAAATTATAGAGCAGTTGTTTATGAAGACCATCTGTGTTTCTCAGGTGTAGAGTTTTAACCCTGACTTAGTACTGTTTTTATCCTGATCATGTTTATTTTTGGACCTATCTCTACTTTTTGGAGGAAGCACGTAAAAGCCAGTACCCTGAAACATAGACAATCGGAAAGAAAGGGAAAAAAAGAGTAAGGGGGATAGAGGGAGAGAGGGGCTAAAGAGTGAAAAACAGCTTCCTTCTTTCCAAAACTAGAAATTTAGGGACTTAGGATAAGTAAAAGACTTGATCTCCAGCTTTTGTTCTGCCCTCTTCTGCGCTTACCTGTTGACAAATCTATTGAAGTTGGGCTCACAGCTTGACTCTTTGCTGTATTAATTCAATGTCTGGACATTTTTAAAGTCCCATTTAGAGGAAGGATCTCTGGGGAGCTCTGAAAGGCACAGAGGACTTTCTTTAGGACTTACCTAAAGAAAGAGAAAGAGAAGCAGCGAACAGTTGGAGGTGAGAATAGCACCTGCTCTTGGATCCCAGCCTAATACATTGTGTGTCTTAGAGAGGAAATTACATTTGAGAAGTAAGAAAGAAGAGCTGCTTTACTAAAATCACACTAAGACAGAGAAAGCATAAGGCAATAAACCTTACTTGTCGATTATGTCACAAAGGTTTACTTCAAGATGGGAGAAGGGGAAATGTTGGAGGACAGATGACAGATGTCTGAACAGGAAGCCATGCTTATCTACATTTGGAATTGGGAGACAATCAGAGCAAGGAGCCCCGGCACAAATCATGATACCTTTGGTTCTAGCTTTGGGATCCTCAACAGCAGACATTGCTCCAGGAAGCAGGGCCTGAGCAGGAGGCGATGAAAATGTTCCCTGTCTGGCAGTTGCTGAAAACAAAGGTGAGGCATGACTTCCAGAATTATTTAGAAGGGATTTGAGAGGGCTGGAGTTTTTTTAATCAAGCAAATAGGAGCAGAACTAGAGAAATATTGTTTTTGCCAATGTTATTATGACCCTATTTTATTGTCCATTGCCTAGGCAAACAAAGGGTATATGACATTTAATTTATATGCAATCTTGAATACTTTATTTGTGTTCATGAACAATGCAGATCCTATTTTACCTCTTTGGAGTTAGAGATTGAAGTTCACTTCACAAAGATACATGGCACAATATCTAAATAAGGCTTTAAGCATTTAGAGAAAAATATTAACAGTAACACTCCTGAAGGGACATGAGAGTTTTAAAACTATAGGTGTAAATTTATATGACCCAGATTTCCTCTTCTCCTACAAATTAGAATGATTTTTTTGTAAATTGGTTTTAGTCATAATAGTAAGAAAGAAGGAAGGGAGGGAGGCAAGTAGTGAAGGTGGAAGACCAAGTTAGCTGTTTGATTGACTTAGATAGTTTTGGACCACTTCAAATATTTTTTAATAGACTTGGAAAGTAAGTCAAAGGAGTCAAATCACTTTGTTAGTCCAAATGGCCGCAGAGGGTATGACTTAATACCCCTAGTGTGAATGGTAGAGTTTGAATATATATCTAGGGGTAGGGAGTGGGTGGGGAAGCTTGCACTGAGACTGGTATGGGAAAGACGAAATTCTGCAACCTCAGAACATCCACGAGTTCTTCTGTGCTGCTGAAGAGTGAGACCCAGAGCAGAGGACCCTTACTTTAGTAGGATTTGCAGACATCTAGTGTCAGGTCTTGGACAGAGTAGGGAATGGTGAACTAAATTGCTGTACATAACAAATAGGGGGGAGGTCTGAAAAGTGAGAGAGCTTTCCAGAAGAGAGGAGGCTGAACAGTGTCTAACTAAATATGTTAATTATCTGTATTAAAATGTTAAAGTGCCAAATTAAGTAAAACAAAACATCCTGAAACTCCAGACCTTTAGTGCTAGACGTGATTACCTTGAGCTGGGAGAAGTCAGAGAAAAGACCTGAATTCTATATCTGAGCCTTCCCAGAGCAGAAGGCTGAGAATGGCTTTGAGACAAAAGTCTTCGAATCCACAGGAACCTGAAGAAATTCAGAGTGGGAAGTTGCAATGAAAATTTAAGCCCCCAAAGTTCTCAGAAACATAGAGAAGGCATTACATTTAACCTTGAGGTTATTTTACTTACACCTCAAAGGACAGGATGACCTCAGCTGCCATTTTGGTCTTTCAGACAGCACATCACTGGCAGTAGTGGAATGAGGTAGGCAGCCAACACCCAGTGAGACAGTAGCCATTTGGCCCTGCTGCTAATCATTTAATTGCATAAAGATGACAAAAGAATTTAGCCAGTGATGCAGCTTGAATCATTTCCCAATTGTGTGTCACTCAGAATATTTTCCTGAAAGTGTTTTGGCCCCAGAGAAGAGAAAGAGCAATCATAGCATGTACCCTATGACTCTTGAGGGAAATCTAGGGTGACTGGAGTCACATGACATCTATTTTTCCCTGTAAAGAGCAATGAGATATCTTGGTTGTGAAGATAAATGCGATCAGCCACATTGTATCATTTCTATCACGTTACATTATTTTCTTTTAACAAGCCACATGGACCTGTTAAAATTGGGATTTAAACACAACTGCAGGTAAATAATTATCTTAAGGTGAATTACTTGAGGGAAATTGCAGTTTGATGTTGGGGCAGGGTATTTTCTGAGTGTAGAGCCACAGAAAGATTCTGCCCTGAACAAATGAAACATTTACTTGCCAATTCTATTATGTATTTGATGTTACTGATCCCAGCAAGGTTAAGAATAAAAATTGAGCATTTATATACACTAATTTGGAGAAAGAGGCCTTTAAATTACCTTGCAGACTGTGAATTTAATTGAACCTCTCCCATATATTTCAGTCTAACGACAGCGGTTTGCTGGGTGATGTCACCATTCTTTGAAAGCTACTTTATTCTTCCTAATAGCACAGGACCTGCGTTCTTCATCTTTAGAGAGTCTCCCCAACAATAAGTAATGCTTGCCTGTAAATTGGAATGCACCAGAGTCCTATTGAAGGCCAGCCTCAGTGACAGGCTGGCAGGATGGAAGAGGAGAATGTATGTTTTATGTTCATACAGCTTCTTGAGGAAATGGACTATATACAGTCAAGTTATGATTATGGTGATGCTCATTTATTTGTCAAGTGCCAAGGAATACACTTGACAAAGCAAAAAACAGGAAGATCAAGACAATATGCCTGTCTCATAGATGATGTTACTACAGGAAAATAAAGCTTCTATGAATCCTTAAGGAGGATATATGCCATTATTTTTCTATCAGTTGAGTATTACGTGAAGTTGTTTTCATATTTTTTGGGACATAAAGATTTTCCCTATTGAAATCATTTATTGTCTTTATCAGCTCAGTATAAAATATAGTGGATGTTTACTCTTCAGAGAGGATGCATCCTGTCAAAACTCGCAGAATCACAAACCAGTATTATTTATCCACTCCTGGCTTTCCTGAAAGTCATATTTCCATCAAGGATGCATGCCTCCTATGCAAACTGTCTTTTCAAATGTTGCTAAGAATTTCTTTCTCACTTGATGACCTATCTCTGATCTGGTTGGAACATGTCCTGAAACAGTCATACTAATCCTATCCGAATTTATTTAAGCGAACACTGTTATAGTACTGTTGTAAACTCTTTGTAAATATTAACTAATTTCAACCCTCATAATAACCCTTTGAGAGATAGACTATAATAACCTCACTTTCCAGATGAGAAAACTGAGGCAGGCGCTGCTGAGAATTGATCAGAAATCAATTTGATTAAAATGCAAGAAGTCTGGTTCCAGAGTTCATATGTGTAACCATTATACTATGCTCTTCTGTATGGGGAATAAACGGAGTTTCTTCTTATCAGTGATATAGCATTCTTGAATTTCAAAATTCTGTTTTCTTGCAAAGATCCCTGTATTTCTTTGACTTTTTCTTTACTTCTATCACCAGTTCTAAAAGCTAACTTCTGGATGGTACAGGACACAGTGCATACGATTTATTG
The DNA here is from genome assembly GCF_041296265.1 of Equus caballus. Lineage (NCBI taxonomy): Eukaryota > Metazoa > Chordata > Mammalia > Perissodactyla > Equidae > Equus > Equus caballus. The sequence goes on from NC_091687.1 coordinate 75,211,077, forward strand.
CTCATGCATAATGATGGTCACGTCTCCACTTCCAGGCCACTGCCCAACTGCCCTCACGGACTGCAGGACTCCCTCTGACATCTCGCCCTTTCAACATATGTAATTCAAATTGTGCCTCATCAAAATTACAGATTACCTCATGCAGGGGACCCAGTCACTCTACAATAGTCAAAACCATGAATGTCAAATCTGTAAGTGCCAAGATTTTATTATAGTCGGTGCTTAAGGCTAGTGGAGTGTTTCATTTTCTTAAATGTTTTCTGGCCATCCCACCCCAAGGGCACACACGTATTATTTTCCTTTGTGTAATTCCACTATGGAAAAATATTTCTAGAGGACTGTTTTATCCTTGGAAAATGTTACTCTGCAGCCTCTTACAGGTAGATGTGAAGTACATGTTTCCAAGAAAACTTATTCACCTCCTTTCATCTATATCTCTATCTCCTTCTGTCTCTTTTCCCCTCACACTGTTTTGTTTGTTTGTTTTTGTTTGTGCACAGTTTTTATATTTATCTTAACTGGGGCTAAGTATTCATGTTATCTTAACTCTAGATGTAATCTGATGAATTTTCCCAATTAAAAATTAATTAGTTTCTCAGCTAGGATTCTAGATTAAAAATTCAGGAAACAAACTTTGAAAATACACAATGTTTGAAAGACATTCATGTGGAGTCATGATTTACACAGAGCAAAACCTACAAACTGTGTAGCGGAGGTGATCTCTGTTATACGTGATCAATGATCAATTGCTTTTTTATTTCTTTAGTAACTTTCCATTCTCATTTCCTTTTTTCTTCTCACCAAGATATTTTATACTCGAATGCATATGTTTTTAACCATATCTTGTAGAGAGGGTTGCCTTACTTTATATTTGTACTTTGGTTAGATTGTTTAGACTCTTGCTACACTGGACGCTTCTCATCTAGTGCTTTTGCAAAAATCTTGAGTGGCTTTCTTTTTTTTTTTTAACTTTAATCTTTTCCTTTTTTGACTCCAAGAGGAGCTGAATGAGAGTTATAAATTAGCCTCCAGTAATTCCCTAGTGTGTGATTTACTCAGGAGCCTATTAAAAATGCAGATTGCTGGTTCCCGCCTTGGAAAGTCTGTTTCAAGAGGTTTAGTCTGGGACCTGGAAATCGGCACTTTAATAACCATTTCAGTAATCCTAATATTGTTGCTCCACAAGACACATCTTTCAAAAGAGGAAACACTGCTTTGCAGTGACTGGTGCTGAGTCTCCTCCGCAAGGTTATCTCCTAAAGAGGTTCCAGTGCATGATATGTCAGTTGACATGTAGACTAAGTTACATAGGAGTAAGGAAAGAACAGATTGGCTTAATTTGTAATTATCCTTCGCCGATAATCAAGAAATGACTGCATCTGTAGATTTTTATCTCTTCCCGATTTCTGAATGTAAAAGGAACAGGATAGAATAAAGGAAAGCATGAGCATTGGTATTAATATTCCCCCTCCAAATTATTCTATATGATTCTTGCATTTTTGAGAATTTAAGATCTTGTTAAACAAATCAGAAAGTTATGCTGTGGTTTTAAAGTATTTCTTGAAAACACAGCATATCCTATCTGCAATTCAACCATTTTGACCCTTGCCTCCCTGAATTACACAGGTGCATATCTAACCACAACTCCAGACAACTGAAGACGTGTGACACAAACCTCCAAATGAAGGTTTAATAAGAATTTAATTCAGCCTCCTGATAGCACTCATAATCCACAGTGGTTAATGTGACAGCAGTGACCCATGTTAACAAATGGCAAGTATAAAGGGAAGATTAGGAAAGGAAAAGATATTTTCTCTCTGCTTGTTCAGTGATTCAATCTGAGTCCTTTAACACTGATTTAACTTTTCTGCCTCGGTTCCTCTATTTCCTTAGCACTTAACTATTTTCCTAGAGTCTTCACTGGATTAGGAGTCAAAAGTAATGAAATAAAATGTTTGTTTTAAAAACACGTGCAGCATAAATGCAATTTTGACTTGATCACTTCAGTCATCATAAAATATTTATAAGACAATTCATGATTTATTAATTGCTTTAAAAGTATTCATGTCCTTCACCAAGAAAGCGTTGTGTAATAAAAATACATTAAAACATTTTAAAATTTAGCAACAACAAACAGCACTACCAAAACCAGAACAAAAACCCAATACCTGTTAGGACTATAGGCCCAGGCCTGTCTGGATGGATGGGTATTCCTGGACCTAATTACCTGGTGCTCTGTTGATTGCTTCCCAGCAAGCCAGGTCTCTATTTAAACCAGTTGTTTAGAGAATCTTACTGTAGGGATTCAAAACAGTTGGCCACTTCTAGATCTTATGCAATTGCTGGCTCTTACATAATTAATTGAATATTTAAAAAAACATACTCTGTAGGTCATGAATGAAACTGGGATTTTGCGGGTGGATCAAAGCAAATCTACCATTGTTATTGGAATCGCAACTCAAAGTGTGAGTCCCGATGATGGTAGATTAGTAACATCCTCCTTGCATATGAGGATAATACAGCACCAAGGGCCCTCCCTCATGGTCACTGGGTGTGATTCATCCATCTTTTGTCACTAACCAGCTCTATGACCTTGGACAAATCACTGAACTCTCCTATATGAGGGCTAAGAGAAACTTGGGTAATCACATGAAAGGACTTTGAAAAGCTCTATAAAAATGCCCCCATTGCCTTCTGGAAAAGGTATCAGTTTATTATGGTCTAGACACATAGAAAATTGCTAGGAATTCTGGACCAGGAAAAAACATGAAGAGCACGGGAAAAATAGCAAGGAAGTTGTAAAGCAAGGAAACTCAGTAAAATCATAATTGTAGAAACCTTGTAAAATTCTCCTTTAAAGTTTGTTAGATTTCCACTGAGCCACAGAAATCTTTAACTAAAGTAAAGAAATAATACATGTTTACATAATGTCCACGATGTGCTTGACACTCTTCTAGTTCTTGATGTTTAATAAAAGCTAAGTCTCAACTTTTGAGAAGGTTAGTTACTTTTCTATTTTGCCTAGTACCTAGTACTGGAGAGATGACCTCCTAGATGTGTGATTTCAGGGTTAACAAGACTAACATAAAAAATTTTAGCTCCTGCTCGTTCCTGCTGGTGTTACGTAATCCACAGTAGAACTTTAGTTTTCTATTTTAAGACTTTAATCTCTGGCAAAATTCAAATACTCTCAGGATTTAGCATGCTTGAGTTTCTGATGCTTCCTGAAAAAAGTCTATAGTAGGAAGAAAGCAAGAAGCCCCTCCCTGAGAGTGTCTAGTATAGAAGAAAGCGACCATTGATTTGAATGGGGGTCAATCAGAATTCCAAATTGAAGAGAAAGAATACAAAGTGCTGACTACTTGAAATGAGAAAGGCAAATGGTATGAGTGGGATACGTGATGTACATAGGAATAACAAACTGAGGCTCAAAGACCAACTGCCTATTTTATAAAGTTTCCTAAGGCCCTCTGCCTTCATGCCATAAAAAGAATAACCTCCTAAGTATGACTGCTCAACTTACATACATTTCTCAGTTTTGTCCCATTCTGAGTTTTCTGTGTTAAGGAATGAAAGGAAAAACAATAGAGGTGGCAGAAGGTAAACTAAAACTATGAATTAGCCAGATAGAACAGAATAGTATTCTATGATGGGCATAATGTTAAATATAATATTAATTTATTAAACACATACTTATCAATTGCTTATATACAAGTGAGAAAGACAAGCAATAAACAAATGCAAAAGTAAACATATTGCATATAAATAAGTTGGAAATGAGTACAGGGAGAAAAATATAGAAGGAGGATAAGGGAGTTCAGAGAGCTGGGGCATGGTTGATGCTGGTGGAGTTATTTTATGTCGGGTGACCAGAGAGAGTTCTAAAATAAATTGATATTGAAGCAAAGACTCAAACAAAGTGAAGGAGGGAGCTGTTCAGATAGGTGAGTGAAGAGCTTGCCAGGCAGAGAGAACTAAATACAAGCTTAGAGTGCTCAAGGAATAAAAAGGCGGCCGGTGTGGATGGAGTGAAGTGGTAGAGGATGTAAATTGGAGGAAATGAGGTTCATGAGGCAATGGAGTCCTTATCATTCCTGCCACAAGGATGTTGTAAGGACTTTGAGCTTTACTTTGAAAGTGATGAGAAACCATTGGAGGGTATTCAGTATCAATCTGGCTGTTTTTCTGAGAATAGACTGTGGAAAGGCAGATGGATACAGAGAAATGAACTTGGAGGCAATGATGGTTTGGATCAGGGTGGAGCAATGGAGGCGGTGAGAACTGGTAAAAATGTTGATGAATACATTTGGTCAATAATTCATTCATTAAAACAAACATTAGTGAACAGGTAGATGAATGAAACAGAATGTTCTATGTTGGAGAAATAATGAACAGGACAAAGTCCATGCCTACAGTCAGTAAACTCATCGCTTAATGGAGGCAGACATGTAAACACTTGCTTTAACGTCTTGTATGATAATTGAATCTAATGCAAAATAGTGATTAGTTTTGCTTAGGGAAGGGGAAGCGTCAGCAAAGACTACCCAGAAGAAACAATGCTTGAGCTAGATCATGACGGAGGAGCACAGGTTCGGCAGGAGATAAAGGAAGGTAAGGAGAAGGCCTTCCAGACAGAGGGAACAGCATAGACAAGGGCACAGGGGCATGAACAGCATGGCATGTTCAAGGGCTGTGAGTAGTTTCATATGACTGCTGCATTTATTCAAGCCAGGAGTGGTAGTAGATAAAGCTGAGGAAATGTGGAGCAAGGAGGGAGAAGACAATGAGAGGATTTGTGTATTGTAACAAGGGGTTTGCATATTGTCAGCAAGATCATGGGGAATCACTAAAGGATTTTACACAAGAAAGTAAAATCAGCTTTATAGTCTAGAAATTTCAAAAGTCTTCATCGATAGAAACATTTTCATTCAACTTTAATTATACAATTACATTTTGGGAACAGCAGTATATAGTAAAAATATTGTATGTCTTCCTTTTCAAACAAGATAATAAGCAACCACTTGTTGAGCACTTACTGTGTCAGGTATGGGGCAGAGGGCTTTGCTCACATTGACTCATCAGATCTTCACTAATGACTAGTGAGGTAATTATTATCATTATGACTCCTTTGTGGAGATAGGAAAACCAGTGCTTCGAGAGGTTCAGCAACTCACCCCAATTCACACATGGCTAGTAATAGGCAGTGGCTGGGCTGGGCTTGCAATCCAGCATCACAGGCTGTGCTCTAAACTATCTAGATACTGCTTTGATGCTCTTAAAAGGGCAACAGAGGTTACTAGGAGCAGGTCTCTTCTGAAGACTGATTACATTAAATCAAGTCTCTATACAATAGACGGACCTAAATTATAATTTCTTAATTTAATTATATATGGTGCAAAGAATAAAGGGAAATGAATAATGTTCCAGATTTTGGGAATGAATTTATTCAGTGTCTATAATGAATTTACATATAGCTTTGTTGAGTAGCACAATTTTCATTAGAGCTTCCTGGTGTCAATTTTGACTTGCAAAGATAGGCATGCAATTCCACCTGGCTGTGTCCACTTAAGCCAACAAAGATTTCTTGAATGATATTTTTCCATTCCTTTACCAACTGTTCTGTTGATAGTCTGTAGAATTTGGCTGCCTTCTAAGATATCTAGTCCCTGCTGCTCAATACAATGGAACTTTCCAGTCTATAGAAATTCAAGGGATAAAGGACTGATGCTGGAGGAAAGGAGAGAAAGGCATTCTCAGAAGTTTGAATCCCCTTTGGAAGAATTTGTTAGGGGCTGAGATGTAATTACTGATACATTGGATTTGCTATTAGCAATCCTTTCAAATATATTGTTTATTGGCTGAAAAAAAAGAAAAAAGAAAAAAATCAAGACTCAGAATTTCTCCGAGAATTACCCAGTTCTCTGGAGAATGTCCAGACATGTAAAATCAAAGATCAAGTTTAAATGTCCCGAGTTTATACTTTCTAAAAAGCAGATCAGTTGGATTCGATGGTGATTTTCATGCTGGAAGATAAAATTCCTAATCCACCAGCAAAAATCTCTGTAAACAAATCTCCCGAACAAGTTCCTCTGTGTATTAAAAAGAATAATAAATACAAGAAAATCAACTAGATTGCTTTGAAAACTTTGTTGAAAAAAATATTGAAAATGGGGAGAGCAATCATGAAAAAGTGGAGTTAAAGGTTTAATTTGGTTTAATTTTTTTCATATTTCAGGAAGATAGAGAAAAGGAAGACAAGCTAATTTCAAAATGTTATTTAGACCTTAACAACAAGTTAAAATTTACAGTACCATGTCTAAGACAAGATGCATTCTTGATAATCAGCTAAGTTTTGACAATGCCCCAATCTCTTCATATTTACTGGTATATCTTGCTGTCTAAACTTTAATATAGGATATACTACAATTAAATTACTTATAAACTCTCATTCTTCTGTCTTACATTAGTCTGGCAGTATTTAGCTTGGTCCTTTGAAGGTTTCAGCTGGTTCAGCAAATCTGTCCATGGATCAAAGTCTTCAGTCCTCTGAAAAGGGAAAGTTTTTACCTGGCTCAATGCCCTGTGTTATTCAGACATCAGCAGCAGTTTGCTATGTCACTGCTCATTGCTCTGAGGTTAAAACTGCTTTTGTGGAGGTGGTTGGCCTGCGTCTCTTGTAATTGTTCTCTTCTCTGTTGTTATGGAGATGGAGCTCATACGGTTTCTTCTCTGCTTACTTTATCATGCTTCATATCCAACAGCACAGTAAACAACTGATTAGGTGACCTACTTAGGTCTGCCAGCATGAATTCACAGACTTCTATTATTTGAGATATGTGATAGCTTGAATCTTCCTGTGTGGTCTAGCTTTTTGTTTCTATTATCCTTACATTTTCAGTATGTTCTTTTAAAGTGGATTTGTTTGGCCTAAATGCTTTGTTCAATGCTTTCTGTTAAGCAAGAAGCAGTAGATTGGGTACCTAGGCTGAGAAAGTGAATTTTAGATTTATCACTATTGACACAATACCAAAATCCATATTAATTCAAGGACACAAAATAGTGCAGCATGCCAAAACAGTGCCCTGATATTGTCAGGGACACTGAACACCACCTCTCACAAATCTGAGCAGCTGAAGAAACAAAGGGTCAGGAGAAAATTAATCTGGTAGTTTATTGTTTTACCTTGCTTACTATAAGGATTAGAGGGAAGAAAGCATAAGAGGTTGAGTTATGGTGTATGGAGTAGGAATAAAAAAGGTAAGACCTGGACAACATTATGTTCTGAAAAGAAGCTATATAGGAGGCTGGAGATCTGAATTCAAATTTTGGTTCTGTGGAAAATCCTGTTGGTGCCTGGCCCAGAATCCTATTTCTGGACTGGTGCACCACCCTTCAGTTTCAGAGTTGGCTGAAAATGGCTTACAGAAGGCCCCCGAGAGCTGCCTCATCCAAGAAGTTATGCCTATTTCCCACCTCCAGGCACCCCCCATCTAAGGGCCAATGTATACAAAAGTCCAACCACTTTGAGTTGGGATCAGTTCTGCAGTGTGCTTAATACTCCGATACCCTCATGGATCAGGCCAAGCTTAGACTTACCTGTGCCATCTCCTTGCTGGGCTCTTTCCCCTTCCCTGCATCGTTCATTCAGCTCCAGGTGTCTCCTGGGAGCATTCCCTCAGTAAATTCCATGCATCTGAATCTCTGTCTCAGGCTCTGCTTCTAGGAAGGCTGACCTAAATTTGACTTGATTATCAATTAGCTTTGCAGTATATAAACCAGGGTCTCTTTCTCTGCTAGCCTCAGTGTCCTCCCTGGTGAAATGAGAGGATTAGTGATCATCTTTGTTTCTTTCCAGCTCTAAAGGTCTGTTTTCAGGGAAGGCAAAACATTGGGTCTTTTCTATCAGCAAGACCTTCCTGGTCCAAGTGTTCTGTGGATTCTTTAATGCTAGGCATCTTTGATATTTGAAGCTGATTGATAATAACTAAGCTGTCATTCAATCCAATTTTCTTCTTTAGCTGTTTTTTCTTCTGCCTTTGAGTGTACTCACCCTGGAGTGGGGAGGCCCATTGCTTAAAGCAATGTGGCCATGAATGTATTGATGATTCCAGACTCCAGGAGTTTGCCAATAATATTGGCTCTGTTACTGGGGAGGAAGTAATTGTTCCCATCTTGCTTACTCTTTAACTCTGGAAAATTATTGAAGAAACATTCACTTTCTTTTTTTATCCTGTGCAATCATTAAATAATGCACAAAGGGAACTTCCCATAATGGAAAGCTGTCTAGCAAATCATCTGAGTGAGCATCCACATAGAGGCTTGTAAAATATTAGAAGAATATTCTTAGAATTAGGAGAATAGATAATCTTCTGGATGCCTTCTTGCCAAGAAAAGTTCTAAACCATCCAGTTAAATCATAGTGTAATATACAACAATATAATTCTTTCCAAATCCTTATCAACCAGAACCCTCCTAGTGAAAATTGTAAACATATGTCAATTGACATCATCTCTGCTTTTCAATAGCCTCCAAATAAGAGTTTTGAGAGTGGAATTATGACAGCTCCAAGCATAATCTCAGGCAACACAGCAACCTCGAAGTCTAGAGGGAAATGAGCAGAGATCTCTCTGTCTGGCACAGGGTCATCAGCTCTACAGCTTCTTGTTAGATAAAAGAGTGAGGCACAGTTGTATGCACCTGGCCCTCCCCAAAGTGCTTGAGGTCGGGAATAAAGATCAACAAGCAATGTCTGAAATGACTCACTTGAACAGAACAGCAATTCCTTCAAACCCTCAAGACAATATAATAGGCACAGATACCTACACGATTAAAAAAAATACATGATCTGTACATGCACACAAACCCCTCTTTGGGGTAGTAGGTTAAAAATGTCTCAATTGCTTTGAAGTTTCATAGGCATTTCAATTTTTAATGAATAGAAGAATATCTTATTGACTTCGTACTAGTCATAACATATTTACATATTTGGTTCTTGTTAACTCTTACTGCTATAATTGCTTCTGAACTAAAAGCTTGATAAAATATGAATGAAATAGTCTTATAGAGTGTGCTGATTTTTCTCTATTTGCCTCTCTCTCCTACCTCTGATCCACTTTCTCCTCTTCTCTGTGCCTGAGGATGTTGAACTCTGTAGAGTAAGTTAGCAGGGCTCCTTGCCCTCTGGGTTCCAGGTGAATTGGGCCAATGGGAGGCACTGACAGAAGACAGGAGGATAGGAGGAGAGAAAGGCTGGTCATTACTTCCCCTGCTCCCTCTCCTCTGGGTCTCCAACCTGGCAGAGGCCACCTAACCTATGACTACAGCCCATGGGGAGCAACACCTCTTGCATGGCCTCAGCTCCTACAAGACTCTTGTAACGTCATTTTCTACCTTTACCCTTCAGGTGGTGGTTTTCTGTTGTTGTTAGCTGCTGGGTGCCCACTCTTCTATAAATACTCACTTACTTAAATCCTCTTAGAATCCTTCTTGAGTGTACCTTGTTCCTTGCCAGGCCCTTGACTAATGCATTAATTCTCATTCTATTCAGACTCTGTCAAACTAAAATTAGGAGCCCTAAGTCTTTCTCAAATGTCTACTTATAAAGTCAGGGGTCAAGGTGCAGAGTATAGAAGACTTATTTTCTCATAAGTAACTATGTTTGAGAAGGGCATCATCCTACCCCGTCCACCATACACATCTCACTCATACCTCCCCAGCCTTCTCACTTCCTCCCTCTTTCTCCAATACACTGAGCACTCCCTTGCCTCAGGTCTCCGTACTTGCTGTTTCCTCTGGGTGGTTCTCTGAAGTATCTGGTAGAAGAGTGTTTGATTTGCCTCCTTACTTCTTCATACTCCGAAGTCACATTTTCCTTGGGGCTTTCTTTGCTCATCTCTGTTAAAATTGCAACCCCTGACTCTCTATCCCTGCACCCTGCTTCTTTTTAATCACTCGACTTATTTCCAACTGACACTATTTCTTTGTGTGTTTCTGATCTGTCTCTTCTCATTAGAATATTTTTTTCATGGTATTTTCATCATGTAGCACAGTTTCTGGCACATATTAGTTTAATATTTTTTTTTGAATGAGCAAATAATGAGAAAAAAGCACAGAACAAGACCAAATGAAACATCTACACTCTCCTTTCTATGGGGACATGATGAGGACTAATTCATCTACGAGGTACTTAGAACTCTTTAAAGAGAAGAGACAAAAATATCTCAATTGCAATTAAAGTTTCCCTGTCATATCTTATGAAAGCTACTTTAATTTATAGGTGAAGCAAACTATAGGTTAAGTTCTTCAAACAATTTTTAAAATATTATTTCCTGGGGCCAGCCGGATGGTGTAGTGGTCAAGTTTATGGTTATGTTTTAAGTTCATAAAACAGAGGAAGATTGGCACAGATGTTAGGTCAGTGACAATCTTCCTCACAAAAGAAAAAAGAAGAAAAAATATATTTATATTATTTCTTTATATTTCTATACATTCTTCTAGATAAGTATGAGGAACAACAAGAGCAAAACTCACTAGTTCTCGGTCAGGGTTAAAATGTACTGAGGGTAATGGCACAAAGTGCAGAGGGAAGGACATAACTCAGAATCCTGATTCAGACTTAACAAGTAGAATTTCGTCTTTTCTTTTCTTCTTTTTTTTTTGAGGAAGATTAGCCCTGAGCTAACATCTGCTGCCAATCCTCTTCTTCTTCTTCTTCTTTTTTTTTTTTGCTGAGGAAGACTGGCCATGAGCTAACATCTGTGCCCCTCTTCCTCTACTTTACACGTAGGATGCCTGCCACAGCATGGCTTGACAAGCGGTGCATAGGTTTGCACCCAGGATCCGAATCAGCGAGCCCCAGGCCACTGAAGCCGAACGTGCAAACTTAACCACTGTGCCACCTCACCAATCCTTTTTCTTTTCTTAATTATCAAGAGGCAGCAGTAGATAATTGGAGAATTTGGAGCTGAGGAGCAGAAACCACACCAAAATCATAGGATAGTAAAACTGTAACATACTGTGGCTCCATCAGACAAGTGGAAGTCTATTTGATTTTTAAACCTTCTAGTGCAGGACAGTCATAGTTTTCAGTATTTTTTATTTAACAGCTGAAGATTCTTACTTCCAAAATGCTTTTCCTTAGCACTTGCCTACATTCCCCATGACACACACTCTGCTCGTTTCATCCCATGTTCAGGAGGTGGATGTAAATGTCGGTCACTACCCTTGGTAAAGTAATCCTATCCAGTGAGATCATTTATTTACCTTATTTACCTTCATTCATCATCCAACCAAAATAGAACGTGCTGCACTCAGTAGGGTGCAACTAATCATTTGCTGAATTGAGTTCAATTTCATATCTTCACAATTGTTTCTTCCACAATTCCTTTACTTTTGATTTGGTTTTAATGTTTCACTTTTTAACACATATATTTTTGTTTTAATCTCTGAGCCTCTCAGAATGTCTTGTCTTCTTTTCAAATTTAGGAAACCTGATATTTGGTTGAAATCTGACAAGATTTGAATACATTTGCCATTCTCAAAAGTTTTAAGACAGTGGTTCTCAAATCCAGTTACACTTTTAGCATCACTTGGGAAGCTTTAAAAAAAGAATACTGACGCCAGACCCCAAACCCAGAGAGACTTATTTAATTTGTTTTCAATAGCACCTGGACATCAGCATTTAAAAAGCTTTTCCCTGTAGTTCTTTTGTGCAACAGAGGACTGTACCACTGCCTTAGAGGCCCCAGGTTTGTGGATTTATTTTTGCTTTAACTTGCAGCAAACTTGTTTAATCTACAAGGACCCTAAAAGGACCCCTGATGATAAAATGACCCAACAGGCAGACAGTATTACAGATGGCCGGATGCTTGTCCAGATATCTTGAATCTCTGTATGTCATATGGGTGCAGCCTTATGTTATCATCCAACAAAGAGGATTAGCTGGGAAAAATATGAACATATTTATCTCTATCAGAGTGGGAGGAATTACACAATTGCTGGAGTTTATCTTTGACTCTCTGAAGAACAGGTCACACAGTTTTAAGCCAGCCTTCCAGCAGAGTGGAAACATCAGACAAACTGCTTATCTGACATACCCATAATAATTTAACATGTCATGCCTTTCCCCACTCTGTTGTTCATTTGCACTGCCAAGCATGATAAGCAAACGAAGATGGACACACTGTTAGCATGTAAATATGACAGTGCCTCTCTGTCTTTATCATCTGTTTTCTTTCCTCCCATCTCTCTTCCTTTCTTTTCTCCATCCTTGCCTCTTTTTGTATCTTTCCCTCCTCCATCTTAAAGAGCTTTTACAATAATAAGGGTTATTTTTTATTATGAGCAAGTGACACTGTGATAAATTCCTCCCATGATGTATGTAGCGGCACATTGCCTTACTCACATGATTGATTAAAATTGATCATAAAAGAATACTAATTTACTGAGATGTCTTGAATACCTTTGAATCCTCTGCTATGAAGGAAAATCCCAAGGATGTGCGGCAGCAGTGGCATCAGTCTTTGAGCAAGGAATCCTTTGAGTTATGGACAGCTACAAGCTTCTCTGAAGTTCAATGCTTTTGAAAGAAGCAGCAGAATGTCCTTCGGGGACCCCCTGACAGATTTCATAGGATTGTTTCATTTTGTGTTGGGAAATACAGCAAATGCATCCAAGGGAATTGAGGGTAGACATAAAAATGTATCATTCTAATTATGTCTATATGGATGGAAGATTTACTTTAGCTCTTTGAAAATTTAAGTGTGTATTTCTAGTGTTATTTAACAATTACGTGACACTTTATGAAATGGTACTGTCTTCTAATGGATCCCAGGAGACAAGAGAAAAACTGCTCAGGACAGCATTTCAGGCCTTGCCGATCTCATCTTTATCTGTCATCAACCCTCCTGTTCTCACCAATCAAACTGGAATCCAGCCATTAATATCCTCCTGTAATAAAAACCACAAAGTGATTGCTGTGAAAAAAATAGAAAAAGTAAAGAAATGTAAACTACTGAGAGCAAGGATGAAACCTGGCTGAATTTCCTAAATTCTCATGTTAGGCATTTTAAATGTAATAAATAGAAGGGCGGTGATCCTAGTATTATTAATTTACACAGAGGAGAGAAGCCTGGAATCCTCATAACCTTTAGGCTCTGCCTCCTAAGTGAGACAAAAAATTTCAGTAAATTCAGGGGGAAAGTCATTTTTACTGATTATGAAGCAATTCAATACAAATGGATGGTCTTGTGTTCTATTTAGATATACCCTGAAGATCTGACACAGAGACAGAGAACAATCAAGGGCTCCTGTGTTTTGGGTACATCAAAGTCATAATCCTCATCAAGCATTAATTGATGTTTGGGCGTGGTGGTAATCACTGTGTTATGAATGCTAATGAAGACGTATTAGAAATATCGGAACAACAGTGTGAATAGGAGGTTGAAATTTTATTCTCCGACAGGGAAGAAACAAATATTCAAAAAAGCATAAAAGACAATGCTGTAAGGTTGCAAGAATTCTATGTAGTGTCACTGAATTCATAGACAAAGCTAGGACACGCTTGGATCAGAATTAAATCTACCGGCTAAGCGCCGGAGTGGAACTACATTTGCCTGCGGTGCCCAAAGTACCACTTGGGTCACATTTTACAAGAAAGACATAATACACATTTTTAACGACATGAGGTCATGGGAAAGTATTTTAATTTTTACGTACTTGTAATTTGGAGAAAGAAAGGACTCATGCTTTTTCTGAAGCGCAAGAGAAAATCAAGGATGAACATAGCATTTGGATCCCTTTGTCATTTGAACACCTGGGAAAGTGTCTGCAAGTATAAGACAGAAACAAAATCCTAGGACTAATAACTAATAGTTATTTCGTGCTTACTTTGTGCAAGATGCTGTTCTAAACACATTGCATAAATTAGTTCGTTTAATCCTTATCATGATCTAGGTATGTACTGTTATTGTCACCATTGTACAGAAGAACTAAACCAGAGAGGTTAAACAACTAGGCCAAAGTCATAGAGCTGGTAAGTGGCAGAGCTAGCATTGGAACCTGAGAACTCTGGGTCCAGATTCTGTGGACAAAACTGTGACACTGGAGTACCTGGATATGTTAGGGTGATTTTTTAAAATCTTCCTTGCCTCTGACTAGGATTCTATCACAACCTTATAAAGTTAGTTACTTTTTATTGTGTGCATTTCAGATCATTGAAAGTTCAATGACTACAGTGAAAAGCTCAGCCTATGTCAAAAAATAATGAGATGATCATCAACCGTCGGAGGGCACATTTGCATATGGTCCTGAAACCTCTGGAGGAAACAGGCAGGGTGTGGGCAGAGGAGCTAAGGACACACAGCCCACCTGAGTTTTCCTGGGCTCTAATACCAGGTTGAACCATAGTGGAAGTGTCCACCAGCCTGCAAGCTTCACAAATCAATGATAAAATTTCCTGTGGAAAACCTTCCATGTATATCTAGGGGGAAAGGCTTTATTGGCTTGTCTGGGGCAGCAGGGCCCTCAGGCTACACAGGGGATAGGTACATTTCAAGGACCAACAGGGGATTGAATAAATGGGGCCAGTGTTTGGCTTCTAATATGTTTACTCGCTATGGCAGAATAACGTTTCCTCCAGGCTGTGATCTGATCCAAGAGATGGAGGAAGGGGCCCTCATGCTAAGGACCATCATGAAACAGACGATTGTGTCATACATACAGTGATGCTAAAGGGTGAATTCCTGGTCTACATCTCTTCAATATAACTAGTCAATGCTTTTGAAATTATTGACGGGAAAGTTGCTGTAATTTGTCCAGATTAACATCCTCTAAAACCCTCTGGAGAGGAGACAATACAGTTTCCCTTCTCTCATAAGTTTTAGATCAAAAGTTAATTGTTCTCTCTTGTGTTCAGCCAATAACCCTTTTCATAACAAACATTTTGTAACCCTCCTTTTTTTATCCTAAAATAAAATTTTAGATACCATATCCTATGTATAATATTAAAAAATCCATTTAATGATCTGGTTGATTATAAAAGAAAAATAAGTGAAATAAATTTAAATGAAATAGTATTCATTTTAATCTGAAAATACGCAGTCATGACTATAAAGAAAATAAAATGAAGTGGTGAGATGCTTGCATCTGTACACAGAATTCTAGAAATGGGACTGTTCCAAATGCAGACTGACGCGGGTGTGTTGCATTGGTTGTAATGGTGACACAAACCTTGCAAGTGACTGATGTCCTGGACGTGAGTTTTACAAAATTATAAGCAACTCTTGGTTAAAGTCCAGATAAAGCAAAATAAAATCTTCCCACAATTTGCTTAGTAATGGCATTCCTGGAAAAATTACCTTCGGGAAAACCATGCAAAAATGAACTGTGTTTATTGTAAAATGTAGTCAGATTCTAAACAGATTTTTCATCTATGTAAGTGACCAGCAGGACATTTGAAAGTCACGCGGGCCATCGGACCATTCTTGGGCAGAGGACTGCTCTGCACACTGTAGAACATGGAGCATCTTTGGCTGTCTTTCATGAAGAACAAGTAACGTCCATCCTCGATGTGACAACCCAAAATGCCTGACGCTATTTCAAAATGCTCCTTGCATGGGGGTAGCACATGGAGAACCATTGGCCTGGCTCACACTGCTTCAGTAGAATTTGTCTTTTTTTTTTTCTCTCTTTTCTTAAGTGGAAATAACATAACTATTCATCTGCGCTCCAGTACCAATGACTACAGACTGAAAGTGCTTCACATGGAGGGTATTATCAAGCGCCTCTTTAACCTTATGAAATGCCAAGGAAGACATTAAACCAAAATCTTTCTGTAAAATTGAAGTTACTTTAAGAATGATTCAGCCATGGCAACAGTGAAAGTCAGTTCTTAAAAAGAAAGTGTTCTTCAGTCAAAGTAAATTCCAGAAGAGAAAAAGAAAAAAAAAAAGTGCTACATAGACCATCACGGTCATTTTGAAGGGCAAAGAAGTTTAAACTATGGGTTTTATCCAAAACATAAGTGCAAATGCAAAGCAGGTTTTCAGAGGGTCAGTGGCTCTTACACAAGATTATACAGTCAAGTCCATTTAGTGTGACTCCAGCCACACTAATCAATGTTACATATGTCCTGTCAGAATGCCCCACATATAAATCTCTTAAGTGCCAGACATATTGATAAATCCACCAAGCACTAATGTTCTCTGACTGTTTCACAGACAAGGTGCTACATTTTTTGTTGCATCCATAGATTATTTTAGACAGGAACAAATTCCTAGAGGAAAAGAGGATAAGAAAGAAAAGATAAAGTATATGCTATTAAATACATTGAGATTTCTTTTTTCTGTATTGTTTGAAAAAGCACAAACTTAGCAACCTTGTGTTTTGTCAAAGTAGCTCTAAAACTTACTTTATCCATGAAAACAAAATAGAGAACACATAGGGATATCAGGAAGCCTGTATACTCCAGTGACTGCATTGGTACAATATCAGGACAATGCCCAAATGGATAAAGACTTGGTTAGACACAAACAGGACAGATTTTCATGCTTTTTAACTTCTTGGCAAGCACTGCTATCATTAAGAAATCTCAGAGCATAGTAAGGTTAAAGGTTTGAGATACAGACCTCTCAGTATGTCATATATAGACATAGAGAGACTGTGTATATTTAGTTCACTAAATGTAGTGTGTCCTCAAATTCATAGAACTTGGATTATTTTTAGATTTATCATATATTGGCAAGAATTTTAAAAAGCGAGCCTCTTGCACAACAGTGTGAATATGCTTAACACTACTGCACTGTTAAGAAAAAAGTGAATAATTAAGATTTTAAAAAAGTGAAACTCTGCAGTCAAAACCCTGCACCTCCTAATAATTTTCCTAGCCCTGTGTGGTACCTCATAACCGGTGTGGTACAATATCCATAAGAAAGTAAGCTGTGAGTTCAGGGATGTGATTTCTCTTGTTCACAGCTATATCCACAGAGTCTAGAATGTGCCTCTCATAACAGAAGTTCACAATACTTGTTGAATAAACGTTGAATTTATTATTAAATATCGGTTGCTGCCGTGAACCCCAGTGTCTTTAAGTGCATAATACAATCAATAAAATATACTTATTTATCACACCTACTGATGTGTCCACCCAGTTGCTTAAGTCAGAAATTTGGGAGTCATCCTTAATTTACTTTTCCTAATGCGCTACCTTCCCCCAGCCAATCCATCAACAGATTCTTTGAGTCTTTCTTCCTTCAAAATATCCTCAAATCTCTATTTCTCTATATCTTCCCTGCCAGCACTCTAGTACAATATACCCTCCTTTCTTCCTTAGAAGATACCAGTAGTGTCCAGCTGGACTTCCTCCTTTCGCAGTCTATTTAGTTGCCAAGGAGAACAATTTGACTTTAAATCATGTCAATCCCCTTTTATGCTCTTCTACTGCACTTAGAATCTAATCTAAACCCCTTGATATTTCTTATCTGGTTCTGATGATCTGACTGCTCTTTTTAATAACCTTATTTCATGTCTCTCCTTGATTCCCTCCTCTGTGCCAGCTGCTGTGGCATACTCTCTGATTTTTGAACAAACAGATCTCTTTTTTTTTGGTCTCAGGACCTTTACACAAGCTTTTGTCTGCCCTAACACCACTTTAAATGGCTGGATCCTTCTCACCGCTGAGTCCTCAGCACATGCCTCTCTCCTAAGAAAAGCACTCTTATCTCTTTATTTAAATCAGCCCCATTCCTTGTTGTTGAGCATCACTGTACACTGTTTTCTCCATAAAAACAGCTCTGATTTGGAATGACGTATTTGCTTGTTTACTTATGTGAGGCCTGTCCCCCTAACTGTAGTCCAGTTATCTGAGGGCAGAAACTTGTCTAATTTGCTGTCACATTCTTCTTGCCTAGAGGAGAACCTGGAATCTGAGAACTGAGCTTCCTAGACACGTCCTTTCTTTCAGAGCACTTGCTTCAGTTTGTAATTATATAATCCTTAGTGCGATCATTTCAATCGTGTCTGTCTCCTCCACAGATCTGAAAGCTCCATGAGGTCAGGAGCCATGTCTGATTTTGGCCTCTTGGAGCCTAGCACAGGGCCTGTGTATAATAAATAGTCAATGCATACTTGTTGGATTTTATTGACTGAAAAGTAACTTTAGATTATATAGAAGGAAATTCTTACCAGATCAATAACCTTAGATTAAAAGCAGCAGATTCTAACCTGATCATCTTATACATATAATTGTACTGTGTTTTTCTATTTGCTCTTAGAATGGGACATTTCACCTGGTTTCCATTGTCTTAAATCTTCATAAAATGGTATTTTGAAAAATTATCTTTAAAAAAATCTTTAAATATAAGAAACTTTCCATAAAGAATTCTGACAACTCCCTGTTTTCATAAAACAATAGTGTGTAAACCTCTGCTGAACAGTGAATATCATTCCAAACTAGACAGTTATATGACTTTGACAGTTATGCTTACTTGTACTGCCTAAAGAAAATATGAACTATTATGGTTAGTGTCTATGTTTCATTCTGAATTGTAGAGCACTTTTGGAGAGCAGTCTCCTTTCATGAGAAGAAAAAGAAGGTGGATATTTTATTTATCCCTCAAGTCTGGGACTTTATTACGAGGTGGTAGCACTGCAGATGCAGATACTGTGGACTCTGTTATAGAATTCGATAACTTTAAAAATGGAATTTGTCAAGCTTATGCTTAAGTAGTTCAGTGAAGGATTAAAAACCAAATTGCTGACCCAAGGTCCTATGAAAAATGCCACCTCTTATATTCCAAGGGACTTAGAATTTGAAGTTACAATCCAGCATTAGTTATGCACTTTGCTTTATTCTACAGAGATAAAACCTCAGAACTTCTTTTGCTGTAAAGGTCCACTGACTTCATTGTAACATCATTGTTTTAAACCCATGCTCTGTGAATTACCATGTTACAGGCAAGATTATGTTATAACAAAGTCTTCATAGCATTTCTGGTCACTGAACTTTGCTAAATAATAAACTGTGAAGGGATCCTTGAAGAATTGGTGACATTTGCATAGGTGACAAAAGAGGAAGGAAAGAAGCTTAGAGGTGGCAATGAGCATAATATGTTTGCAGGTCAGTGAAAATACTGACCTATGTTGCTCAGAGGGCTATGTGGGAGGGAAGAAGAAATAAGACTGGCTAAGTAGGGAGACCAGTGAAGACCTTGAAACGCAGGCAGAATTATTCAGACTTGACTCAGTTGTAGATGGGGAGCCATGGACGGTTATTAAGCAAGTAAGTAAGTAAGCAAGTAAGGTGCTCCAAAGTCATTTAGAGCCCTCTTTGTGTTTTTCATGATATCATATTTTGCTTTGAAAATGGTCAAGGTTATGGATCTGATAAACACAAGTGGGAAGCAATCCTTACTAAAAGAGATATGTGTGTACAGAGTCCTTTGCAAATAACAGCTCCTCATTACATGTTAACTTCCAGCCCTCCTTTCTAAGGGTTTGGTGCCTTTAGGCTAGTTAGTTTTGCTCCAGCACATGGTCATCTTCTCCAAAGTAAAACAGCTGTAACGTAATACTTGCCATTTGTTTGTCTTACAAAAGCCTTTAGTAAGAGAGAACATCCAAACATGAATATGATCATCGAGTTTCTGGAAGCAATATGGCCAAGAGAGATTATGTTGCGTACAGCTCTTAACTTTATACCAACAGATGACTGGTAATTCTATACCCAACACGTTTTAAGAATAAAGTTGAATAATTGATGAAAATACAAGCGTAATTCAGAGTTAGTTAGATATCCAGTTATGGTTCAAGTATACTTGGGAATCATTAAGGCAAATGAAATTTTCAGTTGTAAATAACTGTCTACCAAAGCCCCTGTTCCAAGTCTTGCATTTGGGATTTTTACCCTAGAACAGTCTTAAAAGAATAACCTGATGTGGAAATCTCAGAGGTTTTTAGGCATCATATCCATCCAGACTGAGACTTTAAAACTCTCAACTCTATTCTCAGCCTGCTTAGAGATGACAGTGTGGCCTTGCAGACAAGGGTGTTTCCTGGGCAGATAGTGACCTGACTGAGACCTGGAGGTCCAGGTATGGACAGGTACATAATTGCTACCAGGGGATGGTGACTAAGCAAACATGGGTCATTTCAACTTAGAGTCCCACCCAGCTGCTCTCTTAAATGTCTCTTTCAACTATGTACAGTTGTTGTTTTCTTTCTGCCACAATACATCCGAGCCATAAGACGACCCCCTGAACCCAGGAGCATCTGTTCTTTGCAGTCATTCACACTCAGTCTGGGGAACAGGGTTTGTCAAGGCAAGCTTCCCTAGAGAAGATGGAATCAGAGGAATCTAGTGTGTGAGCCCACCTGCCAGCTCTCCCTCCCTTATGAGTATCAACAAGGTCTGACTCTAATATTGCCACCTATGTGGGGCCCAACTTCTCTCTCCAAAGTCCTGAGGGGGTCTGACTTCTGCTAGTCTGCTTTTAGATTGCCTGCTGATAACTATGGGATGACTTCAGCTGCTGGTCTGTTCTGACAGCCAGCTTAACCCTCCAATTCTGGAAATGCTTCTTTCTCAACTTTTCAACATTATGACTGACAAAGCTAGCCACTGCTATGTGTAAAATGGCTTAGGGGCACCGCCATTAAAATAAAGCTACACCATAAACTATGCTGCTGCTTTGGCTCATACCGAATGGCATATGTATGTTTTCAAATTACCCACTGATTCCACATACACTAATTGACCATCTACTATATGCCATCAGGGCTGGTTAATCTATGGTGTACCAGTATGCCTAGTGCTTAGGCCTTCTAGCTCCTCAAAGGCCATGGACAATATTTAAGAACTGCTAAAAAAAAAAAAAAAAGAACTGATTCCAAAATATAAAAAGAAAATAACCCTGAAAAATTAAAAGTAATAAATGTCTACAAAAACTAACATTGCTCCAACCTCATTAATTGTTAAGGTTGATGTCCATTAAAATTTCATGACCATTGAAAACAATTTGTAGTTTAGATTATTTCACTTTGCAAGAATTCCTGGGTGTGCATTATGAGACTGAGACTGTGGGGAAGTTAGAGCCAATCATAAAGGTTTTGGCTCATGGCCAACTTTAAAAAAAAAATATTTGCAAACATCTTTAAAATTTTCTCGTAAAAATAATCTTTTAATGAGCCATAATGTGACTACTAAAATTTGGCGTGCTTCCAGTGATGTGGAGGAGGGCTTCTAAAAAATGTCTTTGTCCTACAATGGCCCTGAGGCAGCGCTGCTGTGTGTGGTACTAACACAAAGTTGAATAAAATGTACCTGCTTTTGGGGCTGGCCCCGTGGCCGAGTGGTTAAGTTCGCGCGCTCCGCTGCAGGCGGCCCACTGTTTCGTTGGTTCGAATCCTGGGCGCGGACATGGCACTGCTCATCAGACCACGCTGAGGCAGCGTCCCACATGCCACAACTAGAAGGACCCACAACAAAGAATATACAACTATGTACCGGGGGGCTTTGGGGAGAAAAAGGAAAAATAAAATCTTTAAAAAAAAAAAAAAATGTACCTGCTTTCAAGGAACTCACAGTTGAATGAGAGTCACAACCACTGAAACAAACATTTAAATACAATGTGACAAGTGTTAAAATGAATAATCTGGCCAGGCAAAATAAGTGTTGTTAAAACATGATTCTGTAAGAGACGCTGCTTACTTAGTTTGCCCAAGCTCAGTTTCAGAATTTCTGGGGTCTCTTGTGATGTTTTCTCTGTATATGGTCACTTGACCTGGAATTTTGTGAAGACCAAAAGAGGACACATTGAGAATGGTGAATCCACACTTCAAAATGAAGCACTGCATATGTTACTATACCTTAACTTGAACATAAATCCAAATACCTGTCAGCTATATATTGTGTATTAAAATTTCCCATTCTCCTCAGTAAACAACTAATTTTGACTAAGACCTAACAGAACTTAGAGGATAGCCTTCTCTCCCCACCCACATGCAGACTGAGATCCTCTTTTCCCAAGTTTTATTAACATCTTTCTGTGTTCCACATCATTCTTACCCCACAGTGTTCGAGCAGTAAAATGTCACTTCTTTGTGTTAGGGTCTTCATTTCTATCAAAATATATTTCTAAGTCTCTGTTATATTTCTTAAGGTTTGCTTCAATAATAGTAAAGTAACAGGCCATCTTTTATCGACTGCTTACCGTATGTGGCCCTGTGCTATACACATACATTTCGTCTCGTTCTGATAATCTTTTCAAGGTGGATATGATTCTCTCTGTTTTACGGATGAAGAAAAATAGTCTCTGATGTTGTATAACTGTTCATGGCCACGTAGCAAATATCTCCACCAAGATTCGGCTCCCTCGTGTTAACTCCCACAATCTTTTCACTACAGGATATCTCCTCTCAAATCTTTCTCAATTGTTTCCTATGGGATTGGCTTTTCAGTCCATTCTTTACAGCGCCGGCTCCATGTTGGAACCTCCAATAACTGTATGACAGGTCACCTTCCACTCCTTGTCTCTGCCTGCTGCATTTTGGCCATGATGAGAGTTCTTTCTCACCATGAATTTCTCTGTTATGGTTTTAATACAGGGAAAGTTAACTGGATCTCCTCTGGACAAGAGTAGTTATTTACTTGCTGGAGTCTCAGCTAGAGACAAATTTTCTCCCACTGCACAGTATCAGAGCACTTTCTGTTTAATGCCATTGAATTACTTCTCATTAACAGCAGCTCATAAGTCCTATTGTTATATTATTTCCTTTCCAATCCTAGATATACTGCTGAATAATAGAGGCAAGCCCGGAATGCTATGGGCACAAAAGGAAGGGACACCAATCCATGTGGTTTCTTTGTTGCGGGAGTCCTTACTACCACTTACAGATTATTCTAATTACTTGCTAATATAATTGCTCAGAGTTTGCTTTCAGTTAAATCTTTATCAGTTGATTTCTACAGCAGTCATAATGCACTTTGCAAAAGGCCTGCTGCTATTTACTTAGTATGAAGGAGGGAATGGCTTCTTTCTAATCTGTATGCTCTGTCCTATGTCTGTTTTTCCTCTTTCTGTATAATCAGCAATCTGTTTGCTGTTTACTACAGCAGTGGAAAGGGTTATAATTTGTTCCCTTTAGTGGGAAGAGAAACTTGCTGATTGGGATCACAGTTGAATATGAATCTTTTATGGGGCAGAAATGTGCACAACATGTTTAGTGATTAAACATTCCTCAGAGGATGGTCTCGTTTACCCATTTTGTATTCAAAATCATGTGCATATATAAAACTAGTTCAAAATTAGGAAAATAATTAGTATACCACTTCCTACCAGTAGATCAGAAAAGAAAAAACAATTTGCTAATTTCAACAAAATCAGAAAAAAATCTAGAAAAAATTAATACACATATCTTATTTTAAAAATAACTTTCCAAGCTCACATATAAAATTTCATTAACATATGTTGTTTCTGTAACAATATTCATCTCAAATCAGTGGATGGCTTCATTCTTAATAGTATCCAATTAAAATCAGGTGGAAAACAAAAATGCCTGTTATTATCATTGTTATCTAATTGTTCTGGAAGCACTAATCAAAGCCATAAGATATGAAACTGAAATAAGAGGTATAATTATTAGAAAGGAAATGCAAAATTATCCTTATTTGCAGATGGTATAATTATGTACCAAAAAACACAGAAAAGAATGAACTAAAAAACTCTAAGAATTAATAAGAAACTAAACTAAAATGTGCTGATGCAAGATGAATACACAATCCCCTTCCCATTCCATAAATGACCCACTACGACAGGCTTTTTACTATTATTATTACTATTATTCTTAAAGGTGGTCTCTTAGGGGGCTCCCTGCCAGTGATGCTCCTGGTGCTGATGAACACGGTGAAGACAGAACATGTTCTGAGCATTAAGCCACAGCACAAACTCAAATTCTGAGGTCCCTTCATCAAAGTTGTCATCATGACCCTAAAACTTGGCAATCTCATAGACCAAATGCATATTTTAAAGTGAAGATCCTGGCAGCACGTTGATGCAGAAGCGGGGCTGGAAGGTTGGTGAATCTGTGATGTTATAGCCTTCCAATTTTGATCCCAATGAGAAAAGTAAACACATGTTTACAGTCCAATCTGTGCCTCTTCCCAATGACACTTCTGATTCAAGGGAAGCAGCATGACCAGAGGAAAAACCAGAAGATGCAGATCCAAGACTTAGGTGTGTTTGAATGGCCAGCAGAAAATAATAAACCACATGTTGTAGAAATCATCAAAACACATCCACAACTGTGTCAAATACAGAAACACCAGCCATTCTAAATATTTGAGTTCTTCTACTTGGGAGGACACTGAAGTTAAGACATGGATGATGGTAAGAGGCTGCTGGTAAAGTTCAGAGGCTGTGAGAAGAGAACAAACCATTAAAGGAAGATGAGCCTCTATATTAGTCAGCTCAGGCTGTTCTAACAAAATACCACGGACTGGGCAGCTTAAACAACAGGCATTTATTTTCTAACAGTTCTGGAGACTAGAAGTCCAGGATCAAGGTGCCAGCAAATTTGGTTTGCTGTGAGGGTGCTCTTCTTGGCCGTCTGTAGATGGCCACCTTCTTGCTGTGTGCTCACGTGGCCTTTCCTTTGTGCTCACATGGGGAGAGAATTACATCTCTGGCGTCTCTTCTTCTTCTTATAAGGAGACCAATCTTATCAGACTGGAGTCCTGCCTTCATAACCTTATTGAACCTTAATTACCTGTCTCCAAATACAGACGCATTGGGGGTTAGGGCTTCCGTATATGAATTTGGGAGGAACACAGTTCAGTCCATAACAGCTTCATATGAGGAAGAGAGTACAGAGCAATAACTCATCTTCTGCTTTAGTCACAACTCCTTGCTCTGGGGGTTTCTTTCTTTACCATTGTGGTAATTATAAGGAAAATCTCCTTGTAGAGGTAGCATGCAAAGGATGGAACATCAGAGTGATGAATGTATTATATCTTGAGGTTTACATTTATCTTAACCATGTTTAAAAATCAATTAATGATTGATGACATCTCACAGTTCTTGCCTTTAAATTACCCCTCCCTGTGCACATACAGACCATACACATACACACCCCCCCCAATAATGTTTTAGACAGTTAGAAATGTGCAGTAAATTATTTGGGCAGGGGGTGATGAATGATCTTTATTAAATGACAAGGGGAACTGTAAATAATACCACAATGAAGTATTGCAAAGGTAATTTTCATCATTTCTAGGCCTTGGTACATATTGCTGGATTACTAGTGCATTCTTCCTTTCATTGTTGGTGCTGGCCCTTGGGAAGCTGGAGTCCAGCACGATGGGGACTATGATCACCTCCACAGAGAAATCCGCAAAATGACTCATTAACTTCCAGAGTTTTCTTTTCCATGTCTTCAATGCTATCCAAGCCATCAGTTTCATGAGACTGATGAACAGATTCAGAAGCCAAAAAGAATTCCATTGTACAACAATACTACATGATATGTGCTGGTCATGAATGAAAGGCACATAGTGACTGCCTCACCCAGCACATTGAAATCAGTTGCTGCTTTGTTCTCTTAGAGGGGCCAAGCTAATTACTGTTGGTTCACTTAGTGAAATTGAACTGTGGTTCAGAGATGTTTACTGCATGGTTAATTTCTTTAGTGTGTCTCATCTCACGTTTTCTTATTGTCACAAGATTATAATTAATGCTGTGGCTTAAACTCACGTGTGCTAATGAATGCCAGTGGGTTAAGCTGGCATTGCTGCTGAGAGCTATGCTGGCCTCTTATTGCTACATTACTGTGGAAGCTGTGATTTATTTAAATGTTGGAAAACAGCTGTAAGGAAATGTTTTCCTCTGTTGATAAATAACATCTATCATAGGAAGGTACATTCTCAGTGAAAGCACTCAAGTCTAGGTTATCCTTTTAATGGAGAAGAGTCAGCAGGAAGCTGATCCTAACATAAAGTCCATATTGTTTTTCCACAACGCCTCACCAGCACTCATACTTCCAAAACACTTACCCTCGGTGTAGCCCCTACTTTTCTCAATTTGGCCCTGGTTTGGAATCATGACAAAATGAGCAGATGCCCTGAAATAGACATTTTCCCAAAGAAGACATTCAGCTGGCCACAGACAGCTGAAAAGATGCGCAGCATCACTAATCTTCAGGGAAATGCAAATCAAAACCACAATGAGATATCACCTCACACCTGTCAGAATGGCTATTATCAAAAAGAAAACAAGCAAATGTTGGCAAGAATGTGGAGAAAAGGGAACCCTTGTACACTGTTGGTGGGAGTGTAAATTGCTGCACCCAATATGGAAAACAGTATGGAGTTTCCTCAAAAAATTAAAACTATTGGATAGAACTACCATACAATCCAGCAATTCAAATTCTGGGTATTTATCTGAAAAAAATAAAAAGAATAGTTCAAAAAGATATATGCACCCCTATGTTCATTGCAGCATTATTTGCAATAGCTAAGATATGGAAGCTACCTGAGTGTCTGTTGATAGATGAATGGATGAAGAAGATGTAATGTGTATGTGTGTATATGTATAGATACACACACACACACAGGAATATTACTTAGTCAGAAAAAAGAATGAAATCTTGCCATTTGTGACAACATGGATGTACCTAGAGGGTATTATGCTAAGTGAAATTAGTCAGACAGAGAAAACAAATATGGTATGATTTCACTTATATGTGGAATCTAAAAAACAAAACAAATGAACAAAAAAGCAAAATAGAAACAAACTCATAGATACAAAGAACAAACTGGTAGTTGCCAGAGGGGAGGGAGGAGAGGCAATGGGGAAAATAGGTGAAGGGGATTAAAAGGTACAAACTGCCAGTTATAAAATAAATAACTCATGAGGGTATAATGCACAGCATAGGGAATATAGTCAATAATACTGTAATAACTTTGCACGATGACAGAAGTTTACTAGACTTGTCATCATGATCATTTTGTAACGTAGGAATGTTAAATCACACCTGCAACTAATATAATATTGTATATCTACTATACTTCAATTTAAAAAAAAGAGTGAATTAGGCTGCAGAATGGTTAGGGGAGAGGGCAACCAGCTTTGGGTAGGGGAAGTAAGGAAGAGGACTTTCCAGATAATCCAGAAAGTAAGTAATCATTGAGAATTTAACTATGAACTTTTTTATGCTATAAAAGACCAATCCAATCCTGTTTAATTATGTAGCATCTTAAGATGTGAAAAAAAATTAAAATAAACCTCCACAATTGAGTTCTTCCATTTTGTCACATTTGCTAAATTAGAGCAGTTATTGGTTGTTGTTGTTGTTGTTGTTATTATTTGTCATCAGAAAGTTGATTTTAAAATAAGCTTCATCTGTGAGAGATATATTTAATAATTTAACTGTATTTTCTTTGGTTGACTCAAGAGGCAGCCAAGAGTATGGCATTCTAGAATTTAAGAAAATAATGGTTTTTAGAAAGAGATATTGATTCGTTCTCAAGTAAATGAATATAGAGAATTGGATTTGATGCTGTAGAGGTGATGAGTGGCATTGACTAGAGCAGATTTGGTACAGTAGGATGAATGAGCAACGTATTGTAGTGGGTTCAAGAGAGAAAGGAAGGTGGAAATTGAACATAGACAACTATTTTGAATAGATTTGCAATAAAAAGGAGCAACCAACAGGTGGTGGAGAGATTTTTATCTTCCTTTTTTTCAAGAAAGAAATTATTACAGCATGTTTTTTGTGTTGATGGAAATGATCCAGTAGAGAAGGAAAAATTAATGATGCAAGAGAGAGAAGAGATAATTGCGGGGACAAGGTCTTTGAACATGCTGAGTGTGGATGTGATGCTAGGCAAAAGTACGACTATCTTAAACCCACAACAAGGGATTGTGGTTATATGATAAAATTAAAATAAGGTAAAAATAGAATAAAACAATGAAGATAATATAAATTAATGTGTACAATTCTTTTTTCAGTAATATATGTGTTAATGAGAAAAAAATGCACATGTGTCAAATATCTCATGGACAACTGAAAAAATAAATTATGGTAAGTTCATTATAATAGTATTCAATATTTAAAATAATGAGTACAGATATGTTACCATGACCAGAACATACCATTCCTAAATATGCATGACTAAGGTTAGGGAACAAAAAGCACATCTCAGAGCACTATATTCATAGGACTGTCTCACTTATTTAAAAGGAACAAGGAAAGAGTATGACATTTTTGTATCTATACACAGAAAATATTTGGAAAAATACACAGCAAACTTAATAATGGTCACATGGAGGGAGTGAGAGAATGTCTATATTTTAGTTTGCATCCTTCTGTGCTATTTGAATTTTTTAACTGAAACAGCTGTTGAATTTATAATAAAACATGCTAAACAAATCAAAAAGGGATATACTCTTAGATTTTATCCATATAAATAAAATATTTCTTAGAAAACAAAATAGAAGGGAAAACTAAGTGGAAACTAACACACACACACACATAAAGACACTAATAGTTAAAATGAACAAATTGCATGAGTAGTAATTCACACATTCAACATTAAAATATATATGTTCATTAGTTGGTTACTACGTATCAAACATTTTTAGATCATGTATATGCAAATGTGAGTACAGAACACTGTTCTCAAGGAGCTTCCAATCTAGTGGAAGAGACAGAGAAGTAAACCTGAAATTATAATTTAATATAATACTACCTACGATAGGGAAAGGATGGGTTCCATGGGCATACATAGAGAACACACATACGTTGAATTTCCAAAAGTAATGATATCTAAGCTGAGGCCCAACAGGCAAGTTGGAGTGATCCAGAGAAGAAAGAACATTCCAGATAGCAACAATAGCATGTGCAAAGGCCCAGAACAAGGGAAAGCACATGTGCTGAGGCAACTGCAAATTAGTTTCATTAATGTGTTCCCAATACATACCACAATGCCTGACACATAATATTTAATATTTAACTGAATGAGTTTGGCTGGGTATAGGGTCAGGGGTGGGGGAAAAGGAGAGGTAGCAAATATTTCATACAAATGACTCACAAATTCAAGAAAAATGTATCAATTAAAATAAACTAGATATCATTTAATTTACCAAATTTGAAACAGTAAAACAAAAACACCAGTGTGGTGGAGAGTGACGTTGAACTGCCAACACTGTTGTGCCTTTCCAATGGCAGGTAAATTGAAAACTTGAGGAAAGAAAATTTTGCAAAATAAATCAGGAGCTTTAAAAATGCAGATGCTTCTAATCTAAGAATTTCTCTGTTGGGTAACTCTCCTGAAGAACTACTTTTAGTTACAGAGAAAAATACCCAAATCTGTGTACAAAAATACCAATTTCCACAATACTTATGATAAGTCAGAACTAGAAATAGCTTGTCATAATATTGAAGAATATTCAAGTAAATTATCCATTCTGCATCATTACAAAAGGTACTTAAGGAAAGTTTAAAGTTCTCAGGAAAGAACTTTGTTGTGATGTAAAAATAGGAAGCATAAAAATGAGAAAGACATGTTTTAAATGAGGTGCTGTCGACTAGAAGAAATGCAGTCAAATGTTGACTGTGGTGATGTTAGATGGGAGTACTGCATGTGATACTTTTTCTTCCTTCTACCTCTCTCAGTTTACTATACTAACAAAACCACCACACAAACTAAAAATTTCTTAAAATATTTACTGGTTAACCTAAGTTGAAAATATCTAGACTTCTGTGATGCCATTTAGAAGTAACGTCCTAAAGCCTGAAATATGTGGTAGTGGCTTTGAAAGCTCTGTTTTCTTCGTGTTAGTTTTGTCAGCTTCCCAAAAGTAATTCAAAGGTAACCCTTTAAAATTCAAATAGGATTGCCCCAAATTGCTTATTCATGGGGAGAAAGAAGAGAGAACTAGGTAGGATGGGTCTGGCTTTGTAGTCAGCCATACTAGAAAGGAAATTTCTGATGCCAGTGAGTGATTTGTATTGAGCTCCTTGAGGCCTGTGGAAAGAGAGAAAGGACAGCTGGTATGTGGATTCTGTGATACTGCAATACAGTAAAAGGGAGAATGATTCACGATCTAGGCTTAACTAATATATTGTAGATTAAAATCTTCCAGTAAACCGATTTTTCAATAATGACTATGTCAATTAGGTGCAAGTTTTTTATACGAGGTTGAATTTTTGACCACTTTGTTTTATTTTCTCCTTTTTTCCTGTTGTGAAATTCTAGTCATGAGGGCACAATTCAGGTGAATAAATTGTGAAATTCTTGTTGTGTACTTCTCATTGTATAGTTCTTTTTGTCTAATAAAAAATAAACTTTTTCTTGGTACTGAGAGTTCTTTGTATATCAAGGAAATTAGCCCCTTGTTTGGCAAATATATTGCTTATATTTTTGCTCTGACTTCATAATTTATCTTTTGACTTTGTTTATATATTTTTTTGCCATGCAGAAATTTTTAATATATCGTTTTCATAAGCTATACTCATGTGTGCAAAAAAATTAAAAATATTGACCTTTTCCTTCTTTTCTGAATATGTGAATTTCACTTCTATTTCCAGCACTCCCTCAATTTCCCTCCTGTTCCATCTGATAACAGATGAATTTTATTCACTTCAGTATGAATCTAGTCATTTCAAGTTTGAACTATGGCAACTCAGGACTCCCTCTGCTTCCTACCTCTACTTGTCCTTGGAGAGGCATGTAAGTTCTGGGGGCCTTCTAGAGTGTCATGGTGTTGGGGGAATGTGTTTAGTCCCTCAGCTAGGCTCTGTCCCTGTTTGTATCTGCTGAGATGGCTGTTAACACCCACTGATGGTTGGCCTCACAAAAATGGCTCCGATCCCCAACTGTGCAGTAGTCCATGCTGCCATCTGCTGGTGTTTCCTCTTGTTACAACCGTGAGACCTCTTCAGGTCCCCTGGATTGCTCTTGAAACTTAGAGCTGCATGCTTTTCAGGGTAATTCCATCTTCTCTCCTGATACTGTCTGAGGCTACAGAAAGTTGGTGGGATTGCCTCAGCTCCTTCATACAGGCATCCCAGCTGCTCCCATTCTGCTGTGATGATGCCAATGGGGACTCCTGTGAAGAACCCTCTTGTTCAGAGTTTCAGACAGGAAGCGAAGTACGTCTCCTCTAGTCTTAAATCCAAAACTCCTTCTCTTACCCTTGAGAAAATTTTTATTTCCTTTTGGGCAGACAAAAATTGGTTTAACATTGTTCTCCCGTATTTTTATGCCTTAAAAATGGGCCATAGAAAAATTCTGTTTGACTACCATGAGGTTGTCTTTCCTCTTTGCATTAGTGAAGACCTTATGTTCAGTTCTGATGCTTAGATTAACACTGTAGCACAGTCAAAGGGAGTATAGGAAATAATTCACCAGCTCGAATTTAATGATGTCATCCTGTGCCAATTTTTATGTAGTGAAATTGATCCATCCTCCTGCTCTTGTTTCTGGGCTTATATTATGTTTATTCTAAGGCCTATTTCATCTCAAGATTTTGCAAAATTTCATCTATATTTTCTTCTAGTACTTTTGTAGACTGAACATTTTAAACATTTAAATCTTGGACTTATCTGGTATTTATTTTGATGTACACAGTGAAATACGAATCCAGTTTACTAATTTCTAAAAATGACACTATAGCAACATAGTGGTTTGGATTTCTTGGAGGAAGATTTAGCCTGAAGTGCTCCAAGATGTCAGAAATAATCACTAATTTGATGACAGTGAACCTGTCTTTAGCATTACAGTAGTGTTGCCAACTTTGACTGCCTATCAGAACACTTAGGAGGATTTAAAAATACTGATAAGTGGGGCCCCAGCCCCTCATGACTGTAAACATTTTCCAGGATGATTC
Organism: Equus caballus; assembly: GCF_041296265.1. Lineage (NCBI taxonomy): Eukaryota > Metazoa > Chordata > Mammalia > Perissodactyla > Equidae > Equus > Equus caballus. Next base: position 75,242,957 of record NC_091687.1, read on the forward strand.
CAATACAGTCAGATTTACGAACTGTTAACTTATAAGCCTGTCTTTAGGGCAACAGAGAGTATGAGTGAGGCCTCTGTGACACTTATTTTCCTATAGAACAGCCTGGAATGTGCATCCCATCCACCTGGAGGGCTTGTTGAAACCCAGATTGCTGGGTGCCTCTTTCAGAGTTTCAAATTCAGAAGGTCTGGAGTGATGACTAAGAATTTGCCTTTCTAATAAGTTCCTGTTCATACTGACATTGCTGATCCAAGGACCACACTTTGAGAGGAGCTGTGACAGGGTATAGAAAGGACTTCTGGGAGAAAATAACTCTAGTCCTTTTATTTGGGCAGAAGTAATCAGCATCCACACTTATACCAGTACTTCTCATTTCCCTAGTCAAAATTTTTTAAAAGATTGTAAATAAAAAATATTTTATATGCAGAATTTATGTATACTCATTCTTATTTAGGAAATGATTTAAGGTGCAATAACAGTAAAATATAAAAAATGGAAAGAAGATAAGAAAACCAGAATATGAGTAAAATGCTGTTTGAAAAGATAAAATTAAAAGGGTAATGTACATATGTATGTATACTGATATCAGACCATAAACTTGGCTAAGCTTTCTAGCAGTGAACAGTAGCCAGGGAAACAAAATCATGGCAGGATTTATAGTGCTTCTGAGATGAAAACAGCCAGGTGCTTCAGATAAAAACACTTATCCCTGTCCTAACATCAGAGGAAAATTTCCTCCACGTTTGCTTTCAAAGATGATGCTATGCAACATTGGCAATAACATCTTCTCTCATCATTATCATTACAATGAAGGCAGATCTTCTGTTGATCAAAGTTTGGGCTCAACTAGTGACACAAATATACTGCATCGTTTGGTCACTAGGTCATTTGGAGTTTCTTTTTTTTCCAATGAGTTTCAGAGTGTATATACTTAGGTGGGTCCTTGCTCTTCTGTGTGAATCATTGATGTCCACCAAAATATAGTAGAAGCGATGATGCAATGGGCAAATATGATACTGTTTAACCCTGACATTCTCAATTTGTTGAGTTTGAGTCAGAGATGAACTTAAAATTATTCTGGGTCTTGATTCTTAGTTTGGTTATTCTGAGAGGTCACAGACTGTTTTTGAGGATCTAGTGATAACAGAATTTTCTTCCTGGAAAATAATATATAGATCATCCTTATTCACAACTACCAACTTTATGAATTTGCCTACTCACTAAAGGTATTTGCAACCCCAAAGTCAATAGTTGAAGACCTTTCCTAGCCATTCTTGGATGTGTACCTGTGAAGAGCAGTGAAAAATTTGAGTTGCTCAATGTGCACATTCCCATCTGAGATGTAGTAAGGCAATGCTGTGCCCTTTTGTTTCATACTTCTCATACTGTAAACAAGTATCATTTTCACAGCATATTTAGTGCCATGTTGTTCACATTTTTGTACTTTTTCTTATGACTTCAGTGTTTAAAATGGCCCCAAGCATAGTGCTGAAGTACTTTCCTAAGCACAAGAAAGCTGCGATGTGCCTTATGGATAAAATGTGTATTCGATATGCTTAATTCAGGCATGAATTGTAGTGACATTGACCACTAGTTCAGTGTTAATGAATTTACAATATATATTTAATAAGGTGTCTTCAGACAGAAACACACATAAAGCAATGTTATGTGTTAATTGGTTGACAAAAATATTGTGACCTCAGGCTTGCAGAAAACTCTCTCTGTATTTCCCAAGGAAAGTAACCCTTCATTTCCCCTGGGAGCAGTGATTCAGTAGTCACTAATTCTGTGTTTGCAGTAGCATTATAAAACATAACTACTGCAAGAATTAAGAATTGACTGTACTGTATATCCCCCAAATTTTCCTTCAATTCAGGGATTTTACAAGGTATTGAGGCCTTTCCATGTATGTTGGATAAGACCCCTTGATGAAGAATGGATGTACTGAGTATATTCAGAGCTATCTTGCACAAGTAATTTTTTCTCTCGATGAGCTTTTGACAAGGGTTATTGTCTCTAAAGCCAGACTTCTGGGGTTCAAACCATGTCGCTTACTAGCTGTGTGATCTTGGGAAAATTTCTTAGCCCAAGCTTCTTCATCTGTAAAATAAAGGAATTAAGGAAAGGAATTGGAGCATCAAACAGATCATATGATATTACTAGTATTATAAATTGATTGAAGGAATATTGACCAGAGAAAAACAGGAATAATTAGAATTTTCATTACCCAGCAGGAAGGGAGTTAGATAGAGAACAGTAGGCTCCAGATATTAAAAAGTAAACCATTCTATTTTTATACCTCAATGAGTATAAGACTTCTCATTTAAACTGTTTACCATTCAGCTCCACATGGTTCCGTTTGCAAATGGATTTGGTGGGAACTAGTAACTGAAAGAATAGCCCACAGGGAAGCAAACCTCTCATTCCTCAACTTTGTGTTGAAAATAATCATGCGGCAAAATAGCCCAGCTTAAAAATAAAGAAAAATGGCTTAGCAGCCAATGGGATTAAAAATATTAAAAGGAGAGTTAAAAGATTAAGATAAAAGGCTAAAGAAAGGCAAGAAGCTTAGAGATTATGAGAGAAAAAAAGAAAAAGGAAAAGCAGATAAGGCATTTGTGCCGAAGACAAAGCTGAAGCTGTGTCTAGTTTCCTGAAGGGTTGGGTCCTCCATTGGTGTCGACTACTCTCTGATAAATAGTTCTTCAGAGATCTGTAGTAACAAGATGCAGGACCACTCAGTTCAAACGACTGGAAGGTTTTAGGCTAAGCAGCAAGTTATCTCAGCTAAATAGAACACAGTGAGGAAATAAACACGATAGTGAAATAATTCTGCTATTCTGTACAGTCACACACTGCATGACGACATTTTGGTCCGCCACAGATTGCATACACAGCTGTGGTCCCACAGGATTAGTACCATACAGCCTAGGTGTGTAGTGGACTATACCATTTAGGTCTGTGTAAGTGCACTCATGATGTTCACACAACAACGAAATCGCTTAATGGCACTTTTCTCAGAACGTGTCCCAGTGGTTAAGTGGCAAATGACTGTACTAAAAAAGTTGAAGTTTAGTGACCTCCAGCTTTGTTCTTTTTTAACATTGCCTTGGTTATTTTTGACCTTTTGCATTTTAACATAAAATTTAAAGAATTTACTTATTGATTTCCACTGGGAATGTTTGGAATTTAATCTATAGATTACATTTAATTGATGATAATTGACCTTTCTACAATACAAGTCTTTAAATATGTGAACGTGATATATTCCTCCATTTATTTAGTATTTTAAATTCTCTCCAAAATATTTTGTAGTTTTTTGATGTAATAACAGTCTTACATATGTTTTATTAGATTTATTTCTAGGTATTAGATGTTATTTAAGCTTTTATAAATAGTATTGTTTTGAAATTTCATTTTATATTTGCTTATTGCTCATATAGAGTGAAAACAATTGGCTTTTTAAATATTAAGCTTGTATTCAGTGACCTGGCTAAATCCACTCATTGTCTCATAGTTAGCATATTGTTTTGGACCTTCCAACACATTATTATTTCTGTCCATAAATTATAACAGCTTTAATTTTTCCCTTTTAATTCTTATAATTCTAACTTTTATTTCCCTCCCCCTCTCCCCTTTTATCTCCCTCTCGCCTTTCTCCTCTTCCTTTTCCTCTTTCCCTATCCTCCTTCTTTTTTCCTTCCTCCTAATCTGCCTCCTCCTCCTACTGTTCTTCTTTCTATTTCTCCTCCTTCTTCTTGCCTTTTGGACTGGCTACAAACTTCAGTTCAATGATGACTAGAAAAGGTAATAGTAAGCATCTTTGTCATGTTTCCAGTTCCAGGGGAAAGCTTTCAATATACAGCCGCTAGGCACACTTGCATATTAACATTATGGATGTATGTACATCAAAAGACATCATTAAGGGAGGGAAAGTGCAATGACAGAATGGAAGAAATTTATAATACATACCTCTAACATAGGACTCCTATTAAGAATATATAAAGAACTCCTACAAATTCATAAAAGACAGATAACAATTGAAAAAATGAGCACCATTTGAACAAGTACTTCACAAAAGAGGATATCCAAGAAGCCAAAAACATATGAAAAACTGGGTAAATTTATGTCATCAAGGAAATAGAAATTAAGACCACAAAGTAACATCACTACATATCCACAGGAAGGACTAAAGTGAAAATGACAACATCAAGTGTTAGCAAGTGTATAGAGAAGCTGGAAATCTCATGCACAGCTGGTGGGAGTAGAAAATGGTAAAGCCACTTTAGAAAAGTGACAACATCTATTAAAGCTCAACATACACATATTCTCTGACCCAATAGTTATAATCTCAACAGAAATACTTACCTATGATTATTAAAGTACATGCACAAGAGTGTTCTTAGAAGCATTATTTGTTATAACTGAAAGCTAGGAAGTGGCTCAAATGTCTATCAACAGTAGAATGAATAAATGTATAAATGTTATATGTATATCTATACAGTATGCTATAAAGTAATGAGAAGAAGCAGCTATTACCACACAAACAACTTAGGACTCAGTGGAGTATATACTGCAGGCTTCTTTTTACATAAAATTCAAAAACAGACAAAACTAGTCTACAATCTTAGAAGTCAAGGTAGAGAATAGTACCTAGGAGAAGGCATGAGGGATTTTCTGGAGTTCTTGTAATATCAAATATCTTGATCTGGAGGCTGCTTATGTAAGTGTGTATGAAAGTTCGTTGAGCTGTATTTGTGGTTTATGTACTTTCCTGCACATATGTTATATTTTGGTAAAAACAATAATGAAAACAAACATAAAACCTGAGGGATCAAATAAGGCTATTTGACTAAAAATGACTGAAAGCTACTGTAAATGTCTAGTGTGCTTCAGAGAAAAAAGTAATGCCTATATAAGATGTTTAAAATTTATAGGCTGAAAAGCTTAGACCTCCATCAAAGATCTGTAAGGGAAGACTTTGAAAAGCACCCGCTGCTCCTCATGCCTCAAAACAGACAACATGTACTCTATGCCTGGGGGGAGAAGCAACTGGTAGTAGACAGTAGCATCTGCATTCTCACACCATCAACCATCTCCAAACAGAGTCCATGTTAATCCCCTCACCCCGAATATTTTAGCAGGACAGTTTCCACGTTGAATTCCCCAATTCCATTTGTCCCATGGCATTCTTTTCATGATATATGGTCAATTATTGGGTCTTAATTTAGAACTAAAGCTCTTTCTGTCAGCTGCAAACACATGGCCAAATGAATCATCCACTGGCTGATGAACTTGATTACTTTTATTATTTTTACTTCTTTTCAAATGAGGAAGAACAAACCTCCCCAGACAAAAGGTACCAAGATTTCTGAGTTCAAGGTCAGTGTGATTACAGAATTTTTACTGTCTCTTTCTCAGACTGATAATGCAATGACCAACAAAATATGAAAATAAGAGCAAACATGTAGCACATTTCCAGGAATTTCTGATAGAAAATAGCAGACAGGTTCAGACTAGAGGCCGTGATTAAAGGTTGACTCATCACCTCACTATGAGAAAATGAGTCAATATTCCCAAGATGAGAATGGGGAACACCTTGGAGAACACTACTAACGTTGCCTAATTGGAAGAGGTGAGTTTTAGAAACAAAGATGAAACACACGGGCAATAAAGATGCACAGTACTTGTACTTCTCTTTATTGAATTGGATCAACCACATTTGAAAGCAGAGTACCTGACGAATGGCAAGGGTCCTGCAGCAACCAGAGAGATTACGCAGAGTATTGGGCAAAGCTGCCCTCTCTCCCCTCTAGAATTTATAATTGTTCTGGATTTTCTGATAGTTTCCACTAGACAATCAATCAATCAACCAATTAATCAATCAATATAAAAGGCATCATTTTCAGGAAGAAAATAAATTTATTATTGTTTATAGACAATGATTATTTGCCTAGAACATAAAAACTGATAGCAATTTTGATAATTCAGTAGTGACTGATTACACAATAAATATGCTATAATGCTACATTATAACAACAATGACAAAGTAGAAAATTAAAAAAACTCAAATCAGCAACAACATATATAAAACAAGTAGGAAAACTTCACAATGAGAATGGAGAACGCTGGAGTTATGCAATTATTATGAACATAGTAATTCTTCTTAAATTAACTTAAGAGAATAAAGCAACTCAAAGCAAACCCAACGGGATCCTTTTCTTTTTGGAATTTGATGGAATTAATTTAAGTGTCAACTGGAAGAATAATTCAAGGGTTTTTTCTCTCAAAATTAAGAAAACATTGTGTTCAGTGAAATGCACAGATCTTAAATTTATGATCAATGATGTTTGGCATAATAATAAAGATTTTTTAAAACCCAAAATTTCCTTCACTCCCAGAAAATTGTTTTATACCTCCTACTAACCAAAATTTCCACTTCAAAACTACCCCACCTTCCCAAACGCCACCATAGAAAAATATTGTGCTGAATTTTTTTTTTACTACAGATGACTTGTGTTAGTTTTTGAACTTTAGATAATCAAATAATATTTAATCTTTTGTACTGAGCTTCTTTTTATGAAATAAAGTTTTTTTAACATTTATCTATATTCTTGCATGTATTAGTAGTTTATTGTTTTTCATTGCTGAGAGTTTTACGTTGTATTAAAATAACATTCCACTTTTATCCATTCTCCTGTTGTTTCTCAGTGCTTCTATTGGTGGTTAATTGGATTGTTCCCAATTTTCAAGGATGTTTGTATAGCAAATAGCCTTGGAAAATAAAGATGGTGTCTCCCTCTGGAACAAGGGGTAGGCATGCTTACTAACTCTTGTAAAAGACTTGAGTTCCCTAAGCTCAGTGCCTCTTTCCTGTAATGTAACCCACTGCCTGTGCAGCTTTCCATATGAGTCCATCAGAATCATTCTGAAGGACTTGGAGACAAAGGAAACTGACCCAAATCTGCTGATTATAGATAGTCTCCTATCTTCTGCCAGAATCCAATAAACTGGCAGACTTAACTTGTTAGTTGAAAATAGGACAAATTCTGTGACACTTAACAGTTCTTGACAGTATCTATGATTGGAGGGATATTGATGTGTAATTTTCTTTTGTATAATGTTCTTGTCAAGTTATGGTATCACGATTGTGTTTAGCTCATAAAACAAGTTAGGCGTGATCTCCTCTCCTTCCATTTTCTGTAAGTATTTAGGTAAAATTAAGATTAGTTCTTCCTTAAATGTTTGGTAAAATTCATTTGAGAAATTACCTGGTCCAAGAGGTCTCTTTCATAGGAAGATTTTTTAATTTCACATTCAATTTTCGTAATAGATAAAAAGATAATCAGATTTTAAATTTTTTCTTGCGTCTGTTTAGGTCATTTGTGTTTTCCAAGAAATATGTTCATTTCATCTAAGTTGTCATGTTTATTATCAAAGTCTTTTTTAATATTCCCAAAGTATTCTTTTAATATCTGTAGTATCTGTAGTATATTACTTTTTAAATCTTTCTTTTGATAACTGTGTTTTCTTTTTTCTTAATCAATCTTGCTAGAAGTTTGTCCATTTTATTAATCATTTCAAAGCACTAGCTTTGGTTTCATTAATTTTGTCTCTTTGTTTCTATTTCATAGGTTTATGCATTTATCTTTATTATTTCTTCTTATTTTGGTTTTAATTTACTGTTCTTTTAAATTTTATATAATTGAGTTCAAACCTCTTTTAATTTCTAATTTAAGCCTCTAAAGCTATACATTCTCAACTATTGAGTGCTTTAGCTGCATCTTTCTATTTTTGTTTCAGTGCTCTTCATTTTTTCCTATAAATATGAGTTTCTGTATAATATAATTTTCCTTCAGCCTCAAGAATTTCTTTTAACATTTTCTCTAGTACATTCATCTGGTGATGCATTTTTCTCAGCTATTTTAAACCTAAAAACATCACCACTTCATGTCTCATTTTTAATGGTTGTTTTAGTTGGGTGGAGTACATTTAGTACCTCACAGTCGGCTTTACCATTGTCTCTGGCTGCCATTGTCCCTGATAAGAAGTCATCATCTATTCTTATTTTTGTTTCCTTAAATATAACATGTCTTTGTTTTCAGCTTTATTGAGATATAATTGACATACAACATTGTATAAGCTTAAAGTGTACAACTTGATGATTTGATATACGTATATGTTGCAAACTGATTACCACAATAAGATTAGTTAATATAATGTATGTTTTGAAGTCTAGTTGCTTTTCAGATTTTTTTCCCTGTATCTTTTGTTTTCAGCAATTTGACTATAATATGTCGAGATGTGGTTTTACTTGTCTTTATCAAACTTGGGGTTTGCTGAGCTTTTTAGATAATTTCACCAAATATTGGAAATTTTTAGCTACTATATTTTTAAATAATCTGTTTTTTTCCTATTCTCTGTCCCTGCTCTTCATCTGTGACTTGAATCACATTTCTTAGACTGATTGCTATCACCCCATTGTCCACTGAAGCCCTGTTTTGTGGTTTTCTTCCCCCTCAATCTTTTTTCTTTTTTTTCTGTCCTTCAGCTTGGAAATTTTTATTTATTTGTCTTAAGTTTCATTGACCCTTTCTTCTTCTGTACCCAAACTCCTGTTAAACTAACTCAGCAGATTTTTCATTTCATGTATTGTTAGCCTCTAGAAATTTATATGGTTATTTTTGTATGTCTATAACTTTTTTCTGAAAGACTCCATCTGTTTATTTATTCTGTCTATCCATTCCTTTGTATCCTTAATCCTATTTATAATAGTGATTTTAAAGTCCTTCTTTGATGATTTCAATGTCTAGATCATCTGGGGTTTTCTTTTTGTTGACTACATTTTATCTAATTATGTTTCATATTTCTCTGCTTCTTTGCAGTTACAATAATTTTAGATTGTATGCTGGACATTGTGGATGACAGATTGTAGGGATTCTTAATATTAATTATTATTATATATTTTAATATAATATAATATTAATATTATAAATATTAATATATATTATATATAATTTATATATATAATTATATAATATATAATTATTATAATATTGCTTTCTTTTAAAGGATATTGAGTTTTGTCCCTGGCAAGCAAGAAGATCAATAGGTCTTCTTCCATCTGTAACTCTTAGCCTTTTGTTTTAAGCAGGTTTATTTTTGCTTTATCTTTAATCTTAAGGTATGGTCCTATTTCTAGTAGTTGATTCTTACCTCTGTATTTTACCATTTCTGGGGTCCCAGTTGAATGCTTGAAATGTTCAATGGGATCTCTTCACTTTGACTCAGCCAGTACTCCAATATATCCCAGTAGCAAAATTTCAGATGTCTTCTTTTTTCATCTCTTAGTTCTGAAGCAGCTTCTTTCTATTAGGCCTTTGGAAATCTTTCTCTGTAGGTGTATAGCATAGACCTCGGTCAAAGATGCAAAAGTAATTCCCATGACTTCTGGGGCTTACATCTGCGTATTTCCCTCCTTTCTGATGCTCTGTCCTAAAAATTTCACCTCCTTTAAGAACCCCAATATCTGCCTCATAAGCTCAGTAAGACTGCTTCTCTGCTTCGGCCCCATATCTTTAGCCATACTAGGCAATACGTTTCAGGTATGGAACCTAAGTTATTATGGTGTTTACCTCACTTTGTCTGTTTCCCGTCTCTCAAGTTCTGACCTGCCTATTGTGCAATGCCTAGAAACAGTTGCCTTGTATATTTTGTTAAGTTCATAGTCATATAGAATGTGTATATAAGGGATAAATACAGTATCAGTTTTTCCATCGTTATTTGAAACAGAAGTTAATCAGCAGATTTTTATAGAAAAACAAAAAGATGAAGAGTGTTACAATTCATGATGCTAAAGCATTTTATGATATTACAATAATTAAAACAGTGTTGCAATTAACCCAGGATAAAGAGGTCATTTTAAAACAAGAATTTCTTGTACTCAAATAAGCTTTCAATACCTTATTCAACAAATATTACAAAGCATCTAGTATATACCCTATTTCTTGAAGTGCTCACTACCTTGATTTATATCATTTTTATGTTATTTCTTCTTCCAAGAGTGTTCTCAATGTGGCAAAATATCTGAGACCTTGTATGCCTGAGAATATAGAGTTCTTCTCCTTCAATATGTTAAATATCTATTCCACTGTCTTTTTGCCTCCACCGGTGCTGTTGAGAAATCTGATGTCAATCGGACTTTTGTTTGTAGGTTATCTACTCTTTCTCTTCATATACTTTAATAATTTTAATATTGTCTTTGTTATTCTTAAATTCCACAATCACTGAGATGTAATTCCCCTGAATTTTTGTGGGTTCTCTTCTTACCTTGTGGCCTGCAAGTGTCTTGTCAGTGTAGATAGAGTTTCTGCTTCTTCCTGCTGACTAGGTTCAATTATCATAATATCGTCAATGGTGTGGACCAATATGATAGAAAAGGTGAAAGAAGGAACAGGTGAGCAAGTTCCTTCCCTGTGGACTAGATTATGACATAGGTCTGGTGAGTTTACATACCCCTGACGTAAGGCAATGAAGGTATGTTACTGACCTTGCCAACTGAAAGAAACCTCCTTCAAATGGCCTTTGCAAGCCATCAGAATAAGTATAGAGCAAAAAGCCTTGACCAGATCAATAGTTGCGTACTAGGTGTCAGAGGATGTATTGATTTGTTCAAGCAATGAAACCATATTTTATTTTCTCCTTTATAATAAATATATTTTCCTCATAACATAAAATAATCCATGCAAGCATACCTCGGAGATATTGCAGGTTCAGTTCCAGATCACTGCAATAAAACAAATATCACAATAAAGGAAGTCACATGAATTTTTTTGTTTCCTAGTACATATATAAGTTAAGTTTACACTACACTGTAGTCTGTTAAGTGTGCAATATCATCATGTCTAAAAAAAACCAATGTAGCTACCTTAATTAAAAGATACTTTCTGGCTAAAAGGTGGAACCATCATCTGAGCCTTGAGCAAGTCGTAATCTTGCTTGATACTGGTTTGCCACAAAACTTCAATTTGTAAAAAGATTCAGTATGGGTGAAGCGCAATAAAACAAGATATGCCTGGATCTTCTTAACATGTTTATGCCATTTGATGAAATTTAGAACAATTTATGAATGTATTATACAAACTAATAAGAGATATTTATAAAGATTTACTGCAGGGGCCAGCCCAGTGGCACAGCAGTTAAGATTGCACGTTCCACTTCAGTGGCCCAGGGTTCATCAGTTCGGCTCCCAGGTGCAGACCTATGCACTGCTTGTCAAGCCATGCTGTGGCAGGCCTCCCACATATAAAGCAGAGGAAGATGGGCATGGATGTTAGCTCAGGGCCAGTCTTCCTCAGGAAAAAGAGGAGGACTGGCAGCAGATGTTAGCTCAGAGCTAATCTTCCTCAAAAAAAAAAGAAGATTTATTGCAGAAAGAATTGGAACCATCCTATTAAAAATAAGAAACAATAATAATATATCTATAAAGCAAAACCATTTAAACTATTAAAATTAGTTTTACAAATATTTAGTGATAAAATATTTGATATGTTTTCAGGTTTAAAAAAGCAGATTAAATATAATCTATTTTGATTTTGTAAAATATTATATGCATTCATACATTAAAGAAAAATATGCTAGGAGGATACACCAAATGTTCTCAGTGGTTGTCTCTCCATGGCTATATGGTAGGAGAATGGTTTGCTTTTGTTTTCTTCTTTATGCTCATCTGAATTTTCCAATGTGGTTTTCAAAGTACACATATTACATGTTTTTAAAAAGATTATATGTTTTAAAAGTGCTTTTTCTCCTTCCAAACATTCCTTTCTAAAAAACTTAGCCTAGAGAAGAGCTCTAGACAAGAAAAGATAATGGAAAGAATATGAAAAAAAATTGAGTAGTTAACTAGAAAATAACAGGAAATAGGAACACAGGAAAAGTAGAAACAAATGAAATGTGATGAAGCCTAAATAAATGTAGACACAATGTTTTGCCACTTATTTTAATTACAAGAGTCTATTACATTCAAATTGTCTCCCAAATATTTTACTAGTATCTGATATTTGTATAGAAACTTGAGGTTTTCAAGAGTTTTTTTCTAAAAGCTATTTAAGAAGTGTTTTCTTTTTTCAAGAAACAATCAGCTATTGAGATTTAAGTAATAAATATAAGTAATTAAAAAGTATGTCATATTGATTTTTGTGTTTTTTTGATATTTGCTCAGTGAAGGAAAAGAGGCTTACAACTCAATTAAAAAGATTTTCAATAATGATATTAACCTGGTTATTTTCAGGGCAGATTGACACTGTATGATGTGGTAATTGCATGTTTCATCTTCAAATATCTGAGCAAACACTGTCTATAGTAAGCGTAATGCTCCAAATTGTTACAGAGGCTCCTAATCAAAAACTTTACATGAAAAATTGTTGAAAGTTTTTGAAAAAAATATTGCGTATTTAATTTATTTGTGCTACTTTTAAGAAAAGCCATTTAATTTATGTCCGTCCTTCAGAATGTAAAGCTTTCATTGGACCCTTATAGAAACTTATTTAAAATACATGTAAATATTTTGTTCCTTTAAATATTTCATCTCATCCCATCCAGAAACCTTGCCTCCTTGTTACCTATTGAACAACGTCTAAACATCTTACCCCGGGATTCAAAACTCTCTAGAGTTAAGTCTCGATACACTTTTAAAGTCTTATATATACATTTTCTTTCCTCCACCCCAAATGGCCTACATTCTTTCCATAGCAGCATACTCTATTTTCCACATCAATTTCTTAGCCCAGAATATCCTTCCTCTGTGTCTCCACCTGTCAAAATTTTACCCATCTTCCGCGAGCTATCTCATGTCATCTGCTCCACAAAGCTGTCCCTAATTTTATATTATGCTCATTATTCAGGTATTTCAAGGTATTTAAAAAGTATTTTTCGTGGAGAGGGTGGATTTTTCTAGTAAGAAGTAGACGACAGTTACCTCAATGTTTATGGCATCTCTTCAGGTAAGTGATTCTCTTAAAAAACAAAAGCAAGAAGAGTAACTAACATGACATTCAGTTTTCTTCCCTTTGGTAAAAACTTGCCACTTTGTCGCATTGGTGATTTTCATGAGCATGTAGGAAACATTTTTAAGCCACTAGGATATGTGTCTTGTAACAAGGAAAAGAGAAAGAAATCCAGTTAGATGGCTAATCAACATAAGACCTGGTCTTCTTCTGAAGTAGAAGAGGAATTTTGGCTCCAAACCAGAAACCTTTTCACGGATATGATGTACCACTCTTCTAAGTATTTGCAAGGAAGATTTGGCATGAGATCTAGCTATCAAAATCACTCATACTACTCTTGCTATGTTAGGAGTATAGCAACACATAGTTTTTGGGATAAAGTGCATCTCCATTCTTCGTGTCAGAGATAGGAATATTTTTTTTTCATTCTGTCCTGCAGACCTCTACAACTGGAGGCAGCCTGAAATGCCTACCAGATCCCAGGCGTCCTCGGGTTGGAAGATCAGGTCTATGGCTTTCCAAGATGACTTATAAAGGCTGTATGATTGTGAGGTTTTAAAGACTTTCTTCAGTAGGTGGAAGTCAGGGGGCTCGTGGTTTTCACAGGTTTTCCAGAATTGATCTAACTCTAGTCCCACCTCCAGGCCATTCCAGGCAGTTAGCTCTGCAACGGAAGAAACGCCAAGGACAAGGGAAGGCATGGTTCTTTTAATCTGAGCGTTTTTATTGTCCAGTCACTTCATAAACTTACGATTTAGCATTAATTAATAATTGCTAAATATTTTATCATCAATAGAAACTTTCTAGATAGTTCATCTTATTTTGAATTTTGTTTTTGAAATAATAGGCATTTTTAAATACAAAGCAATAAACTAACATTTGAGGTTACTAACAACATTATCTGCTACAGTATGGATGAATAATTAGATTTATGGTGTTAAGATATATTACTTATAAATAAATAGTGCATTTTTCTGACAATCATAAAGGGATCCATCCTATCCAAATTACCAATTTTTAGCCATATATTTTTTAACTCAAATTTTGAATCTTACAAATCTACTAATGGTTATGTATTCATCTAAAAACTCTTAAAGCAAAGAATGTATTTTAGTAACCGGAATGTTTTAAAAACAAGAAAACAAAATGGCAAGCAGAAAAACCTATTAAAAAGGCATTTGACCAGGAAAATATGGTTGATTTTTTAAATTTTTAGAAAATTACTGTTTTCCTAACAGTATGATATTAAATCAGAATAAATACACACCCCATACAATATTATTTTCATGGTGTTACTTTAAGTCTATATTAGGCATTGTTTTGAGTTTATCGTTTTATTCATTTTCTAGGATATATAGACAATGCTTAGCAATTTAAAGAGAGAATCACACAATTTACTAGTATAAAATTTGCAGTTCCTGTGTATGCAGAAACAATACATGATGATGTTATTTACTCTTCTTTGGGCATTGTTAGCTGACAGTTGTAGGAAACCCTGAAACAACTCATACACTGTGATTTGTGATTAAAATTATCTTTCTCTGAAGAAAGAGAATTCTACAAGTGATGAGTCTTACTGATGTTGTTAGGGATATAAAGCAAAAGATACACCATTAAATTCCAATCTATTGTGAGTCCTTTGGTTCCAGCGGGGAAGATTGATTTTCAAATTCCCATTATTTTTTTTCCTTGATCTTTTTCATAATCTTCATCAACATATACTTTATGGATATATACCTTGTGAAAGTCTAAAATTAGGAAATAAGGATGCAAATTCCCAGTTCCATGAGCCCCTCATCTGTGTCCCTTTATCGAGTCCTTATTTTCTTGGTAAGATTGATGACAGTGGGCTCAGGCAATCATTTCTCTTGAAAATTGAAATTGCTTTAGTGTGGTGTCTTGCTGTATCACTATTTACAGTCAAAGATGATCTTAAAAACTTCCTAGAAATTTTGTGCCAGAATTTCCTGGCCAAAAGAAAAAGAAAGATAATTTTGTTTTGGTATACTTTACTTACAGATTTTCTACAGCTAAATAAATTGAGCACTATTTAGCGTTATGTTCTTCAACTCCTCAAAATTTTTTATTAAATAATAAACCAAGACATATTTATCCATGACTGATTATATCAAATTCAGTTTAGATGAATATTGAAGATATCCCACTTGAGAATGCCTGGGGAAACCTTACAAATTTGAAGAGAAGTACCTGGAATGAAAATCCTCGGTTAAATTCCTCGATCTGGGTTGAACAAGTATTTTCAGGCAGATAGTAGAGTAAGTTTATATTTTACCTTAGAGATAAATTGAGCCAAGTTATCACATTCTCTGAAGCTTGGTTTATATTTTATTAAATTTTTAATACTCAGGTTTGTAAGATTCTAATGCTTGATGTGACCACATACAGATCATTCTGACAACCATATTGATTTCTTTAGTGGTCTAGGAAAAAAATCAAAAGCTACAAATCTGGAGCTTAAATCATTTCTCTGGATATGATCTTCTTTCAAATGGCTAGTCTCAATAAGTCAGGCATAGTATTCTAAGATCAAAAACTCTTCAAGAAAAGATCCTTTACAACATCAAGTAGTTTTTGATAATTAATTATGTCATGTTCTTTAGGACTCAGTGCTCAGTACAACTGGGGATTACTATTCTGCATTTGATCATTCATTTATTCAATGCATATTTATTATGTATGTTTTTATGCCAAGTAAAGTGCAAGGCTTTGGGATGAATAAGAGTGCTCTTTGCCCTTGAGCTGCTTGCAAGTGAAGTCAGACATAAAGAAATTTCAGTTATATATAATCTCTACAGTAGATATGTGAAAAGATGCTACAAAATAATTGAATAAGGAGCAGTGAGGGGTACCTTTCAATAAATGAGATGAAGCAAAAGTTCAGGCATGTGATCACTAAAAAATGCTTGTTTCCATCAGAGAAAGTCTTACTTAGAAATAGTAATTACAATAGGTAATATTTATTAGGTACTCACTAATTTAGGTGCTAAGTGCCAAATGTTGTTCTAAAAATGTTATAAATAATATTAATCCCTCTATTCTTAGCCAATTTACATTACTGGGCTAAAAGAACATAGCCTTCTGTGCCTGTGGTTCTCAAACTGTGCACCAAGGTGCCCTGGGGCTCTGCAGCTAACTCACAGGGGCAACGTGGGACACGTTAACTTTTTAAGGGAAACACAGTGATACCCAATAACTATCAGACATCTCATGAAATACTAACTTGAGGTACTTCACAATTTCTACATTAGATTGCACTAAATTCTTTTTAATTAAAATCAGATGTTTGCAAAGTTGGGTTTCATCAGTTGCTGTACTATGCCAAAGTCAATATGGAGCACAAAAAGAGGTGACTGGCCATATCCAATCTGATTGCATGGTTTGAGAAATTGTGCAGGACTCAACAGGTATATACATCTCACTAGTAAGTAACTGTAGTTATTTAAAGATAAAATTTTAAAAATTTCTTTCAGCTCTTTCAGCTTTTTTGCATTACTTCTTCAAGTAACAACATTTTTTCAGGGTATAAAAATTTAAGTTGTTGTACCTAACTGCTTAATAAAAAGAAGAGTTTGGTTTTTTCTTTTTAAATTGTTGTTTTGTTTTGTTTCTTTGTTTTGGCCTTGATGACTTGTTTAAAAAAAGTTATTGCGACTCAAAAAGTACTTTGAACTAAGAAAGTTTAGGAACCTCAGATCTACATCATTTCCATTTAGAATATGCCCCCCAAATGCCTATTTTAAAGTTTATGTAAAAAAAAGCAATTTAAGTAGATAGACTTAATTAAATATACTTTGCTTGGTTCCTTGCCTTCTGTTGGGAACACAATCATTCCAGGGCTGCCTTGAGGGGCCACAAAGATACAAGTTACAGTCGTATGTCACTTAAAGACAGGGATACATTCTGAGAAATGTGTCATTAGGCGATTTTGTTGTTGTGCTGACAGCATAGAGTGTACTTACACAGACCTAGATGGTGTAGCCTTACACTCCTAGGCTATACAGTACTAACCTTATGAGACTGCAGCCGTACATGCAGTCTGCTGTTAACTGAAACCTCCTTATGCAGTACGTGACTGTAAAGCAATAACTGTTTTCCTTTATTAAACAATAGGAGTAGAATCTGTTTCAATGAACCATAGTCAAGCTGACTGTGCATGTATGTGTGGCAGCATTGCAAAATTATTCACGTCCCACTCATGTAAATGATCCAGATGACAAGAAAACAAAAACAAAACACATGTAGTCCAATTCAGTTTACATTTAGTCCAAGGTAGCCATTTAAGTGATACCTTTAGTTTTCATATTTTCACTCATATAATTGCTCAATCTTCCACAAACCTCTATTTCTTTCCCTTATTCATCTCTAGGGAAAGTGGGGGACTAACTGTGTCCTTGCTGCGGCGGGGGGGGGGGGGGGCAGGTGCTTTCCATGGAGTCCTCTGGTCTTTCTGGACCATGCAAATGTTCCTCATCTGCCTGTGCTCTGATCAGCCTGCCAGCACTCAGACTGAGCTTGGGGATCAGTATACACATCTGGTCTGGCCCCTCTTGGCATGACTGGAGCTTGGCAGCCTTCCCTCTTCTCACTTGGCTCCCACCATTGCCTTGCACCCACTGAACCTCTGCCATGTCCTCCATCCTGCCAGTGGCCTAGTAAACCCCATGGCAGATCTGCTGGCTCACAAAGCAGCTGCTTTCAGCTTCTCCTTCTAAGATTGGAGAACTTCTGGGTCCTGTCCTCAACACAAGCAAACTAAGAGCAGTGCAGAAAAGCTAAGCTCTGTCCTCCTTAATAAGAGCATGTGTATATTATTTCCTGTCTCTCTTCCCTCTTTCTCTGTTCTTCTCTTAATGCATTTGGCCCAGAAGAGGAGGACATGCTTTTCCCTTATTTCCGTGGCGGCAGTGTCCTGTTACCGTCTTAGGCCTCTTGGTGAAGTAATGAAAATCAGGGTGTGGGAGAGAGAGATGGGCTTACAGATAAGGGAGCTTAAATTGAGAGTATTTTAAAGATAATTAACCACATACTCATAAAATAAGGAATTAAACTCTAAAGACAAATGTTTAGATCCCAGGTTTTTGTGTTTTAGATCTTTGCAAAATGAACAAGTTGGGAATGGTTACCTTACAAAAGGTTTTGCCTAAAAACTATCCCTCCATATAGTAGGGCATAGACAACTGAAACACAATTTGAAGGACACATGCTTTCAGGGAAAGAAGCTTAAAAATATGTGGATAACACTGATAGCTCTATGTGAAGTAGTAAGATAGTTTTATTCAACATCCTCTGATTCTTCTTTTATGCCATTCAACCTTGGGTACCCAAGGCCTTATTCTGCTGACTGAATTGCCCTCTTCCTCCAGCCCACTACCCCCAGCTCCCGATTGTGGCTACCAACCTGTGTTTAAGCTCCATGGACACCATGTTCCACAATCAGAACTTTTTCCCTGCATTCTTGACACTATGAAATGGGTCCTATCTAGGTACCATATTTCCAGGTATGGTCTCTAGTGGGAGATAAATAAATTTTCGTGTTAACTAGAATCTCTTCTGATTATGGCTTAATCTTTAACAGTGACTGTAATGATGGTATATTCATATACCACAACAGACGTGGAGAATAAATTTTTGGACTGTGAGCTCTCAAAACCCCGTTATATAGAAAACTGCACATTTAACTTAAGCTGACTTTATTTCCTAATTCATTTTTTCTCAAAGTATCAGTATACATGAAAATGTGGCTTCAGGGTGGAGATTAGAGATCCAGGAAAGCAAGCATTGCATTTCATTGTCTGCCAAGTAACTTGTACAAGAGAGGCAAAGGAAGTGTGATAGAAAGAACACTGGTCACAGAATTAGATGGCCTTTTATACAACCTTGCATGCACTTGGATAAATCCATTCTTTTGGAGTGGCATTTTCCTTATTTGCAGAAGACAAAGTTCAACCAGATAATGTTTCTTCTTGAAATAGCTATTTTCTAATGATAATTATTTTTACCATATTTTAACATTTTTTTCAAGAATATAATCTTCAGGAAATCATTACAAGAAACTATTATTGAATAGTGCATTTAAATTATGTGACATATATTGAATACTTCTTAATAGATAAAGAGAAAGCATCACCTGAATTCTATCTTTCATGGTCACTAAACATGATAAAGACCATTGAGCAATACAGTTCTTACCATTCGATCAAACAAATTAAACATGGAAACTGAGAGGTCTTGTTTTTATCATTTTTAAATGCAGCTATAAAATAAATCTATCCTTTATGTATCTTGCTCTGATTGCATTGTGGTCCCTGCAAATAGTGCATTGGTGCATGTAAACAAAATAGTTCCACTTAGCAGAGCACATAGCTCAGAGCCTTCTGTCCTGTTTTCAGTGACCTGGAAAGTACAAAGAGAGCAGTGTCACAAAAATGGCTTTACTAGTATATTTGTGGACAGACAGAACCTTCATTATCACCATAAATTTAAGATCTATTCACTTCCTTCAAGAAAACTATTACAGGAGAAGTAAAAGTATTGAGTTCTGTTTCATAAAAATTTCATTTGAGAGGTTGTGAAAAATCAGAGGGAAAATGGATTGGGAACATCTTTACCCTGATGTGAAATAATAATAAATTAAGAACTTAAAAGAGGAAGAAAATTCTACCAGTAGCTTATTGAAAAGAATTCTATTCACAATCATACCACTTTTGTAAACAATATTTTACTTATTTGATGTACCTACAAATTAACTTTTCTGCATTAAGCTCTTTTAATCGCTGGCATTGGTGCCTTTAGTCTTCACAAGTAGAAAAACAAATATATAAACCCAAATGCTTTAGACAGTTTTATTGCTTACTAAATAGATAATGGAGAAAGAGCTTATTGCAACATATTTGTATGTTAAAAATAGATTTATGGTCATCACTTTCAGTGAAATAACTTTTTTATTTTATGTACACTTCAAAGATATAATCCAACTATATAAATATCCATTTTTTAAGTAATTCATGAAGGTGGTTTAATATTTCTTAATGGAAGAAAGTTAAACTGATTTGGAAATGCGTTCTTACAGCATCACATTTCAGTTTTGTTTTGTTTAATTTTTAGTTTAAATTTCTATTGTGTTTCCCCCGGCAACATCAGACATGTTGGAATATGCTTATGTTAAAAAAATATATCTATTCTAGATTCAGGGGATTAATAAATGAGGTTTAACTGTAGATGACTATTTAAAAAATCTAGGTGTTGATGAGGACCCAGCTGCCTCTATCTGGTTTGGCAAAGAAAAAGAAGAAATCTCAATAGAAGCTCTAAAGCCAATCAATTCTTCTAACTTTGAGGTTTTAAAGCTTCATTTATACCTAATACTGTAGTTTGTACATTTGAAGACGTTATGTAAACACGCAAGACATTCATCTTTAATGTTCCTATTTGTGCAAAGCAAGAAGGCTTTACATATTTCATTTATATACACAAATTTCTGACACTTGAAATAGACTTGAATTTTTATGTGCTTCCCTTTTAGATACCACTTTAAGAAGTTAGAATTCATGTCCCTCTACTAACTAATTAACAGTTCACTTATTAATATTTCATTTTTAGGGGCTGGCCCTGTGGCGTAGCAGTTAAGTGTAGTGCACTCTGCTTCAGTGGCCTGGGTTCACAGGTTTAGATCCTGGGCGTGGACCTAGACAACTCGTCAGCCATGCTGTGGCGGCAACCCACATACAAAATAGAGGAAGACTCGCACAGATGTTGGCTCAGGGTTAATCTTCCTCAAGCTAAAAAAGAAGATAATTGGCAACAGATGTTAGCTTAGGGAGAATCTTTTTCAGCAAAAAATAAAAAAAAGAAATTTCACTTTTATAAGTAGGACTTTATCATTGTCTTGATCAGTAAACCTTATTTTCTATGTTTAAGCTAGAAAATTTTTTAAATGTTTTATTTCAGTTACTACCAAGTGATTGATTTAATTCTCTCATGTTGTTAGGGCTCTCTGTTCTGTATTTCTATTTTAGTAAATGTTAGTGTTTGTCCCTTATTAAATTAAGCTGTAGTTCTGTTCTCAAATGAATGTCTCATTAGTATTTAGAAACCTGGTGAGGACCCTTTTCCTTCCCACTTTTGTCAACCAAGCTTGTTTTTTTCCCTTTAATATTGAACCTTTATAAATATTTATCTGTATTTTAAATATACTTGTGGTTATCATGAAGGATAGACTATTTAGCAAGTCAGTCAATGTAAGCACATCACTCATTTTAATTGTATTAATTTGCTTCCTTAGAGAAAGAAGACGAAGCTTCCATCTGTCTCTGTCAATCTTGTTTCTTTCCAAGGAGATGACAAAGACATTTTTACCATATAGATGTGAAATGCACAAATATGGTAACACAAGTTCACTCCCATGCTTACTTATTTTCCCATAAAACATTCTACCAACAAGTGAAGAGCTGAAGGATAAGTGATGCTAGCGGGCTCAGAATCCTTACTTTCAGTCCCTATTTAAAAAGCAGCAATCCCCAGCCAGAAAGCTTCAGTGAGACCCTTATCCTTCTCCACTGCTACAGGACTCAGAGCTGCACGATTAGTGATGACCTGCCCCGCTGGGATATTGCATAGCCTCTTCATGCATGAAATTAATTCCTCAGTAAAGGCCAAATAAAGTCTCATGAAGCCCCCTCACTGTAATTTCCAAAGAACCAAGACAGGAAATATTTGAGGAAGAAAATGTTTTATGCGAGATATAAAACATAGGTTTATAGATTTGACTAGTCATGAAAAAAATAAAGATTTAAGAAATGTTTTTTATGGGATTGTGGTAACATGTTAAATTAGTAAAATTGTCCAAGGGTGACATTCTTTTCAACTTAAAAGGTAATAGAATCCTTTGGCTACACAGACTCTCTGACTGGGGCCGCAGGACACAGTGACATTGCCTTGCTTTGTGGCAGAGAGAAAAACTCCCCTCCTTCTGACTGTTTTCCTACAGTGTACACAATTATTCCTAATTTTTTTCCATACAAAACCCTGACCTTCAGCTCTCCATTTCAAACGATTCTCTTGATTACCACAGCTACACTTTTAGCGGCTTGACAATCCAAAATATGTTTCTACCACTTATGTCGGCACAGAGAGAGTCCAATAGCCAGAGAATTCACAGAGTAGAAATGCGTGGAGAAAAATCACTTTACCTACGCTTGCCCTGGCCACATCTTTCATTAACTTTAAAGTATTTGGAACAAGGAAGCAGGACCATCCCCAGTCAAACAAATAGGCTGTCAGCTTGTTTGTAAAGCATTGGTTGATAGCGGGCTACCAGAAGCAATCCTTTTTTTCAATCAAGGAAGGGATTTTGTGCAGAGGAAATGTAAAAATTACGGAAGACTTGAATGTTAGCTTAGAAATAAGCTTAGAAATAAAACATTAGTGTCCATCCCTATGATTTTTTTTTTGTGTGAGGAAGATTGGCCCTGAGCTAACATCTGTTGCCAATCTTCCTCTTTTTGCTTGAGGAAGATTGTCGCTGAGTTAACATCTGTGCCAATCTTCCTTTATTTTATGTAGGATGCCACCATAGTGTGACTTAACGAGTGGTGCTAGATCTGCACCTGGGATCCAAACCTGCGAAGCCCGGGTCACCGAAGTGGAGCGCACGCACTCAACCACTACGCCAACCCCACCCTTATGATTTTGCTTAAGAAAAAAGTTAAGACTCAGCATATTTATGTAACAGAGCTCTCACTCTTAATGGCTAAAGCAGAATCCCATTTCTTTCTATTCTAATCGCTGAGAAACACTCAATTTGCACAAATAATTACCTACTTGTACTTATTATCATAACTAGTACTTGCAGTGTCAAGCCAAGTAGGATGATAAACATTAAATGTGCAGTAAGAATTAGTATTAAGAATGCTTCCTATAGGCCAGCTGGTGGAAATTACAACGGCCACACATTGAGGGGCATGGTGGTTGGAAATGTAAGTGAGGTAAAAACAGTATTTCTGTGGTGTTTTACATGCAACGCTTCCCTTAAATTAATTTAGAATATGAACACTAACTTTTATCACAACTTGCTTTCTTTTATTTTTTAACTAATCAACTTTATTCTTTAGAGTAGTTTGAAGTTCACAGAAAAATCGAACAGAAAGTACAGAGAATTTCCATATAGCCCCTACCCTCACACATGTACGCTTTGTCCACTGCTGACACGCCTCACCACAGTGGCACATTTGTTGCAATTGATGAACCCACATTGACACATCATTATTACCCAAAGTCCACAGTTTACATTAGGATTCACTCCTGGAATTGTACATTCTATGGATTTGGACAAATGCATAAGGACATATATCCTATACAAGTTACTATTGTAGTGTCATGTATACATGCATAGTTCCTCTCCTCCAAAAATCCTCTATGTTCTTCCTCTTCACCCCTCCCTCCCCTCAACCCTTGTCAACCACAAATCTCTCTACTGTCTCCATGGTTTTGCCTTTTCCAGAATGTCATATAGTTGGAGTCACACAGTATGCAGCCTTTTTAGATTGGCTTCTTTCATTTAGTAAATGCATTTAAAGTTCTTGCAGGTTGTCTTTTTATTTTGTTCCCTAAGTTGTGGCAATATGATTTTCTTACACTCTCTTTCCTACTGCTACTGAAGTATAAAATCATTGAGAGATGAGAGAGTTAGGGTTAGTAGGATACAATTAAGCATACGACTAAAGCCTTCCTGAGCCTCAAAGTTACCTTCAAATTTTAAGAGAATTCATAGGAATAGTCTAGTCACAGGGAAACAGCACATGTGGGGAAATGTAGTTAAATAGCTGTACTAAAGAGTTGTTTATAAGAAATGTTATAAAACATCTCAAAAGAAAATTCCAGGGCCAGTCCCAGTGACCTAGTGGTTAATTTGGCATCCTCTGCTTTGGTGGCCCAGGTTTAATTCCCAAATCTGGACCTATATCATTCATCTATCAGTAGCCATGCTGTGGTGGTGGCTCATGTACAAAAACAGGAGAATTCTCAGTGGATGTTAGCTCATAGCAAGTCTTCCTCAGCAAAAAAAAAAAAAAAGAAAGAAAGAAAGAAAGAAAAGAATTCCAACAGGTATTGTGGCATCATCCAAAATAATGTACTGCAGAATCACAGATGGCATACACAGAAGTGCAAGCCTTAAAGACTTCCAGAAAGAACATTCAATAATCCAAAACTTAGGAGCCATCAAAAATTACTATTTAGGAAACTCAGCAATCAAATTAAGGAATTTTCTCCGCAACAGGGACAGGGAAAGTACAGAGCACTTTCCATCTAAGTTGTCCATTTTCGCTCTTGCCTGGATGATTACACTTACATGGGAGGATTGTCACAAAATCACAGGTTTGTCCTTCTGTTATTCTGAGAAGGAATTTCAATTGTCAAAACAAAATCCTAGTAATTAGAGGGGCTGGCCTGGTGGTGCAGTGGTTATATTCATACGTTCTACTTCAGCGGCTTGGGGTTTGCCAGTTCAGATCCTGGGTGTGGACCTATGCACCACTTGTCAAGCCATGCTGTGACAGGCATCCCACATATAAAGTAGAGGAAGATGGGCATGAATGTTAGCTCAGGGCCAGTCTTCCTCAGCAAAAAGAGGAGGATTGGCAGCAGATGTTAGCTCAGGGCTAATCTTCCTCAAAAAGAAAAAAATCCTAGTAATTAGAGAAGCAATGTGGAAATGAAATTCCAAAGAGGCTATATTGGAGCTCATCAGACTAAAATATTATAAACATTATATTCTCAAAAACAGATAAATCCAATGTTGAAGTTGCAGCCTGAGTGGAAGATTTTAGCACTCAGTTTCCTAAATTTTACAAAAGAGGTCATTGAAACCTCTTTTGAAGTGATGTTTATCACGCTTAATTTTGCCAACTTTATAAACCAAAATCAACTCTAAAAGTTATAGAATTCAGGCCTCTGTTTCTTTCCTCTTTTAATTTTTTTCCAAAGTAATGCTTGCATATGGTTAAAAATATCAAATTGTGCAAAAGAGATTATACTGAAGAGCAACTGGCCACCATCCACCTCAGTCCACCAATTTACACTGCTACTTGTCCTGCCTCCCAGAACACAAGAAACAACAACAAAAAATCTCTTCTTAACATTTATAACAGTTGTTACCAAGCAACTAAATATTAGACATAATCTTATTGACATCAATTTAAGATTCTGTTTATTGATTCAACATTACAAAAGTTGAAGATTTATTTTAATAAAATCCTCTCTATTTTCACAGGTATTATTTAGTTTTTCATTTTTCTGTTGGATACTTTTGTAATGTTAAACTCTATTTCTGTACTTTCAGTTTCCGGTTCCACATGTAAGGATCTTGGAAGTTGTCACTCTGTCCTAAAGACAAATAAAAAGCTGAACAGTCTGAAAAATCAACTGATCTTCTTGGACCCATAAGACAGAGGAGAACACAGGCTAACACACTGCCCCCAAGACTGGAGAGATAGATAGGCCAATACAGGGAGTCATGGCTTCCCAGAGCAGAGACTCACGAGTGGAAACCGCCAGAGGAACCAGTGCCAAGGCAGCAAAACTGTAATTGATAAATTACTGGAGGCTCAGTGTGAACAACTCTGAGAATGAAAAACTTCAAGGGGACCCAGTCAAATGGGGGCCCCTATACTTTAGTGAGTTTGACTTCTTAGAGCTCAGCCAGATTCTTACAGTAAATATTGGAGAAAAATCCTCTCGTGCTTCCAATAGGGAGAGGGGAAAATGAATCATTTTGAAATATGCCAAAGCATTCTGTTCTTAACAAGGCCTCCCCTCAGGAGAAACAAGTTAATCAGAGCCTAACCTGCTGGGATATTTTCAGAGCATAACTGACCTGGAGGAAGGGCAATACCCAACTCCAGCCCACTCTAGCCACGCAGGGAGAGAAAAAAAATGAGAAACACTTGTGCAGTCTACACAGTGTAGAGTTATAGCTGTACTAAAAGACTGAGACCTACTCATAGGACTGTAGAATACTTTGCCTCCCCTCACACCTTACCACTCTATTACTAAGTCCTATTTACAGCAGTTCCTTTTACTTGTACATCACATCCAAATATCAAGAAAAAATTACAATGCATACTAAAAGGCAAAAAATAACAGTTGAAGAGAAAAAGCAACATCAGAATCAGCTGTGGCAGAGATGTTGAAATTATCAGACTGGAAATTTAAAACAACTATGATTAATATGCTAAGGGCTTTAACGGTTAAAGTAGACAGCATGCAAGTATAGATGGGCAATGCAAACAGAAAGACGGAAATCCTAAGAAACAATCAAAAAGAAATGCTAGAGATCAAAAACATTGTAAGGGAAATTAAGAATGCCTTTGATGAGCTTATTGTAGCCTGAATATGACTAAGGGAAGAATTTCCAAGCTAAAGGATATATCAACAGAATCCTTGAAAGCCAAAGGAAAAAGAACAAAGACTGAAGAAAAACAGAACAGAATATCCAAGGCCTATGGAACAACTACAAAAGATATAACATACGCATAATGAGAATACCAGAAGGAAAAGAAGGAGAGAAAGGAATATGGAACATTAAGGACTAAGAATTTTCCCAAATTAATGTCAGATACCAAACCGCAGATCTAGATAACACCAGACAGGACAGATTCCAAATAAACTACAACTAGGCATGTCATTTTCAAACTATAGGAAATCAGAGGTAAAGAAAAATACCCTGAAAGAAGACAGAGGAAAAGAGCACCTGACCCATAGAGGAGTAAGATAAGAATGACATCTGTCCTCTCAGAAGCACAAGCAAGAAGAGAGTGGACTAGAATATTTAAAGTGTTGAGAGAATAAATCACCAACCTAGAATTCTGTACTTTGTGAAATTTTTCTTCAAAAGTGAAGGAGAAACAAAGACTTCCTCAGACAAACAAAAATGGAGAAAATTTGTTGTCAGATCTACCTTGCAAAATATATTAAAAGAACTTCTTTAAAAACAAGGAAAATAATATAGGTCAGAAACTCAGATCCACATAAAGTAAGGAAGAGCTTCAAAGAAGGAATAGTTTGTTCAAATTAATAATACCAACAATATATTTGATTATGTATACTTATGTATATATCTTCTGTATATATGTGCTTATATATGTTTATGTAAGTGAAATGAATGGCAGTAGTGATACAAGGACAGGAAGGAGGAATTAGGACGATTTTGTTATTATAAAGTACTCACACACTTGTGAAGCAGTAGTGTTATTTGAAAGTGGGCTTGGATTAGTTATAAATGTATATTGCAAGCTCTGGAGCAACCACTAAAAAAAGTTTAAAAAAAAGTATAACTGATATGCGAAAGAGAACGGAATCGTATAAATGTTCAACTAAAACCACAAAAGGCAGAAAAACAGTGGGAGACAAAAATAGGAGCAAAGAACAAGGGCAACAAATAGAAAAAAGTAAAAGTATGGTAGTTATTAATCTAATTATATCAATTGACCACTCACTGGCCACCCCCCCACACACAATTGTTGAGTTAGAATCCCTCTGTTCTCTCCACTTCACCCTTCCATCATGCCTCCTAATTCCTATCAGCTGTTCCTCTACTTCCACAGATTTAAGCCTGAAAACATTAATAACGATCTGTTTTGTAAGTATATTGAAATCTTATATCAATTTATTAGCCACTATGGACTCTATTATGGTCTTCTTCTTAATAGAGAGAGTGTCATCATAATAAAACTAACAAAAAGAGTGGGCAACTTCTACTGTCTCAAATTTCAGGTTTTTTAAGCTTAAAAGATTTTCTTTCTTGATAAATTGTTAAGCTGAAGCTATTGAGACCAATATTTTACGAGAAGGGCAGATGATGATTTAGACTCTGTTAGTGTTTTTTATCATCTCTGGGACAAATTTGTCAGGAATAGCATGGGGTTGTGTGCAGCTGTTATTGATTCTTTCATGGCCTTTGACTCCAAGTCCATAATCAGTTATAGGTCTAACCAAATGAACTCAGTGCAGGCCAGCAGCTTTTGATATAACCTGCACTTAGATACAGTCTCCTGATGAGTCAGATAATAATTTCCAGCGGATAAAACAGGGATGTGTACTGGCTTTCCTGCTCTTCAACTAGTTATTTAATAACTTGATACTTTTTTTGAGTGAGTTTGGCATAGACACCCACGGCTCTCCAACTAGAGAGAACAGAAAACAATCTCCTTTGTGTGTTTTGGGAACATTGTTTTGCTGCCACAAATTAGGAGTGGTGTCAGCAGTGGTATCTAATTAATGTCAGATAGTATGGCTAATCATCAACTACTGCAAGAAGAGAGTAATCGTTTTGGGTAATGAGCATCCAGTCTTCACCCAGTTTGTAGTGAACAGGCTTTCAGCGTTCCCTAAATCTGGATGCGTCAGAGTCATTTAGGAGGCGTTTTAGGCATACTGTCTCCTGTGACCCACCCACAGAGATTCTCAGTCAGTGCGTGTGTTGGAAGGGGGCCTGAGGATTTGTGATTTTCTAAAGTGATGCCAAAGCAAAGCCAGGTTCTGTAACTACTGTATTCAGCAAGCCAGCTTGCTCATTATTTACAGACGCATTGTACAATCAGTTTACATTAGAGGGCCGTCAGGAAGTCATGCAGTTTAAATATAAACAATCTTTAGAAGGATTTAGAAAATTGTCTTCATATGTATAGCAGGTGTTTAGTAGTACTTGCTTAATTTTTTTTTCCTTTTTGGAATTATCATGACCATGCTCTAGATGTATTTTTTGGAAACTTGGTTATCCATGTGTTTACAAGCTGGAATGGTGCAAACTCGTTTTCTGAGGATAGTACCGCAGAATCATTTCCACTAAAGTGAGCTTCCTTTTATGCCTCTGCTCATCTCTTTGAAGAGCTAGTATGTCCTTCTTTTCAGGCACATATTTTTCACGTGTTAGGTTCTGTTAACCTAAATTTCTACCTAAAATTTTCATTGTCAATGCATATAAATCAATGATTAACTGGTAATATAAAATAATTACACTCCGGATACTTATCAAATAATGTAACCTTGAACTCTCTGTTGTCTGATACTTACAAAAACTCTGTTAAAATAAATAACACTCTTGAAGGACTATGTAAATTGTAGGTACTTAGACCCTTAATAAAATTTATTCTTGGATCAAGTCAGACCTGCAGAGAGCTGAGTAATATTCTGCATTGTTTTGACCCCCAGTGCACTGCTTTTATTAGAAGGAGACCACTAGCCTCCATTGAGAAAACAAAAATCTATATAAAAGTCATAATTATAGTTACTAGTAGGATCTTAATTATCCAGTCTTTAAATTAATGGAAAACTTTGAAAAGCACTGAGTATTACCTTCAAAAGATGAGGGAGAATATATTACTATCTCTCAGTTTATGGAATATAACCGTAAGTGTAGAAATTAATTGTAGACTCATATTTTGTCTTAAAAGCTCACTGATTCTTTTCTGCTACTGCATATCAGTGTTGATTTTGCAAATAATGATTCTTATTCTCATCTAAATTTTCAAATAAAGTTCATTCCACAGAGAAGAACTGTGTTTATCCTAGGGTCTAATTAGCATGAGGCATTTG
The DNA here is from genome assembly GCF_041296265.1 of Equus caballus. NCBI lineage: Eukaryota > Metazoa > Chordata > Mammalia > Perissodactyla > Equidae > Equus > Equus caballus. The sequence goes on from NC_091687.1 coordinate 75,272,575, forward strand.
GCATGACTCTCAGAGGTAAGCACACCCCAGTTTAAAAACCAAAGTCAGTGTCCTCTTCTGAGAATCCATGGCGGAAAATTTTTTCATGTCCTATAATAATGGTAAGCTGGGCTTCTGATGAACAACTCTTTGGTTTCTATCTTATAGACACTGAACATTGTAACTGATTCTGTTTCTGCCTTTATCCTCTGGAAAGCTTCAGATCAAATTGTCAACCATCTTGAACATATGTTCAGAACCATTCAGCATCTAATATTTTTTGTTCTAGTCTCTTATTGGATTCTGTTTAATTTTTATACATTTTTATTCTTCTGTAACAAATCTTGATCCATTTCATTGTTTAGGAAAACTCCCACTTCAAAACTCCAAATTCTAATATTCTGCTTTCAGACTACAAGCTTCTATACTTCCACCACTTCCATCACTTCATCTGCTGGTACATCTACTCTTTGACCTCGTGAAACCCTTCATTTTATTTCTTTGCTATTTGATAGACTCTTCTCATTTTGGTAAAATAACATCAAGATCCATTTGGTCACCCAAGACAGAAACCTGGGAACAATCCTAACTCTCTCTTTCCACAGTCCCCTACCACCAGATGTCATTAAATTCTTTCATTTCTGCCTCTTTAAAATCTTGAGAATTTGTCTCTTTCCTTCTTTATTTCTATAGCCATCACCTTAGTTCAGATCCTCAACATTTCTTGCCTATACTATTACAATAGTTCCCTAGTTGGGCCTCTTACTTCAAGTCTTTTTTTTTTTTTTTTTGAGGAAGATTAGCCCTGAGCTAACTGCTGCCAATCCTCCTCTTTTTGCTGAGGAAGACTGGCCCTAAGCTAATATCCATGCCCATCTTCCTTCTACTTTATATGTGGGACACCTACCACAACATGGTGTGCCAAGCGGTGCCATGTCTGTAAACCCTGGGCCAACAAAGTGGAACATGCGCACTTAACCGCTGCACCACCGGGCCGGCCCCTTACTTCAAGTCTTATCCTCACCAATTCTTTCCCATACTGTTACCAGTTATCTTTTCAAAACATGAATCATCACAAATCATATCATATCATTCATCTACTTAGAATTCTTCAGTGTCTTCCCACTGACTACAGGATAATGCCCAAATTTCAGCATGCCATACACAGCCCTTCCTGATTGACTGATCCCTAACTACTCTGTAGAATATTTCCCCCCACACCCCACAATACCCTCTACTCTAGCCTTGCTGAGTACTTCAATTTTGCAAGAGCACCATACTGCTCCTCAGCTCTGGGATTTTATACATGTATATCTTTTCTCTGGAATATCTTGCCCAATTCCCCTACCACATCAGTTCTACATGTTAAATTTCTAAATCTTTATTAAAATATTATTTATACTGGCAAGGCTTGTATTCTCCTGACATTTGTATCCTCAATACTTAATAAAACTTTTTCCTCTCTCTCAAGCCTCCTCTCCTGTCATTCTCTTTTGTGTCTATGTTTCAACCATCTCTGGGGCCTTGGCCTTTCTTGTACCATGTAAGACCTTCACATACGCTACTTCTCTTTATTGGAATGTTCTCTTGCCTTTCTTTCGTCTAAACCATTCACTCTCATTTTTTAGATATGTGTCACGATAAGCAAAGAACTCCATTGTGACCAAATCACATGGAAACTTTTCAGCAATATTTAGTAAAATACACAATTCCATTATTTTTAAGACACTCTCTCCTTTCCTGCAGATATATACTCTATTTTCCTCCTGTGTCATTGACTATTCCTCCTGACTTCTTTTTCTGGTTCTCTCTTTGCTAGCCCAAATCTACTTGCTGGATTTTCTCAGGATAGAGTCTTTTGTCCCATTTTATTCTCTTGTTGCAGTCTCTCCCTGCGTGATTTCATCAAGTTCCATGACATAAAATACCACGAGGATCTTCATCCCTAGACATCCATGCTAAGATCCAGGGTTGTAAGTACAATATCTTACACGGCATCTGTACTTGGATGTGTCAGAGACATCTCAAAGTTAAAGTGTTCAAAATAATTATTTTCGTTCTCTCTTCCAGAAGACCTGGTATCCCCCACTGTCTTCGTTCAAATTACACCACTTATCTACCCAGTTACTAAGGCAGAAGACTGGAAAGTTCATTATTCTAATGCCAAACATATTTCAAACTCTTCTACTTCTCTTCTTCTCATTTACTATGGTCTTTTCTTTTCCTCTGATTTCTTTAACATCCTCCCTGATCTGCTCTTGGCTCCCTCCTATCCATTCTCCATGCAGAAACCAAAGTGACCTTATTAAAACCTAAATCACATTGTCAAGCCTCTTAAAATCTTTCAAAAGTTTCCCAATTAGAGTAAAATATACCCTTCTTACTATGACCTACGTAGGAGAAAAACCTCTCCAGCTTCATCTAAGGACACTCTCGCCATCACTTGCTCACTAGTCTGGTAATGCTGGTGTTCTCTCAGTTCCTGGGACCGGCCCAGCTCTTCCTTGCCTCAGGGCCTCAGCCCTTGCTACTTCTATTGCCAGAACTCTCTTTCTCCAAACCCAAAAATGTTTAGGTCCTTATTCTTCAGTTCACAGCTTGGATTTTGCTCTTTCAAGAATATTCTTCTGACCACCCTTAGCAAGTCTCGTTTTCCTGATATTTTGCTTATTCACTACCTATCATTTCTTTTCCTTTTATTGTTGAGGTAACATTGGCTTTTAACATTATACAAATTTCAGGTGTACATCATTGTATTTCAATTTCTGTGTAGACTACATCATGTTCACTACCCCAAGACTAACTACCATCCATCACCTTACACGTGTGCCCCAGCACCCCTTTTCCCTCCTCCTTCTTTCTACCATTTTGGTAACCACCACTCCAATCTCTGTATCTATGTGTTTGTTTGTTGTTGTTTTCATCTTCCATTTATGAGTGAAATCATACGATATTTGGCTTTCTACAGCTGCCTTATTTTACTTAGCATAATATCCTCAGGTTCCTTCCATATTGTCTTAGATGGCAAGATTTCTTTTTTTATAGCTGAGTACCTATCACTTCTCATAGTTGCTAACATAATTTATTTGCTTACGTGTTCTGTCATTCCCACCAAATTTTAAGTTTCATGAAGGTAGAGACTATATCTGTTTTGTTTAATGTTGTGTCTCCAATTCCAGCATGGTGCCAGAGTAGGTGCTTAATACATATTTCTTAAGTGAATGACTCTCTCAGCTTAAACATCGTTCCTTCCACCATAGGAAGCCTATGATCTTCAAATCAGAGTAGATCCACTTATTATATGACCCTGTAGCTCTCTACACTTCTTCATAATACTTTGCCTATTTATAATTACTGTTTATCTTCCTGTTAGTAATGACATGGAACCTTACACATTTTTTTCACTGCAGTATCCTCAACACCTTGCATGCTGGCTGTGATGTAGCAAATGCTTCACAAATGTTGGGGTAGTAAAGGAATATCTGGTGCACTTTAGAAGCTTATTAACTTTTTGTTGACTGAATGACTGTTGAATCAAAATTGCTGATGGTGACTTAGAGCCTTTTTTTAAATGATAGAAATGGGTTAAATGTTAACAAGATAATAGGAGAGCTCATGTTGAGTTGGAGCTTAGAGAAGATTGTGATTTGATCATTACAATCCAAATAATGTTTTCTCTGTCTCTACAAATAGACATAACCATATGAATCTAAAAAGTTATTTGATAATTTGCATAAGAGAAGAGCATCGGAAGTAAGACAGAATGCCTGATTAAGCAAAAACTCTTTTTATTTGTAGTGAGTCAAAAGGGCATATGCAAAGCTTAGCATCATAGACAGCTGATTCTCTTTGAACAGCAGAATATTAGATCTAAACCATTAATCAAGAACAGAAAATACAGACTGGTAAATAAAAATTTATTACAGCAAAAAATTAACAACATGGAAATATAAAATCCCAGAACAAGAAACTCTGAAGTGTGTTCTGCTGCTGAAATGGAGTGGGGAGTGAGGGCAGGGACAGAGTTCCCGGGTGACATAAGTATGAGAAACACTGGATCAAACACAATCATAACTGTGTTTCTCCTGAAAATTTCTCAAAGCCTCTAATATTCTACATTGCTTTGGGGCCCATCAAGGGAAGTATATTGAATGCTTTTTTCCTAGAAATATTTGGCCATGGAATCGTTTTTGCACAGACTGTCTAGTGGGATTAATCTGGGAAGAATTAGTCTTGGTCCTGGAAGTGCCCTTCTGTTAGCAGAGATTTAGTTCAGTTTTGTTGGATGAGAACTATAATAGTCATCCTTAGATTATTAGAAGGGGACTTTCTCATCTAGGCAATTATTTGACTGTATTGCCTGTAGTTATTCAAGGACAGCTAGTCATGTTTCCCTCTATGTGAACAGAACGCAGTCATTTTACAAGGGAGTATCAAGGGGAAAATGGAAACTAGATTGTTGGAATGGAAGGAGGAAATGAGAATGGTGGAAACAGTGTATGGATATACCTTAAATGCTAAAAAATAAAAAGAGCAAAGCTGTAGTAATCTTAGTCTAATCCTTGACAGAGCCTAATTCATACACTTCAGTCATTAAAGGGGTCAATATAAGGTAAGTTAATGGAGGCGTCATGATCTATTGACTTTATTACATCATTAAAAGATCAAAATTTGGCCTGAAAATAGCAGATTCCTTCCCAATGATTCACATTACCCAGAAGCCTGGGGTTTACTGGAATTCTTAATAAAAATTACAAATCTCCCTGCAATGAATTTCAAATGCCGGTTCTTGATAACGTTAAGTACAGTTTGCCATTAAACTTGCCCATTATCAATTATTACTTGCCTTTCATTTTGTTTTGCTTTTTAATCTTTTTCCTCATGATTTCTAGGCAGTGCAGAACCTTCCATTCCCAGTTTGTCCATGGTAACCCGGGAAGTTGATTTTAGTTTTTGGCATTAAAAGCCCATGTGGTCCTTTTAACCGTGGCTTATTCACACTGAGAGTGCTTCATTGTGCGGCTTCCTCAGACAGAGACCCAACCCTCAGCAATACGTGAAGCGCTCCTCTGGAGGGGAACTGCCCTCCTCAGCTCAAACTAGACTGTCGACTTCCTTTCCCTGGGCTCATTTCACTGTTTTCTTTGTTTTTTCACTTCAAAGGCGTGAAAAAGTAGGAAAAAGGATAACTCTGATACTTTCCTCCTTGTAACTATATTGTTTAAAGATTACCGCTATTTTTCTAGATAAAATGATACATGCTTATCTTAAACTTAGATGCAAAAATATAGAGAAGCAGAAAGAAGAGACAATTTATCCAAAATTTCACCAACCCTGAAATGACCAGTGTTACAAATGGGAAGCATTTCTTCAGATATATCTCTGTACGTGTACACAGAGGGGAAGAGAAAGTGAACCAAATGTAATTTTATAATAATTGCATGATAGACAACACGCTCTTTAAAAATAAAACGTATTAAATTTAATTCTACTTGAGTCTAACAGAGCAAGAAACAAGGAATTGTTAAACTTGAAATAAATATTTCTTTTTACCAAAAGATTATCAAGACTTCTTTGTACTGATAGAAGGAGACATCTTCCAAGACTAAGGAAGCCTATGATAGGTATGGAACCTTTTAAACTGTGTATCTATACTTCGTCTGGGTGGGCCAATAGCTCTCTATGGAGTGAAGGGGTGAACTCTTTTACACTTGCTTCCCTCTCCTATAACTTCCTCATTGTCCATATGTTATTTAGTACCTCAGTGTCCTAACTGACAACTGGGTTGAGTATAATACTGTTGTGTCATACTTTCTTTCTTTCGGAATGTATAGACTTTGCTCCATTATATTCTGGGATTGAGTATTTGGGAACACTCAGGCCAGCCTGCTTCTCCCCGCTGTAGAAAACTTGCTTTATTCTCTCAGGATGCTCTAGAAAATTCTTTACCTTTGAAGTTCAATTATTTAACTAGCATACACTTTGCTACTGATTGTTATTTGTCAGCTTTTCCTAAATTTAGTCCATGGAAGTATTCTTTATCATATCTCTAAGTACTTTTTCTGTTCAATTTGTTGAGTTTTCTACAAATCACAATTATCTTTATGTTGTATTGTTTTTGTCCTTCAAGTCTGTCATTGTTTATTTGATTGCTTTCTTTTTTTTTCCCCCCTTCTGCATTTACTGTGGTTATCTCAAGACATCAGTTCAAATGCCAGTTAAGTCTGTTTTGCCCCTTAATTTTTCTAACTGAGTTATTAGTTCTATAATGGTATTTTTTGGTTGTTCATTTGCAGTTGTTCTCGATTTACTTCCTGTCATCTGCAGCTTCCTTGTCTAGTCCTTTCTATTGCTTTATTTTCTTACCTTTGAGCTCTTAACTCCTATCTAAGATTTTCTATGGCAAAGGCATTAATGAGGACTCTGCTTCAGTTTGTAAGGTTATGTTTTCATCCACACTGGGTTCTTGCTTTATCCAAGAACCCATATTATCTATATTATTCATAATATGTTGCTTTCTTTCTTCTACTCCTTCCTTCCTTCCATCTTTCCTTTTGCTTTAGTGTCTTAGTACTTATTGCAATCTAACATCTTATATATGGGTGAGCTCTAATCCAGTATGACTGATGTCCTTATAAGAAGAGGCGATTAGGACACAGACAATGCAGACTGAGGACTCAGTGAGAAGGCAAGCCAAGGAGAGAGGCCTCAGAAGAAACCAAACCTGTCAACAGCTTGATCTTGGACTTCCAACCTCTAGAACTGTGAGAAAATGAATTGCTATTGTTTAAGTCACCCAGTCTGCCATTTTGTTATGGCAGCCCAACCAATAAAGGCATGTATTATCAACCTGACTTACCGCTGGTGATGTTACCATGACTTCTAGCCCAGGTAGTTTCTTCCAGTTTCTCCACTGTAAGTCACTTTTTCCTCCTCTATTCTTTGGAAGCAAGTTACTAATTTAGCCCACACAGGAGGGGCCAGGGAGCTGACTGAGGGAGAGTTTGGCTTCGCCCTGTGGAGAGGAAGTACCGTTCTGTAAGAAAGGATTCTTCTCCATTTATTTATTTATTTATTCAACTGTTTATTTATATCAATATGAATTCATGTATTTTCATTTTATACTTTGGGTTATAATCCAATACTAATTTATTTATTTTTTGCTCAAATTGTTCTGGCTTTGACCACTGGGAGCTCTTTCAGTTGGTTATTATATCCTTTTGGCATGCATCCATCATGTGTTTTCATTTTTTTTTTTAGCACTTCTTTATTTTCTGCCCTTATATGATAATCCAGGGTCATCTTGTATTTTTATTGCCCCCGCCCTAGAATTAGGCATTTTTCCAGGAAGCCTTGCTTCATTTTATTGGAGAAAACAAGATCGGGTGCTGGATGGAACAAATTATTTTAAATATAGTCTTACAGAGCTTTTCTAAAAGTGTTCTCCATGCGCTGATTACAATTTCTTTGTTGTATTTTCCCTCAGTCATTTAGAGAAAAGTCCTACTTTTCTCTCCTTGATGTAACAGATAAACTTCCCTGATGTTTGCTTTTTCTTTCTTATTCACTGAAACAGTGTTTCCGGCGCAATATGTGTTCTATGGAACACAAGTTCTCTAAGAGGCTCTGCAGGAAGAAAGATTAATTTTCTTATCAAATAATTTTTAATGCATGGGTTATCACATGCCTTCTGGAAATTCACATGTTACATTGCAAATGATAGAGAGCTTTCTTAAAATATTTGTTCTGTAAAAAAATTTAGTTAAGCTAGTTTAACCTAGATTTTTTCCAAACTTACTTGACTACAGATACCACCTTTTTTGGAATGTGTACTGGCATCTTACAGAACTTGTGTTCCTTGGAATTCATGAGGTCAGGCCAAACATGATACCAGGGCTCAGAAGCCACCTGCAGCTATACTGTACAACAGTTGGGAAAAGTGCTTTCTTTTCAATGCACCAAGGCTAGAATGAAAATTATCCTTTTGAGGTGCCTTAGGTTGAATGGACTTTTCATCAGAGTGCTCTTTCTAGATCTTTCTTTCATTTTCTTGAGCACCAATCCCTGCAGCTCTGCCAAGCTCAGGCTCAGTGTGGGTACTTTATCCAGTAGTGGTGCATGTGGAGTCGAGAATAATTTTCTCATCTATCTCACTGAACAGATACACAGTTAACCCAGACCATTTCTCCAATGCTCTGACACCGTGATTTCCAGATACTGTTTTCTTCATACATGTCTAAGAGATGTATTCTGAAAGAGAATGCACACTAGCCATTAAGTAAGTGACAGATAATTTCTATGAATTCACTGAAATTAGGGACAATAAATTCAGTAAAATCTTGATCAATAAAAATGCAACTGGTTAGAACAACCAATTACCTAGAATTTGCCCCCCACAATACTTAGAGGAGTTAGAGACAGAAGACAACAAAATAAACTGACATCAGGCAAATCAGCTTCAAATTAATTTTCAGATCAGACACATTAATTTTTAAAAATTTTTTACCTATGTAACAGTGACATAAAATTATAATAGAATCATTTTTGTTAATGATAATATAATAAACAGCATTTTAAGTTACTATTTTTTAGCTTGTAATTAGAAAATATCTTGTGGTGAGATACTTTAAGGCTACGTAATATCTTGTTTCTCATTAAACTTTCACCTCTATTTTTAGCATCCGTTGATGATTTTTGCTTGACTCAGTTATTGTATTGATGATTGTCAAATGATGATTTTCTAATTCTATTATTCCTTCTACATATAATGGCTGGCATTCTACTATAAGAGAGAGCATGTCTTTCTTATTGGTTAATTGGCTGATTGATATCAACATGTACTTATGGATTCTTATTTTATTTAGTTGGTTACAATTTGTCATGATCATTATTTTGATTTTCAAATTGTCCCAGATTTAACTAGTAGGAATGCTTTCAAGCTGGCTCTTGTGATCTTTTGACATGTTTCCATTATTATTTAAGCACTTCCTTACTGTCCTGCACTACAAGATGTTCCACTCACAGGCTTCACAGATTGTAACACAGAACTCCTTGGTCTTTGACGTTGCCCATTTGTGATGCCCTTTGTCTGACATTTTGTCTCTACATGGACATCAGAATGCTTATTTGGCTTTATCTCCACCAGCTTCTTGAGCCTCCTCTATGCTTCCAGAACCCTTGCGTGGTTTTGTCCTAGCTCAACTATTTTGAAACCTGTCAGATATTATCTTTGCTTTCTTGAACCTACCACTCCATGGCCTTCTGTACAATGCTGCACCCTGTGGGCTTTTGGTAATTATTGGTTGATTGATGGTCATACACAGACAAGCTTGCTTCACTGTAAACCTCAGGAAGAACAGCAAGCTAAAAAAATGACTTAATCTTTCCAGTTGTTAGCACCACAAGAACCTGCAAGACACATGATTTTGGATGAGGATCCTAGGATCATTAATTGTCAGAGTAGCCTAATTGTTGACAGGACACCTGTAGTGAGGAAAACGTGCTTGTACTTACTCAACACAAGACTAATGTAGCAAAAAAAGTATCTAATGTTGAATTATAGCTTAATCAGATTTTTTATATTTTCTATTATATTCTGTTTATATTAGATATCACTGCTATTTCTCTCCCCTGCCATTCCCACTTTGGTAGCCTACATTCTTATCATCCCCATATTGCTCAGTCATCTTTGGCTCAAAGTTGGCCAGAGTTCAGAGGGTGGTGGTTTCCATCTTCAGGTAAGAGAATGAAGAGAAAAGAGACGAGGAGGAAAATACAAAAACAGTAGAGAAAATGTTTAAAGGGTGTGAAGCTAAGCATCTGAGGGTACAGTTGCTGCTTAGCAAAGCAATATCCATGCAAAAGAGGAATGATGTGTTTGGGAACTTCAACACTAAAGATGGCCTGGTGTCAGCAGACGCATAAAGATAATTTTATTGATACTTTTTTCATTTTCTCTATAATATAATAGGTTCTTTACTAAGAGAAAATACCTTTCATGTGTCATGCTGGGCTTTCTACAACACAAAGCAGGGAAAGATTTTTTTTTTTCTTTTTAAATGTTCACTGAGTTTTTTTTTTTTCTAACTTTTTATTAAGATTATGATAGTTTACAACCTTGTGAAATTTTAGTTGTACATTATTGTTAGTCATGTTGTAGGTGCACCACTTCACCCTTTGTGCTCTCCCCCCCTTTTCCCTGGTAACCACCAATCAGTTCTCTTTGTCTATATGTTTAACTTCCACCTATGGGTAGAGTCATACAGAGTTTGTCTTTCTCTATCTGGCTTATTTCACTTAACATAATACCCTCAAGGTCCATCCATGTTGTTGTGAATGGGATGATTTTATCCTTTTTTATGGCTAAGTAGTCTTCCATTATATATATATATATACCATATCTTCTTTATCCTATCATCACTTGATGGGCACTTAGGTTGCTTCCCGTCTTGGCTATTGTAAATAATGTGTAGGGGTGCATGGGACTTTTGGAATTGCTGATTTCAAGTTCTTTGGATAGATACCCAGTAGTGGGATGGCTGGGTCATATGGTATTTCTTTTTATAATTTTTTGAGAAATCTCCGTACTGTTTTCCATAGTGGCTGCACCAGTTTGCATTCCCACCAACAGTGTATGAGGATTCCTTTTTCTCCACAACCTCTCCAACATTTGTCACTTTTTGTTTTGGTCATTTTTGCCATTCTAACAGGTGTAAGGTGATATCTTAGTGTAGTTTTGATTTGCATTTCCCTGATAATTAGTGATGATGAGCATCTTTTCATGTGTCTATTGGCCATCCATATATCTTCTTTGGAGAAATGTCTGTTCATGTCCCCTGCCCATTTTTTGATCTGGTTGTTTGATTTTGTTGTTGTTGAGCTGTGTGAGTTCTTTATATATTACGGAGATTAACCCTTTGTCAGATATATAACTTGTAAATATTTTTTCCCAACTAGTGGGTTTTTTTTGTTTGAATCCTGTTTTCCCTTGCCTTGAAGAAGCTCTTTAGTCTGATGAAGTCCTATTTGTTTATTCTTTCTATTGTTTCCCTCGTCTGAGGAGTTATGGTGTCCGAAAAGATCCTTTTGATACTGATGTCAAAGAGTGTACTGCCTATATTCTCTTCTAGAAGACTTATTGCTTCAGGTCTAATCTTTAGGTCTTTGATGCATTTTGAGTTTATTTTTGTGAATGGTGAAAAAGAATGGTAATTTTCATTCTTTTACATGTGGCTGTCCAGTTTTCCCAGCACCATTTGTTGAAGAGACTTTCTTTTCTCCATTGTAGGCCCTCAGCTCCTTTGTCGAAGATTAGCTGTCCGTAGATGTGTGGTTTTATTTCTGGGCTTTCAATTCTGTTCCATTGATCTGTGCACCTGTTTTTGTACCAGTACCATGCTCTTTTGATTACTGTAGCAGTGTGGTATGCTTTGAAGTCAGGGATTGTGATGCCTGAAGCTTTGTTCTTTTTTCTCAAGATTGTTTTAGTAATTCAGGGTCTTTTGTTGCCCCATATGAATTTTAGGATTCTTTGTTCTATTTCTGTAAAGAATGTCATTGGGATTCTGATTGGGATAGTGTTGAATCTGCAGATTGCTTTAGGTAGTAAGGGCAAGATATATTTTAATGTAAAGAGTGCACACACTGAAATCAGTAGGAGTTGCTATTTCTACCCATTAACTTTGAGACCATGGGCAAGACCATGAATATCAGTTTCCTCATAGTAAAATGGGGATAATACTATCTAACATCTATATAATAATATCTACATATGTATCTTTTTATTATATAATATGTAATAATATCTATTTTATTGTGTTGTCATAAGGCATAGAGACTGTAGCAGCATAAAACTTAGAGTAGAGTGCCTAACACATCATAGGTACTTAACAAATGTTGCTACTAGAGAATGCCATGCTGGTAAGAATCCTCTAAGGGTGTTATTTTAAAAACAAAATAAGACAAACAAGTCTGCAGGCCTTTCCTTGGAGATTCGGATTCACTCAGTCTGGGAAGAGATCTGGGAATATCTTCTTTTCTGAACTTATTTTAATGAATACTTCAGGTGACTCTTGTCAGCATAGATGGACAAACCTATAACAGAGCCTGCAGTGCAGCACAGGCCTTTTAAGGGGAGGTTGGCAGGACTAATGAAACTAATACTCGTATGATCATGATGGCAATGGTCTATTTCGAACCCACACTTTTTCTAAAGCTCCTGTGCCTCTTCTATGTCACTGACCACTTTGTAAGTTGTACAAGCATGCCTTTGAAACAGGAATATCCAAATTGAACTTGGCCTTTCCTTCACCATCCACCTTTCAAAGAAGGAAACTTCCACTCTGTGTCCATTTTCAGGCCGAAGCACAGCCATCTTTCCAGTTTTCTAGCAGAGATGGGAGGAATATCTTCCATTCCTTCTCCATCTCTTCCCAACTGGTCTCCTGCTTTCAGTCTTGCTCATCTCTCAACTTAATACCAGACCGATCTTTCTAAAATACAAAGCTAGCCATATTTGAAAATCTTTGGTGCCCCCTTACAAATCTTCAGGATAAAATTCAAATTTCTCATGGAAGCATTTGAGGCCCTTTATGATCTGACCCTAGCTTCTCTCTATATAGGCTCACCTTCTACAATATTCCTTCTTTACCCTCTCTCCAGATAAACCACAGTACTTGCTACTTCCCACAGGTGTTAAGGCCTAAAACCTACTTGACTTTGCAGTTTTCTGAAATTACCTCTAGGGTCAGCTGCCACATTTCACCTAATTCTAGTAAACTCCTCCATCCTTTGTCTCCCAGATAGCTACAAAGTAGCCTTCAAGACAGATCAAGCATTACATGCTCCTGAAAGCTTTCTGAGCCCCTTTGCTCACATCTGCTAAACCCTTCTCTTATGACCTTCCTCTTGCTTCCATAGCCCTGATAATGCTATATCTTAAGCATCAGTTTTCTAATTTCTCTTCTGCTAGAGTGGGCTTACTTTGAGGAGAATAATTATATTTTAGTCATCTTTATTTACTTGAAAAACTTCTGATATATGAAAGGTACTCACTAAGTATTTGTTGAATGAGTGAATGAGGAGCCAAATAACTATTTTTTTTTAATCTACTAACAATTCACATTTATTCACCAACAATTCACACTTAACAATTAGGCATAGTAACATTTACCAGTTATTATGATCTCACCCTAATTACAATTACGTAGATTTATCCTTATCTCAGACACATTCTGCAACTAGATAGTGTAGGATGTTTCCCGGAGAATGTGACTAGAGGTAAAGAATGTCTCTTAAAGATCTTATGCAATGTAGGTTCTTATCATTTTTCATCCACATAAACTTTGGAGATGAGAAGTAGGAATGTTGCAGATGTTATTCCTTAATTCTATTCCAGCGGATGTGGGGAAGGATAGCCTGGATTTCATCTGCCCCACTTAGCATGCCTTACTTCATGGATCATCCAATCACTAGTGACAACTTACAGTTAATTACTTCTTCCTGTCACTAATGTGAGTAGACAGACTCTGTCAGTAGAAACTGGCTCAGGGGAAATGATTCAGAAAGAAAAAAATCACAGCGTTTTACAGAAATGTCCAGGCAATGTGCTTTTATTGATTTTTACTGATGAACAAAATGGCTGATTTGTATAGTCCCTGTCCTTTGTGTGTAATGGGAATAATATGTAGGCCCTGATAATTTGCATGTTAATTCCTGAGGAAAATATCTCAGAAGAATACTGAAGTCGTGGTGAATTTACAATGTTTTGCTTGAGGTCATTTTCAGGAAAGCCTTTTTCTCCAATGTGAATGTAATTTATCTTCTGGCAGCAAACAGGAGTTTGATTGTAACAGTAGTCATTCTAGCATGGGCTTCAGCGTAGTGATGGTAATCTGTTGATCTATTCAAGGAGGCTTAGAGTACACAGAACATCATAGTAATACACCATTTTACTTAATGCGTGAATCCATTCTATAGAAAAGTCTTTTAGGGGAGGGCTTTCCATAAAGTCTTCCCTATATGGGAGTGGAGGCAGAGACAGTATCTGCCTTGCGTACACCCATGTGAATTGGCGAATAAATAAATGAAAGTTGTAATGGCTAATGTCAAGGATAAGGAAGAATAATTAGGAAATTTATTGTGTCCTCTCTATAATTTTCCAACTAAAAGTATTAGTTTAAGTATTAATGAAACACATTATGAACTACTAATGGACTAGCAGGGAACATCAGTAACTTACCTGTGTTTGCACTGCACAGAAATGTGTACATTTCAGTTTTACACCAGGTGCTAAGATCAGACAACACTTCCTCCAGGAACCTCTTATTAAGACAAAAAGCTTGATTTAGACACACTCAGTGTTGCTTTTTGATGAAAAGAAGGATTAATTTATTTGTTCCTCCCTGCTGCAGTCAGTCAACACAGCCTGCAGCTTAAAAGATGAAAAGTACACTTACATAATACAGTTATCAAATGATAAGAACATTTCTTTACTAATTCAAAAAGACATTTTTAATGAAGAGAATGAATGTCCTAAGACCTTTTCTCTCCCACACGTGTAGATCAGCTTTAACATTCTACAGGAGACTGGGATTTCCAATTTTTCCAAGCTCATTAGACTTTAATGGTCCTTTATCACTGTCGGCCTTGTCAGGGATTGGACAGAAGTCCGGCAAAGCTGCGCATTAATTAGGCAAAGGCGTGAATGTCTTCCTCACAGCGTCTGCATACATGCTGTGTGCCAGCTCCCAAAAGAAAGCAGAAGAGCAGAAGTTAGACGTTTTATCAGCTTTACATTTTAAATAAAGACATGGGAAATGTTAACACTTTCAGCAGCTTTTAAGATTGCAGAAGGAGAGTAGTCATTCATTCCCCCCCACTTTTATTCCCTCCATAATCGTTCTCATCAGCAGTAGGCAGAGGGGTGGCTGGCATATTCTGAATTCATGAAGTCAAGGACATTCTTTGTTGTTTCTGAATTAACACTTTTGTATTCATATATTCTGAGTGGAAAAACAAAATTTAAAATTTTACTATTATGGCCAAACACTGAATAGCGCTTTAGTCAGTACTCTCTCAACTGCAAGGAATAGAAACCAAACTCAAAACAGATTCAGGTGAAAAGGGGAAATATTGGTTCATATGATAAAATTTTAAAGAGGCCAAGAATGAAGTAGCCATAGGGATTTGCATATTTCAGAATTTGTGCTCTTACCATGTTTCTCTCTCTCTCTCCTCCCCCACACCCCCTCCTGGCTCCTGCTCTCTCTTTCGTTTTCAGTTTTAAATCAGTGTATGCCATAAAGTAAAGGGTTTGCTCTCCAGGAGCTCTAGGCTCACCTAGTATAGCTTTGCAACTGGAGAGGAAAGATGCTTCTCTCCAGACTCCAGTTGGGGAGTATTCAAAGGAAAAAGTCAACAAGAACAAGAGACCAGGAATGGTCTCTGACAAGTCACTTAAAAACACCTTAGGCCAGGGGCTGGCTGGGGGCATAGCAGTTAAGTTGGCATCCTCCCCTTTGGCGTCCCGGGGTTGGCCGGTTTGGATGCCGGTCCTGGACCTGTGAATGCTCATCAGGCCATGCTGTGGCTGGGTACCACGTCTAAAACAACAGAGGAAGATTGGCACAGATGTTAGCTCAGGACCAATCTTCCTCACAAAAAACAACAACAACAAAAACAATCTTAGGCCAGAGAAAATATTGACAAATACAAAAACAGCTGTTCAGATTATGCTTCTATTCTGAGGGATAATCTTTGTTAGTTTATAGTCTTATGTGATGCTTACAAGTCACCCTAAAGAAAACTATGATTGCAAAATATACAGAAAGACACACTTTCTTTAATTCAAGGAAAGCTAATGACTTCATGAAGAAACAATATTTCACTTTAAAAGAAAGCAAACAGATGAATAACAAGATGATCAAGTGTAAAAGAATTCCTCTAATTGAATTTGCTCGGAGTGGGAAAAACTGCTAGTGGTATTAGTCATTTGTTCTCGACATGCCCTCCTTCTTACCCCCTGCCCTGCCACACCGATTCATTAATCATTCTTCAGTCTATTGAGAAGCATTAACAAGTTATGGGGCTCTGGAGGCCTAATGATGTAGAGGCCTAATATTAATCATGTGAAAGCTGATTACACAAATAAAATCAGAAAGAACTCAGAGTGGCAGAAAAATTGTGGGGAATTCTGAATATTTCTCATCCCAGATTCTCTACTGAGTACCTCACATTACCTTCTCAGGAAACAAATGTGACTGGTTAGATAATTGCCTAATGGTTCTCCTAGTTTTAATTTTATTGCCATTAAAAGACATCTCCTTTGATTTTGGAATATTCTTATTTAGTCAGTTTTAACTTTCTCATCTTCCCCGTCCCAAAGATATTACAGATTATGAAAGGTAATAATGGAAAAATTAATGTAGGTTTTCCCTGTAATTGACATATAGCCTGGATCATGGAGGAGTCTATACATAGTCTATTTTCAATATCAAAGGAGGACCCTAGATTCCTGAAATATAAACACCTGGAACCTCTCTTAATTTCTCTTCTGAGTATTCTGCCATGGAACGGGGAAGGGTTTAAATTTGAGAATAGACTGACAGATATTGGAATAGTGGACCTCTTAAAACTTAAAGAAAGAAAGATATTCTGTTTTGGTTTTGCTTTTTTTCCATAAAATTTTAGGCCAGGACAATGTTTAAGTGTCAAGGTGTGGGGACATCTTATATCTAACAAAATTTCCTATGAGCTGTCAGCTAAGATTGATCCTCTCTACCCTAAACCAGGATTTAAAGAGACATTGTTATTAGAGAGATGAGTCCTGGTACTGTCACCAATAACATTTAGTGAAGGCTTATTATACAGCAGGCACTAAGGTACTTAAAGCAGAAATCAGAAAGAGATGATGCAATCTTATGTTTCAAAAAACTTAATTTCTAAATGAGTGAAGTAGAGAAGAGAAAACAGCATGATAAATTAATAAAAATATGTACAGGTTGCAGCAGGGGAGGAAATCGATTCTATATGTGGTAAAAAGAGAGATCAGAAATAATTTACAGCAGAAGTTACATTTGAGCTGAGTCCAAAGATGAGAAGGCATTTGCCAGGGAGACCAGGAGAAAACATTCTAGGCTGAGCCAGCAGAATCAGCCAAAGTGTGAACTATTAAGGTCCACTGGAGCGACTGTTAGCATTTCCTAAAGGCTGGTGTGTAGGGTAAAGTTGACGATCCATAAGGCCTTATACCATATGAAGAATCCTGGATTTCTTTTCCTACAGAAAAAGTAAGCTGATCAAGATTTGGGTTTTCTTAAAGATGAATTGAGAGCAGTTTGGAGGTTTGATTGGGAATGACAAGAATTAAAGCAGGGAGATGGGTTAAGAGGAGATTGTACTAGTCTAGGTATGACAGTGGAGTAGCGTGGACCAGGCTGCGGCATAGGGATGCATGGTTAGGCTTGTTTACTGGCAAATATAATATTGTCTTAGCATTTTTATAGTTGTCAATCTGATAGAATTTTCTGGTGTCTTATTATAATGTCCACTTATTTGACTATCATTGAGTATATTAATTCTTTGTGATTTTTCTCACATTCTGTGTATTTTTTTCCAGTTGGGACAGTGTATGGCCGAGACTTCCAGCTACCCCCAGTATCTTCTTTCCTTCTTTAGTTAGGAATAAATCCACACATTTTATCTGGGTACATGGTCATTGAGATAAAGGCAACAAGTTCCAGCCTGCTTGGCAGATAGAGTGGTCCTGTGACTGCTTTCTGGCTAGTGGATGTGAATAGTATTGATATGTGTGGTGTCTGGGTTGTGCCCATAAAAAGAAAGAGGGAGGGATGACCTCTACTCTCCTTTCCCCTCTTCTTTCCAGCTGGAATAAGGACATGATGGTAGAAACTGGAGCAACCATTGTAGCCCATGAAATGGAAGATGCATGTTAAGAATAATAGAACGGCAAGCTAGGAGGAGCCTGGTGTTCACCACTGCCCCATGGAGCTGCCATGTCAGCCCTGATACCCTTGTGCTCAGATTACACGAGGGAGAAATTAATTCCTATGTTGTTTAAGTCACTGTTATTTGATCAACTGATATTGCAATCACACCTTTATCCTTATAAATATGAGACATTAGAATTATTATTTTTAATTTACAAGAATTCTGTATGTATGTACGCATATTTAATTTTCTATGTATATATATATATATAAAATATGTGAATCATTTTTTTGTTATAAATGTGTAACACTTTTCCCCATTTGTTCTTTTCCTTTTACATTTTTAACTTTTTTGGGCAGCTAAGACTCAAAAACTATTTCTTCTGGAAACTATTATAGTTTCCCTTCATAGATGACTATTTCTTCTCTTTTGTCTCTTCTTCTCTCGTCCTTAAATATGTACATTTCTTAATATGCTGTCCTTGAATACCATGTCATTTAAAAATAAATTCTCTCCCCGAGTCTTCATCTACTTGTACAATTTCAAATATTATTACTCAAGCATATATGGGTCTGAAATATACTTCTCTAGTCTTAATCATTCTTCTGAGCTTTAGACCACTAATTGTCCATTTGCCGTCTCTGCTACAATGTACCGCTGGCACTTGGTGTTTGACATGTCCAATATCATATTCATTGTCCTCCCTCCAGATCACATCCTTCTCCTTACATGTCAGTTTTCATTAATGGTACCAACATTCTCTAAGATACCCGGACTTAAAACTCTAGAGTCATCTCATTCTCTTCCTTTATTCCTTATACCCAGGCAGTTGTCAAATCCTATAGAGTCCATACCTGGATGATAGTTTACTACAAATACTCTAATTCAGGCTCTAAAGTGTGTTACATCCTTGTCTAGGTAACTGATAAATTTTTTTGTAAGAGATTCAATTGCCTCAGCTTCCTATAAATCTAGTACTGGGGTTGGCAAACATTTTCTGTAAATGGCCATATGGTAAATATTTCTGGCTTGAGGGCCATATAGTCTCTGTTGCAATTACTTGACTCTATCCTTGCAGCATGAAAGCAGTCATAGACGATTCTTAAACAAATGGGTGTGGCTATGTTCCGATAAAACTTGTTTACAAAAAAAGGCAATGGACTGAGTTGGCCCAGAAGCAACAGTTTGCCAATCTGTTCTAGCCCAGGTAACAAGAGGACAATTCCTGGCCCTCAGATAACTTCTAATTTAGACAGGTAGGGAAGCAAAACATAAAGAAGCAGGTAAATAAATGACCAAGACTATGACCCATTTCGTTGCTGTAGTAAATGTTACAAAGTGAATGATGTGGATGATATGACAGCGAAGGACTAAGAATCTCTTCTCTTTAATATCAGATGGTCAGGGAAAGATTCCCTGAGGAGATGATATTTGAACTGAAGCCTAAATAATGTTCAAACTCTGGGGAAATATATCCGAACAGAGACAGAAGTCACCCTGTACTGTGAAGGAGATTGATTTCTTTAAGGAACTTGTTAGTAGGAGAAGAGGTAGGAAAGGTTTCAGAGGTGGGGGGACACTTCATGGAGGCCTTCTTCACAAGCCATGATAAGGATTTGGGGTGGTATTCTACATCCAAGGAAAACTGCTAGAGGTTTTCAGGAGGGAAGTGAGAAGTTTTGATTACCTTTGGAATGGATTATAGAGGGGCGAAACAGGAAGGCAGGAGACCAATTAGGGGGATATTGTAGTCGTAGCAGTTCAGTCAAAGAATGACTATGTTTTAAGTGACCCTGTCATTAATCTGGTTGCAGTGGAGATAAGGGGAAATACTCAGAATATATTTCATAGGAAGAACAAATAGAACTGGATTTATTAGTTTGAATTCAGTAAGTGAAGGAAGGAAAAAATAGGGATCTCTTCTAAGTTTTTGACTTGAACTATGGGGCAGTGATTTCTTGCTGAGCTGGAGAAGATTTGGGGAAATGTTTGGAGAAGGGTAAGGAATGGGCACAGGGGAAATCAAGAGACACTTTTGACTGTGTTATGGCAGATGCTGCTGAGATGAGAAGAAAGATGTAAGGGTTAGATTTTGTGAGGGGGAAGTGATTGACCTTGGCAAGAGTGACTTTAGCAGAGTGGTTGGAACAAGGCCCAATTATAGAAGGTAAAGAAAAGAGGGGTCATAAGGGAGTGAAGGCAGCAAGCATAGATACAATTTTTGAGAACTGTTGCTTTAATTATTTGTTATGGTACCTAACAAGGTGCTCTACACAAATGAGATTCTAAATAGTATTTATTAGTTGCTACTTACAATAGAAGCGCTTGAATAACAGAAAAGAAAATGATAGCTCTCAGTGTTTTAAAGAAAAAAGAGGACAATCATAGATATTCGATTCCTGTTAAGAAGCTGTTACAAGTCTATGAAAAATTAATGGGTAATCATATAAAAAAATCACAGTGTATTGGATGGAAAACATTATGGCCTTCAGAACAATATTTATATTGACTATGTTTCTTTCTTTAAGATAGTGGCATACTATAGACTAATGAGAAAAAATCCTATATTCTGCACTTCATGGAGGCCTTTAACTCATTCCTTTATTCAAAAAATAACATCTGAACATCTACTGTCTGTCACATTAGGCTGAGCAAAAGATTTTACTGTCTGTGATACCCAAATGTACAGGTGGGAAAGGCATGGGTTTAGTCTAGATTAGGTAGGTCCCAAATGAAGAAGGCATCCGCATCATCCTGGAAGTGATATCAGAATGTTACCTTTGGGATTGTCTTATTTTTATAGTTAGCTATTTGATATTAGGGTTACAAAGACAAATAAATGAGGACCTCTGACTTTGAGGAATTTATAATCTAGTTTAGTTTGACTGAAGCATAAGATTTATAGAGGAAAAGAGTAAAGGATATTGTCTGAAGGATTGGTAGGGCCAGACTTGTGGAGGATCTTGAAAAGAAGATAAGAAGCTTGGAATTTGTTCAGTGGGCAGTGGGAAAGCTGTGAAGATTTTTGAGCAAGAGAATAAAAAGATGATAATTGTCAGAAGGACAAACAAGTGGGTCCTGGAGCAAATTAAGCCTGAACTATTGCGGGAAGCAGAAATGATAAAACTGAGGCTGTCCTACTGTGAGCGCATCATGAGAAGGCAGGATTCTTTGGAAAAGACAATAATGCCAGGAAAAGTAGAAGACAGCAGGGAAAGAGGAAGACCAAATTTGAGATGGATTGACTCCATAAAGGAAGCCATAGGCATGAGTCTACAAGAGCTGAGTAGGACATTGTGGACATCACTCATTCACAGAATCTCCAGGAGTCAAAGCCGACTTGATGGCACATAACAACAAGAATTGTTCTTTAAGAAGATTAATCTGGCGGAACTATCAATCAGAGAGAGAGAAAACCCAGAAGCTGGGAAATAAATTAGGATGTTAATTCCATTTAATATTCCTATGTGTCCAGATAAATAATCTGGTACATTATACTGTCTTTAATAAACGAAAATATTTTTCAAAGATCTTTCAGCCAGCTATGAAATATGTGTTAAAAAGAAAATAAAATATTCTTGGACTGTCCCACTTCTATTGTGAGCTTATTTATTGATTAGTAACAACTAGGTGGACACTTAATCTAATGGATCACTGCTGTTTTTCAGCTCTTGCTGTGTGCCAGGCACTGTCCTATGTGCTTGACAACATTGTTGCTGATCTTTACCACAACCCTATGAGGCAAGAATTTTCACCCTTTTTCTACTCAGGAGGAAATTTAGTTCTATAAAAAATTATGTAACCCATCTGAATTCACCAAGCTAAGGGCTCAAACTCAGTTCTGTTTCACTCCAGAATTTGTACCTTAACTCTTAAACACCTTACCATTAGAGTTCATTGAAACGGTAATTTTTTCCTCTAGCAATTCACATAAAAATTAGCTTTTTAGTATCACTTACAGCTCTGACAACACCAAGTCAAACATTTTGTTTATTGTTATTTCGTTTGTTGTTTTCTTCAAGTTTAAGTTTGAAATTAAGTTGATTTTCTTTTTCCTCTTGAGATTGTGAGGTAACAGCACACAAGTGAGGCATGATGCGGGCTTTTAGAAATGTATCTGAAACCATATCAGTATCTGCCAGTTTGTATAAATAGAACCTGCAAGTCCCTGTGACATTAAACAGTGGTCAGATTACATGGCTGGGTTCTTGAGGAGATTATGACGGCCTTTTTCTGCAGAACATGAAGGTTATATTTAGAACCAGTGTTTATTTCACTATTAGGAGTCTTTTTTTTTTTTTAAATAAAATTTTGCACTGTGAAAACCTTTTCTACGTGGAGTTTAAGGAGAATAGAGTATAGTGAAAAACCAAAATATTCAGTGAATATCTTCTGTGAATACAAATGGATTATCCTCTTTTTATAATACTTTATGTTAAATGTGTGAAACCATTACTAAAATTGTTCTGAAAGAAGGAATATAATGCCAGAGGTTACAGGTGACTTAAAGCTTTCACTCAGCAGTTCTCTCTTTATGGGTGTGCTTTGAAGCATGCCATACACGAGAAACAACAGCCAAGTGCATTTCTTAGTTCCTAGGTAAGCTAGAACTCTCCCAAAGCACAGCTTCTCTGATAAGCTAGACCCAGAAGCTTACTACTCCAGGTCTTCCTACCTCCTACTTCTACTCTCTGGATCTAGAACACCCGGGTCTTTCAAACAGACTCTAAATTTCCTTCCCCCATCAGTCTCATGGAGTTGGGGATACCCACCCGACCACAGGCGGAGACACTAGCACAGGGAGGACCTGTTTGGTAGCCTTGCCTCTATGGGAAACACTTTCATGTCTGCTTCCTATAAGGACGATAAAAAAGCACAATAAATGGTGGCACAAAGGAAGGTCTAAATCTCCTTAGCCAATAATGGGTGAAGGGGAAGAGGGGCTCCTATCTGGCTGCCTATTAAGGCACAGCAGCACTCTCCACTTGGGAAGCACAATGACTATCACAGGCTCTAACCAATTGCATTAGCAGCCTTCCTTTGGTGAGGAGATAGCAAGGGAATGGATAGAGAGTTGAAAGAAGTCTCTCTAATACTCCCCTGAGTGGGAAGAGGTGTGAAAAGTCCATTCTCACTATGGGCAGAGGTACTATATGTTCACAAAGTCAAAACACAAGCAAAGGGAAGAATAGTCTTTGTGAAACAACTATACCCGATGAAGCGGTGGTGAGAGCGGTCTTGAAAATCAGCCTCAGCATAATAAACACATTGAAAATATCCAATTCCCATATAATTATATTTTACCCCTAAGAGATAAAGTGTAATTAACAAAAATAGAAAAATGTGAGTAAAAAGGGTAATTATGGCATTTAAACATTGAAAACATGACAAACTTTCTACAGAAGTAAATAATTAATTTACAGCCAAAGATGTTAGACACAAAGAAGAAACTAAAGAGAAGAGGTACCCATCAGTATAGCTAGTGATGGTAGTTACCATATGTTGGACACACAGAGTGCCAAGCCCCTGGTTAAGGCCTTTACTTGCTTTTTCTCAGTTAATCCTGGAGAACCATATGCCTAGTAATTCTTAGTATTCTTAATTTACAATGGACAAAACAGAGGCTTTGCAAGGTTAAAACTCTTGGCCAAAGGCACAGAGCCAGTAAATGTAGGAGCAAGGGCTGATGGGCGTCAATTTCCGCACTAATATCAGCTAGTTTGAATGATTTAACACATTCATCAGACTTAAAAAAAGTTCCGGCAAAATGTGTAAAGGTGAAAAGTGTCTGTGAAAGTTAATTCTGAGGAGTCTTTAATAAGAGAGAAGATAAGCACCCCTTGGTTAAGTTAAAATTATTTCCTAAGAAAGCTTTCTGAGAGAAAGACTCTTCTGATTTCTCTTTTTGTGCATAAATTTGAGGAAAGTTGATGTTTGAAAAGTCTAATCTAAAGTTTCAACCACTGCAGGTACAATTTTAAGTAATTTCTGCAGATATTCACAATATTCACAATGATACAAAACAGGAAGAAAAAGTTAACGTCAAGGCAGCTATTTCTAGACTTTCAAAGATAAGCTTCCGGATGAATCCAATATGCTTGAGCCAATAGTGTTCCCAGCAAAACAAATTAAATTTCATTAGGTCTTTTCAGGCCTCAGGATAAGTGATAATTCTGAGTGATACTGGTCTCATGCAATATCATGCTTTATGGCTCAGCACCATAGAAACGCAAAGGATATCTGGATTATCTGTTTTATCAGAGCTTTGGACATAAAATTTAGATGTGCATGGTTACAGACAAAGTGCACACTCCAGAGAAGTTACTGACTTGAGTATATGAGCTATACATTTCTTCTGAGTGAACGTAGGTTATCTCAACTTTCTGAATGACTGAATCTTCAAGGCAGTCTTCATCGCTAGCTCCTAAAATGCTCCTGCACGGTCCTAAGCGATAGTAGAAGATATGACCAATCCTCCAGTAATTCTTATGAGGTCTGTCCACTAGAAACACGAGGCTCTTGTTTCCAAAATCTGTTGGGAGAGATCAATTATTTTATTACAGAATGTTTAAAAGGCAATACAAGTAGTAGTGCTAACAATAGTGGTAGTGTCAGTGATAGCAACAGTAGTTTAAAATGACTAGAGCCAGATTATGCCAACTGTGCAAGGCATTGTATAATTTGACAAAAAGTTTTTAAGCATAACTGAGAGTATGTCAAAGTGTAGCGAACAGTGATTCATTCATCCATTCTGGTCAGTTAATACTAAGTGACAAAGATGCAGTGGTAACAGCACAAAGTCCCTGCCTTATGGAGCTTACAACAAAGGGGAGGGGAGACAATAAAAAAGTAAAATAAACACATTAATTAATTAATGATATAATTAAAAATTGTGATAAATGATGCAATGAAAAAAAGGGGATATGGTAAAGCAGGGAACTGAATTTCGGCCACTTTTGACAATGTGATCAGAAGCCTCTCTGAGGAAGTGACATTTTAGCTTGCTAAGAGCCTAGGCACACAGAACAGTGAATTGCAAAGGTTCGAAGGCACGTAAGAGCTTGTCTTGCTCAGGGAAAAGAAATCATTGTGGTTGGGAGTGAGATTAATAACATCAGAGATGTAGCAGAAACTGGATCACACTTGGCCTCTGGGAAAGCTAAACTTAGTTTTGATGCTATTAGACAAGATTTCATTCCACATGCAATGGGAGCCATCAATGGTTTTGAAGGAGACTGAGGATTTGATTGATATTTTCAAAATCAGTCTGGCTGCTAAGAGAACAAAGTCAAAATGACACAAAAAGTTTCTTCAAGAGTCTAGACAAGAGATAATGAGGCTTGGAGCAGAATAATGGCAAGGATGATGGAGAGAAGAGGATAGATCCAAGGTACACTTTTAGCAGCGTTGTTAGGCTCTACTGATGGTTAGATGTGGGTGTTGAGGGAAAGGGAGTGACTTCTTTCCCTTTCTGGGGTTTTAGTTTGAGAAACCGGGGGATGATGGGACCATTTATATGAATGAGGAAGGTTGAGAGAATAAAATTTGAGCTCTGTTTTGGACATTTTGGTTTGTGATACCTATTAAAAAGTGATATAAAATGTCAAGTAAGCACCTAGATATACTAATGTTGAAGTCAGAGAGCATGTCTGAGCATCACACAAAACATCAGAGAATACCATGCAAAAAGACCCTAAGTAATTTACTCTTCAGAGATCTCGCACCCCACGCATTCCCCTATGCATGCTCTCAGACGCCTCCTTAGGGGCAGGGGTAAGGGAAGAAGTCCACCTGAGCAACTGAGCTAATCTTAGGAAGTCTAACATTACCTTAGCTTCATTACTATTTAAATTATTAGGAATGTAAAGGATATTGGATGTTTGGTTAATCTTTTTCCTGCTAAAGAGAAGATGGAGACTTGTATGGAAGTCAGATAATCTATAAAAAAGATAAAGGAATTTGTTTTTTTCTCTAAATATCCAGATTGTACTGTGAGTTAAATTTACAACCTCATTCTACATTATGGAAAAGTTATTCTGGTTGTGGAAACTTCTTTTTTTCGAACAGCTCACTTCTCTTGATGAAATGTAGGGACGAGGCAGGCACTCACGCTGCAGGGAAAGGCATAGGGCAGGATGGAATGATGAACCTAGATGGAGCTGCGTTTGTTTATAACACTGCCTTGCTTTTGGCACTTACCCCATGCAAGTTAGAACCACACGATAAATTAATTCTTCACAAGCTGCACTACTGATCTTCAGCAAATGCAGAGTCTATTAATGCAGTTTCTCTAGGTTGGCAGAAACATTGTGGAGCTTCAGATGTTTCAAATAAGAGTCTAAATGTCCCTGTGAAACAGCAAACTCCTTAGGCTGTGGCATCACATGTTAAAAATCTCTGGACCTTCCACCTCAGGGAAAAGATTCTCAAACCCATTTCTATTTATCTGGATTCTAAAACACTATGTCAAAGCAGGTGCTCTTGTGCTGGGAATATACAGCAGTGCATTTTGTAGAGTGTTTACTCTTACCGCTGTTCACTGAGTCCTTACTATGTAAGTGCTGGTGTACTTTACCTCATTTGTTTCTTACAATCGTCACGTGAAGTGGATAGTACTATACTCATGTGGTAGTGCAGATGGTAATACTGAGGCTGATAGAGATTAAACCCGAAGTCAAGCGATTTAGGGTGTTAGTATTAGGACATAAACCCAGGTCTGTCTGACTCCAAAGCCCATGTCCAAGACACATTTCATTGAGGGAATGTTATGGGATCAAATTGGGAATTTATTGAAAGGAATATCAGATAAAGAGTTTCCAGAATGTCCTCTGTACTGAGGTTTATTTATTTATTTATTTATTTTAAGGATTGGCACCTGAGCTAACAACTGTTGCCAATATATTTTTTTTTTCTTGCTTTATTTCCCAAACCCCTCCCGGTACATAGTTGTATATCTTAGTTGCAGGTCCTTCTAGTTGTGGGATGTGGGACGCCGCCTCAACATGGCCTGACGAGCGGTGCCATGTCTGTGCCCAGGATCCAAACCCTGGGCCGCTTCAGCAGAGCGCGCGAACTTAACTACTCGGCCACGGAGCTGGCCCCTGCGCTGAGGTTTAATTGCATATCTATTTAATCATTCAGACACGTTGTATCTCATATTGTTTTGTCAGTGAAGCTTTGACCAAGTGGTCTGGGCAGATGTCTCAACTGCTTTATTGCAAGTTCAGCCCAACTTATTCACTGGCTTATCCGTAAGCAATGTAGAAAAATTACTCTAAGATCAGTCAAATTTCATCAGAAAGAGAAAGTGCTCACTCAATTCCTGGCTTTGCGTGTTCTTTATCCTCCACCACTCCTTCTTTGCCTCCCTAATCCCAACATTACTTCCTTGTACATAAGATACCGAGCTCGCCCCAGTCCACAGATAGGTGCACCTGGCTGTGTTTTCCTAATACCGAGTGCATGAATTCTATCATAGCATTTATCACATCATATTTTCTATTTAGTTTCTAACTTCACACTGGATAGCAGATTTCTTAGCCACAAGACGTTTCTGGATCTTATTTGACTTTAAATCCTCAACGTCTAGTCTAGTGCTTGATATATATTAAATAATAGGATTGTAGGCATAGATGAGTGAATGAAGGAATCCACCAAATCAATTGAGCTTCAGTCTAATTATCTCAGATGTCTTATAAAAAGAAAAGGCAGGCAACTTAATTACTCATTGGGCCAGTGATCTGTTTACAACTGATGTAGGTCTAGCTTAAGAATTTCAAATTCTCTCAATGCTTCTGATTAAGTGATAAACCAAGAGAAAGAAAATTTCTATATCAAGAAATATTCATCACCATGAAAGACACCAAATCTGCAAAGATTCGTTTTTCTGAAGAATCAGAAAGAATATTGATGTAGGCTTCTCTTGGAGAAATACACATTAAAGTTACTTTATCAGTGAAAAAGAACCTATTTTAAATATGTGCATTGGATCAGAGTGCTTACATATAAGGCTTTATTGAAATTTTTTCTAGACATACATCTATATTTTAAGATGCTGTGCCTGCTGCCATGATTTCCAAATTTTCTGCCATCTGTTGCTATTGCATTTTACCTACAGGGAATTTTGGAAGCTTCCAGACTAATTAAAACTCCATAATTGTCGTCTGAAACGTTGTTTGCGATATTACCTTTAAACACATTTTTCTTAGGTAACTTGTTGAACCATATTACTGTTTTTCTTTTGCATAACTTTCTGAAGACTGTGTTAGGGGAAAGGACATTTTTCTGCAACTGTTTAACTTTTCAGGATATCTATGACAGCTCTCATTCCAAAAGGGATAGATTTTTATCTCATTAGAGTTAAGGCATTTTTAAGGTATTGGTTTTCTTAACAGAGGAAATAGAGAACTTATGCCAAATGTTTCACAAGTCAGGTCTCTGAGATAAAAGAAGATCCAAGTGTATTGATTCTTTCTTAACAATCTAATTGAGATATGATTACAAGCAATAATTGAATATATTTGAAGTGTACAATCTGATGAATTTTGACATACATATATATGCCTGTTAGATCATCACCACAATCAAGGTATTAAACAAATCCATCCCCTCAAAACTTTCTTGGTGTATTTTTTT
Source organism: Equus caballus (assembly GCF_041296265.1). Taxonomy (NCBI): domain Eukaryota; kingdom Metazoa; phylum Chordata; class Mammalia; order Perissodactyla; family Equidae; genus Equus; species Equus caballus. The sequence continues at coordinate 75,301,138 of NC_091687.1, forward strand.
CCACTCTTTGCTTTTACACACCACTAATTTTCCCAATTTTGTTTGAATTCTTTCTGTCTCTCTTGTGCTCTTTCCTTGAGCCATTTTCAGGGCATTTGTTCGTGAAGTTTTTCTTTATTGACGTTCTCTCTGTGTGAGCTTTGATCAAACCTAGCTGTAGTTCTCACCTCACTGTTTTAGATTGTCTCAACACGCACACCGTTTAGCTAAGGACGTTGGCTTGTTGTTGCTGCAGCCCTACTGGGGTGTGATTGTTTTTTGATTTTAAGATTTCTCATTTTATTTCTAGTCTTTTGTTCTTTCAGAGTATGTCCATAGGAGTCCAGAAACATCCTGCCATTTCAGTCAGGAATTCAGTAACATCAATCAAAACTTTAGTCAGACCTCTATGAGTTATAAAGATACAGATAATGTGTTTTACTGAAATGACAGAAAAAAACAGATGGTTTGGCATCTGAGGCCTTGACAAATCTATGGTGATCATGACTCTGTTCTTTTTATGGTGTCTTCTATTGTCCTTGCTGTTTATAGTGTAGATTAAATTCGATTTTCTGTCCTAGCCATTCATTCTTTTGCTTTCTGTCTTTGCCATATACCTGTACTTTCTGGTACCATCTGAACCCTCTTCCCTAATGATCAGAATTTGAGAACTTCCATGAGCCACTTCAGAGACATGTCTCAACTATATGACAGGTTGGCCTTTATTGTGGCACTCAGCTCTGGAAGGATTGTTCTAAAGGATCACTAGATAGCATATGACTATGAATAACAACAATGTGAATTTGGGTTGCCACTGTAAAAGAAAGTTCGGCAAATCACAAGGGTATGAAGTGAAATGAGACACAGACTGAGGAGAGTTGACTAACAAGAAAGTCTGAACCCTATAGAAGGGAACAAGCCTAGAAAAATTCCCCAAAATTCCCAAATGCCAAGAGCTTTGACACCTGTTCACCCAGTTCTTGCAGCTGTAATTTAAGTATCTTATCGAAGAAGACCGGTCATTCAACTTCAGCTTCTTATATAACTGCTATATGCCTAATGGTTTGTCCTGCATTTTCTCTATATTGATAGACCAGCACATTTGGGAAACAATTCAATATACCAGCCTGGGATTTTTTCAATAATTATTGTTGGTAATCCTATGTTTCCATTTCTTCTAATTATTATTAATTATTAATTATTATTATTCGTTTATTATTATTATTAACTATTATTATTCATATTATTGTTATTATTAACTATTAATTATTAGTTCAAAAAGTACGTACTGAGGGTTTACTATGTGCCATTCATTCTACCAAGTACCAAGAATCATTCCTGAGTAAAGTAAACAGACTCTTCTCTGGTGAAGGTTATGGTCTTATGCATAAATAAATTTTATCATTAAAAAATATTGAGAAAACCAATATGGTGTGTAAGTCCAGGTACATAAAAACCTGGATGTAATTCTGCTCCCAATAAATTCTCTGATACTAACTGGGTGTTCTACAATTCAACTCAATTCTGACACTACCTACCTGAAGATAGCATCAGATCCCACAGGTTAAGGGCTTAGTCCTACAAGATCATGATCCCCGCTCACCCCCCTCCGCCACTTTAGACACCAGTCACGAGCCCAGGTTGTTACCTATGCTTCTGACCACCTCGCTAGAGATTGGCGATTCCAACAATCTCGTCTTTGGGTTTGATTAACTTGCTAGAGTGGCTCACAGAACTCAGAGAAACATTTTACTTACTAGATTACCAGTTTATTATAAAGGATATAACTCAGGAAGAGCCAGATGGAAGAGATGCATACACAGGGCAAGGAATGGGCAAAGGGCACAGAGTTTCCATGCTCTCTTCAAGTACACCACTTTCCCACTACCTTCAGGTACATGTTCACCAACCCAGAAGCCTTCAAATCCCATCCTTTTGAGATTTATGGAAGCTTCATTACATAGTCACGATTGAGTAAATTATTGGCCATTGGTGATCGCTTCAACCTCCAGCCCCTCTCCCTTCCCTAGAGTTTGGGGGGTGGGACTAAAAGTTTCAATGCTCCAATCACATGGTTGCTTCCCCTGGCATCCATCCTTAGGTGCTCTCCAAACGTCACCTCATTAACATAAACTCAAGTGTGGTTGAAAGGGGTTTTTGTTATGAATAGCAAGACAACTTTATCACTCTTATCATTTAGGAACTTCCAAGGATTTTAGGAGATCTGTGTCAGAAATGGGAATGCAGACTAAATATATATTTCTTATTATAAATCCCAATATCACAAATGCCAAACAAATGGTTGAAGTCAATATTAAAACTAGTATTTGACAGTTTTTTAAAAATTACTTAATCATTCAAGCAAAACTGCAACCAAAACTGGCAATAATTGCGTGAGAATAAATCCATTTCACCTCTGCCCATTACACCTTCAATTTAATCTCAAGCGTAGTGCAGTATGGTTGTGCCCATAGCCTGTCAGTTGATTTGTGTACTCTTGATTTGACTAGTAGAATCTTCAGTATTCACTTAAGCTCTAGTAAGGGTGAGGAGAAAATAGAGAGAGGACATTTCTCTTTAAAAAATATCCTGAAAACTAAAATCAATCACTTAATCAGGCCACACTCTAGAAGATTTTTTGTTTTATGCTAGAAAGTTAACTTCTAAATTAATAGAAAATGCACAGAGAAGCTGCATTTTAATGTTCATGAGATATATATTTATAGTCTAATTCAGTAAATTGGATGCTCATACCCTGGTCATTAATCCATTAACAAGAAAGGATCATAAATCAAAGGACATTTTAGCTAAGTATTAAAGATAAAGTGTGTTTTTAATTAGCTTAATAAATAGGGTTTTTGTAGCCAAAATTTTTGAATTTTACATGAAGTCCTGGACTGTGAAAATTTGGAACTGACTTTGTTGCCACTATTTTATAGACACATTTTTAGGAGGTGGGAAGGGGAATTGATTTTATCTTCTAACTTTTACATTAGCTGCTTTTATGTGGGCTTAGTTTAACAGCCTGTTTCTCTGATAAAACTTACTTGTAAAAGACTAGGTTGGACAGACTTCTTACATGCTCACATAACACCCAAAATGTAGTCCTACTACAGGCTGTACCAATCTGTGTGTTTATTGCCTTTTTGCTTGCATTGCAAGCTTGTCATTAGTCATAAACTGTGACATCAACTTGATCTTGCAATATGATCTTACAATATAACTTGATTAAGTGACTTATTCTACTGTATCTCTAAACTTCAGGCAAGTACTCTTTTATTCCCCCTTTAGAGATCGTCTCCTTGACTCTACTGAAATTTCTAATCGCTTAATCCTTTCATTTCATGCAGGCCTTTTTTTTTTTTGGCCTGGATATTCTGGACTCCTACCATATTCAGCACCTATTGGTCATCTATTTCAATATTTCTCTTCCCAGAACTCTAAACCTCCATACTTTATGCCAAAGCTAGTGCCAATTGCAACCCTGGGTTACTTACATTATTTACTTTCTCCTCTTTTTAAAGATTAGCATAGGAAAATTTATACAAATGAATCTGTAGCTCTACTCTGCTTTATATCCAACAAAGGGCCATTTTAATTAACGATTGAATAGCTCCACTTGGAACTCTTTTATAGGCCCTTTGAAATTACTATATCTAATGCTGAACTAATTTCCATCCCTTAAAATTTACCTCCTTTTCCACCTACATCTAGTTAATGACAGAATCTAGTTGCTCAACCCATGTTCAGTGAAGCCATTTGACTCTTCTCACCCTCAAATTCAGCTGATAACTAAATCATGATTGTTGCATATCTGAAACATCTCTAATATGTGTCCCTCTTTTTTACAGTCATTGACCCTGTCCAGATTATTATTACCTCATGCTGGATTACTATACTTATCTCCTAACTGGTCTCTCTATTTATCTATCCACAATAACCCAACTCAACTGAACACTACCAGGCTTCCCTTTCTAAAATACAAAGTAATTTCCTTCAATATTTTGTTCTACTTAAAAGCCACTGATAATAATTTATTGATGAAAGAGTAAAATTAAAATTTATTAGCATAGTATAAACTTCCCTTTATAACCTGCCTCTACCTAACTTTCAAGCTACACTTAGTCTAGTCTGATACCTCTCCCAGTGTACATTTTAACTATATCAAACTCTGGTTCTGAGTCCTGAAGCAGGGCAGTAAGTTGCGAAGGGAAGATGAATGAGAAATGGGCCGCCCGGAGGTGGGATGATCAAGAACAAACAGGAATCTGCAAGTATTAGCAGTAACCCATGAATGAATTGGAATCCAAGCCTCCAACTTCAACGCTGAGGGTGACCTACCAGAGAATCTGCTGCCTTTCAGCAAAAAGCCAAACTGGCCCAAGAGTCAGATAAGGATGCAATCTATTGGACAACATCAGCTGGAGGTGTTATTGACTTGGTGGCTACACCAAACCACCAGGTTGAGCCAGCAGATAAATGGCATCATGTGTGAGCTGCTGTCTAGCATCAACCTTCTGAGTGTAAAAGGAATACGGTTGCTGTCTTATTTCTGTTTTCCAAATCTTGTAGAGAAAGTTTCTGGTGTTGCACGTTAACCTGGAACTGTGCAGAAAAGTGATCAACATTCTTTTGGGATCAAACCTAAAGGATTCCAGCTGTGCATGTATTTATATGCACCTCATTTTATAGGAGATGGACTCCTGAAACTATTTTTTAGAAATAAAGCACACATAAATATTTAAAGTTAACTCACTACTTAAAATAATTCTATAGTGAATGCTTACTGAAAAGTGTATATTATTCTAGATCCTTCCTTGCCAATCTTGTTAGTGTTATCAGTCTTCATATTTTTAGCCTTTCTAATTTGTGTGATTGCATTTCTTTGATGACTAATGATGTTTAACACCCTTTCATAAGCTTATTGGCCATTCACATACCTTTTCTGGGGAAGTGTATGTCTATTTGTCCAATTTATAAATTGGGTTGTTCGTCTTTTTATTATTTCTTTGTGATTATTTATATATTGGTTAGATATATATATTGAGATACTTTCTCTCATGCTATAATTTACCTTTTTTATTTCATTAATGGAGTGTTTTAATAAGCAGAAATCTTCATGTGATAAGCTCCATTTTTAAACTTTATCTTCAGTGCATTTTACATCTTATTTAAGAAATCTTTTCCTGTCTTAACATCATGAAGATACTCTGCTATGTTTTCTTCTAGAAGCTTTATAGAGTTAGCTCTAATATTAGGACTGTAATCCATCTTGAATTAATTTTTGTGCAATAAGATAAGATGTGAGATAAGATTTGAGCCTGAACTTTTTTCCCATTTCTTAATTCAGTTGTTCTGGTATTATTTCTTGAAAATACTTTTCTTTCCTTATTGAATTGCCTAGGTGACTCTGTCAAAAATCAGTTGACTATTTTGGTTATTATTTCTAGATTCCGTATTTTGTTTTATTGATCTATTTGTCTATATTTACACCGAAATCACACTGTCTTGATTACTGAAGCTTTATAATAAGTCTTGAAGTCAGGTAGAGCCCTGATCGTTCTTTTCCAAGATTTTTCAAAGTCCTTCGCTTAGTATATTAGTTTTCTGTTGCTGTGTGACCAATTACCACACACTTAGCAACTTAAAACAACACCATTTATTAACTCACAGTTTCTGTGAGGTGGGAGTCCCGGCGTGGCTTATCTGAGTGTTCTCTCAGGCTCTCACAAGGCTGCAAGCAAGGCATCAGTTTGGGCTCATTCTAATCCTAGGCTTGGAGTCCTCCTCTAATCTCAGAGTTATCAGGATGCATTTTCTTGCAGCTGTAGAATTTATGCTGACTTGCTTCTTCAAGGCCAGTAGAAGAATCTCTCTGAACTCAGGGAAGGCCTAAGCCCTCTTTAGTTCAGCTAGCTGAATAACATTTTCTTTTCTTTTTCTGGCCTCAGCACCTTGGCACATTCTCTTCTCTTTGCCTGTAATAGTCTCCATATAGGTAATATCTATTCTTCTGTTCATCAGGTGTAAGCTTACATTGTTTTTAATTTTATTTGGAAAATTTTGAAATAGAAAAGTTGTAAGAATAGTACAAAGAATACGTATTCGACTTCCACCTAGATTCACTGTTTCTAAATATTTCATAATTTGTGTATGTTGTCATTCTCTGTTTCTCTTTCTGTCTTTCTGTCTCTTCCCCTGTCCTTATCTGTCTATCCATCCCTCTATATATCTATTTCGGTTAAACTATTTCAAGATAAGCTACAGTCACTGTGATCCGTCACCGCTAAATAACTCAGCCTGTATCACTTAAGAATAAGGTCGTTCTCTTAGATAACTACAGTACGTTATCAAATTAAGGAAAATTAATATCAACAAAATACTATCATTTAATATATACCCCATGGGTAAAACTTGCCAGTTGGCCCCATGTTCTTTATAGCAACTTTATTTTGTCATCCAGGATCCAATCCAGAATTTTGCATTACACTTAATTGCCATATTTCTCTAGTCTCCTTTAACCTGGCACAGTCCCTCAACCTTTCTTTGTCAACAATACTTTGATGTTTTGGGGAAGTCCAAGGTAACTCTTTGGTTTTCTCAATGATTGCCTGATGGTTGGATTTAGGTTATTCCTTTTCGACAGGAATACCGCGGAAGTGATGTTGTGTGTTCTCAGTGCATCACATCAATTGTCCCACATTTATTGGTGATAACTTTGTTCATTCTTAAGTGGGACCTACCAGATTTCTCCACTGTAAAGGTACATTTTTGTTTCCATTTGTGAATAACAAGTGATTTTTGGAGATATAAGCTTAAATTTTACTTTCTTGATTTCACAATCTAAACCATGTCTCCACAATATTGTAATCTTTGGGAGGACCTGGTATTTGTCAGTGTATTAATTGTGATTTCTATTTATTTGTTTATTGTGTCTGTTTGTTGTAGCCATTTCTCTGAATGAATTGTGTCTATGTTGTTCATTGTTATATTCACAGTGCCTAGAACAATGTGTGGCACAGAGTGGACGCTAATAAAATAATTACAAACAAGTGAATGAACGAATAGATAATTACATTTAGGAAAACTATTTAGTAAAATAATTATAGGATTTCTTCATATGGATGATAGAAATAAAGTTTGTAAGACTTCATTTTAAACCCTGTCTATGTTTTACTGATAACTTTGTTATCCTATTCCTAGAGAGTTAGACAGAAGATGATGCTATTTTTCTAAACTGGACATTTCTCTCTAATGCACATCTTGCATTCTGAGCAACACAAACCTGTAAGCAGAAAGAGAGTAATCAAAATGGAAATCTTACCTCTTGAATAATAGGTTCAGATTTTTTTTAGGAACAACAAATCCAGTTGATTGATAGTCACATCTCATCCGTAATGATCTATCCAATGTTAGAAAATCTTTCTGCAGATTGATATAGAACATGGGACATGTTTTTAGACTTGTAGTTTGTCATTCAATTCAAAGACAGGTCGACTGTAGAGAGCTGTCAAAAATTATTCTTGGTAACATTTTTTTAAGTCACATATTATAAGGTTTTGAAATAATGAAATTACTTTTATTTTAGTCTTGAATTGTTTTTTGCAGAAACTGATTTGTATGCTTACAAATCATTTTTTTCTGTAGAATAATGAGTTCCTCATTGCCTTTCCACTGCCCTCCAGGTTCACCTATTTCCTTCCAATACCTCCACTAAACATGTAGTTATACTTCAGAGCACAGTAAAGAAAAGGTGTGAATTTGATAACAGAAGTTTTTTTAACCTCCTTCTGCAGGTTTGCTATCTTCCATAAAAGAGCAACCTTTGATTTAGCAACTCAGAATTCTCTTGGAAAATTCCATAACAGATCTTCACCATTTTCTGCTAATACATTAAATGTCATTGCAAAACCCTATGGGATCTGATGAGTTCTGAGACATAAATGCTATATTTTATAACCTTTGAGTTTTTATATTCCTAGCAAGGCTGTCCCCCTACCCTCAACAGTCCCTGTCTACAGAATTGGAGGGGCATAGAGTACTCCATGTTCTTGGTGGGATCAACTTTCATCACCATTGTTTAACTCACTGATTTACCACTACAAACTGCCTGAAAACTGTCTCAAGATGAAAACTAAAATAGGAACTTCTCCCTAAGAGAATAACTCCATCTTGTCCTCCATTTCTCTTTATATCAGTTAACAGACTTAAGAAGTCCAAGGCTCATGGGCATCTCTCATTACCCAGAATCTCTTTTCCACATGGCTCTGCATATTCCATAAATGGACCCTTATTTTGCTGTAATTGGAAGCCAGCCTTCTCTGCAGGCTTTTCAGGTGGTGGAATCTCACAAATTACTAGAAGTGTGTGGTAAGTCCACCTTTTGTCATTGCTCTTTCCAGATACTGTCCCTTCACCCTCCATAATAAGCCCAGCTTTCATTCTCATGTTATCAAGCCTCAATGTTCCAGTTGTCTTCATTCCTAATGGTCACCTCCTCCCATTTATTAATGATAATAACATCTGGCTCAAGATCTCTTTCTTCACCATTATTTTCATTCTCAACCTTGGTAATTTCAATTCCATGTGTATCATCTATATAATAAAATCCAATACTCTGACTTGTTAATTTCTCGACCTGCTCACATCTAGGGATTTTTTCCCTCCACTTACCTCAGATATATGTTCTAATGTATTCCAGGTCTTGTTGTATGCACTAACTACAACCCATCTAACATCTTAATTTCAAGTACTCATGTCTTTGACAATCAACTCCATCTTTCCATCTTACTTGTTGTAGCACTCCAATTCCAACTACTCTTTGACTCGATTCAGAACTAAAATATATTCATCCTATTAGCTTTTTACTGTCTTCCACATTATGTAATCTTTTCTTTTCTTACACAGAATTATATTCCATGATTCACTATTATAACTACTCTTTAGTGTATATTCATAATTCTTTTTTTTTCTTTCTCCCTTCCTCTTGGCAAAACTCCAAAGCTGGTTAAATCAAACTCTCTGCCTACTCCAGGTGTACATCAGAGCCACATAACTGGAGAAAATACAACGAAGCTGGCTAGTCTTACTTCAGATTCTAAATCACAAAATTCAAGTGAACCCTCAAAGCTGCCAATATTTTCATGACATTTTCATAATCAGTTTGCATCCCCATTCTCCAGGGATACTATTTCGTATCTTATCTACTCTGCTTAAATCTTTTATCCCTCCTGCATCGTCACTCTCAGATCATGACCTGGCTTATAACAAAGTAATTGAAATAATCATAAAAGAACCTCTACATCTTTTATGCAGGTGGCCTATATGTATACCTGTACATCCTGCCTTTTCTTATATTACAACAAAGGTACTCTCCTCACCCAGCCCCCATCCAAAGCCACCTTATTTGTGCACTGGATTCTATCCCTCATCATCTGCTTAAGACTTTTATCCTTCAATTGTCTTCCTAGTCATTAAATCATCAGTTTTTCTCACTGTACTGGATCATTTCCATCACAATGCAAACATATTAGAATCTCTCATTTTAAAACAACTGTATGAAGTGCATACCCTGAACCTTTATCTTCTCCCCACAGGCTTCTCTTTTCTCTGCTCCCCTTTGTAGTAGCACTTCTAGACAGGGTCTCAGACCCAAAATGTGAATTCATACTGGATTCCATACTTTCTTCTACATACCACATACATTCTATTAGGCAATTCAGTGACCTCTATCTTTAAACTCCATAGCTTGATAAACGCCAGGGTCTTTGGAAAGAAAACAAATAAAACACTAGCATGAAATTTAAACTCCAGGCCTGTACCACATGTAAGTGTAATTTCCAAATTTTCATTGTCTCTTAAGTGTGAAATTAAGCCAAGCAAGTGAAATTGATTCAATTTAAACCATAGAGTTATGGCAAATAAAACTAAACACAGGAAATAGTAAAATGAAATTTGTTCTCATTGTGAGTATTTTTCCAATATCTATCAGCCTGTAGTCCAATCGTTATTTCTAGTCAGTTGGTAAAGCAGAAACAAAATTCAGAAGTGAAAATATTGTTGGAAGTTCTATTTACTTCCTACAATCTTCAAAGACTTATTGGAACTTCTTAGTAACCTAGATTCTGTCATCATAGTTTACATTAAGTGTATCGCTGAAGTCTTACCTGCTAAGGAAAATTATGGGAAAGCAATATTATAGGAAACGGTGCATAACAGATTTCTGAGTTCATGAAAACAATTCTGTCACAGAAAAACTGCATAATTGCAGTGTTCTACTGGGATGAATCTTAATGCCTCAGATAAATCATCTTTCTGTTTATTTATGGCAAAGTCTATTGTCAAGATAACAACTATACAGAACCATCGTGTCAATATGGTGTGACCAAATCTTCCACTCATGGTAGAGTCTTTTCTATCCAGCCTGATAGTAAATAATCACTCGTCTCATACACAAAGTTTCTGTTTCAGTTGATTGCTCAGCAATTGACTTTTACTAAGTGTGACTTTGTTTCCTAGAGCACTGGATTCAATTCATTTCAAAGACTCAGCTTGAATAAATGATAACTTATACTGAGAAAAGTCTAGATATTATTGTTGTACAGAGACCTTGGAAATGAATCCCTGAATAATGGACTCTTAAATGTGTATTCAATAAAAATGATCATAAAAACTCCATCTATACCCCAAAATTGATTTCACTGCACTCAGTTCTTTGAGAAAATGTTTCTTTTGTCTACAAACCAAATATTTGTTTTAACTGTAATTTTCTATTTTCACCATTTACTGCTCTATCCTCTTTTCAAAAGGTTAATAGGTGTAAAGGGATGTATTCTCCCTTCTCAAAGTTGAAATCTTTACAGTAGCTACACACTGCAGACTTCATGGAATTCTCTGCACTATACTAACACAGGACTACAAAGTTTTACTCCATTGTAGACAAACTGACCAATTAGAAGACAGAAAGATAAATTAGAAAAATAAAAAATAAAATTAGAAATAAAGTTAGAAATAAAGCTTGTAAGACTTCATTTTAAACCCTGTCTATGTTTTACTGATAATTTTTACATCGTATTCCAGAGAGTTAGGCAGAAGATGATGCTATTTCTCTAAACTGGGCATTTCTATAAAATAAAATAAAATTTATTTGTTAATCAGTGATCCTGCATGATCACCAACATGAGAGATCTGAACTTGCTTTCACATCCATTATTTTTTGTCTCTTCTGGCATATATTCAATGAAAGCTTTGTGCCATACAAAGGATTAAGAAAATGTATAAAGATTTTTATGATGTACCAAAATATATACTTATTTATAATGCATTAACAAACAAGTTAAAAGTTAAATTTAGGGGGCCGCCTCCGTGGCTGAGTAGTTACGTTCGTGCGCTCCGCTGCAGCAGCCCAGGGTTCGGATCCTGGGCGGGGACATGGCACTGCTCGTCAGGTCACGTTGAGGTGGCATCCCACATCCCACAGCTAGGAGGACCTGCAACTAGGATATACAACTGTGTACAGGGTGGGGGTTGGGGAGATAAAGCAGAAAAAAAAAAAAGGAAGATTGGCAACAGTTGTTAGCCCAGGTGCCAATCTTTAAAAAAAAAAAAAAAAAGAGTTAAACTTAATTTTTTAAAAGCATCACTGTACAGACTAATGTTGCTTAACTTAGGTAAGAACATTAAACTCTAAGGTGATCTTTGACCAACTTCATTCCACATGTTAATCAATAAACAACTGTAGGCGTAGAATACTGGGAAGTTATGTAGATATATTAATAACTGATGTAAACACATGCAACTTTATTGTTGGGCGCTTGAATGATCACCAGGCACAGAGTTGCCCATGAGTCGGCAGTTAGGTTACACTAACATCTGTAAATGGGCAACTCTAACCTGTGTGATTTAGTGACTGGTCCAATCGCTGATGTCATATCAAATAGTTATGAGTATAAAGGAAACTTAAAGGTCAGAGACTACTGTAATATGATTTAAAATCACCTCTGATTTCTATTGATTACAAAGTCATAGATATCATAAATACTGCTATGTGTTGTTACCTACCTTCACAATGGAAGGAAATGATAAATTTCAGTAGAGGTTTATGAAATAAAAATGTTAGTCTTTTTCCCATACTAGAACACATACTTCCCTGAATTTTATGCATGAACCTCAGGTTAAGAATCCCTGATTTATGGAGTTTGAAAAATCAACTGAAGGATATCTAGGCTGGGAAAGTGTTATGTTTCAGGAGGAGTACAATCACCAGTGTTTTTAAAGAGGCTGCTGAATGAATAATCCTGTTGTAGATGCCACAGTGAACACAACAGAGGGTTAGGAAATAAAGTCTTTGCTCTGGAGGAATTTACAATTACATAGAGATGTAGCACGTGCTGACATCGCATAACATTCTTAAGTGCTTTAGGTGTATTTTAGATTGGGGAGAGCAGATTTCCAACCAGTGTGCAATGTCTAAGCCTAAATAGGGAAAATGATGAGTTGCCACTGTTCTGTAAGTAGAAAAACTTATTAATACCATGGCATGAATGTAGACATTTTTCAGGTCTGCAAGTGATGTAGATACTCCTGAGAGCTATTCTGTTGCTTACTTAGGTCTACAACTGGGATGCAAAATATAAGAAGTATTCTTTGAAAAGTAAATTTTGATAACTCTGAGATAATTGATATTTCTTCTAAGAAGCAGTACATAAAAATGCCATTCATATTTGAAGATATAAATGGGTTTATTTTCTGTGTTTGATCATAACTAGAATAGATTTAATTCACATTTGTACATTTCTTCCAAGTAGGCTGCTTTTTGGTCAACGTACTTAGCTAGATCTAGGAAGGCCTTTGGCTATGTGCAGTGATGGCTCAGCCCTTACTACTCGCTGAGTATGGCATTTTGAGCTATCTAATTTGGATTTATATTAGCAAAGCTGTATTCATTTTCACACAATACCAGCCACCCACAAACTCTTACCCCTTTCTTCACCACTTCAAAGACTATTATCATGAAGAAGTTTACCACATTTTCCAGATATGTCTAATTTACAATCAGGTTGTAGCTCAGACAAAGCTTGCGGAATGTTGTTCAATGATATAGTGTGACAGAAATGGATGAGAAACAGCTGCAGAACAGTGTGATTCTGTAATAAAATAAAGTAATTTTTTATTGATATCGAATTTAGAATCATCAGCAGATATTCATCAGGCACCTACTATGTGCCTGCTATTGTGCCTGCCAGTATAGGTTTGGTCACCAAACTTCCAGACACAACAATGCCAACCTGTCACCTCTAGGAGAGTTTAGGAGAAAGGGCCTTTAAGTCAATTCAGAGTCCAAGCATTGTCTGAGAAAATGTTAAACCAGAAAGAAGAAATTAAAGCAGTCAGTTCCACAAATAAGCATGGGACTACAACAAATAGGAGGTCAGAAAGACAAGCCCAGCTGATATAGAGAGAAGCTGGGGAGGCAGAGCTGCAGACATCAGATTCTGGTTTCTTTATTCATTACCTGTTCAACTTATGTGTTCTTGCCAGGGACTAGACTTCTGAGCCCAAAATGAATTACTGTTTCTGGAGCTTGTGTATGTACCCTTGCCAGTGTTGATTTACGTGTGGTGTTCTGCTTGGGTTCTTTTGTTTTTGTGGGATTAGAAAGAGATTTGTTGTGTTACACAAACACCAGACAATAAGACCAACAGAGAGAATGAACAGGCAGTTACAGCCACTGTCTCATTCTTGAGCTGGTTTTGGTGGCTTGGTAGGGAGAAGAGATACCACCATAAACATGAGCTGTGTTTATATGAGCTGTGTTCGTAAATGACTCCATTCGACTATGGGAACAAGCATTAGTATTTCCAGGTTTCAAAGCATAAGTACTTGAGAGAGTCATCCACTGCTCTCCCTCCCCACATTGCATATGACGCTGCAGGGAAGCTCTGCTGCTATGAGTGTAGTATCCAGGGGAGAAGGAAGAATAGTGTGTCCATTGGTTGTGCAGGAAACTGCTACAGAAGCCAGACATGAGTCTGAAAGTGGCCAGCCAACACAGACTACTGTCAAGGTGACTGAAGCAGAAGAACATTAATAATAATGTTCCTGTTCACATTAACATGTGTTTAGGTCTTAAGAATATAGAAGCTTGTAAGTAAAACTGAAAAAGCTATATATGATATTTGTTGTGATTCAAGTAATACTGCTTTGAAATTCCTCTAATATAATGTCAGGCATAAAAGGGAGCTCATTTTCTCTAGCACTATTGTAGACTACCCATCAGGTTTAGCATCCTTATGTGGAACAGGAGAAGGGGTAAGATAGAGGACCTGATGGCACAAGCCACAAACAAAGAAATACTGTTCTTGGTGGAACAAACAGAGAGACTATGACATCCTTAAGGCCAGTTCTGATAAATTGATAGCTCCTGGTGCAGCAGCATGCTACTGGTGGAGTAGAACGTAGGTAGGTCACCTCCTCTGGACTCTGAGATATACCTGGTGGTAAGGGGTAGAATGGGGACATGATACCTGCAGGGGGCTGGAGAGCCTGTTGCTGTGCTGGTCAAGCCTACAAAGCTAGTTAGGAAAATGCGAAATTTATGTTAATTTATGAAATCTTTTGTAGGAACTGGTGACACTTGGATTATACATAAGATATATATCTCAATGGATGTTAAAACACCATCAACTAAAATTCAAATAAAAAATCCTACAAACCATCAAAATTGCATAGCTCAGGATCGTAGTTTGTTGATGGCACAATTTGATTCAAGGATAAAAGTTAAAATGCCTAGAACTAATGGACTGCTTGTCCTTTAGGCAATTTTCCATGAAAAATAATTGCAGATCATCTAAACTGACAATTCAGGTCACATGCATTTGCTTTGGTAAAAATTTGACTTACTGAAAATAAGATGCCTTAATTAGGATACACGCCTGAGTAGAGGGCCATCTCATATATGTTACAGGATAATATAAGGCTGTGTCTATAAGCAGGGCCAATATTTCCTCAAAATGAAACTCTGAAGCACTGAAACATTGGACTTTGTGGCAGTCAAAACCTCAAAATTTGAGCTATATAGTACTCCATGAATATTGGAGCCTGGAAATGTCAAAATCATTTCAAACACCGAATGATATCATTAAAAATTCTTAATATTTTGCAACCCATAGATTGCAAAATTTCAAGTAAGGAAACAATCCAAGAAAAACAGTTTTCAAAATATATCTCCAAGCATCTAAATGATTTTCCCTACTCTCTAGGATTCATAAATATATGCCAATTAGACGTTAGAGGAGAGCTGCCAAAAATGATCATTTGAGTTTTAAAATTATTCTTTCTGACAATGATTAGCTAGCAGAGCAGTTTTTAATGAAACTACTTCTAAATTTGACAATAAAATCATGTCATCAGCATGTTTTCTTTCCTGCTCCTTAAAAAGAGATGACAGATAATGACAGTTTTCCACCTAGTCAAGAATATCAAACACAAGCATAAGTCTAGGCCAAGTCACCTTACATGCACTAGAAATAGTGACTGTCTACTCCACTTTTGCCATCATTTGAAAGTGTATTAAGAAGCTTAATAATATCACTTGGTTTCTTGGAGAAGTCATCTAAGAGTGTTAGGTAGAGGGTCTCTCACCTGGCGGAAATGTCTGTTCATATTCCCTTCTTGCGTTGTAGCATTATATAAGGTTGATCCAATATCCCACTATTATCCATGTTATAGTTTACAGGTTTTAGAACAGATAAAACTGTTCTTGTGAGCATTAAATGTTGAGAAATATTGAGCCATTCCTCATGGCCTGGTGGTTAAAGTTTGATGCTCACAGCTTCAGCAGCCCGGGTTCGCTTCCCAGTCATGGAACCACACCACCCATCTGTCAGTTGTCATTCTGTGGCAGCGGTTCACATAAAAGAACTAGAAGGACTTACAGCTAGGATATACAACTTTGCACTGGGGCTTTTGGGAGGAAAAAACAAAAAGAGGAAGATTGGCAACAGATATTAGCTCAGAGTTATTCTTTCTCTGATCCCATCTCAAGAAACCACTTTCTTTGCTCATCCATAAGAAGTAACTCCTCATCCATTAAAGTTTTAGTATCTGACTGCAGCAATTCAGTCACATCTTCAGACTCTACTTCTAATTCTACTTCTTTTGCTATTTCCACCACATCTTCAGTTACTTCCTCCACTGAAATCTTGAGGCCTTCAAAGTCAACCCTTAGAGTTGGAATCAGCTTCTTCCAAACTCCTGTTAATGTTGATATTTTGACTTGTCCCCATGAATCACGAATGTTCTTAATGGCGTCTAGAATGGTGAATCCTTTCCGTAAGGTTTTCAATTTACTTAGCTCAGCTCCATCAGAGGAATCATTATCTAAGGCAGCAAAAGCCTTACAAAATATATTTCTTAAATAAGGAGTCTTGAAAGTCAAAAATACTCCTTGATCCATGGGCTGCAGAATGGATGTTATGTTAGCAGGTGTGAAAACAACATCAATCTTGTTGTGCATCTCCATCAGCATTCTTGAGTGACAAGGTACATTGTCAAAGAGCAGTAATATTTGAAAGGAATCTTTTTTTTTTGAACAATATCTCTCAATAGTGGGCATAAAATATTAAGTAAACCATGTTGTAAACAGACATGCTGTCATCCAGGCTTTGTTGTTCCATTTATAGATAGAGCACAGGAAGAGTAGATTTAGCATAATTCTAAAGGGCCCTAGGATTTTCAGAATGGTTAATGAGTATTGGCTTCAACTTAAAGTCATCAGCTACCCTACCCCTAACAAAAGAGTCAGGCTGTCCTTTGAAGCTTTGAAGCCAGGCATTAAATTCTCCTCTCTAGCTATGAAAGTCCAAGACGACATCTTCTTCCAATGTAAGGCTGTTTCATCTACATTGAAAATCTGCTGTTTAGTGTAGCTGCCTTCATTAATTGTCTTAGCTAGATCTTCTAGATAACTTGTGGCAGCTTCTACATCAGCACTTGCTGCTTCCTCTTGTATTATGTATTATGGAGACAGCTTCTTTCCTTAAACCACATGAACCAACCTCTGCTGGCTTAGCACTTTTCTTCTGCAGCCTCTTCATCTCTCTCAGCCTTCATAGAATTCAAGGGAGTTAGGGCCTTGCTCTGGATTAAGCTTTGATTTAAGGGAATATTGTGGCTGGTTTGATCTTCTATCCAGACCACTGAAACTTTCTCCACATCAGCAATAAGGCTGTTTCGCTTTCTTATGATTCATGAGTTCACTGGAGAAGCACTTTTAATTTCCTTCAAGAACTTCTCTTTTGTAGTCATAACTTGGCTGATTGTTTGGTGCAAGAGACCTAACTTTCAGTCTATCTCAGCTTTCAACGTGCCTTCCTCAGGAAGCTTGATCATTTCTAGCTTTTGATATAAAGTGAGAGACATGCGACTCTTCCTTTCATTTGAACACTTAGAGGTCACTGTAGGGTTACTAATTGACTTAATTTCAATATTGTTGTGCCTAAGGGTATAGGGAGGCCCCAGGAGAGGGAGAGAGAGAGGGGAAGGTCAGTTAGTGGAGCAGTCAAAACACACACAACATTTATCGATTAAGTTTGCTGTCTTATATGGGCTCAGTTCGTGAGGCCCCAAAACGATTACAATAGTAACATCAAAGATCACTGATCACAGATCACCAGAACAAATATAATAATAATGAAAATCTTGAAATATTGTGAGATTACCAAAATGTGACACAGAGACACGAAGTGAGCAAGTGCTGTTAGAAAAATGGTGCCAGTAGACTCATTCATCTCAGGGTTGCCACAAACCTTCAATTTGTAAAAAGCATGATGTCTGCAAAGCACAATAAAGTGAAGCATATATAAAAATGAGGCATGCCTGTATATCTTTTTCTTGAATGGAGAGATTCAATATTTTAAAGAAGATATTCCCTCAAAATCATCCCAAATTTAATGTTTTTTGACCAAACAAGTCTTTTGACCAATGTGGTAGCGAGTCCCGTGGTTTTGCTTTTTCTCTCGTACATCCCATGATCAGAACTGAAAAAGCTGGCGATTTGGAAATGCCAATAGACATAGCCAAAAAAAAACCACAACAAAGCCTGCTCTCTATAATCAAAAGACCAGGAAAGAGAGAAACTAGAAAGAAAAAAAAAAACCTGTAGATAATAATCACTCTATTCAGGCAAAACACCACATGAAAGGCTGTGGCCCTACCGCCATCCATGGCAGCAAGGACAAGTGGGGACCCAACTTTTCTGCTGGGGTGGTATCAAAGAAAGTGAGTTCAGGACCAGGACTTCCAACCTCACCAAGTGATATAAAACCCCCATCCCGGGGCAATGGAGACCATGTCAGGAGTCTGGACTTCCACCTCCACCTATGAGTAAGGAGGCACCCTTTCCACGGCTCACTAGAGCTGTGTCAGAGAAAGCCTAGTGGAGAGTCAGGACTTTTACCACCACTCAGCACTATGGAGGACACTCCTCACACCTATGGGTTTCAGTAGAGGCCATGTGTTTATGAATCACCAAATGTATAATTAGAAAGTCAATCAAGTCAGAATGAATGAATACATAGCTAAAAGATTAGCCTATTGACTGTACTGGCCAGATATATTGGTATTAGGTGCCTGTGTCATTTAAAAAATAAATACTCAAACTTAATTTTTAGGAATGAGAGAGAAGTCTGGAAGAAACATCAGAATTAAGTCAATTCTTTTACAAAAAAAGGAAAAGAAAAGCACACAATTTTTATGCATTATCTAATACAATTTATTTCAATCCATCAAAAAATGTGTGACTGTATTATAACTTCCCTTTAGTGAGTACAATAATCTCAGCATTGCCATAAAATACGTCATCACATCTTGCAAAACATTGAAACTTGTGGTAATTTTTTCTTATGTCATACTCATTCTTCTTAGTGTGCTGTGAAGTCCAGGAAAACTTCCCAAAGTTAAAAAGCACTAGAGAATATTGTATAGTTATAAGGACTTCTGATATTGCTAGCATGCTGGATGGAGGATCTCTTTACAAAAATTAAACATACGCTTAGCAGCTTCAACTAGATCATTGGCTGAGGTAACCCACTATGGTCAGTGAAATATCTTGATGTATGAGAAATGTTGAGATAGAAAAGAATTAATTAGTTGGATGGCGGTGGATCGGGACTGTCCAGTGTGTAAAGCTTGTGTACATGTTACAGTCCACGCAGTGCTGATGAGAATAACGAGCATCGTGGGGGAAAGGGAGTTGTGACCAACCCTGCCATTGGTTATCAGCTGTTTAGAATATGAATTTAATAACTGGGGACCATAACTATAGACCTTGGAGGCCATTTCTATGAAGTCTGTTGATTATCAGTTCTATCTTTGCATGGGGAAGTAAAGTTGTTAACACATACAAGCATGTTTGTGATTTTTGCTTTTCCAAAGATGAGAAAAGGAGTTACACAGCATAATTTAATAATAAATAATTTCAAAGTTCAGGTGTTCTTTCTGAATTTTTCTATTTACTTACTTATTATGGGAAAATTATATTTTATGATAAAAAATAATAATCATGTATAGAGTAAGGGCAAATAAAAATTAAAAATAAGAAGCCTAATTCTCTCTGTTGAAAATAAGGGAAGAACCCCCCCTCCATCTTTTTTCTTACAGCATTTACTTGAGAAAACTGATATTTGTAAGTGCTTTCTCCTTTCCTTGAAATGTATATAAACCCTTTTTTAAACTAGATAGGCCTTTTGTCAGCTTTATGACTTAGCTGTGTTTTTCACAAGAACCTGAGAACTATGTCTTTCAAATGTGAACAAACTAGGAGGTTGCACCTCTGTCTGCTAGTTTCTGTGAAAGGACAGGAGCCTAACTTTAGTGGGTGCCTTGCTCCAATCTGCCAAACTACCTCATATCATAAAGGCATGAAAAGTTTGTCTTCCTCCAGCTAAATACTCCAACTTCCAGATGGAGTTAGGATGGACTGTGTGTGACAAACGGTGCTGTCAAGCCCTCTGACTTGAGGACTAGTTATTATTTATCTTGGAAACGTGTGTGTGATGGTTGTATCTGTTTGGATGTATAAGGATGAGGTTCCTTTCTGACTTTGCAACCTCTTAGCAGATTGCCTGAGATGAAATCACATCTGGTTGAATGTTTATTCTATAATATACATGGTTTTTCTGTGTGTGTGTTACCTATGTGGAGAGGATTTCTGGGGTGGGATAGATTTTACTGTTAATTATATTTCCCCAGAATTTTGGAGACAGGGGCAAAATGAGTCTGGCAGTTTCAGAACTGATGGAACAATAGAAGGTCTGTGGCCACACGACAGTGAGATAAGGGACCTTAGATTATAAAGTCTTCCTTCTAGTTCTCCTCTCTTTAGAAACACTCGGCAGATGAACGACACTCTCCAAACTCAAGATTTTACTTTTGAATAAGCATAGGTCATATGGGCTCTAAAATCCCATCAGGATCCCCGTTAGTCTGGACAATATGGGAAGACAGGAATGTCGTCTGCAGGTGTCCCTACTAAATGGTTAATCCCTCTCTGTCACATTTGGAATGGGTGTACGTATGAATTCAATCCCGAGGTGGTCTGAGGACCATTCTTTTAATTTGAATAAGTTAACACATTTGCAGAGGTTCTTGGAAGGGCCTCATCCCAAACAAATGAGTTATTGGTATTTATAGGATGAATATCATTCTACGAGCAAAGTGAAAATGATTGGCATAGGCAGAAGGAAAGATTGGGGAAAAAATAAAAGAGGAAATGCGAGGATTAAAGGTACTTTCTCTTTCACAGAAACCTTCTCCCCCTTTCTCTGCTGTCCGTGCTCCCTCTGCTCCCTCTACCTTAAAATGACTCTTGGGAAAGGAAAGGGGATGATCTTTTAGATGGGTGCTTCCTGTCATTAGTGGATTTCCCTGTAAAGACAGATGAAAACACTTTTTTAGCTGGTAAAGAATTACCTGCTCTGCTTGAGGACACAGGATTGTGTACCTTGGGGCCTAGGTCTGGGTTCACTTCACATTCTAAACCAGATTCCAACTCCAGGAGTCCCTTAGCATCCACACACCAGGTGGCAAGAAGGTATAGTAGCAAATCACAGACATGATAAAGAGACAGAATCATGGAATGATTATGAACTTGGTCACAAGACTGTGTCCCCTTATGAAGGCAACAGGATGGAGAGTAGCTACACTAGTCACCTGGGAAAAGGCAAACAAATAAGGTGTTAAGCTGGTGAATGTCAACACAGGAAAGGAGACCAAAGTGCCATGTAATTTACATTTTTCTTGTCCCAATGAGAGGAAACCTAGCCTTTTCTATTTGGATAGCTAGCAAAACTAATGCCATTTAGAAACTACCCAAGACTTCTGGGTAATTCACATGCCTTTCTCACCAGTTCATAAAACTCATTTAGAGGCTTCTTTTCACTGTGCCCCAGAAGTTTGCAGAAGTACTCAGCAGCATGTTTTCAGTTTACAGCCCCACTCATGGAAGATGTGTACTCGCTACTACCCGAAATTCTGCAATCAGTAGACTTTTCTCCTTTGATAGAGCAAATGTCAGGGTCTAGACAATCACCAGGGTATGATGGTGACCAAGGGAAGTCAACAATCTGCCAAGGTCTGCCCCCTACCTCCAACCATGAGAGAGCCGATTATTCTAGAGATTTGTCAAGAGGGGTTGCTAACAGCCATACTTGAAACTTTCTGTTGAAGGTGATCTGGGAGAAGTTCCGTTGGTGTACTCAGAAGAGGGATGAGGTCCCCACTGATTTCCATTGTTGGTTTGTTGAGACTTTCTCAGAATTTATTAGCATAGATCCAAGACAGATCAAAATTGCCCTCTGGCCCTAACCACCTTTGTCTTGGCCTTCTTGCCAATTATCGAGATCCAAGTTAAGGAAAATGTGGGATGGCAAGGACAGAGTATTACTCATATTTTAGCAGTAGCTATTCAATGTGAGGATAATCTAGAGAAAGACAAAGAAGTGATTAGATGACTGTGTTGACTGCCCTGTTAGAACTCTACTAAAGAGAATAGTCTCTACTCTGGCCAAGCTACAAAGGGAAGAAAGCAAGAAAAGAGATAGTAAATCATTGGAAGGACATTGGAAGAGGGATTGCTGAAAAAGACTCCGAAGGATGCAGGAATTGTAAGGATAAGAGAATCGAAAGAGCCTAGAAGGACAACACTCAGCTAGGAAGTACTTGACAAAAGGCTCAAAGTGGACACATTGAGGGAATCTCAGAGTTGAGAACTGATGAAACTTATGTGTCAATAACTTTTCCTCAGGCTAATCTATCCTTGCCTTTTCTAGTAGCTACTGGTGCGACTTACTCTGCAATTACCTTGGAAATTTCTAGCGTTCTTTCTGGTGACAGATCAGGTTGTTGCTATTTTTGGTCATCCTTTACTTATTCCTTTCCCTCCACGATTCCCATACAGATAGGTGCTCTGGCTGAGTAATAGGCATTCTTTCTTTCTGCTGAATCTCCTGTAAACCTATTGAAGAGAGACTTGCTGTGCAAATTAAAGGCTATTTATGATCCTCTCTACTCCAGATGGAGTGTTTGTGGAGCTCTTTTGGGAAAAAGGCACCTGAAGTGGTTACTCTGTGCCTTTTGGAAGAAAAAGGGTATGGCATAGAGTGGCAGGCCCACACCATGCTGGAAAAGCACCCCACACTGAAACAAATTTATGAATCACTTTGGGTCCTAGGGAATGATGATACTGGTTTAATTTGTGATATAGAAAGAATAAAGATAGTTTGCTGAAAACATATGCCATGACCATATGTAAACAAATCCTTTGTCAAGAACTCAATTAGAAAGAATAAAACTTTAGAAAAACAACATGTAATTTTAAAAAGCGGTGTTCACCCTGTAGTATTCCCATATTTCCAATAAAAAAGAAGGTAATTTTGACACATATGGTTGACCACTATATAGATTTGCACAAGATCTTAGAGAAATAAATTTGTTGTCTCATTAAGCTGTGCAGTTCCTACCTTTGTGACTATTCTGACTTTAGTTCTATTGTTTGCAAAGTCTTTCCCTGTGATCCATCTATGTTCTACTATTTTTCTGTCCCTATAGTGGACCAGTCTGAATTTTGGGTTGATTTTACTCCTGAAGGAGCCTAATATTTACAGTAAAGAATTTCCCAAGGGTTGCAAGACTCCCCTACTATTTTCTCTAGTCAATT
The DNA here is from genome assembly GCF_041296265.1 of Equus caballus. NCBI lineage: Eukaryota > Metazoa > Chordata > Mammalia > Perissodactyla > Equidae > Equus > Equus caballus. The sequence goes on from NC_091687.1 coordinate 75,324,332, forward strand.
TTTAGGAAAACTTAGAGAAATTTGTACCATCTGAGGGATAAATAATTATTCAAAAAGGGGATAATTTGCTAGTAGCCTTTGAAACTAAAGAACAACACAAAACTAATACTTCGGCTTTGTTAAAATTTTTTGTTTCACAGATGCGTAAGTCCTCAATAGACAAATTGTAATGTTGTTTATTTGAGGTCAAATATTTAGGGCATCCATTGTCAACTGTAGGCCACAGAGTGTTACAGTCTGGGAATCTACCCATTTTGCAAATGAAATACCTACTATGAAATTAATTAGATAATTTTTTAGACTAATACAACATTGTAGACAAAGGATTCTGGCTTTTGCAGAGGGAACCAAATCTCTGATGGATCAACCGCATGATAATCCTCCTGATCTTCTGGCTTAGTCAGTAGGCTCTGAAGAGGCTTTTGAACAACTGAAATTAGCTATAGTCTCTCTCTCTTTCTCCCCACCACTCCCATGTCTAGATTATTGCCTTTACTTGATCATCACCCAGATTCCAGCTTATTTCTTTTTTTAGTTTCAGAACCACTTTTATCTTAGAATACTGACCTTAGGCTGAGTTGTTTCTTAGAGTGATTGAAGTTGGCTTCTTACTGTCCCACTCTGAGAAGTTGTGGTGCATCAGTTAGTGTCTTAAAAAGCTACATTCCCTGTATTAGTAATTGTAGTCTATGGCACACCCTTGGGGTGTCCTCCCTAGAGACTATCTGGCTCATGAAACACAGCATAAGATGGACTCTGGACAATCAGGTGAACTCTGGTGAAGTTATCCCAGTATTCACATCAGCTTGCTTCATAACATAACAGTATATAAGATAAACCCTAAGTTTTTAAGATTGTAACCTACCTAACACAATCACAATTGTCATGGATATTATAATGGATAGTCTAGCATTCACCAAAGACAGAGAAAGATTGTGTTAAAATCAGTTCTAGTGCTTTCTTTTTCTAAATTTAGTGAACTACAACCAATTTTTTATTTTAACAAATTTGTGTGTGCGTAAATTTTCATTATAATTTCATAAAGTAGAAGGTGATTTAATGTAAAAGCAAGAACAGCGCAGAATAAAAAGATGAAAAATTTAATTTTATGAAACAATTACCACCTTGTTCTAATTTTTCTCATTTTCTCCATGGCTCCAACAAAGTTTATCATGGAGAGGTCATTGAAGACAGCATTCGGAATTACAAGCTAAAGGACTTTTAAGTCCTCATTTTCCCATCCCTGTGATGTCAAGATCTTGGAACTATCAGTACTGTAACAAGATTGAAGAGAAGACAAGATCTGGCTAGTATGATTAGGCTTGAAAGCTGCCATGAGCAGTTGTGCTGATAGCATCCCTATCTCTTGGAAGTGTTGACCTGAGTTTTCAGGCCCTCGTTTAAAGAGACATTTCCCCTAGCAGTATTGGGAACAGAGACAGTTTTGGCAAAAAATCATGCCAAGTAAAACACACCGTAGGTAGTTCTTTCATAAGCTTTCCCTAAGAAATAATAAGCACTGGGTGTTAATTTTTCGTTTGTTTTGCTTTTCATATGGTTTGAGAATTAGATATTAACCAAGAGGAGTACTGAGATTGGAAGGTGATTTATATGAAAAGCTACATTTCAGGGCCAGCCCAGTGGTGCAGCAGTTAGGTTCGCACATTCCGCTTCTTAGTGGCCCGGGGTTCACCGGTTCGGATCCCAGGTGCGGACATGGCACTGTTTGGCACACCATGCTGTGGTAGGCGCCCCACATAGAAAGTAGAGGAAGATGCGCACAGATGTTAGCTCAGGCCCAGGCTTCCTCAGCAAAAAAGAGGAGGACTGGAGGTAGTTAGCTCAGGGCTGATCTTCCTCAAAAAAAAAAAAAAAAAAGCTACGTTTCTTAGCTACTTTTCTGTTTTATTTATTGGATTAGATTCTTAAGAAATTCCAGAGAATGAATTCTTGATATGCCAGTTCGATATTAATTCTATCAAAAATTATTTTATAAAAACTATTTTACAAAGACTTTTCAAACACATTGTCTCTAAATTTGCACTGAAATTTTGAAGTAATCATGAGAGAAAGTATTCCACCTATTGAAATTATATTGAGGAACCATAAGTTACAAAAGGCTGTTAATGAAATTTAGAAATTCTGTGTTACCTTCAAATTTTCCAACCAACCTGTATCCCTATCAGTGTATAAACTTGACGAGCTTAGAGAAGACTTGGCCTCAGGACTCCTTGGAGAAAATTTTTTCTTAACTTTACATCCAAGTTGAATTTGTCCTTATTTTGCTTTTTCTCATGGCTCTTCTTGTTAGAAAAAGAAAGGTAGTGTGAAGTACAGCAAGATCTCTTTTTTCAAATATAAATTAATCAGATGATTCTAAATTCCTATGGATGTGATGGACATGGAATAGCCAAATAATCTTGAAAAAGAAGAACAAAACTGAAGGAATTAACTAAGCTGCCTTTAACTTTTATAATAAAAATAAAGTAGTCAAGGGGCCGGCCCCGTGGCCAAGTGGTTAAGTTCACATGCTCTGCTGCAGCGGCCCAGGGTTTTGCTGGTTTGGATCCTGGGCGTGGATGTGGCACTCCTCGTCAGGCCACGTTGAGGCAGCATCCCATATGCCACAACTAGAGGGACCTGCGACTAAGATATACAACTATGCACCAGGGGGATTTGGGAAGATAAAGCAGAAATAAAAAAAAGATTGGCAACAGTTGTTAGCTCAGGTGCCAATCTTTAAAACAATAAAATAAAATAAAGTAGTCAAGACAGTATAGTCTTTGCACAAGGAAGGACAGAGTTCAGAAAAAGATCCATATAGATATACATATATATATGCAATTGATTTTAAACAAAGATCCATAGCAATTCAATGGAGAAAAGAAAGTCTTTTCAATAAATGGTATGGGAATTTGACATATATGAAAAAACATAAAAACTGAAAAAAAGGTAAATATCTGTTTAAACAAGGTATAGGAAAGGGAGGCAAAAATTTCTTGAACGGGACACAAAAAACAATAACTTTCAAGATTAAGACAAAAGATGATAAATTAACTTCATCAAAATTTTTTTAAAAAACTTCTACTCATCAAAAGACACTGCTAAGAACTTGAGAGAGTCAGCCAAACACGGTAAGAAAATATTCATAGTGTGTCTGATAAAGAGCTCTATACAGAATATAGAATATATAATGGACTCATATCACACAATGATAAAAAGACAAACAACTGTGTAAAATGGAGAAAAATATGAATAGATGTTTCATAAAGGAAGATACATAAACAGCCAACAAGGATATGAAAAGTTCTCAACATTATTAGTCATTGAGAAATGCCAATTAAGCTACATAAGATACCACTATTTAACCACTGGAATGGCTAAAATAAAAAAAGAATGACAACATCAAATATTGGCAAGAATGTAGAGCAACTGGAACATTCTGATGGGAATGTAAAATGGTAAAACCACTGAGTTACACATAAGAAAATGTGGAGGAATAGATCATATGCTATGGTGCTGGACTGGAAATGCAGGTATCAGTAGAAACATATACCAAGAAAGAGAGATTATATATGTGTGAGTGCCTGTTTGAGTATATGTAACAATGTATTTGTGTGTATTTCCTACTTAAGAGGGCCTAGAATTAGTTATGAGCACACTTAAAGAACAAATCAAAAGGACCACACTAAGTGCCCAGACCTTGAATTCTAAATATTATTCTTCACTAAAAGGAATCTGGACTCCTTGGAGAAATAGTCCATTCCAAGGTTAGGAACAAAGAAATTTCAAAATGAACCTAGAAATTCTTAATTATGCTGGAAAGATGAGGAAATACTCAAAGAATGATGGGATATGTCAAAAGAACACTGGACACAGTTTGAAAGGGATTTGGCTTCTCAAATCTAGGAAATTTGTGTATTTAAATTATGGTACATTTAAGTATTTACATAAATAATGAGACTAATCGACTGTAATTTAGTGAATGAAATAGAAACCCATAAATGTATACTGATACAAGTAAACAAGAAGAAGAAAAATCTCCTACTTAGAGAGCGTAGTACTGAATGACAAAGGAATGACGGAGACAGAAAATCATCAATATGTATCAATAGTGGAAGAACGTACGATGAAGAACAGGGTAATCATATCCTGAGATGATATAATTATGTCAAGATATTTCCCACAGGGGCTGGCCTGGTGGCGCAGTGATTAAGTTTGCACGTTCTGCTTCGGGGGCCCAGGGTTCACCAGGTCAGATCCCGGGTGAGGCCCTAAGCACCGCTTGTTAAGCATGTTCTGGTAGGCATCCCACATATGAAGTGGAGGAAGATGGGCACGGATGTTAGCTCAGGGCCAGTCTTCCTCAGCAAAAAGAGGAGGATTGGTGGCAGATGTTAGTTCAGGGCTAATCTTCCTAAAAAGAGAAAAAAAAAAAGGAAAGAAAAAGAAAAAAAAAGATATTTCCCACAGACAAATTATTAACTACAAAGCAAAATATAGTAACTTTACAGTACGTATACTTAGTGGACTGCATCTGATTAAAGCTAAATCCACAATAGTGAGATAAATCAGTATCATGTGCCTCCTGGTAAGTTGCACTTGGAAGAACACAAAACCAGATAGCAGATATTCCTGCCCAAAACTCACAATCTATGTAAAATAGTGAGGAAATCCTCTCAGCTTTGTTGTAAACCTAAAGCTGCTCTAAAAAAAAAAAAAAAAAAAAAAAAAAAATCTTTAATAGAAATACTGCTTTAACAGCTGGAAAAAAAAAAAAAACCTCAAGGCAATGGTGGATATTCAGCAGTGGCAAGGGAAGTTGTAGGTGCTTCTCTAGCTTTCCTCTGCTGTTCTGTGGTGGAAAAAGTACAGATTGACTCCTGAACTGAGTCAGCAGCCACAGCTCTGCGTTATCTACGCATCAGACCACATCCTTCTGGAAAGATATTTCTGAGATATTTCCAGCAGTTGCCTGGGAGCCCACTCTGCTGCCTCAGATCTGAAGTGACAGCTGATGGGTGGATGATTTCTATTCTTCTAATATGTGAGGAAGTGTATTTCCTACAGTCAAAAACAACGTGTTATTCTCTGGTCTAAAACAGTTTGCCTTCAGAAATTACATCAGAATAGCAGCATGTGCACTATTATTTGGTTGGCAGTTTTTGTTTCACTAAAAGATACTGCTTTCTATATTGTTACTTCTAGATTTTCATGAAATACATTTTTATACTAACATTTAATATCCTTGACCTCAGCTCAAAAGATATGAAGAATGTATTTTCATATATTATTTTAATTTTCATATTTGGGAAAAATGTATCATCTTTATTAAAGCCTATTTATGGGTAGTTCTGTTTCTAATAACTGGGAAATATAATACTTTAAATAGGATTAATCAAATGTAGTCACCATCTGTTAGAAAGTTATTAAGTATTTTAAATTTTAAGTAGTTAAATTTCAGTTAATTTTAGGATTTTTAAGTTATAGCATAGCAGCAATAAAAAGACAATTTCTTTAATAAACTTTAGATTAAGACAAAAAAATTTTTAAGGTTAACTATGTCACTGTAACACAGCAGTTTCTTTTTGGTTTAATTCAAAATCAATGTGTGTATGATTTCTGTATACACACCTACACATATATACACACAGTTTTTTATATATACATAACTAATTCTGGGAAATCTGTTACATTATTTGTTGTTATGCTTCTAAAATCAACAGATGCTTGTTGAAAGTTAAGTGCAGAGGGTACAATTGTGAAAAGACAACCCTACCACTCAAATGGGTTACAATTTAATAAGAGGAGACTGCCAGTGGCAAGAGTGTAATATGTGCTACAGTAAGAGTTAGTAATGTGGGAACATATGTAAGAAGCTCTAATACAGTCTTGAGGGTGAACCTGGAGTGTCAGAGAAATCTTTGCAGAAGATATGTCCAAGCTTGCCCGTTAGCCTTGGTGGATCGAGATATCAAATAATGTCTCTCCCTCTTCAGAGACAAACTGTTTAAAAGAATTGCCTATACAACCTGCCTATATATCTTCAATTTTTACTCCTGATCTTACCTAAGTCTGGCTTCAGCTTCCATCACTGCATTTAGCAAGTGTCCCTTAGGCCACCAGTGATTTCTGTTGTTATGCATCCAATGCACTTTTTGCTCTGTTCTCATCCACTGTTGACCACTCTGCCCTTCTCAACACATTCTTTTCCCTAGTCTTCTCTGAAAACAAACTTTTCCTTTCTAGCCTAACATGTTCCCTTCCTGCTTCCCTTTGCAGGGCATCTCATTCTACCTAGCTTAGAAACACTGGAGCTCCTCAAGGCTTGCCTTAAATTTCTGTTTCTAGGTAATGATTTTTTTCTAGGTAATCTCATCCACATCCTTGGCTCCTATCCACATATGATCACAAATTTCTATCTTTACCGTGAATTTATTACCTGAGCTCCAACCACAACTGAGAATTTTATATCTTTTCTTGGATATTTCAAAGACAGCTCAAACCCAACATGTCCAAAATTAAACTTATAGTCTTCCTCCTAAATCTGGCACACTTCCAGTAAGTGACACTGCCATCCATCTACCAGTACAAGACATAAACATAAAATTTATCCTTAAAACTTCCCTCTTCATGCACAATATCCAATAAATCATTAATTTCTGCCCGGTTTACTTCGTAAATCTCTCAAATCCATCAATAGCTCTGCATCTCCGACATCAGCCCCACTTAATTCAAGCCACCTTGTCTGGCCTGTGCTACTAAAAACCACATTCTTTAAACTGATCTTTCCATAGCCACTCTTGCCCCTTCAAGGTCATCTTCTACCCAGAAGCCACAGTAATATTTTAGAACAAGGGTCGGCAAAGTCTTTCTGTAAAGGGGCAGATGGTGAATATTTTTAGCTTTGTGGAACTTGTAGTCTTGGTTGCGACGTCAGCTCTGTCATTATAGCTCAAAAGCATCCATAGAGAATATGTAAACAAATGGATATGGCTGAGTTACCATAAAACCTTATTTACAAAACAGGCAGTAGTCAGATTGGCCCAGAGGGACATGTTTACCAACTCTTGTTTTAGGATACCAAACTGACCCAAAGAACCCCATGCTTAAAACACTTTAATGATTACACAATACTCTTAGGTTAAATAGCAAAGCATAACCCATAGGCTTCTCAAGATCTGGCCCCTGTCTATCTCTCTTATCATGTACCTCCATCTCTTCCATTACCTCCCTCCTCTCTTTATTCCTGTATCCCCTTGCAATTCTTCAAATGTATTGTGTTCCTTCCTGCTACACGGCTCTGTCTTTGCTTTTTCTTCTGCCTGAAAACTCTAAACTATGTTAAACGCTCCATGTTAAATGCACCATGTATCTCTCTTTCAAAGAACTGACTACAAATGTCCTTTCACATTTCTTTGTGTCACTATTTGATTAATGTTTATCACTCTCAGTAGATTAAAAACTAAGAAAATAGGTTGTGTATCTGTTCACCTTTGTGGCCCCAGCTCTTAGCACATTACATGGTACATCATAAGCGTCACAGACACTTATACTTACAAGATGAGAAATCATGGCTCATTAAAGGAACTAAACATTCTGGTGGTGCTGGAGAGCCACTGACGGGTTATAAGCAGTGGGGTGTCAAGATAAGACTGGCTTCAGAGTATGGTATACAGCAGATTTCCAAATACTATTTATTTATTTATTGCTTCTCTTCCCTTTTACGCTGAAAGCCTGTGTACAAACTCTCTTTGTCTAATAATTTATTTGAATTGTTTTACGTATTTAAGTTTGTTTATATTTTCTCAACAAAATCATAATGTTGTTCTATTTTTAAAAAATTATGCGTGTGTGTGTGTCTGTGTGTATTCTTGGGAGAAGCGTGCTGAAGCTTTAGGAATCAGGTTTTGGAGCCTAACGCCTTTCATACTTCACAGCCACATAGGAGCCAAGTCTGCTGAAAGAATCCAATATAAAATTTTAGTTGATACATTACACATTATAGATTGGGCCACTTATTACCACTCTATCAAGATTTCCAGCACAGCCATAATTATTCAGCATGGGAGCTAGGTATTAAATTTAAATCTGGCAATTTATTTCACCTTTTATTCTGCTAGAGAGGTTTGAGAACCTAACATTCAGATAGCAAAATAAGGATTGATGACCACCCTGTGTATGAGTCCATGGCTTGTTACAGTGTCTCCTGGCTGAATGCCATAAAAACACCTTTAAGTCATAGACCTAAACAGGAAAATATATGCTGGTCATTTTAAACAGAGAGAACACCACTGACTCACTATTGAATTGCTTTCTATTTCTTCTAAAGCAGAGGGATCAGTCTCCTTTCTGACTGTGCTAGCATTGACCAACTGAGCTGTTTATCACAGTCTCCGCCTAGGAGCTAGGTGAGTTTGACCCGGCAATTACCAGCCTTTGTTTGACGACTCTCTTATACCCAGGGTTTCAAGTTTTCAATTTTTAAAAGTGAAACAGTCTGCTTTTATATACTTATGTATATATACACATGGCCACTTTGGATGGACCGGGTGGGGAGGTTTGACTGTCCAAGACTGATATTTTAAAATCAGGAAAATGATACAAATGATTCACCTATAAAAACCTTGGTAATTATGGGATTCAAAGCACAAAACCACAGCCCTTCTGAGGAAAAGGCAAATCTCAGGACACTGAGAAATGAGGTTCCCGGTCTTGTCAGAGTCCCTGAAAAGTCCCTGTTGGACTTAAATTTTAGTATGTTCTCATTTATTAAATATCTGAAAACCATCAGCATCACCAAACTATCTCAGTCATCACGTCTAAGGAGTTACAGGCAGGTCATCCCGTCAAAGTCCCTTGGTTTACCTTTAGAAAATGAGAAAAGTTCAGTGACTTCCCGACGTCAGCCAGAAAATAATAATGTCAATAACAACTATTTTTTGCAGCACCGAACATACGCAAGCGCACACTTCAAAATTCAGCAGGACTCTCTGGGGGGCTGCGATGGATCTTGAATTAAAATCCTGGTCACCCTAATTTCAGGGCCCAGAATACAACCCAACCAAATGCTCTTTCCACAACAGCATTCATACTTTATTATTTTTATTTTATTGATTACTTCTGCTTTTTCAAGGGCATAACATTCTCCGCCTTGAAATCACTTGAGTTTCAAACACCATATGAACATGTCCACCAGGACTCGACTAATACTTTGGTTTTATTCCAAGCAAATTTTTCGGGCTCTTCCTTTCCACATCCATTTTCTTGAGGACCAGTCCACATGCTATCTCTCCTGCTCCAGGTGGCTCAGTGCATTTTCACTCCTGCTGCAAGAGGCCCAGGAGAATGTCTAAATCAGGTTTTCACAGAGGAACATATTTAAAGGCTGAGCCAAAACCTAGGAGTATTTGTTTTAGAATTCTTCCTAAATTAGTGACTCTTAATCATTTCTTTTCATTATCAAGAACCTTTTTGTTACTTAGTCAGCATGCGCTTTGTGATACTTGAAAGACTTTTGTCTACCTCAAACTAATTAAGCAATTCTTTTAAGAAATATTTAATTAATTACTCATATATAAATGCCAATAAGAAATTCTAAAGAGCATAAGTTAAGTAGCATTAGAAAAGGAAAAAACATATTGCTTTACTTAGCTCATATTGCCTGTATGTAGGCAAATGTATATTTCTGTGTAGCTTTTGGAAATATTAAAAATATTTACCAGCCATCCCACTGCTGTTCTCTTATAACACTTAGGAAGCCAAGGCTTTGTTGGTGCACCTCATGATCTCACCCTGACCCCAAAGAATGCCTTCTAACATTGTGTAGGATTTAATAGTACCCCAATACACTCTCATAATATTATGGCTATCCTTGGATGGCAAAGCTCCTTTCTCTGGAAAAACAAGAAAATTATATGTGAGTATTTTCTAGTGTGAGAGATGTAAGTCAGTAAGTGTTACACTCCAAACTTGGAGATGTTTTTATAATATCACAACAGTAAAATTTCAAAGCATTATGATCTGAATTATAATACATGAATATAATGAAACGCCAGACAGCCACTAAAAATTATTGGAAAAAATTACAAAATATAAAACATTACATGCATGACTTTTTAAAAAAAATTATAAACATGTTACTTTTACACTAAGGGGAAAATAACTTGGAGAGAAAATAAAGACACCATTGGTGCCGGTGGAGAATAGAATGAACTGCTGAACTGCTGACCCCTGTACTCATTCAAATGAAAGTTTCAAGATGGTCAAATACACAGACTGATGCAAAGGAGGATGAAAGGCCTTTCCAGATCAGAAGAAAATAAATAGAAGGAAGATGAGGAGATGAAGGAAGAGTAGGAAGAGAAAGAGATCCAGATGGAAGGTTCTGGAGAATGAGGGACATCAGGTCCTAGTGGTTCCCAGATGAAGCAAATGCAGAGCAGTAACTCCTGAAGGTGAACTTCATGGACACGATGTTTCCTTGATGGAAACTGTTCCTCCACCAAACCAAATTCCACATCCAGCTCAATTATTATAAAGTTCTTTTCAAAACTGACCTCTTTTTTCACACCCACTCTGAATGAATCCTTTCATCTCATCTTAATTTGTGTTGCATGATCCCACATTTGCTTTCTTGACTCCCCTATTCTTGATTCCTTGTGCAAAGGGCAAACATGTCATGTGAGTGGGTGAGTGTGGGAAGAGTGTCAATAGCTGTAATGGAGGGATGTGTGTGTGTGTGTGTGTGTGTGTGTATTTGAAAATATTTATCAATATACCAAGCTCAGCTACAGAAATTGCAGCAAACCAGATGCCTCTGGGTAATGTTTCTCTATCTCACCAATCAGGCTTGTTCTTTATCTGATCTTTGTAAGGTAAAGGAATTAAGTACTATTAAGAAGGGGCTCCTTTAAAACCTTCTAGGAATTATTAGTGAAGACAGCCTTTATTCTCTCCATAGGATATTCTCCTAGAATCTTTATCTGGTAGTGATTTCTCCTGACTTTCACCCATTGGACAGCTCCCGTCTCTCTGTGTCTCTTTTATATCATTCCTCCATTCCATACATTCTATCTCCAAAGGACACTTGAGGCTAGCCAAATTACTTGATCAAGGAATTGTATGTTTACAGGATTTAGTTAAAACTCCTTCAGTGATCTCTATATATGCACTGTGATTTGGTAAACACTTGAAGTAGTGCCAGCTTGTTTAATCTGTATGTGCTTGTGAATTTTTAAACAGCATTTTGGTCTAATATTTTACGTGATAAATTATTTGTATGGTTAAAATGCTTATCAATTTTTAATGAACACATTTGCCTGCTTAACAATTGAATTTATTCTATTTAAAGTATTCATAATGTCTATACAGAAAAATGAAGGGTAATTTTCTCAATTTTCTGCAGGTTGCTTCAAAGCCTGGGTGCTTGAATGGACAAATTTGAGAAAATAGGACAAAGGAGCTTGGGGCATGACAAACCCTGTGTCCTAGTTTCTGGCTTTCAAATCCATATAGTAAAACAAATTTTCAATGGCATTTTTATTAGTGTGCTTGTGGGTGATAACTTATTAAAATAGCTCTTGAATGTTCTCAGTTAGCCAGATCCATTCAGCTCTTCCAAAGCCAGGCAATAACATTTCTTCCACGTTAAAACCTCATTTCAGAACCACCCTTGTCCTAATTCAATTTTGTGTGCCCTCTCTTTACAGACTTTTTCTTTGAAACAAAACCCTGTGCTAGTCCCTATGTCTCTGTCCCACCTGGCTGCTTTGCTATGCCATAACATTTGACCCTTACAATTATTTTCATTTTGGTCCAACCCTAAAAAAGCATCTTTATCAAGGTGCATTATTTTTTATATGATCCTCTAAGAATGCTTATGTCTGTGAATCTAGAATAACCAGATCAAAAAAACCACTGTCATTGTTGCTATTGTTGTTTTGCCACTTAAGAAGAGATAGTAATTCAGTTACTGCATTGATCATAAGGCAAAAGGATAAATTGGATGTTTATCTTAGTATATTACATGGAGATTTCCATTAAGATGAAATCTAAAAACTAACATAAATCAGGAGTTCAGGCAAGCATGTATCAGTATTGGAAATAGATTAATGAGCACAAAAAGCAAATTTATTATTTTTTGCTGCAAGATTTACCACAAAATAAAATATTGAATTATTGGAAGCAAGGTGGGAGGGAATCTGACCTTGGGAAGATCTAGTCTTCATTTCGCCTCATGTTTCCGCCTGAATCCATGGGGAGGGCAGAGGATCAGCACGAGTCCACCCCACCCCCTGACACAGTGTTGCGGGGACATTAGGAAGAGCCTGGCATTCAGAAGATCACTTGCCACTTGAGGGCAGGGTCATCTAATTAAAGAAAAACAGTTATTTGCATTAGCCCCCTGCTCCATATTTTCCACCTCCAAATGGGTTGATAATCAACCCGGGGACGAAGTGTGGGAGGAATAACAAGATCCACTCTGTCCTCATTTTATCCAACACAGTTCAGTGGAGGCCTGCATTTCTGGGTCGTTAGGATAAATGCTCAGACTAATAAAGTATGCTTCAGTTCTCATTTGGCTATAAATCCTTGTCTATACATTCCACAGGTCATTACCTCAGAAGGATGGAGGGTGAGAAGCATCAAGAACCCTTCTTCCTACCTAAATCCCTTCAAATTTCTCTAACTTTGCTCATCCTACGTCCTCTAACTGAAACGCCTGTCAGTCCTATCCATCCATCACAAACTCTTCTCAACACTTCCTCCCATAAAGTGACTAAGCCCTTATAGAATTTCGCTGGTGGCATTTACATATCATTTTATTACATGTGGGTTTTTTAATTGACTTTATTTTTAGAGCTGTTTTAGGTTCACAGAAAAATTGTGCAGAAAGTGCAGAGTTCCCGTATAGCCCTTGCCCCTACACATTCACAGCCTCTTCTACTATCAACATCTCCCACAGGGGTCGTACATTTGCTACAGTTGATAAACCCTCACTGACGCTTTATCATCCACAGTCCATGGTTTACATTAGGGTTTACTCTTGGTGTGGTGTGCTCTAATGGTTTTGACAAATGTAAAATGGCATGTATCCACCATTGTAGTACCATACAGAATAGTTTCACTGGCCTAAAAATATATATTTATTTATTGTCACTCACCTTACTAGAATATAAGATTCTTAAGGTGAGGAGCAGAATTTTATTGGTCAGTATCTTCACTGTAGTAAGTTCAAATTTCCCTGTTTGAAGTTAAGGATAAAAAACCATTAATTGAATTGGTATCTTTCAGGGACCATAATATAGAAAGAAAAGCATCCATCTTGTGTGCAGCTTAGTTCTATTGAAATGCAATCCTGTTCTGTACAAGAACCGTCCAGTGATTCCTGTCAAACAGGGAATAAAATGCTCCCATGCTCAAATAAATATGGACAGTACTCTCATAGCCTGGAACAAGTCAAAGAATCAATATTATCAGTTTTAAAATTAAACATTTTATGTAACATTATCCATATTTTAAGATTGTTAAGGCAAGGCTATAGAAGGGGATAAAATCCTTGAAATTACATCATCTGTTACGTTTTACTTTTCTGCCCTCACATTACCATAGACCCGACTCCCACATTTTGTATTTCTCGAAATAGGAAACACTACATGTTATACATCTTCCAGAGTGGCTCAGGTATGTCAAGTTCATGCTCAAAAGATGATGCCATTATGGAGTTTGCTTGAGACATAGCACAGGAATCTGTCCTAGTTCCATGCAGTTTAACATTTTTACCAATTATTTGTATAAAAATCCAGGTATTCTCCACCTATGTAAGAAATTACAGACTGCTTTCTCAAAGCTGTGAGAAATTTAAAGTGAATATAGATAATCGGTTACCTATTCTCAAGTTAATGAAAATGTCTTTAGTTTTTGGATATAGTAAACCATAATTTAGGAAACAAAATCCTATAGTTATAAGCAAATTAAACAAACTAAGCGAAAAAGGGTAATTGTAAGGTCCTGAATAGAGGGCCAAAACTTAATGCAGGAAATATTACTTAACATTTAAAATATCATTTAACTTTTAAACCCTAGATATTATGGTTAATAATACACCCAAATTAAGTTAACATTAAGTATCTTACAGCAGCACTAATATCTTTAAAGACCACATTCATAGAAACGTAGTAACTATGACAAGGGAGGAGATAATCTTACTAACTGAATTCATGTCACCAGATATACTGGAATTGTGTGTTCCATTTAGGAAGCTTGTGATAAAAAGGATATTAGAGTGAAACTAGAAGAAATCATTTGTGATCATTTGCTTGCTCTAAAGAATATATGTTTCTTAATGGGTCCTTAGCAACACATTAATTATATCAAATTTACTTCTTTACTAAATATTATTGTACACTTAGAATACAAATTACTGTTTTCAGCAATGCAGTTGTGGTAGGCAGATACGTAGGCAATTCAGGTTGGTAGGAATGCAGCCCTGCCAACAACTTGATCTTGCCCAGTGAAACCCCTGCTGGACTTCTGACATATAGAACTATAAGATAATAAATTTGCATTTCTTTAAGCCACCACATTTGTGGTAATTGTTACAGCAGCAATAGAAAACTAATACAACAGCTTATTCTTCAGTAGAGGAAGTCTACACAAAGAATTACCAAATCACAAAGGTGAAAAGTACTTTGAAGGAAAAATGACCAAAACTGTGTGGATCTGTCCATATCCAGTCTAGTCATTGAGTTGATGACCAGGAAGGATTAGACATTCCTGAGTGATGATCTAGACAGTAACAAAGGTGTGGTCAGAGACTACCGAGATAGAATGTTTATATGGGAGCTGTAGCAGTCAGGGTTCAATCAAGGAAGCAGAACCATCATGAATTAAAGATTAGAGGTTGATCGTAAGAATTTCACTGGGGAATTGAAGTATCAGAGGACTTATTACCAATCAAGCTAAGCCAAGCATGTTTAACCACCAAAGAGGGACCATGATAGAGGAGTCAATGGGAAGTTGGTGCATTTGTGTGTGTACAGCTAAAGATGTGGTGAGGAGCCTGGCGACACTGTTTTTGTTTTTCCTGCTTTTATATCACCTAGACTTTTTTTTTTAAAGATTTTATTTTTCTTTTTCTCCCCAAAGCACCCCCAGTATATCGTTGTATATTTTTAGTTGTGGATCCTTCTAGTCGTGGCATGTGGGATGCCGCCTCAGCATGGCTTGATGAGCGGTGCCATGTCAGCGCCCAGGACCCGAACCAGCAAAACCCTGGACCACTGAAGCAGAGCTCACAGACTTGACCACCCAGCCACGGGGCCAGTGGGGCCACTATTGAACAACAGGACCATTAGTCAGGAAGAAGATCTGGCCACAGAGTAGAGGAGATAAGAGAACAGCTTGAACCTCACTGGCACATTTGCATCTATCTGTCACCACATCTAACCATAACGACATTCAGAGAGTAGCGGCTGCTGCTTCACTTCTGCCTCCATACATCATGCAGATTTCTCTTTTGCCCAACCCAAAATCCATACCCATATAGGAAAGGAGATTCTGGAAAATGTAGTTACCAGCTTCACCAAGTTGATGATAGAATAATCCATCACTACAGGAGCCATATTTTAAGAGGAGCACGGTTGACTTTTTCTACTGGCAAGGGCCGGCATCTAAGATGGTTTGGTAACATTAAAGCAATGCTATATAAGAAATTCGACCTTACCATTTTTTTGTGCATCTTTCTATATCTATACACTCAGGTGTCAAGGTCAACCAAAAATTACTGTTATACATTTTTTTGCCTAAAATTTTTAGTAACTCATTGTCTTTCTTCACAGCAATTGATTTTACTCTTTTAGGGGCATTAACGGGGGAAATTTCAAGTGTATACGCATTGTGAGTAGAAAAAACTCAGTCCTCCTCCTATGTGTTTTTCCTTTACTCTCACCCTACTACCACTACACTCACAACACTTCTGACACCAGATATGGGCAGAGTTTTCCCACACTAAGCAATTTCCTGCGACATCAGCAGGGTGTCCTACAATTTAACTCAATTCTGACACTATCTACCTGGAGATAGCCTCAGATCCCACAGGTTAAGGACTCAGTCCCACCAGACTGCCTCCCACACTTCAGATGCCAGTTGCAAGTAGTAGATCCCTAGGTTACCCACAATTTCTGTCAGATGGCTACATATCAGAGGTTCTCATGACCTCCTCCCCATTGGATTTGATAATTTGCTAGAATAGCTCAGAGAACTCAGGGAACTATATTTACCAGTTTATTATATAATATAAGATATGATGAAGGATACAGATGAACATTCAGATAAAGAGATACATAGGGAAGGTCTGGGAGGGTCCCAAGCACAGGAGCTTCTGTCCCTATGGAGTTGGGATACATCACCCTTTCCGTACATGGATGTGTTCACCAACCTGGAAGCTCTCTGAACCTCATACTTCTGGGATTTTTATGGAGTTTTCCTCACGTAGGCATGATTGATCGTTAACTTCATTTCTAACCCCTCTCCCCTCTCTGGAGAATGGGGATTGGGGCTGAAAATTCCAAGATTCTAATTATAGCTTGATCTTTCTGTTGACCAACCCCCATCTGGGAACCCACCAAGAATCACCTCATTAGAACAAAAGACACTGCTCTCATCCAGGAAATTCTGAGGGATTTAGAAACTGTGTAAACGTCTGGGGTCAAAGACCAAATATGAGAACAAAATATGCTCCTAGTGCTCTTATCACTTCGGGAATTATAAAGGTTTTAGAAACTCTCTGCCAGGAACTGGTGGCAGACAGCAATATATACATTTTCTATTATTTCACACCTTGACAGAAATACATTGACAATGAATGAATGGTTCTAAGAAAAGAGCAAGTTAATAGGATTTTGACATAATGGTTATTTCTTTGCATTTGCCTAAAGACAACCATATTAGAGTATTTGTTAGACTTTAAAAATAATGATTGCAGGGCCTGGCCCTGGGGCTGAGTGGTTAAGTTCTCGGGCTCCACTTCAGCAGCCCAGAGTTTTGCTGGTTTGGATCCTGGGCGCAGACATAGCACCACTCATCAAGCCATCCTGAGGTGGTATCCCACATAGCACAACCAGAAGGATCTACAGCTAGAATATACAGCCACATACTGGGGGGCTTTGGGGATGTGGGGACCTGGAATTGGCCACCCCAAGATATGTCTCTTTGGCATCAGGATTATTTGAGGCTGATTGCTTTTGATAAACTGGGACAGGGAAGGAGGCTCTGAGGAATGGAACTTGCCCTTTGTTAGGACACGTTTACATTCGTAAGGTAAATCTCTATCTGTAAAAGGTGCCTCCCTCTCTGTACCAGGAAGAAGAAAGGAGATGACCTTCTCTCTAGAAACTCTTAATCAATACCAAAGGCAAGGACTTAAATCTGCATTTTATTGTGCTTCTCTGGTAACCTCCTGTAACTGACTTCCCTCCCCCTCCCAACGTTGGCATCTCCTTAAAGATTAAGCATCTTTCTTTAGGCTGGGAACCGATTGCAGTGCTCATATGTGACCCCCCCAGCCCGAGGCAACACACCTGCCACCCCGCTGCGTTCACTGAGACAACAGACCTATCTGCCGTTTCCATCAAGAGCTGTGCTGACAGAGCAGCCTCATGACTATTGTAAAGGGGACATTTCAATCATATGTGAAACACCCTGTTTGGGGGTATATAACCACTCTATGCACCCCACTTCTTCAGTGCCCTTTCTTCCTTTGGGAAGAGAGGCCCCGGGCCATGGTTCCTCATAAAGCTTGTTTAATTTTCTCTTGCTATTCTGTGTCACGTGAATTTAATTCGTTCTCCAGACAGGCGAACTCACATTTGGGAAGAGGAAATGTCTTCCTCCCTTACAGGGAGAAGAAGAAGAAAGAAAAAAAGAAAGCAAAAAAAGATTGGCAACTGATGTTAGCTCAGGTGCCAATCTTTAAAAAAAAAAAAAAAAAAGAGAAGATTCACATTTAAAAAAACAATAATTATTATTATTGTATTAGAAAATACTACCAATTTCTTCTTAGAAGAATTATTTTGTTTTTAATATTTTTATATTGTTCTTAAAATTTTGATGGTGTACTCAACTTAGTGTCTAAAACAAGCTACTTGAAAATTTTAAAAAATATGTTACTGTTGGTGCATTTGTTTTCATAAAATATTCAAGAAGCTTCAATTTTAATATTAAGCAAGTAATTAAAATGAAGAAAATATTTTCAATTTTATTTTGTTGTATTTCAGTTGCGATGACAGCAAATGTTGTACGTATTTAAATGTGGGATAGCATTTTATATATCAATAAAACCCCTAAAATATCTTGAGTAGTGGAAACTGCAGATGTCAGTTACATTATAAATCTTGCCAACGGTTTGGACTGCTGTGCATTCATGTGTGGAACTTGTGAAGGATACCCCAAGAGTTTAATTTAAACACTTTAAGTAAAATCACTATCACCAATTATCCCACTCTTTATTTACCAATCCATAAATAAGCCTTTAGTTTTTATCCTAGTAATGTTATAAATCATTCCCATAAAAATAACTATTCTGGTAAAAGAGAAAAATATCATGTCATGCTTGAGTTGAATTTATATTTTCTGTTCTATCATAAAAATATTTAATGATTCACATATAATGTGCCACTTTTTCTGAGTACCATAAATATGAACTCAAATGGGAGTTATTTATGCCGTAAAGCAGAATGCTTTTTATTGCATTTCACACACAGGTATGTGATACCTATATAACTATAAGAGTACAATCACCCATGCTCTTCCTGAAACATTGTGGCTTTGTATCTTAATATAGCAATTTTTAGTTATGTTTTGTTTGGCTGGTACAGTGTTTACAAAAATGTCTTTGAAGGGCTTTAAGTAGTGCATAGAGTCCCCAGTCCATCCACAGGCTACATTCTCCCGTTACCTTTCTCCTGCTCAAGTCACACATTTATGTTTTCATTAGGCATCTGTAGGCATTTCAGTTTGCTGACCCCTCATCTACAGCATATCATATATCACTCTCTCCTGTAGCCTAGCTATTATGAATCCATCTCACCTGCTACCCTCTAAGCATCTTAAGGATATGAGCTATCTTCTGTTCATCTTTGCATTCTCCAGAGTGTTTTACACAAAGGAGACATTCAATGAAAATTTATCAAAATATTCAAGGAAGTAAGAAATAGCTTCAGCATATACAGAAGATGCTCCCTGAACATTTAAAGAATTAAAATAAAATTTTATATTTTATAAAACTCGTGTTTTTAGGAATGTAGCAATCTCTGGTAACAAAATAAGTGTCCCTTGTAGAATAAATAAAACCTTAAACAAAATAACAACTGGTATTCCTTAGTCTTATTTTTCCTGCAATCTGGATTTTTATCACCATAGTCTAAGACTGCTAGTTTTTCTTTAATTTGAATTTTATGTTGTGTTATCAAAGTATACTTTAAAAAGTCAAATATTTCAATGAGCATATAATGGAAAATAATAGCCACCCTGATATGTGTGTGTCTGTGTGTAAGGGGGGTATTTGTAACTTAAGTTAACAATAAAAATTTAGTAAGAATGTAAGATGGACTATGATTATTAGGATGTGAAAAGGATTTTAAGAACCAAGTAAAGCACATTTGAAATCTCAGCCTCTGCTCCAATCATTCGCATTCCAGAATAATAAATCTTTAACCATTTGAAAATGTCATTAGTTGGGTGTTAGAATTATCATTTTTCTTATATACGTAAGCAAGCAAATAGTGAGCGCTTGCATGTTGTTCATGTGAGGTCACTTATAACCCATGAAAAATGACTTGAGGCCCAAAGAGTTATTTTAGAAGAATATAGATCTTTGAATGATTTTCTTATCCCTAAAGATTTTTAGATTATAAGAACAGAACTGATGGTGGATATAATCCCCAAAGAAAGCCCTTGAACAAAGATTTATAACTTTCTAGAACCAGATATGTAAAAGAACATTTCTTAATTTAATGCAACCTATTTTGATATTCACAGAAATTTGATATATTGTCTTACTGGCTTTTACATCATTCAAATGACTAAAACAGGATGAAGATAACAAAAGAGTGTAAATTACTGTAAGGGAGAAAAGTATATGTCTTGGTAATTTTGTAGTTTAGATACTTTTGAAGACAAGTTATACATTACAAATGTTATATTAACAATGCTTTAAAATTTCTTAAACCCTGGGACAGATAATTCTTTTCCATGACTTTACACTTTAACACCAAGCTCTATCTCTCACCCATAAAAGAATCATCTGGCATATTTGAGGAATAACCAGGATGTGGTTTGTATCTACGACATCAGTATAGCCAGATAAAATGTGAAAAAAAAGTCCATCAAATACTTTGCCTGGTACCATATATACATTTCATAAAAACAAATTTCTGTAACTCAAGTGGAAGCCTCTTGGTTACTTTATAATTAGCATTGTTGGGTTATAAAATGGGAAAAGTTCAAGTTATATAAGCAAAATTAAAACTGTTTTCTATTTTTATTGAGACAGATGGCTGAGAGTTCATGACATGGTAACATACTATGGTTTCATTCTGTCTTTTTTGTCTTTTTTTTTTTTTTAATGTTTGTGGCATAATTTTAGTCATCTCATATCTGAGTGGAATCTGAAGGAAAAAAATTTTGTCAAAGAAATGTGAGAACTCCCAGTGGATTTTGTTTGTCTACTATGTTTTTAATTTAGAAGTGGAGCATAGAAATAGCAAGCAAAGGATTTTAAAGTTACATTATTATTACATTCGATTATAAGAAAGGTGATAAAATCTCCATGGAAAGGCATGGAGTAGCCACATACGTATCATACTAATTTCTTTTCTTTATCATTATTAATCTGACATGAATTCTTAATGAAAGAATACTTCTAATGATATTTATTTGCAAGCCTTTGTAATTTATTAACTTCTTCAAATTGAAAATCTCCGGGGGGAAAACATATCTCATCTTTATGTGTGTTCTGTCAACTCAGAGCACTTTCCCAAGTCCCTCTACCAGGAGAATGCAGCCAACCTATATATGAAAGGTTTGATCTGTAGAGGTGACTGTAGCTGCATTTTATTATTTCCTATTAGAGATAGAAGTTGATTTGGTAATGGCTCCTTAGACAACCACCTTGTAAGGGATGCTGTCAAGGCCGACTTCCATTCCATTTAGGAGATATGTGACATTTCTGATTCCCTCTCCCGAGGAGGGCTGTATTGTGGCCCTGGGATGCTTTGCTTGGATTTGAATTTTGGCTTTGCTTCTTGCTATGGCTGCGATCTCTCCGTGCCTTGGTTTGATCTTCACTAGAAGTAGAATAAAAAATATTTTGCTGCATAACATTGTTTTGAGAATTAAATCCAACCATCTACGTAAACTGCGTGGCATAAAGTGCCGTTCAGAAAGGTTAGCTCTAGCCCAAATAAATGACCTTGAGGCTGTTTCTGAACTCTAAATAATTTATAGTGTATCTTGATGATTTCTCCCTGGCTCGTCTCCATACATAGAGAAAAGTAAAGGGTCTTGGGGAAATACATAGTCATTGGTTCTATTCTTTAGGGCAAGTTTTAGCAAATGTTATCCATAAAGGGCCATGAAACAAGAATGGACTGTAGGCTGGGTTTGGTCTGCCAGTTTTCATTTGCCAACCCCTGCCTTAGACTAAAGTATGACACTTTTAGTGAATGATAGATTCATCTTCAAACAGTTTCTATTTTTTTCTAGTTAAAATTTAATTCATTCTCACTGCAGAAGGAAACAAAATAATTTGAAAAATACAGAAATGTTTAAAGACATATACAATTATTCGTAATCACATAATGCATGAGTAACTACTTTCAACAGTTGATGATTTTCTCTATGGAATTTCTATTTGTCTATCTATCTAAACAAATTAGAAATACACTATGAACATAATTTTAATTCCTGTTCTTTTTATTTAACATTACACAATGAACATTTCAAAAACATTTCATAATGTTATTTACAAATTTTTCATTAAACTGTACTAATTATACCTCATAGATTAATATCTTTTAATAATCTACCTCATAGATTAATATATTTTAATAATCTACCCTAATCCGCTAGATTGTCTTCAATTTGAGAGTAGAAACTGTCTTATCATCTATGTAAGTTTCATACTTAGTACCATGATTGGTACATGGTAAGTGCTCATAATTGAATAAATTTCAAAATTTACAAACCTAATTACCGTTTACTCAATGTTATAGCTTACAGTTCTGGTCCTAGTTCAAAGAGAACATCCTCAAACTCATTACTGGCTAATAACTCACCACAGTTATGCAGAAAGCAGGAATAGCGTGATTTTTGATGACCAGTTCATTTTAGATAGCTCATTACATGAGAAAAATAATATATTTAGTCCATTCCCAAAGTTTTTCCAATATTTCTTTTATTGTCCGAAAAGGAATTTCACTTAAAATAATTTTCTCCAAATTGTTTCAAGTCAAATACTTCTGAGTAGCATTTTAGTTTGTACCTAAAATTCAATATTTGGTACTACAGAGGATGATATATAATTTACAAAGTAAACATCTGAAGACATTCTTTTAGAATACAATGAACCCTTGTCCTATGAGAAGCTAGGTTTTCATAGCCAACCTATTCGAGAAGTAAACACCAAAAGCTGAGAGAAGTGTAACTTCTTTTGGTGAGGATAGGTGTGCCTGAACTTATGCTGTATCTGGAAACACAAACTAGTTTGCATATTTTTGCTGAAAAAAAAAAGTCACTCACTTGTCCCAAAATAGTCAAAAGAGTGCTCTAATTCATCAGCTCGGTTAAAATGTTTGATTCATTGGTAGGTTTTGGACTAATCTCAATGTACTTTTTCAAAATAAACTCTATCTGGGAAATCTAGATAAAATGTCATCCTGAGCACAGGCATCAAACTCTATTTTTCTCAGTACCTTATTAGAGTGTCAAAAGTAGGTAAGAAAATGGGAGCAGGACAAGATGGGAATTGACTTCATCCCTTGAAACTTGAAAAGTTAACATCTGTGCAGGTTAACTGATGATTTGCTTTCATATCCATCCACTCTCGCATACACCCTTTATAACACAGGGAGCTATATTTCCCACGCTCCCCTGAACGTTGGCGTCCATGTTGAATATGTGAAACATTGGAGGGTGAAAGATGAATAGAAGCCGGGGCAGGTCTCCTCAGTACGGCATCTTTGTAGTGGCTGGGGATCACCCATGACTCCTGCTCCTGCTTGGACCCTCCTTCGCTACTATTTATGTCCCAGCTCTCAACAGGTTGTCCTCACTGTAGTTCTACCTCCCATGGGACATTCTGGAATTCTAGGCTCTGGTAACACCACCTCGTCTCTCCTCCCATTGTCTTGTGTTCTTTTCTATATGTTCCATTTTTTTGTCTCTCTGTATTTCAACGTGAATATTTATTTCCTTCTGATCACTAATCCAGTTCACTATCTTTACTTTGGATCATCTTCTGTCAAGCACATTTATTGAGACTTAATTTTAGTTACCTTATTTTTTATTTCTAGATTTTCCATTTGAGTCTATTTCAGAGATTCTAGCTTTCAGCTGAAATTCTTCATCTTGTTCTTCAGTGTATCAAACAGATTATTTCAATATGCCATTTATTTTAGAGTTGATTGTAATTAAATCCAGTGTATGGATCACATGGATCTATCTCTATGCTGTGCTTTACTTTTTGTTTTGGTGAGTCGGTCTTGTCTTCTAGCATGCCAAAATTTTTTGCTTGAATGAAAAAGAACATGATCATGAATTCTTGTAAAGATAATTTGAGGTTCTGATGATGTTATGATTCTCCATGTAGGATTTCCTTTGTGCTGGCAGAAAGTTAATAAAGGAGTTGATAATCTTAAATCAATAAGTTATTGACCAAATTCAAACACGTATTTCAATATTTGTGAAGGGTATTTTATTTCTGGTTTGCCCTTCTCCCTCCAAGATGTTAATCTTCAATGGTCCCAGTGGGATCCTGGGCTGTTTACCAATGTCCCTCCTCCTTGTCATTTCTAATCTCTAATTTTTGTTCTTCCAGCCTCATAAGACTTCTGAAAGCTCTGTTCAGCTTTTCAGCCTCCTGGCTACTATTTTCTGCTCAGCTTCTCAGTCTCTCAGTTGTGCTTTATGGGTTGGAAAATGCCTCAAGGAGCAGAATATTGGATTCACTTATCTACATGTTCGTCTTCTCTGGAACATTGACTTCTCTGGTCCTCGCTGATTTCTTAATTTATCTAATGCCTTCAAACAGATTTTTTAAACATTTCAAACAGATTTAACAGTCATTCTTGTGGGAAGGTTGGCTTAATAATAACCTAGTCCAGAAAAATGACCAAAATAAAAAAGTGAAAAATTGAATAAGAAATTTATAGAAAAAGTAGAAAAAAGGAATTATGTTTTTAAAAATCTAAAAGCAAATCACAAACTGAGAGATGCAAATATAAAAATAATTAAGATAAAAATAATTATAAAATAAAAATAAAAAACCAGCAGATTTCTTGGAATTTCTAAAAAGCCCAGAGAGCCAGCCTTGTCTCCCAGGTTTGCAGGGAAACCTGTTTTCTTTCCCAAGACATCTGTCTTCCCTTCTCCCCCTTGCTCTCCCATGGGAGCCCTCAGAAGGGTAAAGGTCACAGAGCATCTTTGCAAAACATCCCCAGTTCTTTCACAGGTGCTCTAGAATTTCTCTGGAGTTCTGGCCTAAGTAGGTACATCTCTTTGATCACCAAAAGGCACTTTGGACAAAAATAATTGATTGCCAGTCTGCATCATGGAGGATACAAGATGAATCTGGAACATTTTGTTGTGTTAGAAAGTAATAAAATGTTCAAAGAATGATGAGGATATAATCAAAAGGCAAAGGAGCTAACCTAAATGTCTCCCTTTGGACTAACATGGGATAATTTGAAGATAAATTGAAATAATGATAGGACTAGATTATCAAATAGAATCCATTTGTTCATGTATATAAATAAGAATACAAATAAGTAAATAGGAGATAAAGGAAAACTCTTCCTTCAGTAAGTGGCAACTAATCAATATAGAAGTAATGATGCAATTAGAAAATCATGAGTGGATACTAAAACTAGTGGGTGAAAGCTTCATGAGAAACAGGGTATTTATATATTACGAGGTATTTCTCCCAAAATAACATGAATTACATAGGAGAAAATTACCTTAAAGTGAAGAAACGTAGTGGATACTTCCTTAAGTAAGTGATAGAAAGTAACACCACCAATATTAGGCCAAACCAGCCTCACGTTTCTCCTGATGCTGAAAAGGAGACATATTTTCTGTGGTATTCCTGCCCAAAATGCAGAAGTTGAATCTAACAAGGAAATGTCAGACACATTAAACAGAGGGATATTCGACAAAATAACTAGCCTGTACTCTTCAAAAAATG
The DNA here is from genome assembly GCF_041296265.1 of Equus caballus. Taxonomy (NCBI): domain Eukaryota; kingdom Metazoa; phylum Chordata; class Mammalia; order Perissodactyla; family Equidae; genus Equus; species Equus caballus. The sequence continues at coordinate 75,349,794 of NC_091687.1, forward strand.
CTAAGATCAAGAAAAACAAAGAAAGAATGCAAAGCTGTACAAGATTAAATGAGTCTAAAGAGATATGACACCTAGCTGCAATGCATGATCCTGGATTGGATTCTGTATTGGGAAACAGAAGTAGATATTAGGACCATTGACAACATTTGAATATACACGATGGATTAAATAATAGCATTATATCAATGCCACATTTTCTGATTTTTGATAATTTTACTGTGGTTATACAAAAGAATGTTCTTGTTCTTAAGAAATATATACAGAAGTAGTATGTATGTGGGATTGTGTATAATTATACATGTGTATAATTATATGAGTGTGTGTGTGTATGTGTGTGTGTGTGCGTGTGTGTGTGGAGGGAGAGAAAGAGAGAAAGTAAACAGGGCAAAATATACCAACTGATGATCTAGATAAAAGTATATGGGTATATAGGTGTATGGGAATTCCTTGTGCCACTTTGGCAACTTTTCCATCAATTTGAAATTATACCAAAATAAAAAATTTACAAGCAAACAAGCTAGGTGACAAGAAATCTCCAAAACTGTAAAATATAAGTAGATGGAGTCCAATCACTGAGAGTAGCAAGAAGCCAGTGATATTTATAACTATGTAAGAGGAATCAGAGGGCAAGAAAATAAAGACAGCATCTTCATAGAAAAATAGGCAACAGACAGCTCATAGGGAAAAATACGAATGGCCCTTGAACATATTAAAATGTGTTCACTTGCACTCATAAGAGAACTTGAAACAGCATTAAGATATTTGATATACTTTACAAAATGATTCTTGCCAAGGATGTGGGAAAATAAGTATTCTAGTATGTTTGATAGAAATGTGATATGCATATCTAGCAAAATTATACATAAGTTTACTTATTGACCCACTGACCCCATTTCTAGGACTCTATCTCAATGAAACACTGTAAAAATATTAAAAGACATATGAGCAAGGAGCATAAGTGCCAAATGTCTATGAACCAAGAAATGATTGAGTAAATTAGAATACATCCACATAATGGTATTATCCTCCTTTAAAAAGAAAGAAAGTAGATCTCTACACAATATGTACTACATAGTGGTATCCAGGAAAGATTTTTAGGCGAAAAAATGCAATTTGGAGAAAAGTATGTATACTATACTAGCATTCATCTAAGAAAAGAGGGAAGGAAAAAAGAGTATATTAGCAAATTTGTTTATAATTAAAAAGAGGGAGGGGGATGAGCCAAAAAGTGAAAAAAAATGTTTGCCTATAGTGGGTTCGGGGGAAGAGGGAGGAGGAGACAGAAAACTGCTCTGAATATACCTTTTTTTGCATATTTGACAAAATCAACCATTAGTAAAAACCTATGTGTGCCTGTGTGTGAGAGAGAGACAGAGACAAAGACAGATATGGAGACAGAGAGACAGAGAGAGATTATATAATCATAGTGAGGCTTGATTGCATTAGCATAGAGCGTTACATAAGAATACTCAGGAGCTGTTCACACTGGATTGTGGTGGGAGATGGGGTGAGCCTTTCAGGAGGAGATGATGAGGAAGAGAGTAGGAAAAGGGAAAGTAAGAAAAGAAAGAAATTGCTTTAAATGAAAGTGGCCATTGGAAATACATGATTAAAATAAAGCAAAGCAAAAACACAGCATGTGTGCTATGGTCCTATTAGTAAAATTATATTTATGTTAATCAAGAGATATAAAAAAAGATGATCACTGAAATGTTAATGGTGTTTTTCTCACAGGGGTAAGATATTAGGTCATATTTACTTTGCTCTATATTTATGTATTTTTTTTTTTTTAAACAATGATACAGTACTATTTATAAACCCAGAAAAAATAAAGCAATTTACATTCTGGACAAAAAGAACTACATAGCAATGAAGAATAACTAAAACAGCAAAAGGAAAATGAATCAAAGATGTGAACAACCATTTAATAGATAAAATAAAAAGACTAAATATACATTTGGAAACATATTCAACTCTTTAATAATCAAATAAATGCAAAATAAAGCAGCAACTTGGATGTGGGGCAGGAGAGAAAGGGGAGTAAGGGATACTCTGAGGTTCTTGACCTAAGCAACGTGAAGCACAATTGGTCCTTGATGACATGGGGACATCCAAGCAATACCTATAAGACACCCAAGCAGAGAAGCCAACCTGTTAGTTGGATGTATGAGCCTAGAGCTAGGAAAAAGTTCTAGGCTGGAGCTATAAATTATAGGCAACTGTTGCCTGCAACGAGATAATATTCAAAGCCTGGAAACTAGATGAAATCATCATGGCAAGTGATTGTATACATAAAATGGTTCTAAGGACTGATCCTAATGTTCAATCAGGATTCAATTAGTTCAATCCTAATGTGTCCTAATGTTCAGCGTGTGGGGAAAAGTCAAGGAATCAGTAAAGGAATTTGTGAGACAGAATAAAAACCGGAGATTGTGGTTTCCTAAAAGAATAAAATGTTTCAGGAAAGAGAGAAATAATATAAGTGAGTAAGATATTAACCAAGAACTGATCATTGGATTTATCAATATGGAGGTCACTGACAAGAAAGACCCATTTCAGGGAAACTATAGGGTGAAATTCCTACAGGTGGGTTCAAGAGAGTAGAAGAGACTAGAAGGAGAGGACTTGCAGACAGTGAGGTTAGAGAACTTTTTTTGAGGAAGTTTTTGATAAGGGAGAGCAGTGAAATAGGGAAACAGCTGGAGGGGTGTTTGTGTCAAGAGAGGGCTTTTCTTTTATGATAGGAGATGCTGTAGTATACAGGTCAGTGAAACTTAATTACTTACTTACAGAGGAAAATTGATGATTAAAAAAACGGGGAAATTGCTGGAGAATAGATGACAGAAGATGGAATCTAATGTATAAATGAGCACGTAGGTTTAGTTTGATTTTCAAGAGCAAGCCTTTTCTACTGCAGATACTGATGCTCCAGACCAAACATGGAGGGACTCACATCCTCATGCCGTCTAAATCAAAAGCTTGTAAGTCTTCATTTCTATATGCAAGCTTGGGCATACAAAACCATCTTTGTCCTGACACGTATTTTCTCCCACAGAAGTACTTCATTTTGGTTATGGTTTTGATTTGGCTTAGAATTCTTCCTTCAGTGTTTCTCTTTAGGAAGGTTACTGGGAAATGCTAATGTATTTACCTCATGTAAATATGACTTCAGCATGTAATACACTTCAACATGACTCAGTCCTTAATGTCTGCACTATCCATCATGGTGACCAACAAGTGGCTATTGAACACTTGTAATGTGCTTGGTGTCACTGAGGAACTGAATTTTCCATTTTATTTAATTGTAATTAATTAAAATTTTAAAACGGAATTATTTAAAAATACTTGTCCATTAAACACAGCTTTGTTGCTTTCTTCAGGCTACAGTTCACTTTAACCATTGAAAATGGTTAGCATTCAATTGAGATGAACCATAAGCGTAAAACATACACTGGATTTGAAGACGTCATATGCAAAAAGAAAGCAAAATATCAAGTTCATAAATTTTTATATTAACTATCTGTTGCAATGATAATGGTTTGGATAAAGTGGCTTAAATAAAACACATAACAATAAATAGTTAAAATATTTAATTTAGTTATAAAATATTTATTTTATGTAAAATAAAATTTTAAATATTAATAATAAATATATTTTACTTTTTAACGTGGCTACAAGAAAATTCTACATTACAGATGTGGTTCACGTTATGTTTATACTATACAGCACTGCTCTAAGGATGTTAAACATAAACTTTGTGCCAGATGAATAGGAAGGTCCATAGGTTGCCACTGCTGTGAATCATCTTTCTGTCTGGTGAGGCAAAGAGCATTAGCTCAAGCTTTCCATTTACAACTCCCTGTGGCTTCAGAATTAACAAGAAGAAGCTATGGGATTAGGAATACCTTTATAAGAGAATCATCTAACAACATAAAGGGTGCCCAAGAAGACGGTGGATCTCCATTCTGGGATGAGTTCAAGAAGAGCCTGAATTGGGAGAGCCTGAGTCGTTGATAAAGAAAATACAGGGAGGTGATGGAGAAATAAGTACTTATCTCCTGAAAGCTTTCCAATAAATTTCTCAGTTTCAAAGTCAGGGACAAAACCTATCTACACAGGTATCTTACAGGAGAAACTGGTAGCATGTGCATTCCAAGTCAAGCAGTTAAAATACATGCTGGTCCTGGATGTTTCGAGTTTTCTTTTGCTTTCTTGTTTGTTTGCTTGGGTTTTGTATTTTGTTTTGTTTTTCGATCATTGCCTTTTCTTTTTTCTTTTCTCTTTCTTTGCTTTTCTTATTTTATTTTCCAAAAAAATAGTAGCGCAGCATGACCAGCCCTGGGAAAATTTATCAGAATGGAGAAGTTTTATTTGGCATCTTCTTTCTCTCGGTGATATCCTTTCACCTTTTAGCAGTACCTCCAATGCCTAGGGTTCCCCAAGGTCTCCATTTGGAGCCCCAACCTAAGACTTCCTTCTTGCAAGAGAGTAAGTCAATCTGTGTTAAAATATTTCATGGACCATTTATTACTATTTGTTGGGCATGATGTCTTAGCTATGGAATAGAAATTTGAGGTTCTATGACAGGCGATTGGAAGATATATTCTGGGAACGTGAGATTTGAATTTTACTACCTGACAGCTCTCTATTTCTCCTACTGGGCCTATTAAGGGTCTGTTGGTGGGTCCTATGAAAAGCAATTTGACTTATTGAGTCTTTTTTCCTGTTTGACAAAGGAAAGTGTATAATTTTCCACAGCTCTGGTAGAATGCAATACTCTTTATACAGAGGTAATCATTCATTTTCAAAATTCTCATATGTCCAGAGTTCCTTTAAAAAAAACCTCATAGTGGGGGCCGGCCCAGTGGCACAGCGGTTAAGTTCGCACATTCTGCTTAGGCGGCCAGGGGTTCGCTGGTTCAGATCCTGGGTGCAGACATGGCACCGCTTGGCAAGCCATGCCTGTGGTAGGCGTCCCACATATAAAGTAGAGGAAGATGGGCACGGATGTTAGCTCAGGGCCAGGTCTCCCCAGCAAAAAGAGGAGGATTGGTGGCAGTTAGCTCAGGGCTAATCTTCCTCAAGGAAAAAAAAACAAAAAACAAAACAAAAACCTCATAGTGTGTTGATACAGCAATGCTGCATACTCTTCACCTCACCAATGTAAAAGTTTCCTGCAAATATTTTATGGGAGGGATCCTTGAGTTAGCATAACTTTATTTATTCCCTGGTGCGTGGGATTTCACTGCTTTGGTCCATGTGGGATAGTCCTCAGAGTGATGGATGACTCACTGTGAAACAGCTGTGACCTGACGGAGCTCTTGCTGGCAATGCATTTTCTGTGTAAATTTGATTTTTTAAAAACAATCACCATTATGTCATTGCAATCTTCTGCTTCAGTGTTGGTGGCTGCACTCCCTGGGGATGGAGTAACACCCTCTTACAGGGGGTTGATGGAACAGATGGGCTAGTGTGGACAGCATGAAGGTGAGAGAAGAAAGATGACAGTATATATGAGCATTTGCAGAACTAAACAGTGTACAAGCTGTCCTATTTACTGTTAAAGCTAGGACAGGCCCATTATGTAATGTTTTGAAATTCCTAGAAATGGCCCGCTGGGACTAGTAATCATCAGCGGATGCTGTGAAAGGCAGATCCTAGGCAAGACTGCACAGTGCCTCGTCAGTGTCATCCCCTCCCTCCTATACAGCTCTTCTTCCTCATGGACACTCCCCTGCCATCTTTTTCCATCCCTTTCTAGGAGTAGGATCCTGGGCACAGGCTTAGCTTATCTGGTTTTCAGTTCCTTCATCAGCGAAAAGAGATAAAATAGTGTCTATCTCTCAGGGTTGTTTTAAGTAAGTACATGTAACACTTTAGACCAGAGACTGGTCATATATGTATTGAGAATGTGTGATTTTTATTACTTGAGAAAAACCAAACAATTATTTGATATATAGCTCAAGGTCTTGGATCTGCTCTCCTTAAACAAAATTAGATGATGCAAATCTCTTTCTTTCTTATGCCCTCATCAAAACTTATTGGTTTTGTGTACCATTTCATCAGAGGCTTCCCCCCCCGATTCTGGATATTAAAAAGCCTCAAACTAGCAGCCAACTGCTGGTTCTGGGGTGTAAATGACTTCTTTCGTGCCTATACAGTTTTTTAAAAAATTGATTAAATGCCAGTATTTACAAATTAAAATATTCCTTATAAAATTATGATTTCTGATTTCCCTTGGAAAAAAATCAAAAGATCTCTCAATCATGGGACAGCAACTCTCATAGGAACACTCAGTTGAAACTACATAGCAGCAACCTTTGATACTCTATGTAACTCCCAACTTTCCACTCTCCACCATCCCTTATTTTTCCTTACAACCTAGCCCAATTCACTTTTCATTGCCATTCTGGGCTCTGTGAATATATGAGTTTGTGAGCCAGGTGTCACAGTTGTCTTTCATAGCCAGGTTATTTTTGTTTTCAGTAGAACCCTCTAGAAAAGAAAGACATGGAAAAATGCTATGCTATATTTATATAGGAAGACATTTAATTCACATTCCCTGAGTTCTGTATATGTGCCAAGCACTGCTCTTAGTGATTAACATCTGCTAACTCAGTTGACCTTTACCCCAGTCAAAGTACGGTGTTAGAATTTATTCTAAGCACTGTAAGGAGTCCCTGAGGGATTCTAAGTAGAGGAGGGGCTCAATCCGATCTACATAATTAGTATCACTGCAGTTGCTGTCCAAAGTTTGGAAAGGATAAAAGAGAAGAAAGAGGGAGCCAGTCAGGTGGTTATTAAGGTGGTCAGCAAAGAGAGGATGATGGAGATTTAGACTAGATGATAGGAACAATAAGAAAAGAAGATAGAGATTAGGGGTATAACCCAATGCACTTAGAAGAAAATAGTTTCCTGTGGAAAATAAGGGCACAATTTGACCCCTTATTAGTAGTTGGCCACTCTCCTACACTTGCTTGTCCTATTCTAGTCCCACCAATATTTCCCTTTCTCTAAAAAGCAAGATTATTTCAACCTCAGGATCTTTGCACTTACTGTGACACTCTCATCCTAACTCATCACACAGTTGTCATTTTTATCCTATCATAGTTCAATGCCACATCCTATCCCATACTGTCTTTTCACATCACTATGTTTTAAATGCTATAACTTTTTGCCATTTGATATTTTCTTGTTTGTTTTTGTTCTTGATTACTGTACTTGATTTGTTTCTGTTTTCTTTGTTTATACAAGTATAACTGACAGGACCAGCTTGTCTTATTTCCAGCTGTATCCCTCATGCCTAGAATAGCGTCTAGTACATTCACCTGCTTAATAAATATTCGTTGTGTGAATGAGAAGACCTGAAAGATCTTAGTTAAAATATGAATATAGGAAATGAGAGAAAGCAACATCAAAAGTGGTCCTCACTGTATTTGGTAAGGATAATTGAGTGGATGGTGGTAACACACACTGGAGAGCAACTGGCTTGCTTGGAATGGGAGATAGAATTAAAGAATTCTGTTTTGGACGTTGCATGAGTTTTCTGGAGCTGCCATAACAAAGTACAACAAACCGGGTGGCTTAAGACAACAGAAGTTTTTTCTCTTACAGTTCTAGAGGCTAGAAGTCTGAAATCAAGTTGTTGGTGGGGTTGTTTAAGTGGCCAAAGCTGGAAGAGAAGAGATATGTCATGTAGAGACAGGATTATGGGATAGAGGAGCTGTCTTCTTAGTACTTCAAACCATCAATGGCAACTAAGATCAGTCCCAAAGAATCAAAGGTAAGAGGTATAGAAGATGGAAATGGGCCAAACAGGTAAAGTGAGTTAACCTGAAAAAATATAAAAAGGAAAGATGGAAATAGATGTTCGATGTAAGAACGGGAAGAAAAAGAAATACATTAATTTCACTGTGACTTTCGAGTCTGATTGTCTTGGTATTTCACAACAAAGCAAAGTGAATCCAATATGGCCCAGTTTCCTTGGAATTAGTACATTGACTTTCCAATGTACCAATATAGTGGTTGCCAACATTTCTATAGTTGCTGGTCATCTTGGAGAGATCTTGCTGGTGCAGTAAACAATGGGCTCCATATTCCCACATCACACGTAAGAAAGGAACATAGATGTTAAAAATATGTTTATAACAGTAAAGGGAAATTTCATGATAGTACCTCACTTCAGCTTCTCTCAGCAGGAAGGCCTTGTGCTCAACTCAGGACAATTATGCTGTTTCAGAACATTCACCATTGCCTTATAGACCAGGGAGGCAAGCTACAAATACAGCAGAGTGCTGAAAGTCACAAAACCGAATGTTAATGCTAATGTTTAAAAAGTTTTTCCTAGCTGACTCCAGGGGGAGAATGAATAAACTGCTTCTTTTCATAAGTGAATTATATATTCCTTTTAAAAATCATTGTGGAAAATTGTAAAATGAAATATGTTTAATTGCTCCTTTTTTTTACTTCTTTTCTTAGAAATTAGCTTTAAAAAACAAAAAATTTGTCTCGTATTTACATGATAGCAGGGAAAAGATATTTCCATTTTAACTACAAGTACCATATTTTTTTCCAAGTGTGGAAATGTGATGAAAACAAATGGGAAAATCTTGTTTGAAACCTTGCACATATACCATACATGTGTAAAGCATGTGTTCTTAATAGATACAGAGATCACAATATTGTCGCCAATAATTTGAGATTTTGTGTGTGTTGGTAATTAATGAGCTAGTTGATTTACACATTCTCATAGGATTTCCTATCTATTTCAGTGATTCTCAAAATTTAGCACACACCAGTATCACTTGATGAAGTTTGTTCAATACAGATTGCTGGGTCTCCCTCCCCCTGAGCTGAGGCCTGAGAATTTCATTTCTAATAAATTACCAGGTGATGTTTATGTTGCTAGCCCAGAGACCACACTTTGACAACCACTCCCCCAGATAATTGATTCTTAAAGTTTCCAACAAGAATATATCAACTATTTATTTTCATAATAAGAAAAAAACTGCAGACAATTTGGTCACTGTGAATCAGTGGTTTTCTACACTTAGGCTTATTTTACATATCAATGATTAGTCTTGATATAGCAATCTGTTTTTTTTCTACATATAAGCATTTTCCCTTATTATCATAATCCTTGTGATTATTTTTTTAAAAAGACAAAGAATTAAACATTAGAACAGTAGGTTTGGAGAATTTGGTGAAATAGGCATTCACATATGATGCTGGAGGTGTCCGGCAAAATCAAGAGCCACACTGTCCATTCTGAGCTCAGCCCACAAAGACTGTCCACGGTCTGGTATTGGGAGAAAGACAACTGCAAATCAGCTTATGGCATTCTCACTTGATTTATCATCAACCCGGTAAACAGGTCTTCAAAAACATAGATCAGGATTCAAAATACACCTGAATAAGTCTCCTTGGTATCTCCACCGGCTTTTTTCCCTTGAAGTCGGCCTGAAGTAGCCTGGGGGAGCTAGGATCCACCAGGTCAGAGGCCACTCAGACAGTCAGTCTCTTGGTTAGTTTATTTGCTTGTTTTTGTGTTTATTTTTCAAATTGAGGTTAGAGGAGAAGTCACTTCAGTACTCAAGCATCAATTCTGTTAGTCTATTATCATATAAGGAAAGTGTTGTTGCATCATATTTGCCTGCTTCTACCTTCCATTTCTTACTGCATTATCAGGATACAGGTTTCAATATAGCAGATGTAGACATGGCCAATTACACTTCAATTCACAGAATGTATTTTAAGAATCCACCCTCTTATCCCATCATTACCCCAAAATGCTTTTTTTATATCAAATTTGGACTAATAACAAGAAATTACACTGTCCTCTGGTAGTATTTATCTCTAAAAAGTATAACAAATAAAAGAAGAGAATTCTTAGAGAACGATGTTGGACAAATTACTTAACCCTCAGGTTAGGTTCAACGACTGGAACACAAGGAAAATCATAGTACCTCATAATAGGATTGTAATGGTAACTAAATCAAGTAGTATATTAAAGAGCAATTAGACTGTGCCTGGCACATCAAAAGTACTAAAAATGGTGCCCTCAGCTACCTAGGTGTGTGCCTTATTGCAAAAAAAATTCACGATTTGAATTACTTAAGGAATTTGTGCTATTTACTGTAATACTTTATTATATTTTGTTTTCTATTTTCTAAAATTGAATGTTAATACAGAAAAATTAGAGTCCTGCTAGATTTCAGCCTGAATAACATATTTACTTGTAGAGAAACAAGACAATTACAGAAAGTATATCAAACACTGAAAATATTTTCAAAGATTTTGACTAAAAGGCAAGATGTAATTAAGGAGTGAAAGTCAGTATCAAGATAGTTAAATGATACAACTCCAATTGCAATGAGTATCCATAGTATCCAGATCGTGTTCATCCAATATATTTTTCTCATAAAAGGAACCAGAGCTCTAGATTGAGGGCAAGAAATGTGCAAACTGAACCTGAAACAACTTAATATGCTAAAAAGCAAAAAAGTTATCAGATTACTAAATTTGTGTCAACGGACTCAGGAACCAACTTCAAGAGGCTCCATTGGCCAATGACAGTTTTCTTTGAACATCAGTAAGAATATTGATTGTAATGTATTGAAACCTCTAATGTAATTAAATCTATAAGTTTAAAATGATACCAAAAGACAAAATAAAAACTAAAAGTTCACTGATCACCTTTGGAACATGATAGAGGATCGAGTAATTACGCAGAATTAATGCTTAATTGCCCTATATGAACTGTATGTTAGTTTATTCAAATAACTGATGAAAGTTTCTCTTTATGGAAATCTTCTAGAGAAGATATGAAAGTAGAAATTACAGAATTAGACTATCATAATTTTTTAACCTCTAGTGAATTAAATGATTCATGTAATTATCACCAATGGCGGCTGACATCACACTTGCACGTACACACACACTCATGCTCACTCACACACACACACAAATCAGACATTGTATGTCTCCTGATAGAAGTATAACGTCCCCTAAAATGTTAAACTTGAGTCTGAACAATCCTCTAGATCTAACTACCATTCTACAGTATAATCAAGGAGCAAAGTAACATGTTGAATGATATCACAGGGATGCAATCAGCAAAATCCAAGCTGTACAGAAAAATAAATTAGATTTTTCAACAAATAAATTTTAAGGAAACAAAAAGTGAGGGGAGAATCTACAGATAAAAAGTGACTTAAAAGACATACCAACCTAAAATATATAGGCTTTATATGGATTCCAACGTGAACAAATTGCAAAAAGTTAACAGACAACTAGGAAAATGTATGTGATATCAAGAGATTATTTTTAATATAATGGGATGTGAAAATAGTAATATGTTTAATGACAATATGATTACATTTTTAAATGTACTTTTCTTTTAGCAATATTTTGGACATATATGCTGAAATATTTATGCGTGAATAAACTGGTGTTGGGGTGGCTAATAGGTGAGGTGTAGTTGATAACTGCTGAAGCTGAGTACATGAGAGTCCATTAAGTTGTTGTCTCTACTCTGGAATAAGATTGACTTTTCCATAATTAAATGGTAAAAATTAATAACACTCGGTGATCTAAATGTAGATGAAAGTGCATAGTTTCTTAGAACTTTTATGTAAATACTGGTTATGACAGGACTTTTAGCAAGAGAAGACCAAAAATTTCATTAAATCTTTACTTGAAAAGTTTTAGGAAAATTGATAAGAAAGCATTAGACCCAGCATTCTAATCTCCTATTTATCCTTTGCAAAAATTACCATCGGCCTGCCCTTCACGTGTGCATTTAAAAAACATTCTCTGTTAAGGGTCACTTCAGGCAAGCTAAAACAGCTAGAATGTAAAGGAAGAAATTATTTCAGAAAATGAATCTGTTTAGATTTAACACTTAATCTACTCAATGTTTTTAGAACTATGTATGTATATCCTAATTCTTACGAATAAAAAAGGAAGGACTTACAAAAATAGGAATATCATCTTTTTCTAATTATCTCAGAACAGAATTCCCATTATAACATGTAAATCTACGGCTTGATTTTTATGTGTTTCACTTCTGTATATATTTTCAGGAACATATTGTAGTAAATGAGACTATTATACATATATAAAGAGCTAAATAAAGTTTAATCTTTGACTCAATTTTTTTCTAGGAAGCTGTTTGAAGAAACTAGAAATTCAGACGAATATTAATGTTACACTACATCACAATGTTATTAATAGTGAAATTTTGAAAGTAATCCAAATTACAAATAAAACAAAACCATTTTCTTTTTTTGTGTTGTCCTTGTCTGGTTTTGGCTTCTGGATGATATTGGCTTCATAGAATGAGTTAGGAAGCCTCCCCTCCTCTTCAATTTTTTGGAAGAGTTTGAGAAGGATAGGTATTAAATCTTCTTTGAATGTTTGTTGAATTCAACAGGGAAGCCATCTGGTCCTGGACTTTTGTTTTTTGGGAGGTTTCTGATTACTTTTTCGATCTCCTTACTGGTGATCGATCTATTCAAATTCTCGATTTCTTCTTGATTCAGTTTTGGAAGGTTGTAAACCAATGTTACCGCAATAAAAATAAATAAATGAACAAAACAACAAAAATCATTATGTTATAGCTCTTTGTGAGGGAATATTTTGTAGTGTTGGAGAAACCTAGTTAAAACCAAATCTTCTTCCAACCCAGAAAACCACTCCCCAAAGATAGCAGAGAAAGAAAACACTTTTATTATTGAATAAGCATTAAAGCAGAATGTGACGCACATCACAGGCAATGTGCTGAGATTGCAAAGACAGGAAGAATTCTCACCTTTTTACATAACCAAGCAGATACAACTCATTGCTTACATGTTTTCAAGATAAACAATAACTAGTTCTCAAGTGAGAGGCCTTGACAGCTCCATTTCTCACACATGGTTCATCTTCGATTTACCTGGTAATTGAGGCTAGCTAATTGGCTTTATCCAGAGGATAAACAAACTTCTCATATCTTTATGACAGGAGGTAGTTTTGTAACTTGGAACAAGTGCCCATATAAGTTAGACACCAACATTCCTACAGAAATCAGGAGATAGGAGTACTGTCTCCCTTGATGCCTCCATTTCTTAGAATGGCGCGTAGGTACTTAAGAAAGACATTCCTAGTCATAAAACTGACAAAAGTCCTAACTGGTTTTCAAAAGGATTTACATACATTTCAAAGAGAAGAGAAAGTACTTACAATTACAAGTTTTCTAAAGTAAATGTTCTAAGATAAGGTAGGGGACGGAAATCTATTCCCTTATTTAAAAATAAAATCATTAAAGACTTCAGATTTTTTTAGAGCAGTTTTAAGTTTACAACAAAATTGAGAGGAAGGTACAGACATTTCCCATATAGTCCCTGCTGCCACCATGCATAGCCTCCCTCATTATCAACATCACTCACCAGAATGGTACATTTTTTACCAGAGCGAACCTACATTGACACATCATAATCGCCCAAAATCTATAGTTTACATTAGGTTTCACTCTTTGTGTTGTACATTCTACGGGCTTAGACAAATGTATGATGGCATATATCCATCATTATAACATTATGTAGAGCATGATTAATGTCCTAAAAATCCTCTGTGATCTGCCTTTTTACCCCACCCCACCTCCACCCCCATCAACCACTGGTCTTTCTATTATGTCCATAATTTTGCCTTTTCCAGAATGTTATGTAGTTGTAAAAATATAGTATGTAGCTTTTCCTGATTGGTTTCTTTTACTTAGTAATATACATTTAAGTTTCCACTATGTCTTTTCACGGCTTGATAGCTCATTTCTCTTTAGCACTGAATAATATTCCATTGTCTGGATGTGCCACAGCTTATTTATCCATTCACTTGATTGTTTCCAAGTTTTCGCAATTATGAATGAATCTACTATAAATAACTGTATGCAAGTTTCTGCGTGGACTTAAGTTTTCAACTGGTTTGGGTAAATACCAAGGACAGAGATCACAGGATCATATGGTGAAAGTATGTTTGGTATTGTAAGAAACTGCCAGTCTGTCTTCGGAAGGGGCTACACCATATTGCATACCCACTAGCAATGAATGAGAGCTCCTGTTTCTCCACGTGCTCACCAACATTTGGTGTTGACAGTGTTCCATATAACGGCTGTTCTAGTAGGTGTGTAGTGGTATCTCATTGTTTTAATTTTCATTTTCCTGATGATATATAAGGTAGAACATGTTTTTGTATGTTTATTTGCCATCTGTATATCTCCTTTGGTGAGGTGTCTGTTGATATTTTTGTCCCATTTTTTTAGTCGTGTTGTTTTCTTATTGTTGAGTTTTAAGAGTTCTTTGCAAGGGTTCCAATTTGTCCACAACCTGGCCAACACTTGTTATCTGTTGAGTTCTTCGCTGCTTTTTTTTAATAACAGCCATTCTAACAGGTGTGAGGTGATACCCCACTGTGGTTTTTATTTGCATTTCCCTGATGATTAGTGATGTTGAGGACTTTTTAAAATGACCTGTGGCCATTTGTACATCTTCTTTGGAAAAATGTCTGCTCAAGTCCTTTGCCCATTTTTAAATTGTCTCATTTGTTTTTTTGCTATGGAGTTGTAGGAGTTTCTTACATTGGAAATCAACTCATTATCAGGGATATGATTTGCGAATATTTTCTTCTGTTTCATTGGTTGCTTTTTGACTCTGTTCACTATTTCCTTTTCTGTGCAGAAGGTTTTTAATTTGATGTTGTTCTGTTTATTTTTGCTCTAGTTGCATATGTTTTTGGTGTCATATTCATGAAATCATTGCCAAAATTAATGTGCTGTGAAGCTTTTCTCCTATGTGTTTTTCTAGGAGTTTTACAGTTTCAAGTCTTAATGTTTAAGTCTTTAATCCATTTTGAATTGATTTTCATGTATGGTGTAATATAGGGGTCTAATTTTGTTCTTTTGCATGTAGATATCTAATTTTCCCAGTGCTATTTGTTGAAGAGACTATTCTTTTTTCCATTGTGTAGTTTTGGCACCCTTATCAAAGTTCACTTGATTTGCATATATGTGGATTTATTTCTAGGCTCTCTATTTTTTTTCCATTGCCCTATATTACTGTCTTTATGCCAGTACCAAACAGTTTTAATTACTATAGCTTTGCAATATATTTTGAAATAAGGAAGTGTAGTATGTCCGGCTTTTTCTGTTTTCTCAAGATCACTTTGGTTCTTCTGGGTCTTTTTATATAATCATAGAGAGATCAAATTTTACACATATGTAATATGCAAAAAAATGTGCACAAAAAACAAGCAAAACTTCCATCCAGTCCTGGTTTAAAAGTATCTCTAGTAAGTACTCAATGTATTCAAAATTTAAAATCCCTATCAGTCCCTTTTGAGATGTTTTCCCTCCCTCCATCCCAAGGTGGCTTTTGAGGTCAGGAGTGAACTTATGCAAGCTACATCAGGTGGGTTTATCACTGGGAGACAAAAAGGCTACACAATTACATGCCTTGCTGTCTCTGCAGGAACTAACAGCTGCACAGTGACTAATCACCAGAGAACTTTGAAAGAAGTGATGTGGCTGGTCACTGGTCATGATGTACATCTGTGGACTGGAGAACTAGTGGTGAAGTTTGTATTTCATGCACTTACAGTTAATATACTATGATCATTGAAACTTAAGCCATGTTGGTGGGGGGCTGGTATTATTTAACTAAACTGTGGTAACTGGAATTCCTGTTCCATATCACAACTTGCCTGTGCTTACATTTCCTTGGAAGGCATTTGTTATCCCATTTCCTGAGGCTATAAGCATGGAAGGGCTGCAGGGAAAGAAGCTGGACTACTGAGAAAGGAAAATTATTAGGAGGTTGTTCAAAAGTATTGACCGCATCATATTGAAATATTGTATGATACATACTTATTCACTTAACATGATGTTTGTAATTTCCATATTATTAATATTTAACAAAATGGTTTTATGGTTTCATAATATTTCATCAAACTACAATAGATAAATTTTACTGAATGTTTCCACATGCTAGACACTGTTCCAAATGCTTATAGTATTATCTCACTAATCCTCTTAATATTTTGAAATAGGTACTATTATTACCCACATTTCACAGAGGAGAAAACCAAGGTAAAGACAGATTAAATTAATACTCAAAGTTGCACATTCATAAGTGAGAAGCTCTGATTTGATCAAGCATTCTGATTGTAGTACCCTTTTCTCTTTCCCACTAGTCTCTATTACAATATTATTTATTCATCTGCACTCTTTTGTTGGGTATTTAGACTTTAATATTTTTCTACTTTCTTTGTACAGAAGTCTTTGTATACATTCATGGTTTTCTTTAGCAAAAATATCCATGAATTGAATTATTTCATCAAGTTTTATGCATCTTTTCAAGGTTTTTTGTTGCAATTTGCAAATCACCTTTGAAAATATTTGTCTGAATTTACATTTCCATAAGCAATGCATTAGATGGCCCATTTAAAAAACACTCACCAACTAAGAGTTCACAGTTGAATGTATCTTTAGTGGCTTTGTATTTTCCTGTTGTTAATTACTGTTATTATTCTTTGCCTATTTTCAATTGGGCTTTTTTCAAATTATTAGTGTGCTTTTTATACACTCATGATAATAAGCTCTTATTTTATATAATGGAAATATTCTAACCCTTTTCATCAATATTTTAATTAGCTATTGGGGTGCTTTTAGGAAAGCTGTGGATTTTGCACATTTATTTCACAACTGTCCTCTTTCCTAGATGAGACAGAGATATTGTGAAAATAGCATAAAATGAGAGTCAGTATAAAAGGGCAGCTATGATAATGATTGGAATTTACAGCAGCATTGTATGGGCTTTTAAAAAATTCAATATATAAAGTAACATTGGATATACAATGTAAAATTAGAATTATGCAAAGTAGTTTAAGAATTCAAAGTCCCGAGTAGAGCTACAAGGACTAAGATAGAGAATCTATTATTACAACTGAGGAAGAAAGTCAGAACAAAACTGGTAGCAGAGTTATGATTTAATGCTGAGTTATAAAACCAGAGATCTCTAAATCTTCCCTACTTAGAGGTCAGAGACTGAGGCAGATGTGGACTGGCAGGTCACCAGGGCCAGGGAACTGATGATTAAGCTGAATCCTCCTTAAATTAATCACATCACATCCAATCAGATAGGTAAAGAATAGTGATAATAGCATTTATATAGATTCTGCCCATTAGAAAACCAAATGAAGAGGTGGCACAATCATGTGACTTGTTTATATAAGCAAAGTAAGCATTTAGACTGAGAATCTTGGAGTTGACTATTTTTTGACAACTTTGTCATATCAACCTTCATGGCAGAGTCTCACTTATATAACTAACCTTAGAAGCATTGTTGGGTTGGTCTAGCGATTAAATTCGTTGCTCTCACCGCTGCAGCCCTGGTTCCTTTCCGGGTCAGGGAACCACACCACCCATCTGTGGGTTGTCATACTGTGGTGGCTATGTGTTGGTGTGATGCTGAAAGCTATGCCACTGGTTTTTCAAATACCAGCAGGGTCACCATGGTGCACAGGTTTCAGCGGAGCTGACATACTAAGACAGACTAGGAAAAAGCACTTGGCCACTCACTTCCAAAAAAGTGGCCATGAAAACTTTATGAATAGCAGCAGAACATAAGTCTGATACAGCACTGGAAGGTGAGAGGATGGTGCAAAAAGACCAGGCAGGTTTCTGCTCTGCTATACACAGGGTGGCTACGAATCAGAATTGACTCCATGGCACTAATAACAGGAAGCATTATCAATACTTGCCATTTGATTATGTAAATGTGATAGCATGACCCTAACACTGCTTCTATTTTTTTCAATTGCTTACTCTCTCTGCTAATCAATCATTTCAGACCTCAAACTTTGTTTTGTACTAATGAGAACACGATTTAAAAAATAATATTTACCTATATGGGTAATATTTTAATTATGTGAATGTCAGAAAAGTTCAATTAATACCACAGAGAAATGAACAGAGAAGATGATTTCAACTTGGGAAGCAACTGAAAATAGACTTGGTGGCCTTTATGTTTCCAAGAACTGATTATGATTTTTCAAATGATATGTCACCACTGTGATGGGTATAGGACAAAGTTAATAACTACACCCAAATTGGTCACTTCCAAGCCAAATTATCTCAAAGTACATTTAGCTATTTTTCTCATCATAAAAGAAATGTAATTGTAAAACTTAGATTAATTTTGGGTTATTTTATGTGTCAACTTTTTCTTCTCTCTCTGTCATTCTAAATGGAATTCTTATTCTTAAAAGCCTTCATTAGTTCTCTGCACATTTAAGATGATCAACATGACTAAAAAAGGAATTTCCAAGCTACTTTAAGTTTCCTCATTGCACTGAGCTATAAAGTTCCTTACCCAGTTTCTTAAAAAATCTATAATAGTGCCATGTTAAGTGGTCCTTTTGGTCAAACGTTAAATGAAAATGATGTTCCATCTTCTGCTTCTTGCATATAGAATACCCTAAAGAGTGGTAACAAAAATTATTTTCTTTTTACAGTATCCAGTGTAGTGAGTAATCTATAATTTAGCCTATGAAAGTGGTACCAATTTACATAGTTTATTCATGCATAGATTACTAAATTACCAAAAGCTGAAGACTCTTTTTAAAGCAAGTATGTTGTTTTCAGACATTTCAATTACTGGTTTTCTATTTTATAAGAACAACTCCCAGTTAAATCAGAAATTATAACCCAAAGCAGCATAATCTAGGGATTTTATAGTCTCTCAAAAAATGTGTTCTTTACTATCAACTCCATTGATTGTCCCCAAGTTCTAACTTTATGAAGAAGGAAACATCTGGTCACTATTTCAGAGCTGAAAGATAATTAGCCCCCAATTTTCACAAGTTATATTTTCACCTATGCCCCTTGCAAAACCCAGGGACTTCAGATTTGTCCAATTACTCTCACCCATCTCTCCAGGTGAATGAAAACGGGAAGCAGTTCTTTCCTGTGAGGAATTAACCTATCACCTGCTAACCTCTAAGGTTGTATCTTAGTAGCTATTATGCTGTCACTTAAAAATTATTTTCTTATAATAAACCCATAAATGCCCAGTTGGTCACTAGAACATCAAGAAATCCTGATTCCTGGTACAGAGTATATTTGCATTGTTGAAGAATGTGAGAGCAAATTCCTTCTGAAATGATACTTTAAACTACTCTCAGCCAAAACATGGGCTACTGCATAGCTCTATTTCTGCTGTAATTTATAGTTCCATTCCTAGTTTTATTCATAGGAAAAGGAAAAGATCTTAACAAGTATAACTGAAGAAGAATTGAATTGTTACTTTCGCTTTTAAGCATCTCAAGCACTTCTGCTTTAGCTGCATAAATATATTCTCTAGTACCTTCCACTCTCCCCTCGTCCTTACACTCACCAACTGTGAAAAATACACTTGCTTACATTAGATTTAGTTTTGAAAAGCTTTGTCATATTATAAAAGAAAGAAACATTCCTGAACATAATAGAAACTTACAGCTAGCTCAGTGATAAAAAGAGAGTGCTCCTCTATTTTTTGGAGAAAATGTAAATTAGAGAATGAGAGGATATGGCAACTGAACAATCAAAGATGAAGAAATAATTGGCCAGGGAGCCTTTTCTAGAAGAAAACTAATATATATTTGTGAGCATAACCCACACTACACGAATCAGCACCTCGAGCAGTCTGAGAGCAGCAGTGATAATTCAGAACTGAGAATAAATTGTTGGAAAACCTGAAAATGGTCTAAAAATGACAAGTCATCTTAATTAGTACAGGGCATTATTTGGGACCATAAACGTTTTGTTACTTCTAGAAACTTGCTCTATGTGACTATTTCTTACTAAACACCAATTTCTGTGGAGCAATGCTAGAATAACTGTTATACACACCGTTTGGATTCTGTCAAACAAACTGCTTACCATTTTCCCCACATTGTCTCTCAGCTATTCTCTTTGCCTCATATGTTGCCCTGCCACATAGGTACATAGTATCTATCAAATTGAATGATGGAAGAAATATATAGATCCTGTTTTTCAGAGCCAGCAACACTATGACTTCATTCTACCTCTTTCATCTTATTTCCCACTGTGCCTACAACTGAAACTGGAATCCCCTAAATATGGTTAGACTGGTTTCTTCATCTGTCCACAAGCACATCTTGTATCTGTTTGATTCCTTGCTTGACAAACCATTGTTGCTCTGCTTGCATTAATTCTATCCATTCTTCAAAATCAATTTTATATTAGCCTTACTTTCTTAATGGAGAATCCTTTCATTTCTCTTGCCCTCATTTATCACTCTTTTTTCAACGCCTACATCTATAATGCACAATTTTCAACCTGAATACTGATATATAGGTATAATATCTGGCATTGTACACAGCTGTCCTTATGTAATAGTTTATTTTCCAAATAGAATATTAAACAACTGAAGGATCATTGCCATGTCTTCGTTTTCTTGTGCACATACATATTACCTAGTGAATGATTGAGAATATAATAAGCTTACAATAAAATTTACAGATAGGAATTATGTGATCAAACATAAAAGATATCTAGCACTTACAATACCATCTTTTCAAAATTCTACATATTTTTCTGTTATTGGTAGGTGTCCATGAACATTTCTAATAATCAATTTAAGCGTTGCAGAAGGCAGTGGAGAGAGACTGGAGAAGCAGAGTGTAAATACCACAAGGGTGCTCCTCAATCAACTAGCAGCATATAATGTCATATTTGGGTGTTTTAAGATATTACACAATGCAGTCGGGGGATGCTAGAATTTTGAATCATGAGTCATGAATCGCAGATCATTTCAGTGCACCTCATGATGAAGTTCAAAATGACTCTTTCTTGAAGTAAATAATGTGATGCCCCAAAGAATAGAATATGTACAGTGTGAAGACAGAGTTCAGACGTTAAAAGCATTCCTATTTGAAGATATATAGCTGTAATGTAACTATGATGACTCAAAGATTTTATTGACTTAGGTGCTGATTAGAAAAGTCATAAACCAAGACCTCTAAGATAATTTACGTCTGGTGTATTAATATCTTACTTCATGCTCATTTGTTGTTGTTATTGTTTGCTTGTTCATGCATGTTTTTGCCTAGTCATTGTGTTTTTCAGGATGTGCAAAATGCACCTAAAAATCACTCCAGAACCTGTTTACTTTTAGTTGGCAAAGACATAAGATGAATAGGAGCTTCAATATGAGCTGCTTCCTTGCAAATAGAAAATTCTAAATTCAATCTCAAGCTCCTATAATTATCTTTGCAAAATAGAAAGATTTTGATTCCCTCTTTTATCTAATTTAAAATTCACAGTAGAAAAATGTATCTATGTTTGTGTAAATTTATACTTTTAAAATACAATTTGCCAGCCTGGTGGTTTAGTGGTTAAGTTCACGTGCTCTGCTTCGGTTGCCCAGAGTTTGCAGGTTTGGATCTTGGGTGTAGACTTAGCGCTGCTCATCAAGCCATGCTGTGGTGGCATCCCACATAAAATAGAGAAAGATTGGCACAGATGTTAGCTCAGCAACAATCTTCCTCAGGCAGAAACAGGAAGATAGGCAACAGATGTTAGCTCAGGGCCAATCTTCTTCACACACACACAAATTATATATATATATATATATATATATATATATAATTGAAAAGCAGGGAGAAAAATACTTAAGTCCATTGCTCTCATTCATTGAAAATGAGCTGTAAACATGTTTTGACTCTTTCTTTTATTGGCCCTGAAAATCAAAAGAACAAATTAAAAACACAAAGCCAATTAACAATTTGATTAAAAAGTAAAAGCATTTTCTTATCCCAGGACCAATGTCAACCCTCTGTTAGTACTCTCAAGCACCCGTAGAAACCTCTGCAACTAATGCATGCAATTTCATTAAATGAACCTTACAGTCTCTCCACAAACTAAGAAAATAACATAACCATCTTCAACCTGGACTTAGCCCTTGGACCTAAAGTGAGCTAAAGCATCTGAAGCTGAGGTGACAGAGCCAGATTCTGCTTTCCACCAGTGAGAGCACTGGGCTTCCAGGGACCTTGAACTAGCCACCCCCCGTCTTTGCTTAATTCGTGGAGTCTCTAGAGAGATATTAATAAAATAGCTATTTGTATTAGAGTTAAAACTTTTATAAAACTCATCCTAGTGCTAGTGTTTTGGTCAGAATACAAACTCCTTTACGGATGCCTTCTACCATCTTCCATCCTCCCATATCACAGGCTTTCAGAGCATCACAGCCCACTGCTGGTAGATGTCAACGTCTTGAACTACTGAGACCTCTACTCCGAGGTCTCCTCTGGCTACATGACCATACCACACCTATTGTGTAGAGCCCTGCCTGCCTCCTTTCCCAGAGCCATCTTATGGTGTTGAAGAAATTCTAGTCAAGAAATTAATGCAAACTTGGCCATAATGCGACTCCAAGACCAAGCTACTGGTTTCAGCTTGATATACTTTCAGCGGGTGATCTAAAGGACTAACAGAGAATCGCAGGGAAAATCACGCTCCCCAAACAACACTTCCCTCTCAATTATACCGCTTTCCCGACAACACCCTCTCTCTCAGAAACTTTCCCTGCTCCTCCTTCTTAATCCTCCTAACAGAAGAGGGGTACTATTCTGTCGTGCCAAATTCTAAGGCACCATATGGCCGTATTTGCAAGTGGAAGAAGTCACTACCTAACAAATTTGTGTATGGCCTCCTCCTTATGACTTTCTTTGACTAAATGCCATGGGATTAATAAGGTGTATCAGGGCCCCCTTAGTGCCCTGCTGCCAAGCATTCTCTTACTTCTTCCATATACGTCTTGCCACTTAAGCTCTGGCTATTCCACTTCCAGTTATACGTCCAGTTGGTTATGTCCCTACTGTTACTACCTTAGATCAGGTTCTCTTAATTTCTCAGCCAAATTATTGCTACAACCTCTTAAGTGCTCATTCTACCTTTGATATTTTCTCCAATTCAATTTTCTCACTGCAATCAGAGCAACTCCCATGCTTGAAATCTTTTTTTGTTTTTTTAAAGATTGGCTCTGAGCTAACATCTGTTGCCAATCGTTTTTTGTTTTTCTTCTCCCTGATGCCCCCCAGTACATAGTTGTATATTCTAGTTGTGGGTCCTTTTGGTTGTGCTACATGGGACACCACCTCAGCACGGCCTGATGAGCGATGCCACATCCACACCCAGGATCCAAACTGGCGAAACCCTGGGCCGCCAAAGCTGAGAGCGAAAACTTAACCTCTGGGCCAGGGGGCCAGCGCCCCAGGCTTGAAATCTTTTAATGGCTCCTCTTGCCCTTATGATAGAATCTACATTCTTTAAATATGGGTTACAATGCCCTTCAACATCTGTTTGCTCTTCACTTCTCAGCCATATTTTGGTAACCTTGCTCATATTCTATTTCCCACACTAGGAAGATGGAGGTAAAGAAGCGGGTGGCCTATGATGCTGGTACTCTTTTTACTGTAGGAACTCGGTCAGGGTAACAAAGAAGGTGAGCGGTCTAATCTATTCTTGTTAACTGGACCTTTGGGTGCCGGGAGGCAGTACGATATGGGCCTCTTGTGCTCCTACACTTCTTGCTGAATATGCCAAAGTCAGAAAGTTTTGACCATCCTTTCACCTGGGGCACTTCTCAGGATTGTTTATGCATCTGGAAATTCTTGGAAGTGAGATAATGCATTGAAGAAGGCATTTCTTAGCCCTGCATTGCTGGTTGCCCCCTAAAAAAAGAAGAGTCTTGCTCACTACCTACTATAAAAGTGGTCGATTTCTGCAGTCAAGGTTCCTTCTATTGCATTTTCAATTAAATTGCAAAATTACTTTTCACAGGAAGCCTTCGTGGGCTTTGAAGTCTAGGTTAGTACGCTTCCTGTATAGCTGATTGTATATAACTGACAGAGCTGACTTCACCTCAGTAGCAGTTGTTGATCTTATTGTAATTGCCTATTTAACCAGTTAATTGCACAGAGCAAACATGTTAAAGTACAATTATAAAATACCTTTATTTCTCCCTATTTACTGCCTTCAGATGCCCTCTGCTAGATCTCTGTCACTGCCCCTTGGCTATAGCTCAGGCAGATCCTGTAACATTGCCTTCATTCCCAGCTGTAGGAATCACCTCAACTTCAGGTAATAAAAATTCTAGCCCAAACTAAATTAAAGTTTCAAGCTTTTATCTAATTCAAAGCTATATTCCTCCCTTGGTTCAGGCCACTTTCAGATTAAGGGGCCTGCAGTGAGGAATGGGGGCATGGTCTGCTTTTCATTTCTCCTCCTATTGCTCTTCCAGGCTTAGAGAGAGAAGGGTTGAAAGAGAAAAGATAGAGACTTATGATGCTGTCGCAACTTGGCTGATGGTACCCTCTGTTGTGCCCAGCATCCACATGGCAACTCTCTCTCAAGTAGTGTTTTTTTTTTTTTTGCTTAAGGAAGGTTTGCCCTGAGCTAACATCTGTGCCAATCTTCCTCTTTTTGCTTGAGGAAGATTTGCCCTGAGCTAACATCTGTGCCAATCTTCCCCTATTTTGTATGTGGGTCACCATCACAGCATGGCTGCTGACGAGTGGTGTAGGTCTGTGCCTGAGCACTGAACCCAGGCCACTGAAGCATAGTGTGCCAAACTTAACCAATAGGCCACAGTGTTGGCCTCAGGGGATGTTTTTGCAGGTTCTTCTGAGATTCCCTTTGCAGACTTTCACACTGTACTACTTCATTCTCTGAAACACCTGAGTTACTCTCCTACTGACTTCATACAATTCCCACTTCATCCCAGCTTTGCTCCTACCTCCAGTGGTTTGCCTCCAGTCATTTCTTGTTAGGATCCCTTCAGCTCTGCAGGCGACCCTCAAGACAGCTCTGGGCCTTCTCCATTTTCTATGTGGCTCATAGGAAACATCAAACACTGTCCTAGCCAGTATTAGAAGTGCCAGTTGCTCCCTGTGTGTTTCTTTCCTCATCCTGCCTCAATAGGCAGCTCCAGCTAGGTTTTCTCCCCTACACTTCGAGGGAGATGGAGCCACTACACTCAAAAGGCACATGTTAAGCTCCTCCAACTTCCCTACCACCACGATTCATAAAGACTGGGACTGTGTAAATCATGTACACTGGTATGACTCAGTACCTGACATATGAATAAATGAATGAATTAGTTTGACCTGTGGAGAGGAAACAAAAAGCCCATGCTCAGCTGATGCAGAATCTCTGGAGAGTATTTTGATCATTTTTGTCAGAAACCTTCTTTAAAAATTCCTTTTCTTCAACCTACCAATCTCAATTCTAGGAATTTATCTTAAGGAAATAACTGGGCAAGTGCTCACTGATATATGTACAAGGATAAGCAATATCTAATATTAACAAAATGAAAATCATTTACATGCCCAACAATTGTGGGGTGGATAAATAAGTTATGGTTCATTCAAACATTTGGAATATTATTTTGTCATTAAAATTTTTTTGTGGATGTATATTCATTGATATGGAAATGCCACTTGAAGCAGAAAATGACAACCTAAAAGAAAAAGATCTGTGATTTGCAAATAGATAAATGATATCAAACTATAACCTGCAACACAAACAGTCTAAGTGCAAATAAAACATTGTAACACATTTTTAGGACTTACGTGTCAAGCTAAGATAACAGCAGCAGTAACACAACACAGATCCACACGTTCCAAAGACCACGGAATATTCCAGCAAGTCATCTAGTTTATAAATCTGACAAGTCACCGTCCAGATCATGCTTACTAACTTCTGCCATAAAACCACCCACGACTAACTCCAGTTCCTGAAATCCTGTAAGTATCCTAAACTCTGTCAAAATGATGTCTCTTGATCGGCATGTTTGATAAACCTAGTTTTTGTGTTTGACACTTTAGCTCCATGAATCAACAAAAGAACTAAATTTACTCAATTCTTTCTTTCCTTTTTTTTTTTTTTTTGCTACAACACAGAAAAATTTTAGCCTGATATTTTCTTGGATGCTATCTTTTTAACCTCCATTTGGAGTATATTGTGTGCCAAACTTTTTCAAATTATGAACTAAGTTGTTTCAACTTATGAATATTATGAAATTTTCAGCAAAATTAAGATGTCACAAAACTGTAGATCTCATCAATTTTATTCCATTCCCAGAGGATATAAATACACCTAATTTTTAAAAGGAGCTTCATCAAAATATTCTTCCCATAAATCAAAATAGTTAAAGATAGTTCAAAAGTAATCTTGTATGTCATCTGAAGTCTCATTTATTCTGATCCTCCATAGATTTTATAAAGATGAACTTGTTTTCAAGCTCTACTTTTACTAATTTCAATTTGCCAAAATCCTCAAAACCTAAAGTTGCTTAGCATTCCCTCTGTGGGCTGCTTTGATTAAAGAATTCCAAAGGATTTTGAATAAAATATAACCAAACTTTAAAAGACAAATTTATATTAAAGTTGAATATCTTTTTAGAACATCTAGCTTGATTGAAAAGTAGATATTCAAATGCTTTAATGCTTCTAAGATCCATTTGATGATGGTTAACAAAGAGAATAATCATGTATTCACAGTCTGAAGTATTGTTTTGTTCAATATCACCATCATCACATTTTGTTCAGTTACTTTTGCACTACAACTTTTAATTGTAAATTTATTTTTTATATATTTCTTATGTTTCTTTTTTTATTATGGCAAGAGCACTTAATATGGTATCTATCCCTTTAACAAACTTTTTAGTGTAAAATACAGTATTGTTAACTATAGGCACTGTGTTGCACAGCAGATCTCTAGAACTTACCCATCTTGTATAACTGAAACTTTACACCAGTTGAAGGCAACTCCCCATTCCTCTCTCCCTTCGATTCCTGGCCACCACCATCCTACTGTTGCCGTGAGTCTGACTATTTTAGATACTTCATGTAAGTGGAATCATGCAGTATTTGTCCTTCTGTGACTGTCTTATTTCACTTAGCAAAATGTGCTCCAGGTTCACCCATGTTGTTGCATATGGCAAGATTTCCTTCCTTTTCAAGGCTGGATAATATTCATTGTATGTATATGCTACACTTTCTTCATCCATTCGTCTGTCAATGGACATTTTGGTTGTTTCCATATCTTGGCTATTGTGAATGATGCTGCAGTGAAGATAGGGGTGCAGACATCTTTTCGAGTTAGTGTTTTCACTTCCTTCAGATGAATACTCAGACATGGAATTGCTGGATTGTATGGTAGTTCTATTGTTAATTTTTTGAGGAAACTCCATAATGTTTTCTATAGAGGGTACACCATTTTATAATCCCACCAACAGTGTGCCTAATTTAGTAAGAACATTATTTTACATTGTTCTGTGTCCCACAAAACTTTGTATTCACATTATTATCACAAAAATGAGAAATATATATTCACTTCTGATTTGTGTGTGTGTGTGAGGAAGAGTGGCCCTGAGCTAACATCTGTGCCAATCTTGCTCTATTTTATATGTGGGACACCACCACAGCATGGCTCAATGAGTGGTGTGTAGGTCTGCCCCAGGGATCTGAACCTGCAACCCTGGGCCACCAGAGCAGACCATGTAAATTTTACCACTATGCCAGTGGCCCAACCCCCACTGTTGATTATTTTGACCGAATTTATAGTGGCAACATAAATAAGATCTGATGCTTTGCCTCAGACAGAACGAGTCTCCAAAAACTTCACTTTGATTTCATTAACAAGAAGAAAAATTAAGATGTGATTCAAATTAAATTAACTGATTTTCTACTTGAAGCATTTGATAACACTGGAAAGAAAAATTTCCCATCATTTAACTCTGCAAAATTTTACTTCTGCCAATTAAAGCAACACATTAACAGCTGTTGATGCACTTTTCACACATAGATGAAAAGACTTGGCTTGAAAATGAGTGAAATTAATTTAGAAGAATAGTCATTTGATCTAAATGAAAAGTCAGTATTCAAAGTAATACATAATCCACCTTCTGCATTACACATCTTAAATTGTCATTTTTAGTCTTCTCTGATTAACCACTCAGTTTTGAATTCGATATTGATACTTCTTCAGCAGATTTATATCTTCTGATTTTCTATGGTCAGTGTTATTACTAGGGCCTCTATAATGGATGGCAAATGTTAACACACAAGCTGCAAATCACATGTTTCTTCATCAACTTTATTGAGAAATAGAAATGTAACACTTAATTTTTTATTAAATATGAACTCATTTTCTTGAGCTCACTGATGCAAGGAGGGCTTATTGCAAAATTAAAAAGCATGGCCAAACAGTAAACAAATAGTTACAGATTTACACCATGTGATAAATTACAAAGCCACTCAAGCAAAACAGTTTAGACTACTCTTTATACACACTAGAGCAGGATTGCCCAGCCTCTATCTCCCACACATATATTTATAAACTCACATCATATAATCTCCACTGAAGACACTGATTGACAGCCTGAAGACACTGCATCTCACAGGCCATGGCAGAACTGGCTGGTGCACCAATTGACTGGCAAGGACAATAGAGTATGATACTTTCAGAAATGCAAAACGCCAGAAGGAGTGAATTATTCCTGTTCCTCGTCAGAGAGAACTTCATTGTCATGCTGTCCTTGAAAAGGAGAAGTTGGTAACATTGTACCTGGAGAGAGTTGGGAGAAGAAAGAAGGGCTATCATTGGCCATCTCTCAGATTTAATCATGACTTAAATTTTGAACTCTGTCACTATACCAGAAGAGACTTATCAGGCAAGACATTGGCAGAAGCTGGAAATCTAAAGGAGAGGTTGCCAAAGAAATAATGGGTTACTTTAATGCAAGTATTAGTCATAAGACTTCATTATGCATTGAAATATCTGGGATAAATTCTAAAACTCTTTGGACCTTGTTTGGTAGAATGAGACACATAGTCTCCCTAATTAAAGACCCAAATGCAAAGTGCAAATTAAAAATTCTAGAAGAAAATGTAGAAAAATATCTATGACTTTGGAGTACAAATTTATCAAACAAGACAAGAGAGCACAAATTATAAAGAGAATTACTGAAAAAAATAAAACAGATACAAGAAGTATGGTGAAAATATAACACAGACAGCAAAAAGATATTTTCAAAATATGTAACAGATAAATTTGGGGTATCTAGGTCATATAAAAACTCCTGCAACCTATATTTCAAAAATACAACAACCAAACATACCAATTTAAATTGGGAAATGATATACATATATAAATTACAGAAGAATAAACAGGAATATGTCAATGAGATACAAGAAAAGATGATTAACTTCACTAACAGTAAAGGAAATGCATATTTTTAGAAGTCTGACAATATAGAGTGTTTTGACAGTATGAGTAAAGTCATATATAGGATTTCTCAGATACAAGTGGTGTAAACCAGTACAATACCTTTGGAGCATGATTTGAAAATAACCTATAAAAGTTGAAAATGTACATAATTAATGTTCCAACATTTCTTCTACTAGGTATTTACTCTAAAGAATCTTTCATGTAATCACACAAAGAGACATGTACAAAGATGTCCATTATCTACCTGGAATAGCTGTTACCAGCAAATAGCTGGAAACAAGCTAAATATTCTTTAATCAAAAGATGGATAAATAAATTGTGGTGTATTTGTATGGCAGAAAACCACACAGCTTGCAAGAGTTACTAAATTTGATTTATATGTATCAACACTAGATTATTACAAAAACCAGCTTCTATACAGTATAATATGTTTTTAAGATTCATTTATGTTAGTGCATATAAATCAAGTTCATTCATTTTAACTGCTGTAGGATTTCCATAATTCTGAAGTTTGCATTTTTCACTCAATATTGTTTTAAAATGATACGTAAATCATGATGCATTTTGTAGAATTTTAAAACACATAAATCAGTTTTATACTTTGGCGAAGGATGAAAACATGTTTGGTAACCATGGAAACAAAACAGGCACGATACACTTCAGGATTGTAGTGGAAACTGGAAAGGGAGGTGAGGGAATAGATGGGAGAGAGATACAAAATGCTATAAGCTGCTTCTATAATGTTTTATTTAAAGAAAATAAAACGAGGGGGAAGAAGAAGAGATCTGAAACAAATATAACAAAATCTGTTTAATCTGGGTGGTAGGTACATGGGTGTTTTATTACTCTCTATGCTTTTCTGAATGTTTGAGGTATTTCACTGTTTTAAAAATGTTTCAATATGAAAATTTCAATTATCCAAATCAAAAATAAAACTGTCTTCTAACATCTCCCTATACAATCAGATGACATTAGTGTCCTTTTTTTTTTTTTCCAGTATCTATCCTCCTTCATTTTCAACTTTAGGCTTTGTTTTAAGTCCTGAATTTTAGATTGCAGTTATTCTCGTTGAATGATGTTTTACAGCTTGAGGTTTCCTTTCAAAACTATTTTTTAATATTTGCAATCAGTTCCATAACTGTTTAAATAGTTTTGGTGAAAGGCACTAACAATTTTGCACCACAAGTCAATTCTTAATTTTGATGTAATTCATGAATGGCTAGTGAGTTTTTGATGATTTTATTTTTTGAAAGAATTCATGGTTGGTATATTTTCTAAGCCCTTGCGTTTATGAGGGTATCTTTCTGTCTCTGTTTTACATGAATAGCAACTTAGCTAGATATATCATTCACGGGTTAAGATGCTTTCTTTTCGAAATGTGTACATGTTGACCATTGTTTACTAACATTTAGCGTTACAGAGAAGTATTAAGCCAGTCTGAATTTTGTTTCTTAGTCAAAATCTCTTTTCTGTCTGAAAACTTGCAGTTTTCTCTTATTTTGTAATTCAAAATTTTTTTCCAGGATTGTCATTAGTTTCTTTCATAATTAAATTTGCCTACACCATAATGAAACTTTTTGATATGTGCAATTTAGTGTGTTTCATCTCTAGGATGTTTTTTCAATTACGTTTTAAATATTTATTCTATTTCAGTGTTTTGGCTTCTTCCTTAAGAACAGAAATAATTAATTTTAGGTTAGATTTCCATTCTGTTGCCTTCTCTTTTTTTAACAGTAGAGAATCAAACAAATTTAATAAAATGTATACATGGGAGAAACACAGGAAAACTGAGTAACTCACCAAAATGACTGAAGCCACTAATTTAAATACCATCTTCAGCTCAAGACAAAAGAGGATATTGTGGGTAGTGCTTTGGGACTTCAAAGGGGAGGAAGGCAATCCACATGGAGATGGAAAAACAAATGTTTAGTAAACAAATGTTTACCATGCCATGCAGAGACAATGAGACATAGAGAGGATTTTGATCAAATGGGCCTTGCTAGGTTCCTCCCTGTCTACTACACTTAGTTCATATTATACTATGGTTATCTATGGTACTAGCTCCTTCCTGAAATAGGCCTTCTACCTTATTTATTTATTTATTTTTATTGAGGTAACATTGGTTTATAACATTATATAAATTTCAGGTGTTAATCATTATATTTCGATTTCTGTGTAGATTATGTCCTGTTCACCAAAGACTAATTACCATCCATCAGCATACACATGTGCCTAATCACCCCTTGAGCCCTCCCTATTCCACCCTTCCTCTCTGGTAACCACCAATCCAATCTCTGTTGCTATGTGTGTTTGTTGTTGTCTTTATCTTCTATTTATGAGTGAGATCATACAGTATTTGACTTTCTCCCTCTGAATTATTTCATTCAGCATAATACCCTCAAGTTCTATCCATGTTGTCGCAAATGGCAAGATTTAATTGTTTTTATGGCTAAGTAGTATTCCATTGTGTTGGTATTTCACATCTTCTTTATCCATTCGTGCCTTGATGGGCACCTAGGTTGCTTCTAAGTCTTGGCTATTGTGAATAATGCTGCAATGAAAATAGGGGTGCTACAGCTTTATACATTTGTGTTTTCATGTTCTTTGGCTAAATACCCAGAAGTGGAATAGCTGCATGGTATAGTAGTTCTGTTCTTAATTTTCTGAGGAATCTCCATATTGTTCTCCGTAGTAGTTGCACCAGTTTGCACTCCCACAAGCAGTGTATGAGAGTTCCCTTCTCTCCACATCCTCTCCAATACTTTTTATTTCTTGTTAGTAATAGCCTTTCTGACAGGAGAGGAGGTGATATCTCATCGTAGTTTTGATTTGCATTTTCCTGATAATGATGTTGAACGTCTTTTCATGTGCTTGTTGACCATCTGTATATCTTCTTTGGAAAAATGTCTGTTCAGCTCTTTTGCCAATTTTTTAATTGGGTTGTTAGGGTTTTTCTGTTGTTGAGATGTATGAGTTCTTTATGTATTTTGGATATTAACCGCTTATCAGATATATGGTTTGTAAATATATTCTCCCAATTCTTAGGTTGTCTTTTCGTTTTGTTGATAATTTCCTTTGCTCTGCAGAAACTTTTTAGGTTGCTGTAGCTCCATTTGTTTATTTTTTCTATTGTTTCCTGTGTAGCCGCCCTGATGCAGGAAGGGTTAATAATCACTGGAAAAGGCTTGCCAACAAACTGTGACCCAGAGGTGAGAAGGCCAGTTAGCCAATGATGGGTAAGACCTCCAGGGCGGGGCAACCTAAGCCAGGCATGGTCGCCTGGGGGCACAGATGGAGACACGATATGGGGAGCAGGAGGTGCCATTGCCTAGGAGGACTTGCATGCTCTGAGATAAAAATATACGAGCACAGCAATAACATGATAATATCGAAACAGAGGCCGAGGGAGGGCTCCTTGAGAAATCACTAAGAATTCTTGGCATTCGCTAATTACATTGTCCAGAACACCTGTGTATGTTTAACAGATGTAAGCTATGTATATATTGAAACGCTGGTTATGATAAACTCAGAGTGGCCATCAGCCCTCTCTGCATTTATCCTGATGTGTACATTGGATTGCGACACAGACATCCTGGACTTTTATCTTTGGGGATGTTTTTGATTATTGTTTCAATCTCCTTACTGGTGATTTGTCTAGTCAAATTCTTTATTTCCTCTTGATTCAGTTTTGGAAGGTTATATGAGTCTAAGAATTTTTCCATTTCTTCTAGATTATCCAATTTGTTGGCATACAGCTTTTTGTAGCATTACTTTATGTTTTTTACTTTTATTTTTTATTTATTCTTTTAAATTTTATTTATTTATTTTTTATTTCAATAACATTGGGTTATAACATTATATAGCTTTTGATGTACATCATAATATATTTCGAATTCTGTGTAGATTACATCATGTTCACCACCCAAAAACTAATTATAATCCATCCCCTCACATGTGAGCGTGATCACCCCTTTTACCCTCCCCCTTCCCCCCTGGTAACCACCAACCCATTCTCTGTTGCTATGTGTTTGTTTGTTGTTGTTTTTATCTTCTACTTACCAGTGAGATCATACGGTATTTGACTTTCTCCCTCTGATTTATTTTACTCAGCATAATACCCTCAAGCTCCATCCATGTTGTCACAAATGGCCAGATTTCATCATTTCTTATGGCTGAGTAGTATTCCATCGTGTATAAATACCACATCTTCTTTATCCATTTGTCCCTTGATGGGCACCTAGGTTGCTTCCAAGTCTTGGCTATTGTGTATAATGCTGCAATGAACATAGGGGTGCAAGTATCTTTATGCCTTTGCATTTTCAAGTTCTTTGGATAAATACCCAGAAGTGGGATAGCTGGATCATGTGGTAGATCTATCCTTAATTTTCTGAGGATATTCCATACTGCTTTCCATAGTGGCTGCACCAGTTTGCACTCCCACCAGCAGTGTACAAGTGTTCCCATCTCTCCACATCCTCTCCACCATTTGTTGTTTCCTGTCATTTAGTTATAGCCATTCTGACTGGAGTGAGGAGATACCTCATTGTAGTTTTGATTTGCATTTCCCTGATAGCTAATGATGTGGAGCATGTTTTTGATATGCCTGTTGGCGATCTGTATATCTTCTTTGGAGAAATCTCTGTTCAGATCTTTTGCCCATTTTTTAATTGGGTTGCTGGTTTTTTTGTTGTTGAGCTGTATGAGTTCTTTGTATAATTTGGATATTAACCCCTTATCTGATATATAGTTTGCAAATATCTTCTCCCAATTGTTAGGTTGTCTTTTCATTTTGTTGGTAGTTTCCTTTGTTGTGCAGAAGGTTTTAGTCTGATGTAGTCCCATTTGTTCATTTTTACTTTTGTTTCCCTTGCCCTGTCAGATGTGGCACTTGAAAATAAGACTGATGTCAAAGAGCATCTACTCCCTATATTTTGTTCTAGAAGTCTCACAGTTTCTGGTCTTACATTCAAGTCTTTAATCCATTTTGAGTGGATTTTTTGGCCATGGTGTAAGGGAATGGTCTACTTTCATTCTTTTGCATGTGGCTGTTCAGTTTTCCCAACACCATTTATTGAAGAGACTCTCCTTTCTCCATCGTATGCTCTTGGCTCCCTTATCGACTATTAGCTGTCCATAAAAGTGTGGGTTTATTTCTGGGCTCTTCATTCTGTTCCATTGATCTGTATATCTGTTTTTGTGCCAGTACCATGCTCTTTTGGTTACTATGGCTTTGACGTATATTTTGAAATCAGGGGGTGTGATACCTCCAGCTTTGTTCTTTTTTCTCAGGAATCCTTTGGCTATTTGGGGTCTTTTGTTGTTCCATATAAATTTTAGGATTCTGTGTTCTATTTCTGTGAAAAATGTTGTTGGAACTTTGATAGGGATTGCATTGAATCTATAGATTGCTTTAGGAAGTATGGACATTTTGACATTGTTAATTCTTCCAATCCAAGAGCATGGAATATCTTTCCATTTCTTTGTGTCTTCTTCGATTTCTTTCAACATTGTTTTGTATTTTTCAGTGTGCAGAACTTTCACCTCTTTGGTTAAGTTTATTCCTAGGTATTTTATTCTTTTTGTTGCAATTGTAAATGGTATTGTATTCTTAATTTCTCTTTCTGCCACTTCGTTGTTAGTGTATAGAAATGCAACCGATTTTTGTACATTGATTTTGTATCCTGCCACTTGGCTGTATTCCTTTATTGTTCCTAAAAGTTTTTTAGTGGATTCTTTAGGGTTTTCTAGATATAAAATTATGTCATCTGCAAAGAGTGACAGTTTCACTTCTTTTCCAATGTGGATCCCTTTTATTTCTTTTTCTTGCCTGATTGCTCTGGCTAGGACTTCCAATACTATGTTAAATAAGAGTGGTGACAGTGGGCATTCTTGTCTGGTTCCTGTTCTTAAAGGGATAGCTTTCAGTTTTTCTCCATTGAGAATGATATTTGCTGTGAGATTGTCATATATGGTCTTTATTATGTTGAGGTATTTTCCTTCTATGCCCATTTTATTTAGAGTTTTTATCATAAATGGATGCTGTATCTTGTCAAATGCTTTCTCTGCATCTATTGAGATGATCATATGATTTTTCTTCTTCGTTTTGTTAATGTGGTGTATCACGTTGATAGATTTGCGGATGTTCAACCATCCCTGCATTCCTGGAATGAAACCCATTTGATCATGATGTATGATCTTTTTAATGTATTGCTGTATTCGATTTGCTAGTATTTTGTTGAGGATTTTTGCATTGATGTTCATCAGTGATATTGGCCTGTAATTTTCCTTTTTCGTGTTGCTTTGTCTGGTTTTTGTATCAGGATAATGTTTGCTTCATAGAATGAGTTAAGAAGCCTCCTCTCCTCTTCAATTTTTTGGAAGAGTTTGAGAAGGATAGGTATTAAGTCTTCTTTGAATGTTTGGTAGAATTCACCAGTGAAGCCATCTTGTCCTGGACTTTTATTTTTTGGGAGATTTTTGATTGCTGTTTCAATCTCCTTACTCGTGATAGGTTTATTCAAAGTTTCTACTTCTTCTTGGTCCAGTTTTGGAAAGTTGTATGTTTCTAAGAATTTATCCATTTCTTCTAGATTATGCAATTTGTTGGCATATAGCTTTTCATAGTATTCTCTTACTATTTTTTATATTTCTGAGGTGTCCACTGTAATTTCTCCTCTTTCATTTCTGATTTTATTTATTTGAGCTTCTCTCTTTTCTTCTTGGTGAACCTAGCTAAGGTTCTGTCAATTTTGTTTATCTTTTCAAAGAACCAGCTCTTGGTTACATTAATTTTTTCTATTGTTTTTTAGTCTCTATATTGTTTATTTCTGCTCTGATTTTTATTATTTCCTCCCTTCTGGGCTTTGTTTGTTGTTCTTCTTCCAGTACCTTTAGATGCGCTTTTAGATTGTCTATTTGGGATTTTTCTTCTTTGTTGAGGTAGGCCTGAATTGCTATGAACTTCCCTCTTAGATATGCTTTTGCTGTATCCCACAGATTTTGGCATGTCGTATTTTCATTTTCATTTGTCTCCAGGAATTTTTTGATTCCTCCTTTGATTTCTTTATTGACCCAATCATTGTTCAGTAGCCTTTTGTTTAATCTCCACAATTTTGTGGCTTTTCTGGTTTTCTTCCTGTAGTTGATTTCTAGTTTCATTCCTTTGTGGTCAGAAAAGATGCATGGTATTATTTCAATCTTCTTAAATTTATTGAGACTTGTTTTGTGGCCTAATATGTGATCAATCCTGGAGAATGTTCCATGAGCATTTGAAAAGAATGTGTATTCTGTGGTTTTGGGATGGAATGTTCTGTGTATATCTACTAAGTCCATCTGGTCTAATGTGTCCTTTAAGGCTAGTGTTTCTTTATTGGTCTTCTGTTTGGATGATCTATCCATTGTTGTAAGTGGAATGTTAAAGACCCCTACTATTATTGTATTACTGTCTATTTCTCCTTTATGTCTGTTCATAATTGCTTTCTATATTTAGGTGCTTCTATGTTGGGTGCATAGATATTTACAAGTTATATTTTCTTGTTGGATTGTTCCCTTTATCATATGTAGTGCCCGTCTTTGTCTCTTGTTACAGTTTTTGTTTTAAAGTCTATTTTGTCTGATATAAGTATTGCTACCCCAACTTTCTTTTCATTGCCATTTGCATGGAGTATATTTTTCCATCCCTTCACTTTCAGTTTGTGAGTGAGTTTAGATCTGAAGTGTGTCTCTTGTATGCAGCATTTATATGGTCTTTTTTGATATACAACTGGTCACCCTATGCCTTTTGATTGGAAGATTTTGGTCCTTGACATTTAAAGTAGCTATTGATAAGAATTTGTGATAATATCATTTTGCTACTTTTTTTTCTGGTTGTTTTAGTAGTTATTCTCTATTCCTTTCTTCTCTTGTTCTCTTCCCTTGTGGTTTGATGTCTTTCTTTAGTATTATATTTGGGTTCCTTTCTCTTCATTTATTGTATATTTATTATAGGTTTCTGGTTTCTGATTACCAAAAGGTTCACATATAATAGCCTATGTACATAGCAATCTATATTAAGTTGATGGTCTCTTAATTTTGACTTCTTGCTAAAATCTCCTCTCTTACTCTCCTGGCATGATTTATGTTTTTGATATCATATGTAAACTCTTTTTTCTGTGTGTGTATCCATTACTCTCTTATCACGGAAATAGATAATTTTGCTACCTTTGTCTTTTGGCCTTCATATTAGCTTCATAGGTGGTTGATCTGCTACCTTTACTAAATATTTGCCTTTATCAGAGATTTTATTGGATTATTTTGGTAATTTTCTTATTCCTATTTGTGGTCTTTTCTTTTCCATTTAAATAAGTCCATTTAGAATTTCTTATAAGGCTAGTTTCTTGGTGATAAATTCCTTTAGTTTTTGCTTGTCTGGAAAAATCTTTATATCTCCTTCTATTCTGAAGGATAAACTTGCTGGGTAGAGTATTCTTGGCTGTAGGTTTTTTTCCTTTCATCACTTTAAATATATCATGAAATTCCCTTCTAGACTGTAAAGTTTCTGCTGAGAAGCCAGCTGATAGCCTGATGGGGTTTCCTTTGTCTGTAACTTGTTGCCTTTCTTTTGTGGCTTTTTAGGGTTCTTTCTTTATCTTTAATTCTTGACATTTTAATTATAATGTGTCTTGGTGTGGGCCTTTTTGGGTTTATCTTGTTTGCTGCTCTCTGTGTTTCCTGTAACTGGATGTCTGTTTCCTTCCTTAAGTTATGAAAGTTTTCAGCTATTATTTCTTCAAATAGATTCTCTGCCTCTTTGTCTCTCTCTTCTCCTTCTGGTACACACATAATACAGATGGTAGCATGCTTGATATTGTCCCAGAGGTCTCTTAGACTGTCATTCTTTTTAATTTTTTTTCTTTTATCTGTTCAGCTTGGTTGATTTCCTCTAGTGTTCCATCCAGCTCACTGAGCC
This sequence comes from Equus caballus, assembly GCF_041296265.1. Classification (NCBI taxonomy): domain Eukaryota; kingdom Metazoa; phylum Chordata; class Mammalia; order Perissodactyla; family Equidae; genus Equus; species Equus caballus. Next base: position 75,388,067 of record NC_091687.1, read on the forward strand.
GTTCTTCTCTATCATCTACTCTGCTATTCAGTCCCTCTAGTAAATTTTTCATTTCCATTATTGTATTCTCCATTTCTGATTGGTTCTTTTTTATATTTTCCAATTCTTTGTTGTAGTTCTCGCTGAGTTCATTCATTCTTCTCCCAAGATCAGTAAGCATCCTTATGACTATTAGTTTGTACTCTTTATCAAGTAGATTGTTTATCTCTGTTTCATTTAGTTCTTTTTCTGATGACTTGTCCTTTTCTCTTATTTGGAACATATTCCTTTGTCTGCTCAGTTTGCCTCATCCTCTTTGCTTACATCTGTGTTTTAGGTAGAGGGGCTATGTCTCCCAATCTTAGAGAAGTTGTCTTATGTAAGAGATGCCTTATGAGGCCCAGCACTGTGCTTCCCTTTTGTCATAAGTTCCAAATCTTCCAGGAGTGTCCCCTGTGTGGGCTATGTGTGTCCTTTTGTTGTTGCAGGGTTACTTTTGCTGCATATGCCTGAGGTGGTGAGGCTGTCTCCCTGGCTGGCTGGTTGTAATGCTGTGCTGCCTGTGGCTGCTATGGCCCCTTCAGTCACTTTACTGGGTATGGGGAGCCACAGCACAGTTGGCTGCAAGGTCTAATAGCACACTCCTGCTGCAATTTTTCTGTTATGTGAGTAGGACCCCAGCATGGCTGGTTCCTAGGCTCAGGGGCTTACAATTGCTGTGGACCTCTGGCTTGCAACACTGTTTTCAGCCCTCTCAGGAGTGCAGCTGGGTGGGGCCTGCCTCAGGCGTAGCAGCACATAATTGTTTCAGGCATTGGAAGGTGGGGCCAATTCCCTATGTGGCCGTTTGAGAAGTGCAAGTCTGCTGCAGCTGACAAGCCCCACCCTGCCAACACAGTCCTGCCCCATGCACATACCCCAACCCACTGAAGAAGCCCCACTCACCTCACTGCAGAGTCCCCACACATTCTACCAATTCAGGCCCACTTCTTGCACACACTCTGCCCACTGCACACACTCTACCCTGCAGAGGTGGGCCCACTCACCCTGCTGCAGATGTCTCACATGCCCTGCCTATGTTGGCCCAACAAGTTGACTGAGAGCTTGCTGTTGGGTGGGGTCATCCCTAGGGAGGGATGCCTTCCCTGGATGAATTGGATTAAATTGGTGCTCTTGTTGGTGGGGCAGACCCCTGTGCTAACAGGCCAGGGGAAGAACTCCAATGACATCTGCCAGTGTCTATGTCAGCATGCCTATTCTAGGTCACAATAATGGCTGCTGCCTATGTCTCAGTCCCTGGGGAGGTGGTCCCAGCCTGAGGAGGTCTCACCTCTTGCTGAGATGCACCTAGAGCCTATCAAGTGAGTCTCTTTCCAGCAAAGGACCGTGCAGCTTTCTTTCTGGTGATTTTATGTTGCTTTCTGAAATGGGTGAATTTGTGTGTTGGCCTTTTAAGAGCATGCTTTTCTTTCTCTTATGTCCAATAGCTTTTCTGGGGGCATTGCCCATTGTTGTTAATAGCCAGCAAAGCCAGATATTATGACACTTGTATTGGTTGTGCTGAGTCCAAAAGTTGCTTATCGTGGCAAAGCTCTCCTGCTCAGATCCCTCACTCTTCCAGGGAAAGCTTTGTACCTTAGATTACTTCTAGCCATGAAGCTCTGTCACTAAGATATGACTTTTTCCTCTCCAGAAAGGAATTTCTGCCTATTCCACCTCAGTCAACACTGTCCCTTATTGTGGAGGGTTTTCAGTTTTCTCTCAGGGGTAATTGTTCCAAGATTGGCTGTAAATTTGTTGTGTCCATAGGAGGAGGTGAGTTTGGAGTCCTCCTACACTGCTATCTTGATGCCGGATCTATTGCTTTCTTATGGACAAAATTCTTTATTACTGTTTTAACTCATTGTCTTCTTCTCTTCATCTTCTGGTTGAGATTCTCATATTCATATTCCACATCACTTGAGTTTTTTCTCCTGTTATTATTTCCATTTATTACCTCCAAAGTAGGTTTTAATTTGAGATTATGTTCTTGTATTCTTGAAACTTTGTCTTATTTCAACAAATTTCTTATTCATCTTGGCTTTTGCATCTCAGCTCTGTTGTTTCCCAACAAACCTAGTAACAGTATTATGTCAGTAATAGTCCTACTCCTGTTGAGTTTCCATTTGGTTGCTATTAGCATCATTCTCCCAGATCCCCACTCCTGGGATGGAGTGGGAAATGGTTGTTATTGTTAGATAGTATCCAAATTTCCCAGTGTCTAGTGGCATTCACTGCTATACCCTGACTCACCAGGTGGAATCCTGTGCTGTGCACATGACAGGGTACATGGGTACTTCAAACCAGTACAGTAGGTGAAAATTTACCATTATCATCATGCCTTGCTGCTGCTGAGTTTGTCTCTTCTTTCACCTAAGGAGGCTACTCATCAGAAGTTCAGTGTGCCATTTCTAGCAAACTCCCTTACCATTTATTGGCAAACACAGTAGCTGAATAGATATAAAAAGATAAGTAGTAATGAGGGGTAGCTGAGTACAAGGGTAAACCAATCACCTCCGGAAGCAGCAGTCATGCATGTTGAAGTACATGAGCCAATCATCTCTTTGGTATAAATCTGCCAAATATATCTATTCTGAGGTGAAATCTAGAGAAAAAAGAAGAGCTATAATTTCCTTCTACCTACTTCTTAGGGCTAGCAGGCTGCTATGTTTCAGGGAATGTGCAAGCCAAATTTGTGCTTTTCAATTAACTCCTTGGTATTTTTTGCTAAATAGAAGTTCCTTCTGGATTTTAGCACCAAGTTGTCTGCCAAGTCTTAGTTTTTGGTGCCAGTCTAGTTTTGTTGTTTTCTACAAGTTCACAGGAAGTGTTGGAAAAGCCACTGTCAGAGAATGCCAATTTGACACCTTCTTAGACAATAAAGGGAAATTATTAATTATTCAAGTAATTTTGCATGGGTTTTTAAAAAAATAATTGACATATTAAAAATAAACTGATCTGAAAACATATTTTAAAGTAATTCCTACAAATCAAATTCTCCTCTCTGCTTGTATATTTGAATCATGATCAAACTATGTTTTTACTATAACTACAGATATTCAAAGTTGTAGGAAAAATTACTGGTGAAAAACTGTGAAAGGTCAAATTCCCAACTTCACTAACATCATATAAGTGTTTAAGAATGTTAGTAATAGGTATTGTTGCCTCAGTAGGTATGGTCATATCATCCATAGATATATGATATAGATATGGAGGAATATACATTGTAGACATTCCTATATTATATATATACTCATACTGTCTATGAATTTCACATCCATGAGCATTTTACAACTCAGCTCAATTTGTTAAGTGTATTAAACAATCATCTAATATACTCTAGGTGCTCTGAGAGATAAAAAGATGAATGAGATATTTTTCCTCTTTTTATTGTTAAAGGAACTGATAAATAGGAGAAATTTAGCTTTCATACTCTGAATAATTCATTCACAAATATTTGATGCCTACCATGTACCAAGTAATGTGCTAGGACTGGGATTTACAATAGAAAAAAAAAATAGTCATTGCCGTCATAGGTGAGGAAGGGGCTGGGAATGGGAAAAGGCAAATACTGAGAAGAGTCACTAAGAAGACGGTATTTGAATGATGTAAGGAACCCAAGGAAGAGAAAGACTCTGACTTGAAGAAAAGCTTACTGCAGCTGCAGGGTCAACTACAGCTTAAAGAGTAGGGGGTGGAGAGTGTCATAATAGATGGAGTTGAAGAGTCAAGCAGGAGTCAGACGACACATGGCCATCTAAGCCAGGGGAAGGATGCTGGGATTTTTTTTAAGTGTAATAGGAAAAGAATGAAGGGGTTTAAGCAAGTAAGTTTGCAGAGAGATATTCTTTAAAATAACCATAGTTAATGTATCCATTCACAGTATTAAACGGCAAAGTGGAAGTTTTCACAGGAAACTGGAAACTATAAAAAACAACCTAAAGGAGATTCTAGAACTCAAAAGTATAGGAATTAAAATAAGGACCAATAGATATGCTCACCAGCAGATCTGACAAGCTGAAAAAGGAATTAGTGAACAAAGTTTAGGTCAGGAAAAATATCCAGGTGGAAGCAAAGAGACGAAAGGATGAAAATAGAGAAAGGGGCATGTGATACACGTGAGACGTGTGTAGTCTAAAGGAAGAGGGAGGAAAAGTCCTACAGAAGAAGCCATATTTGAAAAGATGATGGAAAAGAATTTTCCAAAACCAATTAAGGACATCAAATCACAGACACAAAAGCATCAAAGCCCTGTGAATATAAAGAATATCACACCTAGGCACACCATCATGAATCCGCTGAAAATAAAAGAGAAAGAAAAAATCTATAAAGCTGCCAAATCTCGCAATAATGGATCACGTACCTGTAAAGATGCAACAATAAGACTGACAACTGATCTCTCAAAAGAAGAACCCAAATGAGGCCAATAACAGTAGAAAGTTATCTTTAGAGGTTCAAAGAAAATAACTGCAAACCTAAAATTCAATAATCAGTGAAAATAGCTGTCCAAATGAGGGAGAAATTAAGATACTTTCAAAAATGAAAACTTAGAGTATTTGTTACCAGCAGACCCACACGAAAGGCTGTAACAAATGACAAGAAGGAAAAGGACACCAGAAAGCAGCTCAGAGATGTAGGAAGGAGTGAAGTAGGTACACACGTAAGTAAGAAAGGGCGAATATCTAGGTAGTTGAAAAAATATTAATTATATCACTTCAATATATCAGGCATACATAGGATAATCTCTAGAGAGCCTACTAAGATTTTTTTTCTGTTCTTTTTTGTTGTTGTTGTTTGGAAGATTAGCCCTGAGCTAACATCTGCTGCCAAACCTCCTCTTTTTGCTGAGGAAGACTGGCCCTGAGCTAACATCCGTGCCCATCTTCCTCTACTTTGTATGTGAGACACCTGCCACAGCATGGCTTGCTAAGCGGTGCCATGTCTGCACCCGGGATCTGAACTGGTGAACTCGGGCTGCCGAAGCAGAATGTGCGCACTTAACCACTGTGCCACCTGGCTGACCCCAAGAGCCTATTATTAAGATTTTTTAAATGTAAAAGTAGCAAACCAATAGAAGGGAAACATGGAGTAATAAAAAGTGCTTAATCTATCCAAAAGTGACCAAAAAGAGAGAGAGAGAGAAAGAAAACAACGTGTGTTAGTTAGAAAACAAATAGTAAGATGGTAAATTTAAAAAAAAAAAGCAATGGTAATAATAACAAGATTGTAATATTGGGTTAAAAGAAACCAAACTATGTATTGGTTATGCGACAATCTTAAATATAAGAACATAGAAAGATTGAAGGAATAAACTGTGATACACTCATACAATGGAATATTATTCAGCAAAAAAAGAAATAAACTATTGATACATACAACAATATGGATGAATCTCAAAATAATTATTCTGCGTGAAAGAAGCCAGGTTAAAAAAAAAAAGTATATACCTTATTATCAATTTATATAAAATTCTAGAAAATGCAGATGAATCTATATTGACAGATATTAGATCACCGGTTACATGTAATGGGGCTGGAGGAAGGGATGGATTACAAAGGACCTCGAGGAAATTTGTGGACTTGAAGGAAATGTTGGTTATCCTGAATGCGGCGATTGTTTCTCAGGCGTATATACATACCAAAACTGATCAAATTATGCATCTTAAATATGTGCAGTTTAGTGTACTTTAATTGTATCCCATCACAGTTGTAATAAAAAATAAAGTAGAAAACAAATAAGTAATAGAAAAGTTAACGAAGCCAAAATTTCGTTCCTTGGAAAGACTGATAAGATTTATAAATGCCTGGCAGAGATGGTGAAGAAAAAAATACAAGAAGAAACTGGCACAAATTCTCAATATTCTGAATAAAAAAGAGGGCGTCATTGTCATAAAACTAAATTTGAAGTTTTAAATGAAATGTATAAAAATCATACTAAAGCTGACATGAGAAGAAATAAAATATGTGTGTGTGTGTGTATATATATATATATGCATATATATATATATATACAAGAAGAAATGGAATATATTATATGCACACACATGACTTTAGCAGTGAAATTTCTAAACATTTATGGACAAAATAACACCAATCTTAACCAAATATTTTCAGATAATCGTGAAAATATTCCCCAATTCATTTCTGAGGTTATCATAATCCTATACCAAAACTTCAAAATATGACAAAGATAATAAGAAAGGTAATATATCATGAGCACGTTGTGTTTATTCCAGAAATGAAATGTTGGTTTAACATTAGGAGATTAATGTAATTCCCCAATAAAGGAGAAAATTCATCATCCACCCATGGTATAAACTCTTAGCAAACTAAAGAATATCTACAGGAAATAATTCAAAAGGCATAATACCTAATGATGAAAAGATAAATGTTTTCTCCCCTGAAAGCAAAAATAAGACATGCATTTCTACTATCATCCCATCTGTTTAACATTACCCTGGAGGTTCAGGCCAGTGCAATAAAGCAATAGAAAGATGTAAGGTATACCAGGTTTATATAGAGACAGATAAATTATCATTATTTGCAGTCATCATTGCGTTCATAGGAAATCCAAATATGCTACAGATTAATTATTTGAACTAATGAGTAAATGTCCTAAGATTTCTGGATACAAGATCAATATGCCTTCATCAATTGTATTTTTCTATATCAACAAAGAAAAGAAGAAAAGAAATTTAAAATTTGGTTCCCTTTATCACATCAAAAGGCAACAAATACGTAGGAATAAGCCTAATAATGTGTATAAGATTTCTACCAGGAAAATTAAACAAAATGTATTGCTGAAAAAGAAAATGTAAATAAACACATAGATGCACCATATTCATGGCTTGGAAGTCTAAACATTGTAAAAATCTCAATTCCATCCAAAGACATCTTTAGATTTTATGCAATCACAATAAAATGCCCACTATATTATGTGTTTATGTGTAAATTGCTAGGCTTATTGTATAATCTCTAAGGCAATACAATGGAACAAGAACAACCAGGTTAACCTGAGGAGGGCATACTCTATCAGATATCAACACCTATTAAAAAGCTACAAAATAAAAACTATTGATGTACTGTTGGTGCAAGGATAGAAACATTATTACTGAAATTGAATAGCGACCTCAGAAATATACTACCCATATAAGGACATTTGACTAAAACAAATGTTGGCACTCGAGGGAAGGGCAGAGTCTTTGCAATTAATAGTACTGCATTAATCGACTATTGGAATGAGGGGAAAATACTTGACCCCCTACCTCACATCATTCACAGAAGTCAATTCTTAGTTAATTGTGGATCGGAAAATGAAAGGCAAAACAACAAATCTTCAAGAAAATAACATAGGAGAATGTCTTTCTTTTTTTTAAAGATTGGCACCTGAGCTAACATCTGTTGCCAATCTTCTTTCTTCTTCTTCTTCTTCTTCTCCTCCCCTAAACCCCCCAGTACATAGTTGAATATTCTAGCTGTGAGTGCCTCTGGTTGTGCTATGTGGGACACCGCTTCAGCATGGCCTGATGAGCGGTGCCATGTCCGTGTTCAGGATCTGAACCGGCGAAACCCTGGGCCACCAAAGCAGAGTGCACAAACTTAACCATTTGGCCACGGGGCCAGCCCCTAGGAGAATATCTTAATCACTGTAGTACAGGCAAATTTTTCTTAAATTGGACTCAAAAAGCATCATTCATAAAGGAAATGATAGATTGACAAACTGAACATTAAAATTAAAGAATGACACGTCCCCAAAGGACATCTAATTGAAATTAAAGAATTAAATGACATTAAAGAATTAAGATTAAAGAATGAAAGGTCCTGAAAGGATATCAATAAGGGAAGGAAAAGGCACACCACTGAATGCAACAAGATAGTTGTAGAACAAGATATTCACAAAGGGCTCAAATCCAGAATATATAAAGAATGCCACATAAAAATAAAAAAAAATTACAATCTCCCCTCCACCCCCAAAAAATAGGTAAGTGACTTGAACAGGTACTTCATAATTGATATATGACATATATAAATGGCAGATAAGCATATTAAATGTTGCTCAGTATCATTAGTCATTTGGTAAAAAATGGTCCTACATACTTACAGAAAGGCTAAAATTCAAAACGTCTACAACGCCGAGTGTTGGCACGGAAGAAGAGCAACTAGAATTCTCAGACACCGTGGATGGAAGTGTAAATTGATGCTACCACTTTGGAAAACTGGCAGCAAAGTGAACACATCCCTTCCACCTGATCCAATTCCTAGGTGTACATACACACCAGAGAAGTGTATATGCACAAAAGACTTGTGCAGAATGTCTAAAGCAGCATTATTCATTATACTTCTAAACTGAGGACAGTCCAAATGACTGTCAAAAGTAGCATGGAGAAAATATTTTTGAAGGGTCTTCTAAGAAGCTAATAACATTCTAATTCTTGACTCGAGTTGTGATTATTCCTCTTGTGTATTCATTTTGTTACAATTTTTCTAACATTTTTGGGAATGAATTAACATTACACTTAAAAATATATATTTATTGTAATTGGAGAAGCAATTGCAATAATCTCTCTGCAGGATACCAGAGGCTTGGGCTAATTTGCTGTTGGTGGAGATGGAAAGACATGGGTGGATTTGAGATTATATTTTAGAAATAAAGGAATAGAAGCTATAAGAGGTACAGATGGATTGCATGTGGGAGAGGGCTAATAAAGAGGATTTCTTTGAAGTTAGCTTTAATGGTATTGATCATAATATGGTTCACTAGTTACTATTTTCAGACAAGGCCAGACAAAAGAAAACAATTTTATCCTTGTGTCAGTGGTTATTTTCAGTTCTAAATTGAGTTAAGCTTTGGGGGAACTTCTAAATATTCTTTTTTCATTCCAGTGCCTTTGTCATTTTATTTTAATATATCATTCTCCTTGGTGTAGGCTAAGATTGGAGAGGAGACAGCAATCGTAATTAGAGAAGCTCCTCTCTCAGCAGTTCACACTAGACCTCAGAATGAATGTGCCAGATACTGAACATCAAGGAAAATTTCAAATCAGTCTTCAAATTCAAAACTACTAGGGAGTTTAGATAAGCTTTGAGATGACCTTAAATTTCAATTTGTATAACTCCAGCTGCAAAAAAAAAAGAAAGGTTACACTTGTTCATCTTACCTCTTAATGGAAGCGATTCAGATGAAAGTGACCAGGTGAAATTTTTGAGACTTGAAGCTGTCAGATCTTAGATTTGCATGTCACAGCAGAGGAAAGAGCTGTTTCTCAACCGCTTTAACATACTGCACTCAAATTTGTTGTGAGATCCTTAGTTGGTCATATCAAAATAGGAGTGTTCTCTCACTTTCCAGGGTACTTATGAACGACTCAAGGTACGCTCTGACATAGGGGCAGCAGATTTCTACTCCCAAGGTGGTGGCAGAAATGATGGAAGTCCCAGAGGTGGAGCTTCTGAGCAGTGCCTTTGATGAACTCCGGGATATGATCCAGATTGGTGTCCCAGGAAATGAGCAACAGCCAGGACTGATTCTTAGACTTGTGTAAGCATGGCCTGGCAATGGTTAGGAAGGAATGACACTTTGTATAGGACTGACCAAGCAACTGGAAGCACTGAACATGTGAGCTAGTAATATTTGTACCCTTGTTTGGAGAAGTCAGGGACAACCCAATTTTACCAATACTACATGGAGAATCTACAAGGTATGCTGAGAAAATGTTTTATTGCCTGAAGTTCTAGATTGTTTCATTTTCTGAAGTTCTAAAATCTTTAGAAATGAAAGAAAATGTATCATAGACATAGCACTTCTGCGTAAAAATATTATAGTATCTCAATTTTTATCCTAAGGCAAACTGGGACCCTCATAAATAAGATGCTACTACCTCTTATAATTTTGAAAATGCCATTTAGTGATACATGGTTGAGTATTTTTAATAAACTAACCTTCATTCACCTGAATAAATATTGACATTTGTTCATCAAATGGTTTTAAGAGATTCATAAAACACTTTCTCCTTAATTTTATGATTTCAATTGTTATGATGAAAATAAATTAAGATGATATTCAAGGTGAAGTTATGATAGCTGATTTTTCTTTCAGCTTTATGGAGTGAATATTTTCATTCATTTTTGTTTAATTTACATGAACAGAAAAATTTAGTAGCTTTATCATTAGGTTTTATTATTAAGGTTAAGTTAATTTCTCTGTGGATAGTTGAAAACGACTTATATTCTTGTTTTAAATTATAGTATAGTGTAAAACAGGAATGATTACTTCATTTTGATTTTAAATATACCTGTGCCCTATAGATTTTGAATGGCATATGGGAGAAACAAGAATGAATAGCTTGGAGTCAGAGTATTTGTTCTATTTAGGTGACACAGATATCGAATGTTCCTGAAGGACTTGGATTTAAGGATATAAAGTATATTCATCAGCAGATTGCTTCTTAGTTATTCTTAGAAGAAGCATATGCGCCACCAAGGCCTGCCAGGAAATAATTTATATAGTCCTCCATAGCACTGGGAGCCGCTGATTCTCAATTGCAAATCAATACAGTAAAAGAGAAAAATTTGATTAAAATGAACATAAACATTTCGAAAAGCAAGTTTTCTTTGGAAAATATGTTTGTTAATATTTTCAACTTGTGGTTGATGGTTAGAAATGCAGTTGAAATTTAAAAGTAAATGAAACTTTTTCAATTATTTTTTAAATAGGTTGTTAACCAAAGAAATAAAGATAAAGTGGGCCTTATTTTTATTTTAAAAAATTACTGTAAAATATATGCATTTTTAATATAGAAAGTTATAGCAACTAGAGAAAATGGAATATTTTAATATTAACTTCTTAGTTTAAATTAATTGAAGATATTATTAAAAACTCTCCAATTTTCAGGATTTATATGTAGAATTCACCTCTATTATGACATTGTTACAAGGTTTAGTAGTGTTTTGATTGGGATTCACCTTCCAATCCAAATTAGGTTAATACTAATGAGTGCCTACCATGTAAGAAATCACACTACAAAGAACTTTCCCACGATAGAACAATTAAACTTCAAGAAAACTGTAAGGAACTAACATAATGTCCAATTTTAGCAATGAAAAATCTGAGGTTCTGCCTAGCTAAATGACTCAACGAGAGTATCATGGCTATTAAGCGTCAGAGCAAGAATTAGAGCCAGTTTTTTTTTTTTTTTTTTTTGAGGAAGATTAGCCCTGAGCTAACATCTGCTGCCAATCCTCCTCTTTTTTCTGAGGAAGACTGGCACTGAGCTAACATCCGTGCCCATCTTCCTCTACTTTATATGTGGGACACCTGCCACAGCCTGGCTTGACAAGCAGTGCATAGGTCTGCACCCGGGATGCGAATCTGCGAACCCTGGGCCACCAAAGCAGAACATGCAAACTTAACTGCTGCGCCACTGGGCTGGCCCCTAGAACCATATTTTTTTAGATGTCCAGATTTCGACAATCTACAGAGATGGAAAGTAAATTAATGGTTGCTTGTGGCTGGGGAGTGGGTGAGAATAAGGAATAACTGGTAATGAATATGGGGTTGCTTGTTAGGGTGATGAATGGTTGCACAACTCTATTAATATACTAAAAACCCCTATACACTTTAAATGGGTGAATTTCATGGTATGTGAACTATACTTGAATAAAGCTATTTAAAAAGTAAAAACAAACTCATGGATTATGGATCTACCAGACTAGCAAAGACTGAAGGATCCGGCAGACTATAACATACCAAGACATAATCTCCAAGATAAAAAACAATCGATTGCACACTGTATCCCAAATAAAGCACAAGTACCTCCATCTTTCACCTTTTGCCTGAAAGAAAGTAACACAGGGCTTGGTAGGCCCCGTCATTTTTTGAGAAAACACATACCCCACTTTGAAATACCACTCAGGCCTATTAGGTGACTTGGAAATATACCAGCTTTGAATGGAGTCCAGTGACAGAGGGGATTTTGTAGCAAGTTCAGCCTGCTATTTGGGCCAGATAACTTGGCAGATCCTATGTTGCCAGAGGTATCCGTGGTAAGCAATGCGGTGTCTTTCACCAGCTAGAATAAGATAGACACAGGATAGACTCCTAGGGCTCAGAAGTAAGACCCTGCTAACTGCAACAATGTATTTACATTTGGCAAGCAGCTCCTGCCATGCTATTGGACCTCAGTATAGACAGAAAGCCTGATCATGGGACTGAGAGGGAGTTGGAAGAAGTGTTAGTGAAACAGAGAAAGAACGTGGGAGATAGGGCCTCCTAGTTATATGACTTATGCCTTTGGGACCTGCTCAGGCTCAATCATAATTGTTCCCTTTCCACTGAATGTTCCCAATTGACCTTGTGACTTGGTGGGCCGGACAATACATAGCTTATAAGGCAAAGTGAATAGTCACAGTACTTGATGTCCCTCACTCTCAGGCCTGTGTTCTCACTAGCTCCCAGAGTGCAGTGGAGCGGAATTAACTCCAGTCGACTATAGTGGTACTTAGTTTGATAACACACCATTTATTAGTGGCTCTTACTTCCTGAATAAATTCCCATTTCTCTGCACCTCCCAAGTAAATCAATTGCCCTCAAATCTTTGCCCAGAGTTTCCTTCTAGAGAAATCCAAAAGAAGACAGAATTCTATAATAACATGTGGAATATGGAAACAACCTAAATATCCCACATACGTAATAAATTATGATCCAGTCATGTAACTAAAATAATGATACAAATTTATCTTTCCTGATGTGAAAAGATAGTCCACATGTAAAATCAGGTTATTAAATATATAGAATATTATCACATTTTAAAGAAACAAAATATTAATGCTTATATGTTTTAGATATATAAATCAAAATGTGAAGAGCCACTCTGAAGATTTTAGTTGATTTTTTCTTTATCCAGAATTTTTTATTTTCCACAACAAATATGTGTTACTTGTGTTATGAGAAATATTTAAAGAAAATTTAGCAAATGGTGCATGTTAATCTGTTCAGTTTTGTGTGTTTCTCCTTGTTTTGATTGGGGTGTTAAGGAAATGAAGTTTGATAAATAGAGTACTACCTTGTGGGGGAAACTCTGAAATGAACCTTACATCCTCTTAACGACCTATACAACCAGAGCACGCTTTGTATCAGTGTACATGTATCCATTACATGTCAGTCTACCTCAAGAGTCCAGAGACTCAAAGCAATAACTCTGGGCACTTTGAAGAGACCTACCGGCAGTCTGAACTATCAGACTTGACTAGCCAGAGAGGAAGTCTTTTTAGGCACACACACTTGTGCACACACACACACCACACACATACCACCCCACACACAAACACATCCCTCCACAAACACATCACACTTCACAGAAACACTCCCCCACCCCAAACCATGCCCGCACACCCACACACACGCATACCCCTCTTCCTCTCATTCTTTCCTCTTTTCTGAAGTTCATCTCCAAGTAATTATTAGGTTTGGAGTGTCAGAAGCATTGATTACCCAGAACCCAGAATCCACACAGGCAGCGGATCCCTCTCCCTAATGATCCTATTTCATTAAATTTGCTCTTCTGATGGAAAACCAAGTTCCTGACTTGGCTTTTGGATTATCTGAAATTTTACTTAAATAATACTTGTTTCTGACATAGCCTGAAAATATCTGAGTCTTATGGTCTTGCTTTAGGGCCCTGTTTATTGCATTAAACACACACACGCGCACACACACACACACAGGCTGGCCATGTGGCATAGCAGTTAAGTTTGTCCGCTCTGCTTTGGTGGCCCAGAGTTTGCTGGTTCGGATCCTGGGCATGGACCTATGCACCTATGCACGGCTTATTGAGCCATGCTGTGGCAGGCATCCCACATGTTAGCTCACGGCCCATCTTCCTCAGCAAAAAGAGGAGGATTGGTGGTGGATGTTAGTTCAGGGATAATCTTTCCCCCTCAAAAAAAAATTTTTTTAAAACCCACACACATACACAAACCAAATTACAAAATCTTGGAAACAATTTCTGTTTTGAATAATAAGTCTTCACTGAAATTTCTTAACAAGAAACAAGAGGGAGTATAATACAAAAATACAGCCAAAAACTTCATAAAATATGCTTCACCCATTTCTCTCCACCCAAATCCCATTCCTGTGGGCAGCTCAAAAGTTCCTTGTTTTTTGCTCTCTCCCTCTCACGCTTGGAGTCAAATGTACTCTCTACTCCACCCACTCTTTGATGGCGGTCCTCTGCCTCTCTCACTCCCTTGTCTTCCTCCGCCATATCTCCGTGCCTTTTCCAATGTAAAGCACTTCCAGCTCGAGTGTTCTTTCAACGTTCTCTCTACTATGTCCATCAAATCAGCAACATCAAGGTTTACGACTGAGCAGTGGGGGTTGAGGGGGCTGGAGGTGAGGATGAAAAAGATCCCGCTTTAGAAACAACATGAATTCCTGCGCTTTTTTTTTTTTTTTTGGTAGCCTTGTTAGAGTTAGCAATTTACATGAGTGCCAACATGCTATATATATATGGAACTTTATATTTCTAGGTGCATGAATAATGATGAGCTGAATTCTCTTATGCATATTCTTGGTGCTCCTCCTTCTCTGCTTTTCAGGCAGTGGGAGGGCAGTGCTTGGCTATAGTGTAATTATATTGTGCGCCCATCAGCAAGTCTCCGCTTACAACCTTGGAACAATCCCAAGGAGTTTGGAAGCAGTGGAGCAGTGAAGAATTGGACCTAAATATAAAGAGGGGAAGTCTTTTGTTTATTTATTTGTGTTGTAAGGATAGAGTTATTTACATTCCACTGCACCATAAGAGTTGTAAATTTCTTTAATAATTGTGAATCGTTAGGTTGGAAGAAATTTAAGAGATCATGCAGCCCACCTTTGTTTTAATTCTGATTCAAAGCAAGAATATTATTAAAATAAAACTTTGGGGAAAAGATAAAATGTTAATTGCCAAGAGCATTATACTTCCGTTTAGTACAAGTGCTGATTATATAATTTGCTGGTATCAGAGACCACAGCCTTCAAGTCATACCTTAAGAAAAATTTATTAAAATTCGGAGTAGTGAAATTTAATGAGGATAATATAAATACATGAAGTGGAGTAGATAAAGGTAAATTTATACTTATTCCAGAATATATTCTGGAAGATTTTTTAACTGGTAAAACCCTTACCTTGTGTTATGACTCTGTTAAATTAACACTGTTAAGTGGAGGACCGGATGCCGGATGGGGGCGTCAATGTTCAACAACAGACCATAAGAGAAACTGAAGTAGAGAAGTTTATTACTCACAAGTCCTGAAGGAAGTATACACCATGGCCTTGAAGGGCCACATGGGGAGGTCAAGGTAGAGTGCAGACAGAGAGTAGCACCTGGGGCACATGCCTTTGTTAGGGTCCATAGGTGAAGTGCTTTGGGGTCCCAGCCTAAGGGCGAATTGGTCAATTCAAATCAAAAGAGCAGGGTTTGGGTAAGCTCCATGGTGGGGGTGGGGGTAGGGGCTTACCTAGGGGGAGCACAAGTGGAAGGCCCTGGGATGCAGGGGAGGCTGTCGTATCAGAAACTTACATTTGCTCATGACTCTGGGTTATTTAGAGTATGCGTTTGCATGAGGGAGCTTGTGGTGTCCGTTTAAGGCCCCTGCAGGCTGCTTGGCCAAACAGAATGCATGCCAAGACAGCCATACCATGGAGTAGCTTTGTGACCAGAAACCAGGCAAGGAAAGGGTTAATGAAAATCTGATCCATAACTAAACATTGTCTATCAAATGTTTTCCAGACAAGGAGGAAACTAAATGTGCTGTTTTTCAGAAGACGATGTCCTTGTTTCTGCAGATGTTGCCATCTTACAGTGAAACTTACACAGTTGCAGCACGACCCCTGCAAATTGCTCCAGCTCTAAATGGCATGTTGCATTGAACCTGTTATGTAATGGTTTGCACATGCGCCCTGATCAGGCCCAGTTGTTCCACAGTTGCAACATATCCTTTGCACTCTGGTGTATAAAGTCTACACCTGCACTAAGCAGGGTGGGAGGGGGAGTGCTGGTGAGAGCAGGACACTGCTTTGGGAGCTTTCCCCGGTGTTCTCTATTGCTCGTGCAAGCACTAAACCTTTTTTCTTCATCCATTTCAGCCTTGATTGTGCTTTTCAGCTCTACACTTGCCAAGAGACGTACCTATTAAGTTGGGTTACAGCTTAGCTAAACTCTTGACATCTTGTTTAATGCAATTTGTCCTAATCTCCAGTCATTCCTGCTCCTTAAACTTCACTGCTAAATCCAATCACCTCCCAATTATTACATTTAATCCCCTTGCCATCTTCTCCTCACCATCAGTTCTCTTGCTGGTTTCCCTATTTCTGTCAATTGCACTGTTATTATCACAAGAAACCAATCAGGCATTTTTATACTAAACTCTTACTTGCTTTTGGACTCATGCAGGAATCAGGACCTGTTAAACAGCCCAAAAATAAACATCCATTGATATATGGCCATCTCCCATATTCCTAATGAAAAGATTAAAAAGGGTCCATTTTGGGGTGCGTGAATATATAAACATTTGGTACTGTAGATAAAAGTCAAAAGTTTACCTAAAATATTTAATTAATTTAGCTACACATACGTTTTAAAAATTATGTTAAAATGTATTATTGTAGTTTTAATCTGAAAATAAAATTTAGCAGATGTAGAGTTGAACAGTCTTTTTTTAATTTCCATTTTTTTATCTGATTAAATCAAGAATTCAAAAACTGTAACATCAGTGTTACTTGCTGCAAGAAAGTCAGCTTGAAAGTTCTCATCTTGAGAATCCTTGAAGGAAAAAAAATCTCAAAAATCACATTGCTTAAGCTTTTTTAACCTTGAAGATAGCGTTACTCAAGATCAGGAGCCTCTTTTCTTTGTTGTTGCCCTCAATTTGCTTTCCTGTAAACTTTTGCTTTTACCCCAGCAATAACCATAGAGCTGAGAGCTGCTGTCAGGGGTTAACTTTGTCAGGGACTGATCTCAAGCTTAGACTTCTTGGAAAACTTTGGGTGTCTTCTATAACGGAGATCAAATATCACCCCTAGGAGGTAGATAGGGCTGTTTCTTCAGGTCTTCCAAAGCACCTGAGAGTTATTTATTTAGAAACTGATCTTTAACTGATTTGCTGTTTCCAGGACAAAATACTTTTCTATTAAGTAATTTAAGCATTTACTTAACCAGTACTTTTGTTTAAAAAATGATATTGTTGCAGTCCCAGAAAATGTAAAGGATTTGGCTAAGAAGCAGGCCAAATTAAATTTTTTAAAAATATAAAACAACAAAAACAGCAAAAGGAGAAAGAGAGAGAAAGAATTAGATTCGTTCTTCAATACTGTAAACATACAAATATGGAGTAAATATTTACAACACACACAGAATGTTAGATGTTGCAGGAGGCCAAAAATAGTTGGCAAAAATGTCTTAGTATCCCACACTTTTAGATTTTGATGATAAATTTTTAAAATTAAAGCATATTTCTTTGTTAACAACTGACAAAGAAGAGAACCATCATGAGCAAGGTTTTCGAGATCTCTAACTTTTGAATTTTTCTACTACTTTTATACCTAACGTGCTTCAAAAAAAATGCTGCAGGAATAGAGATCTACAAAGCACTGTTACATTTGGGAAACAACAAATACCTGGGTTGTTCTTAATAGGACACTAATGTGGGGGCTGAAATGATTATATACGGCAGTTGCCAAAAGTTTTCTCCCAAAACATTGGTATTGACTTAGTTATCTTTCAGTTCTCTATCTCAGGAAATGAGGAAGAAGCTGTCATTTAGAGTCCACCTGATTTCCCCTGCAATGTAAAGGTGATCTATTATCAAACAAAACTAGCACTCATTTATTTCGACATTACTTTGTGCATTTCAATCGGGGCATACTATATCCGTCAGTCAGAAACCGAGTAATTTATTTGACTCCATATTATAAAATGCAAATTGGTTAGAAGTTTAATACAATGCCTCAGCATAGAGAAATTAACTCCCCAGATTTGGTTAATGCTAATCTATACCAGTGAACCCAGGGCCAATGAATTTATTTTGATGCTGTGTCATTTTTCACCATGACACAATTCAATGCACATGTTAAGACTTCCCTTTTAAAGACTGTATTTCAGAAGTCTGTTTATGTCTCAACTCATTAATTCACTTCATGCTGACCCTCTTGAAATCTGAGAATAATTTTCCAGGGCACTGAACATGTTTCTTCCAGAGATGACTGCAGTCATGATATCCTGGCATTTAACTTCAAAACACTGAATATCCTATGGCTACTAAATAATAATCAACACTGCGCACCTACTATGAGCTACAAGCATTATCTCATTTATCCTCATAACAACCTTGTGAGGTAGGTAATATTTTTCCAATCTTACATATAAAGGAATGGGGAGTCTGAGAGGTAAATTGACGCCTAATTCCAAATTCATGTTCTAAAAATTATACTTCTTGTTTGTGAGGAAATAAGGAAAAGAAACTATAGCAGCCAAGCATAATATTTGTTCTCCTTACTGAAATTCTTTTTTCTACTATATTATAGCAAGGACATTTTATCTGTTGTAGATTCTAACATAATGTCCTGCACATAGAAAGAGTACAACTGGTGCCTGATGAGTACATATGGAAACCTGCTCTTGAGGTTGAACTGAGAAAATCAATTTTTCAACATAATTTTGAATAAAATGTATTTGCTCTTATAGTTGACAGAGTTAAATAATTATGGACTTTATTTATTATATTAGTGAATAAAATGTTATACAAAATCCTTTACACCTTTTTATAACAGTACACACCTTTTCATAACCGAGGCTGTGATGTCCTGTCTATACATATTTTAAATACGTGACATTTTTCTAAGTAATGTAATTACATTATCTTACTAAGATTTTTCTCTCTGAAGATCATTAAATACTAAGGAATAATTTGCACAATCATTTACGCACTTTTAGATACCTAAAAGTATTTTAAATTATTTTTGCCATAAATCCGCTAATTGTTGGACTATGTATCCAGATATCCAGGCAAATAGGCAAACCATTTGCTTGTGGCATTATGGTAACACGTTATTGGATTTTTTTTTCTTACTTGAGATACAGTCTTTATAGCATTTTCTAAAAAAGGAATGTCCTCAGCCTTTTTTAGCAAGGCAAGCTGTTTTTTGCAATAGATAGAAGCAAGACCAAGGAGAGATCTAGAAAGGACTTCTCTGTGGAGGAGCAGAGCAGAGGACACTAAACAAAATGCTATAAAATGTTCCAGGTTAAAATTTCCCTTATGGCACAGATCTTGAGAAGTGGCCCTATGATGTACATGAAGCCTAGCATCATCAGAAAGATGACGAGCAACAGTCAGTACTAATCGGTAAAGCATGTAATGACTCCCTGGAAATTCCTAGTAATATAATATTTCTTTGAATCTAAGATGCCATTATTTTAAGGTACACCACTGTTCTATGTGCCACAAAGAGAGAAAAACTATTGCCAATTAAACTATCATACAATGTTTTTTTTAACAGTTTTTTTTTTAAAGATTTTATTTTTTTTCCTTTTTCTCCCCAAAGCCCCCCGGTACATAGTTGTATATTCTTCGTTGTGGGTCCTTCTAGTTGTGGCATGTGGGACGCTGCCTTAGCGTGGTTTGATGAGCAGTGCCATGTCCGCGCCCAGGATTCAAACCAATGAAACACTGGGCCGCCTGCAGCGGAGCGCGCGAACTTAGCCACTCGGCCACGGGGCCAGCCCGTCATACAATGTTTTTTTACAACTTAGATTTTTATTTCATACTTAAGTAAAAAGCCCTTTTAGATTTACTTGTACATAGATTTTTATTACATATCACTCTTGCACATACATAAAAATGTAAGAAAATAAATTGGGTAAGACAGTTCTAAAGCTTCTTATATCTGACTCCTCTTTATAAGTCTGGCTCTCTGAGTCACTTTTTGACTCAGGGTGGTTGATATCTTGGTTTTCCCACGCTATCTTGGTGATGCAGCATGTCTTCAAAGAGTACTCTGACGGTGATTCTGGGATTTTCTTCCAAGCCAGTGATACTAGTTTTGAAGCTGGTGCTTTCCTAATCCTGCTGTGGGACTTGTGAAAAGGATTTTGTATAACAAACAGAGCTCATATTCCTTCCTCAAATTGTCTTTACATCTGAATGTTCATAACTGGCCAGTTGTGCCATCAGGAATATCTACCGGTCACACGTGTGATGACAATGATCACTGTTTCACAACTGCTGCCTGGCTGACAGTGATTGCAAGATTACATCAACTGTAGGACACGTCCTACTTCAATGATGTTAAAATGTGAACAAATACTTGGTAAAATACAGCGTTTAGAGAGAGCATTGGACTTCTGGCAATCACACAGGATGGAGACTTGGGGGTTTTAGTTGACTACTAGAGGAAGAGCGTCCCTCCCCCAAAGCTGAAGAATTTGGGGATAGATAAGTTATAACTGTATTCATTTGCTATTTTTACAATCACACTTACTAATACACGTATTTCTAAAATGTGAGTTGTCCTTCCTCCCCAAAATGGTTTCATCATAATAAATGAAACGTCAACTTGTCACATTAAATTATAAATTATAAATTATATGCTGTCTCCTTAGTCCTCTAAGTGTCCTTCACCTTCATTATGGCACTGTCCTTCAGAGATAAGGAGCAGGAAGACTCTAATGAGAACTTCAGCTAATTAGAGAAGGATGAGCTAATTAAAAAATATGCAAAGACTGATTAAAATTACTCTATGCTTAAACTGTATGGGTTAAATGGAAGCAGAAAACTCAAAAGAAACTTAAGCTATTTTACTGTTTAATTTTTAAATCATGTTAAATACTGAAGCATATGCAAAAACCATATTGTGATACGTTATTTTCTTCCATTTAAAATCAGAAATTGGAATGTACTTCATAAATGGAGAGACCATGATGATGTGCCTTACGGTCCAGCTCTAACACTGAGCTCACACGCTTCTCTAACAAGTACCTTACATGATTTGCTGTCCAAAACATTAAGATTATTACATTTGTCCAGTTTTGCCACCTGGAATGCCACTAACATCACACACGTGGTGACAATGACAGCTACATCAAAACTGTTGCCTGGTTGACTTGTTATAGTCTAACATAAACAATCTGGATAAATTTTCTTAAGGTAATTGGGAACCAAAAAAATGTAACTTCAGGAATTCTGACTTTCAAGGCACTGACTCAACTCTTACATTCTTACTTCCTGTGGTCAAGATAGCTGAATGAGATGTCTAGGTGGTATGGTTCTTGTTCTTTCATCTCCTACAAGAAGGTTGATTCAGTTTTCTTCATTTTTGGTCGCACGTTGTCTTTATATTCTCCTTCCTCTTTCTCCTCCTTCAACGTCTCCACAAAGCTCAAACTATTAAACAATACGTACACAAAACTAGTTCAATATAAAGCAGCCACCAGGATTGGGTTGTATTTGTGTAGAGGAGAAAAAAAATGCACCATTTATCCTTTCTTTTTTTATTTTACGTCTTATACGCAAGTGACCTCATCAGAACAAATTGACAGAACTAGAAATAAATGATCATGAAAATTTCTGCCCAGAATCATCTCATTTAGATTAAATGGGATATTTATTCTCATACAAACTTTCATAAGCAATTTCCATCAAAGTCTGTCTTTGAAATTATCGTTACTATTATTACCTTAAAATTAATTGTGAGAGGTTCAACGTTAGCACTTAAGCACATCCAGGGGAATACAATGAGGATGATGAAGGATATATGGACACTACTGTGTGAATAACTTTTAATAGATCAGGAGAGATGAAATCTGAGCAGAGAAAAACATGGTCCCAGTTTGAGAATATCGGAAGGGCTATTGAGCAGTCTTACTCTAGGAGACATCGAGAAGAGCGGTGGACAGGTGAAAATCATAATAATGTGGATTCAAGGCTCACTAAAAGATCTTTGTTATATTGTCTCAGAATGTATCCAGTTGCACTTTAAGATGGTGAACTCCTTATTCCTGAGGAGTGTTTAAGAAGCCCTCTGACCTACTGAGGATTCTGTGAATTACCATAGTCAAATGATGTCCTCTAACAGATAATTTGGAGCAGGTCAATGAGAAATGGGTGTTGGACAGAGCATAGGACAGTCAGTGCCTCAGCATGGGAGATGTTAAGGGCTAAACACGGAAATTTCTCTTCAGAGCAAGAGACCTTCGTGAGCCCCAACTCCAATCCCAGTTCTGCCACAGATTTGCTCCGGTGACCTGCACCAGCTTCTTGACCTATTTTTGCTTAAATAAGGGCTTTGATTGCATGATTGTAATTTTCCTTCCAGTTTTAATTCTTATATACACCTTCTTCACATTTTTAGATAAAGTTGATCCTGTCTGTATCTATCCACAGAGTACAGCACCCTTTGAGCTCCACCAGCACCAGCCCCAGATCCACAAACATCTTCATAGGACAATGTGTCAAAACCAGCTCTGAAAGAAACACATGGTACACCTTGTAGAGATCAAAGAGATATGGCACAATTCAGAGGGAGAAATGATGAAGGGCAGTTGGGGGTAACTCAGATTACAACTTTTAAAATACTATTATTATTATATTTAAGAATCTTTTACATGCCGATATTCAAGTACAATATCAGCAATATCAATGTGCTTTGATTACAACACCTGAGATTTATATGGAGAAGGATTTTGTGGCCCTGTCATTGGTTCTCTGGTGATGCTGCATTGGACTGATGTGACAAAAATAGACTGTTTTCCTACGTCTATCATTTTTAAACAGTTCTATATTTGCTAATTAATATGTCAACATTCAGAGTTCTTTTTTCCCTTTGTGCAGGTTGACGCTGACATCGTGTATGGTACCTTTCTCCGGAATGACTATGAAGTTGATTCAGCACTTTTCTAAGAAAAAGAGGAACAATCAAAATTACACTGCTCTTTTCAGGCTACTTAGAGGAGCACAAATAACGTAGAAAAGCATGGAAAGAAATTGTATTTCTGTCAAATAGGCTGCATGTGTCATAACAGATGCCTTATTGGTAGAATAGGACTAAAATAAAATTTATGACTAAGAAGAAAACTTTATTTTATAAGTTCTAAAACATTAACTTATGATTTAAACTAGGTGTTACTCTCACTCGTTTGAAATTTTAAAAAAATAAAGAAGAAAAGCAATATCATTTTATTTAGCAAATACTTGACAAATAAATATAATCACTTGGTATTTATATGTCATTCAAGGAAACTCTGAGAATTGGTAAAAATATTTTTTATAAATCTTACAATTTTGTCTGTACATAGCATCATTAAAGACATTAAAATTATAGGGGCCGGCCCAGTGGCACAGCAGTTAAATTCACACGTTCCGCTTCGGCAGCCTGGGGTTCATCAGTTTGGATCCCGGGTGCAGACATGGTACCGCTTAGCAAGCCATGCTGTGGCAGGCATCCCACATATAAAGTAGAGGAAGATGGGCACGGATGTTAGCTCAGGGCCAGTCTTCCTCAGCAAAAAGGAGGATTGGTAGCAGATGTTAGCTCAGGGCTGATCTTACTCAAAAAAGAAAAGTTATAAATTTTATAGTTAGATATTCTTAAAACACTTTGAATACAGTGAGTTTGAAACTAAAATAATTCTTCCTTTCATTTCATCACTTATGAAGCCTGAGTATCATGCAGGAATAAGTAAGAATCTGAAGTAGAAAAACAAAGATCAATGGTGTTTAACTTTAAGCAACTTTCCAGTCACATTGGAAAATAATGACAAATCCAAATATAATGTTATATTGAAAAAGTGTCCGTATAAAGATACAAGTGCAAAAAGAATATTTATACACATGCACACATGTGCTTTGAGTAAATAGACTGCAAATGACACAGAAAAGTAGTATTCTTTAGATAAAAATATAAATATACAGTCAATATTTTATATTGTGTTCTGATAAAATAGATATAAATATAACGCCATTTTTATACCTCATTCAAGAAAGATTTATTTCTGAAAGATTGCAGTCAGCCCTCCATATCCACGAGTTCCACATCTGCAGATTCAACCAACCGCAGATGGAAAAGCCTACGATGGTTGCGTCTGTACTGAACACGTACAGATGTTTTTTTCTTGTCATTATTCCCTAAACAATACAGTATGACAACTATTTGTGTAGTATTTACGTTGTATTACGTCTTATAAGTAATCTAGAGATGATTTAAACTATAAGGGAGGATGTGCGGAGATTTTATGCAAATATTATCCCATTTTACATAAAGGACTCGAGCATCTGCAGATTTCAGTATCCATGGGGGTCCTGGAATAAATCCCCCACAGAGACTGAGGGAGAACTATATTCATTTCTGAAAGGGTATTTCTGAAAAATATACAACTAAATATTTATTTCTCAACATTTTCTAGCTAATACCATAAAAATAATTCCAAGACTATAATTATAAAATCCCTCTAACTTAACCCCTAATTTTTATGTCCTGAATCATAGTAAAAAGAGATATTAGTAGATTTGCAATATTAGTGACCTAAGGAAAATGGATATTTGAACATACCAATGACAAGAAGATGTTCAAGGATCTGTGATCATATCCCAAAAGACAAAACTGGGAAATTGCACACAAAAACCAGAACCAAAAAGAGAGACTGGTTAAGGAGATCAGTCAAAAGCATGCAAATAGCGTGTGGACCCAGCAGCATAACTTTTCAAACATCTAAAACCAAAGAGAACAAAGAAACAAAGCCAGTGGAAGAGGTTAACACCAGCAGGTTCTGAGAAAGCAAACGTGTGAACTAGAGGAAGTTGAGTCTGGAGATTTCCTGCCCACGGCTCTTAGAGCCTCCCCTGCCTTAGCAGCCAAACACACCCATCTTGTTAACTGATAGTAACCGACTTGGCTTCCATTGAGAGCTTAGACTTCACTCTCCACACCTCAGTCAAGGAGCAGGAAGAGTTCAAGAGTCCTCGAGGCCCACTCTGCTACAAGGCAGAGTTTTGTTTTTTCTGGACACTGACCTTTTTGGATTCACCGTTCTCCGGCTTCTTTAACCTTTAAATCTAGATTGATTTTCTTTAGATTTTTCAAAATGCTATTGAGACATAATGTATATACAATCAAATGAATATCCCTATTTAAATTACAGTTTGATAAGTTTTGACATATGTGTACACCTACATAACTATCATCTCATTCAAGATAGAGGATATTTCTACCAACTAAAACACAGGGTGCCTTGCCACCTTCCCTGTCATCTCCCACTGCCAACCCACACCTTCTGCCTCAGGCGATCACTGATATGCTTTTTTTTTTTTTTTTTTGCTTTTTGAAAAATTTTATTTTATTGATGTGACATTGACCTCAAGTTGTGTGAATTTCAGGTGTATATTATTGTATTTCAGTTTCTATATAAACTGCATCGTGTTCATGACAAATAATATAGTTTTTATCCATCACCGTATGTATCCATGTGTCCCTGTACCCTTTTCACCCTCCCCTGACCCCCTTCCCTTCTAGTAACCACTAATCTGTTTTCCTTATCTATCTGTTCATTTATATTCCACATATGAGTGAAATACAGTGTTTGGTGTTTGTCTTTCTCTATCTTACTTATTTCACTTGGCATAATACCCTCAAGGTTCGTGTTGTCCCAAATGGAACAATTTTGTCCTTTTTATGGCTGAGTAGTGTTTCATTCTATACATATATATATATATATATATATATATATATATACTCCAACTTCTTTACCCATTCATCTGTTGATGGGCACCTGGGTTGCTTTCAAATCCTGTCTATCATGAATAATGCTACAATGAACATACGGGTGCATAAATCTCTTTGAATTGTTGATTTCATGTTCTTTGGATAAATATCCTGTACTGGGATAGCTGGGTCATATGGTATTTCTATTTTTAATTTTTAAGAAATCTCCTTACTATTTCCCATAGTGGCTGCACCAGTTTGCATTCCCACCAACAGCGTATGAGGGTTCCCTTTTCTCCACACACTTTCCAACCTTTCTTATTTCTTGTCTTGTTAATTATAGCCATTCTCATGGGTGTGAGGTGACATCTAATTGTAATTTTGATTTTTATTTCCATAATAATTAGTGATGTTGAACATCTTTTCATGTACCTCTTGGCCATCTGTATATCTTTTTTGGAAAAATGTCTGTTCATATCCTCTGTCCATTTTTTGACTGTGATGTTCATTTTTTTGTTGTTGAGTTGTATGAGTAACTCAAAATGGATTAAAGACTTGAATATAAGACCTGAAACCGTAAAACTCTTAGAAGAAAATAGAGGCAGTACACTCTTTGACATCGGCATTAGCAGTATCTTTTCAAATACCATGTCTACTCAGGCTGGGGAAACTAAAGAAAAAATAAACAAATGGGACTACATCAGATTAAATAGCTTCTTCACAGGAAATCATCAACAAAATGAGAAGACAACTTGCCAATTGGGAGAAAATATTTGCAAATCATATATCTGACAAGGGGTTAATTTCCAAAATATATTAAAAAATGGTATCCTTTTTGTCCCTATAGATTAGTTCTGACTGTTCTAAAACTTCAAAAATATGGAATCACGTACTATGTATCCTTTTGTGTCTGGCTTCTTTCATTTAGCCAAACTTTTTAATTTTGGTGAGGAAGATTGTCCCTAAGCTAACATCTGTGCCAATCTTCCTCTATTTAGTGTGTGGGGTGCTGCCACAGCATGGCTTGATGAGTGGTGTGTAGGTCTGCACCTGGGATCTGAACCCACAAACCCTGGGCCACCAAAGCAGAGCGCACGAACTTAACCAGTACACCACTGGGCTGGCCCCAGAACCTTTTTTAGATATGTCCATGTTGTTTTGTTTCAGTAGGTTATTATTTTTTGTTGCTAAGTAGTATTCATTATATTAATATACAAAGTGTATTTAACCATTCATCTGTCACCAAATATCACTTACTATAAGAAGTGCTGTTGAAGACATGGAGCAATTGGAACTCTCTACATTGCTGGTAAGGTTAATAAAATGATGCAACCACTTTAGAAAACAGTTTGGCAATATCTTACAAAGTTAAATGTATACTTAACACATGATCCAGCAACTCCATTTCTAGATATTTATCTAAGTAAGTTAAAATATACGTCCACAAAAATGTTTATATAAGAATGTTCATAGCAGCTTTATTAATTAGATTTGCTTTACACTTTCTGGGTAAGGAAAGGTAAAATCTGACTAGTGCTACTTCCCACTTGGGAGGGGCTTCCTGTTTCAAGAAAGCTATGCAGGATTCAGATTACCACCTGTTGATGCAAATAACCAATAACCATTCTACAGATGGGAGAGATAAGGTGAATTTTACTTGAATCAGGCTGAGGACTATAATCTGAGAGGCAGTCTCTACGAAGGAAGAAAGCATTCCCAAGAAGCATGGCTTTCAGTACAGTTTTACACCTTCGTAGAACAAATAACATACATCAAACATGCCCAGGATACGTACTCATCAAAGTTTCAAAGAGGTATTCAGTTGCAGATGAGCAGGTCAACATGACCCTGATGTCCAGGAAAGGACACATCTTCAGGAGCGCTGATACTGGTGTTACCGGATACTGGTGGTGTGGGAGGGGAAGTATGCATCCTTATCTTCAGAGAGTGCATTCTTTTAGTTTGAGATAATGTTTAATGCATTCTTCAGTGGTTAAAGCAGATGTTCAATATATGTTTGATAGGCCATAAATCAGGCTTCTTTAGCTCAAGCTGAATCAGACTTAATCAGACTTAATCCAGAACAGCTACTCCATATACCTCAATATGTGAAAATTTCTTTCTTTCTTTTTTCTTTTTTTGAGGAAGATTAGCCCTGAGCTAACATCTGCTGCCAATCCTTCTCTTTTTTCTGAGGAAGACTGGCCCTGAGCCAACATCCGTGCCCATCTTCCTCTACCTTATATATGGGACGCCTACTACAGCATGACTTGCCAAGTGGTGCCATGTCCGCACCTGGGATCCGAAGCAGTGAACCCTGGGCCACCGAAGCCAAGTGCACACTTAACCGCTGCACCACTAGGCTGGCCCCAATATGTGAAAATTTCTTGTCACCCCTAAGGAAAAGAAATCTCCATCCAGGTCTCTTAGTTAAAAAAAAATAAATGAATTAAAAACAAACAAATATCAATCCGTCTAAGCCAGATGTCTCTCAGGTAATCCAATCCAGCTACCTACATGTGGGAGTTTGGGTTAAAACCTTTGCTAACAATAAAGAGAAAGATTTTCACCCACTCTTCTCTCTTCTTATCTTTGTCACAAACATGGATTTTGGCTTCAAGATCTTGGCCAAATATCTTTGCTGTCTCATCCTATCTATGAAGAGCCTCTCTCTTTTGCCTTCTAAGTAATCTGTTCCTTTATCATTGAGCTCCTAAAGTAGGGAAGTGAAGTAGCATCTTGACATATAAATAGAAAAACTACTATTGGATCGGTAGAAACTTGAGAAACCCTTCAAATCCAAGTGTGTGTGCAGATACCTACTTGCATAGGAGAACCAGCTATGAATCCCACTAGCTGGCACACTCTTGAGACAAAGTCAGGACGTCTGCAATGCTTGAATCATCGATATTAATGTAGCTTACAAGTATGTACCCTTACTATAAAAATTACAGATCATACTGAAATCCTCCTTGCTGATCCACGCTTGCTCTATTTCATCTGGTTTTCAAACCAGATCATTCATTGAAGGAGGAGGGAAGCATTTTATTGCATTTATAGAGGTCTTGAAGAAATAGACATGCATTGACTTCCGTTCAGATTTCTGATAACAATTTGTTGTAGAGAACCATTATGTCCTTTACTGAGTCAGTCAACTTGATGGAGTATCTCTCTCTACATCACAAATTACAGTCAATCATTTTGAAAACTATACTCTTTCAGGAATTATTTCTGTCCCAAAAAATGATTAATGTAGATTGAAATAACAGCAAGCAAACACAGCTAGAGAAGGGGAATCCTACTGATCTCAGACCTTTCTCTTCCACCCGTTCCCAAGAACAAAAGCAGACTACTCAGGAAGACTAATTTAGTAAGTCATTCTTCCCTTCCCTTCATTCTGGGTTTTTTCTCCTATAAAGACAAAGTATTAAGGGTTTTTGTTTGCTTGCTTGCTGCCCACCATCTCTGGTCTCTATTTTCCTTTGTGCCTCACTACCTTTTATTCCTGTTTGTCCTCATTTTCATACTAACATGGCCTGTGTCCATTGATCAAAGTGAAAAACAAATGAAATGAAACGCTTTGTGCGTAGCTTCAGGTGGGCAAATATAATATAGGAAGTTTAGTCCACAAACTCCTTCTAAGCTAGATAGCCAAAAGAAAACCAAAGAGCAGGATGGTTTCAAGCTTTGCTGGATAAGAGATCAAATAGCAGCAGTGCTGTCCGTACCATCTCAAGCATCTCTTCTCTCATTAAGGGCTTAATCCTACCCTTCCGCAGTCTAGCCATAATTGTCTCTATGCCCTGAACACTCACTCTTTCCTCTTCATGGTATTCTATCCAAATCCGTAAATCACTGGACTGGAAAGATTCTAAGTAGTGAGCAATTTGAAAAGATGGACTAATGGAATATCTTTTCACTGTTTTAGTAGGAAACAAGATTCCCACTTACGTTAACTTTTTAATCTGGATAATTTCAGTAGAGATGGGAAACACATAATACAACTTTATAAGTTCTTTGGGATTCTATGGTTAGTAAAACTATTTTTTCTTGGGCATACATTTCTACATGGGTTATTTAAATTAATACTGTCAAGTCATTAAGGCACAATTTGAGGAAACTGGAATGTCTCCAACAGACTTTGGAAAGGTTAATCTCTACTTCCTTCCAAAATAAAAGAAGAATGAAAAGAGCCCAGTTTTTGTTCATTTTGTTTTGTTTTACTTTGGTGTGTTTTTTGTTTTTTTGCATGGGATTAGAGGCCACACTGATAAGCAATGTGTAACATTCAAAATAATTAAGAGCTTTCCAGAGAGCCGTGTCAGAACTGAAATACCGAAGTGAAAACTGACATGCCTCATCTGTTCTGGGGAAATAGATGTTTTGAACTGACATTGGAATGGTGCGTCCTGGTAGAATTTAATAAGACAATAAATGGAGGGAGCAGGAATAGAAATGCATTCTTCATGCATTCTGTTAGGATCAAGGAATTCGGGCTATTTTCATTTTTCATTCCCTCTTAAAACAGCCCTATTTTTTGGAACAAGAATAAGTGCCCCATTTAAGTTGAAATTATTTTTTCTTATGAAAGCCTTTATAGTTGTAATAACTAGAAAAAAATATTGAGACAAGCAAAGCTTTGAAATGAAGCAATCAAAAGAGAAAACTGCATGTAGCATTATTAGAGCAGTAGTTAAATACACTAGAATTACTTTTAAAATGGATAAGCGAATTTCAATTCAATTTAATTTAAAAATGACTTGAGACTTCTTTGGTTTTTGTATAGATTCATGAATGTCAAGTATCAGAGGGGAGGGATATGGATTGCGCCTAGTGAAAGCACGGATATTTTTGTTATACTTTCTGTTTCAGGGCTAAAGTTTTTTTAAATGTAGGGCCTTCTGGACCTTATTATGGATGTGACCAAATTGTAGAATACAACCTCAAACATTTTAGAGGAAAAACTCTTTTTTTCAAGAACACTGTAACCATCCAACTTTTCCCGTGCCTCGATTAAAAGAAGTTTTCTTCAGAACAAAGGAGAGGGGGGAGAAAGCTCTTTTGACACATCACTTTTCCATTAGTGTTAGTGGGATAACATAGGCCCTTGCTACTCAAAGTATGATCTGTGGACCAGCAACCTCAGTATCATCCAGGAGCTTGTTAGCAATGCAGAATCTCAACCACCCTAGACCTTCTGAACCAGAATTAACATTTAAACAAGATAACCAGGCAATTCATATGCACATTAAAGTCTGAGAGGGACTCTTATAGACCCTGGCACTGTAAATTAGTGCTGTCCAATAGAACTTTCTACAGCGATGGAAAGGCCCTGCACCATTCAATACAGTAACCAGTAACCACATATAGCTATTGAACACTTCAAATTTGGCTAGTGCCAAGAAGAACCTGATCTTTTTATTTTACGTCATTTTAATTAATTTAAATTTAAATAGACACACAGGTCCAGTGGCTACCATATTATATATTGCGGCTATAACTTTTTATTCAGATGTATTTACAAGAATAACATATGTCTTCTGAAGCTTTGGGACGTTTGTTCTTTTTACATCATTTGCCTTTGTAGGTCATAGGGACCTTATAGCACGCTGATACTTAAAGAGTTGTTTGTTTAGTTATATGTTATCTGCACTATTCCTGGGATGTACTTATTATATTCCACTACAGTTATTTGCTTACATGGCTGTTACCCACCATCAATTCTACCTCCAGAAGATTAACTGTAAGCCTCTCAAGAGAGAGATCATGTCATAATGATCTGCGTGTTCCCACACACCTAGTACCAAGTTTGGCATGTAGGAGGTACTCCAATGCAGTTGCGTTGAATTGAAATTGGCAAAGAAAGAAACCCATGGGTATTTACCTTAATTAGACTTAGTAAAACATGGGATTAAATTTAAGGTCACGTTATCTTGACAATATCCATTAGCATTCATTCCACCAAAACACAAACAGTCAAACAGAAACAATAACAACAGCAACAACAATGAAATCTTGCATAGCTAGAATCAGTTTCAGCCCTTTAAAATCAGGCTGGTGTAAGAAAAATGCTGATGCAGATCAGTAAACACATGACATGTCCTGGCTAAGTTATTTATGAGTAACATGCACATCCACATTTTGAACTGTCAGTTCTGAATTGGCAAGGACACCAGAGTTGTATCTGGGACGTGGAAGAGGGGCTGCCTCCCTGAGGGGCTGGCTGCTGAGACACTATTCGGCTGGATAGCCGAATTCTCTAAGTATCAAGCTGATAGGAGCTAAAAAATTAGCTGCAGAAGACAAATAACCCTGGGGTCACTAGCACCAGGTGGGTAGCCAGACCCTCACGCCATGGTGGAAATACACAAATGCTTTTCTGACGAGCAATGCAAACAGCCAGGTAAACAGCTTGGGATATGAGCAGATGGCTATGTAATGCCAACTTTCTTTCTGTTTTTACTTTTTTTTCTCAGAGAAAAAGCAGACTGCCTGTGGCAGTAATGGCTTCTGACTTTGGACCCAACAGTGCTTCTCATCACAATTCTCAAATCATGTGGCTTGTAAACAAACGATTACTTTACTAAAAGTCCAATTCCATATACTTTGCTCATTTCCATTGTCTTGTGAACAAAGATAAGTCTACTTAAAGTTTTAAGTCGAATTCATCAGACATTAGGACTGATGTATTATCAACTAAAAATATTTTGTTGATGAATTTCATTTGCAGAGTTCATTCTTAAATAAGTCACAAATATTTACAAAGAGTTCTGGCAAACAGGGGGCTTTGTTTATTTATTTGTTTTAATCTTTTATTATGGAAATTATCACACATATTCAAAAATAGATGATTATGAAAACCACTTACCTATCATTCAACTTCAAAAATGATCAACACCCTTATTTCATTTCTTTTTGTTATTTGGAGTATTTCAAGACAAATATCACCATACTATTATTTCATCTATAAGCACCTCACTATGAATCTCTAACAGATAAGGATTTTTAAAAAAAATAGAATTACAATAGCATTATCACAGTAACAATTTCTTCTTATTATCTAAATCAGTCCTTTTTCAATTTTCCCTGGTTATCTCAAAATTATCTCTTTATAATTGGCTGGTTTGAATCAAAATATAAGCATGGTACAAACTAGATTTTTTTTTTATTTGGCTCTTAAAATGTATATTTTTTTGTATTCTTTTTAAAAAAATTTTGAAAGTTGGGGCTGGCCCCGTGGCCGAGTGGTTAAGTTCCCGCGTTCCGCTGCAGGCGGCCCAGTGTTTCGTTGGTTCGAATCCTGGGTGCGGACATGGCACTGCTCATCAAGCCACGCTGAGGTGGCGTCCCACATGCCACAACTAGAAGGACCCACAACGAAGAATATACAACTATGTACCGGGGGGCTTTGGGGAGAAAAAGGAAAAAAATAAAATAAAATCTTTAAAAAAAAAAAAAATTTTGAAAGTTGTAGTAAGAACACTTAACATGAGATCTACCCTGTTAACAAAATTTTACTTGTACAACACAGCATCACTTGTTATAGGCTCAAAGACCAGATCTCTGGAATTTAACCTTCTTGCATAACTGAAACGTTATACCCATTGAATAACAACTCTCTCCCCTTCCACCCAGGTCCCAGCAACTACCCTTCTACTCTCTGCTTCTATATCCTTGACTATTTTAGTGTATGAGGAGGAAAAATAATTTTCCCTTTACCCTTCTGAGTCCATAGCTGTGACCCCTGCAATGAAAGACAGATTAACAAGAGAAGAATAGAAGTTTATTAACACGTTTACCTTATGTACACATGGGAGATGCCCAGGGAAAAAGGAGGAACTCTCAGAGGTAGCCTAACTATCAGCGTAAATACTGTCTTCAGCTAAACACAAAACAGAGAAACTCTGGGGAAGGGGTGGCTGTGGGAGGGACAGGAAGCCCGGTCACAGGCAACCTGGAGGTTACCAGGAAAATTGCAGTAAACAAGGGTAAAGTTTGTTATGCAGATTTAAGTCCTTGCCTTCCCCATTGATAAGATTTTCTTGTGATTTAGAGCCATCCTCTCTTCCTGGTGCAGGGAGGAGACTCCCTTACATGGAGATTTCCTTTATAAATGTAAATTTCCCTTACAAAAGGATAACTTCTACTCTGTTTTCAGAGTTTCTCCTATGTCTGCTCTCTCTCAAGATAATCAGCTCAAATAATCTATATGCCAATGAGGCATACTTTGGGGTGGCATATTCTGCTTCCCTTCCTTTCATACCTGATTTCTGTGGAATCATGCAGTATTTGATCTTCTGTGACTGGTTCATTTCACTTAGCACAACGTCTGTAAGATT
Source organism: Equus caballus (assembly GCF_041296265.1). NCBI lineage: Eukaryota > Metazoa > Chordata > Mammalia > Perissodactyla > Equidae > Equus > Equus caballus. The sequence goes on from NC_091687.1 coordinate 75,422,153, forward strand.
CACATATGTTGTTGCATATGGCAGGATTTCCTTCTTTTTGAAGGTTGAGTAATATTCCATTGTGTGTCTGTGTGGTATATATATATATGTATACACACACCATATTTTAATTGATAACAATTCCCTCTCTCCTTTTAATGCCATGTGTTTGTTGAAAACACTGGGTCATTTGTGCTGTAAAACTTTCCCCATTCTGAATTTGGCTAACTGTATTTTTGTATTTTTTGACAAATTCCTCTTCTAGCTCCTATATTTCTTATAAATCTGTAGTCAGATGCAGAGATTAGATTCAAGTTCAAAGTCTTTTACCAAGAATTCCCCATTGCGGTCCTCTGTCCAGTTATTGCATCACAGCTGGAAGTCCTTCTTCACAAAATGGGTCTCTGAAAATGGAGGTGAATCATGGTGGAAGTCTTCTGTGAAGGCATATTTGAAGTTACTGAAGAGCTTAAAGTGAAAATGGATATCTGTGAGGCTTTTTCAAAATATTTTTGTAATAAGAGGAGATCTGCCTTAGAATTTTTAATTTTCTTTAGTTTATAAGATTTTCATAGTTTTGGAGAGAATCAGATTAAAACAATAACAACAATTAATTTTCACATCCCTCAGGGGAGCTGTCTGTTTCACAGGTAGTGAATGCACGAGTGAATTTGGAGAAATGCATCAGAAAGACAAATCTCAAACTTTCCCTGTGATTGCTCCTTGGGGAGCGGGGTTACCAGCTCACCTAAAATTCGGTTTGACTGTGGAGATGGATAATGCCGCACGCTATGCACTATCAAGAGGGTCTGAAGAGATTTATTATGCACATACTGGGGCTTTCTGAGGTCAGCAGGGCAGGCCTTCCTGTAGGTCCTAAAATGGCTTGAGAGAGTGGGGAGGGTCACTAACTTTGCTTTTATTGTAGGTAGGCGGTGGCAACAGGGTGAGGATTTTTGCTTTTTGATTTGAACTTGCCACATCCAGGCTTTTTAATTGGCTTTCCCAGAAGTAGGGCAAGAGACAGGGGTGAGGTTTGAAAAGTGTCACAATCAAACATGAAAAATAGAGTCAGACTCTACTATAAACCTAAGCTAGTTATTTAACTTGATGTATGAAAAATACAATGAATAGAAGGAACTAAGACATTTGGGGGTTTTGCTTTTTGAGATAGATCTATCATCTATCCACTTATCTGTCTATCTACCTATCTATCAACTATCTATATCTACTTATCTGTCTATCTATATTTTTTTTTTTTAAGATTTTATTTTTTCCTTTTTCTCCCCAAAGCCCCCCATACATAGTTGTGTATTCTTCGTTGTGGGTTCTTCTAGTTGTGGCATGTGGGACGCTGCCTCAGCGTGGTCTGATGAGCAGTGCCATGTCCGCGCCCAGGATTCAAACCAACGAAACACTGGGCCGCCTGTAGCAGAGCGCGTGAACTTAACCACTCGGCCACGGGGCCAGCCCCTGTCTATCTATATTTTAAATAATAAACATGACTAATATTTTGGAGCCTCTTCTGTGTGGTGTAACTAGTTCTTTCTTTGTATTATCCATTTAATACAACATTCTTAACAACCATAGGAGTTGCCAATTATTAACCCCATTTTACAAAGGAGGAAACTGAGAAGCAAGAATATTGAGATACTTGCTCAAAGTCATATAGCTAAAAGTGGTGGAACCAGGGTTAAAATCCACACAGTCTGGCTCTGAGGAGGCACTCCTCACTATTATAAATATATACTAGTAGCTCTCAAACTGTGCATACGTAAGAATCACTTGGACGGATTGTTAAAACACAAATTTCCAGTTAGCCTCCGCCTCCAGTTTCTGAATCAGTAGGTCTGAGACGGAGCAGGGGAAATTGCCTTTCTAATGAGCTCCCAGGATGCTGTGATCTGGGATGGCAGTCTGAGAACCACCGTTGAACACAGATTTTCCTGAACGCAAATTTGTACCATACATGTGATTCATTCACCTTCCCAGTGCTATATCCTCATTAAAGTTTATGTGAACAGACTTACCAAAACTGGTTAGAGCATAATATTAATCACTCTTTAATACTAATAACTCCAAAACTGAGAAACAGATAACATAATGGTTAAAAGCTTGGCATTAGAAAGACCAGGATTTCCTTTCTAGTTCTCCCACCAAATAGCTATGAAACACTGACCATGTTGCTTAATTTTAAGACTCAGTTCCCTTACCTGTAAAATAGGGAAGCAGTGGTACCCAATCATAGGACTGTTGTAAAAATTAAATGAGATAATGTGTGTGAAACACATGACAAGTATTGCAATTCTTTAGCGAGATATTAGAGGTTGGTTACTGTCCTTACCTTGTCTGCCCAGAGTTTGAATTTTAGTATCTCTTGGCATTTGTTAAACAGTTTCCAACAGCAGTGCAAAGGTTTTAGGAGTTTTGCAACAACTATCCTTAAGAGTATACAAATTATATTTGCCTTTATAATTTGCTGTAAGTAAACTCAACTTGTAGCTTTGAAAAGGTTTTTGGAGAACCATAAGCAGGAAAAAATAAGTTTATAACATCAAGTGTGTTCCTTTTATTGTGTGGGAGAACATAGAGGAATATTTCTTTTTTAAGGAGCTTACAACCTGAAGAAAAGTCTTGCAGAGTCCCAGAACCATTTTTGTCAACTATCTTCTTAAAGAAAATCTATTGACATTGTGTCCAACCAACAGAAGATCAATTTAGTCAATTAATTTTTTTTTATAACAATCTCCATTAAGGAAATTGAACTGATTGACACATGGTCAAAATAATTGGATGATTGGCAACACTTTCTATCTTGCAGCCAGGAGTTTTGGCATTATAGCAAATCGTAGGACTTTTGCTATGTTGTCCTTACCACTGGCATAAAATGAAATTAATTAACCTTTGTGGGTTTTGTGTTCAGTTTCTCTGAGTTTGTACTGCACTGCCCTCTGGCGGACAGAACTTATTATAGCACGTGCATTGTAATTTTAGGAAAACGTTACACTCCTCCATAAAGAAAAACTGTGCTTTAAGAATGTGTGATTCATGACAATAGCAGTAGAATATAACACCAAAATTTTAAGAAATTATAATTTATGCTACTATTTCAATTGGCATTACTGAGTAGTATTGTTTTTTCATTCCAAGTATTAATTTCTATAACAAATGATTAAAATGTTTTATCAATATTCTTTTAAATAATTGTGTACCTCTCTGGATTGGCTTTTCAAAGAAGTCTAAATTTTTCCATATTTTAATATATTAATAGTTCAAATTCTGATTCATCAAATTTGCTTTCCTGATAATGAATTTGTTCCTTTTATGTTAAATATATGTGGGATTTCCTGTTTAAAGAATAGAGGTGTCTTTTTATTCACTTCCCATAGATTTTCATACATAGTCAAAGGTTAGTCCTTTACAATGTACATGTGCGTGAAAACTGGTTGGCTGGATTACAAAAATAAGTTATTAAAATATTTCTGTAGAAAATGAATGTATTGAACTTGACTGGTTGAAAAAAATCAAAGAAACCAGGAAAGAAACATAAAAATATCTTTTAAGCAGATCTAAATGACTTGAAGATCTTTCTTGACCTTTGCAAATCATTATTTCTAATAAATGACTGTCACAGGAAGAAATTCAGGATGAACTTCAAAGACGAAATTTGTGAAAACTGAGGTAGTGACAGTATTGACACCTTGATTATCCTGTATTATTGCCTATACTTTATTTGGTCTGTATAAACTTGGTCTAACAAAAGAAACTCCTTTGCATTTTTCTTTCTTCAAGCTAGACATCCAAGATTTCGTTGGCTATGACCTTTGGGCTGAGAACTAGACCAATGTTATCACAAGAAGGATAAAAGGAGAAATAAAGAAAGTGGGAACCTTTGGGATATCTTCTATTTTTCCTTTACCATTTTTGTCTAGATTTTTCAACCAAAACAAAAGCATCTACAGGCCAATCTCAGACTGCTAACTAAAGCCCCAGGAAGGCAAAATCTCCTTTAATATTTCTAAGCTGCCAGTCCATATTGGGATGGGTGACCAAATAAATGGAGCTAAATAGTAAATGTCACTTGTCTCTCATAGTTGTTTTTCCACTCCTATCACCTTAAGGATACTGCACATTGTACAGTGTCAGGGTCTAAAAGCAAACAGGTCACTTTTTATTTGCTTTTCAACTATAATAGAGGTACAGGTGAAATGCCCATGAAAGAAACTAATTAAAACATGAGAATCAATTTCCAAATGACTCTACATGCATGGGTTAAGATTTAAGAAAAACAGGGAGTGAGGCAGAAAAATGAAGGGGAGAGATTCACCATTTTTAACTGTACTTATTTTCCTGGGATAGCCAGATCTTAAGACTACCTGTTAATTTCTAAATTACCAACCTGAAAGTGACAAAATTGTGTTAGAAAAGAAGAATTTTTACTCGTCTGTTCTTTCAATTGATGAATATTTGTTTATTGAATGTCAGCTATGTGCAAATTATGGTGCTGTTATGTGCAAGTTGTGGTGCTCTTCCCTTTGATTAGTTTAAATGGAAATAAAATAGATAATGCTGTGCTTTTAAATACGCAACTTTAAATCTCTATTCATTGCTCCTCTCTCCACTTCAACTGTCAATATCCAATTAAAATGTGTGAATATTTCAACATTCCAATGGAAATACGTTTATATAAGCCAGAATCAATTGCAAGATTATACCTCATATTCAGGGTTTGTTTTGTTTTTTACCTATTATAAAATTATTATTTATTTAACAAACTGTTGGAGTGTATTTACCTCTTTTCTTCTGAATATAAGCCTCTTATAATAAATATTCACTCTGCCTATTGTATTTGACTTCAATCCATTTACTATAAGTCAGAGAGTCCCTGTCATTACATTACATTGCTTTTCTAGTACATTTTAGCTTTCTCATGATAAAGCTAATTCTGAACTCATTACTACCAATTGCAAATTAGCTTTTATCCCACTCTGACTATTGAAATATTTTAACGTTTGTGCCCCAAGATTTTATAACCTAATATTCATGTACTTTATCTGTTAATCACCATAACCTGAATTAATCTAGCTATATATCTGATTTATTTGATACTGTTTCATGATCCCAGAACGGTTACAGCATATTTCAGAGTCTTATCTATGTGCATATTGAATTTCCATGTTGCTTAAAATTTTGGAGGAAGATGTTGGCTTTCTGTGCCAATTTTTAAAATAAAATTTGAAAGAAAAATTTTGAGGTTGCTAAACCACTTGCTTGGCCTATAGTAATGTTGATTTCTAAATATGTGCCTATATGATTTCTTAATTGCTGATTTCTCACTACAACGTAAAGATTGCAAATATAGTCACCTCTACCTCCAAAATATATTTCAATCCTCATCCATGGAGACTTGGACATAAAAGTTTCTACTCTAATTGCATTGGTATAATTTTAAGTTGCTCTCTGTAGTAGATAGATTTTTTAAAAACCAGAATGGATGAACTTTGCTCCATTTCTGGCTGCTGAACGTCTCATCCAACTGCAGGGTTAGAGTCACACATATATCCCCCCTCAACCTTCTTGGCTCAACAGACACCTTATTAATTGTTGGAGGTGTGGTTACTCTGAAAACATCAACACAAGTGGACTGTACTAAAACAAACTTTGAAGATTCCTGCATAGAGCCTATAGGATGTGTATTTACAAACCAGGCAGCTGAAATAACGTACACAATTTCAGTTCCCCATGGTTTTTTAAACTCTCATTTCAAGCACACTAGCACCAATAAGCATAGCAAAAGGCACAATGCTTGTGATACCATTTATTTTCTTAATCACGATGGGAATCCATTGTTAACAATAAGGTCAATCATTTTGTCCCTCCAGGATAAAGTTTTGGGAGCAAACACAGTCACTCTAGTGTCTTCAAGTGGAAAAATCTGGTATTAAGACTAGCTGAACTCCATATCCTAAAATGAGATTGATATACAAATATCTAAGGAATAAACTTATTTAATTAATTTTAAGCAATCCATACTTCTCCAATCCTTACATTCGGGGAAATTTCAACTTTTCATCAGTGACTTTAAAAAGTTTCTGCTGCCACTATTATCATCGGCATAGAACGCTGTTGTATATCCATCGTCTCTTAAGCTAATAATCTTTAGCATCTTCATTAATGGCTCTGGAGAGGGAGTAAACCCACTAACACATTTTTGCAGATGATCTAAAGGTAGGAGTTTCAGTTATGCCACTTAAAATGAGAAAATTGTTCTAATTGACCTTGAGAGGTTAAAAGAAAGGATTTGATAGAAAAAAAGATTAATGGAAAAAAATACGCTAAAAATGCGACCTTCTGAAAAGTGAAAAAACAGAACAGTGCAGAGCATTCATTTAAGAATAGACATGAATAATTTAGAAAAATATATGCAGAATATTACCTTTAGCTATTTTAGAACAAGACAGAAGTATAATATTCAGTATAAAATTGGCACTAATTTAAAGTATATATGTGATTGTTTTTGACTGAGGAAAGCAATTTACAGTTAGTAAATTTTCTGATATAGTTAAGAAGTGGGATCTTTTATCACTTGGAAATTGGTCCAACTTAACCTCAGGTTAATTTTCTCCCTGATTTTTCCACTTCTAAAATCCAACCCTGGGGAAGGACAATCTTTCCAACAAACGGTGCTGGGAAAATTGGATTTCCACATGCAAAAGAATGAAGTTGGACCCTTACCTTACACCATATACAAAAATTAACTCAAAAGGGATCCAAGACCTAAGCATAAGGCTGAAAACTACAAGACTCTTAAGAGGAAACATAGGAAGAAAGCTTCATGACAATTTTAGATATGATACCAAAGCACAGGCAACAAAAGAAAAACTAGATAAATTTAGACTTCATCAAAAATAAAAACTTTTGTGCATGGAAGGACACTATCAAGAGAGCAAAATGGCAATCCACAGAATGTGAGAAAATATTTGTAAATCATATATCTGATAAGAGATTAATATCCAGAATGTATAAAGAACTCTCACAACTCAACAACAAAAGCACAAATGATGTGATTTAAAAGATTGCATAGACATTTCTCCAAAGAAAATATGCACATGTCTAGTAAGCACATGCAAAGATGTTCAACATCACTAACGTTACGTAAATGGAAATCAAAACCACAATAAGAGAGTGATGTGAGCATTATGGCAGAGTGAGCTGTCCCCTTAGTCTCTCCTCCCCTAGGTTACAATAAAACAGACATTCATTAACTAACAGAGGACTCCCTACAGAGCACAATAGCATATCTGAGAGATCCACACAGCCATACATCTGAAGATTGGAGTACTGGATCCCTGGGAAGCAGTGGAACGAAGTGAGCCAATCCCCTTCCCCTCCCAAGTCACAGCAATCAGGTCACAGGTTCTCATGCAGCAGTTGGCACATGACTGTAAGAGGAGATTGGGGAGCAGGCAGGCCTGTGCGCAAATGCTTTCACTTTTGGAGTGGCCAAAGGGCCTGTAGGAACACTCCACACCAAGTGGTGTAGCTCAGCCACAGCGTGGGTGCACCACCAAGTGCAGCAGCCCAGGCAAACCACCCATGAGTGCAGACTGGGCCTGCATGCACATTGAAAAAAGTGCTTCTCCCACCCTGCCTAGCACACCAGCTCCACTGGTCCCCACCAGGGCAACAGATCCAGATCAGAGCCCCTGTGTATGCATATGTGACCTGCCAAGCAGCTGTGGCCCAGGAGTGAACACAGATGAACCCTATTGGTACAACTTCCAGCAGACATGGCAGGTTCAGAAAACACAGCTCCTGCCCCCATCCAGTTGGTGGCAGGTGGAATTTGCAACCTGATACTACCACTACGCATCAGCAAAAGATCACTTCACCAAACACCATTAAGAACTACATTAACACTCCAGAGCAGAAGGAAACTGACAAGTCTCCAGAAATCAATCCTGAAGTCACAGAAGTTTACAATCTAAATGACAGAGAGTTCAAAATAGTTGTCATAGAGAAACTTGACAAGTTAGGAGAAAACTCAGACAGATGGGTCAGTGCACTCAGAAATAAAATTAATGAGCACAAGGAGTTCTTCACAAAGGAGATTGAAACTCTAAAAAAAAACCAAACAGAAATTCTGGAGATGAAGAACATAACGAATGACATAAAAATCAATCTAGAAACCTTAAAAAACAGAGATGATGTTACAGAGGACAGAATTAGTAATTTAGAGGACAGAAGTATAGAAAAGCTTCAGGTGGAGGTGGAGAGAGAACTAAGACTTAAAAAAAATAAAGAAATTCTTTGAGAACTATCCAACTCAATTAGGAAATGCAACATAAGGATTATAGGTATACCACAGGGAGAAGAGAGAGAGAAAGAGGCAGAGAGTTTGTTCAAATAAGCAGTAGTTGAGAACTTCCCAAACCTGGGGAAAACTGGAATTACAAATAAATGAAGCCAATAGAAATCCTAATTATATCAATGCAAAAAGACTTTCTCCAAGGCATATAATAGTAAAACTGGCAAAAGTCAATGACAAAACAAAAAAAAAGTGCAGCAAAGCAGAAGAGAATAATCTACAAAGGAACCCCTATTAGGTTATCAGTGGATTTCTCAGCAGAAACCTTAGAGGGTAGGAGAGATTTGAATGATTTATTCAAAATACTGAAAAACAAAAACTTCCAGCCAAGAATAATCTATCCAGTGAAACTATCCTTCAGATACAATGGGGAAATAAAAACTTTATCAGATAAACAGAAGCTGAAGGAGTTCATTGACACTAGACCTCCCTTACAAGAAATGATCAAGGATGCCCTCATACCTGAAACAAAAAGGCAAAGGTTTACAAAGCCTCTAGCAAGGAGATAAACAGACAAATGACATCAGAAAATTGCAGCTCTCTATCAGAATAGGTTAGCAAACACTTAATTATAACACAAAAGATAAAGAGAAGGGAAACATCAAAATAACTGTAAACACCTCATTTTAATCATAAACTTACAACACAGAACAGAATAATTTCTGACAACAATTGCTTGCATGGGGAAGAGGAGAGGGATGGGACCCACTAAGGGAGATAAGAAGGGAGATAAGAGGCTATCAGGAAACGGACCATGTAATCTATAAGAACTTTTATACAAACCTCATGGTAACCTCTAAACAGAAAACCAGAGCACAGATACAATCATAAATAAAAATAAAATTGAGAAAACCAACACAGAAAACCATTAAACTGAAATGGCAGTCAGAAATACAAGGGAAGAGACACAAGGGAAATATAGAACAACCGGAAAATAAGAGATAAAATGACAGTATTAAGCCCTCATATATTAATAACCACTCTAAATGTAAATGGATTGGATTCTCCAATCAAAAGACACAGAGTGGCTGGATAGATTTAAAACATGACTCAATAATATGCTGCCTCCAGGAAACACATCTAAGCTCTAATGACAAAGACAAATACAGGCTCAGTATGAAGGGATGGAAGATGATACTCCAAGCAAATGGCAAGCAAAAGAAAGCAGGTGTTGCCATATTTATATCAGATGGAGTAGACTTCAAGACAAAAAAAGCAATGAGAGACAAGGAGGGGCACTAGATAATGATAAAAGGGACATTCCACCAAGAGGACATAACACTTATGAATATATATGCACCTAACACAGGACCACCAAAGTATACAAAGCAACTACTAACACACCTAAAGGAGAAATTAACATCAACATAATAATAGTAGGGGATCGCAACACCTCACTTGCATCAATGGATAGATCATCCAGATGGAAAGTCAACAAGGAAATAGTGGACTTAAATGAAAAGCTAGACCAGATGGACTTAATAGATATATACAGAACATGCCAATACACATTCTTCTCAAGTGCACATGGCACATTCTCAAAGATAGACCATATGTTGGGAAACAAGGCAAGCCTCAATAAATTTAAGAAGATTGAAATCATATCAAGTATCTTTTCCAACCACAATGCTATGAAACTAGAAATAAACTACAAGAAAAAAGATGGGAGAGTCAGAAGTATGTGGAGACTAAACAACATGTCACTGAACAACCATTGGATCAATGAAGACATCAAAGGAGAAATCGAAAAATACCTGGAGACAAATTAAAATGAAAATACATCGTACCAACTCTTATGGGATGAAGCAAAAGCAGTTCTAAGACGGAAATTCATAGCAATACAGGCCCACCTCAACAAACAAGAAAAATATCAAATAAGTAACCTAAACTACAGCTAACAGAACTAGAAAAAGAAGAAGAAACAAAGCCCAAAGTCAGCAGAAGGAGGAAAATAATAAAAATTAGAGTAGAAATAAATGAAATAGAGACTAAAAACAAAATAGAAAGGATTGATGAAACTAACAGCTGGTTCTCTGAGAAGATACACAAAATTGACAAACCCTTAGCCCGTCTCACTAAGAAAAAAGAGAGAAGGGTCAAATAAATAAAACTATAAATGAAAGAGGAGAAATTACAATGGATACCACAGAAATACAAAGGATTATAAGAGAATACTATGAAAAACTATATACCAACAAATTGGACAATGTAGAAGAAGCGGATAAATTCTTAGACTCATACAACCTCCCAAAACTGAATCAAGAAGAAATAGAGAATCTGAATAGACCAAGAACAGGTAAAGAGATTGAAACGGTAATCAAAAACCTCCCAAAAAACAAAAGTTCAGGACCAGATGGCTTCTCTGGAGAATTCTACCAATCATTCAAGGAAGATTTAATACCTATCCTTCTCAAACTATTCCAAAAAATTGAAGAAGATGGAACACTTCCTAACTCATTCTCTGAGGTCAACATCACCCTGATATCAAAACCAGACAAGGACAACACAAAGAAGGAAAATTACAGGCCAATATCACTGATGAACATAGATGCAAAAATCCTCAACAAAATATTGGCAAATCAAATACAGCAATACATTAAAAGGATCATACACCATGATCAAGTGGGATTTATACCAGGGATGCAGCAATGGTTCAACATCTGCAAATTAATCAATGTAATACACTACATTAATAAAATAAGGAATAAAAATCACATGATCATCTCAATAGATGTAAAGAAAGCATTTGGCAAGATCCAACATACACTTATGATAAAAACTATCAACAAAATGTATATAAGGAAAATACCTCAACACAATAAAGGCCATATATGACAAACCCATAGCCAATGTCATACTCAATGGGGAAAAGCTGAAAGCCATCCCTCTGAGAACAGGAACAAGACAAGGGTGCCCACTCTCTCCACTCCTATTCAACATAGTACTGGAGGTTTTGGCCAGAGCAATTCAGCAAGAAAAAGAAATAAAAGATATCCAAATTAGAAAGGAAGAAATGGAACTCTTGCTGTTTGCAGATGACATGATCCTATGTATAGAAAACCTTAAAGAATTGACCAGAAAACTATTAGAAATAATCAACAACTACAGCAAAATTACAGGCCACAAAATCAACTTACAACAGTCAGTTGCATTTCTATACTCTAATAATGAACTAGCCCAAAAAGAACTCAAGAATAGAAGCCCATTTACAATCATAACAAAAAGAATAAAATATCTATGGATAAATTTAACCAAGGAGGTGAAAGACCTATACATTGAAAACTATAAGACATTATTGAAGGTGACATAAAGAAATGGAAAGATATTCCATGCACATGGATTAGAAGAATAAACATAGTTAAAATGTCCATACTACCTAAAGCAATCTACAGATTCAATGCAATCCCAATCAGAATGCCAAAGACATTCTTCACAGAAATAGAACAAAGAATCCTAAAATTTATATGGAACAAGACCCCAAATAGTCAAAGCAAGCCTGAGAAACAAGAACAAAGCTGGAGGCATCACAATCTCTGACTTCAAAATATATTACAGAGGCTGGCCCAGTGGCGCAGCAGTTAAGTGCGCACATTCCACTTCTCGGCAGCCCGGCGTTTGCAGGTTCAGATCCCGGATGCAGACATGGCACCACGTGGCACACTATGCTGTGGTAGGCGTCCCACATATAAAGTAGAGGAAGATGGGCACAGACATTAGCTCAGGGCCAGGATTCCTCAGCAAAAAGAGGAGGACTGGCAGTAGTTAGCTCAGGTCTAATCTTCCTCAAATATATATATATATATATATATATATTACAAAGCTATAGTAATCAAAATGGTGTGATCCTGGCACAAAGACAGACCCACAGATCGATGAAACATAATTGAAAGCCCAGAAATAAAATCACACATCTATGGACAGCTAATCTTTGACAAAGGAGCCAAGAACATACAATGGAGAAAGGAAAGTATCTTCAATAAATGGTGTTGGAAAAACTGGACAGCCATACACAAAAGAACAAAAGTAGACCATTATCTTACACCATACACAAAAATTAACTCATAATGGATTAAAGACTTAAATGTAAGACCTGAAAGCATAAAATTCCTAGAAAAAATATAGGTAGTACACTATTAGACATTGGTCTTAGCAGCATCTTTTCAAATACCATGTCTACTCAGGCACAGGAGACAAAAGAAAAAATAAACAAATGAGACTGCATCAGACTAAGGAGCTTCTGCAAGGCAAAGGAAACCACGAACAAAACTAATACATGACCTACCAACTGGGAGAAATATTTGCAAATCATATATCCCACAAGAGTTTAATTTCCAAAATATTTAAAGAACTCGTACAAGTCAGCAACAATAAAAACTAACGACTTGATCAAAAACTGGGTAGAGGATATGAACAGACATTTTTCCAAAGAATATATACAGATGGCCAGCAGGCACACGAAAAGATGTTCAACATCACTAATTATTAGGGAAATGCAAATCAAAACTACAATGAGATATCAACTCACACCCATCAGAATGGCTATAATTAACAAGACAAGAAATAAGAAGCATTGGAAAGGATGTGGAGAAAAGGGAACCCTCATATACTGCAAGTGGGAATACGAACTGGTGCAGCCATTATGGAAAACAGTATGAAGATTTCTCAAAAAGTTAATAGAACTGCTATATGATTCAGCTATCCTGCTACTGGGTATTTATCCAGATAACTTGAAATTAACAACTCAAAGAGACTTATGCGCCCCTGTGTTCAGTGCAGCATTATTTACAACAGCCAAGTTGCGCAACAGCCCAAGTGCCCAGTGACTGATGACTGGACAAAGAAGATGTGGTATATGTATACAATGGAATACTATTCGGCCACAAAAAAGATAAAATCGTCCCATTTTCAACAACATGGATGGACCTTGAGAGTGTCATGTTAAGCAAAATAAGCCAGACAGAGAAAAAGAAACACCACATGATTTCACTCATATGTGGAAGATGAACAAACACATGGTTAAAGAGATTAGTGGTTACCAGAGGGGAAAAGTGTTGAGGGGTGGGTGAGAGGCATAAATTTAGGGGCACATATATATGGTGACTGATAAAAATTAGACTATTGGTAGTGAGCACAATGCAGTCTACACAGAAACTGATAAATAATAATACACACCTGAAATCATACAATGTTATAAACCATTATGATCTCAGTAAAATAATTGAAAAAAAGGGGGAAAAACCGCAATAAGATACCACTTCGCACCCATTAGAATGGTTATATTGAAAACAAAATCCAGAAAATAACGAGTATCGGCAAGAATGTAGAGTAATTGGAACCCTCATGCACTGTGGGTGGAAATGTAAAATGGTGCAGCTGCTGAGGAAAACACTATGCCACTTCCTCAAAAACTTAAATGTAGAATTACTGTATGATCCAGCAAAACCACTTATGGATTTACATCCAAAATAACTGAAAGCAGGGAATCAAACAGGTGTTTGTACACCAATGTTCATACTAGCAGTATTCACAACAGCCAAAAGATGGAAACAACCCACATGTCCATCCACAGATGAATGGATAAACAAAATGTGGTATGTACTTAATGTGTCAACTTGGAGGATATTTTTGAATGAGATTAGCATTTAAATGGGTGAACTTTGAGTAAACAAATTCTCCTCCATAATGTGTATAAGCCTCATTCAATCAGTTGAAGGCCTGACAGAACAAGACTGGCTTCTCTGAGCAAGAGGGAATTCTCCAGCAGATTGCCTTCCATCTTCACCTGCACTATCAGCTCAGCTGGGTCTCTGCCTGCTGGCCTTGGGACTGCCACTGCACCATGGACTCTTCTGAGTCTCCAGGCTGCCAGCCTTCAGCCTGAAACTGCACCATCGGTTCCCCTGGTCTTGAGTATGCCAGCCCATATTGCAGATTTTGGGCTTCCCAGCCTCCATAATCATGTGAGCAATTCCTTCAAATAAACCTCTTTACATAGAGATTTGTTCTGTTCATCTGGAGAACCCCTGACTAATACACCTACAATGGATATGTGTAATCATCTGTGTACTTGTCTCACTTATCTTTAGTGGTTTCCAAATTTCTCAGCACTAGAGCTCACAGTTGCTATTGCTATGTCTTATACTGCGCTCTCAGAGTTTCCTGATGCTGAATTTCTGTCTGGTTTTGGTCCTCTGATATCCCAGGGTTCGGTACACTTGATAATAGTGCAATGCTCGCTGTTGTTGGCATGAATCCTTATTCCAGACCTCGGTCAGCAGTTTCCTTCGCCTTTAGTGATCCACTACAGTCTCTTTCCCATCCTCCTTCCCGGTCTCCCTGCCTCCATTCCAACACTGGCACCTTACACAGAAAACACCCATCCCTTCTTTGCCCCTCATTTTGGCACCTGCCAAGTGTAAGCCTCTGAGTTCCCTGCAGTCTCCTCTAAGGAAGGGAAGGAGTGAGGTCTCAGGCTGTACAGGCTGTCAACGAGGCAGCTGAGTAGGCACCAGAGAGTACTGGCTGTCCCTGCAGTGTTCCCAGGGGCTCTCTCCACTCAAGGGAGAATAAGAGGGCGGGAAGGAGCTGGAGCCTAACAGCTGTCTCTGCAGATACCCAGCTGGAATAGAATCCAGGCGCAGGAAACTGGAGAGTGCACGACCACAGCCAAGCTGGAATCAGCAGAGGAACTTTTTCTAATGTTCAAAAGTTTTAGTACTTAAAATGTATTAAAAGCCAATGATTTATAATTTTATAAATTCCACCCATTGTCAATAATAAAATACTGATATTAATATCAATTAAATACTGAAAGACTCTTATGTTATGACAGTATTGCATTCACTAATGTGGTTTTTAACCATCTCCCCTCTGACATCACTGTCGTTGGGTTTTCTGCCCATTGAACACCCCTTTCCTTATACCACATTGCTAGGTTTGTCAGAGTTAGCAGATAAAAATATAGGACGCCCAGGCTGGTCTGGTAACATAGTGGTTAAGTTCACACGCTCCACTTTGGTGGCCTGGGGTTTGCAGGTGTGGACCTACACATTGCTCATCAAGTCATGCTCTGGCAGCACCTCATATACAAAATAGAGGAAGGCTGGCTCAGATGTTAGCTTAGTGACAATATTCCTCAAGGAAAAACAGCAGATTGGCAACAGATGTTAGCTCATGGCTAATCTTCCTCACCAAAAAAAAAGAAAGAAAGAAAGAAATACAGGATTCCCAGTTAAATTTGAACTTCAGATAAATAACGAATAATTTTTAGTATAAGTAAGTCTCATGAACTAAACTATTATTTATCGTTTATCAGAAACTCTAATTGAAACAGGTATCCTGTATTTTATCTGGCAACCTTACATAACCCCCAGTTTTGACTATTGATTTTTGTATGGACCCTTCAAATAGTGAACCATGATGACCAAAGTGGACTTTCTCTCTCAAACTCCTAATTGGCCTATTTCCTTGGATCCCTCCACCTCCCATTCATCCGGGTCACGGGAATCTATGCCCCAAGGTGTGACAGCCAGTAAACTTGTGTTTGCCCTTGGAACCGAATATAATACTCTACTTGAGATGTGACCTGAGCCAAACAGAACAGCACTAGCACCTCCCTTGTTGTAGACTCTGCTTCTGCTAAAAGGGTCTAATGTAACCTCAGCCGATTGGTCAGCTTCATCACACTGATAACTAACACTGATCTTCATCTAATTAATTTTGTCTTTTTCATATGTTCAGCTGAATGATATTTTACTCCTAGTTTTCTTTTCAAGCCTGACTTCATTTTATTTTAAAAAATCACAGCAACAAATTGTCCTCGTCCCTTTTACTTCTGAGCTCCTCTGAGAGTGAGCTAAGTGGCCCCAGTGGCATTGCGAGGTATGCCCTTTCTTTACTCCTCATCAGGCTTACTTGAGATTTGTGTCATCAGAATTTCATGTTACTCCTGAAAACTTTCTTCTCCCAAAATTTAAAAATCTAATTCTGTAAAGTATATGCCAACCTATGCCTCTATGTTAGGTGCTTTACATGTCTTATCTCTGAATTCTCACATCACCATGAAAGGCAAGTTCTATTATTTCTGATTTACAGGTGAGGGAACAGAGATTCAGTGGAATCCAGTGACTTGTCCAGGTTAAGATTTGCAGCGGAAGTAAAAGCACTAGAAATGGAAAAGGCAAGGCCAGATGTCAGTGGAGCCTAGGTGGCTGGATAGCATCCTAGCCCGGGAAATAGCAGTGAGCTGCCACCTCTGCGGAGAAGGGGTGGTCTTGTGTCATCCTAAGGGCCCACAGGAACAGTGGTAGGATTTGATCTCACAGCAACGGCTGCCAAACTGCCCGCCAGAGTGCATCTCCAGAAAGACTTGCAACAGTTCTTTGGCATTAGGAGATAAAATAAGAGCTTCTAGAACCCAAGCATGGATGAGACTGTCCTGGGTTGTGATTGCCAAATATCTGGAATTTCTAAAAATTAAAATAGTAAATAAAGCAAATTTTAAAAGAAAATATAAATTTCACCAGATGCCTGAAGAAGTTTAACGCTATTTTCTTTCATATACTGTTGCAAATGGTATTATGAAATTGTAGCACTGGAATCTTAGAAATCGCCTAGTTCTTAATTTCATAGGACATGGAAGTCCAGAGTGGTCACATGATTCATTCAAAAATCGCGTTCGTAGTCTTACGAAGAGCCTAGAGCCTACATTCTCCAGTCCAATCTCTTTTAATTAGACTACGTTGATATTATTGTAGTTGATTTTAACTCTAAGTAGATTAATATTTAATTCACATTTATTCTGTTGACAGGTAGAGTAACATTTGTCTATCTATCTATATCTATCTAAATCTATCTATTATCATCCCTTTTCCATCTGTTAAGCAACTTGCCTTCTTAGGGCTACTTGTTAGATAAGGCTGGAAGGCTTGCTCTTTTGCAAATAAGCAAAATGCCATCTAGTGGTAGTAGCCTGAATTGCAGTCAGAAGTCTGATAGCGTTAACAACTAAACCCATCAACCCGGAACTAATCCAAATGTCTCTGACACATGGGAAATCTCCCACATTCTATACAAAACGCTGTATGTGGCTTTTTATTTTTAATCATACATTTTTAAATTCAGCTCGGTTTTCCAAAGCAGAGAGTAAGCACTGGGTCCTCCAAGCCAATAAAAGGAGGCTTTAAAGGGCTGAGAAGGCATCCAAATGTATCATAATGTCCCAGAGTAATGCCCTACTTAGCTATATTTTAAAATGTTTAGGGACAGAAGGACATTTTCTAAGATACTGTCGTGAAGGTTTCCTGAGAACCTCTCAGAGTGCCCAGAAGTTGGCAGCTTCACAAATTCAGTTAGTAGTTCTTTTCCAGCAAGTATAAATATGGTTACTCAGGGTTATTCAAGGGGCTGGTTATCCCAGGGGCTAGCCAGAACATTCATTGTATTTGAAATTAACATTGCAACACTAGCATTCTTTGTTTAGTATTTTCCAGTATATCTTTCACCATCTCTTTACTTTCAGCTTTTCTGTGTTTTGATGCTTAGATAGTCTCATGAGCTAGGTTAAACAAATCCAATCTGATTTTAAAAATTAACATTTTATTAATCCAGTCACATTTTTGTGATTATTGTGCTATATTTGGACTTATTTCCATCACCTTATTTACTATTTTACGTGCTTTTTTCCACTTAATTTTTCTGCTCTTTTTCTAGTTTCCTTTTTTTATTCTTCTACAAGTTTACAAATGTGTTATATTTTCATTGTTTATGGCAGTTGTCCTTTTATTTTTAACATCCTTTCTTGACATTACAAAGTCTAGCATTCAATAATATCTCTGTCTTCTCAAAAGGAGTAGACCAGTTTAATTTCTAGCACATCCCTCCCCTCTCTTATGTTAGTTTTTTAGTATTTTAGATACTACTTCCTTTAAACTCCTCAAAATAAAGTGGGTGGTTTTTTGTGGGGGGTTTTTTGCAATTAAAGGTCATTTAGTTTTACAAAAATATTTAAAATTTCTTTGAGGAGAATTGCTTCTTGCATTCTAGTTCTTTCTTCAGAATATTTTCTTTTTCTTGTACTGAAATACATGATTTAATATTTCTTTCAGTAAAGTATACAGATTGAAAATGCTCTCAGGCTTTGTCTAAAAAATGTTTTTATTTTACCTTCTCTCTTGACCAATCATTTAGCTGGGTATAAAAGCCAGTGAGTTCACTCATTTCTCTTGAGTCTTTTGAAGGTATCTTTACCTTGTGAAGGTCTTGATGCTAACAAACAGGCTGTTCTCTTTCTGATTACCTTTCTTTACTAGGTGATCTGTCTTTTCTTCTGAAAGCTTTGAATATTTTCTTTTTGTTGTTTATAAACTAGTGGTGGATTTATTATATTTTCTCGCTCTGGATTTGTGTGCCACTTCAATCTAAAATCTCTTGTTTTTCTTTCAATTTTGACAAACTTTCAGGTAATATTGCTGTGAATATTGACTCTTAGTCTTTGTCTCTCCTTCTAGAACATCTTTCAGACAGATGTGAGGGTTTCTCATTTTATCTTGCACATCTCTTAATATTTATTCATTGTGATGGTTAATTGTATGTGTCAACTTGGCTATGCTAAGGCGCTTAGTTATTTTGTCAAACACCAGTCTACATGTTGCTGTGAGGTATATTTTAGATGCAATTGACATTTAATCGGTAAACTGAGTAAAGTAAATTACCCTTCCTCATGTGGGCGGAGCTCATCCAATCAGTTGAAGGCCTTAAGAAAAAAACTGAGATCCTCTGAGGAGGAAGGGATTCTGCCTCCAGACTGCCTTCTGACTCAGGACTGCAGCATCAACTCCTCCCTGGGTCTCTAGCCTGCCAGCCTGCCCTGCAGATTTGGGACTTATCAGCCCCCACAATTGCATGAGAAAATTCCTTAAAATAAATCTCATTCTCTCTAAAGACAGATAGAGAGAGAGAGAGATAATTATTGGGAATAATATACATATACAATTATCAGGAAGTCAGAATTCTCAGTGGCTAAATAACTTGATTGTTCAATATTTTGACTTGTATGTATGTGCGTATACACAACATAGGATGGAAGGATAAATGAGTGGGAAAACCACTTGTTGCATGGATGCATTTGGTTTAATCACTCTATACATAGCTTCACATGATGGCTTCTGAACAATGAATGAAGTTTTTAAATATTCAAACCTTGACATTAAAAATAACCAGGTCTTTAGACCTCTGTTATATTGTCTCACTTATAGGGAACTTGAATTAATTTTCATTTTATAACTGGCATAGCTCATAGCTTAAATGTATTAATTTATTATAAATGCAAAGCAAAAGTTTTAATCAGAGGTATAATCTAATTATTGCAAATTTAATGGTTGGTCAATTACAAATAACCAGTAAATCTTTTCTTTTTTTTTTGTCTTTTCTTTTCTTATTTTAGCCTCATAAATAGTCATCTGGCATTAAATATTTGTGATCTAGGCCAGTAACCTTTTTCAATCTCACAGGACCTTTTTTAATTAAACTATATCTTTGTCCCATGTCTGTAATCCTCTCTCTGACATTTTATATACAAGACACCTTGCTGAAAAAAGGTCAAGCGGTACAGTTATAAATGGAAAAGAGATTAAAAGAATTCTCAGGCCATGGTGTGATCTAAGAGGGAGTTAAATATGGAGCAGTACTTAGTAGACGTGCTCAGTAGACAAGGAGGAATCCTCTGGGTAGATTTTAATGATTGGGGTAGCAAAGCAAATGAAAATTGTTTTATGGCAAAAATGAAGATTACACATTTTTTTTTCATAGTCCACAATAATTATTGTGAAAGACCACCATGAGTCTTTAATAGCCAGAAAATGTTCAGGAAAACAACTGCAAAATGCAGTCATTGTGTTTGTATAATTCTTGCTTACAAAGACACTTTTGTTGCTCCATAAACCTTGCAAATGTCAGTCTAGTGTTGAGGTTAATTAACTCTAGAAGTCAAAGAAACATGTTGAAACTTGTATGCATCAATGAAGAGTAAGAAAGGAGTGCAAAAACTGAGTAAGGAAGAGAGAGTGAGCAAATGTCACATTACTGAAAATTCTATTTTGGTACCTGGATATTGAAGAGTAGTTATAGTGTTTAGAAGGTAAATACATTCACAGAAGAAGTGACTTACATTATTTTCACCAGAACATTAAGCAGAAATTGAAAACGGATTTTTCCCTCCTTAATATTCTCCAGCTGGCACGTTATGAGTAAAACTTGCTGAATCCATGCCACACTGTGATGCATTTAATGGCGTACATGGGTACAGCTAAACAATACATTACTTGTAATGTCTGAAATAACCTAGCAAAGCATGGTACTCAAGTGTTGAAACACCAGTGTCTGTTTCTCAGAGGTTGCTTAGTTACACCCAAGAGGCCACCCTTCTCTGAAAAGCCTTTACTGCTAATTTCTTTCTGTCACTTTTATATAGTCCAGTGATAAAAGGATACCCTTTCATTCCCATGTCATCAAAATGGCATTAGTTACATGTTAATGCTGGAGGCAAAGCAGCTGTTGACACAGGAGCTTAAGGGTTCTTAGTATTTGTGTTTATAAACAATCCACTTGGTTGCAAACATCTCTTAATTTTTTAAAGAGAAAAAACACCAAAAAAATAAAATAAAATAAAACCAGAACTTTGACTTCGACTTGAGCTAAACCTCTTTCGGTGTCTCCCAGGCTTTAGGTTTCTGGGCAGAATCTTTGTCGGTGCTAAATGAAAAGGTTACTGTGTGCCGTTTCCTGCAGCTATTATAAGACTGCTGGCAGGGACTGAACTGTCAGGTTCCAGCAGCCCAGTCCCTGTCCAAAGTAACCGGATGCTGTGTTTGAGAAATGTGATAGTTGACGGGCTGACATTATAACGCTTGTGACACAGCCTGTGCCCCAAGCTTCAAATCAGCTATCAATCCAGACAAGAACAGTTTCTATACATAAAAACCTGGGGGTTGTTTCATTTGTGCCTTTGCTTAGTGGAAAAATGTTTTAACTTAGTAAAGCTAGTTACGTTTCTAAAGATCAGGCAACTCAAACAGGTTCATTGAGTTCTTCTGGCAATTTTCAATTTGTTCTGTTGGAATGCAGCTTTTTTTTTTCTTTCCAAAAAACTTGTTCATCTAGATATAATTTTAGACCCAGATCTGTTGAAAAGATAGAAAAATTCAGTGCATCAAAAGGTTGCTTTATCCAAATGAAAACTTTCTACTAATTTTCTGAACTGACAGAAATGACCCATTATTTTGCCATTGATTATGTTGGGCTATTGGGATGCGAAATGTGAACTTTCGTCTGAGATCAGGCAAAATGAGTCAAGTCAGTCAAGGCAAATTGGGTATTTGATAAATGATATTTTTCAGTTTACTTTCTTAACAGATTAATCTGTCAAACAGTCAAAAACAAACTTACTGGAGGATAAATTATGAAAAGTAATCTATTGAATTATATTCTGTATAAAGCACTTCTCAATAACCCCATTATTATCGTTGTTATCAACGTTGGCAAGTTGAAGTTCAGGAAAGTAAGATCCAGGGAGGTTGTATAATTTGCCCAGGGCCGTGAAAGTAGTAAGTTGATTTGTCTCTAACTTCATGTTTTTCCAGTTACAATACTCTCTTTCATTTACTAATCTGTCTGCACTGTCATCAGGAACAGTGATTTTTCTTTTTAAATTTATTTATGGACTTTGCCATTTTCATCATATTGCTTAGATATAAAAGATGGGGCTTTCATTTTATTGTGTCTATAGAGCAATGAAATAAACAACTGAGACTATCAAATAATGGCATATGTTAAAATTGTAGTCAAACAGTTTTTTTTAAAAAGAGAAGCACGTAAATTTTATTCTAATGCACAGGCATATCTATAAGAAACAGAATTTTAAAGTATAACTATAGAGTATATTTTTTATGAGTTACCTCTGAGGTTTTTCTTTTTTTCCCTGTTTCATAAAAGCTGTAATTTTCCATGACTGCAGATATTCAGAAAAATATGGTCACGACTAGAAAAAGAACAAAATGCTTGTGATGGGGTAAATACACTAAGAGTTTGCTAGATGGTGCTGCAACATATATTTGTAATACTCTATTAGAAGTATCTGTTGGAATACAAAATTTTCTTGCAATTAGAAATATTTAGATCTATGTTGATATTTGGAGTCTTCTTATGATATATGCATGATTTTCTTAGAAACGAAATGATGGTACCTCCTCAGCCCTTCAACTAGATTTCAGTCTCCATTTTTATTGAATTTGGGCTATATTTAAGTAAT
Organism: Equus caballus; assembly: GCF_041296265.1. Taxonomy (NCBI): domain Eukaryota; kingdom Metazoa; phylum Chordata; class Mammalia; order Perissodactyla; family Equidae; genus Equus; species Equus caballus. The sequence continues at coordinate 75,444,805 of NC_091687.1, forward strand.
CAGCTTTTTATATTTATAGAATATTTTAACACATAGACAGGCTCAAGAGGCCACTGCACAACAGCAAGTTTTAATCTCTAATACCATGTTTCTTGGGATACAGATAATTTTTTTAGCCATCCTCCTAATAGCTGAATATAATTCAAAATAAAATGATTTAATTTTGTGTGCTAATTCAGAACAAAGGAAACTAGTTTAGAGTGCTCAATAATCTGAAAAGTAAAGCTGTCCATTATGTGTAATCGTTTTCTCTTAAAAAACAAATATAAATTAAAAAAAAATTTAAAACAATAGAAAAATAAATCTTTCATATTTTTTTAAAGCCAAACTTTTTTTTATATCAACAAGGTATTATCTGTACTATGGCCATTAACCTTAATCATGTGTTTGTGCTGTCCAGCCTATGTTGTAGGTAACGTTCTGAAAATTAAGTTGCAATTATAGAGAAATAGTAGCCACATATCAAGGGGGAAGTAGGTGACAATATATGTATGTCAGCATTTGCTAACCGGAATTCCCTGCAGATGTCATAGCTATAATAGCTTTAGAACTTCAAAGCACTTGGGATCTATATAACCTTGAAACCAAAAAGATAAAAACAATGAATTCCCTTTCCCAAGCCTGATGCTGTCAGGGTCAACCCTTAGAAAAGATCTTCAAGCCAGGTGTAATCAAAAAGCAATCAGAGCCAGCCCTGATGGCCCAGTGCTTAAAGTTTGGCGCACTCACCACTTTGGCGGCCTGGGTTTGTTTCTTGGTTGTGGAACCACACCACCCATCTGTCAGTTGCCTTGCTGTGGTGGTGGCTCACATAGAAGAACTAGAAGGACTTACAACTAGGATATACAACCATGCACTGGGGCTTTGGGGAGAAAAAAAAGAGAGAAAGATTGGTAACAGATGTTAGCTCAGGACAAATCTTTCCCTTCAAAAAAACAAAAGACAGAACTAGATATACTAGAAGATCAATAAAACACTAACTAAATTTCAATAAATGCCTACTTTAGAAAAAAGATATAACCTCCAGACATCCTAGCATATCTCATCTTATAAAAATATATTCATAATGCAATATTATTGAACAATAAAAACTGAATTAATAAGAAAAGTACTATTTTATAGTCAAATTAATTGAGGATAACATCATACAGGAAAATAGTAAGATCATATTGTAGAATTCCAAAAACTTCAAACCCACCTGAGTGTGAGACAGAAATTTCCCGACTTGAGGAAATTTAAATTGATATTCCAGGATTTTTGCATGGCAGACTAGCTGTCATAATATTAACTCTTTTATTGAGGACAATTAGAAAAACTAGATAATTTTGAAGTCTGTTTGAAGTCACTGGAAAGTTCACAAGGCAACAACAAGGCATTTGAGGGGAAGATTCCTAGGGAACAGGAAGGCACAGAGGTAAGTTTGACGTTTGGATTTTCTTTTTCCTTCGAGGCAGTATGCCAATCCCTAAGCAGCTGAGAAGCTGAGCAAAGCTTACGGGAGACTCACAGTCGTGGAGAGACAAAAACTGAAGCACAGATCCTAGGAAGAAAGAGGGCCCTGGTACTGACTCCAAGATTTTAGCTGAGACCCCTGAACGGTTGTCCTGTTAGTAGAACCATCAAAAGTAGCCTTCAAAAATGAAAGTGAAATAAATACATGGCCAGAGAAAAAAATAAGAAATTATCATCTGCAAACAGCCACTAAAGGAAATGCCAAAAGGACTTTTTTTTGGCAGAAAATTAAACATCGCAAATAGAAACAAGGAAATTCAGGAAATAATGAAGAACAAGGGAGAATGTAAGTATGTGATTAAGTGAAGATTAATATTCAACATACAAAATAATAGCTATGGGATTTTAAATACATGCATAATTAAAAGACTGAGGACCATGCACTTGTCAAAATTCATAGAACCTTACAACACAAAGAGCAAGGCCTTAATGAATGCAATTTTAAGAATCAATTAGGCTATTGTGGGCTCAGAATGGAATGCAGACTGTGACAAAAGAATCTAACTGTGTTACAAATGTATGACATAACTTCATTGAAGGGAGTGGGGGAAAATTTACCTAAGTAACTTAGGAAATGAATAGAGATTATAAGACTGAGGACTAAAGGCACTGTACATAAGCGCTGTAGTCTACTTGATAAAGTTGTTTCCCATAGGGGTACAGGTTAGCGCTTCTGATACTGTTGTACATGTGTCTTAGGATTGAGCAAACAAACAAATAGATTTTGGATAGTGAGAGTCAAGTTTCTTGTTATTGGAGTGAAACTTTACACATAAATAAGAGTGGAAGGCTAGAATGAACCATGTGGTACTGGATGAGAATCAGACGATCAATATGAACTCATGTTTAGCTTAATATAGATACAGATAGTTACATATATAGGTGATTAAAGATATGTGAATATATACACGGGTAAGCACACCACGTATATTTCCTAGCTCTGTCTGCTGAAAGGGCCTGGAAACAATAACCCCAGTAGCAACAAACATACCCAGAATCCATATCTTGATTCCTAATACCAGTTTCCAATAAAAGGAACTAGGAGTTCTTGAAGAAATGCCTGTTTCTGGGCTAGAGCAGGGAATATACAAGAAGATCCTAGATCATCTTGCAGTGCCAGAAAGTAAGTAATTATTCAAAAAACAGAACAACAGGGGTATATCAAAGGGACACAGGAACCAACCCACCAAAATAGTTCCCAATGGCCAAAGCTGGAACAATGTAAGCAACAAAATAATGCAATATTGGGTTATAACCTAAAGTATAAAATAAATACCAGTGAGTTCATACTTTTGTAAATAAATGGTTAAATAATAATTAAATGGGGAATAATAGACAAATTTCCCATACAGAAGAATTATGAATAAATTATATATACTCCACTCTCAAGGAAGTGGAGCATGACTATCTACTCCTTAAGTGTGGACTCTGCATAGTGACTTCCTTCTAAAAAATACAGTATGGAAAAGCAAAAAAAAAAAAAAATGAAAGCAATTTTAAACTGGAGAAATGTAGCAAACATTATTTTAGCAATGTTATCAAGTTTAGCATTATCAATGATAAATCATACCCTCAATATGTGATGAGAATGGCACTTTGGCTCTGCAATCTTCCGAAAACTCACAACGGCTGTTTAACCATGAGAAAGACATCAGGTAAATCCAAATGGAAGGACATTATACAGGATGCCTTATCTGTACTCAAAATCCTCAAGGTCTGAAAAACTGTCACAGTTTAGAGGAGTCTCAAGAAATATAACAAGCAAATATGATGTGGAGCCTGGATAGGATCCTGGAACACAGAGAGAACACTGGGTGAAAGCGAAGAAAATCTGAATAGAGTATGGACTTAACAATAGTGTATCAATATTGGTTCACTGGTTATGACAGAGTGGAATAATAATATAAAATGGTAACGAAAGGAGAAATGGGGAGTTGAATATATGGAAACTCATATTCTTGCAACATTTGTGTCAATCAATACTTCTAAACTAAAAGTTTATTAAGTGTTTAAAAAAATGTAAAATGCTGGGAAATAGTGCAAAAGATGGTGAGGAGGTGGATAAATAGAGTCAAAGTTTTCTAAGTCCTTGCCTCCTCTAAAAAGTGGTAAAAGTATTAGTTTATATTAGACATTTAAAAGTCAAGGGCGCATTTGTGATCTCTGGGTTAACCTCCGAGAGAAGAGTAAAAGACTGTAAATAACATACTCACAGGGTAGAAAAAATAAAATCATTAAAATTGATTAACCCCAAAGAAGATAAGACTCTAGAGATTAAATAAAATAGTTTGTAAAAAATAGAAAACAAATAGTAAGATGGTAGATTTGCACCCAAACACGTTGGTAATTATTAGATTTAATCACATAAAATTGCAGATATTCTATTTGCCTATAATGATAGCAATTACATACGATTCAGCCTAATACATTAAAAAAATTGAAATAAGTGCCCCAATTAAAAGACAAAGATTGTCATTTTTAATGAAAATTCAAAAGTATGTTACTTACAAGAAGAACACATAAGAATTCTAAACATAAGAATACAGAAAAGTTTAAAGTAACAGATTCGAGAAAGCTGTGCTATATAAACGCCAAACCTAAGAAGGCTAGTAAAGCTATACTGATATCAGGGAAAGTAGATTTCAAAGCAATTGTATGTACCTAATAATACCTTCAAAAAAATATAAAAAGAAAACAACATAAATGAAAGCAGTTAAACGGACAGTCAAGTTAGAATTCTCCTACTTGTTAAAATTTATTTGTGACACCAAAATCAATACTCATAGGGGCCAGCCCAGTGGCACAGCGATTAAGTTTGCAGATTCCATTTTGGCGGCCCTAGGTTCGCCGGTTGGGATCCTGGGTGCAGATCTATGCACCGCTTGTCAAGACATGCTGTGGTAGGCATCCCATGTGTAAATAGAGGAAGATGGGCACAGATGTTAGCTCAGGGCCAGTCTTCCTCAGCAAGAAGAGAAGGATTGGCAGCAGACGTTAGCTCAGGGCTATAATCTCCCTAAAAGAAATTTTTTTTTTAATCAATACTCATAGTACCTCACAATCATTTCTGAACATGAGCAAAAGGGCAAACAACCTGAGTGGTTCAACACACACGTTCCCAGCTGAGGTCAGACAAGGCCATATTCTGCCTTCTTGTTTCACTTCTTAGACAATGAACAATTGTCCTTTTCATAGTCTATTTAGTGCCACATTTTACACACTTTTGTGCTTTTTGTTGGTGATTTCTCCGTTTTAAATGATTCCCAAGAGCCAAGCTAAAGAGCTGTCTTATGCTCCTGTGCTCAAGAAGGCTGTGACGTGCCTTACAGAGAAAGTACATGTATTAGATAAACTTGGTTCAGGCATGAATTATAATGCTGTTTACTGTGAATTCAACGTTAGTGAATCAACAGTATATATTAAATAAGATGTCTTTAAGCAGAAACACATATAAAACGAGGTTATGTATTGATTGGTTGACAAAAATGTGACCAAAGGCTGACAGGAATATAACTCTGTATTTTCCCCAGGAGCCATGGTTCAGTATTCGCTAATTCAGTGTTCACACAACTCATGGAACTTAACTACTGTGAATAATGAAAATTAATTGTGTATACAAGATCTATATACAAACTTTTAATGTTCTTACATTTGCCAGGAACAAGCAATTAGAAAATGAAAATGTTTGGATATCGTATACAATAGTTTAAAAAATAAGAAAACCTAGGAATAACTCTAGTAAGATAAACAAAACTCTACACAAAAAAAGTATAAGATATTAGGAGAAATTAAAGAACTACATCTTTCCTGTGTTCAGCCTTATATAGACACACATCTGTCATATGCATGGAAATAAAATTCCATAACATCCACTATGTCTTCCTGATTGCCCATAATCCTCAGCCAGACTTGTCTTAAATATCTACACATGGTCAGAATTGGCAACAACCTTTCTGATTCAAACTGAAAGAGCTTCCTTGGACAAATATATTAACCTACTTAGTTTTCTTGAAAATCGTAATCTCCAAATATTCTTTGGTTGCTGAGGTCTTTTCATCTTTAAGATTTGCACATTAAATGCAAAGCCTCTTGAGAGGGCGGGGTCTGAAACTACATTTCGCTAAGACCTTAGGTAATGGGAAGATGCAATGGGAATGGGAGGAGATGCAGAACGGGAAGATTAGCAGAGCAGAAACATGTTTAAAGAGAAGCGTGCATTATAGTGCTTTACAAGTGTTCACACTCACAGTGTATTTCCTTTTACTAAAATTAAGTCTCACATATGACAGTTAAAATCGCTTCCTTGGGACCAGCCTTGTGGTGTAATGGTTAGGTTCGCACACTCCGCTTTGGGGGTTTGTGGGCCCAGATCCCGGGCATGGACCTACACGCTGCTCATCAAGCCATGCTGTGGCAGCATCCCGTGTACAAAAAGAGAAAGACAGGCACAGATGTTAGCTCAGGGCCAATCTTCCTCAAGCAAAAAGAGGAAGATTGGCAACAGATGTTAGCTCAGGGCCCATCTTTCTCACCAAAACAAAAACAAAAACAAAAAAAAATCTCTTTCTTCTCTCTGAACCCTGAGAAGAAATGGCGAAAGGTGATGCTTTGCTAAGGTAAGTTTCTTTGGAGAAGTCTGTTATGAAGCTCTTGCTTTCTTTTACACCGTCTAAATCCATCTTTATTTTTCTCTGTGGCCCCATTTTTGACTCACAGATCAGCTTCACTACTTAATGAGTCTCTCCACTCACTGTTCTTCTGAACCATTATAGGCATTATTAATATGAAGCTGTTGCTTAGTCATTTTTGTTTTCTGCATGATTCCTAAGTTTCCCTGTTTGAGACACACATTATGTTATAGGCTATAGATTCCACAGTCCCAAGAGAGGAAAAAACGTGTTGTTGTTTTTTTTTAAATGCCATTCTTTGAGGGACACAATTGTTATAACATGATAACGTTAAGTTCCAGATACTGAGAAAACATAACTTCTGGCCATATTTTTGAAAAGAAATTGAGTCTGTATCAACCTTAACCATATCATATCCCAGATCAGGAAATTGGAGTTCCTCTCCTAAAACTACAAAGTTAGAAGTGAAAAGCCTAGAATCTTGCCTCATGGACACAATTCTTTGACTATTATTTTGTGGTGAATAAGAATCATTCATTTTTCCCTCGTCTTTGCCAAGTGAATGTTTCATTGTTCAGCTGAGCGGACAGAACAGATGAAGGCGAAAGAGCAATACTCAGGAGCACAGTTACTGATAAATAATTACAACAAGGACATTATAATTATTTAATTAAAATCTGCACACGGGGAGAGATTATGAGTCTTTCAGCTTGCTACCTCATTTAGATGATACTCGTCATTAACCAATTTAGCTAGAGTCAGCGCCTAAATGTCCACATGCCCCACTTTATCTTTGAAACCTGTGCAGTCAGCAGCCATGGCTGCATGCTCTGTGTCCCGCTGCTGGGGAGCAAAGCACACTCCCTAATAGCTTTGCAAGACACTTGCCTGTTTTAACTACCCGTAACCATCTCATAAACCTTCTCCGGGATTCTGAAGATTTTCCTTTGAAGCATAGTGCCCAGAAATTTGGGTGGCATTTACTCTTATTAAGAACACACAGAAACCTCTGCCAAAGAATAGGAATCAGCAGACTACAGGTCTGTCTGAAGCTCTCTCTAAAGAGCTTTCTTCTCTGATGTATTGAAAGGAACTGGTTTAAAGGAGGAGGGTTCATCCAGATGGCAGTCCTACACCACCAACCGCCAAGACATCTCTGTAGTAAGACTCCAGGGTACCAATATTTCAATCTCACATAAATACTAAAATCCCTGCCTTCAAGCATTTTCTTTCTTTTTTTTTTTAGTAAAGAAAAAGGCAACTACATTCTTACTGCAGAAGAGACTCTGGGGACAAAGGAAATGAGGGAGACAAGAACCAATCTTAGTGTGTTAATGGGCTCTTTCTCTCTCTCTCTCTCTTTCTCTCTTTCTCTCTCTCTCACACACACACACACACACTCACACACACACTTTCTCTGTTTATTTTGGTTTTACTTTGATAAGTCATTTATTTTACTCTGCTGTGGCCCAATTCTGCAGATTCACCTAATTTCTAAAAATGTAGCAAATTACTTGTTTCTGAAATCAACTCAAAGTAGGACATCCTAGCAAGTCAATAAAGTCCCGCAGGCACAGTACCTAAGAAAAATAAGACAACCTGAACTATATCAAGTAGAAATTTTCATAAAAATTAAAAATGTCATCCCTGGACCCTAGGCTACTTCCTTGAAAGTCTAGTATGACACGGCCACCCAAACTGATGAGTCATCTCTGGGAATTTGAGAACGAATGATAATTTTGACATTTTATGCAATCTAAAGAAGCTATGTAAAACAGGCCTCTAGTCCTTCAGTGCCTCCTCCAAAATGATAATTTCAGGGCCACTCAATGTTCCAGACACAGAAAACCAAATACAAAAAAACCCTCTTTCAAGAATTCCTTTGTCTAATTTCCTTCTTGACATAGGAGATGACTGTTCTATCCATATAGGAGAAATGAGACCTGGATTAACTAAGAGGAGGCCAGACTAGACAGCCTTTAGGATTTGTTTTAGCTATATTGATAACTTCTTGTTGATATGTAGGTTCATCTATCTTTCCCCGTAAATTACTTCTTACATGAAAATCTGCTTTGCTTTTCCCCTGCTTACATATGTACCCTGCTCCAGCAACTGTTCCTGCTTCCAGGGACCAATTTGGTTTCTGTCTCAGGGCTTTACCCCTTGTTCTTCCCTCTACCTGGAATGCTTCCTTTTTATAGACTTTCAAATTTCTCGCTCATTTTTGCCATTCAGATTTTAGTTTAAACTGCTCAGAGAGGTCTTCTCTTACTACCCTGTTTAAGGCAGGCAGCCACCTGTTATTCTCCATCTTAACACTTTGTTTGTTACCTTCATTTTTAGTTACATAAGTATTCATTTGATGACTCAGATATTGACTGGTTCTCTCCGTAGACTATAAATTCCACTAGTAGAGGTGCCACGTTGGTCTTATCCACTGTTATAGTTGCCTTGTCTGACGCAGTGCATGAATGAATGAACCCCCAATCAACTTGGAAGGAATAAACAGAAAGTTTCATTTAAGTGACTTTGCTCCATCTTTTATTTTCCCTTTTCATCTGAGCTGGTTAATTATTGACAAGTGGTTGAATAGGATTGACTGGTGTTTTCTAGATCTTTGTGCATTACCAGGTAGTTTTTATCTTTATTCCTACAAAGTGTTTTGCTTGTTTTCTTTTGATTTTTTGGTATTTTCTCTATTGAATCTCAATCTGTTTATTTTTGACCACTTCTCCAACTGAATAGTATGATTAAAATTTGAAATCCATCTCACACAAATTTAGAATATATTATTTTAATTTCCCCTTCATTTTTCTTATTTCTTTTTTATTTTATTGGGATCTTCATCTCTAATACTTATGGATACTTCCCTCAAGGAAACCCTCAGTTCTTCTTCCAGCTCAAAATTATCAAGTCAATCACTATAGAATCCATCTATACTTAGGAGATCACTTTAGCAATAAATAAAAGCTGAAACAATTTTCTAGTAATTAGCCTGTTATTCAAGTTTTTTTCGTTAGATTTTTTGTTTTGTTAAAGTAGACATTTATCATTTTGTCTAAAAATAACAAGTAAGATCCTTCTAAACGGGTTCGTTTGCCTATTGTATAACAACCCTAAAAAAGGTTTTGGTTAACATGGGTAAATTTTGCTAGCACAAGCCTTGAACAATATCTTTGTTTATGCTAAATTAAGGTTATATGTCATTTTACCCGAAGCAAAGTGTTCATAATCTTTAAAAACGTGCTTAGCCAAATCCTGGCAGTTAAGTATATTGTTTCTGGGATTGGATGACTAATTTATTTGCAAGGAGATTGTTCACAGCACAAGGTCTACTAAAGTCTTATTTTCCTGATTATATGATTGTAATTTAGTTATGAATGTATTAACCCTATTCTCTGGCATTTACTTTCTATCACTACTCCATGCAAGCTTTGATTCAAACAGTTAAAACTAAAACATTGTTTTAGTGTATGTCTTACAACTCAGAATATTTTAAACCACAAAGTTGATCATACACTATAGCTTTCAGTACTATTTGTATTAAAATTGTTGCTGCCTTTGTTATAGAACAGGGAGCAAGCGAGCAAATCGAGAGCAACTTACCCAGCATCTTATGGGTTGAGTATTATATGGCTTTAAAATCTTGCTCAGTTTCATGCATTCCTGAGGCAGGTATGAGCAGACTATTTATATATAAGAACAAAGACCATTCTTAAGGTCTTAGATATTTACATTTGCTTAAGCATTTTATTTTGTAATTTTGATCACAGCATTTAACGAAGAGCCCCCGAAAAATTATAGGAAACAATAAAACGATACTGAAAGTCAAACATCAAAATTTTCCCCTGCATGTAAGTATTTCTGCAATGTCTCATTTCCTCCACTCTGGAGATGGTGAGCATGATGTGAGAGGCAATTTTTTTCTCGTTCCTGTTTGTATCCCTAAAGTTCCTACTCTGAACCTTGGCCCTGGTAAGTACTCATTCAACTTTTGTGGAAAAGAATTGAATTAAAACTCCCGTTGTGAATGATCGACCTTAAAAGTGCATAGGACATTAAATAATCTGGCATTTTTAAGGTGAAAACTCATTAAAGCCATTGAGACTGTGTAAAATATTCAGGATATATATTCAAATTTTCTTGGGTTTCCAGTCGAAACCCAGTGTTTAATAGAAACAGGCTGGCCGCCCCAGACAACCTATCCAGAACATGTATTCATTTCTGAAATAGCACCATTTTGGAAACCTGTAAGGTTAGACTGAATATCATGCAAAAAATTAGCTGAGCCATAAAGAAAGAGCTCACATCCTCTTAAAAACCTTTAACACAAATAAGCAGCAGAAATAATTGCAAAAAAAACGTAGCTAATCACACTGTGAATCTCTGCCAGATGAACTGGCATTACAGTTTCTGAAATATCATTGTGAAGTTTTGCCTCTCGACTTGAGGTTGACTCTCTTTATTAATGTAACCTCACAGGAGATGATATTACATCACCTTCTACGTGCCATCTGCACACGGTTGTTAAAGACCTTTAAATCTAATGTGCACTGACCTCTTGAACATTTGCTCTCACTGTGGGTTTCCAATTTCTTCTATATCAAATGGTGACCTTAACATTCTAACTCACGGATGTGACTATTAGAAGTGAGCTGACATGATAAATGACTGTTTTTGCCACCTCTTGTCATATTTTTATTTTTCAGAGATTCAGTTGATAGTTTGGTCTTTTCAGTTTGCCTTTTATTTTTCCCAAATAATGGTCACTTCATTGTTATTTTGCATCTCGCATAAAAGAAAAAGAAAAACTCTAATAATTTAATTAGCAAGTATACTCTAATAATTTAATTAGCAAGTATACTCTCTGTACTTTGTGGTTTGATATTACTGATCAGCTTCTTTAATTTGTTTTTCAAAATTTATTCAGGAACAGTATAGCAACTGTGTCTACTCATGATTATCTAATTATCTTCCATGATTGCAAATTTCACCATTTACCCTAACTACCCAGTCCTACAAGTCTAACAGTTATCTACAATTATTTTTAAAAGCCTTCATGATTTAGGTGACTATTAAAATTTTCTCTAACCTTTGGCTCTCACCATAGGTTAGCTTCTCTGTTGATGTTTATCTTCCCACCACCTGATGCTGAGTATGTGTGAAACCAAATGTGTTCTCTCCAGGCACTGTTATCCCCAAACTGTCTGTCTTTGGTTATCATCAATGGCTGAACAGCCCTGTCCCGGGTTATAACAATAACAAATTGGGAGCCATCCCTCAATTAGATCCACATAAATTATCTATACTACCTGAAGGATTATTTTTCATTTACCAAGATTTTAGCAACTCTAATTAACATTTAATGTTTAGTCTGGATATCCCTCGATCGGCTTAACTGAATTTGTGACTATATGCATGCCTAAATAACTTGATATGCAGCTGCAAGATAGATAAGAGTTTTCTAATGTTAATGAGGATTTATTTAATGAACTATAATAGTTCCATTATTTAAACACTAAAAGGCTAAGTGCTACAGTCAAAAATTAAATTAAGCTATTTCCTGAATTATTAATCTGTTTCCACTTAGGTGTCATCCTTACAACATTTTATGATCTAAAATAATTGTGATCGTTGTATAATCACTACATTTTTACCGAAAGAGTTAAAGCATTTTCCAAGTGTCTGATACGCATCCCAAAATAGCTTTATTTAACTTGACAAACACAGTCCAATACGTATTTAAGCTATTTTGAAAATAATGGAAAAATCTTATTAATAGCTGTTTTCTCTTGTGGGGTGTGGTGAATAGCAATTTAGGGCAGGTGAGAGCAAAGCAATTTAACATTTCCCTTGTTAATTCCTTTGACCTACAAGTTTGGAGGTCTCTGCAACACTCTCGAGATTTTCCACAGGGTAAAGTAGTGTTGCTAAGACTTTGCCAAAAAGTTCTCTATTTTGCTGTTAGTCTCTACCTGTATCTTGTTCAGAAATTTATTTCTTATATTATTCGTAACTCTGAGAAGATCAAAAATATATATATGTATGCGTGGCTTATATACATAATATATATGATATTATATATGTACACACGTTAGTTTCTTTCCACACAAATTGTCCCTTGGTTAAAGTTGATGTTGCTCAAAGGAATGATGCCTTTTAAGTTGATCTTATGTAATGGATCTATGTGTCTGATCAATTAGAAGTATATATTGCCCTTATTTTAAACTGTATGGCCATTGGCTTTAACCCACCCGTGCGGTCACCTCTCATTATTGTGGCTATTCCCATTGTCTTCAATCTCTCTCAATCTTGGCTTTTCAACTAGGCCAAGAGAATAAATTCATGTAAGTCTATTTTTTGAAGAAATGAAGCCTACTAGAAATAACTTATTGAAGTAAACAGCTTGATTTCCTTCAGGGCTTCTCTGAATCCTTTTCTGTTCTGGGTTGCTGGGTGACTGCATATTTTCACAATTCTGAGCCAAAGCCAAATCAGGGCATTGTCCAGTAAGCCATGCTTAGAGCTGTGAGCCAGCCAGCTCAGAGTGCAATTTTAACTCTACCATTACCTAACTCTGTGAATTCTGGTAATCTCTGAAATTTCCTGGACTTCACTTCCCTTGTTTGTAACGTGAAGTGGTTGGATTAGGTTATCTAAAATGTCCTCCTCTCAGAAAGTTCTGTGATTCAGAAAATTCTAAACAGAATTGAGAAAAGGTCCTTCGGCTTCAGTAAATTTCCATTCGCGACTTTGCCTTTCCTCCTTCCTGACGGGCCAGATACACTCATGTTGCCCAAGGCCTGCAGGACATGTAAATTGCCTGCCTGACTCCTGACAGGTTTGAGCTGGTGACCTCTGAGCCTAGGCACTGTCTGCTTTGTCTTGAAATAATGCTGACCTCCAGTAAATGCAACCTGAGATGAAAGCAATATCCTACTATCTAACCTTCTTTATCATCTTCTATTCTTTGATCTCCTTCACCAGCTTAGGAGTGTTTTACAACAGTACTAATGTCCAGTAGTAGAGAAAACTGCCATTTCCATATACTTCAATGACAGTTTAAATTAGGATAATCTTTATAAAAAATCAATTGGTAATAAATACTAAGAGGCTTTCCAATGTTTTCATAATCTTTGACCCAGAAATGTAACTTCTGGGAATTTGTTTTTAAGAAATATCAGGAGAGGCCAGCCCGATGGCACAGTGGTTAAGTTTGCACGTTCTGCTTTGGCGGCTGGGGGCTTCACTGGTTTGGATCCTGGGTGTGGACATGGCACCCCTTGGCAAGCCATGCTGTGGTAGGCATCCCACATATAAAGTAGAGGAAGATGGGCACAGATGTTAGCTCAGGGCCAATCTTCCTGAGCAAAAGAGGAGGATTGGCAGCAGGTGTTAGCCCAAGGCTAATCTTCATCAAAAAAATAAAATATATATCAGGAGAGAAACATAAAGATATAAAAACAACACTATTCCTTGATGGGGGGTGCGGTTGAAAACAATAGAAATGTCCAAAATATGATATCTGTTAAATAAACTATCAGGACTCCTGTAATGGACTATTAGGTAGCTATCAAAATCATGGTTTAAAGAATAACATTATGGCAAAAAGATGCCTGGTTAATATTAAATTAAAAAAACTGGATAAACAGTGTGATTTCTAATTGGGAAAATTCAGGAAAGGGTAGAAAATGTAAACAAAAATATCTGGATCTCCACCACCCAAGGCTATTCTTTGTACATTTGTGAATCTTTCATAGTTCTACTAAAACCAAGCGTTGCTTTATTATGTGAAAAACAGGAAAAATAACAACCCCCCCCAAAAAACTCATTTTAAAGAACTTTTCTGTGTCAATGGCCAAATATTAAGAAGAGACCAAGATATATATGTGTGTGCTAAGGCATGAAAACCAGGGATATAAATTCGGAGAAATCTTGTGTAAGTGTGTGTCACATATAAGTGTGAAAATCGTATAGACACATTGAGGCTTCAAAAATATTGTAGTTTTTCCCTCTAAGCAGGGCTTCTCAATATCAGCACTAATTACATTTTGGGCAGATAATTATTTTCATGGGGGGCTTCTCTGTGCATTGTAGGATGTTTAGTAGTATCTCTGGCCTCTATCCAGTAGATGCCAGTACTGCCTGCCCCCTCTTTTGTCTCCAGATTTCTCTTGAGGAGGCCACGTCACCCCTGAGTGAGAACCACTGTTCTAAGGTTGCAATCTCCTAAACCATGTCTTTCTAACAGTGAACCAGGAATATTATTAGGTTGTTTTCAGTAGTTAGGAAAGGCAAAGAAACCAGGTAAAAGTCACTGTTAGGAAAAAATGCCACATACTCCTGACTTCTAAGTCTTTTTCTCAAGTATTAGCACTGTCTCCTAAGATATGGCTCCCTCGTGCAGCAGCTGAGGCAGGAGAGCTCAGAAACCCATGATCCCAAAATAATATCCTCTTTCAGTCTCTAACACCTGACAAACAGGCATAGTCTCAAACACTATTTTTATATCTCTAGGTCTACCCCATTGCCAGTCCATGAAAAATGTAACTGCCACAGCTCATGTATCTAGGCAAGAGCTGCTGCTTATTCCTTGTGTGGAAAGTGAAGTTACATAGAGGTAAGTATACAATGCATTTTGGCCCTTAGCATCTACAGCATTAATCTAATAGCAGAAGCCATAACACCAAAAGATGCCGCTCTTTGACCTTTGGATTCTTTACAGAAAAAATGGCATTACTTTCTATAAGGAAAGGAGGTTTGCTACTAAACAAGACCAACACACTTTGTCACACTTGCAATCTCTCTCTGACACACGAGAAGTACAATTCTTTCCCTCAAGAAACTCACCATGCAATGGAAGATAGAGATGTGCCCCGAGCTAATTCCAAAACAAACAAACAAACAAATGATGAAAATTAAGGAAACTAGCAAACTAAGAGACCGAGTCTTCTAGGAGGTATGCTTGGGAGGCCCAAGTCTCTATTCAAACCTTTTCAGACATAGAAAAATGGTGTGGCAATAAAACCACTTAAACTCTGTATGATATCTATAGCCTTAACTGTAGTATATAATATTCATTCTGTACTTCTATCACAGTTTCCTATATTACCCGAGCCATATGTAAAAGTAAGAGCATGGGAGAATATGAGTTTGTTTTAAGTCCTTTGAGCTGGGAAGACTGGTGATCGCACAGGAATCCCGCAGGTAGCTGACATCCTCAGATTGGAGGTGTTCTACTGAAATCATATTTCAATAAAGCCTACCCTTTCAAGCATATACTTTTAAGGCAAGGTTTCTCTTTTGCTTTTGTTGTCATAAAATACTTTATACCTACACAAAAATGTATTCAAAATAATAAATTAGGCAATGCAAGAAATATAATATCATAAATGGCTTTGAAATTCCCTTCTTTTCTTCCTGAACAAACACATTTCTCTTCTTTGCTCCAAGAGGTGATCACTATCTGCTTGTGGCATATCCCTTAACAAGATACATATAGGGTTATTCTGCATGTTTTACCTTTGTATGAAGTATAATACAATACATATCCTTCTGCAACCTGTTTCTTTTGCTCACTGTTTTTGAAATCTGCTCTTGTTGATTCGTTTTAAATGTTATATAGTATTTCATTATAGAAATATTCTTGTTCAAGAAATCTTCCCCTACTTTCTGTGTGAAAGGGAAGGCAATACAGTATAGTGTTTTAGAAAAGGGACTCAAGAGGCAGATGACCTGAGTTCAAATCACAGCCCTTCTACTTAGTGGTTCCGTGGCCTGGGACAATTTAATTATTCTCTTTTGCCTCAGTTTCTTCATCTATAAAATGGGAGTGATATTAATAATACCCACTTCACCAGGTTGCTATGAGGACTAAGTAAATTGGCATATGTAAAATGCTTAAAACTATACCAGGCGCATAATAAGCATCAAGTAAGCATTTGCTATTATTATTTGCATCTTTATTCTACCTGGCCTGGTTTTTTGTATGTTGTGACATTGAAAACTAATTAGAGTTTTGTTCCTCAGAGATAACCAACTATTAAAGCACCATTTATTGACTAGTTCAACCTTTCTGCATCGCTTTGCTCATGTTTCAAATTGGTTTATGCCACAGCTCTCTATTCTATTCCATTGGCCTATTTATCTGCCCCTGTCTCTTAATAGCTGCATTCTAACTTTAATATGTCTTGCTTGTGTGGAGGATTGGAATTGGCTACCCAAAGATATGTCACTTTGGCATGAGGATTATTTTGGGCTGGTTACTTTTAAAAACTGCAGACATGAGAGAAACTGTGACAAGTAGAAGTTACTCTTTGTTAAGAGACATTTACATTTGTAAAGGAAATCTCCATCTGTAAAGGTGTCTCCCTCTCTGTACCAGGAAGAAGGGGGGATGACCTTATCCCTAGAAACTTAAATCTGCATAATAACCTTATTCTTGTTTACTGTGCTTTTCTGGTAATCTCCCATAACCGACTCCCCCAACCCCCAACATCCTCCTTTGCCTTTAGCTGAGGAGGGTATTTAAGATGAGAACATCCTCCATTTTGGCACGTTGCTCAGTTTTCCTAAGTCTCTCCCATGTACATATGTTATAAAGCTGTGTTTGATTTTCTCCTGCTATTCTGTCTCATGTGAATTTAATTTGTTGTCCAGCCAGAAGGACCCAGAGTGGGTAGAGCAAATGTCTTCCTCCCCTACACTTGCTAGTAGGATAAATCCCTTACCTTGTTATTCATCTTCCAAATTATCTTAAATGTTCTTAGACTTTTGCTCTTAAATACAGA
Source organism: Equus caballus (assembly GCF_041296265.1). Classification (NCBI taxonomy): domain Eukaryota; kingdom Metazoa; phylum Chordata; class Mammalia; order Perissodactyla; family Equidae; genus Equus; species Equus caballus. The sequence continues at coordinate 75,461,735 of NC_091687.1, forward strand.
TTTTAGGATTAGTTTGTCAAATTCCATAAAATCTCTTTGGGTATTTTGACTGAAATTGCATTGAACCTCTCAGTTAATTTTGGTGGCACTGACATCTTTATGATGCCTCTGCCACTGCTGATGAAAGCACAAATTAACACTCTCCAAAAACACGTTTCCTCACATAATTCACTTTCAGATAGGATTCTTGCATGTATGTGTCTAGCTGACAAAATCCAAGTCAAATGATGATGTCTTAGCTATAAGAAAAGCTGAATACATGAGTTCTGTCTCTATTTTGGGGAGGGTAATTAAAGAGAAGATGGACAGCCATGTAAATATGATGGAGGTACACTATATATTTAGCCCAGTATATCATTTCTAAATAAGTATAATTTTGTTCCTTCCTTTCAAAATCCTACAAATTTCACTTCTTTTCCTTCTCTAGCTGCTTTTGTAGGAAGCTAGAAATGTATTGAATAGAAATAGTTATAATGGACATCTTGTCTCATTCTAATTTTAAAGGGAATGAATCTTACATTTCACCATTAGGTATCATGCTATGGATTTTTGCTAGATAATCTTTATCTGGTTAAGAGTGTCCTTTTATTTTTAGTTTATTAAATTTCTTTTTAGATTGAAAAAGGAATATGAATTTTATCAAAAATGTTTTGCACCTAGTGAGATGATCTATTTTTAATTTAACTTATTAATATATTACATTATATGCTTAGACTTCAATGATAAATAATTCTTCTTTGTGCGAACACAACTTTGTGGATGCTTATGTGTATCTGTATATACACACACACACACCTGAACATGCATGTATGTGTGTGTATGTATATAGAAGTACATAGAATATGTAGGGGAGGAAGAACTATTCTACCTTCTAGGTTCTTCTGGCTGGTCTAAGAATTAAATTGACATGAGACAGAATAACAGGAGAAATCAAACAAAATTTAATAACATGTATACATGGGAGAAACCCAGGAAATCTGAGTAACTTGCCAAAATGGCTGAAGCTACCACCTTAAATACTATCTTTGGTTAAAGACAAAGGAGGATGTTGGGGGTAGCGGTTTGGGATGTTAAAGGGGAGGAAGGCAATTTACATGGAGACGGAAAAGCACATAGTGGGTAAACAAATATTTGCTGGGCTATCTATAGACAATGTGACTCAAGAGACAACTTTGATAAAAATGGGCCTAGCAAGATTACTCCCAGTCTGCCACATCTAGCATTATCTATGATTATAGCTCCTTCTCAAGACAAGCCTTCCATCTTAAATTCTATTAGGCAATCAGGCGGAAGTTCAAAGTTTCTTTCAGAGTCTTTTGTTCTTAAAAATAATCAAAACAAAGAGATACATTTTGGGGTGACAAATTCTGCTCCCCCAAAAGTATATAAACTACTTTGCTGTTTTATTAAAAGTCTTTATTTCCATATTCATTGGTAAAATTGCATATGATTTTACACTCTTGTGTCTTCTCTCTTTGTGTCTTCATCCCTCTTGCAAGAAGTTTGTCAATTTTGCAGATCTTTTCAAAAAACCAGATCTTTGTTTCATTGATAGTCCCTATTGTTTTGCTCTTTTTAATGTCACTTGTTTCTGCTCTTAATTTTATTCTTCTTTTTCATATATTTAGTTTGGATTCATTTTGCTCTTGTTTTCTATTTTCTTGAGGAGGGATTTGAGATTAGTGATTTGAAAGTTTTCCCCTTTTTTATGTACACATTATTGTTCTCTGGATTTTTTTCTTCTGTTCTCTTTTTCTAGCCTTCCTGTGCATTACTTAACTTAAACATTTTTATAAAATTCCATTCTGATTTAGTTAGTATTTTAACTGTATCTCTTGTATAGCTTTTTTAGTAGTTATCTTAGGTATTACAATAGATAGATAGGTAATATATATATATATATTATGAATAATATATATATGATCACAATCTGCTGGTGTCATCGTTTTATCAGTTAAATGAAGTGCAGAAATATTACCTTCATTTACATCCTGTTACCCCTCCCTCCTTTATAATAGTGGAGGGTGATGTGGGGTCAGTGAGCTGAGGAGTCGAAAGAAAGATTTCTTAGACTCTTAAGATCTGGCAGTAGTGCTCTTTTATTTAGAGAATAGTATAGAATAGCACGGTGACAGGACCCATGGGCAGTCAGAGCTTCTGCTGCCGCTTCTGCTGCCCCGCTGGCATGGGGACAGGACCCATGGGCAGGCAGAGCCGCTGCTGCTGCCCCCTCTGACATGGGGACAGGAACCATGGGCAGGCAGAGCTGGTGCGTGGGGACACGACCCACGGGCAGTCAGAGCTCCTGCTGCTGCCCCGAGTTGAGGGTTAGGGCTACATTTAAGGCACAGGTATGTGAATCATCTCTTTACGAAGACAAAGGAAAGAACATGAAAAAAGGTTAAAATGGTATCAGTGCAGGTGGGGTCTGGTCGTTGGGTGATCCCATGACTTTTAGACAAGAATCAAATCGGATTAAGTAAAGGTCAGAAGCCACCACCCTAAATCAGTTACATGAGATTGCCAGACAGCAACCAACTTAAGTTCTTGCCTTCCCCATTAAGAGTTTCTAGGGATAAGGTCATCTCTCTTCTTCTTCCTGGTACAGAGAGGGAGGCACCTTTTACAGATAGAGATTTACCTTACGAATGTAAATGTGTCCCAACATGGGCAAGTTCCATTCCCCAGAGCCTCCTTTCCTGTCCCTGTTATCAAAAGCAATCAGCCCCAAACAGTCCTGATGCCAAAGAGACACATCCTGGGGTGGCCAATTTCAGGTCCGTACAAGGTCATCCCCCCTTCCTTCACAAACGCAAATGTCTCTCAAACGGGCAAGCAAAATTCCAGTCCTCGGAGCCTGCTTCTCATCTGCAGTTTTAAAAGTAACCAGCCTAAAAATCCTCATCATAAACCGTTTTAAAATTAAGCAGCCTAAAAATCCTCATCAGAGGGGAGCAGAATTTGCCATCCGAAAATATGCTTCTTTGGCATAAGGATTATTTTGTGTTGGTTTTTTGTTTGTTTGTTTGTTTTACTGAAGAAGATTAGACCTGAGCTAACATCTGTTGCCAATCTTCCTCCACTTTAGAGGTGGGTTGCCACCACAGCATGGCTGATGAGTGGTGTAGGTCCACTCCCAGGATCCAAACCAGCAAATCTGGGCTGTTGAAGCAGAGAGCACCAAACTTAACCACTACACCATAAGGCAGGACCCTGGTTATTTTTTTTTTAAACAGCAGACACAGTAGAAGCTCTGAAAACCAAGTAGAAGTTACCCTTTTGTAAGAAGCATGTACATTTATAGGGGAAATTTCCATTTGTAAGGGTGTCTCCCTCTCTGTACCAGGAAGAGGAGGATGACCAAATCTCTAGAAACTCTTTTATCAGTGGAGACTGCAAAGACTTAAATCTGCATAACCATCATACCCTTGTTTACTGTGCTTTTCTTGAAAACCTCCCACAACTGGCCTCCTGCTCCTGATATCTTTCTTTTGTCTTTAGCTGGAGACAATATTTATAGTGATGACTTGGGCCATTTTGGGGAGTTATTCAATTTTCCTGGGTGTTTTCCATGTATCCATGTTGTTAAACTTCTGCTTGTTTTCCTCCTGTTAATTTGTCTTTTATTGGGGGGAGGAGAGTCTCAGCCAAGAACCAGAAAGGTAGAGGGAAAATTATTTTCCCTCCTCAACAATATAATTGCACTGTATATTTTTTCTATATACATTTAGAACCACATAACACGATTTTATAACTTTTGCTTCAACAATCAAGCATAATTTAGATACCCAAGAGGAAAAGGAAAGTCTACTGTGTTTACCAATATTTTTTGCTTACTATGTTTTTTCTTTCTTCCTGATGTTTCAAAACTCCTTCTTTTATCATTTACTTTCTCTTTAGAGAACTTCCTTTTGCCATTCTTTTAGGATAGATCTGCTAGTGACAAACTCTCTTAGTTTTCCTTTATCTGAGAATGTCTTGGGATCCCCATCATTCCTGAAGGACATATTTATTGGGTACAGGATTATGAGTTGATAATTATTTTTTTTAAACACTTGAAAAGTGTTGTGCCACTCCCTTCTGGCCTCCAAGGTGTCTGATGAGAAATCCACTGTTGTCCATATTACTTTCCCTCTATAGGCAAGCAGTCATTTCTCTCTCACTACTCTCAATATCTTTCTTTGTCTTTATTTTTCAGAATTTGATGATAATGTGTCTTGGTGTGGATTTCTTTGAGTTTATCCTCATTGAGATTTGCCTATCTTCTTTAATCTATAGTTTTATGTCTCCTGCCAAATTTGGGAAGTTTTCAGCCATTATCTCTTTTAGTACTTTTTCAGCTTCTCCTTCTGTCATCTTTCCTTTCAGGACTCCAATACACAAATGTTAGATCACTTGTTATAGTCATGTGGGTCCTTCAGGCTCTGTGGGTTTTTTTAAATTCCAGTCTATTTTCTCTGTTTTTCAAATGACATTGTTGCTATTGTTCTAACTTCTGGTTCACTGATTCTGTTTTCTGTCTCTTTCATTCTATGAGTCCATCCACTGAGTGTTTTATTTAAGTTATTGTATTTTTTAGTTCCAAAATTTCCATTTTTTTCTTTTTTACATTTTCTCTATCTCTGCTGAGACTATTTCTTTGCTGAGATTTTCTTTTTTCCATTTATTTCAAATGTGCTCCTAATTGCTTTTGAAAAAATTTTTCTGACAGCTGCATTAAAAGCTTTGTCAGATAGATCTAACATCTCCGTCATACTCGTGTTGGCATTTACTGAGTGTCTTTTTTCATGCAATTTGAGATCTTCCTGGTTCTTCATTTTCAACTGAAACATGGGCATTATGCTAGGAGACTGAATCTCATTTAAACGTTGTTTAGGCTGGTTTCTCAGACACTGCTCCTGCAGGGGATGGGGCACTGCTTCATTATTGCCAGGTGGTCATAGAAGTCCAGGTTCTCCACCTGACTTCCATTGACTAACAAGAGGAGATGGGCCTCTCCTCATCACAGTTGGGTGAGGGTGGGAAACCCTGTTCCCCACTATGCCTCACTGATACTTCCCTCGCTGGGAGGGGAAGTATAAGTGGGAATCATTGGCTGGGGTAGGAGTGCCTCATTACTGTTCCTTGTGGACTTCCATTGACACCATGGAGGAGAGGACAGGCCTTGTTACTGCTGGGCAGTGGTGAATGGCCTGACTCTCTACTAGGTTTCCTTTGTCATCACCCCAGTGAGGAATAGAGGGACACCTAGTTACTTCTGGTGAAGTTGGGAGTCCAGGCTCCCCATGTGGTCTCCACTGACTCTAGAGGGTGAGCCTCATCCCTGACAGGAATCAAACTCCTGGCTCCCTTCTTGGCTTTCTCTCACAGCACCTTAGTGGGGTGAGGTTGGGACACCACATTAAAACCTGGCGTGGGTAGAATTCTAGGCTCCCCACATGACTTTTGCTGGTGTAGATGGAAATGAAGCCACCATTTTTTCTATGGTGTTTAGCTGGGATACAGCAGCTATTTTTTAAAAGTTTGCTCTTTTGCCAGACTGCCCCCTTCCCTGATCATTGGCTAGAGCAGGCTTTCATTAGGGCTATTTTTGTCTGCATCCATTGACATTTCCAGGTTGCCAGCTTCTTCATCTTCAAATCTGGGATATATGATATAAAAAATATATATTTATAGAATACATGGTTTCCCCAAACTCATCCATTTCAGTGACATTTTCAAAGTTATTAGCATAAGGATAGACACACAAATATTTTCTCTTTAATCTTCTACACATCTGCAAATTCTTCACTTTTAATTTGTGCTCTTAGGTTTTCCTGAGTTCAAGAAAAATTTTGATCCCAGGCCACACTGAAGGTGTAGACCATTGTTTTGAATTGATGTACATTATCGTTCCTTTAGGACAGTATTGTAAGGAAAGTTAAGATTACAAACAATCAGACAGCCCACGATTGGGATATTAATCATGCCATTTCTTTCCTGTGCTACCATTGACTGGTCACTAGTCCCACATGGATCTCCTCTTCATCCTCTCAGACAGATGGGATAATATCTATCCTCCAGCATTGCAAGGAGGCTGAAATAAAATAAAGTAAATAAATGCTGGCAAGTAGCACAGCTTTTGGATTCTAGCATTGATAAATGCTAGATTTTAGCTGTTGGAGGGGAGGACAAAGTTTTCCTCAACCCTCTTCGGGTCTCTGACTGGGCCTGAAAACTAAATTGACAAAGACGGATTAATGAGAGAAAAACATACAAATGTATTGAATATGAGTTTTATGTGACATAGGAGCCTTCTTAAGGAAACAAAGACCCAAAGAAACAACCTTGTGTATTTTTATGCTAGGTTTGATGAAGAGTGGATAGTTGTGGAGGAATATGATAGATTAAAGAGTATGAGATAATTGTAGTAAACTGGGGAAATTTAACAAGGCCTGTTTGTTAGGATCCTTCTTGGCATCCCTTTGTTTTCAGAGATAAGGAGGATCCTCTCCTCTGGGTATAGGAAAGGCACCCCTCACTTGAGGGTTTTATGAGCTGTTTCAAGGAATTAGGGCAAGCACAAGGAGGAGGTCAAAATGACCTTCCCACTTCTGCCGTTTTCTCAAAACCCTTCAGCCTAGAATATTCAATATGCTAAGGTGCCATATTTTGGGGTAGCTTGTCCTGCACCCCATCACTATTTTAGGATACCATGAATGATTACATTGGTGGTGATGTTCTTTATCTTTTCAAATTTATTAGTAAAATATTCTAATTTTAATTCATGCTCTCAATAAAAATTTGTCTTGACTATTATATCATATTTCAATATTAATGTTAATTGGTGAAGGAAGCAGAATATGCCACCCCAAAATATGTCACTTTGGCATGTGGGTTATTTTGAGCTGAAGGCAATCAAGTCCCAGCCAACTCAGGAAAAACTTTTACCTCTCCCTTAACTACCTAAAAGAATTCAGATGGGGGGCCTGTACCAGAAAAAGAGCTATTACCAGAGATAATGTTTTTATCTGAAAGATCTATTTGCATGGCAGGGCAAACTTCTAATTACCAAATGTCTGCTCTTCTTATTGTCCTGTGAATTACCCTTTTCCTCTTTGAAGCTCCAGACCTCTATCCCATTTCTTAGCTTAGGGTGGTATATAAGCTTCAATTGCCCTACCTGCCCTTCAGTCTCATATCTTTGGGGCTCTCATACATACAAAATTAATTTTTTTCTCCTGTTAATCTGTCTTATGTCAATTATTAGACCAGCCAACGAACCTAGAAAGGAACAGGGGACATTTTTCCACCCCTGCATTAGTAAGGAAGCTCTCCAGTAAAGTAATTTGTCAAAAAGATTGCAAGCCCAAGTAAAGAAATTCATCTGAGTAGGGGGATACTTATTTTTTGGTGTGTCCTTCTTCCTCTGTTTATATTTGATCATATTATGCTCTTCTTATCTTGACACACCCCATGTTTAATCCCCAGCTCTTCAGGCTTTCTTGTATGATCCTGTTCCCCCAAGGTCCATGCTTAAGCAGGCAAATTCATAAGAACTTTCAATATTGGAACACAAAAACAATTTGGAAATTTTAAGTTTGGTGATAGTGATTAAATAAGAGGTTCAGCTATATTAAGGACTAAATACCTCTTGACTCAATACTTGTTTTTTTCACTCTAGGTCTTGCCCTGCTACCTAATTGGCTGGAGAAGGACACTGATCAGAAACATGTCATGCCCCACCTGGGGAACTGTTTGCAAGTAAATGGTTCTGCAGGATTTAATCTTAAGAAAGCAAGTGTGTTATCCACAGGTACCAAAACTTGCTCTGAAACAGAGGGTTTTTTCCCCCTTAATTAAATTATATTTAGGATACGGATTTGTCCATCACTGAAAATCCTCTTACTATCTCAGGTAAGTTGATTTTTTAAAAAAAGTATTTTGACCAACATATTGTTAAGTAGCTATGTAAATATGTCTCTTAATTCTCTACCAATTAATGTTAAACCGATGTTCTTATCCAAAATATCTGCTTTATATCTTTCTCATTTCTCTGTAACATCATTCACCCACTAGCTAATATCACATCACATTTATTTACAAACATGTTTTAAGTACCTGCAATGTGCCCGTGACTTTTTCCGGTGCTGGAAATACACCAGTGAACAAAACAGACAACACAGACCAAAAAATCCAATAGAATTTACATGTTAGTGGGGAACATAAATGGTAAATAAATTGTGATAAGAATGAGAAAACAAAGTATGCAAAGAAAATAGATAGTTGGAGGATGCAAACTGTAAATTCTACTGACGTATAGCAGAAATGCAGAAAAGTGCACCAATTATAAATGCACGGCTCACTAAACTTTCACAATATGAACACACTTAGTAAGCATCATCAACTTCAAGAAGCAGAATGTTAGGATAATTCCAGTAGTTCCTCATGGCTACCTGCCCCAAAGGTAGCACTATCTTACATTCATTCTAAAGCTCTGCTACACTGGCAAGAGCTATATGCCATGACTCTTGGTAGGAAGAGAACATTCTATTTGAGATCCCAAGTGAGATAAGATTTTCTCACTTTATGAATGCCGTGTTGTTTTTCTCATTATATAGCAATATTAAAATTCCAATCTCCTAGCCTCTTAAGATCTCGGGACTTAACTGTTTCATAACCAGTATAAAGACTTAGTTTTAACTAAGTGCCAATGTAGTTATGTAATCACAAAATGACCCAATGGAGTAGGGACTATTTATAATTATTCCACATTTTAGAGTTGTGGGAACTGAGGATAAGTAAGTTACTTGGCCAAATTCTCAGTGTTAATAAATGGCAGAGTCAGGATTAGTACCCAAATTAGTCTGATTCTAAAGTGCAAATTCTTAACCACAAGTCTATTCTCACACTCTCCCAAAGATATCAATAATATCTGTGATGTTATTAAAACACTTTCCTCTACTTTGCCTCAATTGTTTAACTATTAAAATCATATGAAAACTTCCTCTTAGTTATTATGTTTGGATTCAGGAATAACCATTTCATACGAAAGTCGTGTATTGTATCTTTTTTAACTTTTTTTATCAATAAAGTTTACCTAGAACTAGATTCTTAAGTTTTCATGGCATACTTTATTTATATTTAAAGGTTTAAAATCAAAACTCTTTTAAAATGTGACCATCTCTTAATCTATGAATGTAGGAATTCCAAAGATTAGATTTCAATTATCAGTGGGTTTATAGCTTAAACAATCTCCTTTAATAATAAATAAACTCACACCAAGAAAAATTAAGATTTCACCTTTTTTTACTTTTTACCTAGTATTGCACTTCTAAGAGACATAACATATATTTACTCTAGTAAATAACCAAATGTCCCTATAGTTCAAGTGTAAAGTAACAGGTTGATGATGAAATAAATTTATTCTACAAGATGAAACTCTCATATTATTCCTGATCCATTAACACAGCTTTTTGTGCCTTAAATTTACACAGACTTTAAGCAAGATGAAAAGCTTATTAAAATTAATTTTTCCCTTAGGACATATTCTGGGTTTTCACACACATTGCACAAGCAAAATGGCTTTTTAAAACTCATGCTTTTTGTCATCCTAATTGTTTTACACATCTTGGCAACTTTTCACACCCTGCGTAAAATGGGGGTTCATTAGAAGTCATTAAAAGAAAATGTTTTTCTTGCAAATGCATTAGAGAATTTGCACATTATTTTATGCCATTTTCAGAAGAGATGTAAATTGTGACTAACCATGAAGTAAATAGGGTCACTTAACAATAATCTAGGAAAGAGTCTCTCAGCAACAGCATTTCAGAAATGAGAACTTGATGGGATTTGAAAATGGAACCATTATTACTGATAATAAATGTTTAATATTATATTTTTATTTGATCATTTTTAGCTCTTAACTGATTAGGTGATATTTTTATGTATTCTTAAGTATTACAAGAAGAAAATAAGTACAAGCAAAATTAATAATAAAATTACAATCAAAGATGAAGAGTGTATTCTTAGTTTGCTCTTACCTAATGACTTCTTACAGTAAGAACACAGACATGAGGGGATGGGGGTGGAGCTAAGGTAAATTTAGGAGAAATATGCAGTTTAGATGGTGCAATATCGTTGCAGGAAGAAAAAAGACAGGCATGTATTTCATCATTACCAATGCGTAAGTCATATTGATGAATAAATCTGATTTCACAGCCACTTTATGGAACATCCAGGAGTAGTGTTATTATTAGATCTTCAAGAACAACAACAAATAATCAAATAATCATTTAGATGAAACAAAGCTATGAAGAGCAAATAAAAAGCATTGTCTACCTTCGTTTCTCAGAGCAACCTGTATTTACTGAGTCATATATGATTGCACATGTGCTTAGGTCCTAAACAAATCAGTTGTTAGAACTGATACTGAACCTCTTAGTTTCAAGTTCATGTGCTCCATGCACAGCAAGCCAAACACTGAGGCATGGGTGCTTGGAGATGGAGAAAGGCCCCATTTGAGTTAGCCAAGGCGAGAAGGTGGGAGCACGGGTTCACTCAAATCCACCTCAACAAGAGCAGCAAAGAGGGGCATTTTACAGAGCTAAGGGGCTTGGCAGGAGGAGCTTCCGAGAAGTGATGGGGTCACTCCTAATAAGCCCCTGGGTAATCTGCAATGGCTGCTGGAGATCCCAACCTCCCTGAATGCATTTTCTTTCTTCTGCAAAACAAACTGACAAACTCTCGAGACCAGAGTCACCCCTCAAGTTAAACAAGAGAACAGCAAATTGACAAGATTCATCTGTGTCTGTGTTGAGAACAAGATCAAAAGGCAATCATGTTGTTATTGAATATCTATAGTAACCCTCAGGTACCCAGCTTCAGAACCACGTAGTGAAATTTACACTCTGAGTATGGCTGTCCTTTCTCCCCGATAAACTAGGCAATAAATTTGATTCCAACATATAATTGACCAATACTGACTTGATTCATTTAATGAGGAAAGGATCATCCTAACATTATTTTGATAACTACTACTGTGTATGAAAAGAGTCAAAACAGGGAAGTCACTCTGAGTCTTCATTTAGAGACAGTCTGAACCCCTCCTTTGTTGGGAGGGGGATGGTATGGATATATTTATTTGTTTGTTTATCTATTTATTTTAACTTGAAATAACTTTAGATTTATAGAAGTGTTGCAAAGATAGTACCATATAACCTTCACCCAGCTTCCCCTATTGTTGACTACAGACTTTATTCAGATTTCTCCCATTTTTCCACTGATGGTCTTTTTCTGTTGCAAGACCTAGTCCAGGTTGCCATATTGTATTTAGTCATGATATCTCCTTAGCTTCTTCTAATCTATGATAATCTCTCCATCTTTCTTTATCTTTCATGACCTTGACACTTTTGAAGAGTAATTGTCCAGTATTTTGCAGAATGCCCCTCAGTTTGAGTTTATCTGATGTTTTCTCATGATTAGATTGAGGTTATTGAATTTGAGGGAAGAGTATCACAGAGGTGATGTGCCCTTCTCATTGCATCATATGAGATCAACCCCTCCTTTTTAAATTTAATTTAATTTGGTTTCCTGGGGAAACTTATTTTTGTGGTGCAAATCTCTGGGTATGCAAGCTACAGTCATGTGCTTGGCCTTTCTTACCTGATAAGAGTAATTGAAAAAGTTGGTCATGACAATTTTGTGGATCAAACAAAATATTAACAGGGTCTAACAAATTCTGAAAATTCTTTTCAAGAACACCAGAGCCATTTTATGCTATTTTTATTGGCTACCTGGGGCTGAATTGACATCTGCGGCTTTTTTTAACTCAATTAAAAATAAATGACATCAATGACCACTGTATTCTGTCTACTATTTATAGGCTATCCAAGTTCAATGAGTATTCTCACTATGGTAGCCTCTGCATCAGGAGAAAGGTAATGATTAATTCAATATTTGCTGAAGTTAGACTACTAGATGGTGAGCATTATGTCCAAAGACACATTTGTATTCTTCTTCATTGGCTGAAATTCTGGCTTTGTTACTTTTAGTTTACATATCAGGCTTGAGTTGCATACAATTTGGTTACACTGGTAGACTTTGGGGCCAACTTTGTGGGTTCAAATTCTTGTCCCTCCTCCTAGGTGCCAAGCCACTGTCCCTTACTGCATAATTTCCTCTTCTCCTAAGGTTATAAAGATTAAGTTGAGTTAATGCCCATAAAACCCTAGAACAACAATGTGAGACACACAGTAAGTAAGCAGTAAACATTAGCTGCTATCATCATTATTCAAAGCTGCGAGGCTTTATTAGGAAATCATCTGTGTATCACATTTTAGTGTGGATAAATTAGGCATAGAACTTTTTCAGGGGAAAGAAGAATTATACAAATAAAAGTGCTCTTACATAGTTTGCCTAGCCAATTTTATGTCATCTATTATACATGTTTCTCTATATTTTGAAATTAAATGCTTAGTTCCTTGAGTTCATGTTTATTTTTCAAAATACATCCTTCTTTCAGTTCTTAGTTCCTTGAGTTCATGTTTATTTTTCAAAATACATCCTTCTTTCAGTTCTAATTTATTTTACTAACATTCACATCATGTTTAGTTTTCAGATATCAGCACTTTTGGTACCTAAACTTTCCCCATTCATATTGACTTTCAGATTCAAAAGTTGGTTTAGAAATTCCGTTGAATTTCATATTTATTTCTGGTACATAATAGCAGTTAAAACTGTTTATTTAGTATTTTTAATAATTTATTTAGTAATCTATACTGCTAATAAAAATGATAAGTCAAAACACTGTAAATAAACTCATTAAGAGTTTGCAGAATGGAATATGAAGCACTGTTTACATAAATAAACCAATAGTGACTGTGTGATCATTTTTTTATGGTCTGATTTGCCTGGTTTTGTTTGCACTTGTAGGATGACCTTCTAGGTAAGATTACTCCTCACTTCTCTGAATCAGAGGATCCCAGAGGCTGGCAAAATAACTCTATAATAAATTTGTACTTCCATGAAAATCCAGTTTCCCAATCCTCACTGGGATGAAATTATATTTGATATATGTTATAAGCACTCTTGACGAAATAAAGGAATTTCTTCTTACTCATTCACTGTGATTTCCATGACTCCCACTGACAACGATCAGAGAAATATAGAGAAGGCTGTTCTTGAAGCTCTTGCAGAAAGTGAGGAAGAGCTTTTTCAGAAGTCTCTGCCAAATCCCTCATCAAGTTTCATTGGCTCAAATTGGGTCACATGCCCATTCCTTGCTCACTGCCCAAGTGAAACCATTGCCTGGAGCTGGCATTGGTTTAGCTTTCCCTGACACTGATCAGCTGAAAGGGGAAGGATGAAAAGTGAAACCTATGAGTTCTGTTAGGAAGAAGCAAGGAGGATTGATGATAAATAGGCAATAAAAAATGGATATTATGGTAAAAAATTAGAAACATATTAAATTAAACATATATTTACATGACAGTTTATTACATGTAAAGCACTGTTATAGAAGCTGGGGTTATAAGCATGAACAAGAAAGACAGTTTCTGCCCTCATGAAATTTCGTTCTACTTTGTGGATACAGACAATCAAATTACTAATATCATTTCACTAGTTAACATGTGTAATGAAAAAACTGAAACTTGGGGCCCGCCTGGTGGCACAGCAGTTAAGTTCTTACGTTCTGCTTTGGCGGCCAGGGGTTCACCGGTTGGGATCCCAGGTGCTGACATGGCACTGCTTGGCAAGCCATGACTGTGGTAGGCGTCCCACATATAAAGTGGAGGAAGATGGGCATGGACGTTAGCTCAGGGCCAGTCTTCCTCAGCAAAAAGAGGAGGATTGGCAGCAGAGGTTAGCTCAGGGCTAATCTTCCTCAAAAAAAAAAAAAAAAGAAACTGAAACAGTGCAATTGGGTAGAATGTGTACGGAACACTTGTTTCAGGGAGGCGGCCTCTCTGAGGTGGTGATATTCTAGCTGAGACTGGAATGATGAGAAGACACAGCCAGGTGAAGACCTGAGAAAAATATGTTCCATTTCAGAGAGAATAGCAAGTGAAAAGTCATTAAGACGAGCTTGGCCTTTTCAAGTGAGAGAAGGCAGACTGGCCAAGCTGGAATATCATGAGGGAGCTAAGAGATGGGTGTCCGAGAAGTCATCAGGACTAGCACATGTGAGGCCTTCCACATCATAATGAAAAGTTTGGATTTTATTCTGCTTGGCCTCGAAAGCCACTGGGGTTGGTGTTGTGGAGAGAAAACAGAGAGGCATCCAAGGGAAGTAAAGTTTTCTGATGTGGGTCTCACAACTTCACCCGTGTGCATCTGTAGTTCCCAAATTAGCTGATCTCTTTAATCATGGGGTTTGAGCCCATTCATTTGAGTACCCCAAATATTTTCCTGCACTGAATCATGGGTCAATTTTTCACACGCAGATATTCTACAAAATGGATCACTCTCTAATTTTAGAGAACTCCCACCATTAACTTGAAGACACAATTTTACAACTGTCCCATATGGACGTTGAGCTTTATTGCAGAAGGACCGAGGTAGTCACAACACCAGGATTGGCTGGGAAGCATTCTAAATGAGCAGATTTGTCAGGGCATGTACCACAAGTCAGAAGTAACTGCTATTCACTCAACAGTCTAAACTGTCAACTCCATCCTCCTCCTGCATAAAAATAAACATTTTTCTGCACAATAAAGGCTTGTTTTAAAAGCAATAAAACAACTCAAGGGAGCATTGTTATCATGAGCTAATCACACCCTTGGGGAATTAGAGGCACTTAGCCGCACCCAGTGCCCCACAGCACCTGAGGGCTGTGATTGTCTCCTGATAACCCTGGATCTGTCAGGACTTGTTGGTTAATTAGATAATATTCAACTCGGTAAGATTGTGTTTGAAGCTTCTTTCGGAAGTTGCATAAGCAAGCACAGTTTATAAAACATACATATATACATTCACATACATATCAGCAAAAACTTGGATAATTATTATTTCCTGCAAACGAACTCAAGCTTTAAATAACTACATATATGTGTGTGTGTGTAAAAAAGTAAGAGTCCAAGAACTGAACCCCGAGGCACTACTTTAACAACGAGTAATTCTGATGAGCTGGACCCAGGAAATCTTTGGGAGAAACCTCCGAAAATTATATAGCGTAGTTTATTTCCAATCAATAAATGGTTGTGACACTTCAATTCTCCTTGTAAACTCAGTTGTCAATAGTTTTTTTAAAAAGAATTGGGACAGAATAATAAACACATATTATTAATAATAAATCCAGGCATAAATATACATATATACATGTATACATATGTATACATATAAATATAGTTTGGAAAACTTTGTCATAATAAGGCTTGTATTAGAGTGAGAGAAAAACTTGGAAATAAACTTGAATATTGACATAGTTATTTGGCAGTTCAAATTTTTTAATTAGTTTAAATATTTAAAGAAAAAATTACTTCATTTTTATTTATATCCTTGACACAAGTTACTATGCAAAATAAATGTACCCACCCATAGAATGAGTATAGAATCTATGAATATCATAAATTATGGTATTACATGACAAATGACTGAATTTTTTAATAAAAGATGATATATAACTGAAAATATTTTATAGCACTATCACTTTCACAACTACCAGAAAATTAAGAAAAATGATTCAAATGTTTTGTTTTGCTTTTCTTTGCTTTCTTATGGTAACTACATATGAACAAATTAGACGGACCTAAATAATAATCGTTCAAGGTAGAGATTAAGTTTTGAAAGCTTCATGAGTTTATAATGTAGAGTTGGAGTGGAAGAAGTTTCCCCCTACCCTTCTAGATTCTTCTGGCTGGTCTAAGCATTAAATTGATATGTCACAGATTAACAGGAGAAAATCAAATTTAATTTCGTACATATGTGGATTCCACAAGAACATGGGGGGCCCAAGGACAAATCGGGCAGTTGAGGCTTATATGCCGTCTTGAGCTAAGGAGAGGTGGGTAGTGGTTTGGGACTTCAAAGCGAGGAAGGCAATTCACATGGAGCTGGAAAAGCAGATGTTTGGTAAACGAATGTTTTCTGGGCCGTGCAGAGACAATGAGACACAGAGTAGACTCTGATCTCTAGGCCCTGCGGAGTCTTCCCCACCACACCTTACCCATATTCTTTGTAGATATCTCTGGTGATAGCTCTACTCCAGGAACAGCCCTTTTATTTAAATTCTTTTAGGCAATTAAGGGGAAAGTAACAAGAAAAACGTCCTGAGTCTTCTGTTTCTGAAAAATAATCAGCCTAAATTAATTTTCATATCAAAGAGACACACTTGGGGGTGGTAAATCTTGCTCTCCTACAGTAGTATGCTAACAAAGAATGATGGGACTTTTAGAGGACTATTAGGAATCTAGGAGAAGTAGCTAAGGATGGATAAAGGAGAGAGAAATTAGAATGAATTTCTGAGACAGAAGTATTTTTCCTCTTGACCTGGAAACAAACAAAGCAGGATTTATTGAGTCACCATTATACCAAGTGCCATTACTGCCTGATTGTATATAGGAGTCAAAATTCAAATAAGGTAGAGTCCCTGCTCTTGAGGAATTTATCTTTTTGTTGGACGCAAAATGTCTCACGCCTGAACTTAGTAGATGTTTACATAAGTCAATACAAACAGTCAAATTAGTCCAGGATGCCAATGCTCAACCATCAGAATCACCAGGGAAGCATTTATTTTTAAACACAATTCTTGGACCTGAGAAATTCTAACACAGCAGATCTGTGGAAGGAATTTGTTTTTAAGTCCCTCCAGTGACTCATATTAACAGCTCTACCTGGAAAACATTTGAATATTGTTGGGGAAATATAATTAAAAGCAAAATCTTCCCAATCCACAAAGGTAGAAGAGAAAGAAAACAATTTTATTGTTGAATAAGCATTAAACCAGAATGTGATGCGCATCACAGGCAATCCATTAAGAGATTGCAAAGACAGGAAGAAAATCACCATTTTATGGAGCCAAGCAGATACAACCCATTACATACATGTTTTCACCATAAACAAGAACAACTCCCCAAGTAAGTGAACTTGACAGCACCATCTGTCACATACAATTTACCCTAAACTCACCTGGTAATTGGGTTTATACAAAAGAAAAACAAATTTCTTCTATCTTTATGATGGGAGGCAGTTTTGCAGTTTGGAACTAGGCTCTCACCTCCCACAGAAACTGGGAGATAGGGGCACTGTCTCCCTTGACGTTTACATTCCAGAGGGATGGTTTCTGGGCCCTTGAGAAAGACATTCCTGGGTTATAAAACTGGAAGGAGACTTTAAAAAAGATTTACATACATCTCAAAGGGGCAAAGAAAGAATTTACAATTACAAGTTTACAAAGGAAAATGCTCTAAGAAATGGGCAGGGGATATATCATCCCTTATTTTTTTTTTTATTTTAATTAAGATTATGATAGATTACAACCTTGTGAGATTTCAATTATACATTATTGTTAATAATGTTGTGGGTACACCACTTCACCCTTTGTGCCCTCCCCCAACCCCCCCTTTTCCCTGGTAACCACCGATCAGTTCTATATGTTAACTTCCACCTATAAGTGGGGTCATATAGAGTTCGTCTTTCTCTGTCTGGCTTATTTTACTTAACATAATACCCTCAAGGTCCATCCATGTTGATGTGAATGGAACAATTTGGTCCTTTTTTATGGCTGAGTAGTATTCCATTGTGTATATATACCATATCTTCTTTATCCAGTGGTCAGTTTCTGGGCATTTAGGTTTGTTCCACGTCTTGGCTATTGCAAATAATGCTGCGATGAACATAGGGGTGCATGGGATTCTTGGGATTGCTGATTTCAGGTTCTTAGGATAGATACCCAGTAGTGGGATAGCTGGGTCATAGGGTATTTCTATTTTTAACTTTTTGAGAAATCTCCATACTGTTTTCCATAGTGGCTGCACTAGTTTGCATTCCCACCAACAGTGTATGGGGGTTCCTTTTTCTCCACAACCTCTCCAACATTTGTCACTTTTGGTTTTGGATATTTTTGCCAATCTAAAGGGTGTAAGGTGATATCTTAGTGTAGTTCTGATTTGCATTTCCCTGATGATTAGTGATGATGAACATCTTTTCATGTGTCTCTTGGCCATACTTATATCTTCTTTGGAGAAATGTCTGTTCATGTCGTCTGCCCATTTTTCGATCGGGTTGTTTGTTTTTTTGTTGTTAAGCTGTGTGAGTTCTTTGTATATTATGGATATTAATCCTTTGTCAGATAAGTAGCTTGTAAATATTTTTTCCCAATTAGTGGGCTGTTTTTTTGTTTCAATCTTGTTTTCCCTTGCTTTGAAGAAACTCTTTAGTCTAATGAAGTCCCATTTGTTTATTCTTTCTATTGTTTCCCTCATCTGAGGAGTTATAGTGTCCGAAAAGATTCTTTTGAAACTGATGTCAAAGAGTGTACTGCCTATATTCTCTTCTAGAAGACTTATTGTTTCAGGCCTAATATTTAGGTCTTTGATCCATTTTGAGTTTATTTTTGTGAATGGTGAAAAAGAATGATCGATTTTCATTCTTTTACATGTGGCTGTCCAATTTTCTCAACACCATTTGTTGAAGAGACTTTCTTTTCTCCATTGTAGGCCCTCAGCTCCTTTGTCGAAGATTAGCTGTCCATAGATGTGTGGTTTTATCTCTGGGCTTTCAATTCTGTTCCATTGATCTGTGGACCTGTTTTTGTACCAGTACCATGCTGTTTTGATCACTGTAGCTTTGTAGTATCTTCCCTTATTTTTAATGGGAAAAATTAAACCTCTTATTTTCAATTTGTGTTTTCCCTTAAAATATACATACCATAATCCCATCATCTAAGACGGTCTGTGAACAGGACCACCTATGAGATAATGATTATTTTTAATTACTCTCTTAAATTGAAAATTCCAAAGAGATATTAGACTTGGACAACAGAAGACTGAATATTTAAATGAATGGATGAGTGAATAAAGGAACTGAGGAATGGATGAACAAATATCCCTTCCTATAAGGGGCATTCTGTGGCAGGTGAGCTGTCCCACTTCTCTTCTGTGGACTCTTTGAGACTTCAGTCTTGGATAGAAAGGGCTTTCCAAAGCCCCTTCACCAATGAGATTCTTAGAGAGATTTAGATTGTGTTCAAGGATACATTGGTTTAAATAAAACAGGCATGTTAGAACCACTAGTGCACTCTCTTCCAATATGAGATTCTACTCACTAGGACAAACATATTTCAGTGTTTGAGGTACAACAAACTGGTAGAATTTATTGCTTTTCTAATGAGTAAAACAGAAGGTACGGCCAAGTTGGCTATAGCTGTTAGGGTCTTTCATATGGCAACAAAAATTCTAAATGACCAGAAATACAAAAGATAAATTAATCTGACATTTTTTGAAATACAGTCACACCCCACTATGTAATTACGAAGTTAACGTAATGCCTGAGAAAGTTACAATTCATATTTACTCTGTGTGGGCTCTTATTTAAAAAGAAATAACACTAAGTTAAAAACCAAACATTTTAACATACTTCAGAGAAGCTACTAAATAACCAGGTAAAACACATTTCTAAGGAGAGTGTTTTGACCCAATTGTCAAAATGACAAAAATTTTAAGCCCAATCACATTTTTTGTTTATTCATGGATTATTTACTCCTGTTTTGCTGCCTCAAAATAACACATCCACTCAATTAGGCAGTTCAATCAATTTCTTCCAAGATTGCTCTGGGAATAATCCTTCTGAATCAACTTGTGCCTTATCTTACTACTCTTCACAAAAAATTCTGGATTATTTTTCAGTGAGTTGGCTGTTTTTCTTATCTGCAAGAAGAAAAAACATTATTTTAGGGAGCAAGGAAACCCATAAATATTTTTAGGAGCAAGTGGGTCTGTTACTGGAATAGTGAGGCAAGAATATGACATCAAGCCTTCTTCGGAATCGTAATACGACAGTGATGTTAGCTATTGAATACAATTTTTGAGGCAGTCTTCCTTTTTGTATAGATTGATGTATCTAGTATAACTATTTTTCAAAGCTTTAAGAGAAGTATTTTTCAAACTATTTAATTTGCAAATTAAAATTGGCCAAACTGAAATTTATTGGAAATGTTAAAAGATAAACTGAAGCATATTAAACATTTTAAGAATTTATCTGAGCAAAAATTGATTCTAACCTGGCAGTGCCAAGCCAGAGGTGCTGAGAAGCACCCCCACAACAGGAGCTTGGGGAGGGATTTTTATAGAGAAAAGGTGGAAGCAAAGCAAAAAAGCTATTAATTGGCTAGTTGGCTGTCTATGGTTGGTTGTCCTTAGGTTTCCATTTCATAATCTTGAGACATTTACATGCTTAGAGTTTGGTTTGCTTACATAGGTCACCAAGGCATTAGAGCCACCTCAGTCTAATGGTCTCCTTGTTTAATTAATTTAGCAGAATTAGCTTATTAGTCTCTCTGGAACAAAAGAAACATCTTTATTCTATCATTTAAAACATTACTCATAATGCCTTAATATTTTTAAATGAGATTTTCTTCAAGATAGTGTGATATCTGGAATGTATTTCTTGACCACAAAGTAACTGAATAACTTAAACGTCACTGAGGGAAGGGTTATATGTTAAGCCTAGCTCCTAGCGTAGGGCTTTCTCCCTATACGCTCAGAAAATTCTTAATGAGATCAGAGGCATTCAAGAGCTTCAAGAATGCAGACTTTGAGGAATTTTTGGAAGTCTGATGAGTAAGATATCTTTAAACATTAGTTTCTTTCTTTCACAGTAGCTTCTTTGTTTTCTCCTGTAATAATAGGCATAGACAAAAATCCCAGAAGGCAATCAAGAAGTCTTCTAAAGTGATTGCATTTTCAGGCAAAGTTATCATATCCAAAAATAGACTAACTACTTTGTGGAACTTTCGCAAGTATAGGAAAGGAATTGCAATAACCTGGAATTATTAAACATACTGCCTAAAACTTTGCCTTTCTGGGTATTTGTTCATTTGCTTTATGTGGATATACCGCCTAAGTTAGAAAGAAAGCTTTGACATATACAAATAATATTCCATTGAGATTGTGGTTGGAATAACTCCCAGATGGAGATGCTCAAATCAGTAATTGTAATTATATAAAGTAAATTTTAGTTTGATCAAAGTGATACATACACAGAGTTAACAGTTCACCAATGATTAAATTCCTCATATTTACAAAAAACATCAGTTTTCTACCCAACCCTTATACCACCACCACCAGTCCTTCTCCTAAAGGCAAGATCTTTCAGTTTCCTTAGCTGTTTCTTCTGGTATTGACTTAAATATTCCTAAATAATGTATTTATGCTAGATACGCTCAATTTAACAATATTATACAATATCAATTCAACTTTCTAATTTATGATTAGTTAATTAGTTAACTCTTTTAAAGTACTATGCACCTCCCCTCATTCACTTCTGCTCCCTCCTTGCTCTCAGTATGTTTGGTTAAACAATAGGCCATGTGTACCTTGTTAGGACCATGCAACTCTTTTCAGCGCTGAGCTGACCCAAGTAATGAACTAGAATTTCTTTTTCAGAAAGACCTTTTAGTTTCTTTGTTTGCTTAGTTGTCTAGGTACTAATTAATTTTAGTGACAGGTGATGTAGCTATCACTAAGGTTTTTGGTCACTCTTTCGATAGATCTATCATACTTAACCAATATTTTTGCAAATGTTCAAACTCATCTTAGGTCCATTTATTTTCTGGGAAGCCTTTCCCTTTATACAGTCCTTTCCCTGTCAAGTTGGACTGATTCTCTCTAGCCCTGGAATAGAACTGCCATCCTAGGACTTTCCTTCTTCAGTTTTCTGCATTGGATCACCCATTTCCTAAATTCTAGGTTTTCCCTATTCTTAGTTGATTCCCATGTTTTGCTGATACTCACCCTTTATTAGGTTCCTAAGAAAAGACGTTTTGGAAATATGTCTTTCTGTCCACACACATTAGAAGGTATCTTTATTCTACTTTCATACTTGATTGATTAGTTTTGCTGGGTATTGATAGTTTGGCTGGGTATTTCTATCAAGTAGAAAACTGTCCTCAGATATTTGAAAATATTGCTCCATTGCCTTCTGATTTCCAGTGTTATTTTTGAGAGAATTCAAACTACATTCTGGTTTCCAGTTATTGTTTCGACCTGTCTTGTGTCTGTCACTTTTTGGATCTTCTCTTTATTCTTTTATTCAGAACATCTTTATGGTGTTCTTGGTGCTCTGATTTTCTTTCTGTTTTTTATTTGTTTTGCCTTGTCCTGGATTTGTTTTTATTCACTGTATTAGAAATGTGCTCTTTAGGGTTGAGGGGGATCATAGCAAGGAAGAATGAGGAGCCCCAAGGACCTAATCACTATGAATAAGACCTTCAGTCTCATCCTCCATCTTCTGTCATAGCTGATGCTTCAAATCACTGTGTTTTTCAGGAGTTCTTCAGGCAAATTCTCTTGCTTTTTTGCTTTCTCTCTCCCCCTTAGGCATTTATCTTATAACTCCCTCAATTCCACCTTAAGTTAGTTACCAATCCTCCTTCTGATTTCTACTTTTAGAAAATGTGTTGAAAATTTTCATTAATTTTTCACCTCTTCCTCCAACTTTATTTTTTCTTTTTGTCTAACACTTTACTTATCTCTTTACTGTAATTTTATTGAGGTTTGTGTATGCAGAGGAGATAAACATAAGAAGTCAGTCTATCATATTTAAGCTGATGTCCCAATTTAATTTTAAAAGACAAGAACCAATGAACTTAAAACTCCCTGACGGTAGCCTTAAGATACTTTCTATCTAGTCCCTAAATAAAGAGGGGGGGGGAGTAAAGGGGGATAGTATAGAAACTTTTAAAAGAAGAGTCTCTCTTTGGTACCTACTGCCTTTCTTTCCCACTATTCCTGTACTTCCTGTGTACACCTTTCCTGTCCTAGCAGCTATTTCCACTCAATTTCATTTATATTGCTTTTGTTTTAACCCATTTTATTGTATCTCTTTTGTTACTTCCTGGCATATATTTTTCCCTTCCCATAACTACCTCTAGTAATTTTACTTTATATTGCTTTTGTCTCAAGCAAATGTTATTGTATTTATTTAATTTTAAGAATATTGGATGGTGATCTAGTGGTTAAAATTCAGCGCTCTCACCACCATGGTCTGGGTTCCCTTCCCAGTCAGGGAACCACACCATCGTCTGTCTGTCGGTTGTTATACTATGGCAGCTGCCTGTTGCTGTGATGCTGAAAGCTAAACCACTGGTATTTCAAATACCAGCAGGATCACCCACGGTAGACAGGTTTTGAGGAGGTTTCAGACTAAGACAGACTAGGAAGAGGGATCTGGCCACCCACTTCCAAAAAAATTGGCCATGAAACCCTGTGACCAGCAGTGGAACATTGTCTGATACAGTGCCAGTAGGAGAGAGGATGGCGCTAAAAGACTGGGCAGGGTTCCACGCTGCTGTCCACAGGGTCACTAGGAATCAGAATCAACTTGATGGCACTAACAACAGAGATTATTAGAATGTGTATAATACACTTTAACAGATTTATATCCAAGAGACAAAATGAGTGATAGTTTATTTCACATTCATAAATATTTAAGTAAGCTCTTCATTTCTCTATTCCCGAATTCTGATGTCTCAGAATAAAGGACCAATGTTGTTCCTCACTTGACCAGGTGGTATAGCAATGATGAGAAAAGATATTTAAATATTTTACCAGTGAAATCTCCTTAATCAGTCTCATGCTCCTCTTCCTTTGCTCCCATCATAAAAAACAAACAAACATAAAGATCAATAAGTAGAGCTAATGTATCTTACAGCAATAAAACTGTATTTACATTTGTACTGGCATCAATCAGGTGTGATCTAGAGTATTAAGCACATTACTCACATGGAGTTTTGTGGGTTCCGATTCAACAGAACATTATTCCCACGCTGGCACCTTATGTTATTACAAAGACATTTGAGCCCAAAAGTAAATAGCTAAAATACAAAATACAACTGAATCATGTGGGCTTTTTATTGCCCAAAACTCACCATATAATAATAATAAACCCTTGTATTTATTGAATGCTTTTCTCTAAGCGACTCAAAGAACTTTCTAGACGTAGTGTCAATATGCATGTTTCACATTTACAATAAGACGAATGAGGAAAAAAGAAAATATGTAGTTTCAAAGAGTGATTTTCTTTATTAATCACCTCTTTAATAAAGAAATTATATTTTTGCAACAAAAATACTAAGTATTGTAGAAATGATTTTAAAAGTTATGGAGTGTCATCTAAACTGACATTTATATAACCAGTTGTGTTTTTAAATAACCAGCTACTAGCGTTAGTGACATGCTTTAACCAGTTGTTTGACTGAATTCAACAATCTCCCTTTTCCACTCAACCTTTTCCCACCTCTAATCACCTTAGATTTCTTGTATCTTGAACCTGGAAGACAACAGGTGGGTCTTCAACTCAAAAAATTAAAATGACACCGTTTACTCCCTATTGTGTTCCCCGGGTTATGTTGGGCATTAAAAAGGCCTAAGAATATTGGGAAGTCAAAGGTCTCCTTGATCATAAATTAGGCAATGGTTTCATATGCCTTACTAAACTCCAGCACACTACCTAACTACCACTATTCTCCCCTTAATTTTGCAGTTATTAGTATTCGAGTCAGACCCCGTGCACTTTCTAAATTTAGCAATTTGTTGCGCCCACATCCTCCAAACTATCAAAACAGCCACTTTCACTATTTGGTGTGGCAAGGATGAGTCAGTTTCCTACCGATTAAATGGCCACAATTGAAGATACTTGAACTTGAATCATCTTGTTGGGACCCCAGTGACAAGAAGCTGAGGATAGGTTTCTGGAGCTAGAGTTTTATTCTGCAAGTAGAAAGGAGTTGGACAAGGCTGATGGAGCAGCTGCAAGGCTAAGGCTCATTGCTTCCACGAGGACCAGCATCAGTCACTTCCCACCATACAGTGTTAATCAACCAACGATACCCCAGAAAGCAGCACCACCCAGCAGAGCCCTCCGACCATTTGCCCAGTTAGGAACAAGATTTTAGCCCTTTCTCCATAATCCTTCTCCCCAGTCCCAAATTTAAGAAGCTAGAATCAGAGGCAGGATAAAGGGTGAAGTAGCAAACCAATTTTCCTCCCTTTCCCTCACTCAGGTTCTATCAGGTTCTAGCTAGCAGGAGAAAAACTGGACTAAGAGTGAATGAGATTTTAATAACTTCAAATGACCGGAAAGCTATGGAAATCTGCTCAGATATTCTTAGGAGATCTGCTACCCATCAGGAAATAAGATTTAACATAGTCCTGGTTGGGGCAGTGATTGGTGAAAAAAATAAAATAATTTCATGTTATGTCCTACTGAGTTAAACATTTCAATATCCTGGTTACACAAACCTCTTCAAAGCTGTAGATAATGAGGCACACTGTAGTGATTGGTTACTGTTTTCATTAGTATTTGACTTTTAAAACTCGGAGATGTATGTTAACTTATCACAATGGCACAAGTTATGATAGGAAATGATATTGCACCAAACTACTTCTGAATATAAATCTCTAAGTGCCTATAAAAATGCCTTGATAAGTAGTTTCCAATCTTTTCAAATCATCAAATAAGTTGTTAAAGACCTCCTTAATTAATTTTCTATTTTGCATCTAAATAGTCTCCAATCCACCTATTCTCCGTTCCACCATGAGTTTATTTTTTACCATCTGAAATTTTTTTAGTTATTTATTTTTTACTTATCTATCAAAAGTCTCTTCTAAATATTACTCTTAAAATACTATCCCCTTAAAGGTGACAACGTTGTCTTTCTTGTTCACAGATATAGTCCCAGCTCTTTGCTTATAGTAGATATTCAATAAATATTTGTTGATTGACTGCATGTAAACTTTGCCCATGCATTTTATATATAAGTTCTACTAAACAAGTGATATTTCATAAATTCTAAGTGTTTCATTTCCCATTAGTTCACCAGGACTGTTACACAGAAATGACATCCTTCCAGGCCAGATTAGAGAAGATTAATAAACCTTTGCTTTATCATGGGATTAGTGTAGAATGTCCCAAGTTGGAAAAGTCTACTCAAAAGAAATGTGTGATGAACTATTGCCGCAATAAAATGAACGTGTTATATCAAAACTGTATAAGAATGCTTATAAATGCCAGATGTCCAGATGATGATAATGTTCATTTTTCTCAATTTTCACTTTGATCTGGTAAAATGAGCTCTAATCTCATGTACTATTTCTTTAGAGATTATGCTTACCATCAGAAAGAATATCAATATCAAGTAATGCATCATCATATTACTATGCTTATCAAGGACACAACAAAGATGACTTATTAATCTTTTATTTCCAACAAATTTTTAAAAACAGAATTCTTTTTTTTTTTTTTTTTTTTTTTTTTTTTTTTTTTTTTTAATTTTTTTTTTATTAATGTTATGATAGATTACAACCTTGTGAGATTTCAGTTGTACATTTTTGTTAGTCATGTTGTGGGTACACCACTTCCCCCTTTGTGCCCTCCCCCCACCCCCCCTTTTCCCTTGTAACCACCAATCAGATCTCCTTCTCAATATACTAATTTCCACCTATGAGTGGAGTCATATAGAGTTCGTCTTTCTCTGACTGACTTATTTCGCTTAACATAATACCCTCGAGGTCCATCCACATTGTTGTGAATGGGCCAATTTCGTCTTTTTTTATGGCTGAGTAGTATTCCATTGTGTATATATACCACATCTTCTTTATCCAATCATTAGTTTCTGGGCATGTAGGCTGGTTCCACGTCTTGGCTATTGTAAATAATGCTGCAATGAACATAGGGGTGCAACGGACTCTTGAGATATCTGATATCAGGTTCTTAGGATAGATACCCAGTAA
Source organism: Equus caballus (assembly GCF_041296265.1). NCBI lineage: Eukaryota > Metazoa > Chordata > Mammalia > Perissodactyla > Equidae > Equus > Equus caballus. The sequence continues at coordinate 75,488,662 of NC_091687.1, forward strand.
TGGGATGGCTGGGTCATAGGTAAAAACAGAATTCTTAACAGTCACTAGAACTGGATTTTGTCCACATTTCTCTCTAGTTTTAAATTTGGGGATTCTAAAATGTTAAGAATTTTCATGAAACTTTATATCTATCTTCTGTGTAAATCCAAAGCTGATTGATTTTCTGCATTCAAAGTGACTATGAGAATTATTAATACCACTCAAGTACTTTTATTTGACGCTTAATCTAGCTTCGTAGGGCATGCCCAATTTATAGTCAACTCTATTTTAGGGAAGAAAAGGAAAATATAAATTTTAGAACTTTGGAAAACAGTACAATTTCTAACATTCATTTTAATTAGAATGTACTAGATGGTAATATCCCTTTTACTAAAATCAAGTAAGAAAATCTCTTGACACAAATTTGAAACTTTAAACTAATCAAGATTCTAACTAGACACCAATAGCCCTGAAGGATTTATATTCACTTGTAGGATTATAAATTTGAGGGATTTGAAACCTTCTTAAAACTAGATTATATCATTCAGAAAGCGATAAATATAACTCACCATGGGGAAAAAAAAATGAATATTACAGAGTCGTTTGGAATTCTTCTGACCATTTGTCTTAACTCCCAATGGCCGCTAGATGGCGCCTAGTATTTGGCAACCATAAACCTTCTTTATTTGTAGGGTTTAAAATAACTATAGCGCCAGGTCAGTTACGACAGAGCAAAAATTAATCCTGCCACAGACATATAACACTTCCTCGTCACATAACTAAATTTAAAATGCATGTGATTTTATGGTCACACAAGAAAATATGTAGTATCTTTTTATTGTTCCCAGGTTTTCTAACTTCTGAAAGAATTGTGAGAGTTAAATTTTTCTTAAACAAGGTAGTTGATTTGCATCATTCTAAAGTAGAGATTGGGACCATTTTGCTCTCAGTACGCTTCATTCTTTAAGTATAAATTTTATTCTGCCAAGGCCAAATTAAGGTATTATTTAAAATAGATATTCTTAAATTAAAAGAGCCAGTTGTAACCAACACTACTCTTAAAGGATTTAGAGTAATAGACCCCTGTTTTATTGATTTATTAATTCTTCAACAAACATTTTTGAACCATATCTATGACAAAACCCTGTGCTGTGATAGAGGTATCTGGGTGTACTACTGTTTATCTTTCTAGAAGACTTCACTATAAAATAAGAAAGAAAAATAAGAATAAACTATTTCAATGTATATCTAATGCCTAATAAATTATCTAAGAGAATGGCAACATTCAAACGATTGTAGCTTTCCCACAATCAATGAATTCAGAATAATAAGATTTAGGGGAAGAGAAATGATTTTTAGGGTAAAACAAGAACACAGTTTTTAAAAAGTGTTAACTGTTATAAGCGAGATGTTTATCTTCATGTGGTTGTGTTTATTTTCATACTGAGGGACACTTTAGTTGTGGTATGGGCGGGGGAAGAGAGATGTCCTCTTGTCTTCGGAAACACCGCTTTCTTTTGCCTCTTCATTTTTCTTTCTTCTATATTTCCTGTCTTTCCCTCTCATTCCATTTTGCTGCTTCATTTTCTTTGCCGTCCTCTTCTCACTCAACACATTCCCTTCTCTCCTCTCTCTACACATCCCCCCAGGGTGCTGTCATCTCTTTCCACGGCTTTGGCTAACAGCATACACACTAGCAATATTTCTATGTTCTTCCGGGGTGGCTTTCTCCACTGAGCTCCAGATTGGAATATGGACTTACTGAGCATACCACCTAGATATTTGACAGGAAACTCAAAATCACCATAGCTAAAACGGAAGTTTCCGTCTCACCGTAGAACCCAGCCATCCTTTTCAATGATCCACTCACTCACCCAAGCCGGAAAGCTAGCATTTTTCTCTTACCTCTTATATCGCTAAGTTTTGTGATCTTTATCTTTTAAATATCTCCTACATCTAATCCCTTCTCTGTATCCCATTTAAACTCAGTATGGCAATGACACTTTCCCTTCCTTGGTTAGGCCATCTCTCCACTCCTCAAACCTCATCTTGGTTCTCTACTTGACCTTAAACTTGAGAGTGACTGAAATACTCACAGTTCTTCTCCTTTTTATCTTTCCTGCCTCTTTACACCGACTTTCCTTTGCCTGTCCACGGTTTTGGTTCTTTGCCTCATGAACATGTGCTCTCTTTTCAGAGTTTAGCACATCTATGACGCTTTCCCCGATAGCACCAGGTAGAGCTGGCCACGGTACCAAGTCAATACCTTAACACAATGGGTATGTGCTTTGGTTGTGTCATCAATAAAATGGGCAAATAAGGCATTTACATCATTGCATTTTTAAGAGTAATAAAATGAATAAAGTGCTTAGAAAAGTGCCTGGTATATAATAAGCATTCAATAAACGTCAGGCATTAGTTGTAATAGTATGAGTAGTAATAATACTAGTAGTAATAGCACTACTACCAGTAACACATTACAGTGCCTCCTGTATCCCAGATTCTGAACAAGGTGCTACAAATATATGTTGGGCATGTATTATTTGCATGTCTATCCTTCTTTTACCCACTAAGATCTTTGAGATTAGGAACTGCATCTCACTTAACTTCCAATAGCAAATGCCTGGCACAATGCCTGATACAGACTGGGATCTTAAATGAATTAAGAAAGGTTTGGTGGCATGTCAAATTCCCTTAACTTGATTATTTCAGTCAGCTTGTCAGGATATCAGTATCAGGACAGAATGAATTCTCTAATCTCAATAGATGAAGAAATGGGAAAAAACTATATTTTTCTATGAGACAGAATGCATAGTTTAGGATTAATATACAACCACTGTTTCATTACCTATTTGCACTATTCAGTTGGAGATTATAATATAACATGGTCTTGCTATCATGCTATAATCTCAGGACTGGTATTAAAAAAGAATCACAGCTCTGAAATTCTCTTTTGTATCCTGACACTAATGAATTCACTTGAACGTAGCATAAGTTAAAGCAGCGTCATACCAAATTCTACTTTTGCAGGGTATGTAAAAATGGGTGATGTTATGTAAGTCTTCATTATATATCAATATCTAGCTTACAAGGGTGTAAAAAACTGATACATTTCTAAGAAATTTGGATGGAAGGTATTGGTATTGCTTTAAACCAAACGTGCTAAGATTTTCAAATGTGGAGGCTATTTAACACCCTCCTCTTTTTTCCAGAAATATTAAATACAGTTGCATGACTGTTTATTAAAAACTGGAAATTTTTATTTTAATAATGTATTTTCTTATCATTTTACTTATGTATTTTTAAAACTACCTGAATGAACTTTTATTTTCAAATATATTGATGGCACTAAAAGACTACACAGTAAAAATAATGAAGTGGAACTGCAAAAAATGACTCAAGAACCAGATGTAGAAAAGTCATTGGCATTAACTCCACCATGTGAGCTTGGAGTGATACTTTTCCACTGATGCTGCCATTTGTATTGCGTTTCCTTCTTCTCTTACAGAGTCTTCATTGGTAAGTAGGAAAAATTAAAACTTGAATTGCAATATACATAGCATATATATATATGTCCAACCCATAACTGCTCTAGGCAACATAGTAAACTAAAACAATGTCTTCTCAATTCTAAAATTAAGCTAAAATTAAAATTATATATTTGATTGACCATAGAAGTCGTAAAGAAAAACAAAACACAACAGGATCATGGGGAAGACAAGAAAAATAATCCATTTATTGATGTCATGTACACAGAACCCCTTATTTTCTTGTCTTATCTAAGTAGCCTATCAAAGATACTAATGTTCTTATCACTCAAAGTGAATACGCTAAAGGAAAGCACCTGTATCACTTGCCTCCCTCATTAAGATTCACCGAAATGACTTTAAGACATACGAATGGGAAGCAAATTCATAAATGTTCCAAAAATGAGAACTTTTCATTCAACTTTTTCATCAGATAAATTTTTAACAAGGATTCATTGTTTAAATTACACAAGATTATATGTGCCTTTGTTAGTTAAAAATAATAAATGATACCATAACATTTATTTGTTTATTTTAATTTATTAGCACTAAAGCAAGAAGTTAAAAATTAATAAATTAGTATGTATTGAGTGCTCATAAAAATGTTTGAGAAGTAGAAGTAAAAGAATAATTCCACTTGAAGGAAAACATTTATTTACACTAATAATGTCATGCTCCCATCATAAAGCAGATGCTATTGCCATCAATAATGAAACTAAGAAAGGGAAAAGAAGTTATGGGTAGTTACCAGCCAGCTTCTTTAAATGTTCTAATGTAAGAAATCAATGCTCTAGTCAATTCAGAAGTGTTAGCTAACTGAAAAGGAGACGACCAGGATGACATCACTATCTTAAGAAAGAAAAAAGAAGAATGTGAGTTGTTTGAGATTATTATGTCTAACTCTAAGGTAATCGTTCTCCAATTAAATAAATTATTCATGAAAGTATTGTGATCATAGTTCTGAAAATTTGGAAAACGTAAAATAAATGTTCACAACCTACTGTGTATTATTGTCTTGTTGAATTTGTCTCCAGAATATTTTCATATGCTTATTGTGCCAGAGTAGTCTCCCAACGTTTCTTTCTTGCTAGAGGAAACCACTTTCCACAAGAGAGGCTGAAAATACCAAATGTTTGTGTTCCCAGACTCCTTGGCAGCAAGGGTATGTGACCCAGTCCTGGCCAATGAGGGCTGAGGGGTAGTCAATTAAAGAAAGGTAGTTATTTCTTCTGGGAAATATTTTATTTCCTGTTAAAATAGAGATGTGTGAAGAGGATTTGAGGTGAGAAATGTTCAGCCATTTTACGATCATGAAATGGTGGTCAAGAGAAACTGACATTGTGGAGGTATATACTTACTGATTTGAGAAATAAGAAGCATTTATAGTTTACACCACTTTTATTCAGGTATTCTGTAACTTGCAGCCAAAAACTTCATAAGTGACATACAGTTATGATCACTGTGTGTATACAATTTTGTATCTTATTCTTGTCGCATAACAATATTTCATTGTCATTTTCTTATGTGGGTACATCTCCTTAAAATTATTATGTTATGGCTGCTTACTATGACATTGTATGAATATATTACAATGAGAATTTCCACAGACTTCACAAATATTGTTGCAAATGAAATCATATTAAGACTAACAGCTGCAGTTCCAGTGTTTTTGAACCCCCACTGCTTACAGGACATTTCTGCTTTGTAAAACAGGGGTCTCTGAAGGGCTTCAGGGTTCAGAAAGTCCCCTGTAATTATAAGCAATACTTAGGGTATATTTTGTGCCTATGTGTACTTTTTCTGGGGAAATAGTCCATAGGTTTTAGCAGACTCCCAAATGGAAATCTAAGGCTAAAAAGTTTAAAAGTGAACTGTTCTCTTATTATTTAAGTCTCTTTAAAAGATAACTGACTGCTTAAAAAATAACAGCAATATTGTGTGAAGTATATAACATATATAAAAAAAATGGCAACAAAAGCACAAGAGAAATGGAAGTATATAGTTATGAGCTTCCTATACTATATCTAAAATGGCATAACATCACTTAAAGTTAATCTCTGATTAGTTAAAGATGTTTACTGCAAATTCTAATGCAGTAACCAAAGTAACAAAACAAAGACTATCAAAGGAGATAACATGCAGTCATGAAAAATACTCTGTAATCCAAAAGAAGGCAGAAAAAGAAGAAAAGAGGAACAAATAACAGATGAGAAAAAGAAAGCAAATAGTAAGATAACAGACTTTAATCTGACCATATCAACATCCAGATGAAATGAAAATAACCCACCTATCCCAATTCAGAGATAGAAGCTGTTGGATTGGATAAAAAAGCGAGACTCAACAATATGCTGCCTACAGGAAATGTGCTTTAAATATACAAACATAAATAGATTAAAAATGAAAGTATGAGAAATGTTACACCATTCAACATTAGTTTAAAAAGATAGAATAACTATGTTAATATCAGACAAAGTAGACTTTAGAGCAAAGAATGGTAATGAGGAAAAAGAAAGTTATTTCCTCATGATAAAATGGCAATTCATCAAAAGCACAAAACAATCCTAAATATTTATGTATCTAATACAGAACTCCAAAATTCATGGGGGAAAAAACCCAAGGAGACATAAACAAACTCACAATTAAATACCACACTCTCAATAATTGATAGAACAAGTAGACAGAAAATCAGTCTGGATGTAGACGACTTGAACAATTCCATCAAGCAATTTGACCTGTTTGATATTTGCAGAATATTCCACCCAACAACACTAGAAGACACATTCTTTTCAAGTGTGCATGAAGGTTTACCCAGATAGACCATAATATGGATCATAAGACAAATTTTAATAAATTTAAATGTTCTCAAGTCATGCACAGCATGTTATCTGATCACAATGGTCAGAGAACAATCATTAGCAGAAAGATCTCTTTAATGTCGCCAAAGATATGGAAGCTAGATATGTTATTTAGAAATGATACACTTCTAAATTAACTGTTAGACAAAAAAAAAAATTTTAATTAGAAAGTATTTTGAACTGAACAAAAATGTAAACACAACATGCCAAAATTTATGAGATGCTGCTAAAGCAGTAATTTACAGCACTAAAGTATTTATAGCACTAAACACAAGGGTTAGAAAAGAAGAGAGATCTCAAATCAATAACCTCAGCTTCCAGCTTAATAAACTACAAAAGAAAAGGAAATTAAAACCAAAGGAAGCAAAAGAAAAGAAATGATAAATATCATAGCAGAAATCAATGGAATGTAAAACAGAAAAACAATAGAGAAAATCAATGCAAACAAAAGTTATTCCTCCAAGAAGACCAATAAAATTGCTAAACTTCCATCCAAGCTGATCAGTGATACAACAGAAAAATCACAGATTACTGACATCGGGAATGAGAGAGGTGACATCACTACAGAATCTATAGATAGTTAAATGGTAAAGATAAATTATTATGAATATCTTTAGGCCAATACATTAGACAACTTCATCAAAACGAACCAATTCCTTAAAAGACACAAACTACCAAAACTCATTTGAAAGGAAGTATATAACCTAAATAGCCCTATAGCTATTAAAGAAACTTAATTTGTAGTTAAAAACCTTTACAGGTCCAAAGGATTTTGCTGGTGAAATCTAACAAATTTTGGGAGAAAAACATGTTGCTAACTCTAAATAAAGCTTCCAGAAAATTGAAGAGAATGGAAGACTTCCCAGTGTATTCTATGGGTTTGGCATGTCTCAAATTCTAAAATCGAGAAAAGACTTTATAAGAAGAGTAAAATCACAGCTATTATCCCTTGTGGAAATAGAGTCCTACTTCTCAACAAAATATTAGCAAATTAAATCCAGAAATATATAAAAATGATAATACGTCATTACCAACTGAGATTTATCCCAGAAATGCATGGCTGGTTTAACATTGCAAAAGTAAAAGGCTTCTCTTATCCTACAAAGCCCAGAAAATAAATCTAAAGCGTTTCTTTTTCTGACCTAAAGAGACCTTCAGACTATGGAGTCAGAATTATTTTCCCTCCTCCCCCTCAGCTCTTTGTTATTATGGACCTATTGTTCTAAGCATGGCTATATGAGATACAACTTACTATTGAATGATAACCTGCTAGGTACACTACTAGTATAATTTTATTTAATACTCACTGGAAACCTAAAAATTATGTGACTGTTATTTCACAAGAGACAAAGAAATCAGGTCCAGGAGGTTAATTAACTTAGCCACCTTCCCCGGATGTGGGTAAGAAATTAACACATCAAAAATTTTTAATCCTTTATGATTCATGAATCCATGATCTTACTATTATGTTCTAGTGAACCTCTTATAACTCCCCGGAGACATATTTTGAATATTTCTTTGCACTTTCGCCTACCATTCCTTCTGTTTGGAAAGAATTTCTCCCCTCTTTAACTTGGTAAACTTTTATTTAACCTTCAAGAAACAGCATGTCTCTGGAGAAACAGGTATTCTCAGACACTACTGGTATCAGTGTAAACTGGTACACGTGCTCGATGACAGTTTGAAAAATGCATCAAAAATCCAAATTGCATTTCTTTTTGTACCAGAAGATTCATATGTATGAATTTATTCTATAAAAAAACAAATTAAACTAGTATGTAAAGAACATATACAGAAATGTTTATTATAGCATTTATATCTTATAATGCTTTCCAGCAACATGGAAATATATAGAGGTACTAGACAAAATAAAACAGAAACATGGAAATCACAGCCAAACTTAAACAAAGAAAAAGAAAAGGACAGAATAAAAGAAAAGGAAATTTCCTAGTGCCAAAACTGAAGAGTGTCCTCAAAGCTATACCATTGTAACTGATACCATGACATGATATCAGACGTGACACAGCCCCAGGGCACTGCAGAATGAATTACTAACACTCAGTGGGAACAGGAGAGTACCCTTAAACCAGCACAGGGAGAGTAGTTGAGACCGAGTGTCCTGCAAACACGGCACAGCCTCCAAGGTGGCCTCATTCACATAAATGGGCCTTGAAAGCACAGTCTCAACAGCCAGAGAAAGTTGCAAAGTATCTTGCTGAATGCTGAATTTTAAAATTATTGAAGAAATAGAAATTATAATAAGGTAATAGGAGGATAATAAAGGCTAGAAAGAAGGAAAAAAATGATAAAGAACCAAAGATCTTCTAAAAACAAAAATACTGTCAGTGATATTAAAAACACAATAGGTGGATTAAGCCAAGTCGTGACAAAATTTCTAGCAGTCTAACAACAGATAAGAGCTTCTTAACCAGAAAAAGCACATCTACCAAAAATCTATAGCAAATTTAAGTTGGTGGTGGACAATCTACTGGGAAATATCAGTTGCAAACTTGAGCTCACAATCACAAATCACAAATCACAAATATTTGAGAAGCACCAACACCACAAAGGATGGGGCAATAAAACCAACAATCTGAATTTACACTTCAAGAAATAGAACTAATAGAATAATCAGAAGGAGACTTTAAAATAAGTAAAATTAATATTCTCAAAGAGGGTAAGACAATATAAAAAAGGAACAAACAAGAGAAGTTGCTAAATATTTTAAGAAAGAAATTAGAAGAAAATATCTTTGTATTTATATTTTATATAAAATATTTTATATTTTAAGCAAATATTGCTTAATAAATAACAACAAATATTTTCCTGAACTGAAGAGCTACAATGTGTACTCTGTTTTCTCTTTTACTCCTCTACTGCTTTTTTTTTTTTAATCAATCTCAGCTTTGTAAATTGGGAAATGAAGAGGGGAAATCATCAGATGGTAGAAGAAGTCACAGGAAAAAAGCACAAATACAACTGCCTCAGCTTTAGTGTGGAGAAAATTAAAACTAAGAGTGAATAATTTGTCCAAGATTACACAATCTCTTGGAGGCACGAGTGCTGGAAAGATGATATAAAGGGAAGAAATAAAGAGAAGGTAGTAGGGAACAGCAATCTATCACAGTCTTCTCTCTACCATCCCAGACCATTTCTAAAACTACAGGGGAATAATTTCTATAATTCTCAAGTAGGCTGAGGTCCACTTGGGGGAAAGAAGGTGATTTCCAATTTAGACAGGCATTTTGATCTTTGTTAGGTGATGGCTAAAGTGATTTGTTGATTCCCAGCTTTAAGTGTAACTTACATTGCATTGAATGATAAGTTCACTATCACTGTTCAGAATTTTTCCCAGTTCTCTCACCTCTACTCTTCGGGGTCTTATGGCAACACCTTTGCAGTGCGTATAATGTTGCGCACAGAAAATCTGAGGCAGTAAAAGTATCATCAGTGTTAAGCTTATCCCTTAAGGACTTCCTTAATCCTTACTTTGCTTTTTCTCCTTGACAGATGATGATAAGAAATGATATATTCAATGCCATACTCATAATGAAGGCCAACAGCTTACCATCAGACACCAGAGAAAATCAGTTTATATTTGAAGGCTTAGTGCCACCCCAGGGTCACAAGTGATTATAAGGTCCAAATAAAGAGGCCAAAGCTATTTTCTAACTTATGCCCAATTCTTTTCTCTGTGAGATACAAGCGTCGTTCTTTTCAAGTATTTGCACTTCCTAACCTGTGTGTTAACACATATCTGCATGTAAAACCAAACAATGATAACTTATTTTCATTTGTCTAATAATTTATTGGGTTCTAAAATACTTATTATAGCTTTTCTGACAAATTATAAACATTCTTTTTCACTACAATTCCAAATGTATTTAGGAATTATGGTTTAATCGAGCCTGTCCATCACCACAAGCCATTGGAGAGCACCCTCAGTTTCCAGCCTGTCTGAGCCTGGAAGGAAACAATGAGCAAAGGTAGGAGTAATTGTAATGAAAGGCATTCCTGGTCCTGAGTTTCTTCATGTCATCGTCTTTTGAGACAGCAAGCCTCAGTCTTCCATTTATATCCATGTGATCTTGACCAGCTCACTTTAATTTGCTAAGCCCAGGTTCCACAATTTGTAGAGTGGGTATAATGAAAATAGTACCCACTTTATGATTAGTCTATAAGGATTAAGTAAGATAATGTATGTGTAACATTTAGCTCCTGGTTTATAGAAGGAACTTAGCAAAGTTTAGATGCTACTTTATCACCACCATCATCACTGTAATTACCTTATCCCCAAGGTGTCCCCTCCAGTAACAAGATTGTGGAGCTTTCAGATACCTTCTCCTTGGCAGCCATTACAAGAACTCTGCAGAAATCTGTACCTCTCTCTGTCCACCTGATAGCCTTACGGACTCAGCTATTATTGCATGACAGATGCTGATGACACTTGACCTCATGACTTTGCCAGTCGCTGTAGGCAGAGCCTGCCAGTGTCACTCGGGTTACTGTCCCGAAGCTGCCAACACTGCTTACATTTATTTTGCACCCCACCCCCACAAGTCTCCACCAGTGGTACTCTTCTCACTAAGCTGCTCTCAGAGAAGTCTTGCTCTCTTGGTGTTTTAACAATGTTGCTGCCCTTCTGTCAGAGTCTGTCTCCCTCCTCCTGCTATAACAATGATAAATGAGAAAATGTCTTTGTAAGCACATTGCTCAGAATCTAGCAAAGGAGACGGACTTATTAACAACAGGCTATAAAACAATGTGATAAGTTTCATTTGCTATAATTTTACTTGCTTTTCCTTTCTCTCTTGCATGATGTTTATGTTTTTGTCTTTCCAGTTCCCCCCTGGTCACAGCCATAGGTCAGATCATACGCTTAGTTGTCTAATCGGCTTTCCTGTCTCCAGGGTCTCGCTCTTCTTTTTCACCTAACAAGTCACTGCTAGATTAATCTTCCCAATGGACTACATTAATCATATCAACTGCTTACTTTAGAAAAAAAATTCTGAGTCTACTTTGTTTCTTAAAGTCCCATTTTCTTGAAGAACTGGGAGAACATCTTCCGAGACCAGGATCAAAGACAATTCAGATGCACAATCATCCCGCCCACTGAGACCACTGTGTGCCAAAGAGTTGCCCAGCTCTTCTAATCTGTGCATCTCAGAATGAGCTTTGTCTCTGCTAGGAACCCTCTTGGCATTTGAGACAGTGCATTTCTTACCATCCCACCCTTACCTTATTTTTGAAATTTATAAAAGCGTTAAGGAGATGGACTCCACCATCTGCTGAATGATGCCCCTCAGCCATTGTCCAGACCAGCCGGCTCATCAGGAGAGCCTGCTCAGCTTCCAATTGAAACTTAGCTTGTGGGCACACTCCTCAAGTCACTGACTTGGAACTGAAATTAGAAGTTTCATCTTTGTAGCAAGCTCCTCCCTTCAAACATAGAGCCCACGACCTTCCAATTTCCATTTGTGCTGCTTATCAAGCTATTGTCTCTTAGCTCCAAACCCACTATTCTATACTTGGTTTTATGATGCTAATGCTTGACTCTGCAAAGCACATTTCAGCGTTTCACCTCCTTGGTGAAGGCTGCTGCATTCTGCCAATAGGAGATACTAGAGAGATTCTGTTAGGATAAAGAAGGAAGAAGAGCTTTTCTCCCTCCTGTTTTGCTCCCTGTCTGCTTCCTGTTCCTCTGAGCATCATCCTAGCAATGACTTTTCACCCTGGCAGTGGTGATTCCTTCCTGTAGAAGCAGCTGAATCTGGTTTGTAGATTTTTGAACACTTGCAAAACAGATTCACCATGACCTCCCTTCCCCACCATGAGACAACAATTCCAGCAGTATGACACCTCCTCCCCAAAGGTTTGGATCTCAGGCTCATAGGGACCCTCCTTGTAGTCTGAATTTTGACTCTATGGAACCCCTCTTCTAAGTTTTGACAATTTCAACCACTTCCTTTTTCCCCCTTTAGCAATTCATCCTGCAATTGATAGCTCAGTGACACCTTAGAGCTCTCTTTTACCTTATAGATTACCTAGTTAACAAGTGTATACCGAGTTAGCAATTCTTTATATTAAATTCCTCAGCTCAAATAACTGGCATAGTTTCTATTGCCTGACAGGACTCTGACGGATATATCATTATTAGGCTATCAGTCTGGTGATCCTTTTTTTTTTTTTTTTTTGAGGAAGATTAGCCCTGAGCCAATGTCTGCTGCCAATCCTCCTCTTTTTGCTGAGGAAGACTGGCCCTGAGCTAACATTTATGCCCATCTTCCTCTATGATGATCCTTCTTGCACCCTCCAAAGTTTTCCCTAAAATGTAGAGCTGAATGTGTATAAGGTAGGGGAGGAGTGGCAGAGGGCATAGCCTGTTTGGGAGCACCCCCCACTGTGCATCCAGTCACACCAAGCCCAAGGACAACTCTCCATTAGACAATGAAACTTAGGGAGACTACACGTGTTTTGCTGACCCTCTGCCTGTAAATTTCACCAGTGAACATGCTTTACACCTGCACCATGTTTCATTTGTGGAGTTTGTCCCATCTATGGTTGAACAAGCAGAAGCAGGTACAGTATGGGAGTCAGAGAACACATCCAGAAAATGTTTGATAAATGAGTAAATTAAAACCCATTAGTTGTTTTAAGGAGAAAAATTAAGATGTTAAATTGCTCAGATGCATTTCAGACCAATAATGCGGATGTCTATTGCTGATCATACCAGCTCCTTCTGAGAATGTTCATAGGACCAGTCCCAGATGCAGGGACACCTTCTGATAGACTCTGCACACATAAGTCAATGTGTTGGTTAGTAAACTGTTATTTCTCAGCTCCAAATGCAGCCTTCTATACTCTGCTTTGTGATGCCGGGGTTGGTATAAACACTAGCTGGGTAATACTTTTTTCTCAATATTTTGAGTCCTAACTCTACAAGATCCTTCCTCTAAGTTTTTACATCAGTAAACCCAATCTCTTTTTGTTTGTCTGCAAACCACACTCCTTCTTTGCCAGCTGGCTTCCTGTTAGGCTCTTCCAGCAGAGGACACCACAGAGAAACTGGAAGCCAAGAGGACAAGAGAAGGAAATTCCTTATTCCTGTTTGCTTGTTTCCATCAGCATCTCCACAACAACAGTTCACCCTGGCAGGGGCAGTTGGTTCTTGTTTTCCCCATACTCCCTGGAAACAGACTCTTGGAAACCCTCTGAAGAAATACTAGTATCAGTTGGCAGGTACCCTTCCTCAGAAGTCTGAATCCCAGTTCCTTGGCCAAACTCCTTTACGATCTTAAGATACCAGCACCAGCTAGACAACTCACTCTGCAGAGGTCTGAAACTCACCTCTCCAGGGTCTGTTCTCCATGTTGCTAAGATGCTATCACCAACCGAGTATCTCGCCCTTCTCAGAAGTCTGGCTCCCAGCTCTGCAAAGTTCTTTCTCTGAACTCCTGAGGTACCAGCCCAGCCGGTCAATATCTCCTCAGTATTTTGAGTCCCACCTTTTGAGGGCCCCTTCCCTAAGTGTTTAGATCCTATAAACTGAATCTCTTCCATTTTTGTCTCATGGTCCTGGACATAGAAGCTACTTCCAGTAATTACTATCTGTGTAACATCCATGTTTCCCTTCTGCCTTTCTGTCCTCCAATATTGTTTAACCAACACTCTATGTTAAAATTTCTATGTTAAATGAACTATACTAAATATTCTGTTTTCCTGACTGATATAGCCACATTCTTGATACCAAGTTATGTCACCATTATTTCCACAGCTAATTGAACAGAGGATGGACACTAGTCCCAAAGAGCTTAGGCCATAAAGTCAGATTGCCTCCCAAGGCTAACTCTTACTAGCTGTGTGAAATTGAGCGAGTTACTTAAGCTCTCTGTGCTTCTTTCCTCCATTTATTAAATAGGGATAATAATGATACCGCATTTATAAGGTTGTTATGAGTATTTAATGAATTGATATATGTAAAATTCTTAGAATAAAAATTACCAATGTGTTAGCTATTATATACCATTAAAATATTTCTTTTTAGGGGCTGGCCCCGTGGCCGAGTGGTAAAGTTCATGTGCTCCACTCCTGCGGCCCACGGTTTCGCAGGTTCGGATCCTGGGCGAGGACATGGCACAGCTCATCAGGCCATGCTGAGGCGGCATCCCACATGCCACAACTAGAAGGACCCACAACTAAAAATACAACTATGTCCTGGGGGGATTTGGGGAGAAAAAGCAGGAAAAAAATATTTCTTTTTAAAGAATATGAGTTGTATGAAAAATCACTTAATGAGTAGCAGTGTATGCAAAATAAGCAGAATGAGAGCACAGCAGAAACAAAGGAGTTGAGTAAACACTGTAGTCTGTGGTGGGTATCAAGAAGGCTGGCAGACCACCGGAACAACCATAGCATGCAGAATGAAAATGAATTCTGCTCCCCACCCTCGTGTCTCTGCACTGTCCTCTCTTCAAAGAACTTATAATCAATTATAATCCAGCTTGATGACTGCTGGAATAGAAAAATGTAGAGTTTTGATAGTTACAGAAGAAAGACTGGAGAAGATGCCCTGGAGTTATGGTGTAAAAAGGGGAACTCAGTGAAGAAAGCAGGAAGAGCATGTGCAAAGAGAGAGCTTAAGAGAGAGCACGGCATTTTAGTTTAGTGTAAATGGTTATGTGGCACCACAGGATATGCGTGGGATGTGGGAGAAAATAAAGCTGGAGGCATAGATGGATGCCAGATTACCAAGAATCATGGTTACAAAGCTAAGGAGATTGAAAACTATGGGGAGTCCTCAGTGTGGTCCCTTTCCCATTATCACAGAGAAAATACAGATGTGTTTATCACACTGCTTCATTTTCCTCCTGTGTACACAGGAAACTACATTCCCAGGTCTCCCCTTTAGAGCTGGGTGGGACAAACCAACTGGCTTCAGGCCAATAAAATGTAGGTAGAAGTGGTATATACCACTTAAAAACCCAGTGGTCTGCTGCTGGACAGGGGCAGGAAAATCTCTTGGTTTCCTATTCCAGGAAAATATCAGCAGCCACTGAGTGTAAAGAAGATAGAACACCTGACCCAGCCATCCTGCA
This sequence comes from Equus caballus, assembly GCF_041296265.1. Taxonomy (NCBI): domain Eukaryota; kingdom Metazoa; phylum Chordata; class Mammalia; order Perissodactyla; family Equidae; genus Equus; species Equus caballus. Next base: position 75,504,118 of record NC_091687.1, read on the forward strand.
CTGATCCTAGGAGAAACCGTCTGCTGACCCAGACCCAGATGCTGGAACCATCAGAGAAAATCCTTCAAATGACTAAACTGTGATTACAGTGGGCCCACCTGGATAATCCAGGATAATCTCCTCATTTTAAAATCCTTAATTTAATTACATCAACACAATCCCTTTTGCCAAGAAATGTAACATATTTACAGGTTCCAGGGATGCGGATGGAACCTCCTGGGGCAGGAGAAGGAGGCGTTATTCTCCCTAATATACCTAGATTCTAAAATTTCAAGGAAATTATTTCTTTAATTGCATTATGATTTCCCATCTCTCTTCTTGTTTGCTCCTCTCTCTGTCTTCTCTTTTCTCTCTCTTTCCTTCCTTCCCGCCCACCCTCTCTCTTTCTGAGTCCTCTACCTCTGAAATGTCTCTCGTGATGTTCCTCTCCTTTCAGCTTCCTCTGCCTCTAGGAATCTGGTTTCTTTCTATTTGTAGGCTCCCCTACTTCATGGCTCATTTCACACCAGATGAATTCTTCTAAAACGCTGATCTACTCGACCCTCTCTCATGCTTTGCATGTGGGCATCTGCACTTCCTTCTTTTCTATTTGAAGTTCCCATCATCTCCTGGGCTATTCTTCAAAAGCCAGTGCTGACTTGACCTTGGACCAGAAAGGCCCCCTGACTTCCTAACAGAGATAACCCTCTCTCCTGTCGTCATCTCTCATTTTACCTTTTACTTATCCTCTTATTGTATGTTTAATGCTAAATATTAATTTACTTATGTATGTTTTCTTTTCTATCCTTGTGAGCATCTCGAGATCAAGAACCATCCATTATTTACCAGTGCACGGCCGGAACAAGCACAGTGCCTAACACGTAATAGGTTCTTGATAAATATCTGTTGATATCTGCATCTATTATTAGTGTGTTTTCAAGATCCATTTTTTAACATCTCTCAGTATTTGAAATTTAACCTCTAGCAAGTATCTCAGTGTGACTCTATGTCTCCGGTTTTAGAGAGTAAAACAATTCTCATATAATTAAAAAGACTTCCTTAAAAAAATATTTTCCCTGATAGTAAAATAAATTCTTTCTTTGCTCACTTTAGATAAATGTCCTGTGATCTGAAAGTTAGAGTTCTCATAATAGAATTGGATTGATTTATATATGCTGGATCCTAGTCTATTCCTCCTGGTTAAATAAACTGGCAAGCAGCTCAGGAATTTGTAGGCCAAGTGCTAAACACTTTTTCGGGAAGTTACAACCACTATTTATTTGTCTGTTTTTTACAAAGTAATTTTCTCTTCTGTTTTCAGCCTTAAGTGTTTCTGGAAATTGGGAGACACTTGCCATGAAATCAGAACATCATCAAACGGGAGAATATAGACCCTATAAAAAATGATACACAGTATCATTCCAACATTTTAAAGCAAGTGAAATATGGATAAAATAAAAACCAAGAACAGCATTGAATGGGGAAAGAGTTCAAGACATGTAGCAGAGGTAAGCAGAGAATATGTTATAAAATGGAAAGAAAAAGTCCTGTTTTGGTGGGAGCTGAGGGTTCATAAACATAAGCATTGTAGCCCCTTAAAACAAACAAACAAAAAAATAAAAGAATTAGTAGAAATCTCTAAATGTTTCCTTCTATGAATTCTTTCTTCCTGATTCATGCCCCAGTCACAGGTATATACTAAAAAAAAAAAAAAAAAAACCTTTGTTCCTCCCAACCCCCGGACCCCCCAGTGCCCATCCAAACCCACTTTGTAGGGTTTTTTCTCTGCTACTCAGAGGAAATCCTATGACATTTGGGTCACTCATGGAAAGTAAAAAGTCCTCTGATCACATCTAGTCACAAAAAGAAAGTCTCATTTCAGCAATTAAAATGTCCAGTTCATGTAAGATCAAACTTCCTAGGAAGTTAGGGCTTCTCCTCAGCCCCAGCTGGGCTGCTGTAGGTTGTTACCTGAAGGGGGAAAAAGCCTGTGGGCTCCTCCTCTATTTCCTCTCTTTCTTTGCAAGTCCTACATAGGTGGTCTGGCTTTAGAATGTGGAACAGTTGGCAAATATTGTCTTGGGGCTTTAGCCAAAACAGAGTCAGAAATAGTTCAATTTTAACATCCTGTTGCATATCCTTGGTACAACTAAAACACACGATTTTCATACAGCTTTCAACTCCACATATTGCAAATTGAGATGGAGAATTCAAGGGCAGGCACTAGAAAAACAAAGTAGGCACATTTACCCTCTTTACAGGAAATACCTAACCACACATGTCACAATCAACGGCAGTGTTTTCTAAACTTTCCCAGCTACTTACCCTGAATCACTGAGAAAGAAGACAGACCTCTGTAGGATATGAGGTCTTAGTTTAAAGAGGCATTTTTGTTTGTGATATTTCTTAACAGGGTGTATTTTACTAATTAAAGCACACAAACTTTGTATTCTGTACCATAATGCCCTGTTTATCCTAGCATAAAAATTATTAGTTTTTTCTAACATTTTCTTAAAATTGGCTCTCCAGGGATACACACCACATTTAGCCTCTAATTCCAGTTAAATCCTGGCAAAATGTCATATTTCTCAGTTTGATCATCATAAACCTGTAAAAATAATGGTATTCTTGTAATTCTAAAGGATGCTTTTGAACTTAGTTTTTCTTGTGTTACCCTTATTAATATTAATATTGATGACCATTCAAGCTGTTTTTAAGAGAGGACTTTAAATTCCTATTCAGACGGGAGCAAACATATTTCCCAAATAAATACATAGACTCTTTTAGAGACATTGATTTTTCTTTAACCTCTCCTCTTAACATATCCAATTACAGTCCCTGATTAGTCTCCAGTTTCAAGAAGCACTCAGCTTAAAATAGAAATAAGAAATATCTTTGGAAAGGGAGAGGAAACTTTAGAAATATAACTTTTGTACTCGTTCAAAAGAAAATTGGTCCTGCAAGAGAACCAAGCTAAAAGTGGTACAGAGTTGAGTGTACACTTACAAATTCATTTCATGCCAGTTGTCTGCTATTTCTGTTGTGGATTCGTTTACCCATCAGAGTTTATCTATAGTTTTTCTACCTATAATTTCCAACTATAATGGGAACGAGGGACTCCTTGAACAATTCTATAAGCTCAAAGCTGATACTCTGGTGAGACAGATACTCAAAGATAAGTGGAAAGTATTCAGCTCCATTTCAAAAAGCTAACTCCTGCCATTCCAAGATAAACAGCCCTGCAGAGCTGCCGGTGAAATTAATATCACACTGAGAAGTGAATGGCTCTATGACCTGGCTGCAAAAGGAGCCAGAGTCAGAGAGGAAGAACAAGAGAATAAGCTAGTTAGCTGGTTCTGTGTTTAAAAAGAGAAAATCCCTCAAAATCCAGGACATTAAAGCTGAAACTAGTGATATTAGTAGTTTACCAGAATGAAAAATGAACTCGAAGTCTCGAACAGTATTTTCAAAGCGTGAATCCCAAAACTGCATCAGAATCACAGGTGGAGGTGGGCATGGCCCAGCTTGTTGGAAATGCAGATTCCAAGGCTTTACGCTAGACCTACTGAATAAAAATTTGAGGGTTGAAAATTACCCCTACAAGATCCTTATTGATGCTGAAGATTGAGAACCACTGGATTAGGATCTGATAGATCAGAACTGTAAGGAGAGGGAAATTGTGAATCTGAGAGTAAAGCAAGCTCTTTCCAATAGTGCAAAACATAGGCTCACAATTTCTGAAATCCATAAACCTCTGAAAACCAAAACTCTTTTTTTTTTTGGTAATATATTTAGAGACAATTCCCAACCTGATCTAGACTTATCTGTTGGCAAAAAAGTGACCTATATTTATGGGAGATCATGTATAGCCTGTATTTATCCTACTTTGTGTGCATGTTTGGGTTTCACTCCATAGTCACTGTGCAATACCCCAAATGGGTTAGTATATAATATAAGATAGAGACACCATATTCTGAATTCAGAAACACTTTTAACCCAAAGGGTTTCAGATAAGGAAACAGGTACCTGCAGTTGTTTAAAGATTTTTCAGTTGCAAGAAAATAATTCACCTAAATGAGCCTGAACCTATAGCAAATATTAGGGGGAATATTTGTGAAAGGTAAAGGGAAGAGGGAGAAAAAGAAGTGGCAAGAGCCTTTGGGTTGCAGTGCAGTTCTGACACCTGTGAAAGCGCAGGAGGGAAGGAGGGTGGAGGAGGGGGAGCTCCAGACTGCAGAGCATCTCTGAGAGTCTCAACCAAGCCAATGTGGAGTCCCTGAACAAAAATTCCTATAAGAGGAGGCTTGCATTAGGCGGAAACGGCCTTAGCCAGGCCCTGCCCTGCTTAGTCATTGGCTGGGAGTAACCTGGGGGCTGGTACGGCCTCAACGTGAATGTGTTGGCAGATCTAAAGGTAGAGCAGCTAGTCTTATGGCAGGTTTACTTTAAGACTATCTGGGTGATGCACCTCCACGGCCCCCACAGTCCCTGACTTACCACATGGAGCAAAGCAGCCCAGTACCTGGGAGCGTCACTTAAGATTGGAATATTACAGCAAAATATATTTCCTTGTTCTGTAGACTTGTGTTATTGGGTATCTTTGTCACAGCCGTCTAATCATATTCTAGCCAATGCAGTTAACATTTTGAATTATCTTTTGCCACATATATTTGTCAAGCCATGTCTTCATCTAGAATTTGCAGAATACCATCACTATAGTTTAAAAAAACAAGTTTTTAACCTATCATAGTCATTCAGCCCCAAGGAAAAAAAGATATCAAAGGAATTGCTGGGCTCTAGATCCTCCGGAGAAACCTTGAAACATTTGGCTATCTGTTCTAATTCACAGTCTGTCCAGTCCATTGTTGCTGAGGGAAGACCGTGAAGTCAAAGCTGTCTTGGTTGACAGGGAGTAGAGCCAAATGGCCCCAGTCCTTTGTCCTGCATGGACGCCATGTTCTCTACCTCATTGAGTATCCCAGGAGGGGAGCCTGAGCTGAAAGAACCTACTGGCTGTTGCAAGCCAAGATTGGTAAAAAAAAAAAAAAGATCTTATAAAGTTTGTTACAGTCCTCCCAATCTGGACACTTTACATATCCTCAGAACCCCACCTAGTCTTTTCCTTTATAGCTAGATAATGCAGAGTTTTCCAGATAAGTCTTGTAAGATACTGATATAGGACATTGCTTGACAAGAATAGAGGGACAAATCAGGACTCTGTGCTGACTCTGACTAAGACATATAGAAAGTTTGATATGTTTTAGTAGGGTCCTTTCATAAAATAGACATTTATAGGGCCGATCATTTTGGGGGGAAACTATCTTGTTAATGGTGTTAAGGTTCAGGTCTGTTTTTCCTTGTTTCTTTGCTTTTTCAAACTAGTGATCACCTTGAAGATCAAACATAAAAAAAGCACTTAAGAACTTAAGTGTCCGCTCGTTTCCTGGTTTTCATGGGGGCTCTATGGGTTTAAGGTATAAGAAAAGATGGGGAAAAAAATGTTCACTAGTCGGTGCCCTTGCCTCAGAGTTCAATCCTAGTTGTTCTCAGAGATTTTAGCATCACACTCATTACTTATTTATATCTTCCCTCCTTTTTTCCACTTTGCAGATAATTGCTACTTAATTGATACTGCCTCTATGCAAACCTAGTCACAAGACACACTGCTAAATAGAGGAATCATTAATCGGCATGCATGTTGCAGATTTCCTTAAAAGGGTGGCTGGAATAAGCAAAGTCATTAGCAGTTGATTTGCAACAGTGCACTTATGAAAAGCTCTTTGGAGAGCACATCGACAGTCAGTATGTAACTGAGCAATTAACACAGGACTTGGGTACTTTGGGGTGTTAGCATGGGAGTAAACAGAAGCAGATGTGAGGTGTTTGTGCTGTTAGCATGCACAGTCTGTTCTGACATATGCAAATACCTCTCATGCTTACAGGACCTGCAGCCCCTATTGTAGCGTGACCTTACCAGTGAAGCCCTATGACAGAAGTGCTTCATTTGCACTAGGTGCTATTAATTATTCACAGGCCAATCCCACCTATCTTGTTATTAGAGCTTTTCAGAAAGCCAGGTGAGAAAGCGTCACAAACAAGTTGACAACACTGTGGTTCCTGGCTTGCCTGGGCTACTTGTCTCTTGCCAGAAGACTCCCTGAAAATAGAGAACAATTAAGGCCAGAGAGAGCAGAAAGGATATCAGAAGACTGATACGTGGGATCACCTGTGCAATCCAGACATGAGTCTGAATAGTTTTATCCAAAGGACTCAACGAAACCCTGTGCTGATCCAGTGGTTTCTAAATGAAGGTGGGAGAATCCTGGGCTTGCAATGGATTTGTCCATAAGAACTCAATTTACCATTTTTCCCTTCTTGGACAGGGAGCTGGAAAATTATTGCTCACTAGAACAATTAAAATTAGAAGCAAATGGCATGCCTTTCTGGCCTTGTATCTTTAAAGGACACGTCTTAGGCCTCACCTTTCATTATTACCTGCATTCTGGAAAAGAAAGCAACTTTTATGGTGTAAAATGTAATTGCTTCCATCTCACTGTCAGTAAACGCTGAGATTTCTCATCGTTAAAGAAACGTTAAGTATTTCCAAAGTCATATGTGCATCTCAGAAATGGTAACACTTCATTAAAAGGAAAACTGTAACAAGGATTATTCTAGAGCCTTTTTCCTCTATAAATGGGCAATCCACTCATGGGTAGTTTGACAAAAGACAAGTAATCGATATTGACTAATTAGGATTTTTTTTGAAACTTCTAAATTTCAATACAATATACGTTTAGGATGATGAGGGTAAACTTGCCCTCAGTTCTTGATTTTATAAAGAATATTTTCTATGATCAGGCATTGCTGGGTATATGTAGCTGTTCCAGACTTCTCATGTTTTCCTGTGATGGAGCTAGATTGGTTTAAGTGTATCACATTGGAACAAATTAATTCGAACCATTAGTACATGGTGCTATAGATACCCTAAAATTTACTCTGATCTTACACCCAAACCCTAGTTTTCCATCATCTCTTTGTATAAACACCTTATATAGAAACTGACTGAAGCTGTTAGGTATGGGGCTGAAACAATGTGTCTTAGAGTTATTTGAATTGAAATTCCATCTCCTCTGTAAAAAACACACTCACCTAAATGAAATATGAAGCAGATCCTTGCTCCTCAACTTCATTCTATAATGTAATTCTCAGATTTGAGGGGAAATAGCAAATACTAAATCTTGTGCAGAGTGTAAATCTTCATTTGCTCATAACCATAACAATATTGGCTCCATCTTTATTTGACCACAACCTACATTTTTCTAGGTTTTTAAATTACTGTCCAGAATAAAGTAGATTATTCCTTAGTTGTATTGTAAACATATGGAGTGTAATATTTAATAAAATAAATTAAAATCTGTTTCACTTATTAAAACAGTACTTAAATTTTAGGAATATAATCTATCACGTGAGAAACATTTTCCATGGAAAGGGTAAGAGGAGGAGTGAAAAGAGGAAGTAAGAAAATTAGAAAAGTGAATAAGGGTTCATGTTGTGCAACATAACTTTGCTTTGAATGTCTTTATTTTTAAACTAGCACTTGTTCCAACGTCACAGGAATTCTTAGAGGAAATGTTTATGATCTAAGTATTATGTTAGCTATGGTGAGAGGAGATCGATCTAAACATTCTGAATCCTGTAACTGGGCATTTGGTTCCTGGGCTGTGGTGGAAGGTGTAGAAAGGAAAGTGATAAGAGAAGATCTCCATGGAGGTTTCATGTTTCTGCATATTTTAGGAGCAGAGCCCTTTGGTCCAGATTATCCTTTTAAGGATGTTTGTATAGAAAACAGCCTTGGAAGACAGAGATGGTATCTCCTTCCAGAGGAAGAGACAGATGTGCTTACTGTCCAGGATAATAAAGACAATGTCTTCCTCCAGGGCATAATCAGGCATGCTTACTGCTCATTATAAAAGATTTGGGTTCCCAAGCTCAGCATTCGTCTCCTGGAGCACAACCCACTGCACGTGCAGTTATCATCTGGCCCTCTTTGGTTAGCGCTGTGAGAACTCAGGCTCAAAGACTCAACACAATATATCCTGACTTTCATGGTTGTTGCCGTGCCATGAGTAATGACATTCTTTGACTGTGACAAAGGAGTCTAGTGTCTACTGTGAGCATCCATAAAACTGTGGCAGGTTAACTTGTTAGCTCCCAAGTAGAGTAAAATCTCAGACCCTTCACAGTTCTTGACAGTTTGGTGGGGAATATGGGATTCTGACAAAGACATGCTTTCTGGAAGAGAAAAAATGAGGGATCGTAGGCAATTAAGAGTATTTGAGGGAAGTCCATAGGAATCAGTAGTAAACAAATCGACCAAATTGTATGGCCAACCTGGCAGTAAATGGTCCTCCGTCTTACTTCCTATTAATGAGGAAGCATTAGGGAGGTGGTTGTAGGTCAAGTAGCAGGAAGTAGGTTCACAGACAGATGCATAAATGGTGCCCTGGTTGTTGCTAACTCTTCTCCTAAGGTAGAAAGAGAGGATTTCTTGACAATTTGGCAGTCAGTCTCAGGTCTACCCCAATCTAACAACTGACAATTAATACTAAGAGTCATCCCGAGTAGACAGAAGTTTCCAACCCATTTCAGATGATAACTAAAGAATGTACACTACACTGGGCTGAAAGAAGGAAAATTCAAGAATAGCATGGGCAGGACCCAGGCAAATTTTAAAACGTTGGCTGATTTACTTGCACCATGAGAGGATGAGCAGCAGGGAACTTATCGCTTTGTTAAGAAAGCATGGCAACAGTTGGATAGTCTCATAGCTCAACCTCTCCTACAGTCTAGCATTCCTAATTTAGATCCATGCAGAGATGACAATAAAAGCCCATAAAGACTTTTTTTCTTTTCTTTTCGCAGTAAAACATGGCTGCTATTCCCTGAGACAGACGAACTCCCTTGAGAAACCACAGGAGAGGCATTGACTAGACTTTGGACTCTTACTGCCTTGATTGAGTTAACAATACCGATGGAGTTCACCTACTGGCGAATGATAAACTGACCCAAAGAAATTTAAATAAATTATGTAGTTAAGCCTGACACCATGGAAAACTCCCCTAGACTTCATGTTGAAACTGGGTATGAACTTAAGATATACTATTTTGATAATGGGGTAGCAAATGATGTAGATTGAGGTTGATACCTTTAGCAAAGATCACTGCTGTTGGAGTCAAGCCCAAGTCAATCAAAGGGTGCAAACCCAAGAGCAACTATCTCAAAACAATGCATCTATGGCTGCTGAATCAAAGTGCCCTCAAAACTGAAATATTCACGTAAGTGATGATGACTGTGTTACTGATATGGGCCTTTGATGGATCAATAACATTGGAATTTTGTTTGGTTGAGCCATGAACAGCTACCATGTTGCTGGAGACTTAAAGTAAATGTGCCTTAATTAATAGCATAGCTCTCCTCTCACCTTCCACATCTCCTGTTCCCTCTCTCCATCTCTAGCCTGAACTCACCTGCTTGAAAAAAGAAAGATAATTGGGGGGAAAGGCTAAAGTTTCCTTGTCCCCAAGGGGGATTGAAGTCCATACATACCCATCCTAGTAATCTGGGGAACTTTGGAGAAGGTAAGGACTCAAACTTTTACAGCTTTGTTAGGTACAGCCATTGTATATTATCCCATGGGGGGAAAGGGACACCCAATTCAACTGATGGGGTTTGGGCAAAGTTTGCAGTGCGGAAAGAAAGTTAAAGTAACTTTGTAGGTGAGACCCTTTGGGTTAATTCAATATATTGTTGTCCTAGTTTTCCTTGCTGAACATATAATAAATATTGATATTTCAAATGGTGGTATTGTGAATGTTCATAATGTCCAAGAGGATTTTTTGATCAGGAAAAGCCACATCTGGAGAAGAGCTAGTTGGACACACAAGATACTTCCTAACCCATCTCTTTCTGTCATCTCTACAGCTTGAAGCAAAGCTGTTGACTAAATGGGGCCCTGAATTCACAGATGTTCTCCTAAATATCTGGGCCTATTTCATCGAATGATTCAGCGGAGCAAAAATATGGCGGTGTTCACTGCATTGCCGTGGCTCTTCAACCTCAGTGCCAGCTATACAGAACCAAAACGACTGTGGTTGCTCCTGTCAGTGGGCAAAGCTCAAGACAGTTCTCATAGCTCTAGCCATTACTGCCCTTGATGAACCTAGTTATAGTTTTATGGATTCATGGGCTGTTACCAATGCCTCGATGTTTGGTTTGTCACTTGGAAAACTATAGTCTGGCAAATTGTAGGCCTCTTCCTGGCGGAGTGGCTACATCTGGCCTTTAACACCCTCTCATGGTTATTGATGGTGCCTCACCACCATTGATACTTTTTCAGACTATGGTGTTACTGTTCCAGTCCAATGAGCCAACTCTGGCCACTAATAGGTGTCAGGTTCTTAGCTTTCCAGTCCATTTGCAGTTTGACAATCACGCACCTTTAATCACAACAGCCAGTGAACAAGAGGTTGATAGTCAAGACTTTGGTGATCTTCCATGTACTCTACCATTCACAATTATCTGGTATTACTGAGTATTGGAACAGCCTCATAAACTCTGACTTCAGAAGCTCTGACTCTAATTCCCTCACCTCATCCTGGTCCAAACAGTTTGGTCACTGTTATGGCTTTCTACGGAAACGGATCTGCCTCCCTTGGTCACTTCCTGGATAATGATAATAATGACCAGGAAAAATGAGGAGAGCAGTATGTAGACCTATTTTGAAAATTTGGAATTCTGGGACATTCCTGGGCACGATGATTACTGGGCATTTTTCTTGTGCCTAAAAGCAACCCCAGGATGGCCTGGTTGGTACACCTTCCTTGTGGCAACCCAGCCAAAATGGGACCTAATGAATTTTAGCTTAATTCTGGTCAGCCACCTGGCTTATCTTGTTGGATTGACATGATCCTAGAACATAAGGATGTTAACCACTAAGTTGAGTGCATTGCTTGGAGAAGCTCCCTACAATGGCCAATGTGTGTCACATTAGGGGACATAATGGGTTTCAGTAAGTGTAATAAAAATAGCCATGTTCCTCTTTCACATGACCCTTTTGTATGAAAGTTCTGGATATGAGTAGGGAATGACTGGAGAAAAGGTGAAGTTATAGCTATACACAGATTTTTGTGGTGGTAGAGGGGAAACATCCCTGTCCCCTGGGGAAGGAACACCTCAGACCCTAGAAGGTATAAGACAGAGAAGGCGTTAATGATTTCTGTTTTTCAGAATCAGTCCTGCAGCTTTATTCATGAAAGAAAATGCCCTGTGTGGCTTTCTCAAGCCATTGCAAACAGCTTGAATATAATGTGATTGCTAGATCTGCCATACCCTGTCAGATGAGCCTGACCATAATTCGATTGCTCTTTTCTGGAACCTAATTGACAATTATGGTTGTGGCTCATCTACCAAGCACACAAAACATCTGTCAACACTTTGGGATATCGTGCCTTTCTTCATTGCTGTACTTATCAGTCATTCCATGGGGCAGATGAGTGCCATCTGGCTGGTGCTGTGGACAAACTTGACAGGTTGGAGGAACTGCCTGAGAACAAGATTCAATAATTCAAACAGAACTTGGAATCCTAAGGGCTGCCAGCCAGTGGCAGGCCATATTTGATTATTGTTAAACTGTGCTCCCAGTTGATGGAGGTGTTACTGATGGGGACCAACAATTGGAAACAGTAGGTTCTTTCTGCAGACACCATGTGCACCCATAGGACTATACTCTATGTTGAGGTCAGTCATTACCTTGCCTCCCTTCCAAAAATACACTGACTTGCACCTGAAGGGTGGTCGTAAGAAGAACTTTGAGTGTTCAGGGAAACACTACCGGTAGATCATTTTGTCCTCAGACAACTATGGAGATCTCTCCAAAGTGAGGTCATGAGGTCATCCTTGGTTACTTGGGGAAGTTACTGGAATTTCATTATTATGTGTACCTTGGAGGCCTCTATGATGGGAATCATCTAATTGGAAAAAAAAAATGGCATGAAATTTGTCCCTGACATCAGCTGAAGTGATTAGTGACACTTCTGGTCAGGGTTGTTATGGATGACAGATTTTGCCCTAGATTTCTTCCATGCAGCCAGATACCTGGATTGACGCCTCAGGTCTAGTGGAAAAGTCAAAACAGAGACTTAAGAAGAAAGCCACCTGGCTTTCTAAGGTGGGCCATTGTTTTATGGGATGTGTTCAGCTGGTTGGGCATGGGAAGCTAGGGACAACGGCTGAGGTCAGCCCTGGAGGTTAGCCTCATCCTGCTGCTTGAAGTCCTATTGATATCAACCTTAATTAAATTCTGTATGAGACAAATTGAAAGGATTTGATCTCGCCCTCTGTTGGTCAGATCAATCAGAGGGGCTCATGGAGTCACATACTCATGGTAAAATTTGCCAGAAGCCAAGATGGTTCAGAAACAAGGACTGTGTATTGTTGGGAGACAACTATCCATGGGTCTCTCACATTCTGCTTGTCTTGAAAAGTGAGGCATTGACTATCCTTCGTTCCAGACTACCTTCTCAAAGATGTTTGTCTAGCAAACAGCTTTGAAGGATAGAGATAGTGTTTCCATCCAGAGCAAAGAGTAAGCTTGCTTACAATCTTGGAAGATAATGTCTCTCTCCAACAAACGGAGAGCTTGATTGCTGTCCAGTATAATAAAGATAACGTCTCCCTCCAGGGCAAAGAGCGGGCTGTTTCTCATACATTTTGAAAGATCCAGGTTCAGTAACATCGGGGTTCCTTTCCTCCAGTGCAACTCTCTATATGTGCAGTTGTCATCTGACCCACTTTGCATCCACCCTGTGGGCCTGGGGCTTAGAATTTATCTTAAGGAGATAATCACATAGTATGAAAATGTGTAGGGGTATATGTAAAAGGATGGTCTTTGCAGTGTTGTTTACAATAGTAAAAATTAAAGATATTTATCATGAGGACTACTAAAATACATTGTGGTTCATATACACAATGAAAACAAGGTAACTTTGATATGAGCTGTTAAAATACACAGGTATTTTATTTGATGTGGAACTATTTCCAGTAGAATTAAGTGAGGCAATAAGTGGTAAGAGATGAGTCTGAATTGGTAGGCAGAGGTCAGATCTAAAAGGAACTTAAAAGGATATATCCAAAAACTGTATTGAAAGGAATGAGACGATCATATCTTCATTTTAGAATGAAAATTTTAGAAACATGTACAGATTATATTGAGCACAGAAAATATTTGGAATGTGCTTACAATAGTCTGGGCAAGAGATGGCAAGACACTCTAATAGAACCTAGCAGCGGGAATGGCAATGATGGCATGACTTTGAGAGACATATCAGAAGGAAAATTAACAGGATTCGATGAATCTTTGGATATCACTGTGTGAGGCAGAGAGGAAAGGAAATTGCACAAGAGAGGAAAGTGTTAAAAATGACACCCAGGTCAATTGTGATACCTTAATTGAGAGATGAAATCTGGGAGAATGAGCTGGTCTAGATTAGGTCACCAGGAAATAATGACCTTCTTTAAGAACATGCTGAACAAGCAGGTGGATATGTCCTATAGTTTTAGAGCTGAAGAGTGAGTTCTGTGCTGGAGGTATAGATTTGGGAGCTGTTGATACAAAGAAAAGATTTTAAATTATGGTACAGAATGAGATTCCCCAGAGAGAGTATATGAAATATGACAAAAATGCCAAAGACAGAAATGTAGAAAACAACATTTTTTTATGGTCAGTGAAAGAAGTTTAGATAATGAAAGCAGGGGTATTGAATCTAGAAAACGACTCTTAGAATGAATGTATTTTATTCTGAAGAACAGGGAAGACATTCCTTAGAGAAATGCAATGTCTCTTATTGGCACACATTACTTTATGTTAAATCATTGTTTCCATGGACGTTTTAAAAAGCTCAGTGAGACCACAAAACGATATACAGTAAAAAAAATGTCAATGGGGATTGTAGATTATGTATTTTTTAATTTTTAAAATACAGCACATTTCTTTTCTAATAAAAATACTAAATACAAAACTCTATAAGATCTTTCTGACTAGAATAAATGTACAGGTGACAGTGATTCTCAACATAAGTGACTGAAGGGAGACGTGATATATTTAATCTTCCTAAAAAAAGATGGCATAGATTCTTAAATGTCTTGAAACTTGTCTGACAGGAGGGGAAATCCATTGACCATGCCCATCAAGCCACGGATGAGTGCTTTTTCCTCAGCCACCCCACTTCTCCCGGCCAGATGGGAAGAGAGGGCTAAGAATGCAGATGTGTGCAACCCATCCCCATCCCAGGCATCTCAAGATCTGTTTTAATTCATCTTTAAAAATAACAGTTCTTGTCTAAAAAAGAAAAAAAAATCGTAATGGCCAGTAACAAAGAATATTCTAGAGAAGTGCCAACTGTGATGATGCCCATTTTTTGTCCTGCTAAAAAACTGAAAGAGAGTGTTGTGTTTGGTATAGGATTTCAAAGACTGTTTCTTCAATTCAAGTGTTTGGAAATGTTATGGAAAGGAGTCTTTGAAAATACAACAAAACATCAAAGAATTAATGATAAAACCTGTCCCCTCACACAGTCTGCTTTTTCATCCTCAGCCCCCTTCCACCACCACCAGCATTTTATAGAGTTGGAAATCAGAACAAAGCGGGAGAAGGGACAAACGGAGCATGAGACCTGACACGTTTGTGGAGAATGACAGGGAACGTGGTCGCCTGTGTTATGTGGAGGAAGGCTCATTATAGGAGGGTAATTAAATTATTCCTCACACGGTAAGGTAGAGGAAGCAGGGCATACTATTTCTCCGAATTATTTCATAGTCTACGAAGACTGATCCCTTCTGTGCCCTCCTGACAATTTGTGCAATGTTCCCAGATTCTCTCCTCATCAATTTTCTTCTTGGTTTTTGAAAGGGAAAAGCCCCAGTCATTTTCCAGACCTAGTTCTTTGTGCTTACTATTGCAGATTGACTTAAAAGGTGCGTGCCGTGAGACCGTACATATTAAGGACAAGGGAGGCTCACGGTGTAATCTATGCATCACAAGAAGGACTTATAAAATAAAAGGCTATTTATAGATTATGGTCTAAACTCTCATCACGTTCTTTTCCCTCCCAGAGAATCCCACTTGGATTTCTCTCCTTTTCCTCTTCCTTGCTAATTGAATCTTCCTTTTTTAATGTTGCTTTCCATTGTCTTGTCTTTGCTTTCTTTGAAGAGGAAGTGAGGTTTTTATTTTCATTTTATCCTTTTTCATCTTGTTTTCTATTGAATAGATGGTCTTTTGTTTTGTACCTCACCGCTAAGTTGGGAAATTCTCCACATCATTTATTTAATGAACTAATTACAATTCTTCTGACTTTAATTTGGTCAATTACAATTTATGTTTGGTTACCTCGAGTTCCTAGACTGACACAAATTGTGTCACTTCTCGCAGCTACAAATGCCATAGAAAATAAAAATTTGGTGTCGTTCCAATCAGTCAGCTCTCCCTTCTCCTTTTTAATTATTTATTTTATTTTTAAGGCTCAAACTTCTGTCATTATGAAGAGGGTTGTTCGTTATTCCAAAAACTGCTAAGAACAGGATTGCTACCCAAGCAGAAGAGAATCTGTTTTAAGTGTTAAGACATTTGGGTTGATTGTGGAAGAAAAAGGTACTTCCTACTTTTCCTTCCCTGGTAGAAATGATTTATTTTAGAATTCTCAGACCTGGTCCTTATTCACATTATTCTCAAAATAGAATGTAGTGACATTTATAAAAGGAGGAAAGAATTCTACTTTGTTTCTTTACACCTAAAATGCTTTAAAATTTAAACACTTCATGAAAAAAGATTGAGTGTATCTATTAAGACTAATATACTTAATTTAGTGGATTCGAGTCTGTAGAATGTTAAAACAATAAGATTAAGTGTTGAAAGAGTCATTCTAAATATTTATTTAGCCCCATCTACTGATACCACTGTAATTGGTGTTTCTCTGAGATACAAAGAAAGCAGAATTCAATTCGATTCAACAAATATTTATTAAATTACTATTATGGCCAAGACACTGTGTTAAGTACCACGTGGAATACAAATACAGGAAATACAGTCTAGTGAAGGCTGGAGTTTGGTTCTGTTTGATTCAGACAAGATTTGTTGAGCAGCTAGGTACTGTGTTAACTGTTGAGAAATAAACCACATTTTCTGCAGGCAAAGGAACTTACAGTCTGATAAACTGGGGTTGATGAATCATTAAAACTACACGCAAAATTGTGGGGGTAGGTGGTATGTGTGTGTCTATATTTATGTTCTTTTCTGAGGCAAGGGGAACTGTCTTCTGGTTTCTCAAACAGTTCAGAGACCCCCAAAGTATTAAAATTCATGTGTGCAATACAGGTAGCGTCTCAGAGCTGTACAAGAGATCCAAACAAAGGAGTCTTTCTGCCCCTGGTCCTTCCATCGCCTACGTGGTGCTTGGGACTGGGTTATGTGCTGAGATGGCCATTAACAAATCTTTTACAGGGAAAAAGAAGACAGGTCTCAGAATCAGAAGGGAATTTTAAAAGTTAGTACTAAACAGTGGAATAGTATATGTTAGAAGAGAGAAGGGAATAGTCAGTAAATCCTGAAATAGGGGCAAAAGACTGCGGGATCCCTGAAGGAAGGCAGATCTGAACGGAGCCTTGAAAGATATGTAGGGCTTAGACAATTGGAAACAGAAGGCAGTGCATGCCTGGTACAGGCAGATGGCCTAAGCAAAGCTACAGAGGAGGGAGACAGCAGGAAATGGACAGGGACAGCAGCTCCTCCAGATGCTTCCTGAATTGATAGGGTTCTGGATCCAAACTCTTTGGAGTCCAGTTGTCTTTCAACCCAGCTCCAAAAATTGTCACGCCTGCTATGTCATTGCTGGCTGGGCCAGAAAGCAGAGATTTTGTGTGCATAAATTTATATACATAAACACACACACATATACACACCCATTAGTGTCACACATATATGTGTGTGTGAATATATATATGTTATCACCACTCACACAGCTGTTTGATCACAGTTCATTAATTAATGTATTTATGAATAACCTACCTTTTGTTAAGCCTTGTGTAAGAGCTAAAGATGAAAAATAGTTCCCATCATCAAGGAACAAATATCCTTCAGGTAAAGAGGGAGAAGGGAAGTGTTGCAAAGAAAAAAGCATAAATAAAGGTAGGGAGGTAGGTAACTTCATCCACCTTCTTGGAAATGGCAAGTATTTCACTTGAATTGTTGAAAGAGGAGTACATGAAGGAATGAATTTGATGAAGTAAGACCTCATGGAAAATAATGTGTGTCCTATTCAGAAGCTTAGGTTTTAGGTATCAGAGAAGCTTTAAAAGGTTTAAAGCAGAGGAGCAATATCATTAGATTTAGATTTTAGACAATCTCTCTGGTAGCAACATGGACAGTAAGATTATAGATGAGGACAAATTTGCACAGTATTATAATAGATTAAGTGATAGAAGATGTCACATAGACAAGGAAATATTAAGAAGTAAAATGAGTGAAAATTGGTCCCTTATTAGATGTGAGAAATGAAGGAAAAGGAAGACTCTTGGATAACTATCAGGTTTAAGGTTTGGGTGACTAAATAGGTGGTGGTTCTACTTGACAAGGCAGGAAACACAAAGGAAGAGAAGGTATGAGCCAAGCTATGATCAAATTACTTGGGACAGGTTGAGTTTGAGGAAGCTAGGAATTAAGGATGTAGTAGTCAGTTTTATAAAATGAAGCTTGCAAGGTACTCCAGATCAGGTCCAGTCTGGCCCATCGCTTGTTTTTGTACATCCTGTGAGCTAAGAATAGTTTTGTCATATTTAAGTGGTTGAAAAAAATCAAAACAACAATCATGTGTTGTATGAGTTTTCTAGGACTGCCATAAAGAAGGACCACAGACTGGGGGGCTTAAACAGCAGAAATTTATTTTCTCACAGTTCTGGAGGCTGGAAGTCCAAGGTGTCTGCAAGGTGTCAGCAGGGGTGGTTCCCTCCCAGGCCTCTCTCCCTGGCTGGTAGACGGCTGTCTTCTCCTGGTGTCTCCGCATGGTCTTCCTTTTATCTCTGTCTGTCCACATTTCCTCTTCTAAATCAAACAAACAAACACAAAACAAATTTAAGACATAAGGGCACCAGTGATAGTGGATTAGGACGCACAATAATGATCTCATTTTAATTTAATTACCTGTTTCAAGAATCTATTTCCAAATACAGTCACATTCTGAAGTACTAGGAGTTAGGACTTCAACATATGAATTTAGCCATAACCTGTATTATCACGTGTGAAAGTTGCACGAAATTCAAATTCCAGTGTTTATTGCAACACAGCCATGCTCATCTGTTCGTATGTTGTCTATGTTTACATTTGTGCTACAACAGCAGCGTTGAATAGTTGTGAAAGAGAGCAAGTGGCTTGCAAAAGCTCAATTCTCTACTATCTGGCTCTTTACAGAAAAAGTTTGCTGTGCTCTACTCTAGTTAAAAAATGAGTTGATAGTTACCAGTTTAGAGCTGGTAATAGCAGTCTTGAGATTATGAAGGAAGAGAGAGTTGTGTGAAAGTAAAGAGAGCAAGGCTTGGACCGTTAGGACATGAACAGGTCAGAGAAGGAGAGGAAAAGAAGCTACCAAGGTAATGGAGACAGACTGAGCAGAGCTGTCAGAGAAAAGAAGAGCTGAACTGCGCATGCTGTGCCTCACGAAAGAGGGAGCAATGAATGGTGACAAGAAGACAGAAGGGTTCTAATGTCACAGAAGCCAGCGCTTCACGTAGGAGGAGCTGGTAAATTAAAGCAAACACTATAAAGAAGTGAGAACAGTAAGCATTAAAAGATGGTTTTTAGGGGCTGGCCCGGTGGTGTAGTGGTTAAGTTGGTGTGCTCCGCCTTGGTGGCCCAGGATTCACAGGTTTGGATCCCAGGTGCAGACCTAGCACTGCTCATCAAGCCATGCTGTGGTGGCATCCCAATAAAATAGAGGAAGATTGGCAACAGATGTTAGGTCAGGGCCACTCTTCCTCACACACACAAAAAAGGGCTTTTTGATTTATTAATGATCTAATTGCTTTAGAAATTTAATATATACAATTTAACATATTAAAACTTAATTTAATGTATATTTAATTTTATGTCAATGTAATTAATAAATATTTAATTATGATATATATTCAATATATAAATATGTATTTATATATAAATATGTATTCAAATAAATATATATGTTCACTGACGTTTTGCCTTTCATATGGTTTGCAGAATGTTTCATATAAAGAGTGGCTCTTACTAAACTTCCATATTTTGAACTGTTTCATATTTTGTGCCTTGAACAGAGATATGCAAAAGGAATGGCACTGAGAATTTTATCACTAATTTAAAAAGGGTGCTTGAATAGAAAAGTGAGCCATAATCAGGAGCCCGTGGTTTCAAAATTATGATTATATCAAAACAGATGCAACATTTCTATGCAGTAATTAATAAGACCAGTGCAAGGGACCTATATATGCATATGAGCATTACTTGTTATCAGCAAGAAATTAACTCAAACATATAGGTTCAGAGTGCAAGAGCATAGCATCTTGCAAAAGTACTAAAGAAGGGACTATTGCTAGAATTCAATACATTAAAGATAAATATATGATGAACACAGAATATGCTATTGTTTTTTCAGTGCAATTTTATTACTATTGAATTCGCTTATGCCTCTTGTGTTTACTCTTGAAAATTATTTTTCTCTATTATGATGATGAGTTTTATTTTTTGGTTATTATCTTTAAATCTGCATTTTTTTCCCAAAAAGTTTTCAACCCTTTCTACATTTCTGGGGACATTGTTTATCTATTTCTACCCAAAGTTATTTATTTTTTAGCATTTTGCTTCTTAAGAAAGAAAAACTATTTAAAAGCAAAGATGGAAAATATTCCTGAGAACACGTTCATCTGAAGTAAGTACTTTGATGCACATTCTAATATTTGTGTTGGGCTGGATTTCTAATTACTTTGTCATTTCACGAGCAATGGAACAGAGTGGTTTGCACATGAGAAATGTATTTCCATTTGAAAGACCCAACACTCTATTTAGAAATGGCTCCTGCATATCAAAGTACTGGAAATAGATTTTTAAATTAGATGATTATAATAAATAAATGCAAACGATAGCGTGCCTGGTGTTCATAGCTAACATAAGAGCATAATTATAATTGCCAAGATAAATATTTCTTCAGCCACATTCTTGTACTTAATGACTGTCTCCTTTGTAGGAAAACATTTGATTTCAAAGCAAATATTCTGGATTTCTTGAATACTTTCATATCAAGATAAATTTCCTATTTAATGCCTTGACACTAACTCTTCCTTGAGAAACAGCTTTAGCATCATCCTTTAAAATGTGTTCTCAAATAAGACTATTTCCGAGAAAATGAGATCATCACTTCTTTGGTCTCAGACAACTTTGTTAAATGGATACTACATTGATACAACTTTTAGTTGCATTTCACTTTCGGGAAAAAAAATACTCCTGGTTGTAGAGAGACCAAATAAAACAAAAAAATGTGTGGTTAAAATATTCTTAATACTGTCCTCTTCTCACTTAATTATTTAGATGTTTTGATTAACAAAATCCCATGCTTTGTAGTTCTTAGAATATGAGTATGGATGTTGATTCCGGCATACACTAAAACCCTGAAAAGAGAACAAACATTTTATGAGAACTTAGTGATCCTTCATCTGACCAAAATTTACATCCTGGGTGCTCAACTCAGACAGTACTATGGGTAGTCAAGACTGAACTCAAACTTCACTGTGGGACCTCCTAGTTGCTTCCATTTTATATTCCTAACTCATTAGGTAGAGGAGGAAATTGAAGCCCAACTTTTGCCCAAAGAGCAGATGGGAGAACAGCTGTGTAGTCTTCAGGCTACTTTCCAGTTAATCAAGAGTTAAGTCCGGAAACACTGGAAAATGAGCGTGTAGTCTTACTTTTTAGCAAGTATCTTGACCATTTGCCAGAGTTTTTCAGAAATAAAATTTATCAGTTTCTACACATATCACTCATTTCTTTTTTTCCTATTTTTTGTATAAATCATGAACAATCTAGAATTTGACCATATTTTATGTTACATATTTCTGGTTTATTTGTTTGCATGCTTTTTCTCCAACCGTACCCCGTCCCTCAACACTCTATACACACATACTACACTTACACTGCCAGGTAGCCAAGCAGAAAAAAGGCTTGTTTCCTAAGTTAGGCAATATTTTGAACTTTCCTAAAGATGTTTTCTTTCATCACTTTTTGATGAAAATACCATATGTCCCCATGGCTCGCATAATAGAAAATGTAATCATATACATCTGGGCAAGGTGAAGAATGCCAAGGCTGACCCAGGAGCCAAATTATTTTCCCTTCATCTTCCACACTTAGTTCAGGAAAAAATGTTAAAACTTAAAATAATAGGGTCTAGAAGCACTAAAATAGCTCTGTTTCATAGAATTTGGAATTGTAATTTTAAAACCTTTACAATTTTTTTAAAGCTACCAATTAAGCTGCTAAGGTTTGGAGGGGTTTTACTTCAATATAAAAACTCCCCATAATTCAATTTTCATTTGAACAGTCAAGAAATGTGTACACGGGACTTGAGTGAATTACAAGCCTGGCCATTTTTGTCTTTCTCTTTTCCATTTACTGCCTCCACCCTTTTATCTCCTCCAACCTTATCCTCTGGCCTGTTCCCCAAGTCCTTTTTGCTGCTGATAGTCTTTTCAGTTTTGATTTAATTACGTATTAATTGGGTCTCCTAAAGTCCAAATGCATTGTCACAAAATGCTAAATATAAAGGACTTGCAAGACTGTGAAAAAAGCTATTTCTCTTCCTAAGTACTTTCTGGTTATCATCTTCATCTATTAAAATCAAGTTTCTATCTATGTTGCTTATTGAATCACAGAAGAATGGCTGCATGGATTTGGAAGGTGTTTGGGATGGTGTAAACAAAATTCACTATGTAGTACCCTGGCTTATGGTGGTGATAAAGGGCATCTCAAAGAGTGGGCAGTCATCCACAGGTGGCAACTGAACGTGAAACCTTCAGAGCTGCTTGAAAAAAGAAAACAAAAGTGGTTTCAAATATGAGTCCCCAAAAGGCAGGGGTTGACGTGCAGTTGGGCCGCTTCTCTTGTGAACATCCCCATAGGTGAGCAGTAGCAGGGACTACTATATTTAAAGGTAGCTTTTGATTCCTCCAAGCAGTTTTGGAGTGTCAAGCTGGTATATGACAATAGCATATTGTAACTTTAATTTTTTTTTAAAAATCATGTATACTCTCTTTCTAAAAAGGTATAAATTGATAGCTTTACATTGTCTCACACTTTGACCAAAATATTTCTGGAGGAGAAACAATGCAAATTTAAGAGAAAAAAATCAAGACCTAAACCAAACTCAAAGTCACTCAAGACACCTCATTTGTTTGTTTTGTTTTGTTTGTTATCTACCAAGTGTCAAGTACTGTGCTAGGTATGGTAAACTGGAAGAAATAATTAAGACGCAGCCCTTGACCTCAAATAGCTCGCAGTCTTGTGAGGTATACAACTATGTTTGCCTCATGTAATGCATGACAGAAAAGAAGATTTGACAGTGCACTATGTCAATGCTGAGCAAAGCTGACTAGTCTCACCTGGGAATACAGAAAGGCTTCGTTAAGGTATCTGCCTTCGTATAGGAAATCCTGCAATTTTAACTCCAAGAAATATTTTAAAAGACAGCCACCTATGCCACTGGAAGTTTGGAAAAATTTTGGCAATACCAGACAAAACAAAAAGTCTGAATATACAAACCTTCAAATTCATATTGTTTGGACTAAAACATTAAACAGCAAATTTTTACACAGAAACTATGTGATTTACCATTTTTTCTTTCTTCTTCTCATTTCCCATCTTTTCTCCCTTTTCTTCTTCTCCAAAACTGTCCAGAGGTCTGTTCCCACAATTCCCTTGCACTGGGTCTTGATCTCCCGAACTAAAGGAAAGGGCAGGACTGTCCAGGGAGGAAGTGGACAACAATGACATTTAGGGATCGAGAGGCTAGCTGAAAAGGGAGCTTTGCAGCAGACCCTGAAAGGCCCCATGTGCTATATATGGGGGTGTGAATCCTATTTACTCTGTAGGTGGTTCATGGAAGGTCTTTAAGCAGGACATTGACAAGATCAAATCTGTATTTCAGAAATATCATTGCAACAGCACAGATAGAAGAATAATTTCATTAATGAGGAAGAGAAATAATAAGGGTCTGGAGAGCTGTTATGGAAGGATTTTATTATCCCCTTTGGCGTAAAAGGCTGTATTAATTTGCTAGGGCTGCTTTAACAAAGTACTACAAACTGAGTGGCGTAAACCTCAGAAACGTATTCCTTCAAAATTCTGGAGGTGAGAAATCAAGTTGTTGGCAGGACCAGTCCCTTCTGAGGGCTTTGAAGGAAAGATCTGATCCACGCCTCTGTTCTTGGCTTGTAGATGACTATTTTTATATTCGCATAGTATTTTCCCTGTATACATGTCTGTATCCAAATTTCCCCTTCTTAGAAGGATACCAGTCATATTAGACTAAGACCCACCCCTAATGACCTCGTTTTTAACTTGATTACCTCGGTACAGGCCATATCTCCAATAAGGTCATATTCTGAGGTACTGTGGCTTAGGACTACAACATATGAATTTTGAGGGGACATAATTCAACCCATAATAGAAGCCAATAGCTAAGGCTTAAATGATTTGAAATCACACAGTTAGTCAGGATTAAAACCTAGATCTCTTGACTCCTGGTCCAGGACTCTGTCTGCTAAACCAGAGGTAATGCTAGAAAGCACTCTGCTGCCAGCCAGCCTTGTGGTTTCAATAAGGTAGCCTCTAATGTGCTGATATCGCCCATAAGGAATCAGTTATTAGCAAAGGGGTTGACTAATGTCTTGAGAAATTTTTAAATTAGAGTACTGTTTTAGAAACCAAATTGATTTTTTAATAGAATTTAGAAAGCAGAGTTACTCCTCTTAAAGCAAACTTCATGAGGTAATTGAAAGCACTGCGCCGAGCCCTCACTCGTGCAGTGTTCCTTAGCATTGTCCAGCGGATGCTTTTAAATCCCAGGAGCACAGTTTGTGACAAAAATTAGATGGGATAGTTTGTTTTCACTGGTTAAAACTCTCCATTTTTCTTTTATGTGCAATAAGACGATAGACGCATTTTTTTTTACTTTCACAATAATGTTATAATGCTTACATCATAATATCTAAAACAAATCAAGACAAAGACTAAGTGGAGAGAATATGGAGCCTAAGTTTGGGAAGAAATCTCAAATTTGCCTTCCCTGATGCTCTGTGTCAGCTCATATGATGACTCATATAGGATTTATATGGGTGGTGCTCAGACACCATAAACCATTCAACAGATAGTTACAACCACAGATAATTCAAATCATTCATTCTACTAAATCATTGCACCATCAAATGGGAATTTGCTTAGCACTACTAAAAAGACTTCAGTACTTGAAGAGGGAGAACAATTTCGTTAGTTGTGAGAATTGTTATGCCAAGGCCATTGATCTATGTTTTTGGTGAGAGGAAAGTGTGTAATAACGTTTCCTAGTAAGTATAAGAAGGTTATACAGAGATGTCTCTCAAGGAACTTGGAAATAAGTAAAATGGACTTCTCCGTGGAAAAGTAAATTGTAACAGCAACAAGTAATGGATCAGAAAAAAGATAAGCAGTCACTAGAAAGCGACAGGATGGCTCATAGGCCATACAGTCGGGTTTCACTCTAATTCAGTTATACACACGTGTGCATGCACACACACATACACGCATGCAAACATATATACATGAACACACACGCATACATTCAAAAGGACTGTGTCCATGAGAAAGGCAGTTAGTCAGCATAGAAATAAAAAGAAAGAGTCATAGAGGCAGCTGTTAGCAGTATCAAACCTCTGCAAGGCAGAGAAAGACAGCCTTCAGCCATCAGGTATTTCCAATCTATATGGCACGGCTATCCCTCCTATGGAGATGGATGGAGGTGATGATAGCTGATGGACTTTATTGATTTCTGGCACCACTGGCAAACCTTTCACTTCATGAGAGGGGTGTGATAAGCCTCTTTAGAGTGAGGCCATTCCATATTTATTTCATTTACCTCCTTTTGTTCAGATTCTACTCTCAAATAGCATCTTCCTGATTATAATTTAGTTCCCCATGTAGCTTGACTATATAGAGAGAATATGCTAATCAAGCCAGTAGAGTATTCTAGTCCCATGTGATTGCCCTAGTTCTAATTGCAAACTGATACATTGACATTCTGGCATCTGTCCGTCAGTCTTTTATGCCTGCTAGTTATCCAAAGGAATTTCCTTCGGGTTATCTTTAGGGTAGCATTATGGCCTTCAAAGAGACAGGCAACCTAATCTGTACTTTATCTGGCTCTGTCTGGCTCTGTCTGGCTCCAGGAGGCCTTCTCTTACATGACACCATTATCACTTCCTTCTCTTTTCCTATTTATTTGTACATTGAACAGTAAGAAAGAAGTTTTCACTAGTGTGTTTCTATGCAGTTTTTCTCTCCCTCTATTCTTAAGCAAGAGAAACAAGTCTAATTGGCCTAAAGTCAACCATATGCATCATCTAAGTCAAACATTATTCCGTTGACACACATACACACAAATTGTTGCTTTTAAAAACTTAAAGATTTTACTCAATTAACACTGAATCACTTTCATTGTAAAACCAATATTGTACCCTATGAGAAATACAATTTGCATTCCATTAGTTCATATTCTTGAAATGCTTCAAATGGAAATGACTGAGTGTTAAGTATTTTAGGCTCCTGAAGTCTTCTTAATTATCATTAATACTTCATCAAGAAATGACTTCTTTTTATAGCCTAGTTTTAGAATTTCATCTATAAGTACAAAGCTTCACAATAGGTCCTTGAATCTCCATTCTCAATAATAAGTAACATTTATCTCTTTGTTTTATATGTGTTATGTGGAATTAGAGCCCCCTGTAGAGACATTAGATTAGAAATTATAAAGCCAATGTGCCATGCAGTTATTGTCCTGATATTTTCAAACCACCAACAAAGAATGGAAAAAGGGGCAGCTGGGCCCTGACCTACCATGTGGGACCACATTATGCAGCAGGGTATCTCTGTAAGAGTCCCTAACTAGACTGCCTGTGTAAAGTTAGATAAGGGGTAAGCTTAATATTGAGAAAATCTATAAATAATTATGCAGTTCACCAAGCAAGGTAACACTGCACCCTGCAGGGTCTGAATCGGATGACTCAGTGTGTGAAGAAAAATATTTGTATTTAACTGGAATTTAATTTAGTTTCACATCCTCACTATAGGTTAATCTTCCCTCAAAGTAGGTCACTAAATTGGTAGTGTTTTGAAGTGTTAATTTCTTTTGCCATGTCTATCATGCCTGTAGACCAACTTTTGTGGAATAATCTAAATCCACACTGATCCAGACTAATTTGAGGGGTTAATTCCATGGTGATCAATGAAATGGCTAAAAGGAAGACTACTGTCTAACTGTTAACAAGAGGATTTCAAGTAAAGGTCCTTCAAAACCTAATTTAATGAGAAGGGATTGATTTGTAATTAGCTCCATCATTTTTAAATGTGTGCTAAGTGTCTCTAAATAAATATTCTCTGAAATTAAATATATGTCTCACTTCTTAATTTACTTAATCAAAAAGTTGTTTTTTCTTTATGGATATTGTTCAGGAAATCCCCAGATCAACCAGGATCCAATTTTCATAACTAACGAATGGCTTTTGAGCACACAGTGGATGGTGGGCATTTACATTACATCTTCTTACAAGCAGACATTGTCATTCAGAATCAACCAGAGCTTCCTGCAGCCTTGAAAGGAATATCAACTTTTGCATCCATCAGAAGAGCAATCTTTACTGTTAATTTTATTGTTACCTTGTTAATTCCCCTCCCCCACCCCCCACACTACGCCTAGGAGTGTCTAATTATAGAGCCAGGTAATGCTATAAGAACTTCTGGTGGTTGGTAGAGATGTTTCTAATCCAACCAAGAAATGTCCTCTGAAACGCTTAAGCTCTTAAATTAACCTGATAACTCATGCTTCATGTGAGCCGGTAAATATCCCAGTTCATTTTGGCAATCCAAGGAGATTTTTTATAAACTGGTAAAGGTTAAGAGATGCAGCTCAGGTTTCTGGGACAGTATTTGACATACACTGACCTTACCCAAGGAAAAGCTATTCTTTCCTAGAATCTCGAGGCAAAAGCATGATTCATTCCATAGCATTAGACTGTGTACATACAGTACAGAAAAAGATGTTGGGGAGAGACAGCTAGTGTTTATTGAACAGCTGTTTTATAGCCAGCAAGTGATAGGCGCTTTACACAAGTAGGCTTATATCATACTCATTAAGAACCTACAAGATAGATAGTGTCGATTTATCACATTCATTCAACAAATAAAGAAAATATAGCTGATAACACTGTACTGTATAGTTGAAATTTGCCAAGAGAATGGAATTTACATGTTCTCGCCAAAAAAAAGAGGTAAATATGTGAGGTGATGGATGTGTTAATTAATGGGATCGGGGAGATCCTTCCGCATGTACATATATATATCGAATCACTTTAAGTATCTTACAATTTTCTTTGCTAATTAAAGCTCAATAAAGCTGAAATTAAAAAAACGAACGAAAGGAAAACAGAGAGAAAAATCAACTTGGCTCTAGAAGAGACATCTGAGCCAGGCTGTTTACGCTGTGCAGCCTCCAGCATACCCGGCATCAACTAGTTATGGCTGCAGTCTTTCAAAACCTTCTGTCTTGAAGAGTTAACACGCCCTTTAGTTAACAGACCAAAAGAGGAGAGAGGAAGTTATACAAGATTAGTTGAGATAATAGCTATCCCTTTACATGTTTTCAAAGTAAATTTTCTAGTAGGTCCCATTGTGGATCACCATAATTTGATGTATTTCATGTGGATGAGATTTGATGTAGCTCGTGTGCATCGATGATTAATTACACTATTTTTAAACGAAAATTTGAATCTCAGATTATTTTGTATTCTCTTCATCATAAACAGTACGGTTACAGGTGTGCCTGATGCTAACTATATTATGTGTGCTTGTGTAGGTGTCAATCTAGGGAAAACTCTAAAAAACATTTTGACTATATTATTAATATAACCACTTAGGACACTTAAGACCACTCAGGCAACATAGTTTCATAACCACAGATCTAGCACTAAATTAGATTGGAACCAAAAGAAAGTCAAGTCAGTAATCATGGGATTAATACCACAGAGTTACCTTGCTTGATCTTGTTCTAAAAATAGTCTAATTTACATCTCAAGTTACAAAGTGAGGCTTTCATTATTAAAAAAAAGAAAAAAGACTTTTCGCTTATGAAATACTTCTCCTTTTGTAATATGCTAATATTCAGGTACAGGTTAAATTAATAGTCTGTTTGTCACTTCACCTCTGCAGTGATATGGTTAATCCAGGGAGCAGTGTTGTGAACTGTTATATTGCACATGGCCACAAGTAACCTAGTTGTCCACTCCTTGGGCATCCCCAAGCCTCAGGCCTCCAGCATTCTGGAAATACTCTTTGGTGTGGCCCTTAAATAAAAATGGTTTTATCCCCCTTCCTAGAGAAGAAACTTCGATGTCCCTATAGATATGGAGATTCTTCATGGGATTAAATGTTTCTCCACGTTACTTTTTAATTTTCAGCTTCCTGAAGTTCTCTATCTCTGCTCTATGTCCCACTTTTTGTGCATGACATTCCTATTTTATTTCATATTTCATCAAAGTAATTACTTACTTCCCGGAGTCCTACCAGCAAAAGGTTGTGACCTGGATAAATTCTTCTATAACCTGGGAGAAGTTAAAATATTTCTAACAGTGACTCAAGCTCTAGAAGCAAAAAAGGAAAAAGACTGATAAATTTGACTACATAAAAATAAATTTTTATTTGGTACAGCAAGACACACACAAACAACACAGCCAAATAAAAAGACAAATGAAAAGCTAGGACAAATATCTTAGCAATTTATGTCACCAAGAATTAATCTTTAAATATAAAGGGCTTCTAAAAATAGAGAAGAAAATAATCAATAACACAATAGGAAAATGGAAAAGAGATATGAATAGCAAAATCACAGAAAAAGAAAGAAATGCATGTGATTCGAATATACAAAAAGATACTCAATATCACGCATAATAAGATAAATTAAAATCCATTGAGATACAGTTTCTCATCTAATAGATTGACAAATTTCAAAATTATGTTGTCTGCTAGTGATGTAAAATCTAGCCTGCTACTGATATAAAGGACACATAATCCATTTTCATAAACATATAAATTTACAAGAAAAAAGAAAGAGTGCGTGATGGAAAGGAAAGCTTTGGAGTAAGCAAAAATTTAAGTTGTACGTCAATCAATTGCAAAATTTGGACCTTATTTGGATCTCAATTTGAAAAACAGTTAAAAACATTTATGAGACAATCAGGAAAATCTGAACACTGACTAGAATGACTATGAAAAGAAATTGGTAAAATTTATGTGTGATGATGGTATTGTGGGTGTTTTTATTGTCGTTATATTTTAAAGAAAGACATTGAAATATTCATGGATAAAATGATATGATATTTGGCTTTTGCTTCAAAACAATCTAGGGCAGGCAAGCAGCAGAGGATGAGGTGGTATTTATAAAACAAAATTGACTATAAGTTGATCATTGTTTAAGTTAGATGATAACTTAATTAGATTAATCTCTACCTTTTTATGTTGTTGAAATTTTCCATAATAAAAAGTTTCTAAGGGGCCCAAGCGCTGCCTAGTGGTTAAGTTTGTGTGCTCCACTTCGGTGGCCCGGGGTTTGCTGGTTCAGATGCTGGGTGTGGATCCACATGCCGCTCATCAAGCCGTGTTGTGTCAGCATCCCACATAGAAGAAATAGAATGACCTACAAGTATGACATACAACTCTGTACTGGGGCTTTGGAGAGTGGGAAAAAAAAAAAAACAGAGGGGCTGGCCCCGTGGTGCAGCATTGAAGTTCGCATGTTCCACTTCCATGGCCAGGGCTTTGCTGGTTTGGATCCTGGGTGTGGACCTACACATCACTTGTCAAACCATGCTGTGGCAGGAGTCCCACATTTAAAGTAGAGGAAGATGGGCATGGATGTTAGCTCAGGGCCAGTCTTCCTCAGAAAAAAGATGAGGATTGTCAGCAGATGTTAGCTCAGGGCTGATCTTCCTCAAAAAAAAAAAAAAGAGGAAGATTTAATGGCAACAGATGTTAGCTTAGGGCCAATCTTCCACATCAAAAAACACACACAAAAAAGATTTTTAAAAGTGTCAAAGCAATATATGTTAAATATAATTGTCTGTCTAAAGATCACTTTACTATAGTGAAAATCAAAATATTTTTAATTGTGATTAAAAAAAGGCCATGTCTGTACCAAACTCTGAAAGTCTGAACACAAAGACAAGGTTAATTTTTTCAGAATTGCATAATAAACAATTTCTAACTCAAGAACAGACACCCTTATTCTTTCACATCCCCCAGCCATTTCCCATCACTAAGACACTCTCCCTAGGTCCTTTCTTCTCGTCCTCTTCTTCACTCTTTTCCTTCCTTACTCTCTGTTTACTTTACTCTGGGCCCCACCAACCCTTCTTTCATGCTTTAATTTTTTAAAATTATTTTTTTTTATTTTTTATTTCTCTTTCTTCTCCCCAAAGCCCCCACACACATAGTTGTGTATTTTAGTTGTGGGTCCTTCTAGTTGTGGCATGTGGGACGCCACCTTAGCATGGCTTGATGAGCGGTGCCATGTCCACACCCAGGATCCAAACCATGGAGACCCTGGGCTGCCGAAGCAGAGCACGTGAACTTAACCACTTGGCCACAGGGCAGGGCCCTTTAAAAAAAATCACTTTAAACTGTTTCCACCATTTCTTTTCCTCAGTTTTCCCCAAAGTCCTTATTGAGTCATTATAACGATACAATTTTCAATCTACTAAAATTTTTGTGTGACTTTATAGTTAACTTTAATGATCTGTGGTAACTTTTTGGTACTGTGAAGAATTATTCATAACTGCCGTATCGAAAGTCATTCATCAGTTTCAACAAATGTTTATTGAGTTCCAAACAATGCATTAGTTCCTGACAATTCTGAGGTATCACTTCTTTCACCCATGTCCCTAAGGACCTCTGGCAGAGTCCCATTTCTTTCCGAGGGTGCACAGCTATAAAATGCAACTCCCGTTTCCCCTGCAGCTTCCATAGTTCAGATCAAGAAGACGACATTGATTCTTCTCTATGTTTATTTGGTGCATAAAACCCTAACTCTTCTGGAATTGCCATATCTCAGAGAAGTACACCATTTACTTCTGGGGAGCTGTTAATTTATGCTAGGCTTGAACAAAAGTTTTTATGTTGATTTTGGAAGAAAAGTAAAATGTGTTCAAGGAAAGATCCCCAAACCCAAATGCAAACTTACGCACCAAATTATTGCTTAGTTTAAATGCAGGGGAATGACATCCTTGGAAAGGCTAACTATAGACAGCTCAGTCATTTTTAGAAGAAGCCAGAAACAGCATCATAACTTTTGGGGATGGTCAATAAAGAATTTGCTTCAGTGATGTCATGTGTGCAATATAAGGTCCCCTGATAAGTCTGGGAACCCATTTTTACTGCAGTGCAAGGAAGATCTTTTAACCATATTCCCCTTAGTTGATTAGTTATCAAATTCAGTACTGTAATTGAATGTGAAATAGGAAAACAAAACTAATTCCTTTTTCCTAGAAGCAAGTTCTTTTTGAGAAATAGCACACCATTTAGCTAGTTGGTTTGGAAAGGACTCAGTAACTTTTTATTTGAGCCCTCTCAAATACAATAGCGACATTATTCCCTATGGTTTAGATTCTTTCCTAGTTCCTCTTACTCTGAAATTTCTGATTTAATGCAAAAGCTCATGTCACACATTTTAGTCCTGAGGGAAATTACTGTGACCTGTTTTTTTACTTTCTTCAGGGAGTTTATTTTTCTCTACCTTCCCCTTCCCCCAATTGTTGGCTATTTCTTACCAGCTACTCTCATCTAAATCCTTGTTCTGGCACGGCATGCCAGCTCTCTACTGAGGATGCATCTAATCTTGGCCCCTGTCTGTCATTTGGCCTTTTTAAAATGGTCCCAGTTAAACGTGTTGTGTAATAAAAATAAATAGGTTTGCCTCCCTGAGTGCTATGACTCACCCTCATTAAAGCCGCCGCTGCCTTAAACGACGCTGATTTTACCTTCCTCTTTAGAGTAGAAAAGCTAACACATGTGTACCTTCCAAGAGAATTAGAGACAGAAGATTCTTGTATTTCAGTTAATCCACATTTATGGATCACATACTATATGCATGAATCAGGAACGTGTGACCAAACTGCATAAAGGGAAAAAAATCCACCAACTATTTCATCCCAGCATATTTAGATTTAATATCGACAATCTGAAATCCACAAATCTTTCAAGAGTTGGTATCTCAGGAATTCCTTCAGCTGTGCATTCTTGGCTTTTACAACCCAGAACAGAATGTCTATTTCAGTTGCCTTTGCTTTCCTGTGGTCAGGTTCTCCCATCGCACCTGCATGCCTCTCCAAGCTTCTGCTGCTTCTTTGACAAAGAGTCCTGGGTGCTGGGTACACTTCTGCATGGGTTTTTTTCCTCCTATGTCCAGATTTCTGTCAACAGTGTATGAGCTATGCTTTCGTTTTTTAAATTATAAATTATTAAGCACTAGCTGGCCAATATTAAACAGCTACCTCTATTGGTTTGTTCGGGTCTTTCTGAGTAACTTATTTTGTAAAGGAATGAACATGAATCTGGGGGAGGGAAAGGCTATAAGAAATTTGATTTCAATCATTTGTTTTATGTATTCCTAGGATATGTTATACAGTTCATCCTAGTAAATTTTCAAATACATTATTAATATATAATACACAGATAAGCCAAAAAAAAAAAAGTGCCTGTATTGCTAAAAGTCAATGTTAATTAAGACACATATTACTCTTTTCTTTGAAAAAGCAGATTTTTTTTCAACTCATCATAAACAAAGCAACTTATTCGTAGTTTTCTACCTGGTGTTCGAATAAATGTGCCCGCCTTAAAACCAGGAGTCCCTGGGTCACTGCTGTACGGGCATATCATTTGTTTAAGCAGTACGCAGTAATACCAGCCTGTCGTCTGCCAGTGGCTACACGTCAAGGCCGTTTGACATCGATAGTCCTTTCTAAAAGGAGAGCAGAGAGGCTGACTGACACTTTGCATCAGTGGCCAAGTTCACACACTTAGAGGGCAAAATTATAGGACATTAAACACGCACACCAGAAAGTAGATTAAAAAAAGGAAACTCCGAATCCTAGCTTTACATGTTAAAAGTCAGAATTCTTTAGTAGAAAGTTCTCCTTGTGGGTCAGTGATTCTCTCTGTCAACTTATTTGCCTCTTAAAAGCACTGTTCCTTTAAAACATAAAGTTAAAATAAAATTTAAGGTGCGCTATTACCACATATTTTGCATAATAATAGCTCCCTCACTGGGTAGAGAATTGGTCAAGGTTCTAGCATAGTTTCTCAAACTGGCTTCCTAGGGTCTCTAGAAAACTAGAATTAATTTTTGTTTTTATCCTTAATTCATTAAACTTCCATAAATCTTGTTTTAAGAGTGGTAGCAAGTGTGGGCAATGGCTGAGTGGGGAAATACACATTTTGAAATGTGCAAAGTACAGGTCTATTCCACGTGATTATGATAACCCCAGGCATAAAGAACGCAAACTCTTGTGATGGAGACTTAGCCACAGGAGGGTTACAAGATCTTCTCTCAGTTTCCATGAAGAGTTCTAGACTGATAAAAGATTTAATTCTGAACACCTAGCCCAGGATCTTGCCCAGTGAAGACCATTCAATACATTGTCTCACGGCAAATACGAATTGAGCCTTCTCTAGTTCCACTCTGCCTTTTTTTTTTTTTGAGGAAGATTAGCCCTGAGCTAACTGCTGCCAATCCTCCTCTGTTTGCTGAGGAAGACTGGCCCTGAGCTAACATCTGTGCCCATCTTCCTCTACTTTATGTGTGGGATGCCTACCACAGCATGGCATGCCAAGCGGTGCCACATCTGCACCCAGTATCCGAACCCGGGAACCCCTGGCTGCCGAATTGGAACATGCACACTTAACTGCTGCGCCACTGGGCCGGCCCCTCTGCTGTACCTTAAGCATTGAGATGAATAAGACACGATTTCTGTCCTTTAGCAGTTGACAGTATAGAGAAGAACAGAGGCAAATAAATAGAGATTGTCATTAATGAGGCGTGAGAGGGCATGGAGGAGCTTGTCTCCCTGATTGTAATACCTGCAGAGACTATAGTTTATTGTGGTAAGTGCCATTCATTCATTCAAAATATATTTATTGAGCACCTACTGTGTGTCAGACTAGCAGTGAACAAAACAGACAAGTTTTCATAGAGTTTACATTATATTGAGTGGGAGGGAAAATAAATAACCAAGTATGTAATATGATGTCAGGATAATGGTAAGTGCAATGAAGATATTAGAAAGCCTGGAAAGAAGAAAGAGAGTAACAGGAAAGTTCTTTGTTAGATAGGGTCTTTTGGGGAAGGCTTTTCAAAGAGGAAAGTTTTGAGCAGATATTAGAACGAAGTAAGGAAGCAAGTCATGCCGGTATACGCAGAAGAGCATTTCAAGCTGCAACAACAGCAAGTGCAAAGGTCCTGGTACAGGAGCATATTTGGCATGTGTCAAAATGTCAAGAAGGCAATGTGACTGGGACAGAGGGAGGAATAAGAAGACTGGAAGGAAATGAACTAGGAGAGTCAGCCAATAGCTAGATTATGTAAAATCTTGTACAAATCATAGTAAGGACCCTGGATTTTGTTCTGAGTGGGATGGGATGCCTATGGGAAGTTCTGAGCAACGAAACAATAGGACACAATTTTATTGCATTTTCTCCAGACTTGGTTGGGGCTGGTGGGTTAGATTGGGGAAGATTTCTGGAGATGGAGGAGTCTGAGTTTCCTCTGGAAAGACACATAAGAGTTAGCCAGGGTGAATAAGTTCAGCTGGGTTTCAGGGAGTGGGGAACAGGGTAGAAATGCGTGGCGGGCAGAGGGAGCGGTGTGTGTAAAGTCTGGGGACAGGAGTGATGAGGGTGTCTTGACTGGGCTGTTTTACCCAGTCGACTGTACCAGAGGCACTGTGCCAAGGGCCATGAGCTTTCAAAGGCTGGTAAAAATGTTTGAGACCTAAAGATAAAAAGGGAAAATTTTAAAGCCAAATCAATTAATAATTGATTATATTCAATTGTGGTTAAAAATAGAATGTAGACTCCACAAAAGTAGGAACTGATCTGTTTTGTTCACTGAGGAATTTTAGTACCTAAAATAGGGACTGCCCTGTAGTAGCCATCTAATAAGTATTAAACACATGAAAGAACTTAATCCAGTTTACAAAATGTGGCATTGTGTCAACCAATCAACTACAACTCTGCTCAAATTTTATATAGTTACTTGTAAATAATTTTTCACGTGGCATGTAGGTTTACTATAATATGTGTGATAAGATTTAGATCTCGAAAAAGAATTATTCCCAAGGCTTGTGAGAGTCTTTAAAAGAGTTTGTGGGGGCCGGCCCCGTGGCCTAGTGGTTAAGTTCGCACGCTCCGCTGCAGGCGGCCCCGTGTTTCGTTGGTTCGAATCCTGGGCGCAGACATGGCACTGCTCATCAAACCACGCTGAGGTAGCATCCCACATGCCACAACTAGAAGGACCCACAACGAAGAATATACAACTGTGTACCGGGGGGCTTTGGGGAGAAAAAGGAAAAAAAAAAATCTTTAAAAAAAGAAAAGAGTTTGTGTTCTGGAAACCAGCATGTAGTTAGAGGGTATGGCATGAACAGGTGAAATAGTGAGAAATGAATCTGGAGATGTCAGCAGGAGCCAGGTTTCGGAGGGCTTTGGAATGCCATGATGAGAAGCATCAAATTCACCCTGGAGGGAATATGGAGCCATTAAAAAGTATTAGGAATGGATGTCCGAGTCACATGTTAAAAGGGGAACTCTGGTTTTCATTTTGATCATGGAGTTGATTAAGATAAGACTGTAGTAATTGACTGAAGACAAGATAGGAGGTGGTTTTCTCAATCTGAGGGTGAAATGAAGATGGACTGAACTATAAGGTCATGCCCATGGGAATAATGAGAAAGGAATTGACTTAAGTCTATTAAGGAGATAATATTAGTAGGAATTGGTAGCTAATTAGTTGTAGAAGTAAAGAGATAAAGAAGGAAAGCATTATGAATGACTCTCAGGTTTGTAGCTGCACTGCTAGTGGACGATAGTGACTCTCCCAGAAAGGAGTAGTAATGGAGAAAATGTTTATTGAATTAACCAACTGATTGATTGATTAATGAAAAGAAGTTTCTAGTCCATCTCCAAAATTTATCATCAATTAGGCCTTGGGTAAATTACATCTCATTTCTCTCATCTATTAAATAAGGGCTATTGAATCTATTCAACCTGTTCCACAGAGTTGGTTTGAAGTCAAATATAACAATATATTTTCTAATTTTGAAAATATTTAACAATTTATACATAAAATATTACATAAGTTATAAGGCATAATTTTAAAAATGGGCCTTTTTAAAACCACCATAAATATATTTTTAAAAGGATATTATAGGTCCCAGCCCCATGGGTGAGTGGTTAAGTTCGTGCCCTCCACTTTGGTTGCCCAGGATTTCACCAGTCTGGATCCTGGGCACGGACCTAGCACCACTCATCAAGCCATGTCGAGGCAGCGTCCCACACAGCACAACTAGAAAGACCTACAGCTAGAACATACAAGTATTTACTGGGAGGATTTTGGGAAAAGAAGAAGAGAAAAAAAATAAAAGAAAACCAAAGAAAAAGAAGATTGACAACAGATGGTAGCTCAGGGTCAATCTTTAAAAATTAATTGATTAATTAAATTAAATTAAATTAAAGGATATTACAAATACTGTTGAATCAGTGTGCTTGTCTCCATCTCATTCTCAGCAATAATCACTATCATGAATTTTGTTTAATATTTCCTTACTTAAAAAGGTAGTTTTATTTATATATGCTTGTATCCCCAGACAAGATATAGCAAAGTTTTTCTTGTTTTTGAGCCTTATTAAAGTGGTATTATATATTCTTGTGCACCTTGCTTTTATTCTCTCAGTATTACGTTTTCATTATGGTTTGCCACATGACATTTTGATCAACATTGGACCGCATATACGATGATGGTCCCATAAGATTAATACCGTCTAGCCTGGGTGTGTAGTAGGCCATTCCATCCAGATTTGCATAAGCACTGTAGGGGAGGAAGAAATTTCCCTCTATCCTTCTAGGTTCTTCTGCTCGAAGAATTAAATTGACATGAGACATTAACTGGAGAAAAATAAAAGTTAAATAAGATGTGTACACAGGAGAAACGAAGGAAAACAGAGTCACTCACCAAAATGGCTGAAGCCCTCATCTTAAACATCATCCTTAACTAAAGACAAAAGAAGATACTGGCAGTGGGGACACTCAGGGACTTCAAAGGGAAGCAAAGCAATTCACAGTTAGGAGAAAAGGAACAGATGTTTGGAAAACAGAAATAGAAGGACACAGAGGGGCAGACGCCCAACAGGCTTTTCTAGGTTCTTCCCTGTCTGCCACTTAGTCCATGCTATGCTAGGTGGTAGCTCGCTTCCTGAGACGGATTGTTTTTATCTGAATTCTTTTAGGCAGTCAAGGGGGAAGTAACAAGAAAAATTTTCTGAGTCTTTTGTTTCTTAAAAATATTCCACCTAAAATAATCCTCATTTTAAAAGGACACATTTTGGGGTGGTAAATTTTGTTCTCCTTCAGTGCACTCTTTGATGTTTGCTCAATGACAAAATCTCCTAATGACACTTTTCTCAGAATGTATCCCTGTCGTTAAGCAACCCATGACTGTAGAAGAGTTGTGTATAAAAGCAGAAAAACAG
Source organism: Equus caballus (assembly GCF_041296265.1). Classification (NCBI taxonomy): domain Eukaryota; kingdom Metazoa; phylum Chordata; class Mammalia; order Perissodactyla; family Equidae; genus Equus; species Equus caballus. The sequence goes on from NC_091687.1 coordinate 75,542,260, forward strand.
GGGCCGGCCCAGTGGCACAGCCGTTAAGTGTGCACATTCCGCTTCAGAGGCCCGGAGTTCGCTGGTTCGGATCCCGGGTGCGGACGTGGCACCGCTTGGCGAGCCATGCTGTGGTAGGTGTCCCACATATAAAGTACAGGAAGATGGGCACGGATGTTAGCTCAGGACCAGTCTTCCTCAGCAAAAAGAGAGGGGTTGGCAGCAGTTAGCTCAGGGCTATTCTTCCTCAAAAAAATAAATAAATAAAATAAATAAATAAAAAGCAAAAAAATAAGAATACAAAATAAAATTAGGAACAACTCAAATTCCCACCCACAGAATAATAACTAAATCATGATAAATTTTCTCAAAGACTATTATGTAGCAGGAAAAGTTGTAGCTGAGTATAGAAGTAGAGAATATGTATTATTACCTAATTTTGAAAAACTGCAAGAAGTTATGCAAATGTAATAAGCAATACTTTTATGAATTCTCTGTAGGTAAAAATAAATAAAAGTTTACTAAGGACAGTCTTTCTTGCTAAAACAGAATACAATACTTGATAAGGTTTCAGCAATTATGAACTAGGAACAAGATCCTTCAGTGAGAAGAGACCTGGGTACTTTGGAGTTTCTCCTTTGGGCTTTATGGCCTCCTACTTAAGAGTTGCTCAGGTACCACCACCACTAGCTGCCGGGGTGCCTACTTTGCCTTTTCTGAGCCCTAACCACGTATTAAAAAATATTTCTGTATGTAGCAGGGTTTAGGAACTAGCCAATCTGTTTATTTTGTCTCATTCAAAGACAAAGGCCAATTCCATTAAAATTAAAATGTTACCTGACTCTAATCATGGGAAATTTAGTATTTTTGTTTCAACAATGCAAGCTGCTCTATTTCTTGGAGGTTTGGTAAAACATTGAGAATTTTCATGGGCTCTAAATTAGATCCAGAGCTGTAGAACTTATTTTTTAAGCTCTGTAAATAGACCTAAAGGTTGTAGTACTAGATGACAAATTCTATGGAATCGAGCTATTAAAAATATACTTGTTACGGCTAGGAGTTATTCTATTCAATGTACATCTTTCCTTCTTGTATCCTTATTGTTTAAGGAGTAAAACATCTATTGCTGAGCTATGCCAGTCCAAGTCAACACAACTTCGCTTCAACTCATATCTGTTATAAAAAGATACAGTTTAAATTTTTGGTGGGAAGACAAAGGAGGAAATCTTATTTTTGCTTCCATCTCAACATAAGCAGTATATTACTCATCTAAGACATAACTTCCAGAAGTTTAGTAGTATCATGACATTCCCTCATTTGTCACCCGTATGTATATGTAGATATATAGACATCTATATAAGATATACAATACCATGTATCACATTTTAAGTACAATTGTCATGGTTCATTTAAATGAATATTTTATTTCTGTCGGTAATAGTTAACACTTCTATAACTTAGACTCTGTAGGCACTGTTCTAAGTGCTTTGCTGTTCAAACTTGCAACCGTGAGGTGAGTTACATCTTGCAGATGTGGAAACTGAGACCCAAAGAGGTTAAGTAATGAGATCGAAGTCACACAATTCATAAATATTAGACCTAGGATTCAAACTCTTATGTCTGCTCCAGGGTCCATGCTCTCAAACCTGACCCTGTATTGCCTTTACTAAATGGCTATATAAAACCAAGCCACTTAAAATATCAGAGTAGAGAGTTAAGCTAGCAGCCCAACTCAAAGAAAATATTTTGTTTGGTTAGTTACTTTGAAAATTAATCTTCAAAGTCTTTTTGGCTTCATTAGGTAATATGATCTCTCCTTTTTTCCACTTAGCTCTGCCTATGAGGCTATGACCTCTTCCAGCCTAAGGACCACTCTTCACTATTTCTACTCTCCTGAACTTGATGTATTGCCTGTCATGCACTCAAAAAAAATGTTGAAAAGATAAATGAAAGAGTGAGCAATGGAACAAATTGACAAATTAAAGGAAGGGTTAGGGTAACTGAATGTTTCAGATTGAAATTTTGCTCTTGAGAAACAAGAAAATATTTTGGGGTGAATAGGGTAGCCCATATTTATCTCTTTCATTGGATAAAAAACAAAATTATTAATTTAATTATCTTAGTCTATTACTTGTGCCTTTGAGTCATAAACTACCAGAGGTGATTCCTGTGATTATTTTAACAGGGTCCAAAAATTGAACTTGAAAATCTGAGTGTATAGCATTCTGATAGCACCATTATGTTGTTTAACAGTGAAAGCATAAAATTTTATTCAAATATGAACAGTAGATATTGCAGTGTAATAAAATATTACAATATATTTTAAAATCTACTAAATTACTCATTTCCATTGAAAACCAGTTTAAAGCATACAAAATTTTCAAATGAATAAATATTGAAAAAATTTGCTACTGTGTACAAAAAAAACACTTTAGCATTTGTGAAATACAGCCAAATTTTAACCCTCAACTACTAATGGAAGAAACTATAAGGTAAGCATTTGTAGATTCCTCGTCTTTATCACCTGGCACTTACAGATATAGATACATGTAAAAGAGGTAAGTCAGATTCCTACCCCACCATGTCTGTGTAAAAAACCTGGGCCGGTTATCGTGATAATTCCATTCATTCAGTTGATATTTATTGAACACTCATTATACAAAAGCTAATACACTAAGTGCTCTGGAATAGCACATTGCGTGCATATGGTACTTTAAAGTGCTTCCAGCATTCACAAATCTTGTTTTGTTTTGAGTTACAAGGTAGGCAACATTGATGGCCTTCTTATCATATTACAAGTGTGGAAACTGAGGCCCAGCATGATTAATTAGACTACCCAAAGTCACAGAAGTGGTGGTGAAACTAGGGCTACAGAAGCAGTATTAGTACTAATAAAAACGAGAGAGGAAACAGAAATAGCCCATCAAAAGGTTCTGCTTCATAAAAGTCTTGATTTGAAAGCAATGTTAAATGGTTCTGTCATACATGGAATACAGACCAAACTCACTTTATCATTGAGGATTAAGTTTCTTTTGACTAATCTAGACAAATTTTCTATAATAATACTGTTTTTAAATATAGTTGGTAAATTCTTATATCGTGCTTTTCTCTCTTCTTGCTTACACTTAATTGAAAAAACAAGCTTCAAAAAAGGCCCCCTAAGAATAAATAGGGTATGTAATGAGCAACCATTATACATGATTTCTTCACTCATGTGGAACTCCTATAACCCACTAATGAGTTCACCACTTGTGAGGTACTAAGGCCTTTTGTTTCAACTAGGTTAATCATATTTTATGACCAACCATTATGTCTCTTCTATTCATGTATACAACTATTTTATCGCTAGGTACAGTATTCATACTTTATGGTCCAATTTATTATTTGGCTGCATCTGAAAACCAAGTCTATATGTATGTTTTATTTCATACACAAAATACACTAAGGTTACTGTTACCTTTATAAACATACAATAAATTGTATAAAAACACATATTTTAGAAAAATAAGTAAATCGAATAGGGAGTTCTTAAGCTTTGTTATCCTCAATGTCAGCACACTAAGCATGCAAAAATTCATTTGGCCAATATTGATGGCAACAATGGCTATTTATTGAGCACCTTCTCTGTGCCTTACTCTTTATGTACACATTTATATATTCATTATTTCACCTAACTGAATCTTTAAATTGGACATATACTACAGTTATCTTCATTTCACAGCTGAGGAAACTGACATTCAGCAAGGGTAAGTAACTTTCCCATGTCCCAGAATGGCAAATTTGAGCTTTTAGTCCATCCTGAATACAACCGTCTACTACATCATAGCTTTGTTACCTACCCGACTCCTTCTACCCTCTCAGACCAGCAGACTGAGGATCTGTCTTAATGCCTACTCCATCATCTCTGCAGCTTATTTATTGAGTTATTGAATCCATGCTAAAGGCGAGGAATGATTTTAGGAACTGAGGACACAAAATTAAGAAGGCAAAGTCCCTACTCTCAAGCATTTATAGACTCAGGGCAAAGTCAGGCAACGAGACATAAATAAACAAGATAATTTCAGAAAGTGATAAGTGCTCAGAAGATAAACAGAGTGAAGAGATAGAGAATGCAGGAAGGGGAGCTGGTGGAAATAGAGAGCATCTATTTTAAATTGGAAGACCTTTCTAAGGAGGTGACATCTGAACTGGACCTTGAATGATATGAAAAAGACACCAGATGATCTGTGTCTGGATGTTCCCATCAGAGAGAACACCAAGTGCAAAGGCCTAAGGCAGGAACAAATTTAGTCTGTTGAGGGAATAGCTAGAATGCCAGTGTGGCTGAAATTTTGTGAAGAAGAAAGTGGTAGTATGAGATGGGGTCGAAGAAAGCGGCAAATGTCTGATCTTATAGTTCCCTATAGGTTCTGGTAAAGAGGTTGGTTTTATTTTAAGTGCTGTGGGAGGCAACTGGAGTCTATGCAAATGTCCCAGTCTTATCACAACCAATTTAGCTCATGTTTAGCTCTAACCACCGTCTGTTATCCTGTTGTGATGGAGCAGCTGCCCCACCTATCAATCACCTATTAGAATCTCTTCTATTTCCTTTGAGTTTACCTGACAAATTTCATCTCCTGGTACTGATGCCAGAGCCCCATCAGCCTGATACACATTTTGGATGCCTTGGCCCTGCCCTGCGTCTGCTCTACCATTTACTAAAATTATCTTTATTTTCTCCACCCCAATGCCGATAATCTTAGCTAGACGTTAGAGAAACATCAAGGGCGTGAAGGTGGGAGATAATTCTCTTTAAAGTGTGGCAAACTGGCAAACTGATACTACTTACTAAATTCTATAAGAAATATTCAGTTTTAAAGGAGAATTCATGTTGACCCAAATAAATTTTTAATATGTACAATGTCATAACTCTAATGAAGTGACAAATTATGATAAGGTGACTTGGGAATCACCACATATACAGGTGTCCCCAAGGTTAGCCCTTCTAGATTAATTCTGCTTTTCAAAGTTCCCTGATTTTCTTACCTTCTGAATAGTTCTTTAAAAGCTCTAAAATTTTTCCTACACCATTCGTTCAGCTGTGGTATTGAGGAGAAGGGAACCAGTGGGAAGAGGATGAGTCAGAGGCAACTATTTTTAAGTGAAAATTAGTTTTAAGTAAAGTATTTGTATTGTAGGTGTATACACACAGGTATATATTTATGCATAGTAGGTATAAAAACCATTTCTAGAGAGAAAGATTTCTAATATATAATAAAAAGCTTCAATATTAATTAAAATGTGAATCCAAAGATTGCTAATAAAAAATATTCCAAGTCATTTCTATAGTCTTGAAAAGTAGTTATAATCATTTCTCTAGTATTTTGCCCATAACTCAGTCAAACTGGTAAGGGAAAGGAGCTAGGGAAAGCAATTATTTTATTACACATGTATTTGAATGCATTGGCCTAGTAATTACTTTAGATTTTATGTAAATATTATCCTTTAGAAATGTTCATCCATGTAAGATCTCAGAAATTTTACTTCTCTTTAGGAAGATTTGGAAGTAGCTTCAAATGACATAGGAAATCAAGAAGGAGAGAAACATAGGACCCAAGAGAAGTGGATCCAGCCCCAAAGAACAGTGAAAGGAAATCCCGGGAGAACAGCTGCGCACTAGACTTGGAAAGCAGCCAGTCTCCACTGAAGCAGGAAGAATGGAAAGAAATTTTGGGGGAAAAGGTCATTTGATAGAATTTCTCTAATGACGGAAAATTTGAAAGAAATATACTATAAAGGCAAATAGTGTAAGAAAAAAGAAATGCAAGAAGTAATACAATGAAAAACAAAAAGTAAAATGATAAATGACAAGAAATCAAAGTAAAAGACTTGGCTTCACAGTGTACAATATTTGCAGGCTCAATTATGAAAATATTCTTCATTCATTTAACTATAAACAGCTATGTAACTATATAGGAGAATGAGTGAGGAAAGCTGTTTGGGTCATATATCAGCTAAATCTCTCATCCATCTTCTCAGGAATTGAATGCATATCTGAAATAGATAAATCAAGAAATGGTCTGTGTATTAATAGAGAGGAAGTACACTGTCTTCACTGTTAAAAACTGTTAAGAGAGTTAAAAATGATCCCAATTCTGGTTATTGTCACTGGACTCACATCGCTCACTCTTTCTTGTGATGTCCATGACTTAAGTCTGAACTGTAATCTATCCTTATGGCATTTCTGATGTCAGTCCCATTTGCGCAACTTTACAGAATGGCTGGGCTCCAGTCTTCTTACCATATTGTCTCATTCATTCAAGAAATGTATTGAATACCTGCTATATGCTAGGTACTATGATAGGTACTAAAACTATGAAGCAGTAAACTTAATACTGAGAGATTGCTTGTATTTCTTTAGTTCATTTTGAGTTACTTGTAGAGAGATGCAGAAGAAAATAACCAGAAATGTACATGTGGTGTGTAGAGGGCAGGTTCAAAGGTTTTCTTTTGATTTTGAACTTGCCCCTACGCATGTATCTTATAATAAAATAAGCAAACCAAAAGAAGCAGAGACAAACAAATATAAATCTTTCATTTCTTACTTCTCTCCTATGAAGCATTATTAGAAACTTTGTGGCCTAGGGACCACAATTTTAGTTATTTGTTTTATGGCAATCTTTATCTATTTCCATCAGCTACTCTATTCAATTATTAGAATACTGTTCATAAGGAAGAAGGTATTAGCAGAGTAAACTCTTAGAAAACAGTCTTGCTGATATTTCTAAAATGCAATTTGGATCATATCAGTCATCTGTTTAAAAATTTCCAAAATTTCCACTTTGCCCACAGGATGAAATCAAGTGGTTCCTCTTCCATTTCTTACTTTCTTTTCTTTTCCCTTTCCTTCCCTTCTCTTTCCTTCCCTTCCTTTCCTAAACTTGTCAGTGATAAACCCATAGGGTGAGGCAGAGTAAGGCAGCCATCTGTGCATAGGGATTGCCCAGAGCGGAGAGTCAGAGTCCAGGGTGAATAATGCATCCACACAGAGGTGAGGGCAGTCTGGTATGTAATGTCAGAGTCTGAGGAGGATGAGGAGGAAAGAAGATCCATCTCAGGGTAGCAAGGTCCAAGTACAGTTAGGAGAGCATCTACATAGAAGAGGGGGCAACATAAGTTATAAAAGATTGGTTACATACAAGAGGATTGATCAAAACGTAAAGATACTAAGCAAAATGGGAGTCAGGTTTCCCAATGTTTGAGAGGGGATTACAAATATGGAAAGGGAGATAACTTGAATGAACCCTGTGGTGTTGCACTGTATGTGGAGGTACATGTTTTGTTTATCCATTGATGCATTACAAATCACCCCTATATGCAGTGGTTTAAAACACAACAATCATTTTGTTATTTCTCAAGGTTTTTGTGCATCGGGAACTTGAAAAGAGCACATTCGGACAGTTTCTCTCTTGGGGCTCAGGTGGGAAGACTTGAAAGCTGGGGTTGACTTAGCAGCTAGGAGCTAGAATCATCCAAGGGATTACTCACATGTCTAGAGTTTGATGCCAGCTGTTAACTGGAGTCTTCACTGGGACTATTGGCTGGAACACATATAGGTGTCCTTTCCTTGTGACTCTCTGCTTTTTTACAGGATGATGACTGGGTCCCAAGAGCAAGCATCCCAAGAGGACCAGAAAGAAGCTGTACAATCTTTTAAGACCTAGACAGGGGAAGTCCCATAGTCTGATTTCTGCCATAATCACAAATATTAGTTAGCTGGGGCTGCCATAACAAAATACCAAAGACTGGGTAGCTTAAACAACAGAAATTTATTTTCTCACAGCTTTGGAGGTGGGAAGACTCAGATCAGGCTGTCAGCATGGCAGAGTTCTGGTGAGATGGCTGCTTTCTTACTGTGTCCTCACACAAAAGAGAATGACGGAAAGCAAGCTCTCTGTGTCTCTTCATATAAGGACACTAATTCCATCATGAAGGCCTCCCCTCATGATCTCATTTAAGCTTAACAAAATCCCAAATGCTCCTTTCCAAATACCATAACACTGTGGAAGTAGTGCTTCAACATATGAATTTGGGGGGGACACAATTCAGTCCATAGCACCCACCAATTGAAGAAGGTAAGAGATAGGCATAGATCTCGCTGCTTGATGGGAGGAACATTAACATTGTCTTCGAAAAAGATCACATGGATCATATGGGATGGGAGATCTTGTTATGGCCGTCTTGGAAAATACAATATGCTATACCATGTATGCATGCATGCATGTACACATATACATATACACACGTGTGTGTGTGTGCATATTTCCTAACACTGTTCAGTGCGAGGACCCAAGAGCATCAACTGTGTCCTATTGCAATAGCAATGAGCACACCTAGTGCCCAGATCTTGACTTCCACATATCACTCTTCGTTATAAGGAACAAGGCTCCTTGGGGAAATAATGATTCAAGAGCTAGAGAAAGAACAAGATGAGCTTAGACCCACTTTTTGCAACAGAAATCAAAGAATGATGAGGAATGCCAAAAGGACACAAGGGTCAGCTTAAAGGAGCTCCATTGGCCAACTCTAGAAGAATTCAAACATCAAGATAAATAATGAGAGTAACTGATTTCAACCCATTGAATTAAATAAACAAATAAAATGTTTAGTGAGGAATGGAATATGTATGTAGTTTCAAATTACCTTCCTGTGCACGTATTTATTATTTACAAACATAGTAAAGGAATTTCACAGTGGGGAATCCTGGCAGACACCATCTTAATCAGTGATCAAAGTGAACATCATCATTAATGGGACAAATCAAACTTATATGCCCCTTGATAGGATGCAAGGAGAAAAGTGCAGCACCTCTTCTGTGATATTCCTGCAAAAGACGCATAACTTGAATCAAATCCTGAGGAGGCGTCAGATGCTCAAGTTGAGGAAAAGCTACAGAATAACTGGCCCATAATCTTTAATGTTGTCAAAGTCATTAAAGTCAAGGAAAGACTGAAGAACCGTTCCAGACTGAAGAGGACCAAAAAGACAAACTGCAACACATGTTTCTGAACTGGATGCGTTTGCTGTAAAGAGCATTATGAAGACCATGAGAAAACTTGAATGGAGTCTGAAAATTACATGGCAGTAATGTATTGATGTTGATTTTATGATTTTGAGATTGTATTATGATTATGGAGGAGAATATCCTTGTTTGCAGGAGACACAGTTAAGAAGTCAGGGGTGAGGGGGCATCAGGTCAACAATGTACTCTTTAAGTGGTTCAGAAAAAAAAAGTTTTTTAAATTCTGTGCTTGTGCTTTTTTTTAAATGGGAGATTCTTTCAAATTATATTTTCAATAATTACACAAGGCATATTACACATTCCAGTTGCTTAGCGTTGTATCCACAAACCTTGCAATTTTGTTATCTTGCCTTGTATCTTACCACTTTCCTGGCAATAACTACATGGTGTAGTTACAGAGCTGGTCAAACCTTCACCCATCCTTTCCCAGGAATAGCTTTTTCTCCTCTCTCTCCTGGAAAATCTTTCCTTATTCTTTATGACCCCTTGAAATGCTCACTCTCCTGTGGAAGCTTGCCAATTCTCCCGAACACATTTACTTAGGTCCTCCATTCTCACCTCTTTTGTACATTATTCTCTGTGTACTGTGTATAATACAGTATATGCCATGAAGGAAAGGCCTGAGATATATTCATCTTTGCCTTCCCAGGACTCATCACAATCCTTAGAATATAGAAACAGCTCAACATATATTGTTGAATGAGTAAACACTAAATTAATGAATAAAGTGTTGGAACTGTTTGCTAATATTGTGCTTCAAAACAGAATTAAAAACTTCTTAATCTTTGAAATCATGCCAACTTGTGGACATATAACCCTTTGGGGAGATTTTAGTGGCCCCATTAAACATATATTTCATTACAAGTCCTTTCAAATATTTGTGGAGTAAAATGGAAAGAAAGAGAGAGAGAGTGAGAGGGGAAGGGAGGGAAGGACGAAAGAAGGAAGGCAGGAAGAGAGAGAAAGAGAAGAGGGAGGAAGGACGGGAGGAAAGAAGAAAGGGAAAGAGATTAGAAGAGGGGAATCATTTTGAGTTTGGGAAGTCCAGGGAGTTGGTAAAGCATCGTTTGTAACATCTGATCAGTGCAGCTGCTTGCGCTTTGGGTAGACAAACCTGCGTGTGATCCCCAACTCTGCCTCTTGTCAGTTATGTGATCTCGGGCAATTTAGTTAACCTCTATGATTCTCAGATACCTCACCTATTAAATGGAACAATACTGTTGAATTCGTGGATTTATTGTGGGGATTAGAGGGAAAATTTTAAATAAAAGGCTTAGCATCATGCTTGGAATATTGAAAGTGCTTAGAAGGTGGTAGCTATTATTTTCATTATGCCTAAAATGTTGACACTGTGCTCTCTAACAGATAAAGCATGACCTTGTTATACTTTATCAATAAGTTAACATACTAGAATAAATATTTGAACGTATGAAGCAGAAAAATCCTACTTCTGAGAAATCCAATGGTTTTGTTTTTTTATCTATAAAAATGTTGTGTTTATGATTACAGATTTTATTTTCAATTTGGTTACTTCCAAGTCAGATAAATTTCCAAGTTTGTTGTTTATGAGAATAGAGAATTGGACATTTTGCACATATAAAGCACCTTCTTTGGTTTTGACAAGATGAGAGGTATATTGTACTTAGTTCTCAGGATCATTTTCTTACTTTCCAGACAAAAGGTTTTCTGCTGCTAATCTGTCAGTCTTAAATCTCATGGGATATGCTCTCTTCAACTCTCCTCTCTCTTGTTTTTTGAGTAAATAATTGCATGATGTTTTTTCTCCTAATGCATACATTGCTCTAAATCAAACTCTCTAAAAGAAAAATTTACATGGAAATGAATCACATAGTAAGTATTAATGGTGTTTTGAAATAATAAACAGCAGTATAATGGCTCTTAGCCAATTCAAACTAAAAAAAATAAAATAATGTAGAGGTTACCGAGTTCAAGCTGATGATATTTTTCACATCACCTTCTTAGAGTTAGAAAATCCATGAGGAATATAATAAAATCCCCGAAACTGGAGGCAACAAAAGAATTAGAAGGATAAGCCCAAGATATCACACTTCTAAATCTGAGATCAAGGAAAGTGAGAAACCTAAACATGTAGATCTACTCAAAGTCTATATTTGTCTGAGTTCCTTTAAACCCCAATATTACATGTGAATTTCTATGGTGCAGATATCCACATTCCTAACTTGAATTGCTGAAGGAGTTTCTACACAGCACGTCTCCTTCAGCATTCACTCTAAACAAGTCAGCAATCACTATTCACTCTTGAGTTTGAAGAACTCTCTTTTTATGTGCTTTGAAAGTGCTGGATAAAATTGGAAATTTCCAGGGTGTTGTTTATGTTCAAGGACAGATTTAAACAATGAAGAGACATCGGGTTTGGAAGAGTCTCTGGAAACAAAGACAACTTGTGTCCTATATGAGGAAAAAATATTATTTGGAAAGTGCAGTGAGTAGATGAATCACAGAACACACGCACACACACCAGTGTAATTATCACTGGTAAGTCCCTGTCCTCAGGCTCCATGCCTGTATTGCTGGGTCTCTAACAGTGCTCAAGAGCTAGACTTTGCACTGCGGATTTCAGAGGACACCTAACAAGCCACCCATATTTTGGAAGCAGTGAGCGGGAGGAGTAATGAGTTGCTTAGCCCCCCTTCTTTGAATGAGTGTTTATTGATTCTGACAGAGGCATAGGGAAGTGAATGATAGAGAGTACAGTTGCATACCTCATCTGGCTCTCTGCCTTAATTTGTTTGTGAAAATGGATTAAGACTGATGGCAAATAAGACTGTGCAGGAAAGACAGGACACAGAAAACTATAATGGTCACAGAAAGAGAGAGCATTGACTAAAAAAATCCAGTTTTTAGCTGGATGCTATTTTTATAATCTAGGATTTTAGGCACACAGAAGCTATTTTAATATCATGCATATGAATACATTCACAAAGTTAAATGCAGTTTACAACCTTAAAAACAAGGTCTTCCTAACTTGCAGCACTGTAAGCTCAATTTCATGTACTTAGGTCTGAAAAAAAAAATCAGATTCTATTTTTTTAGTCTCATACATCATTACCAACAAAGTAGATTTCTGGTGTTCGACCACAATGGCATCTTTGTTAAAGATGCATGAAGTCAAAAGGATAGATCTTATTTCTCTGCAGCTGCGGAGGCTCTGGAGGTCCTGTATTGATAAACACTTGTCTGTCAATTAAATGAGGCATAAATGACTCAGAAGAGAAGATATAATTAATGTGCGAGTGGAGGTGTTCATTTATTTGTCTGTTTGCTTTTTTTGTTTGCTTTTGTTTTGTTTTTGCGAAGGCGTGCTGTTGGACAGACCAAAATTAAGATTAAGAATGAGATGCCTTTGGTAGCCTCTCATTCCGTGTGGTCTTTAGCTTCTCTTGTTTTGATGGGGCGAAAAACTGTAGCTTGAAGAGTGCCGTCAGGTTCATCTCCATCTGCCTAGACTCTGGTATTAGTTTCCTAGGGCAGCTGTATCAAAGTATCACAAACTGGGTGGATTAAAGTAACAGAAATTTATTGTCTTACAGTTCTGGAGGGTAGAAGTCTGAAATCAGGGTGTTGGCAGGGCCATCCTTCCTCTAAAATCTCTAAGGGAGAACCCTTCCTTGCCTCTTTTAGCTGCTGGAGTTTGCCAGCTATCCTTGACATCCTTTGGTTTGTGGACACATCACTCCAGTCTCTGCCTCTGTTGTCATATGGCCATCTTTTCCCTGAGCTTCAGTGTCTCTGTGTTTTCCTCTTCTTATAAGGACACGAGTCATACTGTATTAAGGACCCATCCTACTCCAGTATGACCTTATCTTAACTAATTACATCTGCAAAGACCATATTTCCAAAGAAGGTCACGTGCTGAGGTACTAGGGGTTAGAACTTCAACATACCTTTTTCAAGGACACAGTTCAACACATCCAATTCTCAGTTGTTTTTTCCCTTAACCTAATATGCTTTGGATGATATATTTACTTGTAAGAGGGCGAGAAGTACATCCCAGCAAAGAACAAATTGTAAGGGTGCTTAAAGCTATCTTTGAATATCGCTCGCTGACTCTTACCTTCTCAATCTAATCACGGCATTCTGCTCACTTTGTTATATTTAAAAAATTGTAGAATGTTGTAAGAACAGTTCCCTAGTTTATGATTTGTCTGATTGAATTTTTTAAATAACCCAAAATTAATTATTCTTGTTTACCAGCTAACTGTTAATGAATCAGCATAACTTCCTTAAACCCCTAATTCTATCTGTGATTCAGATTCTCTTTAGGACTTGCAACTCTGGTTATAAAGCAAATGCCTGGTATGTGCCAGGCTCTGGGCAAGAAGCTTTTCATACAATTCTCCATAAAGTTCTATTATGTTGGCATTATCTTATCCATTTCACATATAAGAGACCAAAGCAATCGTAGTCGCATAAGGCCACAACTTCTTATAAAGTGTTAAATGGAGAAAACCCAGCCTTTTGAATTCTCCCTTGGGCCAAATAACTCGCTTGACTAATTTTTCCTCACTGACTTGACTGGTTGTTTTGGCATTATGTACAGACTGACTTGTTACTGTTTTATACTTGAGGAGCTTTTTAGTTAATTTACAGCTCTTTTACAGAAGATATTTGACCACAATACACCTCCATCACTATATTCTAAGAGTAACAAAAATCATCATTCTCCTCTTTGTGACTCACACTTTACGTGGATTAATTGGGAACATAAAAGCCAAGAACAAACCTAATATTGAACTCTAAAGCACAAATTTTAAAAAGGTAACTCTGTATTTCTTCTGAAAAATAATGTAAGAAAACATGAAAAAATGTGTAGCTATAAAAATTATTCGTACCTCTCATAGGGTGCTGGGGAATTTTAATGTTGATATAAGTACTGCAAATAATGACTCAATTATATATATGAAACGGTTGAATTAGTCTCTTTATCACCATCAGTTAGAGTATCAAAACTGCATTTATTTAAACCATTAATATGAAACATTGTTCTTTTAAAAAATCCCCCATGCTAAGTGTTGGTTATTTTCATACCTCTTCAGGACACAGCCCATAATGATATATTAAATAAGCACTTCATACATATTAAACAAATCAGTGATCATTAAATATATGCCATTAAGTTGAGAATTGAAGTAAACGTATCCATTTTGTGACCTTTCCTAAACGCAACCTTCACCCTGTAGTATAACACTCAGGGGCAGGGGTTTGGGGGGCATGTGTCCCAGCTTTACCACTTATCACCACTTAACCATCTTTTTTCTATAATGTGTGGATAATATTACTTATCTCATTGGGAGTTCCTAAGACTGCACATGCAATACTTCGTACATCGTAAGCACTTAGTTAGCTGGTTATTAAAACTATTTATCATTTAGGCCCATAAACCAGGTGGGCATTTGTTATCTTTTCTTGCTCCTTATTCAAATAACTCCAAACAGCTTTTTAAAGGCCCTATCTGTACAGGGCTCTCTAGAAACTGTAGGTGACATGCAAAAGGTAAATGTGTTCAATAATAGCTGATAAAATCCCAAAGCATATGCTTGATTTATTCTACAGATTACAAAATCTCCAATGGCAATTGGAAAATAATAATAACAAGTCTTATTGGGAGTTACTGATAAATGGTATGCTTTGGCATTATCTTGCTACATTCTATCTTACAATGGAATCTTTTGTCCAATTACAGTGTACTTTTTCTTTAATTTTACCTGTAGGGGTCACTGGTGTCACAGGGCAATCTTCCTCCCTGTTTAGGTTTTGATGGGTAATTACCTGCTGACAGGTGATGTATTATAGGAATAAGGTAATATATTCTTACGATTTACTATTCAGTAAGGAAGTCATTAACATAAAGATGATGACCTAGCATATACCCTTGGGAAAATTTCATGTTGATATGCTTGTGTTTGGAAGCTGAGTCACTATGTTTGCTAGTGGAAAACAATTGACAGAAACTTCATTTTTAACTTACTTCTTATTGGATATAACTATGGGGTTCAGTCAAAAGACAATGAACCAAAAAAGAAAAGTGAGTCATTCATTTAAAATGTATTAAATGGATATAGCTTTGAATATCATAAGAAGTATGATTGTCATAAGAAAAATGAATTATGTAAACCTAGTTAAGGGAACTAACTTTACACATTTTATTAGATATGTTAGTAAATTCTAAGTAGTAGCCTTCATTCCCATTCAAGTTGTTGATATAATAGAGGCTACAAGAAATGCTTTCCCTGAATTATTTAGTTAAGATGGTGACAGTAAACCTTAACATTTTACAATCTAACACAAAGTCAATTTTTGTATTCACATAATTAGTTCTTATACATATGGCATTTACCTAAGTATCAAATGTTGATTTTTAAATAACAAGCTTTCTAATTGGTGAAAATGGCTCGATTAGACTTATTGTTGACTCTGATTCTTCTCTTTGAACAAGTGGATATGGAGGTTAGAGACAAATTGGACTAAATTCAATCCACTTCCTTTTGTAGAACAAAACTGAAGTCAGCCAGGGAGACACCTTAAATAGAGAAAGTCTCCATGCAACTCTTGACTGGAGAAAATGTATCATCCACAGGCAATTACACCTTGGCCGTGTTGGTCAGAGAACAATACAGAGAATTCATTGCTGCTGTGTTTGTTTTGCGGGGAATAAAATAATAAATGTGACCAAGAGACAAAAGGACGTTTGGTAATATTCCACTCAAGTTTAGATTGGCAATACAATCAATTCAGAGAGTTTATTTATTTATTTATTTATTTCCCAAGTAATTTTATTGAGATCATAATGGTTTTCTAACATTGTGTAATTTCAGGTATACATTATTGTTTATCACTTTCTGAATACACTTCATCGTGCTCACCCCTAGTAGTCTAATTTTTATCCATCACTGTGAATATGTGCCCATTTATCCCTTTTGCTCACCCCTGATCAGAGAGTTTACTTTTAAGAGCATGATTTTTTTTCTTTGAAGCCCAAATTGGCAATGAGACCATCCTAAACCTATAAGATAATTGTGTAACTCTGTGACGGTTAGGACTGGACCCATTAGGTTTCTGCAAAATTAAAAATAGGGTTTTAAGAGTTAATTTTTTAATTCCTTTGAAATTTCTTCATAACCTTTCTCTGTTTCACAATGAAAAGCAAACACTATCTTGAAGTTGAAATGCAAGTGAATTAATTCTGAAAAAAAAATAAATGTATTTGTACTAGAACTGCAAATGTTTGACAGAAATTGGAAAGTGGCTCTTAAAGAAACTCTCAGCAAGAGAACCATAATTAGTTTTAAGATTTACTTCTAGTGGCTTCTCAGACCAACAGGACTGTGTTTGCTGTAGCATCTTAAAGTATCTAGGGGACATTCAGGTTTCAAATATCAAGAGATATATGTTTTACACTAGTCCAAGGAGCAACGTGAATATATGGTGTGAAAATCACTACAAAAGTTTCCAAATAGAAGCCATTTAACTTGAAAGCAGCTCTCCTTACCTGGATATCTAATATATTTAGCCTTTTCATAATCTTAAAAATAGTCTTTGTATAATTATCTCTTACTCTATGGATTTATATATTTATTTTGAGGAAGAAAACATATCCTCTCCCTCTCTTTTTTGTGGTATGTGTTCTGGTTTTGGAGTTAAGATATAAAAATAGACAAAATAAAAATTAATATCATTTTTTTGGTTTACATAAGCAGTCATAGTAAAACAAATCATTTTAATTTTATATATCAAAGTTATTCTACAAGTTGAATATGGTAAATTTTTCAGCTCACTGGAAAAAGACCATAATCAAAGCATAGAATTTCATATTGCCATTAACCAATTAAGTATTATTTGAGCTTATGTGATATACTAATCTCTGTTTAGATATAAAAGCATAAAATGTGGTCTTTCTCTGAATTAGCTTTGTTGAGAAGAAATGCAAATAAGATAAAAATAGTGATCAATAATATAGTATTATGTGCCAAATGGATGTAAATGTTAAATAAAAAATAAGAATTTACTAAAAGATGGAAGATATTGCCAACTACTATTATTTCAAAAATTATTTGTGAAAGTTTTCAGCACAAAGTCAAGCACAGAGAGTCCATGACTTCTACAAGCTGATGATCATATACTCATCGATGCAGCTCCCTTATTCTGTAAATGAAGAAACAGAGGATCAAAATAGTAGGTGACTTGTCCAGTGGCACACACAAAAACAATGATAGTGTGCTGTGCTGTTAGAATTATGAGGGTGGAACTGAACTAGGGCAGCGAGCCTGAAGAGGCTTTCGTGTCTATAGTAGTACTCGCGCCCTCCTGTCCTCCATTCCATACCCTGTTACCAGAACGATTTTCCAAAAATGCCTTTGATCTGTCATTGACTTGTTTAACGACCTCTTTGAGGCTCCATGAGATCTGAACTTAAGGCAGCTTTCCTACCTTTCCTCTCACTACCCTTTCCTCCCCCTGTGTAAATGAAGCTCTTCTCCAAACACATTCTGAGCATTTTTAGAACATTGTGGCTTTATGCTCCGTATCTTTTCACCCTGCAATGCCTTCCCTCTTATCTCTTCAGTTGCAAGTTTCTCCATCCAATGTTCTGCTCAAAAACCACATTTGGGGTCTTCCTTAAATCTTCTCTTCCAGTTGGAATTAACCTCTTCCGTACTTAGCCCATTATACCTCTGGGGTATGTATCTATTGCTCCTAAAAGACTAAAAGTTCATCGAGGACTGAGCTCTTCTGTTTTTGTATCATCTGCGATACACTGAATAACTTACACACAGCCACAGAGAAGTAGCAATGACACAGCAGTTTATTTGTAATAACAATAAACCTAATTAAAATAGTTAACATTTGTTAGGCGCTTACCCAGTGGCAGGCACCAACCTATGTGCTGCAGATGGAGTCAGAATTTGAAGGTAGGCAGTCGACTCCAGGATCCTTGTTTTTAGCAGTGGGCGCTCTGCAGTCAGCGGCTCTGGATTAAATCCTAATTCTACCACTTAATAGCAGAGTGATCTCTCTGTGCATCAGGGCTTCATCTATAAAATGAAAATATTAATAGTGTCTAACTCATAGGTTTTTAGATAGATTGTTAGATAATTCATGTTAAATATTTAGAGTAGTGTCTAGCACGTAACAGGGCTGACTAGGAGTTAACTCTATTTATTATAGTTTGTTCTGAGTATTTGTTGAGTTAAATTAATTCAGCCTTCTTGGGTAAAACACTTCTTACTCTCTCATCCTCTATCAAAATCCTATTCTAGCTTTAAGAACCTGCCTGTGAGCCAACTCCTCTGTGAAATCATTCCCAATGCTACCAGGATTGTTTTTTCCCAGAACTGTACTCTTCTAAACCTACACAGCAGCTAACTATAACATCTGTTAGCTCCAGGAAATAGTTATGGTCAGCTATAGTTAGCAATAATGTGAGAAATAGCTATAGAGTTATCAACTTCTCTCATGATAACAAAAAAATGATTGTCTAACCTTTTGTGTTTTGAATACAACCTTTGCACTGTCTTGCCAAAACATGGGAAAACCATTCTGGTGGTGGGCAGGATACTTTGAAAGACCTCAGTGGGAATATTCAAAGCAAAAATTCTATACTTAGTCACAACCACAGCAGAATTCTAATTTATAAATTGGGAGAAAAAAAATCTCTGAAGGTCCCCAGGTAGCTTTAACATATCAAAGATGAAGTGTTTACTCAATATGCTAGCAAAATCCCAATTTAATTCAATCTTTTCCCATGCAGGAATTGTTTTGGTATCTGAGAAGCCACACTCAATTTTCTAGGTTATATTAAAGGATGCTTTTGATGAGGTAATCCACAAAGATGTATTTTCCTATGATGAAAAGTAAATACGTACCAGACATCTTCCCTGAATAAGATGAAAGGGATTTTACAATTGTCAGGAGTTGATAGCTTCTTAGGTCAGCCATACTCCATGATGTGGTTCAGAAGAGTGACATAAATAACCAGAGGAGAGGTTGCAGTGAGGTATTTTGATGTTGCTGTATTTTGGTCATGCCTTTTGAAACTGAAATGTGACAGTAGCCTAAGTCAATCATTGGCTAATGTGATTTTTAGCACTGAAATGATTTTTCATCCCTTTTCTCTTGTTATATAGTGAGAATAATCTTTGAAATATTAGGTATTATTTCATATTTTAGTGGGATCATACTTTAATGGGATCATAGCAAATACCAATCTGCCTTGATCCAGTCCTGAAATCTCAGGAGATACTATACATTTATTTCTATTTTTTTATTTTAAAGTATCTGAGATCATCTCAGGGTATAAGATAGCCATAAAGTAGCTAGGAATAAATCTAATGTGTGTGATATATTCATGAAGATTGTTATAAATCATAATTGAAGGAACAAAAATGAATAAGAAATATACTATTTTCATTAATGGAAAGACAATATTTTAAAAATATGAATTCTCCTCAAATTAATGTACCCATTTAGTAAAATCTCACTAAAAAATCAAGTTTTTCATGAAACTTGATAAGCTGATCCTACACTTCATATGAAAGAGCGAAAGGCCTTATAGAGTTTTACAGAAAAAGGTATAGGAACTTGCCCCACTGGATATCAAAATCTACTCTAAATCTATAGAAATTAGGGCCATGGAGATCTACAAAGGGAAAAAGAGAGGCAGGAACATTCATAAAGATATGAGAATTGGCACGTTACATAGACACATGACAACCTACCCTTCAAGAACCTGAAAACATTTCCTTTCCAGTGTGTCCTCTAGCGCATTCGCTCTACACCCCTCTGCCTCCAGGTACTGAGATACAGTGGATCACATTTGGAGTGAACATCTGATCCAGACTGAGCCAATGAACTTCTCTTTCCTAGGACTTTAAAAACTGAGATCCAGAAAACTCTAACCAGTTAACTTTTGGACATATATAATCAGAATATAAGACTATCCCTGGAGAATTCTATTTTAGAGACCATGTATCTTGAAGAGTAGACCAAAAGAGAAAATCCACTGACAAAAACAGAAAAGTGAAATGGACACAGAAAAAGGAAAAAAAGGTGGCAAAACATGAAATCCAGGAGAGATTCCATTTCTGATGGCTTTTCATGTCTTGGCTTCTGTCCCTAGTGATGCCTATTTTCACTTCTAGACCTTGAATAGTGGTCTTATTTCCTTTTTATTTTCTTTTTGTATTTTTGCTTTAACTACTTTGAGGAGTTTTGGTTATTTCCAACCAAAGAGCTTTGAGTGATGCAGATTGACTATAATCAAATTTCCCTTGGCCTTCACAATTAAAAATATTGATGCCCAACTTTACAAATATCAAGGGCTCTATACCTTCTATGATAGAACAGCTTTATAGATACATAAAATTGACCCCAGTGGGATTTTTGTTTGTTTGTTTTTTGGTTTTTTGCAGGGAAAGATTTGCCCTGATCTCACAGCTGTTGCCAATCCTCCTCTTTTTTCCTCCCCAGAATTCCAGTGCATGGTTATATATCCTAGTTGTAAGTCCTTCTGGTTCTATGTGAGTTTCTGCCACAGCATGGCAACTGACAGACAGGTGGTGGGGTTTCGCGACTGGGAAGCAAACCTGGGCCGCTGGAGAGGTGAGCATGCCAAACTTTAACCACCAGGCCATCAGCGCTGGCTCCCAAGTGATATTTTTTAAGTGAGCAAAGAGTATATATAGGAAAACTGGTATTCAAACATTGTTCCTCTATGTCTTGTGGGGTAAGGTTGGGTTGAAGTCAGTAGAGGCACAACTAAAGGGTTTTAGGGCAACTATGCTAGCTCCTTGCCACTTATTCAGCATGAACATATTTTGGGGTCTTAAATTATGATAGCAGTTCTTTGAATAAGGTTCCAATACACATATGCCTCAAGCAGAAGTGAAGGAAATGCTGACCCGCTGTCATTCACAGTCTCAGCACAGCACACCTATATGAAGTGAGGCCAAAAATGACAGTTATTGTAAGGGTCAAAACTAGAGGAAGTGACATTATTTCTGCCTTCAAATGTTTGTATCTCTTACTGAATATCTTGGGTCATTTGTTTATATTTTAATTTATTTTTGCTATTGTAACTTCATGATTGTTAAATGCCAGTAATATTATCTAGCTTCTTTCCAAAAAATTTTTGTTCCTCTTATGGCTGATTAATAGAACGTGTACTCATAATACAGCTTCCAACAGCATTACACCATTGTAACTTTGAGTAACAGACTGTGGCCTCTACAACTTTTGCAAAAGTTTCTTCCATCTTGTTCCACTTTGGCTATCCTGGATGGAATTATCATGTCCTGAGCCCTCTGAACAGGCTATAAGCTAGAGTATCTCGTTCCACAGTGTTATCATTATCTGGTGTCAGTAAAGTAAGTGACTTCTTTCTTATGGATTTTGACCAACACATTCTTTACAAAATATCCCTATTTTTTTTTAATCAATGCCCTCTGCATTGCTGAATCTGCACAAATGTTGCTGTTCTTTACCTGGGATGACCAGGGGCTACTATATCTGAATTATATATCCTACAACCCTAAGGACAAAAGTTCTGTCTATAGATTATACATGGCCTTCATATTGGAAGGTGCCCCTTTTATTAATGTGTCTCAGAATTATTTACACCTACTGGCTAGGATATTTTCTTGGATTTTTAGGCTAACCTTGTTATTTTCATCCAAATCATGTTACTTTTGAAAGTGAAAGGAGTGCTATTAATAATTGCACTGGGACATCAGGCATAAATAAGCACATACCAATCACATCAAGATGTATCCTCATTGTAGTTATTATGTTTGTAAAACTAAATTGTATTGAGGCACTTGGTGGGTTTTATCATGATTTCCTTGATACCTAAAATTATAGTGTTAAAAAGATGGCACATCTCTGAAATGAAAGAAGCAAAATGCTTACAGGACCTAACAGTCCTTCCTCTGGGCCACTCTGTTCCTAAATCTCACCTCTCTTATTGAACTGGTCACAAGATATTGCAATTATTGGTTTACGTCTCCATCTCCTTTGCTGCACTCAGCTGGGTAAGACCTGGGACTAGAGCATTGCTTGTGACCTGGAAGGAAATCAATGTGTATTTTTATAATTGAGATGATCTGAATAAATCGAAAAGAATAGAATGTTTTTAGGAACTTTCTTTTTTAAGGAGCATTAACAAAGATAGAATTACTTGTGCAAGAGAAATGGTATGTTACATGTAATGTGCTTATATACTAATATGGCATGATGCAGCATGCTAATATGTAACTGTGCAATTTATAAGATAACTTGTTATATCTGGATCAAAGGAGCAACATGGTACAATGTTTACGAGGATCAACTCTGGAGGAAGACTGCTGGAGTCTGAATCTAGACTTTGCCACTTACTAGCTGTGTGACTTTGGAAAAACCAGCCTCTCTACATCTTTTTCTATCTATAAAATGGAAAGTAAATGTACTTCTTCCACAGAGTTGTAAAACATAAATGAGTTGTTTCACATGAAGAGCTTAAAATAGTTCCAAATTATTGTAAACACTCAAGAGTTGGCTATTGTTTCATTATAATAACAATAATAATTACTACTACTACTATTATTATTAAAGATTGAACCTCACATACACAGGTCAATAGCAATACAGCTGTAGATATTATACTCAAAGATTTAGACTGGGTACCTTTCTTATTCATGTAATGAAGAATCAATACTTTGCACCTAAATTAAATAGTAATTTAAGGATGGAAATAAGACCAGGTAGGCCAAAGAATTCACATGGGAGAAAAGTACTGACGTTAATTGAAATCTGTAGGCCTGATCCCAAATATTAAAGACTGCAAAATAAATATGAAAGACGTTTATACTCTCTTATCTTTACATCCTATTTTCCTTTCCAACTTTCAAAGAGTAGAAAGGTATTTAAAATATTTCCACTTATATCTGTGAAGGTAGGAAATAAATTATCTTTTCTTTAACCTTTATTTCCTTCCTTAGGTAGGACTTAGAATTGTTTCATTTAAACATGTGGAAAATTTATGTACATAATGAAAAATAACAACTGAATTTCCCAAAGATTTACGGATTAATTGAAAAGAGTCACTTAACATGTAGAAACAAAATGTCAATATCATTTTTAGGGTGTATGTAGAAAATGATTTAAATGTGTGATGTTTTCATAAATTCTCCATGCTAAAAAGTATTTTACAAACTGCACATTAAAATCCTCCTACATAAAATTATTAAAAGCAGATTATGGGTTATTTCAGTGTTTACAAAGAGAATTTCTAACCTCTTAAAGTGATTTTTTCAGCACCATCTCTCTAATGTTTGACATTATATTTTATGGAGTGTGTCTTTAGGAAATTTTAAATCTGTTTCCACTCAAAGCCAAGTCAACCAATACATGATATTGATGAATTCTACAATATAGTAGACACGTATCTGGCTTTTCTTTAAGTCTTAAGAGACTAATTGCTGATGGTCTTAAGCTGTTATATGTTGTGCTACTACATTTCCCGGCCATATACTACTTTTCTTCAGACTCTGCCTCAAAAATAGGCATATATTTTTGCTATCAATTTCATATCTAAATATGATAGAATGAGTCTTTCAAGGAAAGGATAAAACTTTTATAAATTATATACATCACTACACATCTTATTATTTATGCTCACTGCCATTACTGTCATTTATCAGATGTTGGAATACCACGTGTGCATATGTTTGTGAATATATACACATACTCTCTTATATGTTAATCAGGCATGTTTTCTTTTTTAAAAAATCCTCCGACTATTTTTACTAGCTGTTCTATTTGCTCACACTAAAAGCTGACACGCAGAACAGGTGTGAAATGGAGAGATCAGCCGTTTCCAAAGGGCATGGCAGCCGTTGGGAAGATTGAGTTTCTTACACTTTATACCTTGTGATGTTTGTTGGTGTTTAAGCTACTGAGCTACTTTATCTGAAAGCATGTCGTGTTCTATCAATTTTCACATTAGCCAGTTAATTAGGTATGCATTATTAGTCTCTTAATACATCATCTATATGTTATTTCCCATGAAATAGAATGAAGAGTATGTTTGCTGTGCTAGGAAAAATTAATAAATACAGAAAATCAAATTAATTGTTAAGAAGAATGGAGAGGAAGGATTATTTCTCTTCTTGCCCACGTTCCAAATCCACTGCACTATTCTGTCTTGTCTCCACATTTTTTTGCCTCTTTCTACATTGTCTTTGGCAGTTTCCTAAAACATCCTAGCTTTGTTTTGATGAAGTTTATTTATTTTAAAATCAGACCTCAGAGTATCCTGTCCAACTATAGGAACAGGAGAGGAAGGAGACATCACTGCAATTCAATTCTATCCACAGGTACTGACTGAGGATTCCTACAGACTGCACCTTGTGAGGGAAGACCACTGTCCCTGCCCTGAACAAGCAGGCGGTCCAGTCAGGATAATTAGTGAAATGCTTAGTGCATGCAAGAAGATTAGTGTCATAAGAGATCTGAAAATGGAGAGCTCCCATCAACTGAAATAGTAGGAAACTTCAAAAGAGTGGGGACTTGAGTTGTACATAGAAAAATGTGCGGAGTTGGATAGGAAGAGAGGAGTAAAGATAACTGAAAGTGACAGAGGGATGCTCGTGAGCAGTCACAGAGGAACAGGTGAGCATGGCTTGTTCTAGGGACAATGTGACTTGCTTGACTGACGGCGATCTTGAGACACGGAGCCATGGGAAATAAGGCTGCATGGTTGAGGTGGGGTGATAAGAAGGCTGATGCACTAATACTAACCAAGATCAGTTACTTAATTAGGCATTGAAATATGCTGCAAAATCAGACCTTAGAGGCATCTCAGCCAAATAAAAATGATTTCTTTGTAATCCACTCTTGATTTACCCAAGCCCCTCTTTGCTTTATTATCATGAATATAAAGAATTGGATATATTAGGAAAAGACTTAGGGGATTTTTTCTTATATTTTCACATATTATATTGTTTCATATTTGAAAAATGAAGGTAATACGTATGTGTTTAACAAATATAGAAATGACACAAAAAAATTCTGAACATTTTTTAAGAGTTGTTTGTTTAATAAGGTTTTAATGCACTACAATAGTGACATTTCTTATAAAATGTGATCATTCAAAGCTAGGCTGAAAATCTAGTGAAAATTTAATTAGCTGTTTAATAAAGTTTGGGTAAAGTTATGGAAACATATTGGATTAATGACCAAATCTATTTTTGAAAGATGAAAAGTAAATTATGTTGTCATGATTTTTATTATGAATTATTTCTGAAAATAGACAAAAATTAAGCAAACTAATTTAGTCAGGTATAAAAGTAACTTTTTTAGCTATTCTCTTCATATAGGTGTACCACTGTGGAGACACTGGAAGAGCATGGCCTGTCGTACCTCTTTCATACTTTGCTGAACAATCAAAATCAATCCTGTTCTTCAGTTCCACAAGAACTGGCTAAGACAAGATTCAAATAATAAAAGACGATCCTTATTGCTTAGTTCGATTTTTATATTCACTTGGAGAAAATTTGAAAGAAAGGTCACAGATCATGATAATAGAAATCAGTAGGTAAACTGGCCCTGGAGATGACAGTCTTCCTGCCTGCATCTTTACTAGTTCTCCTGCTAGTTTCTTATTGTTTTGCTTTGTTTGCTTTTTTGATTTATTTTTATGTAAAATGTGAGCCTAATAAACAAGACAATAGTCCTGGTGATACAAAATAATACTCATGGCTGAAGAAAGTGTTAAAAAAAAGTACCACAAATGCTATTAAGGAAAAATGAAGTATTTTATTTATTTCCCCAAATTTGGTCTGGATCTTTTTTTCTTTTTTCTTTTTTTTTTTTTTTTTTTTTGGTGAAGAAGATTCACCCTGACATCCATTGCTAATATTCCTCTTTTACATTTTTTTTTTTTTTTGGCTTGAGGAAGATTAGCTCTGAGATAACATCTGTGCCAATCTTCCTCTATTTTTTTGTATGTGGGATGCCTCCACAGCATGGCTGAGGAGTGAAGTAGGTCTGCACCCGGGATCCGAACCTGGGCCACTGAAGTGGAGCACACAGAGCTTTAACCACTCAGCCACAGTGCAGGCCCCCTGGTCTGGACATTTTTAAGTTTTCCATTTAACTAGCAGATTGGTTTAAGATGACAAATAAAAGATGATCCTATTTCTCTCACAAAATGGAGACACACATATATATATATATATTTTGAAATATTTCACTACCAAAATATTGGAGCTCAGCAGGGGAACACAATTGCACTAACCCAGTGTTCTTGAATGTTGATGGGTGAATGTCATCTCATTGACTCATTTCCTCTAACATTGAAAAATCTGTTGAGATATTGATGGTGTATACAGATGTGATTTTTTTAAGATAGTTGATTTTGATACCTACATTTTCTTGACTTGCCAATTAATTTTTAGAATTTTGTTTCTAATAATCAGAAGCCCAACAATATAGGTGGTGGCTATTAAATCACATTTCTTACCCGCTATAGAAACAGGTGTGCAATGCACTTCTCTTTGCTTCTTCTCATGTCACAGCCTCTTTTGGACCTTATCCAATACTCAGGAAGACGTGGTGAAGGTTTTTAAAGATTACCCTTGCCATGAGAATTCATAGTCGAATCTTTATAAACCAGGGGCTGCTGGTTCTTCCTGAGACCCACTTTTTTGTTCAACATAGTGATGTGACCAAAATGGATCGCAAAAAGCCACCTCTCCACCTGGCCATAGTTTCATAAGCCATAGTTTCATGACTTTATTTCAAATTCTTCGTAAGTAATGTTTGGAAAATCGGTTAGATTACCAATTATTTCTTCATTGCATGCAGAGAAATACACAATTGAGTATTTCAAATCCTTTGAAACTTCTATTGTCATATTACAAATATGCATGAGAAGGTTTAGTAAGTTAATGTTACCAAAAGTCAAATAAAAGAGATAAAAGAAGTTACATTCTTTTATGTATAAGAGAATAATTATAGTTCGGGCACCTGTGTTCATATAGTAATGTAGTGTTCTTTGCATTAATAAGATATGGCATATTGACCGAAACTCTTAAAGGTAGAATGCAAAACCAAACCATTAAGAACTGAAGAAATGCTAACCTTAACTCTGTTGTAATTTAGACCTGTCAACAAAATTATCGACAGCAATTTTAAAGATAATATTCTAGGTACAGCCGACAGTATTCCACTTGTATTTAATGAAAATGTGCTTTCTCAAACAATCAAATATTTGCCCTTAGTACTACTTCAGGATATTTGTATTTGTTCAACTAAAAAGTTAAAGTCAAGCATTCAGTTTCAATGGGACTTGAGACAAGCAGGCAATTAGGGGGTTTGGAAATAGTTGTATACCTGATGAAAACTCAGGAAATCATTTACTACCACATGAAAGTCGGTTTAAATGCTTCCTTCTCATTTCGTCTTCCCATAAATGCATATTTCTTAGAAGTGTGGGATGATATATGCAAGTTTTACACAGTAAATTCACCTTTTTAGGTAAATAAACAGATTACTTTTTCTCTCTGAAGATACATGCTACATGCTCTATGAAAGAAGTTCCTATGAAAAAGGAATCACCCAAATGGGTTCCCTTGATGTGACTCTCTTCCATATTCCCGGCCAAGTCAAAAGTATCAAACTACATCCCTATTCCTCCTCCCTGAGGACTAGAAATTCAGGATAGTAAAGGAAGTGCTCTGCCATAGAACAGAGCACAGGGTTTTGCATATAGTAGTCATTCAATAAATGGTGGTTGAAAACCATTGTATAAGAATCTTTGCATTACCCCTCTGTGACTAAAATGATTAGTTCCGTTATTTCACATACTTAGCCATAGATCATAACAGCAGCCAAAGTCACTGCTCTACTGTATACTCGTTTCTCTATCAGTTGATTTCCATATCTACCTATTTGCCCAATTAAAGTTTTGAGTTATCATCTAAAAATCTGTTAATTACAAACTAAATATCACAAATGATTAGTTGTTTGTTCTCTAAATGCAGGTTGGAGAACAATTTACTGTCTTATAATGAGAAAAGATTAAAGATTTGAGGACAAAAAGTACTACCAAGTAGAATAGTTCATTTGGAAATCTCTTTTTAATTATTAGTATCTTTTAATGCTTTGTGCTTTATAGGTACAAATTCATTCTGAATCAATGCTTGTGGAACTTTAATTTTCAATTCTGAATAATAGGTGACATTGAAATTGTTCAGCTGTGTTATACACTCTCCTTTTATAAGAGAAAAACATCACTTACAGAGAGGCCACCCACAAAATTTTGCAGAATTGAAAGATCATCTCCCAATTGCTTCAGTCTTTGTCAGACTTGGCTTATGAATTTCCTGACTTTGTAGGTATAAAGGAGGTAAAAGGTATGTGTGTTTATAAAGTATTATTCAAGCAAACAATGGGCTTCTTGAATTTCCGTTTATGCATTTCAGTATGCACAGGCGTCATTCTTAAAAGTATGAAATCGAAGTTGAAAGATTTGATCTATTAAAATGTGCTGAGAAATGATACAGTGGTAAATGCAAATTTCATGGTTAATACTAAAAGACCAAAAAAAGTCCTCTGCCATTGTCCATGTTTTATCTGTGTTTAAAAACCGTAGGGGGAAAAATACTCTCAGGGAAAAAAAAATGAAGCTTTACTGCAAAAGAAATGAATGCAAGAAATGGCACTTTAAGTAGTGAAGAGACGTGAAGCATTGCAACTTCATAGCCTGCTAAGGAGCAACAGCTGTACTTAATTTCAACTTGACGTGCTTCAGATCTCATATTCATATAGGTATTTAATGATCCAAACATAATGGTCCTATATAGAATAATTACTTATATGAAGGAGCAAACTTCATACGCATTCTTTTTTAAATGATCCTTCAAGAGAAAAACTGCACTGGCTCTTTGAACAATGAATAGTCTTTTTCACCAATCCAAAGGTTTGGGGCTAAGTAGCTTATCTTTTAAGAGAGAATAATAATAGCGCTGAGGTTACTTCTTGACGGACTCTTTTTGTCTTCCTCCTTCCCATGATAGCCAGTACAATGACAGAAGGTAGAACGCCAAGCCGATCATTAAGTCATACTGGTAAGTGGTTATAAGAAATATCACAAACAAAAGGAAATAAGGTATTTTAGAGTTGGTGTATCTTGAAAGCAGAGATTCACTGCTTTGAGCTTGACTCTCCTGGGCAGGGAGACAAGCAGAAGCAGAGCCCTCAGGTTCCTTGTCACCTGAAGTGTACAGTGATTGTCGAGAGTTTATTAATCCTTCGTTTTCATGCCTTGCCTCTTCCATGCTCTCAAAATCTTCACTGATTAAAATCCTTGGCCCTAGAGATTTTTCCACACTACATTCTCCTTGTTGGAAAATCTGGCCTATGCATCTTTCTCTCCTACTACCTGACGTCACTGTTTCTGAACTTCTGGAAACTTCTTCAGGTATAGACCCAGGATGAGGGTGCTTTTCAGTACCCTGGGTTTCACTTGTTGGGTTCCAATCATATTCTGATTTAGCAGAAATAGATTGGAGAGTCATGGTAGTAACTGTATTCTCTACAGCATTTGCCTGTTCATAAGATGGCACTGAAGTTTTAGCATGGTGATTGGAAATGTGAGAGCCATTTTGAGAAGCCCTATTAGTGTCTGAACTTAAATCAGAATGAATAACGGCATCTACATCTGTTTTCTTTGATAATTCTTGGACCTGCCCGTGATCTCTATTTTCCAGAAATATTTTTTTTTCTGTTGGTAGCATTCCCAAATGTAAATCCGGTTTTGAGGCTGCTTTTTCATTGCCTGTAATGGTGTGTAAGGATTCCTCTACACTTGTTCTATTTCCAATGCCACGTCTCTTCCTGTCATGTGTCTTCCCAGGATTGTACATAGATATGGTTTCTTCCTTCTCCATTTTATCTACATGTACATTACAAATACCTAAACGTGATTCCTTTTCAAAATCATTGTCATAGATTACGCCTACTGTATCTCGTTGACAAAGGGTATAATGTGAATCATCATTTCTTCCTTCATGTGGATCAAAGGCTGTTTCCTTTACCTCCATGGGCCTGTCACTTCGTGCTGTCTCTTGAGGTAGCTTAGCAATTATTGCTTTTTCTCTAGCAGACAAGCTTTCTAGAGTACTTTCTGATGTTGTCTTAATTATATAAGCTGTACCTGCTTCTGCTTTCCCAGTAATACCATGATCAGCTAGAGAAGACAGTTCACAGCTCACTGTTTCTTGGCAGGTAAACAATTCTTCGGTAGGAGTAGCTTTCAAACTCCTTGTTTTATCTCTTTTTTCCCACATGTCTTCACAATCTGCTTGTTCTTTGATCTGCTCTGTTCTATTTCTCTCACTTTCTCTTGCTTTAGCCTGACTTTCCAGAACATTCCAACTTTGTTTATGCTGTGTGTTCTTATTCTGATCTTCAGGATTAATCCAATCCAATTTTTCCTCTTCACCTTGGAAAAGATAAGCAGTCCTCAAAACATTTCCATTTCTTGAGGAACCACCTTCACCAGGTATCCCTCCTAAAGTTGTGCCTCCGCTAGTCAAGAGATCATGCTCAGGGGTTAACACAGCTTCTTCCCAATTTAGGTTTGTCCTTCGTGAATGAAAAGTATCTGCTCTTATTGCCTGGGTGGGAACTGTGGTATCTTTACTCGGCAGAACAGTCAGGTCTCTGTTACTAGCTCCAATCCCTTCCACGTTTAATTCAGGGTGGCCGATCTTCCTTTCTTGGTCATGTAAGATTGACTGAAAATTTTCACTTTGTTTTTCATTAACATCTAAATGTATTCTTTGCTCCTCCTTGTCATTCTTAGCATTGTCATAATCTTTCTTGGAAGATCCTTTTCCTATCGATTCTTCCAAATGGAAATCTGAATGGAAATCTCTTCTTAAATGTTCCCAATCTTTTATTTCAATTTTCTTAGCTCCTCCTTCATGTTGTTTATTGTCTGCCATTAATTGGTCTGAGGAGGGACAAGATACCTGCACTCTGCTTCTCCCTTGGGCTGGATTAGCATTATCATCCAGTACTTCTTTGCTGCCAATATGTAATTGCACTAATTCATCACTCCTAGTGTCTCCCAGTGATGGCTTGATTTCTCCCATATCGGACGTAATTTCCTCTGAAGGTTGATGACTACACTCATTTCCCGAGGAACACTTTTGATTGTGGTAAAAATCTCCCTTTAAGGAGCTTTCTGCTGATGAACTTGGAGACAAAGGCCTTTTAAACAAGTCAGTGTATACTTCACCATGGATTTGTGTCTTCTCTAACCCCTCAGCTTTATTTGGAAAATCGACTGGATCTGTTGAAAACGTATTCTTTTCGTCTCTGGAAGCAGTACTTCTTATTAAGCGTTGATTTATCTTAAGGGATAAAAACAAACAAACAAAAATAATTACCAAAGGCTTTTAAATATATACAATAAATTAGATAGGTCTCATTAACTTGGCTAGTAATTATCGGGTAAATTTCCTTGACTCATTTCATTTGTGAATTTTGCGCAAATTCTGGAAGCCGGATGTTTTGGGGGGATCCTTGTAGGCTGTGACTTGGGAATGAGATTAATAAGAAAAGGGGCCAAAATTAATCACTCTCCTTCCCAGCTTCCAAATATCACATTGTATTATTCAACTATTCTTGCTTGTCATTGCACTTTCTCCTCACTTAGGATATACACATTGATAGCTCCATGCTAATCAATTAGAGAGCAGCTTCCTGGGTGCCCCTTGCTGCATTTACTCTTGCTGTAGGTGCCCCTATTACAGTTTCTCTTATTAATATGTTTTCTGCAAAGCTTCTGCAAACTATTAATAGCAAAACGTCACTCAAAGAAAAGTGAGGGAGTTAATGTCTCTGCAAATTCTGTTTTAATGACCCTCTGCCAACTGGTACTCAAATGTATTTGAGCTCTTCAGTGATGCCAACTGTCAGGATTTAACAGTGAGATGCCTGTGTTTTTTTTTTCTCCTCATAACTGACATTTGCATGATCTCAATAATTATATGCAAATCTTACGTTTTCCCCTTCTTCTCACATAAGGCTCATGTTACTTGTCAACTGCACAGCTGTCTTGTAAGCCAATGCCTGTGGGTTCCACAGATTTGGTTGTATTTCCATCTATTATAGAGCTTCATTGTTTTATGCATTAACGTCAGCATGGAGCAAATTAGCATCTAAATTACAGCTCCCTGTTCATTTATTGGACATACAATCTCAGTAACTTCTAAACAAACTTTTATATTTGAGCCTGCTCATTGTAATGAGGTGTGTTGGTGAAGTATGTGATTTTTCAGGACCCTTTCATTAAATTCTGTAGTTTGAAAAAAAAAAATTGCGATGTTAACTTTCAGCTGGTGAGAATTCTCACAATGGGTGACAACTTTGTAGTTTCTTAAAGTTGGAGCAAAGTAAATTGCATACTTTAGTGATGCAGCTTCCATATCACTATAGAAAAGATGGAATGTGTGGGGAAAGAGATGAGCTCTATTTCTTTTCTGTTTCAGCACTGACACTTGAAGAGGCAAATGTCATTTTAATCTTAGATGATTATGAATCCATGTATCCTAATGATATGAGCTCCAACCAAATACAGTAAAGGATAAATTGCATTATGTGACTCATTTACTCCTATTTCTTCCTTTGTGATAAAAATGCTATCTAAACCATCCCCCACAAAATTCCAAATAGATTGAATGTTCACCAGTGTGAAATTTATGATAACAAATTTAATACTAAGTTTTACAGTACTGAATTTGTTTCCTGTTTAAAAATTATGGCACAGGCTATTTTCTCCTCATTTGGTAATTTAATCCTTTCCAATGATATAGAGCTTTGAGATTCTCACAAAGACGGAAGTAAAAAAAAAAATGCTGCTCAATGCAAGAATCAGACTTGTAGAGCCGGACAGAACCTTAACAATCATCTAGTCCAGCCCTCTCATTTTACAGATGAGTTTATGCTAAGTGTACACTTGTCACAAAGATTAGAAATGCACATCGGGATAGTGCTACCTCTTCTGTAATTCCTACAAACTATTACTCAGAGCCCCTGGTAAAGAGATAAGAAATGAATGTCATTAATTTACTAATGCAGAGACCAGAAGCAACATACTGAAATCAAAGTGCCTTGTTGATCAAGCTAGAGACAGAATAGGCTGTGCTTTCACATTTGCAAATTATATTAGTTGAAGCTATTGAAAGGCAGGCATTGCAGCATCTTTGAAGCATAAACAGATTCATCTTCTCTAATACCGTGGCAACCAGAACACTTACCATCAACTCTAATTCTTTTCCATTATGTTCATCGTGTTCCCTGTTTACATCTTTTACATTCTGATTACTGGTTTCCAAGTCTTCCTTGTCCTCATGAGAAGAAACAATGCTTGGGATATAGGTATCTGAAAAGTTAATATAATTGTACCCATGTAAGATTGTTATAATGGTAGGCTTTAACAAAAGAGACAGATTTTGTTTAAAAGTTAAATAAGAAATATTACCTGTAATTTTTGAATCCTCAGAATTATTCTCATCGGATGTTCCTGATGATTCTTCTTTACTGTTAAATTTAAAACAAAATGTTATACATTTTTCTGGCACTACATCTTCTAATAGTTTTTATACAGGGGAAAATTAAAACCAATAACAAGCCAAATAAATATAACCTTTCATATTTTTTGTATTACTTTGTATATTTTTTAAATAAAATTGATCTCTTAGAATGAGCAATAGTAAAGCAATAGTAAATATTAGTTGTAGAAAAATTTTGAAATAATTCACACCACCTCATATTTCTAAATATGATTGTGTTACTCATATTAAAACTTATACAACCAAAGTGAAAATATATGTAAATGCAGATTATTCCATCATTCATGAATTTAATCTTTCCAAGTGAGAACATTCTTCTCTTGGCTTATATGATAAAATTTTATGAACTGACAGTCCATTTGTGGTCATGGAAATTGCTTTCTAACGTTCCAATTATTAATTTTTTTGTGTTCCATTTTATTCAAAATTCTTTCAGTTGGACTGACATAATATTAACTCTCTGTTTCCAGAAAAGGAGAAAAGAAAACAAAGTTACTAAAAACTGAAAAGCAGGAAAATTTATATTCAGTTAAAAGACTTTATTTGTGTATTATAGCCACAGGCCAATTTTATAACCAAGACTTCAGATCACTTATATGGAAGCATATATTTTCTTTACTTAAAATGATTTGGGTTATACTCCCTTTTCTACTGTGTTCTGCATACTGACTGAAAAAGATAAATAGCTTTTTCTTTCAAATGTAATCTGTTTGTAGATATATTTGTGGAATCATTAAAATTTAGCTTTGTCCAGGACACTTAGCAGGAAAAATGGTGGTGACAAAAGTCTACTTTGTGTATAGTTATGTCATAAGTCAATCTATTAGAAATGACTGGCCCAGTGTCCACATTTTCTTTTATTGTCTGAGCTGAATTTGCTGCTAGTGACTTTTCTCAATGACTTTTTCTTCAATAAAATAAATCTAGAGAGTTGGCAATGGTTGATACATTTATCATTGCATGGATAATGTTGATCCAAATCCCAAAAAGGCTAATCTTATTTTAACAAATCATGAGAAAATTGTGAATTCTTCCATCCTGTGTAAGAAGGTAATTCAATTTTGTATATATTTATAATGCTTAATTTTAACTTTACCAAAACTATTTGGTAACTTCCAGGAGGTCCATAAACGAAAACAATGTTTCTACATAAATATAATTTCATTAGAAAAATATAGTGTTTACATAATTGATACTGACTTAATCTATGAATCTATATTGTTTAACGAAGCCAATAGCTATGTGAAGATTTACTTTTGTGGGATCCGACTGCAAGCTGACACATCTTACCTTCTCCATGTACATAATGTCTATGTGCTTAAACAGATATAAACCATTGAACAGAATTTAATTGTCCCTGCTTCCTCTTCATTCTCATAACAATACTGAAAACTTCATTTGTAGAGGGAAAATAATAGCTATTTAAAGGCTTTTGCTTTTTACCTAACTAAAATGCTAGCAGTCATTTTTCTAACTCAATTGTCTAAAATAGTTCAATTTTTAAAAAATGATCACATCAAAAGGAAAGGAACTTGCTTTTAACTCATTTTGGGGACAAATAATGAGGTGTCAAACTGTGTATTACTATATTAGTGTCTTACAAAAATATGCAAATACACAAATATGGTGGTGGGAAATCTCAGATTCAGGGATAAATACAAGAAAGAGAAGTTGAAACAGAGAAAAATTTAAATATTATATTAAATATCTATGAAAAAACTAATAGAAGATGTGTGAGACACCTAGAAGGAAAAGAATAATAAAATTGTATCAAAAAATAATAAAGGCCTAGAAAAATTGAGAAATATACCATGTTCATAGATAGGAAGAAGGTATTATGAAAATGTCAATTCTCTCTCAAATTGATCTATAGATGTAATTCAATTCTAATCAAAATTCCAAAGAAGTTTTTCGCAAAATTTGAAAGTATGACTCTAAAGAGAAGAATAAAGGGCTAAAGATAGCTGGAATATTTCTGAGAAAGCTGGAATATTTCTGAGAAATGGCAGAGAAGGGAGAAACTGCTCCATCTGATTTCAAGAGTTCTTATGAAGATTGAGTTATTAATACTGTTATATTGGTATAAAGACAGACAAACTGGCTGATGAAAAAGGATTGAGAGCTCAGTAACAGATCCACACATATTTAGAACTTAGGTACATGACAAATGTAGCATATCAGACAGCAGGGAAATAAGAGACTTTTCAGCAAGTGGAGATAAGGAAAATGGCTAATACCTTTATGGGGAAAGACGAAATTGGCACAACGTATAGTCAAAAGTCACCTTTAGATGGATTAAGATATTAAATGTCAAAAACCTTCAAAATCTTAGCAGAAAACATGTGAACATCTTTCATACCTAAGAATAGGAAATATTTTCCTAAATAAGAAAAAATCTAGTGACTATTAAAAAAAATTAAAACTTTTTTTCATTAAAAGACATCTTTATAATGTAAAAATATAAGTTACAAACTAAGAGAAGACGTTTGCATTACAAAAAATCAACACAAATAAGTATCAAGAATATATTACAAAACTCCTACAAATCAATAAGAAAGCACAAACGTATTAATAGAATTGGGGGAGAAGGGCAGATATTTCACAGAAGAGAAAATACGTGTAGCTGATAAACACATAAAGGGATGGCAGCACTATTTGAGAACAGAGAAATGCAAATCAAAACCACAAGGAGATACTATTTTATACCTAATTAATTGATAAACATTGCTATTGACTGCATAAACTTGAGCCGACCCAAATGCCCACCAACAGGAGAGTAGATAGATAGCTATGGCATATCACAACAAGGAATATTACATAGCACTCAAAATTAATAAACCACAGAGATATACAACAATATGGATAAATCTTAGCAACGTAATATTAAATGAATAGTCCCAAAACCTTACATCAGAAGATGTTCTTTTTTATGAGGCTAAAAACTACCAGAATAATTTAAATATATATGTGATGGAACAGAGAGAATAAAATAAAAAGTTATATGAGAAAGAAAGCTTGATTTTCAAGATTATAGTTACATCAAGTGGTGCAAGTTAGAGGAACAGAATGAGGCAGGAAATAGAAGTTTGTTACTGTTTTCAGTGGTAGTTTTGCAGGTGTTTATTACATTATTGAAAATATCTAAGTAGTTGAATTTTAGTTTCAGATAATTTATTAAGACAAATGGGTAGCTCTCTGGCCTAGATTAGAGGATGTCTATAGATAAAATCCCACTCTGGAGTTCAAAGTTTTTGTCATATGATCAATTACATAAAAAGTGAATAATTATAACCGCTTTAGAAAATCTGAGGAAAAAAGACTAAAAACGATAGTTGATGATGTATATAAATGAAATGTATTATGGAATGCTTCTAGTCTCTCCTTTATGTTTCCTGAGTCCTTTTTAAGTAGAGGAGTGTCTTATTTATCTGTATTCCCAGTGGCTGACAGTGCCTGACACACAGCAGTGACATCGTAAATGCTGCTGAGTACATGTGCAGCATCCTTTCTGCTCTTCCTTTCTCGCAACCTCTTGTCAACATTAGCATAACATTGTTCTTCTCTTCTTTCCTCACAAAAATTTAATTTCAGAAAAGGTTCTAATAAATTAAAACAAGCATAGTTTTCTATGTCTTATAATGCTTAAAGTATCACCCCTTCCAAAGTTCAGGAATGCTTTTGATTACGGATTCTAATAATTAAATAAAGTTTAAAAATCTTCTAATATAAATTTAAAAATTAAAAAGAAAGGTACTTATTTTGATCATTTCCAGTGCACTTTAAATTATATAATATAGTCATTTGTATTATTTAATCATAAGAAGGGTCATTTACTCTTCTAATAGATATTTTGAACACCCACTATGTGCCACAAATTATAATAAGCCCTGGGACATCCACGTTGAATAATCTATAGCTTCTTACCTCAAGGAAGCTATAATGTAATGATGGAAATAGACATATCAACAGGCAATTATTATAACAATTGATACATATTATAGTAAATAATGGGATATGATAGATATTCTCTTAGAGAAAAATGAGAGGACAGAAATGAGGAGAGCACTCCATTAGGAGAATCAGGGAATTTTTCACAAAGGAAGTAACATTGTGAGTTAGGTTTTACGGAAAGTAGACATTTCCCAATTAGAGAAGAATGGTAAGGTCATTTCAAGTTGAGAGAATGACAAGTGAACAAAGATTTAAGGTTAAGAAAGCACAGAAGAAAGAGACATCCTGAAACAGTGAGGTGCTCAGAGACCATGGACTGTGTTTTGGGGAAAGAATGCCAAGGAAGAGAACTGGGGTTGGTTTGAGCCAGATTTAAAGGGCTTAGCAGGCCGGACAAAGCAGGGCTGAATTCTTTATACACTTTTTAACTAACGTGGTTGACGGATGGGACAGTTAAATGGGAGAGAGACGTGGTCAGATTTACATTTAGGGACCAATATGTGGACATACAATTAGGAACCACTCTTAGGAAAGCCTGGATGGGATGAGCTACAATGGCAGGAAGACCAGTCCTGAGGCTCCTGCAATAATTCAGGCACAAAATGATGAGTGTTAAAGGTGACGGCAATGAGAAAAGAGAAGAGGAATCAAATGTGAGTCATAATTTTTGAGGTAGCATCAACATGATTTGTTGATCAAGTCCCTGTACATAGATTTTTAAAATGACTTCTCTGCCTGAGCTTGGTTGCCTTCATGAGATTTGGAAATCTATTATTGCCCCTTCCAAGATCTAAGCAAGGGAGAGTTAAGTATGGTGGTTAACTGGGACTTCTGCATGACAAGTCAGTAAGGTCCTGAATTAGTCTTCAGGCTGGTTTCTCATGTCTTCTGGGCTGGCTGATGTGCTTCTGAGGTGTCCATGTAGACACTGCTTTCAGGCTTCTTCTCTAGTCTCTGGTACACTTGCCTGCACAGTGGACCAGCAAGGTATGCCTAGGCTCCTGGCTTTTATTCTAGTCCTTCAGTGAGGAAAAGTAAGATACTTTCCATCCATCCTCTGTTCACTTGGGTCTATAACTTTATAAGTAGTGCTTAGCTAACCTATGAACAGTAGCCAATCTGTCTTGCTAGATTTGGGCATTCTACCTAGAAGAATTTCTAACAAACTAGAAATCAAGCTGATAAAGGAACTTTAAGCATCTCAGTTGTTCAGAAGCCCTGCTAACCTTGCCCCTCCCTTCTCCCATGAATACCATAGCTCTCAAACATAACAACAGTTCCCAAAATTGTTTTTCATATCAGAAACACCAGGCCCTGTTTCTCTGTGTTCTAAATTAATAGAACTGCACATGGAGGTGGGGAGAGGGAATGGAGAAGGATGGTACTGGAAATCTCCTAAGATGATTTTGACGTGAGGCCAGATTTGCAGACTTCTGATGTAGATAACAATGCATCTCAGAGCATAAGCCCATTGGATTTAGCTATCCAGGCTGCCCCTTCCCTAGGCAGTTGGGAGAGTCATTCCTTAGCTTTAGTTGGACCTCCTGGGCCAGAACCCAGTTTTCCTACTTCTTACTATCTTTATATAAGTGTGTAGCATGTTTTACTACTATCTAGCCAAAACTTACCAGTAGAGAGAAATAAAGGATGACGCAGATATTTCTAGTTTGAGAATTTAAAAGGATGGAACCGCCATCATTTGAGATGGAGAATTCAGGAGGAGAAACAAGGGTGCAGGAAGGAGGGTGAGTTCCATTGAAGGAAATGTATTAGGATTGGAAGGTCCCTGGGATATGGGCTTTTGACCAAATGAGAAGTGAAAATTAGTGCTTGTTGAATGAAAAATGTCCAGAGTTTGATGTGTTTCTTTTATCTCTTGTGATATCATTGCACAAAGTCTTCCACCATCTTTACAATTTGAGTATATGAATTTACCCCCAATTCAAAGAAATAGGACATAACATTGAAATTTTATATGATGACCTGGAGTAGATATTAAATAAATATATGTTGCATATAGGAAGAAGTGAATGGTTTCCAGCTGATAGTGATCCTCATGAAATTAATAGTAATTTTAAATACATAGCAATCAGTATTCATTCATTCAATCAATCATCATTTAACAAATATTTATTGTGTCCACAAATTTCTAAATATTGTACTAGATCACGACAATAAACAAGACAGAATCCCCACACTCTCAAAGTATCACAAGCCAGTGGGGAAGGCAGACGGTTAAGTAAAGCAACACCCTACAGTATAATAAATGTGTGTTCAGTGACGTGCAGGGTGGGTTGGAAAGGCTTCCAGGAGGACATGACTTCTAAGTTGAAACCTAACAAGAAGTGACATTCGTTAACAGTGTCTTTCAAAATGTGGTTCGCAGCCCTGCTATGTGAAAACCATCTGGTACTTGTTACAAATGCTGCTTCAGGAGCCCAGAACCCGATCCACTGAATCAGCGTCTCTGGAATGGGGAGTGGGTATCTGCATTTTTGACCAGAACCTCAGAGATATCTATGTGCACTAGTGTTTGAAACACTCTGGTCTAACTATACATATAAAAGGGAAACAGGGAGACTCCAGTCTCTAGGATTCCAGGAAAATGGTGTAGAAAGTGCCTCTTTATGCCTCAGACTTTTTAGCAAGTCAGAGCCTACTGTGTAAGGAGACCTGCAGCTCTATGCACAAAAGAAAATAATTGTTTATGTGTCACATATATACCTAAAAAAAGAAGAAATACGTTGAAGACTAGACCAGTCTATGTGCCTTAGAGAATAAAATGATGAAACATTGATGAGGCAGGAAGTGAAAGGCGTTTGTAACATATCTAATAAATTAATTAGCAAACAATAACTTGTGTTTCTGAGTCAGCTGGTAACCACTCAAAAGTTGAGTCCTACCTAGTCTCTACCTCTGAGCCTCACATAAATTAAGGAAAGTTTATTTTACTTTTTATGTCAAATTTCTCTCATTCATAGGATCTCAGATCTGTAAGGGACCTCATATGTGGATAGTCCCATCCCCCCATATTATAGAGAGAGAAACTAAAGCCTAGTTAAACGACGTGGCAGAAGTCACACAAGCTAACTAGTAGCCAAGCTAGAACTAGATTCAAGCCTCTTGGTCACCATGTCAGTGTCGTTACGTAGGGAGTCAAGCCGTAGCAGAAAAGAGCAGAAAGACTTGGATGCAAATCTTAGTCTTTTCTGTTATTTACCAAGTACTAAGCCACGTGACCTTAGACAAGATACTTAACTTCTCTATATCTCATTTTTTCCAAAATATGCCTACTTCTTACACAGGGCAATTATTTAGCACAGTTCTTAATACATGGAAGCATTTAATAAATATTATTATTATCACTACTGCTTTTATCATTATTATTAGTGACGTGGTAAATACCACACTGATCATTAGTTCTACACTACCACAGGACCCGATTCCCACACTTCTCTTTCTACTTGAAATTATCTACATTTTTTAAAGTTTAATCCATTGTCTCATATCTTTAATTCACAAGTTAGTTTTAAGAGTAAAATTTGCAACGCATGATAAGATACTTCCTTAGTCTTTTTTAATGTGCCCTTTTTTAATATCACCCTCCAAAGAAAAATCACTAGATCTTCAGTGAAAGTAACCTTTTATTTAAAAGTGTGCACTCCAAATACAGCGTGCACGAGAATGCTAATTCACACTTTCTGTTATTACCCAATTGATTTATTCAGTGTCAGGACATAGGCACCATGCTAATATTACTGCAGTTTCTGGGTATGCGGCACTTCTGCTTTTGGAATTACGGCTAATTTTAACACTGTCAAAATGCAGTAGTTCTAGTGCAAGTAATAATATAGTTTTTCCTAAGGTCCTATAATGCCATTGTGCTAAAAGCCCATATGTCTCTTATAATATGAGGGAAACCTCTCAGAGACCTGTTCCCCACAATCTAAGTCTGATGTGATGGAATTACCCAACCAGTCAGGGTAAATGTCAGGATTAGGCTGGAGACAGCAAAAGTGTAACTCCATTCCAAGTGGAATCAAAATGCTGGCATAAAAAAGGATCCTTTCCAAAGTGAGTCATGAATGTTGTATTTGTGTCTCCTTAACACTCTGTGTGAAAGTACTCAGCACTGCCTAAAGAGAACCAGACGTGGAATTCTTGGCCATCACCTCTCCCCCTACGATAAACAGCTAAAGAGTAAATGTTGAACTCCTCAAGAAGTTCGGGCCTGTCCTCTTTGTTCAAAGCTTGTGGTCTCATTCTATTTCCTCCACCTCCTCCTCTAAAGAAAGAAAGGAAAATAAATGAATGGAGAGCTTTTAAATTAGGAATAACTTGCACTTCATTTGAGAATTTTTTTAAAAGACACTTAGGAAGAGTATATTAGCACCAGCACTGATAAGTGGTTATTTACCGAAATACTGAAAAAATTTTCCTAAGGTAAATAATTACATATTGTGTACTATTTATTTTCATAAATTTTATGGTGATGTTTCTCTAAAAAACTACTTTCTAGTATTCTGACATTTTATAGTCATTTATAAATTGGAAGAAGGAGGAAAGCAGAAACTTGTACTTAAGGAGAGGTGAAGTTCGTAACACACTAACCCACTACTAGGACGTCCTATCTTTTCCTTTGGTGTTACAACACTGGTAGTCTAAGGATCCGAAATAGAACCGAAGATAGAAGAGACATATTTAATCAAAAGATAGACAATTAGAGAGAGAATGTCTAATTACGAACAGAAATGTCTAAAGAACAAAATTTTAAGACATGCTGCAGAAGGAATTTAGGACGGATAGATGAATTAAATTCAGTTCCTTGATAATCATGGCAGAAAGGAAAACAAAATGAAGACAGTTCTGCATTATTAACAGGGATTGCAAGAAGCAAGAAATAATCTCAGAAGGAAAAATCAAACATTTTTAAATGGCTTTATATTTCCCTTAAATTCTGACTCTGGAGACTAATAACTAACATTGTAAGGAACATGGTTTTTGTGGGCATCACATTCCTTATCTTCGAAGTGGAAGCTCTGGATTAGATTAGGGATAGCTAACACAGTACCCTTGTCCTGGCCTTCCTCTCTGGCACCCACGGAAGCACTGATGACAGATCAAGAGAGTTCCTTGCTGAGACCAGATTGAGCCTGGTGGCACTTCTCTACATAGCCAGGCAGCCACTACCTGTTAACTCCTTTATTGCTCAAAATGGAACCAATTTTCTCTTCTCAGTTTTAGACTTCCTTATTTATATAACTGATAGGAATAGTCTATGAATACAATTTTGAAATGTTTAATTTGGAAATTCCTTAATTTTTTTTGCAAAAGAAATGTAAATGCTAGTAGGATCAACAGAAATAAGAACTTAACATTTCAATACAGTGAAAGATAAATTCTTAATTCAATCTTACAGTCAGCATTATTAGTTCAAATTGAGAGAAATCCTACTTGCATATTTTGTAAGCTAGTCTTACATTATTTGTAATATAGATTACAGAAGGATGTATTTCCACATTATTTTACTTATGTCCAGGTAATACTTTTCAAATAGTGGAACATTACCAATATCTACAACTAACTAGGATAAACGAATGTATCGGATAAGACATACTATACAAGCTAATTCATTGCTTTTAAAATGTAATCATAAACCATGGCAAACCACAAGCCCTTTGAATAAACTCAAGCAAAAGTCTCAAGCATTCGGGTAACTAAGAACATACCACGACCTTAGCAATAGATGGTTTTATTGAGTCATTTTCCTGTTTTCCATACAACTGAATTACTACGTTCTGAAAAATTTTCTCTATTTCTATTTCTAAATTAGAGTGTTGCCCGTTGCCTCAGTGCTTGATCTTGAAAATGTACTGAAAACAATGCTTCTGTGCCTTCTTGAGGCAGGAAATTTCAGTAGCAGAGAAGGAAGCAACTGAAAAACACAGCCTTGTTGAAGAATCCTTTGGTAAGTTACTTTTCCAAAGTTTTTTCATTTCCTAACTCTTTATTTCCTACCAAGGATTGCTCATTCACATCTACTTGGTCATGTCAAAGTGGTGGCACTATTTTTTTTCGCTCATCCCATCCCACAGGAATCAGGGAGGAAAAGACTATTTAGGTTTAATTCTGTGATTGAATCTGGGCGCCGTGTGCAATTTTATAGAGATGTGTACTTTCTAAAGGGGCACTAAATTGTGAGGATCTAGTGCATGATTAAGTAGAATCTTGGAGACCCAAGTGTAAACCAAAAAGAAATTGTAGGTTACTTTGGGAGACATAATTACAAGAAGAATCCATGAACTCTAAGTAGAAGACTTATAGGTAAACCTGGCCCAAGAGAATTCTCTGCCACAGCCTGCCAATTACATTCTATCAAGAGAGAAATGTAAATGTTTTTAAGTTACGGATACTGGAAAAACTAAAGAATATATATCAGAGAGATATCAGGAAAAGATTTCTTCAACTTATCGACCTGAAGTCCTTATTTTACGTGAGTTCTTAAAGGAAGTAATTGTCACCTGTGGGGCAGGTGGGTGAGAAGAAAGTAGCGATTGTCCAGCTGAGAGTCTTGCTACCTCAAAAGTCTGACATTCATTCTCATTCTTCACAATTCCTCTGTAAAGGGATTGCTAAGAGCCTTATATTGCCTCCATCTTTCAAACATTATCAGAGTATTGTTATGTCTATTTTTTTCTAAGGATAGTAGCTTTCAGGCATTACTTTCTTCATAATAATATTGATTTGTCTGTGGTTGTGTAAAATTTCATTATCACAGAGTCATGACTACTGAGCCAGCTTACTGAAGTTAAAGAAATCTTGATGAAACATGTTTTCTCTCTGGAATCTACATGTAAGTGTCACCTAAGTGATTTGGTTTGTTAAATACTAAGCTTTGACATCCAAG
Source organism: Equus caballus (assembly GCF_041296265.1). Taxonomy (NCBI): domain Eukaryota; kingdom Metazoa; phylum Chordata; class Mammalia; order Perissodactyla; family Equidae; genus Equus; species Equus caballus. The sequence goes on from NC_091687.1 coordinate 75,586,817, forward strand.
TTCTACAGCATTTTTGTTACAGATCGTTTTGAAAACTCTCCTTGAAAAGTAATTTAAAATGTAAAATCAGGGGCCACCCCAGTGGCATAGTGGTTAGGTAAATTCATGGGCTCCACTTCAGCGGTCTGGAGTTCGTGGATTCAGATCCCTGGCACAGACTTACTCACTGTTCATCAAGCCACGCTGTAGTAGCATCCTACATACAAAAAAATTGAGGAAGAGTGGTACAGATGTTAGCACAGTGGCAATCTTCCTCAACCAAAAAGAGGAAGACTGGCAGCAGATGTTGGCTCAGGGCCAATCTTCCTCACACAAAAAAATTAAATAAATAAAATGTAAATTGATATTCCCAGTATGTGTTTAGAAGGGTTATGTTTGAAAGGGTTAGGAGAGGGAGCAAATAAAAAGGGATATGAGACTTCCAGACTTTGAAATCAAATCGTTCACAAGCGACACCTCTCAGAAGAATTATCTGTTGCCCAACTGAGGGTGGCAGGTGTGAGGCCAGAGCACCAACCTGCAGCCACTCCCCTGAGCAGCCGTGTCCTCTATTGTTCCTCAAGACACTGATGTTTGCATGTGGTTCATTTTGTAATTTCTTAAGGGGAACAAAGTGCCAAGCTTCAACTTTTTACTCAGCTTTTGTCCCATTCCTGTCTCTTGACAAAGAATTTCAAGCCTATATCAATACTCTTCCTTTCATTTGGAGAGTACAACAGATGAAATGGTTTATAATTCAATAAAAATACTGGAAGAGCAATTCATCAGTATTTCGTTTAGGAGGTCGCAGGTTTTATGTTTGTAAAAAATCACTAGATATCTTAAATATTATAATTGGGACCAACGAAAGTCAAGACATGCCAATGCAAGTTAGAAATGTTAAGATACTCAGTGTCTTCCTGTGACTACTTTTAAGTAAATGTTAAATTTAAAAGTTATAGAGTCATTTTTTCGGATCCTGGGACTATTTCTTTATTGCCGTGCAATTAATATATGTCTAACATTTCCTCTGTATTTTTTATTTTTTTATACTATCAGCCACTGCTTTTTAGTTTTATTAAGTGTTTAGTAACCTCTATGATATGAAATCTGTTAGAATTAATTTCCATTTTCAAGCAATTCAGTTTCACAAACATATTTTCAAACTAGCTCTTCTACTTATGCTAATCACAGCATAAATTGGTATATCAGGGAAAAGAGAAATATGGTAAATTGGGTTGGATGGTTTGTGTTAAAATCCAAATAAGAACCCTAATTATCAAACTGGGTTTGTATTTAACTGCATTTGAAAAGTTTTCTAGGCAGGCTCAGTAAGTCTTAAAGCATTATTTCTTAATTTAATGCTTTTGTGAACTTACGTCACACATTAAAATCATCTTAATGCACCTTTTTGTCAATTCTTCACAATAGTATTACAAAAGGAAGAGAGGAGAGGGATGCATTTTAAAAAGCAAATGAAAAAGAACTCAATGGAAACCTATTAGGCTACCTGTTGATGAGCATGTAAGAGAGTCATTAATATGCGGATCATTGACATGATAGGCCATAATGACTCCTCCAGGGACGTTTCAGTCTATTGTGTCAGACACTAGTTAGGGATTCATTAATGTGAAGACTCGTGACTTCTTAATATGCAAATCATTAATGCAATGCACTGAGGCATACCTCACAAATGTCCACATTTTGTGTTACATATTTTCTTTGCCAACCCTTCACCCACATCTTTGTGAACTATTTTCTTTCTTCCATCTTCTGTTGCAGATTTCTTCACAAAAGATTCTATATTCGTGTGGAATCTACCACTTTACATTTGAAGACCGCCTCCCCTTCAGCCTGTGTTTCTTTGATTTAAGGTACGTTTACATATGCAAACCACTTGAACACTTTGACTAAATCACTCAAAATTCAGCACAAAAATCTGATTTGATATTTTCCTCCAATGTCAAATTAGCCAAAGGCAGAGCAACATGAACAAAGTACTTGTTTTTAAAATTAAAACTCTGAAACATGAATAGTATAACCAGCAGTTGAATAATTTGGACTGAAGGTGGGTGGGAAAGAGTAGTGGAGCAGAGAAAAGAAAAGGAGAGCAGAGAAAGACCCAAGAGAGAGAACATTGGAAGAAAAATAGTGCAGTTAAACCAACTAAGAAGAGCAAGTATTCGTATCAACGTAACACGTTAAATGAGGAAATGGATTTAAATGACTCAGTGTCTGGCATACAGCAAGTAATCAATAACTATTCGCTAATATTATTATGTCAGCATTTTGCACTTATACAAAAAGATGAAGTTAATACCCACATTCCCTATTGAAACAATATGAAGACGTTATAGAGTGAAAGTGCTTCAATGTTTGAATTAACATACTAAGAAGAAGGGGATCAAACTTATATTCCTTATTCCTGCAGCAGAATCAGCTACAGAATTCATGGAAAGGTACTCTAGTATCTCTTGAAGCTTTTTCCACATACCATGTATGGGAAATAGGTTATAATATAACTTTTCATCTGGGACTTTACCTGCTACCTTTATTCATTTTCTTGCCACTTTATTACTCTAGTCTCATCTAAAATACAATACAATCTTTCACAAGTATTTTTATACTAAATTTCAGGAAAAACAGACCCTTAGTTCTAAACTTATAAACTCCATAACTCTAAACTCTGTATGGGTATACCAAAGTGTTTATCTACTTATCATAAAATACGTATGTCCCCATGCAAACTCAGTATTATAATTTTCTAAGTTAACAGCTTTATTAAAGTGTAATTTACATAAACAAAATCCGTTTGTTTTAAGTATTCAATTCAATGACTTTTAGTATATTTAGTGTATTGATAGAGTTGTGCAACCATCACCAAAATCTGATTTTAGAACACTTCCAGCACCCCAAAAAGAAATCTCATGCCCATTAGAGTCGCAACTTATTCCCACCCCGAGTCCTAGACACCTGCTAATCTTTCTGTCTCTATTTATTTGCCTCTTCTGGACATTTCATATACCTGTACAGGGAATCATGCAATATGTGCTCTTTTGCGTCTGGCTTCTTTCACCGAGCGTAATGTTTTTCAGGTTAATCAATGTTGTACCATGTATCAGTACTTCCTTTTTATTGTTGAATAGTATTCCATTGTATAGACACACCACACTTTGTTTATCCGTTCACCAGTTGATGCACCTTTGAGTTGTTTCCACCTTTTGGGTCTTGTGGATAGTGCTGCCATTAATATTTACATGCGAGTATTCGTGTGGATGTATGTTTTTTTTCCCTTGGACAGATACCTAGAAGTGAAATTGCTGGGTTTATGGTAATTCTATAATTTCAATTTCTCCACATCCTCGTCAACACCTGTTATTATCTGTCTTATTGATTATGGTCATTTTAGTGGGTGTGAAATGACACTTCTCTGTAGTTTTGATTTGTATTTTTCTAGTGACTAATGATGTTGAATACTTTTTTATGTGTTTATTGGTCATTAATCCATCTTCTTTGGAGAAATGTCTACTCAAATCTTTTTCCCATTTTTAAATTGGGATATTTGTCGTTTTATTATTGAGTTGTAAGAGTTCTTCTGGATATGTCACTTATCAGATATATGATTTGTAAATATTTTCTGCTATTCTGTTGGTTGTCTTTTCAATTTCTTGATTGTGTCTTTTGAAGTGCAAAAGTTTTTAATTTGGATGATGTCTAAGTAATAAAATTTTTAAGTTAGCTTTAAGGTCTTTGCTACCTTAAATAGATCTACAAAGATTTATTTGATTAAAATTCTTTAAATAGGAGGCAATATTATTATTAGCATAAATAATCTTTATTAACATAATTATCACACACAGCTAATTACACTTCACATTCATGCTCATGTTAATTTCAATACTAAATGATAGAAAACATCCACCAGTTATTGGTCCTAACCCAGGTTCTAGACTGGAGCAGATGTAAGTGGATTCAGAGATGATGCAAATGAACATATAGATTCAAGAAAAGAAGTCGAACTGATTCTAGAAGGTTATAGTACAAGCACCATCTTATTTTCTCTGGAGCCTACCACTGAAAGCGATGGAGTAGGCAGGGAAGAGCTCATCGGTGCCAAGATGGCTTTCCCGGTTGAAGGCTTTTGGATCCCTGATTAAATAGAACAAAGTTCATTACCAGGAAATCCTAATAAGGTGAAGTGACAAGAGCTCACTAAAATAGACTTTGGTTGGAGATTAGTACAAGAGCAAACAGTACTGGGGAAGGATAAGTTGAGAACCAGATGGAAACCAAAGGCAAGGAGCAGGTGACTAAAGTTGGACCACAGACTAGTCAGGGACAAGAGCCGAATTCTGCTGAGATGCAGTTGCATTCTTACAGAGGGGGACCTCTGCCACACTTTTAACAAGGCAACACAAGACTACAGTCAACACTCTGAAGAACACTGCTATCAAGTGGGCTTAAAAGAACTCAGTCCTTCTACTGGACACCATGCTAATTCAGAACAATGTTGGACAAAATTCAATGTATATTTATTCAACAAATATTTAATATGTGCTAGGCATCATGCTAGAAGTTAAACCATGAGCACAAGCCAAGATTAAACAAACTCTGCCTTCATAAGGTTTACAGTCTAAAGAAGGATAAATGCAAACCAGAAGTTTAAAATCACAGTTGTACTTTCATGATTGGGGAAGCATGGAGTCCTACAGAAGAAAATAAGAAAGCTAGCCCAAACTCAGGGAAGGAAGGTGGCCAGGGAAGGCAATAGCAACAGCATATACACATGAGCTTGTAAAGAGAGATCAGACTAGAGGAAGGTCAGATCCTGCAATAAGATTTAAAGATTGTATTGAAAAGTTTGATCTTCTGAATCATAAAATAAATATTTTTTAAAAGGAAAAATAAATACTTTCTAAAAAGTTTACTCCATTCTAAATGGAAATTAACTTTACCATGCTGTTTAGTTGTGCTCATTTCCTCTTCCCCAAGTCATCACAGGGGCAAAAGATCTTTAAAAAAATGCCTTATTCATAAAGCTCATCTTTTGTATCTCACTGTCCACACAGTCCTTAATGTTGCTACTGTTGCTAAAAATCTCTCATCCTGTATTTGTAAAAGTGTTATTTCATTTAGATTTAATAATTTTCCTCTGTTTAAATAGTATTATTCTTTTGTAGATACTGAAACTAAATGATTTTCAATTTAAAAAAATTATAGCTCAGAACACCTATGTTTATGCCGGTCCTTCTCAGCCCTTGTACACATCAGAATCACCTGGGGAGCTTTTTAAAAAATACCTAAGCCTGGAGCCCAGCCCAGAGTGATTAAATTGGAGTCTTTGTATTGGGATCTGGATATAGGTGTCTTATTTTTCCCTTTCCTATGTGCAGCCCACTTTGAGAAACCCTGGTTACAGTACTGTTCTACACTAGCTTTTCCTGCATGAAGGTATGGTTAGTGTGAAACTAGGTCCTTCAATAAAAACACTCTATTAAGATTTTCCTTGAGGGAGAGGAGGAGAGGGTATACCTTATCAAACAGCCTAGTTTTAATATAACTTTTACGTGGATTGTACTTCTGCTTTGTTCGTTCTATACAGCAATTAATTTTCATTCATCAAGGGTATTACCTATCCATACTTCAGTGAATTAAAATTTTTTTTAACCAAAAGGCAACCTAGATGCCATTTAGGATAAGAGACATTCATCATTTCTAAGTTAACAACTGTATTGCTCATTATAAAATTGATGGTGTTTGTGAAGATTTAGACCTGGGCTAGTAAAATATTTTCCAGTTGTACTATGTGGCAAATTGCCCAACAATTATTGTAAATGCAAGCACCATAAAGTGTGTTGTCAAGGACACTAGTAGGTTAGATCCCATAAAAGAAATAGAGTCCTGAGGTGAACATAATGGAGATGAGGTGACAGTTATTGAAAAAGGCAGAATGTGCAATTTACTGGTTTAAACATAAGTTTGTGAATAATGCTGATAGTTTAATGTGTTTGGAGTTTATCCTATGGAAGAGAATGTTTCATATAAAAATACCGTAACCACATGTATTCTGGTCTTCTTTTTTCCTGATTTGATAATAAGTGAAGGCACTTGCAAGATTACATTTGCTGTCTTTCAGAATCATCATTTTCCAATGGTTTGCTTAATTTATATGTATATAATGTTGATTTTATGAAAAATGTTTTATTCTTACAAGTACCAATTAGACTTATCCAATAGTACAACACTAATATTCTACATTCAAGGTAATCAAAACATTTTGCAAATAAAAATGATAGATACAATTGTGTCATGCTTTTTAAGATAACTCAAATGCAGAGTTTCTTCTTTGATTAGATTAACTATAGCCCGGCTACACCTTCACTAAAACAAAATTGTACATGTGTCCTTCAGTGCAAAAGGTAGACCTAAAAGATAGGATATGGGGATCTGGGTAGCCAGAAAGCAGCCAGAGAAAGGAGACAGGGACCCTAAAAGAGTTTGGTGTCAAGGACAAACTGCTGATTACACTCTCTCATCTGTGCTTTTTCTGCACTCCTCCTTTCTCTCAGAGACCTTGTGGGTAGTGACTGGTCTTCTGGGAAATAAGTCCAAGAGGCTATAGGAGATCTGAGCATGAGAGCTCAATGCAAAGAGAAGGGGAAGGGCCTTCACTTGAACTTACTTAGAATATTTGTACTGGTAGCTTCATTCAGCATGGAATTCTCTTCCTCTAGATTTCTTCATGACCAACTCTCTTCAAGTGTCTCACCAATTGTCACCTTCTAAATGAAGTGCAACCTTGACTCCTTGTTCTTCTTATGCTGCTCTGCATTTTATATTCTCAATTGCATTTATCATCTTCTAAATAACTTACTTATTCTTTATGTTTATTACTTATTAGTTTTCCCTCCATTCAAATGCAAGCTACACGAGGACAGGGATTGTCAGTTTTTTGCTGTTGTATCCCCAGTGCTTAAAACAATACCTGGCACATAGTACATGTTCAATAAATATTTGTTCAATGCATGAAGGTCCTTTATTGATTTCTTCCAGTCACTGATTTTTTTTAACTCCCTGTCAGTTCACAAGCTGAAGGGCCTAGTAAGAGCTCTGCTACTGATATTTTAATGATTTTTTTCTTTCATGTCAACCAAGACCCATACCCTCTCAATCTTGAGGTAATTGGTATTATAGAAGAAACCATACTACTGTATGTATCCATCCAGTGTATCCACCCAAGGAGATAAAGATTGAGATGCCTGGACTAATCTTTTTCAGTAAGTTAAAACAAAACCTTAGATTTTGAAGGAAGAATTTGATTAAACTAATTAAAAAAAGAATTTTTCCCTAAGCATGATCAGAGCTGTAAAATGAATCACTGTGAAATAAGTATAGAAATATCTAAATATCTGTGCCTTAATACATATCTGCTTATTTATGTTAAAGATGACCTACAGCAAAATTAAATAATTGTTATTGATCATGAAAAAAGGATAAAACCTGTTTTAAACATCCCAACATATAGAGACAGAAAGTAAAAAGTGGTTATGAACATTTAATCCACAACGCATCTCAAACACAATCCTAAGTATAATGATGTTCATAAACGCCATGAGCAGTTTTTCAGGGCAATGAAGAATCTTTCATATAACATCATTAATGGAAAGCATCTTGTGATAAAAACACTGGGAAATTGTACTCAACATTTACAATTACATCAATATCCTTGCAGTTAGCCACCTGGTTCATACTTTGCTCTCCACTTTAATTTACCCTGCATGCTCTTTCTGGATTAATATAACTAAAATACTACTTTGTCCATGAGCATAGAGACTAAAGTTACTGGCAAGAGTGTACAATTATTTTTCAGCTCTGGTTTCCAAGCTTGACTCCCACAAATCTTTTCATTCCAGGCAGTCTGATTGACTAATAAAACCTCCAATTTGTCTTTTTCACTGCCATTTCCACAAATATTTTTTACTCTATGTAAATGCTCTTCTGCCCCTTCTCTATTTCAAAGTCAAGTTCAATTCCTCTGTAATGCTGTTCCTAATCAGAGCATCCTGCAGTACAATCATTTCTCTAATGCCTGTTGCTCTGTATCTCCTGTGATCTCCTCTGAGTATGTGGCATTCCATTTGGCACACGCTATGTTGATAACTAACTTCTGCTGTATATAAATATTATCCCCTAACCAAATGAACGCTTGAAGATAGAAGCTACCTAGGAGAATTCCACCTAAAATAAGAACTCCACAATTTCTTTATGAATAAAGAGGTACTACGGTTCAGAGCCATAGGGAATTAGAGACCTTATATCACAAACCTTATATCACAAAAATCTTCTATATTTCCTGGACTTGATCAAATAAGCCCTTTTTGCCTAAATTTCTCCTTTGTGAAATGGGACTGGCCTTGCTTATAAAGGTGATATAATGGGAGATAATTTTCTATAACTTAAGAAATAATAATAGATTTAAAACATACATTCTTTAAGTTTATACAAGCTAATTTATTAAAGTAGTAAAATATCAGAATTAGAGTTGTCGATAGGCTATAGTCCATCCATGAGATGAGAGTCCCACCTGGTTTTATAGCCAAGTTCTAACAAATGTTGCAGATCCTGAGACACAAAATTAGAAGAATGAAAGGGAATTGGTCCAAGATTACCATAAGTGGTCAAGAAATTTTCCAGGAATTGGAGAAATACACACACACGCACACACACACACAATTGACCCTTATAATCACACCAACACAATTTTGAAAAAGGTTTCCAAAAAATTAATTTCCTTAGAGGTTACAATCATCATAGACAAGTATATTCTATCACACTAAAAAATATCCCTCCAGATTACTCAGTCCATGGCTAAGCCCTCCCCAGAAAATGTTCAATTGTCTCCTAAGTAACATTTTCAGTGGGAAACTAGGCACATCGGTATATTGAAAGTTAAAGGGAAAACAACAAATGTAAATGATAAAACTTTAATTTTCAGCTAATTTCATTGAAATACTTCTGAGAAAGTGAAAAATAACTATTTACAAATGCCATGCATGAACTACCTCAATAATATATTTGTATTTTGGGTGGAGACTTTAGGTTTTGTACAATAGTGTTCTTTAGGATATTAGGAAAATTATACTAAAACTCCTAATGAAAACTATGAGACATTAGTTGAGGGTGATGATGTAAGAGTTAATTGATATATCATTATAGATAGGGTATACTATTATTTTTGCCATATAAAAATATAATTATTTACGCTAATTTCCTAAAAATATATATTTGTTTCATCTTATGTCATAAAAAGAAAATAATGTTATTTTTAAAGTTTTAAAAGCACTATAATATGCCTGATGATAACAGTACTATTTCCATTTGAGTTTGTTAATATTTTCACAAAACATTTTACATATATTTTATATTCTGCAAAATCGGCAATTAGCTACAAACTAGAAAATTACCACTGCTTAAATTTTTCAAAGGGAAAAGCTTTCGCCTATAAGGATCAATGCAACTCGACTCGTCTGTTATACAGTTTTAAAACATTTGTATGCAGGAGTATAAGAAGTCTTCATATTCTTCCTGTAACTTTTCTTTAAATCTGAAATATTTTTAAAAATAGTACTCAATAGAGCATAGCTGATTCATCACACTACCTTTTTGTAGGTTTTAAGCTTAAACATTTAGATGCATTGCATTATTCCTCTTTAATTGTCTTTATTTTTGTGGTTTCATGTAGGGGAAGACCAAGACTCCACAATCTCAAGACAGATGACAGTGGTATATAATAGTGTTCAGGTTTAGGTACACAGGAGGAATCTACACAGGTATAGGTACACAGCAGACAGGACAACAGCCACGCTCAGAATCCACAGGTATCGGAATCAGTGAGCGCCACAGGAGCAGCAGCAGCACTAACAGGAGTACTGGCCCTGGCAAGAAGAAAGAATGAATGACTCATTTCTGATCAGTGGACATACAATATCTGCCTTTCTTCTTTTGGCTTTCAGCCTGTTGAATTTTTCTGACTCTAGTACCACTGGTCTGGATCGTGGTACGAAGGCAGTCAAAGGCTACTCAATGACTATTTCTTTTATTTGAGATGCTAAGATTATTTGACATTACTGAAAATTAACATTGTGTTGACTCAATGGATTAGCTCTTTAGAAAACATAGGAAAGAAGAAAAGACAATAATGAGAATATCTTTAGTAGACTATATTAATTTATTTCTCAATTTGATCTTTCATTGATACCTTGGTAACTGAAAGTAATCATCTGAATTTAGACTGTCCATAAATGTTATAAGGGTTAATGTGTTCAATTCCATATTTAATTTTGAGTCAATTTAGATAACAAATATATCTCTTATCACAGAGATAAACTTCTCTTTTATCGGCTGTTTTTATAATATGTAAATACAGCTTTGAATATTCTATTCTATTCTTAATTTTGAAAATAATTTTTATTTTTCTTCAAATGAGCAATCATTACCTCTATGGCCATAGACTATAATCAGGGTGTAGAATTAATAGGAGTTGGCAAAAGAGAAATCAGTCATTATATGGAAGTTTCTTATTTGCACGATAGGAATGATGACTATGACTTTAAACAAAATAGAGACTAAAGGCAGAGAAATTACCATGGGAGGGAAAAGGTAACTTTGGTTTGGGACATAAGGGAATTAATTTGCCACCTGGATATCCAGATGGAGATGACCAGAAGGCATCTGATTTTTAAAGATTGTGAAAACAATAAAAGCATTCTTCATTAAAACTATAATAAGCATAATTCATTCTTTAATTATTCAGAAGGTACTTTTAGATTTTACCAAGCCTAAGGGTTATCAATGAGAAAACCATTTGCCTTTAATAAGTATTTTTTTCAGAGCTTTTTATATGCAAAGCCCTGTGTTAGTCGCCATGGAGAATATGCTTATACGAATACACTGTTCCTGACCTCAAGGAACTTGCAGTCCAGTTGTGAAGGTGGCCCACAGAGTTTTTTTTAACTGCAGGAAAAGGTCACCATTGTAAACATCCCGCCCAAGCAGATATAGAGGGCCATATGGCAAATTACTCTTCCTTCCAACCATAAAAATATCTCATAAACAGTAAGTCTTTTGCTAAATGTTAATTTCCTTGCCTATAAATAAATTGCATCAGATGCAAACACAGCAAACAGCATCTCTTTCATTTGAGGAAAGTTGTTTTATTTTGTACCCTAGGAATAGCTACTCCAGGGGAAAATGCTGCCAGAAATACTGGTAATTTAAAGGAAGCATAACAAACAATGAAAGGGCAAAAGCAAGTCCCGTAATATGGATAAGTCAACAATAGTTCCTGTGGGACTACATGAGTTTTACGAGATTTGTAAACAAATGTCTTGAATGCTCATATAACTAGCATTGTCTAAAACTTAACTTATTTGGCAAAGTTAGCTTGGAATGAGATATTACTAATATAGAAAATATGAAATACTAGAAAACATATGAACTACCTGAAGAGTATCTTTACTATATATATTACACACACACGAAAGAAACAAGGTTTAAGTGAAAAGCTCACATATACATATGTGTGTGTGTATTTTTTCCACAAAAAAAGTAATGCATCAAGGATAATTTGAATGTAGATGGACAGTATTACTTATACTGCTCCCTATGTTCAATTTACTAAATAAATTATCAACTAGATTGACTGTACCTGTCCTCTGCACATATTCATTGATTATAGCAAATAACTTTTAATTAAAATTGTACACACACACGGAGGATAAAATACAAAATAAATGTAACATATATTCAAATGAATTCTTGTAGGCATTGTATCAACCTTTCTACAAAAGGATACAGTTACAATCAATTTAAATTTCAGCTGGTCTATATTACGTTTGATTTTTACAAATCTATTCAAAATTCCTTTTCAATATATTATGCAATTACATTCTTGAGTTACATTTTATTAAAAAATTAGATATCTAGAAAACAGTGTAACTATTATTCTTAATTATTCATTATTTGTGTAAGAGGGTTTCAAAAATTCTAATACAGCTACCTTTTTATGTAGGATTGAGAAATAAACTGAGTGATCTTCTGAAATGCTTTAAACTTTGTAATTTTGTAAAATAAAGTTTCCTTCCTTGCTCTGACTCCCATGAGAAGTACAGTAATAATAATAATACCTCCAGTGTTCAAAGCTAAAGACAGCAGGATTGGGAGAGCTCCTTAGCTAGTCTGCTATTAGCCTATTGGGCTGCCCCTGATACATCAGTCCTGGCAACACATGGTTCTCACAACTGCGATACCACTCACTCCTTAAGAAAATCCAGTTGGCGATGAGTTTCTTCTCTGACTTTTGCATTAAAATACTACAGACTAGTTTATTAGTTTACTAGTTTGGACCTCAGGGGAAAAGTCTAAAGTTACAGAGGTTATTTGACATGGAAAACAGAAATCAGTCACAGAAACAATATAATTCTGCTTAATCATTAGAATAGAGACTCCCACATTGAATTCAACTGAGAATCAGAACAAACTAATGACAAGATTAAAGACAGAACAATGTGAATGGCCACGTAAAGACAGAATTTCCTGATGGAATATATTACCTAAGGACACAAAATCCCAAGAGATGATCAAGAAGAGAATATACAATCACATGGCTTGGGCAGTTTTCAGACTAATTCTATCAGAAAGCAAAGGATAGAGTTAAAAGGTCTCTTCCACAATACAACTCAATGAAAATTGTTCGGAAATCAAAGCTATATTAACCTTGGAAACAAATATAGTTTTATTTACACTAAACATGATAGTCTCATACATCTACCTAAGATTATATGTGAAGATTTTTTTTTTCTGCCTCACCTGGCTGTGAAAAATCTGTGCAATTTTTCTATTGGCAAATACTCAAAAGATTTAAGTTGTAACAATATATTATAAAATTATTTATATAAACATTAGTCCTCCAAAGGAGATATTAACAAAATGTGAGAATTTTGCCTGGTTTCATTCCATATACGGCTTATGAAGCTGAAATTTACCTGAGCAATTCAGTGGGAACTGTAATTGTGTGAAGACATCCACAGTAATTTTTAAGAATGAAGATCACCCTGGGATTTCTCTTATAGATTTAGAGTCAAAAGGTTAGGGTTGTATCATGGCTTAATTCTGTAAAACAAGCCAGAATACCACCAGTGTTAAATGGATGATAAAATCTGTTTCACTTAATTAGAAAAAGTAGGTATTATTTGGCATGCTTTATAAATATAAATTTAGGGATACTTTGATCTTTTTTACTACTGCAAATTTTAAAAGAGGAAAATAAAATTCAAATCCACATATATGCATAGGACAATCATTATCTTATGATGTTAGAATTCTATTTCTAATTGTGACTTGAACAGCACTGATGTACAACATAGACAGACAATTTCCAGAGTAACACAAGGGGGAGGAAATAGTAAAATTTCCTAAGTCAGGTTGTTTAATGTACAATTGGTCTCTGTCACTAAACAATGCTGTATGACAGTCCAATTTAACAATTTATTTCTATTTGTCATATCTTTAAACAGCAGGATGGTAAGAGTAAGGCTTCAAAACCAGTTATTATTTATATAATAGATAATAACTCTACCATGCCAATTACCCGAAGAAAGTTATTAGGGGAGCAGAATAAAAATCTTAAAAGATTTGAGAGATATGTCCTGAGGAACTTTTTCTTTTTTGTATAGTGGTAGAGTCCAGAGAATGCTTTAAAACAAAGGAATGACCAAAATGCAGTGGTGTACAATATATTTTCTTAGAGGAAAAGAATTATATAAAATTCAATTTCATGTTCTATTCATAGGAATACAGGGATGATAAGGTGAAATTGTGTGCAGCCAACTTATTTAGTCCAAAAGAACCATCTTAAGAACTACCTTCAGAAAAAATAGGCTGCAGTTCATTAAAAAAAAAATACCAAAACATAGCGTCCAACTTATGAACAGGTGATATTCCAAAATTGCTTGTAACCCAGAAGTTGCTGGAATTTGGAAACTGTTTTTTCCCATAGAAGCAATGCCATGAATATTAGTTTCCCTGGTTAATGCCCAAAAGGTTATTGAACCCGTCACATAATTAATTTTGAAACTATTTGTATTAGGCTGGGTCCTGGTAGCAGGAATGATAATGAGGGAAAAAAGCATTCCTCCGTTAATCTTTGGCATAGCACTAGCCATATACAAGATTTTAAAATGTGGAATTTATCACCAATGCCATGGGGAGTATCTAGAAAGTGTCAACAACTGGGATAGATGCTTCTATATGTTAGCTCACATGTTTCTCATAGCAACTCTGTCAAGGGGAAAGTATTATCCCTATTTCACACTTGAATAAAATGGATACAGATTATAACTGAAGTTCACACAGTTAGTGATTAGTTAGGAGGAAAGCACAAATCTGCCCTACTTTAGAGCTGATGCTATTTCCATTGAGCCTTGTTGTTTCTGGAATCCACTTCCCCACTCCCCCCTAAATACGCACAAACACACTCCAGACCTCGAGTCCTCATGCTTCTAAGGAGCCCTTAACACAACTCTGTACTCAAATCTGCCTTGTACACCATAGTGCTCTCAGCCCTAAAAGTATCCATTTCTGTTGTCTCAGCACAAAGTCAAAGCTCCATTGTACAACTGATCTTAGTCAGGTGTAAGATAGAAATAACCCATGCCATCCTAAGGTGTCTGCATTTAAGAAGAAGTTACACATATATATACTTTGTATTTTATACATATGTATATTATATACCTGCTATATATAAAAATGTATTTATATGTATTATATGTACGTGCATACATATATAAATAAATTTCAGGCACAGTTTCAAAGTGAAGTGTCAGGGTACAGAGGATCTTTGAAGTTCGACAGGGCACTGGGCAATGAAGCCCATCTCAGAAATCTGCCCCTGAGGTCACTTCCCTTACATTATTCCTGTTAGGGTCTCGAGGTAAAAACTTCAAAGAGGGACAAGAGTCACAGTCAGCAGAATTTAAAAAAGATGAAAAACTAAGTGTCTCGATTCACAATACTTTTATTGCCCAAAGCTTTATCGGCTCAGAGTTCTTGGGCCCGGCTCCCTTTCTATAGCTTCAGGTGTGGAAGTTAGGCTCCTAAAGATCCCAGAAGATCCACATGAGGCATGGCATCCACAGTGATTCCCTTAACGTAGACCTTGAGAGAAACCCTGACTGATGAGACCCTCCTGTTCCTCTTCTCTCAGAAAAGGTTCAAAACTACTCTAGGGCAAGTCTAGGCTTAGAGGAGCATGGATTTTCACAAAACCAGGAAGCCAAGAAGCCCTGGTAGAATTCCAGGGAAACTCTAAGCTAGTTGGCTCCTTGCTGCCAACTAGCTGGCAGCTTCCAAACAGTCTCCTTGACAAGTCCTGTGCAGCTGTGTTTTATGTTTCCACACGGCCTTGCCAGAGGTCCCTCCCTTAAACAGACCCAGCTTCCACAATTAGTACAGACTCAAAACAAGTTAGTTATAGAATGCATTAAGTCTTAAAGGCCTCATGGGGCTATTTACACCTCTTGGACTATTTCCAGGATCCCAGATTATACTGTAAATGTAAATGAAGAAAGTTTCACAATCCAATGGCTCTGACGGGAACACGCAACATGACCATATCTTATGCCCCATTTTCCAATGCTTTTCTTGGCCCCATTTTAACAATTTTACCACCCTGAAAGATAAACTCTCTGTAATCTTAAAATCATGCTTTAGAAGGTATTTCTCTCTTTCCCATTTTTGAATATGGCTGGTTCTATTCCTTGTACAAAAACTGAAGACTGATCAGTCTTCTCCTTTGGCATTAAAAATCTTTCAGGAATTTATTTGCATTCACCTGGCCAAGTTATAAATACCATCCAACACCTATATCATGCCATTTCTTTGCTTAAAATAATAAATTGGTTTCACTTAATAAAATGAAAAATGAGATGAAGTCAGTCTGGGTACCCAACAGTTGAGAACATACATTTTAGCAGCTGGGGGTGAGGGGAGATGCTGAGAGGCTCACTCTCCTGGCCAGCACACAAGATCAGTTATAGATCACATGTTGGAGAAAAGCTGAAATGTAATATAAATAATTCTCCTTTCATTTTTTATCCACGGCTTCCATTTTGTACTCAAGGAATCTGAGCTTGGTTTTGGTGTTTCCTTTCTCCCCCTCTCTGCTCTCAGCCCCTGTGAGGCATTTTCCCTTGTGGCCTCTCCTCATTTTCCAAGAGTCATGTTTCCAGCCATGTTTCTCCATTGGATACTGGTCCTAACAACACAGTCCCTGACACACAGGCCCTTGGTAAACACTTGAATGAGTTTTGGAACCTGAACAAGAACACCTAAGATGTCTGGAGAGGTAATGCAAGTCCAAGAATCAGGAAATTAGTCAACTGAGCAAGATTTGATAATGATGATGGCAATTGTAGTTGGCTTTTGATGACTACTTTATATATGCCCTATACTTTACCAGAACTTTTAAAAATATAATCTCATTTTACTTTAATTTAATCATCACAACATCAGGCATAATTACTCCTATTTTATAGATGAATAAACTGAGGCTTTGAGAAGTAAAGTAGTATATCCACAGCCACATAGCTATTAAGTCTATATTTTATACTGGGATTAATACACATGACTGTTCAATGACAAAATTAATGCCTTTTTTACTCCTTCTGATCGGGTCCTCCATTTTTTAATCTATGAAATGTGGAAATTTGAACAGTTACTAAGAGCTCTTCCAGCTTTAAGATGTTCCAGATAGGAGGTGACACACATCTCAAGATAATTTACAACTCAATTAGTTTTGCTTATTGATTAAAATACTATAAGAGACAAAGAAATCGCTCTCCAAAGCTGAAAATTTGGGAACTGTAAAAGGAAAGAGGAGGGGGACTTTTGTGCAGGTTGAACCTTTCTGGGGTTTTTCAGATCCACCTAAAGGTAAAGTTAGTCTCGTCTTTTTATATCAGGTATCATTTATTGATAACTTACTATGTGTCCGACACTGCGCCAAAAGTTTATATGTATTATCTATGGAATTCTCAAATAACCCTTAGGAGATAGTACTATTGTTATTCCCAATTAACAGAGGAGGAAACCAAGTTTAACTTGCCCAAGTTCACACAGCTAATATGTGGTGGAGCTTGGACTCAAACTCAGATATGTTTAACTCTGAAGCCCGTAATTTTAACTTTGAGGTTATACTGCTTCTGCAGGCAACTTTAGCTTATTTAACTATGTCCATTTAATGTAATTTATATCAATGCATATATTTCTTTTGGTCAGTTATTTTGAAATAAAGCCTGTGGAACGTAGATCAGAAATCTGCTTAGTAAGCTAGTACATGCACCAGTAACACATATGTGGTGACACTTATCAAGTATCTCATGATGCATGCCTTTCAGTGCAATTAAATACCTTTGGGTCACTCTCAGTCACATGCTTATGAGTTATAAACTCTGCTTTCCTCTCCCTCTAGATATCTCTTTCTATCCAAAGTGGGTAGATTAACAAGCATCAAAAATGAAATGGACAACCACATCAATGTGGAGATTTGCAAACCCTGACCTGAAAAAAATCTCCATAGAGAAAATATCGTGCCCAGGGTGACTGACATCACAGAAATCCTACCTCACTAAATGTGTTCCCACAGATCTCTCTGTATTTATTAGAGGGGATTATCGACACTTTCAGAAGATACACTCTCCAGGACTCTGATGGTAAATTAACTTTGGTATTAAGAAGAATTCAAGTTAGATGATATTGTCTACATTAGGACAGACTTCTTTTCATTTTAACTCTGACATATTACACACTCTTATTAATCCACATGCATGCTTGGAGCAAAAATTCACAAACATTTCTGTTCTGTATTTATCTTCTGAAAGAGATGACTTCCAAATTAGGCTACATAGGAAGGGTGGAAATGCTCAGAAAAGACCCATTTAGATTCTATAACTCTTTGGAGGAAGGAGGATATTTTAGAAGGTATAAGTTTTTTGATCAAATAAGTATTAATTCATTTTTATTTTAGCCAAGTACACGTTTGGTAAAATAACACTAATAAGGTGTGCTATTTTTCCCTACCCAAATTCTTCACAATGAAATCCAACTGCAATATTCATTTAGAAATTTGATAATGCTCTCTTGTGTGAGTTTTAGGAATATTTGAAACCCCATTGCATATAAATTCTATCATGGAAAAGCTGTATAAATATTCTATTATGGCACATGCTGTTCTAAGGATCTGTCAGGATTTCCTTTATACACTCCATTTTGAGTGCTATATAAATCAGATGTAAAAATTCATGTTGGACTGAAACTAAGCACAAAAGGCCTCCTCCAGAGGCGACCGGTTTTTTCAAAATGTGGTTTGAATTATGTTGGTCATTTTTAAGTTATAGAAGTACAGAAAATGTATTTGTGGTTTTGAAGGAGAGAGATTTTTTTCCATTTTTATAACTCATTAGGAAACTTTACAGGCCTTTAGACCATTTTGTGGTTTAGTTCTTCTCAGGTTTTTCCCCAAAGCAATATTAAAACTTGAATGGTGTCCGCTATGAGTCCAATGATGACTGTTCTGAATACAAATGTGTGTTTGGATACATGTGGTTATACATATCTTAGACTAGGACGAGTTCGAATAATATCATGACTGGGGTAGAAGATTGGGCCTATCAGTTGCCCATTTTTGTTCTTGGTGTCAAGTTTGGTCTATCTAAGGAATGCCCTATCTATACCATAGTTCAGCATGTATTGCTTGTCATTTTAACACTGCATCTTTAACTCACAAAAAATTCTCTGAGTTAAACACTGCTTCTTTTATTAACTCAGACAGTAAGTTTGTGCCTTTTCTAAATTTTGCTTTTCTCTAACATAGAGAGCAATTTGCTGCATGTTTATTAGATATTCACTGATGATGATCTTATTTGTAAAGTATTTAATATGTATATGTTTATGCATATAAATTAGATGGTTAAGTAGAATTGAACTTATTTTCTGTATAGCTAATATGTTGCTAAGTAATTTCGTAAATATCTAAATTATTTTAGCACATGTAGAGATTATGATATTATCTCTCTTAATAGCATGAGTTAAAATCTGAGAAAGTTTTATTTAGACTAAGAAAGTTGGTGTAATTCACAAAGTTGAGCAAGTCAATCTTTCACATGACTTTAAAGGATGATGAAAACAGAAATATTTCATACAATTGAATTGGTTCCACTTATGTAATATTTTGTTAATGCATTAGAATAACACATTTAGTAGTTATTTATTGCCATACAATAGGTCAAGGTATTAAAGCATAAGGAGTTTAAAAATTTCCCAGTGTCACTCTTTATATTTTCATTTATTTCAACTTAGAATCTGGATGTGTTGAATCCTAATACACTATTTCTAGTGCAGTAACTAGAATCTTTGAGTCTAGCTGCAGTTAGAATGGACCTCCCAGAAGATAACAAAACATTTACCTATGGCTCGTGGAGCAACGTGGACTTTCCCATTGGGACACTCTGAGAAGCAGGAGGCGTCTCTCTCCTCCTGGATGTTTTATCTACTAAGCTAGTGTCATGGAAATTAGCCATCTCTGCAATAGAGAGAGCTGAATACCAGTTTTCTTTGTTTTTCATATTAACCAGAGAGCAAGGTTACTAATGAGGGTTCACATCCCAAATCTCTAATCTATAAAGCTGAATATCCTTATTTTTATTTGGGTCATTTTTTTTCATTCTGCTCCATTTACTTTTACTAAATTATCCTACTTTGTGTTCCATAATGTTACATTTGGTTATAATTATAAAGTTTTATGTGTAATTCATACATCACTTATATACATACGTCTTTCTTTCTCTTACTTTATAATTAGAGTCACAGCTCTTATGATTTAGCTTAACATGTATCACTCCAAACATCCCTGTATGACTCACTCAATCAGTCACTAAGAAGTTTGTTGCAGCTTTTGGGGGAAGTGTATAAATTTCTGAACACTGGGTACATATTGAAACACAGTTTGATGGTAATCAGAAATGTTTTGAAATACAGTATACACATTTAAAAAACACTGAAAATAAATATACTTTAAATGACAAAATAAATAGTTTTACATGTGAACAATATAGATTCCGTGGTTTGAACTTAAGCAATTGATAACTCATTAGGCAAGCAATATACACATTGCACTCCCCCCTCCATCTACTAAATTATACCCATATTTTTCCTCACATTTGGAGGGCTGATCACACACTGCTATTACCTGAATAGCATTGACCTTGTTAAAGCCTAGCTCCATTGTTTAATATATAACAAGCAATATATTTTTCAACAGAATGGCTATTATTTCTTACAACGTGTGAAATAAAGAATGACATAAAAAAACCTTAAGGTTATGAAGAGTAAAGAATGTAAGATATATGCTCACCTTGATTTTACCTTTAAGCAGCCTTTTATTTGTTTATTAGAAACTTCTTCCCGTTGTTTTACAGGCTCTGGCTCTTGTTCTTTCTTTTGACAAACCAATATATAATTTGTGCCATTATTATTTGACCAAAATGTACCAACAGAAGTTTCATAACGTATACAAAACTCAACTTTACTGCCATCTTTTTGATAAGGAGGAACCAATGAAATCTTAAAGGAGAACTGGTCAGTTTCACCGTCACATGAATTCGGGATATATTCTGCTAAAATGTCATAATATGTCTGCCAGTCATCCAAGGACATTCTCACATATACCAACTTCTCAAAAGAAATATTCAAAACTCGAATAACGCCCTTCACACTTGTAGACCCAGGGGGATACTCAGTTGACTCCAGTATCGCTTTCTGTACTTGAAGCTGTTGCATGAGATCTTCTTTTGAAGAAGGCAATTCAAATTTTGGAGATAAAACATATTCTTCTGTGTGGAAAATGTCCTTCCTTAAGTCAAAATTGGTTGAAACACTCGGTAAATCCCAGCAATCGAATTCTTTGACAGACACAAGATTGAATCCAAAGGTGTCAGCAAATGAAACTCTTCTCGCACCTGGAGGTGGAGAGTCCAGGTACATATCTTCAGAAGATTCAGAACCTCGTCTACTAGGTTGAGGGGAGAAACCAGGTTTGAAGGTAGCTTTAACTTCTTCATCTTCAGAAAGAGAATCAGATAAATTAGGAACTTCTAAAAAGTTATCTTTGCTAATCTGACTAGGTTCTTCAGAAGGCTCCATTGGGCTCTCTGATATCAAATAAGGGAGAACTGTACAACTAGTAGAGGCTGATATTTGAGATGCTGAAGCTTAAAATAAGTATAATGTTACAGTTGACATTGCAAAAACGAGTCAGCTCTATAAATAGGTTCGATGGCGTGTAAACTATGCTAGGCTGCTTCCAAAGGCCTTTAATATGATAGCATCCATGTTACTCTCCCCAGTATGTTTCAGATTTAACTCTCAGCTTTTAAAGTTGCATATGTTTATGAACTGAGTTCCAGAGACATTTTAAATCTTTGACTTTTTTTGCCATGTTAGAAAATATGAAGCTTTAAAATAAAAATATTTTAACCAGTTGATATTAAAAATAAAAACTTGGAACATTTATTTTAAAAGAAAATAAAAGTAGTATCATAATACTAAATATATAGTTTTAGCTAAATCAATCCATTGGAGCAGGCAAGGGCAGACAGGAGAGGATAAGAACATTTATAGAGCTAGAAAGATCCAGTGTCTCATGATAATGATAGCTACCACTTATCGGGGACTTATAAGGTAAAATGTCAACTATAATAGGGTTATATTGTGCTGGGAGTTCTGAGGCAGGAACACGATTTAGATGGAGAAGGTATCATTTGAAATAAACCGTGAAGGGTAGATAAGACATAGACATGCAGGGTTGGAATGAGGTGGATTTTCCAGGTGGAAGAAATAGCCTGAGCTAAAGCCTAGAACAAATGATTAGGCAAATCTGTAATTTTAAATATTAGCAAGTTTCTTTTAATTAAGCACTGGGAAAACACACGCAAGTAATGTGTTATTGACTTGAAAATATAAGTGGGCAAAGGTAAGCCTAGGCCTGGAATAGGATATTTATGCAGAATAAAATGTCCATCTTTGGCAAATTGCCATTTTATGCCACAAGGCAGAAGTTAAGACTATGACATCTTGGGGTTCAATGTGAATTTTAAAATGTGAGCAGCCTGTTTAGACTCTCATGTATTTTTTGTGTTAGTGTTAACCCACTTTGAGGATGGCAATTAGATTAAAATCTATAAAAATTTCAAACTTTCCTGTGCTTTAACTCAGAAATGCTCCAGCTAGAAATTTTCCCTATTGGTGTGGGATAAGTATGTAATGATAAATGTAGACATATGTTCGTAACAGAACTTCTTATTTTAAAAATTCTAAAAACTATCTAAATATCCACCAACAGGAAACTGTATAAATAATGTTACAGCCATATAATATAATGTTTTGCAGTCATTAAGAAGGACAAAGTAGTACTTTATGGGTCGATATGGAAAGATAACCAAGATAAGTTGCTAAGTGAAAAAAACCAAGTATGCACAGTTATGTGCACAGAAAATTCCCAGAAAGACACAAAAGAAACTGTTAGCAGTGATTATCTCTAACCACAGAGGTTGAGGGCTGTAGGGGGAAAAGGGACTCATTCATCTCACTTTATAGTCTTCTGTACTGTTTGAAATAACCATGAGCAAGGTTTTCTTTTAATATATCTTCAACTCAAATTAAATTAAATTAAGTGAGAGGCGATTAATATTTTGTTAGACAACCCAATCGCACAATTTCTTTAAAATGACAGGTTCATAAATATGTTATATTGGATAACTTGAATTGCATAAGATAGTGAATTGAAAAATTATTGAACAAAATTAGAAATGAGTAGTGTCTGGGATAAGGAGATGAAATTATTTAGGCTTTAACTCATCCACATAGCTAGAATATGTGGTGACCACATGGATTGTTCAAGAATGGGAAATGGCTGTGGGAATGGCTATTCCTTGCAAACTTGATGATCATGAGCCATAAGTAGTCATATTCTAAGGTACCTAAAATATGTCATTAGGTATTCAAGGAAATTAGTAGAAAAGTACTTCATAGAATTAGTAAATAATCCATATAGTCATGTAATTCATAGAATAATGAACATTTACAGATATAATAATGTACTAAATTAACTGGCCAGGGGTTACAAGGAAAGGCATGGAGATAAAGACTCCTGGGTCTGTATTCTGCCTCTGTTAGTTTGGTGGTTTTCAGAATGTTGCTCAAATTTTCTAAACCTCAGTTTCCTTAATCGTTAAAATGCAATGTTAAGAATTAAATGAGATGCTTGTTAAATTTCTAGCACAAAACCTATGGCAATAGTAGCAATCATTATTTTTATTTCTATATATGTTTATGAAAGGCTGATTTCTAAAAGACATCAATAGACAGATAGATAGATAGATAGATAGCTGGACAGCTTAGATACATACATAGACAGACGGATAGATGGATGGATGATGGATGGATAGACAGATGGAAAGACAGGTAGATAGATGATAGACAGACATACTATACAGAATCCACATATATAATATTAAGTAATGATTTTTGTTTTTTTCAAAGACTACCATATGTGACAGCTTTACAAGACATAAAATAGCTCTATATTAGAAAATGGTGCTGTTATTTGAGCTAAACTTTTTCCATAATTTGTCTTTTTACAACAGAGCCCTACTCCTTTGATTTGCAGTAACCACTGCCTGTCTTTTGGAGTTTATAACCTTTGCATAATTGTAGACAGTTGACATATTCCCCCTTAGTCACCACTTAGTTAAAGAAGAGTAATTTCATCTTTTTAATCTCTTCTCACATGTCAATCCTCTGGCGCTTATTATCACTTTGTTACACTTCTATGAACTCTCCCCGGCTTGCCTATATTACTCTGTTAATAAGCTGCCCAAGGATGAATGCAATACCACAGATCAAGTGTCTCTGGAGCATGTAAAGAAGCCCTATCAGTTTTAGCCTTGTGACTTTGTGTTTGTATGCAGTTAAGATTCACATTGCTTTGCTTCTTCTCCACATCATAGATGAGATCAACATCCCATGTTCTCAGATCCACTACTGCCTCAATTTTCATGTGACTTTTAACACACTCTTCCTCTGCTGCTTAGGTATACTGTTTTTAGCAGAGTTAGAGCTTTTTTACAAACTGCAGTTCAAGTTTTCAAACTACATTCCACATTTTTGTATTAATCAAAGGTTCTCAAAGATACTGTTAACATAAAGATTGTATCACTTAGAATTCTAGTAAATAGGAAATAGATGGCATACTCAAAATAAGATAATGCCAGGAGATCTTATGTACAAGAGTCTATTTATAAAGTGGAAATTCAGAAAAGCCACAAGGGCCAGTGCAGTAAACTGGGGGCCAGTTGCATCAGAGCTGTTATCATTCCTCAAGGGATGAAGGAAGAGTGTGATCACCAGAACTGAAAGCAAAGAGTGTCATAAAGTGTTTACTGGTTGGAGATGATCAGTGATCTTTGGTCAAGGGACACAGCCAACTGAAGATGACCTTGCCAGGAGTGATCTGGTCGCAAAAATACACTGAATCCGCTCTTCTTTTCTATGATGTCCTACCAGGGCTACCCATTGTCCAGAGGCTATGGGGACTATTACAGTTCATTCAGGCCAGTCTCCTGGAGCAGAGATCAAGGGTGGAGAAGGGTGCAAACAGTGGCAAGTGGATTTGGAGGAACAAACAAAAGATATCAGAGATTAAAAGTTTAGTATTTGCTTATATTTGTGTTCTTATGCACTATATTTAAGGATATATTATTTAAAATATGTATGTGTTCCTCTTTCTTCATACATATTCCATCTCAATGCTGACTGAGTTTTTATTACCTGGTCTTTTATTGTCACAGCAATAAAAGTTCAAATATCTAAGATCTGTAAGTCCGATCTAGTAGAAGTCACACATAAGAAATATTGAGTTTATCCACAGATAGCTAAGAAAGAAACAATCTCTCTTGAGATAAATTATAACTTTGTGTTTGTTTCCCTTGTTAGCATAGGTCTTTGTCTGAAACCCAAACTCAAGAAATATTTTGTCAAAAGAGAACCTGGAACAGTGATTCTTAACTGGGGATACATGTCAAAATCACCAGGAGACAAGTTCAAACTACACAGGCTTGGTTGTACTATCAGATCCATTGAATACAAGCTTCCAGGATGATGATGCTCTCCCAATGATTCTGGTACAAAGATTGGTTAGGATGCATGATCTACCAGTCTACTGGCCATAGAATCAGGGGCTTATGTTCTAGTTAGAAAGAATTATAGTTATCATTCCTTTTTGATATGGAGGCTACAAAATACTTTCACAAAAACATGACATAAAAATTTAATAGAGTTATAGAATGGCAGAACTTTCAGGCACTTAGCAATCATCTAGGTTAGTTCTTTCATTTTCACATGAGAAAACTGAAATTCAGAACATGAAGGCCCCCATCATTTAGCAACAGAGCTGGGACTTGAACTCAGATCTGTCTTGCTTTCAGTCCTGTATTCTCCATGTTATACAATATATATACGTTAACTTTTAGCTTTAGAATTCATAATTAAAAAATTAATCATTCTTTGAAAATAGTCATTAAAATTCATTTGTTCTAGATTTAGTTTAGTTTTTTAATCAATTAACTTTTGTGAACTCTCTTTTTTCCATTTGATGAAAGATCTCCAGAGGTGTCCAGATAATTTTCTTTGTGACAGAGTCTCCCAACCTTTTTAACCTATGCCCCCTTTGGTAAATATAATATTTTACACTGTCCTTTCTCTCCCTCAGAGACTCCGCTATACTCCTATTTGGGAATTACTGGTCTACATTAGAAAAATGAATAATGTGATTTCTTTAGAACTAGCATCGATACTTCGTATTTAAAAGACTATTAGTTGAAGGACACCAGTTCAAACATAGTTTGAGACACAGATTTGTTCATCAGACACGAATTATCAGAAAAAAACCTCTGAAAATGTTCACATCTACCAATAGAGCATACACAGAGAAGTCAGTGGAGAATGCAAACTTTGCCAGATGAAGGTAAATTTTTAAAGGGATTTCTCATTTATTCCACGGAGAAATGAATGATTCAGTTGGGTAATTGATCGTGTTATAGCAGAAAAGTTTGTCACCAAAGGCAGCACCCAGATTCTTTAGCTTAATTTACAAAGGAAATACTAGTATAGTTCTCAAGCATCAAGTGCTTATTTTATATAGATTGTATAATGTGCTTTAAACTCCTTTGACCAAAATAAAGGCACATACTTAATATAGAGTAGAGTTATAGAAATTAGAGCTCTAACAGTGCTCAGCAAGCAAGCATCAAGGCAAACCCCTTCATTTTACCTACAAGAAAATTGAAATCTAAGTGGCCAACTGAATTCTTACCTCAGGTTGCGGGTGATTCCAACATTGGCCGTAGGAGGAAAATACATTATAGACGTCTTAAAGACAGATATCGTCTGATAATATCTTAGTAAATAGTTAATTGACCTATAAAATGCATGATCATATTATGTGCATTTGATATTAAACATTATTGCTAAGCACACTGCATCAGGTGTGAATAGGCTTGAATTCTGGAGCCGTGTTTATAATTAAGAAACTATATGACCTTAGAAATCATTTACATGCTTTGTATACATGTCTGGATATTTGTTACTTAAGATCTCCTGAAAATTGGGGAATCTGCAAACACTTGAGCCTTTCATTATGAAAATTGCTATTAATCTGTGAAGCAAACAAATATTGACTTCTTTTTCTGCGCCAGGCACTGTGCTAGATCTTAAGGCTACAAAGTCAAATATAAAATATAGAATCAGTTCTCAATAGCCTAGCTTCTAGTGGAGAGGTGTGCAACAATAGAAACTCTCCGTCATGATACAATTCACTTTCTTGCCCTAACAAACAGCCTTACTCATTGATTGGGAAATGCTGGGAATAATCCTTGTAAGCTAGGCTTCAGAGGTCTTGCCCATATTCTCCTCTTTTGTGTTAAAACAATATTGTGGAAGAATTGGACTCTTGTTTCATAGACAGATCTGTAAATTCTTTTATCTGCAGCTAGGGCCCATCCACCCCTTTTTCAAAGAAGCTCAGACTCCAAGTCCTACAAAATACTGATTCTTGTGGCTGCTATTTACTTTGTTGATATTTTTGACTGTTCAATTACAGGGACTCTAGTGTTAGAACGCCAACCAAAAATGCTCTGCTCGTTTTTCCCTCCACGTTTTCACTGTAGGTGATGGCATCGGCTAGGTACCTGGGAGTCCATGACAGAGAGCAATATCCCTTGGTATGGTATAGCTAGCCCTGGCCTAGAATCATTGCCTTACACAATTAAGAAAAAGGCAAAATTCAAGGTTTTTTTCTAATTAGATTAATATGAATTATCAAAAGATGATTTTTAATATTAACCTAATATTTGAAATCATAATTTCCAATAGTATGATGGTTAACAATTTACAAGGAAGAAGATCACTTGAAGTCCTATCATGCAAGATATGTAACACGATAGAGGTGTTACCTAATTCTATAGTGGTAATCATATTGCAGTATATAAATGTATCAAATCAAACACCTTGTGCACTTTAAACTTATACAATGTTTAAATGTCAATTATTCCTCAATAAAAATTTTTTTAAATCCTATCATCTAGTATAGTCATTGTGTATTTTTCTTACATTTCTTTGTGAAAGTTCCATGACACAAAATATCCATTGTGTGTACCATTGTATTCCTATACATCCCATAGTATGTAAAATGAGTGAATGGATGGATGGATGGATAATGGATGAGTGGGTGGGTGGTAGGCAGAATGAATGAATTTAACATAAGCCATCATCTTCCTAGTATTCTATTGACTATACCTTCTATTACTATTTCTGTACTTCTGCAATATAGTAAAAATCAATGTTCATAATATAAGATCCTGAAGTATCTTCTCAGTTGTTACAAAATGATTATCTATGTGCTTTATATGTGGCAATTCTCCACCTGCCAAAATATTTTGTTAAGTGGTACACTCTATTCTTTGCTCAGGCCGGATATTGTCCTTAGTAAACAGAGCAGAAATACCAATGCATGCTGTTGGTGAGCCTTTATTATGTGCTCAACCTGATTACAGCAGAAGAATTGCACTAGTTGTTTTGGATTCGTTTTATACTACGTTATTTTAGAGGCACACATTTTCTTTGCACCGAGTTACCATAAGTTTAAATCACCAGAAGACTTTTGCCTTCTTCTCCACCCCATGCTAGTCCTTCCTTGTTGTCATAGACTTCAATAAATGGTTTAAGATTGGATGAAACAACATAGGTCATGGAAGGAAACAAAATTTGATTTTGGGAAATTAAGTTTCTGGGGTTTTATTATGGAATCCTATATAAATAAGCATGTAGGCAACTATATTTTTTTCCAACCTATTTAGAGGATAGTATTGTAGATACGTGACTTACTTTCTTATGCGTCTTCTGTCGCTTGGGTTGCTTAATATGGGCAAAAATTCAGCATTAACTGTGGATTTCTCCCAAACTTTCAAAGACATGTAAATGCTTTATGCAATGCTTGGCACAGTTTTGGATGATAATAAATATCAATGCCTCTGCAATAATTTAAAGAATCTTAAACTAAATTTCCCATGCAGGGTAGAATGCCTAATAGTGTTTAATATTATAACAAAGCCACAACATTGTTGGTATTGTCTAAACTGTTCATTATATTAGTTTAGCAGGCCAGGAGCTTGTAACCTGGGATATATGGACCTTACAAGGTATGTGGATAGAAAACAAAGGGTCTGAAATTTCTCTAAAATTATATATCAAATTTGTGCGTGTCTACTTTTTACTATGTAGAGTATACAAAATTTTCATCCTGGCTCCCTGGACCAAAAATATAAGAATTATTGATGCCTATAAATGATTATTTGACAATCAGGAGGAGTTGGTCCTGTGAATTAAAAGTAGAATATGTGCCAGTTTGTCCCTTTCATGCACCTAAAGTTACTGCTTAGCCCAAACTGAATCAGTCTATCTGTTATAAAAATCTGTTTGCTATGTAACGTGAAAAATACATGAAGATGCTTGTAAGAACACATACACACATTATACATATCTAATATGACTGTTTAGGTAAGAAATAAATAGAACTTGCTTAAATTTCATAAGCCACTTCCTGGTGCATTGAATAGATATATTGAGCATCATTCTAAATTTTCCCATGACAAATCATCTTTTACCAATGGAGCAGTCAACTGTCTTTGGATTATTTTAGAATTTTCTTAAGAATAGCAAAACAAAAATCTAGGCATAATCTCTTGCTTAACCCTGTAGATTAGTCATATATTTTTTTAAATCGTATAACAAAAAGTTGTCAACAGTATAAAGTGAGAAATCTATGTTCTTTCAAGTGGAATCAGCCTGAAAGCTTAAATGATTTGCTAACTGATGAACAGTGTTTGGCAAATTGTTTGGTATAACCCATTTAGGAGTTTGTGTTTGTTCCTTATAAGGTTAAAATTATAGTCTTAGAGTTGGAATCTCCTTAGAAGTCATTTTGTCCAGCTCCCACACTTTAAAGACTTCCTTTTAATATTTACTAATAGGAATGCTTTTATCTTTGCCATGGATGCATTCAGTGATAGCCAACTCACTGCTTCATAAGGCAGCACATTCCACTTTTGAAAAAAATTAATACGAAGCTCTTCGTTATTTTGTGCCACAATCTAATTTACGTTAGTTTTTGTTTTATTTTTATTTTTGTTTCAGAAGCAGCATTTGATATCCTCATAAGAACTCATCGTGTTAAGGTTAAGTCTCATAAAAATCTGTATTAATTGAAGTAAAAATTTTGAAGTATTACACTCAAACAGAAAAGTTCCCAAATTATAAGTGAACAGTGCATTGAATTTTTGCCAAAGTGAACTTAGCTGTTTAACAACCAGGTCGTTTGAAAGTAGATGATTACCAGTCCTCCAGCCAGAAATCCATCTCCTACCCATTCCTAATCTTGACTTCTATCACCACTGATAAGTTCTGCTGGTTTTTGAACTTAATTTAAATAGAACCAAATTGGCATTTGGCTTCTTTTGCTTAGTATAATTTGTGAGATTCATCTATTCTTTTTGCTGTATAATATTCTATTTCATGAATAGATCATAGCATTCCTTCTACTGTTGATAGATGTTTGATTTGTTTCTAGATTTGAACGGCTAAAGACAGTTCTGCTATGAACATGTTTGTATATGTCGTTTGGTGCACAGGTTTATACATTTCTGTTAGGTATATGCCCAAGAGTTTATTTGCTGGATCATAAGGTATGAGTACATTCAGCTTTAATAGAAACTACCCAAGAGTTTTCCAAAGCAGTGGGACAAATATGCACTCCCAAACAGCAATATATGAGAGTTCGAGTTGCTCTACATCCTTGCAAGCACTTAGTATTTTCAGTAGTTTTACTTGTCACTTTGGTAGTTGTACAATGGTATCTTACTGTGGTTCTCATCTGAGTTTTCCTGATGTTTTATAAAGTTAGGCATCTTTTCATTTTTTTGCCATTTGGATGTCTGCTTTTGTGAAGTGACTGTTCAAGTCAGATAGATAGATGATAGATAGATAGATAGGTAGATAGATATAAATATGAGCCTTTTGTCTTAAATACATCTGTACATGTCTACATGAGTATTATTTCTCCCACTACACAACTTGCCTTTTTACTCTTAATCGTGTCTATTGATGAATAGAATTTAAGTAGAATTCATTTGCCAGTATTTTAGGTAAATCTTTTATGATCAACCTTTCGCATTTAGATCTTCGTCCATCTGGAACTGATTTATGGATATGATATGAGGTAGGAGAAGCAAGATTTATTTTTGTGGCATAGAATACCCAGTGTATTCACCTGCACTGTGGTGTCACCTTTGCAATAAAATTAGTGACCATATGTGTGAGGGTCTGTTTTTATACTCTCTATTCTGGATAATTATTCTATTTTACTATTTTTGTGCTAATATCACACTTTAATTATTGTAGCTATATAATAAGTCTTCATATCCTCTAAAGTAACTCTCAACTTGCTCTTCTTCAAAATTTTCTCGGCCCTTTATGACTTCATTTAAATCAGCTTGCTAATGTTTACAAAAAATTCTGCTAGCATTTTATTTGGAATGCATTGAGTCTGTAGATTATTTGAAAAGAATTTGAAGAGAACTGACATTTTTACAATATTGAGCTTTCCAATCTGTAAACATTGTATAGCCTCCATTTTTCAGCTCTTTTTAAATATCTCTCCATAATATTTTATAGTTTGCAGTGAGGAGCCCTTCCACATATATCATTAGACTCATTTCTTGGTATTTGACTTGTTGTGCTAGTGTGAGTAGTTCATTTTAAACATTTCATTTTCTGTCTTTCCTTTTGTTGGCATATAGAAAAAGAATTGATTCTTGTATACCGACCTTGCATCTAATGATTTTACTAGATTCATTCATTTTTGTAGTAGTTTATTTACAGTTTATTTTGTGTTTTATATGTACAATACCATGTCACCTGTGAATAGTGGTAGTTTATTTCTTAGTTTCTCATCTTTATATCAGTTGTTTTATTTTCTCTATTTATTGCACTGGTAAAAAAAATGTCTAGTACAACGTTCAATGATAGTGACTGTAACTAAGATTTTGTCTAAATCCTCATCCTATGGGGCACAACTCTCAATATTTCACCATTAAGTTTGACGTTTAATCTTGGTCAAACTGGATATGCACATGCGAAAGAATTAAGTCAGACCCCACCTCCCATTATATACAAAAATTGATTCAAAATGAAATCAAATACAATTTTTAAGAGCTCGGACTACAAAACTCTTATACAAAAACATAAGCATAAATCTTCATGATCCTGGATTAGACAATAGATTCTTAGATATGGCACCAAAAACACAAGTGACAAAAGAAAAAATAAATTGGACTTCATCAAAATTAAAAATTTTATGCTCTGAAAGACACTATCAAGAAAATACAAAGACTAGCTACAAAATGATAGAAAATATTCCCAAATAATATATATGATAAAGAACTCATATGTAGAATACATAAAGAGCCCTTACAACTCAACAGTACAAAACAAATAATCCAATTCAAAAATGGTCAAAGAATTTGCAGACATTTCTCCAAAGATTTATGAATGGTGAATAAGCACATGAAAATACGCTCAACCTCATTAGTAATTAAGGAAATATGAATTAAAACCACTATGAGATACCACTTCATACCCACTAGGATGTCTATAGTTAAAAAGAAGGTAGTAACAAGTGTTGCTGAAGCTTTGGAGAAATAGAAACTCTCAGACATTGCTGGTGGGAATGTGAAATGTTACAGCTGCTTTGGAAAACAGTGTGGCAGTTCCTCAGATGATGAAACATGAGTTATCAAAAGATCCAGCAATTTCACTCCTAGGTATATACCCAAGAGAAATGAAAACATATATCCACAACAAAACTCACACGCAAATATTTGAATATTTACAGTAGCATATTCATGACATGCCAACAGTGGAAAGAATCCAAATGTCCATCAGCAGATGAGTGGATAAACAAAATCTGGTACACGCATAAAATGAAATGTCATTCAGTAATAGGAAGGAATGAAGAACTGATACATGTTACAACATGGATGAACCTTGAAATCGTTATGCTAAGTAAAAGAAGCCAGACAGAAAAGGCCACATACAGCATGATTCCGTTTATATGAAATGTCCAGAATAGGCAAATCCATTGAGAGAGAAAGTAGATCAGCGGTTGTCAGAGGCTGAGGAAAAGGAGAATGGGAAGTGACTGCTAATGGGTACTGAGTTTCTTTCTGCCGTGATGAAAATGTGTGGGAATTAGATAGTGGTGATGTTGCACATATCTGTGAATATACTAAAAAAAAAAAAACACTGACTGTACACTTTAAAAGAGTCAATTTTAAGGGATGTGAATTATATCTCAGTTTTTAAAAATTCAATTCTCTGATAAAATTCTTCATCTTGTACTATTTTCTTGAAACTGCTAATCACACTGATTTTAAAATCCATGTCTGATAAGCATTTTATGCCTTGCTTGTTGTACTTGGCAGGATAATTAATCTGCCACAGCTATGGCATCATAACAGAAAGAGAAGCCAATTTCTCTATCTTTCAAATATGCCAATTCTGACTCAATTTTATATTTGTGTAATTAATTTTATGAACCTAAGGGTAAGGTAACACTATTCTTGTCAACTTCTTTCATCTGCTATAGCGTCCAGCTCTCATATTAGTTATAGCACTCAGCTTTGTTACAACAGGTATTTCTAGGTAGAATATAATTTTCTAAAATCTAAATATTTTATAGACCCTTAGATGATATACTTAAAATTCCCTCACTCATGCATGTACAAACTTCCAGAAACCTATGTAATAATTTATGAGATTCTTCTGATAAAAAGAAAAACATTAAAAGCTATTTCCATATCTTTTAGATGGTCCTACAGTAAAAAAAAGTCTTTCAAAAAAGTAAAATAGAACATATTTTTAGAGTAATAAGGAACTTTAGCTAAAAACCTCTTTGTTTTACAGACGTAGATATTAAAGAGTGGAGATGAAGTACCTTGACCTCTTCACAAGCTGGTTAGTAAAAGATAGCATTAGTCCCAGAGCCACTACTCACCACTTTACAATAAATTCAATTCAACTAAAATCCACTGCGGAGAGAGCAGCCTTTTATGAAAAGACCATTCTAGTCAAGAAAATTCTATTCCCACTATGCTTCACACATTACCAGTCATGTGATCTTGGGTAAGTATTTGACTTTTCTAAAGGATCTTCATTTTCATTGTCATTTAAGATGATAAGAGTACTGTTATGAATATTAAATGAGATGTCCTCTTTTCTAAAGGTCAAGCACAGTGCTTAGCATATAGCGGGTGTTCGGTTAGCAATAACATACACTGCAATTAAAAATAAGGTAATTTATTGCCTTAAACTTGTGTTAAAATATTACATTTTTCAGAGACGATATTCATTAGATATTACTGCTTTTATAACAAATGGGTTTTTCTGGTTCTGTTTGTGTAACGTTCCTTTAAAGACAGGAACTCTTAGTGTCAATTTGCACTTGAACAACCAAAGAAGAGAAAGAAGAATTGCAATTATTGTTTCTCATTCCCCTGAATATCTCAACTCCCAATCTTCCTATCTCTCGGTCCTAAATCCCATAGCCCATCTGAAAAACTCTCACCTGTACTCCCAAACCACCAACGGAACACAAGAAGTTTCTAGAAGCCTAACGGGTAAAGAGGTGGAGATGGTAAGGATCTGATGCTGTCCTTTATACACTCCTGGAGTTTAAACTTATTTTAATTTGATAATTCCCTCAGAAAGGTTAAATATAAATTCTTTCTCATTCCCAGCTCCCATAGAATCAGCATGTGATTTCCAGTCATGTTCTCTCATTAAAACAAAATTTCACTATCAGAAAACAATTAGACAATCCCCGAGGCCCTTTTCAATTTTATAATTCTGACTCTGCACCCCGTGGAGTTTATGGCAACGCACTTAAACTTGTATACTGAATTGCGCCTATTTGTTCAGAGTGTGTGTACATGTATGTGTTATGTTGGAACAGGCACTATTGATTGACTCCCCAAAATTCCATTTTAGAAGATTCCTTTCAGTAAATATTTATTGATACTCTTCCTTTGTGCCAGGGTGAACAAGAGAGTGCCCTTGCTTTCAAGGGGACCTCAGCCAACACAGAATATGTAACTTAAATATCTTCTCCATTATCAATTGGACAAATATTTTTAGGTACAACAATTACAGTTCATCCTTTTACTTCCTTAAAAGCTTATCAGCTTGTAACTTTCTTTTAATTTTTAAAATTTTAGTTGATAGCTTTCCCCCGCTCTTGAGGTAATTTGCCTGCATCAGGTTGAACCACATTGGGTTGCCATGGGGAATGGTGTCTCCTTCTTATCATGCAAACTACACACCCAAGAAGCAGACTATGAAGATAGCATCATAGTTATCACCATGTTCAGATAAGACAGCATTACGGGGTCCTTCCATTACTTGCATAGTGTTGTAGGATTGGCTCAAAATTTTGGTTTAATTTTCTCTATTATTTTCAGATATCATGAAGTAAGTGAGAGCCAGCTATTGAAAGACTGGAAAAGCATTAATATAATATTGTGTCTTCCACAGCTCCAAGTACATAGCCTTACCAGAAGATGTTTGTATACTAGAATATATTTATGCTAGAAGGGATTTTAGAGAGTATTTGGATCCTCTACTTTGCTTCATTTTATTGTAAAGAGAAGTAAGTCTTTAGGGAAGAAGGGAATTTTTTTTTACCTCCTCATATTAGTGCACTAAGCAACATAGGCATAGCCGGCACATGGTCAGCTGGCTCACAATTCAATAGTCTTTCCTCTCAACCACAATAAGTAGATCTTGTTGAATAATTAAGAGAATTGCTTATAATGTGTCTCTGTGCTTCTCCTGAAGGTGTCCCCTTGACTATTAGCAGCTGAACGCTTCTTTTCTAGATATTTTTATTGTATCCATACTTAAGACTGGGATGGTCCATAAGATTCGACTCTGAGAACTAATCAAGTTCCCCACCAGGGGAATGTGGTATCTATCCTCTTAATCCTAGCAAACCACACTGGGATCATTATCACACTCCAGGACAATGAGAAAGTCTAACGATCGTTCCTCAGTTGACAAAGGATTCTTACAACACTGATACGTCGTCATTTCTCTGCTTATCTCTACTTGGAGGTGATTTCTTCACTGCCTACTTTGGAGTCTAAAGGAGAGTGCTTTTTATTTTTCCAAAGAACCCCTTTAAAAAAACAACTAAACAGGTTTTAGTGTATTAAGCAGTCACCATAGAATGTCTCATATATATGAAACTATTTACCATACTCATTTACTTAAGAATCTCTATGGGATAAATTTGCATCCTGTTTTATATAGACTTCTCAAAAAAACCAAAATAACAACTTTGAAGAACAATGGGTACAAAAGAAAACAGTTATGAATCCATGAACAGGTAGACTAACATTGGATTATTTTCAAGTATAGTTTCATATAAAATATAAAGATGCGAGGGACATGATCCACTGAAAACTGATATCAGGGAATTAGCATCATTAGAGGAGATGTGATAAATACCTACTGTCACTACGTCCACCTGGTCGTAAAGATTTTAAATTTAGGAACGGCCTATTTCCTTTCCCTAGGAGACTAATCAGAATTTAATTTGGGGGAAGGAAGGTCGCTCACAAGGTTTCTGATCCAGAATTTTCCCAGATATGGAAAGAAGGGTCAAAAAAATATGTCCTAGCATGTTTGGAAGGTGATATTTTCTTCCACCCATTAAACACTGGAAATCATAATCACTGCAGTAAAGAATAAGGATTAACTATTTTAAATTTAATAATTATATGTTAAGTCTTCCAAGCATAGGTGAAGTGGAAATAGAATATGAATAAAGCGCATTTACCCAGTCTAAAGTTCAGAAGTGCAGAGCAATCTCTATTTCCAAGGGTCAAATTACTACAATTATCATAGCGTATGTGGTCTGTGGCCCAACACTTTGAATTTCAAAAAAGAAACCAGAATATACAGAGTCATTTTATTCTGGTCCATGTGTCCAGATGTCACTCATTCACCCTCTCCTGAAAGTTGAGGAGTTTGGAGGCTAGGTAGGTGAATTTACTTTCCACACCATCCCTAGGAGCTTTTGTCTAAATTATCTGGCTACACAAAAGATCAGCTGGAAACTTATTGCTCACCTCTTATCTATTCAATGGTTTGATAGAATAGCAAGGAATATCGTTAAAGACAATGAGGCATCAACTCCTTTAATTATTCTCTCTTAAGAATCTGCCATTTCAGACCATCTATTTCAGATTTGGACTCGTGACATTTTAACCTCTTCTTGATTAAAGGTTTCTATCTCCATCTCAAAGAATGCTTACTTATATGTGGTTTCTCACAAATGGCTTAACCTTTCTGCATCTCAGTTTCATTCCTTATAAAATAGAGATAATTACAGTGGGTTCTATTTGCCCAGCATGTGGCAGGCATGCTCCATGCATGGACTGCCTGTAAGGTCTTCATATGGAGTTCAAAATATGTCCCGCAAGAACAAAGACAGAACTGAAAATAGAATTAGAACAAAAAGCGAGGCAGGGCTCAAGGCAGAGGGGATTTGAATGCTGGTGTTCTAGAGTCCTTTGGTATCCTTCTGCCTTTTACACATTTAATTCATGTACCTAAAAAATATATAAAACCATCATACACAATAAGCAAATAGAACTTTACAACTAGTATAAATTAAAACTCTCAAAATGTTTCTTCAGCTTTCAAGTAATGTAATGGTTTTCTTTTTTTTTTAACAGTTATAGAAACACAAAGCTGACAACTGATGTGATTTTAGTGTTCAAAGCCATTTTTCTAAGAGAGATAAAAGATGTGGGATACTGATATTTTAATGAAGAAGAGAATTATTACCCTATGATTTCTCCATTAAGAATAAAAACAGCCTCTCCTTGCAGAAGGTTTTGTAAAGTTTTCAGTAATTTTAATTTTGAATGGCATGTATGCTTCCATTTTTTAATTATTTTTTAATTAATTTTTGTTTTGTCGTTGAAAAGTGGTTTTATGCAATTTGCTCCATCAACCCATTAGTGATTAAAGGTTTCAGTCTACATTGATAAGCATTTTGAAAATGTTTCTCACACATTATAAAGAATAAATAGTCAATGCATTACAATAATTGTGAACCTATTCTTTGAGTAATTTTTTCTTTCCCTATATTAGAAGAACCATGTAACATACTATCACACTAGTAACATACTAAAAAAATGTGCTCCGTAAACTGATATTATCCAATTAATAAACACCGAGGAACATTTGTATGACTTCAGGCTTTTTGACCACAGTATTCACTACTAGCAAAATGTTGGTAGCCTTAAAGTATTTCTTTTATCGCTTACCTTTAGTTGAATAGAAAGACTAACCAATTAATTTAAAAATACAAGTACTTAAACCAAAATCTTTTCACAAGATATTGTCTCCTTGCTTCAAAGTAGTAAGGCCAAGGCAAAACAAGAGACACTGATCCTACGTCACTAGATTATGACTTTATTTCTCTTTCAATAAGTGGTCAAATGGAATGTTCTCATTCATTTTGTGTGAAGGAGGTTGAAGTGGAAAGAAGTTTTTCACTAAATCATTATTGATTTGCCTATTACTTTTAATAGGCTTAGAAAATCAGATCCTAATAGAATTTTGACTGGAAGAAACTATTTGCCAATAAATAAGTCCTAGTATATGAAGTAAATGTATTCTTTAGTTTGGTTCATGAGACAAAATTCTAATATCTTTAAATTTCCTTCTAAATATAGTAGTTTATTGTAATATTAGACATTTAAAGTTTATATAGTTATGTGTTTTATAAGGTATCTTCTAAGAAAAATGGTTGTGACTTTCATACGGGTCTCAGTGTTTGAAGAAACAGTACTATTTTCAGATGTGATTATGAGTATTTATTTACTCTGGTTTCGTTACTCTTTTATTTATTTATTTATTTATTTTGAGGAAGATTAGCCCTGAGCTAACATCTGCTGCCAATTCTCCTCTTTTTGCTGAGGAAAACTGGTCTGATCTAACATCCGTGCCCATCTTCCTCTACTTTATACGTGGGACACCTACCACAGCGTTGCCCGATGAGTGGTGCCATGTCCGCTTCCATGCCGGGGATCCACACTGGGGATCCAAACAGGTGAACCCCAGGCCGCCAAAGCAGAACGTGGGAACTTTACCACTGCACCACCGGGCCGGCCCCTCATTACTCTTTCTTGATCAGGTAATCTTTCGCATCATTTCTTTCCTGCATCAATGCTACCAGCGGATATGGTAATAGGGTTAGAGTCTACATGTGTAAAGACATATAATGGGGAAAGTAACTGATCATTACTACAGAGTTCTCCGCTTAACCCCAAAGTGACTCTCACTCTAGAATAATGTTCATATGCTTTTTGATTGAAGTCTTCTTAACGTTGATCAAAAAGGAGCACAGTGTCTACTGCAAGAAGAGCTTCCTCCCCAGTATCTCCTTGAGTGTGGCCATAGCTCCCTTTGCCATGCTCACATGGTCACAACATTTTCCCTGAGGTGGAGATAAGAGAAACAGACTTTCATTCATATGGTAGTAAATAGCAAGATTAATATTGTCCAAAATTTTAAAAGAGTGAAATCATTTACTTTGAAGCAAGGTCTGTAACTACTTTTAGAAACATTATAATAGTATCAAATACTTTTACATAATTTAAACTAAATGAAGAATAAAGGAGAGTTCCATAAACTTTAAAATAGTGGTCAGTAAACTAACTTCTCCAGTGGGAATGATAGGGCAACATCTTGGAATTATTTCACACTAAACTGAATAAAAACTATCAACAGCAAGGCTATCTCTGTATCTAATTATCTAAGCAATTGATTTAACATAATGTAACTCAGAACACTTAGCAGTATTTATTTTACTCTTACGCTTTCATTTAGTAGCAACTATTAAAAGGATTTGGTTGTCTTCCCTATATTAAAATAGTGTTTGTGACCTGTTATCAACACAATAGAATATATGAGTAATTTTTAGGGACCAATGATAGCTTTGACCTGATTTGAAAACACTTCATTTCATTTATTCTTAACAAGGGCTTGGACGAATGATTACAATTCAAGGTAAAATCTCTGGCTGGAAACCCAAGAGCCAGAATACCTAAGAACTTGGATTCTCATACCAAGCGTAAATGATGCATTGTGGCTTCCTGGAGCACTAGGGTGAGAAAAATTGTAAGTTCAAGTCCCACTCAGTAGGAAAAATGTTATGGTGGACTCTTGAATGACAGCAAGAAGCAGGGAGTGAGCTCTGCATAATGCTGCCTACACTGGATTCCATTAATATTTATTCAGCACCTACTATGTGAATGACTCCGTGAACATCACTGCAAGAGACACAAAGACAAGTCAGGTACCCCTCTTGACTTCAAGGAAGGCAGCTGGGTGAGGGAGGAAGAAGAGGCAAATACTATACCATTCCCTGAACACAGGAAAAGCCTGCAAATTGACAAATTAATTGAAATTTTAAAATCTAAATTTAGCAAGTCAATATAGTTCAGTGTAATTGAAATTTGCCCAAATTTCTATTTATTCGATAGCTATTCTATGATATTTGCCATGTATACTTGGTTACATGTGTGCCCACGTGCAAATTATTCTAATAATGTGCCAAGGGGCAAATTATTCTATTTATTTGATAACTTTTCTATGACATTCTAGATCTGATTTTTCTTCTTTTGTTTTTTAATTCCCCAACCAGATTATAGCATGTTTTCTTGTCTTCCCCTCCAAACTGCTAGACTTCCAGCAGATGACCAAGGGTTAAGGATTTAATTGATATTCTGAATCTGTCAAGAACCAGTCACTTGGACTCTCGGGCCTCTTGGTCCTATTTCGAGAGTGGCCTGCCCCATATAAGCCATAATACAGTTTGTAAATTGTCCAACTTAGCTGTTTAGCTGCCGTAGTCTAAAGTTTAAAAATATGTAAGTGGGTCAGTTCTAAAATTAATTCAGCCTAACTTTGCCTGAAAACACTAAGAATATTACCCATCACGAGGGCCAAAATATCGCCCCCAAGCAGACAGGAACAATCCCTGGAGAACAACTGCCCAGGATGACGGCTCCGTGACACACTCACTCCACTCCCACGTCTGCAGCCCTTGATTACAACCTAGGGCGCTCTGATCCTGCTTATCAGACAAAAGAGGTGCAGCTTTAGCTGATGTGCAAATGAAAGTAGGCTGCTCAAATGAAGCACAGTTAAATGATAACAATCCCAACTAACACTTATTGAGCACTTCTAATTTACCAGACACTCATTTAATCTCCTAACAATTAAAAAGGAGAGGCATTATTATTATGCCTACTTAACATTTAAAAACTGGGTCCGGATAAGAGGTATTGCTGGAACTTGAACACAAGCCTCAAATGTCTGTGTCTTTAATCACCACGTTATACTGTATTGTCCATATATTACTGTCCTTTGTGTCCATTCATCATTTATTAAGCACCCACTATGTGTCAGTCACCATGCTAGGGATTAGGGATATAATGACAAGGTCCCTGTCTTGAGACAACTAATATAATGATGAAGACTGCTATGGACTGAAGTATGTCCCACCAAAATCCATATGTTGAAGCTCTATGCCCCAATGTGACTGTACTTGTAGTAGCGTCTTTAACGAGGGAATTAAGGTTCATTACATCATCAGGGTGGAATGTCCTTCTAAGACTAGTGTTCTTACAAAAAGAGAAAGACACCAGGAGCACCCAGGCATGGAGAAAAGGTCATGTGAGGATACAGTTAGAACCAACCATCGAAAAGCCAAGGAGAAAGGTCTCACCAGAAATCAACTCTGCTGACACCTTGATCTTGGACTCCCAGCCTCCAGAATTCTGTGAAAATAAATTTCTGTTGTTTAAGCCACGCAGTCTGTAGCATTCTTTAGGGTAGCCCTAGAAGACTAATACAGAGACAGATACATATATCGTTTTCTATAATATATATATATATATATATAAACTAATAGACATAAAAATTAAATGTTTGGAAAGAATAAATTTTAATTTCCTTATTGAAAATGTGAAGTTGGGTTACAAAATTTAATTCCTAGGGACTTTCCTTATTTTTCCTTATTTTTGTCTATAGCCGATCTGCTCTTTTCAAGAGGCCCCATGTCTGGTTTACTGGGAGAAGGATTAACTAATTGTCAAATTCAGTTTAAAATTTGGTCCAGGGGCCAGCCTCATGGCCGAGTGCTTAAGTTGGCGCGCTCTGTTTCAGCGGCCCAGGGTTCAGATCCTGGACGCAGACATGGCACTGCTCATTAGGCCATGTTGAAGCAGCATTGAGGGGATTTGGGCAGAAAAAAGCAGGAAAAAACAAAACAAAAAAACTTGGTCCAATGTGACAATTGAAATAACATATTTGGGTAATATTCAGTAACTCCAGGAAACTGTTTTTAGTCTCTCAGATTTCTTACTCTCTGCTGCCTCCCAGGTTCCTTTCCAACATGGCATCTGGGTATGGGGTAAGGGTGGCAGGGGTAGGAGGTCTCTTTGGTTGGCTAGCCTGGCTCCTCCAGCCTGCTGGTCATGTTTCTTGATTTCCTAGTTTCTGGATGCTCCGTGGTCCTGGAGTGCAGATTGCTGCCCTAGCAGGTTCAGCCTCACTCTCACTCATATTGCTGCTATAAGCACTAAGCTGAGAGTCCCATTCAATACCAGCCTAGGTCGTCATCACAGAGGTACAACACATTCCAAGTCTTGGCGAGTCGCCAGTCAAAGTCTTAGCTACCCAGGGGCCTATAATACACAGGAAAGGGTGAGAGTGAATTGAAAAATTAAAATTCAGGCTATGCCTTTAAAATTACTCTGTTACAACTGAACCCCAACCAGGATGGTACAAGGAAAAGTATGAGGGGGCCTCCACTCAGAGTCCCAAATGGGGAAAGGGGCTCGCTGTGATATCTTTACTCATAGAAAGGATACTGTTCATTATAGTCTCCCACCTCACTCTTTGTGCCACATTTCTCCAGGACGAGAAATAGGCTTTTGCTCTGTCCTCTTCCTGTCTAGAGTACTTATATAAAAATCTGTGGACTAGGCTTCCGGGTCTATGCTAATAATAAACATAATGGAATTTGGAAAGTCCAATTCTCAATCACTGAAATCCAAACTATTGCCTTGCTGCAAATTCTGTTCTTGAATACTAATTATTACCTCAGTCTTTTGCTTTTCATTCCTTTTGGAAGAAATCTTGATCTACATCGAAGCAGAAGGCTCTCTTCAATGGAATACAGCTCAGAAGGGCAAAAGAGTAAGCCAGGTTAATAATGTTCAACATATAGCTCCTATTACACTTCTGCTGAGTAGCTAGAGGTGAATGATTGATTCTGACTTAAAAATGTTTCCTATAAGAGATATCATTTGAGCTGAATCCAGAAGGAAGGAAGGAATATTTGTTAAAATATTTTTAGGAGTGGCTCAGTTTAAAAATGGACAGCCAGTGGTTCTTTTCTAAAGTTCCACATTTTTATATCACCAGAGAATACATGGCAACAGCAATAAGAAAACTTCAGAATCATGGATCATTCCCAACAAGTAAGAAAAAAACGAAATTCTTCCATTAGTTCAAAGACACTATAAACCATCTATTACATGCTAGAAATTGTGCTAATTGCTACTAAAAATGAAAAAGACACTCCCCACTATCAAGCAGCACACAAGCATACTATTGATAATGTTTAGCCTGTAGTGGACACACACATTTTAGAAGACAAGAAGAGTTGTATTCACTGAGTTAAAAATAATTTTCCAAATATTGAGTCAAATATTGCATAATAAAATCTAGACTAATCCTTATATTAGTGTTTCATCTATCCAGCTGTTCAGAGAGTCATAGTAGTAGCATCTTTCTTGTATTTCATGAGGAGAAAGATGCTAAAAGATTATGGCCAAGGATATATAAGAAGCTTTATTGAGGGGCGGGCCTGGTGGCACAGCAATGAAGTTCGCACATGCTGCTTCTCAGCAGCCCGAGGTTCCCCGGTTCGGATCCCGAGTGTGGACACGGCACTGCTTGGCAAAAGCCATGCTGTGGTAGGCGTCCCACATATAAAATAGAGGCGGATGGGCATGGATGTTAGCTCAAGGCCAGTCTTCCTCAGCAAAAAGAGGAAGATTGGCAGTAGTTAGCTCAGGGCTGATCTTCCTCAAAAAAGAAAAACAAAAAGAAAGCTTATTGAAAAATTGTAGGTAGAATAGGATATATTTTTGCACATTTATTACTGAAATTATGTTTACAATGATCACTAAGACTTTTAATTCCCTGTCCAAATGGTATTTTTAAGTTTATATGAAAGAATTTACATACTCATTATTCTTTGATTTCATAGCACTCTAAGAAAAGTTCACAAAATACAATTCTGAAAATATAACAAGAAAATAAAGAATCATTCTCCATTCATAGAGTAAGGAATCTCCTTTCTTTCTCTTAATCCATAATACTAATTTTTATGTAAAATTCATTTTATCGAATGCAAAGTAATATGATATAAATGGAATTGTGAAGTAGAAAAACTAACATATAGCAATAGTGTTATGACTAAATACAAACATTGTCTTTGATTAATCTGTCAATAAAATATTAAAATTATCATCTATAAGTATTTTTAAATTGAGGACATTTTATCAGTTCTACCATTCCTGCAAATAGTAGGTACAGGTTTGAGTTTCAGAAACACATACTGCTTTACTTCTGCTCTGCTCCTATTGACTCGGTAATTTTAGGGAGAAATAATTTATTGTCTTCATGAATTATCATATATACTGTCCAACAGTAAAGAAAAGTAGAACCTCTTCTTAAAATATACTGAGTTTGTGTCTGCAAAGTCTTGAATATCTTAATGAAACTCGAGTACAGAAATTTACATATTACACATGCAATGATGGCTTCAAAATTTTATATAAGTGGGGCTTTAGGGAAAAAATATG
Source organism: Equus caballus (assembly GCF_041296265.1). Classification (NCBI taxonomy): domain Eukaryota; kingdom Metazoa; phylum Chordata; class Mammalia; order Perissodactyla; family Equidae; genus Equus; species Equus caballus. Next base: position 75,631,531 of record NC_091687.1, read on the forward strand.
GCTAAGCCGGGAGTCTTGTGTTGAAGGTACATTTCCAGAGCAAGTACACTGCTTTTATTTAGATTGTATATTATAGTCAATAAAAATATCAATCGTATTTGGCCCTTACATAAGTGTAAAAAAGGATAAAAATTTCACATGAAAAATACTACCATTATTTTTATTTAAGATACAGTTAAAAATATTAATTGGAATTAACATGTTCTCCCTCCCCCAAGGCATTCAGTGGCACTGTCAATGTAGACACATAAAATCATATGTGAGTAACTACCATATCTTTCTTTCTAATGCTAACCCTCTCCTAAATTCAAGAGCTATATATTTATCGTCAATCTCAAAAGGATATTAAACTCACTATGTCCAAAATTATGTTCATAATTTGCTACACTCTCCCTAAACATTTTTTCCTTCCAGATTTTCTATTTTAGTTATGGCATCACCAGCCAGCCAGTCAGCAGGCTGGATTCATTCTTAATCGTTTTCATGGCCTCATCCTCAATGATTAATTCCTTCTGTATCCCATACGGGGGCCTCGGCATCCATCCAACCATTCAGACCAGAAACGTGGAGTGAGTTCATGTCAATATCCCATATATCTAGTCACAGAGAAAGTGATAGTAGCAATGGAGATGGTACTCTCTCACCACTGATGCAATCAATCACCAGGGTCTGGAGATGTTACCATCTGAAAAGTGTCTTGGATTTATTCTCCCAGGTGGTAGAGGGGTAAGTCAAACTGAGCTTTGTGTGAACTTGAATACTTGGAACATTCAAGTTCACACAACTTGAATACTTTAATTTCACGGCAGAAAAGTATGCAAAAGGCAGAACTGGAATGCTGCCCATGTAACCAAAAAGGAAAAATACAGGGACAAAGAAGTCCTGGAAGTGGATCACAAGGCAAGAGCTCAGTCCCTAAAATTAGATACAAGACCTGAATGAGACAAGAATAGAGGACAACGATATTACGCCTCTGTGCTGTGAGCCTAAGATCTTATAAATTTCCTCTGACTAGGGGCAAGATTAGCTATCTTATGAGAGGCAGAACTGAACAAACATCTATACATCTATACATACATACATACACACCTAAAACAAAGGGGCACAAATTCATAATATACAGCAGCATAGAAAATTTCAGAAGCCATTAGTTATTAGTCTTCTTCAATGCACAAGCTCTGAAGCCCAAATTTTTGGGTTCTAATTTAATCTCTACCATATACTGTATGATCTTGGAAAACCAACCTACATATTCTGAGCCTCATTTGTAAAACAGCCATTATAATACCATCTACCCCGTAAGATTGTTTAAATGAGGTTTAAATGAGATTACTCAGGGAGGTTAATAAATAACAGATTTTATTATTACCATTATTACGTATTGAAACATCATGCACTGTAATCTTTGACTAGAACCTATTTCCTTTAGGATAACAGTCTACTCTTTCTTTCTCACATCACTAAATAGGTGACACCCCAATCTGCATTTCAGGTCAAAAGAGCTTGCCTATGCCTTACTTATCTTTACTCTATTATTTATTTGGCTGTCTCCAGTCAAATGGCCTTTTATACATTTCACAAATTCAAAACTCAATACATCATCTTCTCTTACTTATTTTATGCATCAATAGCCTCAGCAAATAGTTGAGATCCTTGGCTGAAGAGATCCCAAAGAGATGTAAGACAGTGTTCCTTCCCTTAAGGTAAGTTAACCTTAGTCTTCTCAACTAGATTGTAAACGCCTTAAAAACTTACAATTCTTCTTTTTACTATTGTGAGGCTGGGCACCCCATGAGAGATGAAATTTATATGTTGGAGTATGGAAAGGGGAGGATGGTTCTCACATTTTCTCAATGAGAGTGTTGCAGAGAATGACCTTTGTATCTTTGAACAGGTCCTCCAACTTAGAATTTGTCTTAGAAAACAGATCACCAAGGATTCCCTGAAGGTAGCCTTCCTTAGGAAAGCAGGCAAGCAAGCCATTATCTAGGGAAAAATTATTTGAGTGTTTAAAAGGAAAAGTTACCCTCCATTGATACCTCTGAATAGGGATCAGATTCTGGAACCAGCTCTAACTCAGCATTCCTGAAATCAGCTAGGACACTGGAAATCCTGGCAAAGCTGAGGATAACGAGTTCCAAACCTCTAAGAAGGGAATGGGATTGTCTTCAATTTAAGAAGCTGAGCAAAGATCTGGAGCAGCTGGTAGTGGTACTGCACCGTTGCTCAACCTGAAGAGGACCAAGTGTCAGAGCAGCACCATGTGGCAACAAGAAGCAATTCTGGTGTCCTGAGCAGGCCCCCAACCCTGCACAGAAAGCAACTGAGTGCATCTAGAGCACAGTAGTGGTACACAGAAGGAGTGATAGGATGAGCTGTTGAGAGAGGATGGAAATGAGAATTGGTCAAGGAAATATATTGCTGTAATCCAGACGATAGACCTCATCTAAGGCAAGGGTGATGGGAATGAACAAAGGTTGGAAGTTAAAGACTGATTCTTCCAGAAAAAGTAAGAAACCAGGAAATGAAGGGTGTTGATGAGAGAGTAGTAGTCACAAAAGTTGACAGAGCCGTCAATTTCAAGAGATGGAGAAATCAACAGTCAAAGGATCAATAGAGGGAGATGAGGGTGTGGGCTGAGAAGAGGTGAGATTTCGAGAAGAGTGCCTGTAAACAGCACCTCTTTAGTAAAACACCAAGGCTTGAGTAGGAAAGTGAGTGGAGAGACAATGCAAGCACCAGTGTCCCATGTGGTCATTTGAAGAGGCGGTTCAAGCAAGACTGACGTTAAACAAAATTATTAAGGAAGTGATTTCAGTGTTTCCTCATTCCTTTTTGAAGTTCTCATTCCTTTTACCCTCATGAGATTATCCAATGCCTTTGGCTGTTTCCTTTGCTTGAAGGATCTTCCCCCCAGATATCTGATGGCTCACTCCCTCACTTCCTTTAACCTTCACCATAAAATAGCCCTCTTATCTAAAATTACAACCTCCTCCCTGGGAAGCCAGGCACACATCGACACACATTCTTTATCCCCCTTCCCAGGTTTCCTTTTCTCCTTAGCGCATGTCAATGTTTAATGTATTACGTACATTTTGTTCATTTACCATTGTCTATTATCTGTCGTTTCCATTAGAATTTGAGGTCCATGGGGACAGAGATTGTTGTCTGTTTTATTAACTACTCTACCTCCAGCACCAAGGACAGTGCCTGGTGCACTATATGGGCTCAATAAATACTTATTGGATGAATAATTCAATTATTGGATGTGCCTTTTGTAACCTCAAATGGCTGGTCTCTTTTACTAATGATTTTCCTGCTCAGAAGCCACCACCAGGGAATTTCACCTAGTAACTCTTGTCTTAAGTGATTCCTGATTCACTTCCCCTTTCTGTTGAAAATCCTCTGTCCTATTTTCCATTTTCTTGAAATTTTTCTAGATGACTGGGAATTATTTCAAAAAACATTAAGTGAATTTAAATGCCTAAAATTAATGTACAGTGTAATCCAGATACTATTTTCTGTGCTCAGATCTCTCAGTGACTCATCCCAAAGAGTCAATAATGTGAGAATTTCAGGAAATGTGACAGTCCTCTGGGAGAAAATTTGAGAGCAAGAGAGTGTTAAACATACAGTGTAGAAAGCTGCCTTTGCCTTCTATGTCTGTGATCAGCCCTGGACCTTCCAGTGTAATCACCCTGGCTTAAAGCTGATGTGTTGTAAAAATAAAAATTACTAAATTCAACAGCCATTTAACTAAAATGGGCAATGTATTTAGGACATACTTTTTTTTAGCATAGACATGGGCTTTTCAGCCAAGCCATTTTTACTTGACTGCAATTTAAACTAATTTCCTTTTGTTTAGTCCACAAGGAAGAGTGAACAGCTAGTTCTTCTTCTCCATCTTTCTCACAGTGATATTGTGAAGGTTTAACGAAGGACAATACAAAACTTTTGCAAGTATAAACTGCAGGGGAAATAATGACGCTTTATTGCTAAGTGGTTCCATGTCACCTTGCTATTTCTTGCTTGTCATTCACTAATTAAATGTCAGTTCCCAATAGCTACACGGGTAAAAGTGTTATTTGACATAATCTAAAATAGAATCTAAGTACACCCAATTGTGCTTAGATACCGAAACGGTTTGTCCTCCCATTCCTCACTTTCGCCAGTCTCTCTATTCTGCCTCATTATTCTTTCCCTCCCTCTACTGCACACCTGTCAATTCCACCCCGTTTCCAATCGTCCCATAGAATAAGTGAATGCTCACCACTCTCCATCTGTTATTATTTAACATTACCACTTCCATTAGCATTGTCCTAGTGTTGTACCCTGCTGCCTACAGATTTCACACTGGTTTTGTTTTATTTTAACATCAGGAATTGTGTTACTGAAGATAACTAGGCTAGAACTAAGAACCAGGGTTAAATACAGTTACTGTGAGTGAAGCACACGGTGAGGAGATAGTGAGAGACGAAAGTCAGCATAAGGGGCAGCCATGGCCAAAATTTACCAGCAGTGGGATTACATTCCCCTATAATAGAAGGAAATATGCAATTTCACCAATGAAAAGACAGCAATTTGCCGAATAAGATTATTCTTAGAATGGGTAACTTGTGGTATTAACCAGCTTCTATTTTCCTTCATTTTATCTCAAATAACATTAAAACCATAATCAGTATTTTGAGAAAATATAGTTGTTTCTTGAGAAAGATTCCATAAAACAGAAATATATCATAGCAAATGACACTGGTATGATATTCTCAACAACACAACCGTAAGGCAGCAAACTAAACGAGAGAATTCAGGTGATCTACCTTGGTTCACAAAGATAGTAGCATTCAGTACTCAAACCCAGGTCTTTGGAATTCATACCCAGTAATCTTTCTACTCTGTTGTAACTATATCCAAGTTTGTACATTTTCTAATCTGTGTGCCAGTAAAATAATAATAATAATTGTATTGTGTATTAGAAAGTTGAAATTAATTCCTTCTCTATTTGGATGAATACTTGCCTGATATGTTATTATGGTATAAAGAGTACAATACAAGTCATCTGTGTTTCAGGTGAATTCCTATTGCAATAAATACTGTCAAAAAGAAGGTCTTGACTAACCAAGCTATTTCCTTGATAAGTAAAACAGCCATGTTGGTTTGATTATATTCAATTTGATACAACGTTTAAGTGCTTTCTCTGGTGCAACTTCTTCAGTCACCACAGACAGCAGGCATCACTACACTCTGTTTGTATTGGATACAGGAACAGAAAGACATGAACTGCAGCTGAATCTTTATACTCCCTGTGTCCTAAAAGTCAAATGTCAATTTATCATTGTTTTTTCTCAGTAATCCCTCTTCGGACTTGTCAAATACCTCAAGGAAATTCATCTAAATTCCCAAGTTTTCACCAAAACATAATCCCACAAAGAATCCTAAGAACTATGATTAATGAAAAGCAGAGAACTAATTGTAATGTCTCTTTTCCCATACTGTTTTCAAAATAGGTATTACATCCCAACTGACTTCAAAGGGGCTCTATGCCAGCTTTATTTATCCTCTGAGTTTTACACAATATACATTCTAGTAACTATTTAAAGGGAATAGAATTTCATTTTAACTGTTTGTATATTCTAAAGCATTTGTTTTACATACAAAGCAGCCACATATATTTTTAAGAAAAAGTTAAACAAAAAATAGTGGTAAATATGTTTAAGGATTCTTGTTTCCTTTTTTACGACTTCTTACCAGTTTTGCTTACAAAGATTGTTTTATGCCTGATTAGTGTTTTTTTTTGCCTCTAACAGGGATATTTTGGGGTGCATTTTGTGTATGCCCAAAATCCACTATCCCTTCCTAACGGCATCGTTACTACTTTTTGGAAATTAAAACTTCCCCACGGTCTCTGTAATCTTGGTGGTCCCTGAAATCCTGGGGCCTGCTTCCCACTAAGAAACCTCGGGGGTGGATACTTTATGTCATTGTCCCCATTCAACAAGGAGGGTTCATGGCCTAAATTTGACTGAACTGAAAAGTTGTAATCTTGGGCAAGTGAAACGGAAAAAAGGAAGGAACAATTGGAATTCCATTCCTCCTAGACTAGTCCAGACCAGTCTGTCCTTTTTTGTAATCGAGGTAAAATACTATAAGGTTAACATAAAATTAACCATTAACCATTTTAAAGTATACAACTCATGGGCATTTAGCACATTCACACGTTGTACAGCTATCATCTCTATCTTATTCCGAGGCATATTCATCACACTGAAAGGAAACCCCGTACCCTTTAAGGAGTTCGTGCCCATTGCCCCCTCTCACCAATCCCTAGTAGCCTAGTAGCCTCTATGAATTTGCATATGATGGATATTTCATATAAATGGAGTCATACAATATATGACCTTTTGTGCATGACTTCTTTCACTTCGCATAATGTTTTCAAGTTCCATCTCTGTTGTAGCATTTATAGTTACCAACCAGTCTGTTCTTGCCCCCAGAGCTTTCCTAGCTTTCCTGTTTCTGTTCCTCTGCTCCTGCTTGTTTTCTGCACCTCTCAAACCCAGTCCTCCAGCGTCCCAGCTATTCTGTTAGTGCCCTTCTTTCAGTACTTCACTTTTCCCACAGCTAGCCAGAGTCCTTCATTTCTGTTTCTTACAATTGATAGTGAATTGACACACTACCTTACTGGGAACATTAACTGTCAGTTTCTAAATGGATACAAAAGTCCAAAAGTTTCTTTCCATTTTCTATTCTCTTTTCTTACGTCAAGAAAAATATGAAAATGATAGAGATCTATTTACCTTCTTTCTCTTTCCGTACCACCGTTAAGGAGTACCTGTTTTCATGCAAAGGCATTGCAAGCATAAGAAGAAACAGATCTGAGTGTCCTGGTGGCTCATTTCCTCCCTTTTTTATAACTTAGCAAGAAATTAGCTCAGCAGGTCTTAGCTCAAGTGAAGAAGAGATTGACATCAGAGGCTGAGATCCAGAGGCTCCTCCTTTCTAACAAGGCCAGTTCCTCTAGCATAGAAGTTACGCTCAACTAGATGTACCCTACCCCTGAAGCCCCTTCAGCTGGGCACTTTCCCTGGTGCAGTCAGCCAAGCCAGGCACCATCTAAACCCTCTTCTATTTGGGATTATGAGAATTTACACAACGATGTGTACTCTGCCATTTCTTTGCTTGAAAGTTTTTCTCCTAATAAAATCTATTTTATATTTATACCATGTGGTACTAGTGGCATGTGTCCATATCCCCTGGCATAACCAAGTCAATCGAAGAAACACAATGAGAGACACAAACAAAACAAAAGTCCCTATTCTTAAAGAGCTCATGTCTAGTAGGGAAAACACCAGGGACACAAATTACTATAAGATAAATAATGATGTTTGAATCATAAATACCCACTATTGGGGAGCATCCACATTTTGCTTAAACATTTTCTTTGAAGATAGAAATCTTTCTTGGGGCTGGCCTGGTGGCATAGCGGTAAAGTTCACGTGCTAGGCTTTGGCGGCGGGGGGTTTACCAGTTGAGATCCTGAGCATGGACCTACACACCACTTATCAAGCCATGTTGAAGCAGGCATCCCACATATAAAGTAGAGGAAGATGGGCACAGATGTTAGCTCAGGGCGAATCTTCCTCAGCAAAAAGTGGAAGATTGGTGGCAGCAGATGTTAGCTCAGGGCTAATCTTCCTCAAAAAAAGAGGAAAGAAATATTTCTTGAGGCAGATACTGAAGTTGCTGCAACTTTTCCCCTATAACATATCCACAGTGGTTCTTGTTCTTTCCTTTAGAAAGTCAGCTTAAAGGAAAGTAAGCCTATCTTTTTTCTAGTGGACTACCCTTCAAATATCTGAAGATAGTTGTCACATCGAATCCAGTCCTGTATGATCTAAACATCCTCAGTAACTTTGGTCATCTCACAGCTACGAAGTTCCATGGAAAGAGAGGAGGGAGAGACCACTTTCAGGTGTGGACCTGAGCTGTCTTTCTTGAATAAGCAGCATTGACTTCAAGTTGAAAACCGTTTCCATATGATGGCAAAAGGGGGGTTATTCCAGGTGGACTGAGCAGAGAAAACAAAGTATGTATTTGGAAAAGTGAAGATTAGATCTTAAAGATGCAAATAGTTCAGCAGAGCTATTTGAGGAAGAACAGTAAGACCATGTAGGTTGAGCATAAACTACAGTTTGTAGTGTAGATAATTAGAAACCTTGAAACACTTTTGTACAGCAGAATGACATGATAAAAGAGATGCTTTGGGAACATTACTTAAATGTAGAAGGGAATCTAGCAAGAGGGGAGAATAATTAAGGGGTTATTATGGAAATCTAAATGGGATGTGACAAATGCCTGAAATAGAAAAATGGTGGGAGGTATGATAAGAATAGGTCAAATGTAAGATTTGGTACAGAAATAGAATCACCATTCATAGTACTACCACATCTACCTCTTTTCTTTATTTTAATATTAAGAAATCACTACATAAGATTTGTAGATTATATACCTCTACAAAGACAGGATGGTGAAATAGAAAGCAGCTTTAGAGTCAGACAGGCTGGAGGTAAAATCTTGGGTCCACTGCTCCTTAATTGTTGTTAAGCACAGGTTAATTTACCTGGGAATCTTGTTTGCCTAGTTTGTCGCATTGAGGTAACAAAGCATGGTGGTGCTGGATACAATGCCACTAAATAAATGTTAGGTTCCTTCCTTTTTTCCTTATTTAACTTTTAAAAAATGTTATTAACCTGCTGTTATATACCAGGAAATATGCTAAGTGATAAAAGCCATAAAATTTCTCAAGGTACACAGAGTCTGCTGTGAGAGATATACAAGTGTAGTAGATTGTATCGCTCACAATTATGCTCTTTCCCCCTATAAGACAATTTTACCTCCCATCCATTGTCATGTGACTTGTGGAGATTCTCTTCAGGAATCTTTTTCACCCCATTGACTTTGGGTTTGACCATTTGACTTGCTTTGTCCAATAAAATGTGAGCATGAGTGATGCATGCTATACCTGAGAAGTTTTAAGGGCCGTTGCATGTTTTGACTATTTCTCTTCTCCTTCTACCATGAGAAAGACATATCCCAAATGTGGGTTACTCCTGGAATGAAGAAAATACTTGGGTCAGAGCCACAGTTTTCCTGCAGTTGTTGCAGCCAGTATACAATGAGAAAAAAACACTGAAATGTAGGGTTCTTTGTTGCTGTAGCATAACCTAGCAAAAAAAAATAATTAATACAAAAGTAAACAAGTACATGCAAAAAAAATTATGAGATAGTTGTAATAAAGAAGAGGGTCAACCAACTCTGTCTGGGAGTAAAGGGGTATCAGGGAAAGATTTGGGGAGGCCACAATGCCGTAGCAGAATGTGGAATCAAGAGTAGAAATGTGTTGGGTAAAGAAAGGACTTCCATGGAAATTAGACATTCTGTGTAAAACCGAAGATCTAACAAGTGACAGAATAAAGGCTGTTTGGCAAAAGGAAGATAGCAAGGTATGGTGGGAATTTAGGGTGCACATGGTGGGGACATACACTCAAATCTCATAAGGCTGACCCTGACCATTTCATTATATCACAACCTGCCTCAATCACTCCCAGAATTTCCGATCTAATTTTTTTTATATAGCACCTATCATCTTCCACTATACTGGATAATTTACTTGCATATTCTATTTATCATTTATTATCTATGTCCCACAGCTACAGTATAATCTCCTTGAAGGCAGGGATCTTTGCCCGTTTTGTTCACTGTGTGTCTCAAGCACAAAGAACAGTGACTAGACACAGTAGGTGCTCAATAAATATTTGTTGAGTGAAATGACTCCAAGATCATTCAAAAGTCTCAAAAGCCATGGTAAGCCATTTAGGAGTTATCCTGATGAATAGTGGCAGCTCACTGAAAATTTTAAGCAAAGGAATAAAATGATTTGCATCTTAGAAATATTATTATAGCAACAATATGAATAATGGGTTTGAAGGAGGAAAGCAAAAGTCTCTTGCTGACTCTTCTGATATGAAATCTAAAATAGCCATCTTGTACAATATTTAAAAAGTGAGAGTCTTTAGGGGTTCACTGAAAGTTTCAAAGCACCCTGAGAGGAACAGGAGTAGAAGTTGAGTCAGAAACATTCCTGAGTAGTATTGAAGCCCCAGTGCAAGTTGGAGATGATAAATTTTCATAATCGTTAATCTTCAGAGTTGTGTGATTTTTCTCAGCAAAAATCAGTTTCCCAACTATAAAGGCTAGTGAGGCAGATTGTGGGACTTATGAAGAAGTGAGGAAGTTTAAGTAGAATAAAAGAGTTGGGAAGACAGGGAAATATGAGAATTTAAAAGAAAAAAAACACAAAAGTATTGTGGAGATAGGAATGTGGGGGCAAGCAAAATATATGTCACATACTGAACAATGGTCAAAACAGACAAGGTGGAGAGAAATGATGGAATTAATTCCGCAGGGTTAAAAAATGAAGTGAATTAACCTCCAATACCTCTCACCTCGATCTCTCTCCCCTGCCCCCCTACATCATACATTTGTTCTTATCCTGTTTTCTCGTCTCACCTGGTCATGTCTCGTCCCAAAGTGTTACAAACTCCAAAACCACATACCACTTAAATATATAAGGTATGTGTTAGTTGTTTCTTGATTTCTCCAAGAAATTCTTGAAATGTAGTTCAATGCTACAAGTAAATTTAAAATCATATTTTAAGAATTAAGATAGTACTACCCACAAGAAATGGGAACAGCTGATTATTCCTTTAGGTTTAATCAATAGTTATTGTAGCCTTTACTAGAAGATTTCATTTCTTGTGGCTTTTCTTAAATATGTAAAACAAACGTGTTTTTCTAAATACGTGTTTGTCTAGGTGTAGAATACAGAAATGGAAACAGTGGTTTTCATTTGTTCTGCATGTCTGTGAAGGACTTAATCCTTTCACAATGTTATCTAACCACAATTCTTTTTTCATTAATTGTGAAATTTTAATGGAGAGTTCTGAAGTATTTTTTCTAAGATGATAAAAATCTGACAGACAAATGTTATTCTTCATACTTACCCTATTGTAATTCTTTTCGTTCCAATTTATGGTTTACTTTTTTTAAAATCAGCAGTTCTATCTTAATGATTTACTGCATTGACTTAACACTGGTATGAAAAAGAGGATGACCTATCTAAGCAGATCACTGGTGTTCAAGTTGACGTCCACAGTATCTCAGATTCAATCAGTCAATTGTCTGAGAAATTTGTTTTACACTTGGAAAATCCAGAATAAAGAGATAATTGATGTCTATTCTAGTGACTGAAGACACACTTCTAAATGATCAAAAGGCAGTCAGTGCTCATGAGGAAGAAGAGGTTCAAGCGGTTTCTAGAGTCTCAACTATTGCTGCCACTTTGGAACTTTTTACAAGGCAATTATCTTTCAAACAGCACAAATGAAGAAGTTGCTTCAGAAAGTCGTCTTTATCTTATATTGGCCTTAATTTTAAAGGCCATTCACACCTCACCTGCAAATAAAAGGAATTTAGCTTTGATTGAAATACATTGAGAACAACTTCCCCTCTTCCAGAACCGGGACCAAGCATGGAGAAACAGTGGAGACACAACCTCCCCCGAATGATGCTTCATCGACACGGGAAGAGCTGAAGATGGGAAGAGGAACTCCTGGAGCGTCCAGCCAGCAACATTAATGACTTTCTTTTGGGGGATTTTAGACAAAATGAAAATCAAGAACATGAGGACAAGAACGAAAGTATGACTTATCTCGTCAAAAGATTGATTTGGTTCCCTAGGGAAATTTTACTGTGTCTATAGTCTACAATTTATTTTACTAAATGCACTTCTATTTCCTGGACCCTATGTGGAAAATAATTTATCTTCATAGTGCATTTTATTACAATATTTTAAAATACTCATTTCAAATGTAATAACAACTCTATTTTATCTGAAACAACATTATCATCATTAGCACTGAACTATGAAGATAAAGAAAAAGTGTTTAAGGTGTAGCTCTGAAAGTTTCCTTAACTATGCGGTCTAACACCTACCCCTTCCTACCACAATTTGTGGGAAATCTAATCATTTAAGCAAGTACAATTTTTATATATTTTATCTTGTTTCTATTCCTTTTCTTATACTCCCCATGTGTAAATATATGTAGATTAAGATACCAATTATATACCCCTCTTTTGATCATCTATTACAAATGAGGCAGATAAAAAAAATTTAATTGTAGAGTCTAATACATTTAAATAATTTTAATTAAAATTATTTCCTCTTAATTATATAAAAATAAATAACCAAGGGCTGGCCCAGTGGTGCAGTGGTTATGTTCACATGTTCCGCTTTGGAGGCCCGGGTTCGCCTGTTTGGATCCTGGGTGTGGGCATGGCACTGCTTGGCAAGCCATGTTGTGGTAGGCGTCACACATATAAAGTAGAGGAAGATAGTTACAGATGTTAGCTCAGGGTCACTCTTCCTCAGAGAAAAGAGGAGGATTCACAGCAGATGTTAGCTCAGGGCTAATCTTCCTGGAAAAAAAAAATCAGTGACCATCTGGATTTATCCCATGTAAATATTTTCATTTGTCAAACAAAACAAAATAAAAATTAAAGGTAGTTTTCTTGATTCTATATTTAGTTTTAATTATTTTAAATATCTTCTATGCCATTATTTAGGGAATTAACAAGGGTCCATCTTAATGCATGCCCTAGGAACAGTAATACTAAATTTTAAATATTAACATTTTCCAAGCATACACAAGCAAACAGATCATCCTACATAGAACATGTACTATTAATTGTTTATAAAATGAATATAAATTATTTAATAAATAAAATATGTGATAAACAGTGTGGTTATGCCATTAGATTGTAAGTTAGGTAAAATCACTATTCATTATTTTCTTACCATTCTGTTGGTGATGTCAGTAAAAATTAATCTCAAACCTGGGCCAATTGTACCCACAAACTGTTTAATAGACTACAATTGACTTAATAGTGTCTAAGAATATTTGCTACTGCCTTTAAGAGAAATCAATGTAAATATAAAATATAAAATATTTAAAACTTGCATGGTGATAATTATGACTTTTTTCTCAACGAGTGGGCAACTTTTCTGAAGTTGGTAAGAAGCTGATGAAACTGAGCCGGTTAAAGAAGAGGGGCACTTGGTCCTGTCACACCTGCAAACTGGGCCAGGCTCACCTGGATGGAACCCCTGAGACTAAGGCCAAGAGCTCCAACTGAGGTCTCATGCGCTCTGATGAACCAGCACAGCACATTGCCTTTTATTTCTGTAGTCGTACAACTAACGATGCTGAATGTGTATAATGATAAACTGCTTTTGTACAGGTTTTGTAGCATACATTTTTTTAAAAAAATAATCTGTAGTATCTTAGTGAATATCAATAAAATGATATTATAGAGTTTCTTTATATTTATTTATTGATATTTTACATAATCCACTTTAGTTCGTCATTATGTTTACTTTCTAGTCTAAGCCTATTATCCCAAATCTGGAACTGTCATTCACAGTCTGTTGACAGAATAGAAAACAGTGATCTACAATGAGAAATTCCTAGTTACAACTTAGTAGACCGAAAAGTCAACCATTTTGAGTACCAAACAAGTAACAGGAGGACAGATATGGAGAAATGAAATAGAGAAACTAATACAAAGATGTGACTCTTCAATTCAAAGTTTACAATCCAGTTGAAAAGATGGAAGCCAGATAAGGTACTCTTTCAGATCTGAAGAAAAGAATGCACGTAAAAAACATTACTAGGGGCCCGCCTGGTGGCGTGGTGGTTGAGTTCGCACGCTCTGCTTCAGAAGCCCAGAGTTCGCCAGGTTCGGATCCCAGATAAAACATCCCACATAAAACAGAGGAAGATTGGCACAGGTGTTAGCTCAGGGCCAGTCTTCCTCACAGAAAAACAAAAACAAAAACAAATTACTAGCTGCACAAATTAACATGGTATAAATGGAGCACGTGGATTCTGAGAACAGGAAAGAATCATCAGAGGAGCCAATATTGGTATGTTTTCTGTAAAGGTTAATGTGGTAATTGGCAAGGAAATTGGATTTATGTAAAGTGGGGGGAATGCTTTCTAGATAGAGTGTTAACCTGAAAAAGTACGAGGTGTGGACTAAGAAAAAATTTTGGTGGAATGAAATGAATTTATTTGAAATGAATAAAAACTTGTAACATATTGTTGCCAATGGGAAGCAGCAAAATTAAAAAGAAAAATCCATAAACCAGAGTATGCTCTAGAGATTAAATAAAAAGACATATATGTAACGTATTTGTTACCATAAGCATTATATATGGAGCTGTTTATTTCCTATATTACACATATTTTACAAAGACAGAAAAAGAGGAATAAAATATTTTATACTTAAAATTATTTAATAACATTTCCATATTAATTTCAAGATTCCACAAAATAAAAGCAATGTGACCCAAATTTAGCATCATAAAGTATTAGAATATCACTTAGATTAAAAGAAGATATTTAAGTTTATGCTAATTGTCAATATTTGTAAAGTTTTTTGAAAAAGAGCATAGGTTGCATCACGAGGAATTTAACATTAAATGCATTTTCTAACAATAGATGATAATGACTAAAAACAAAATTCAGGGACTGTGTTCAACAAGCACGAAAGTTTTATGTGAGGGATAGGTTAGAAGGAGTCAAAACAGCATTTTGTAATAGAACACTTGGCTGAGAATCTGGAAACTGATTCTCGGGGTTGCCTCTAACAGTAAGTAGCTTATCATCTATTAAAGTTTATGAACCTTTTGCAATCATTTCCAATTCCATTCTTTTGAGTCAATAAACTGGGTGCAATGTAAGAGGATGGATAATGTCTACTGGATCTGAACTTTAGAAATTAATCAACTCTAAAGAGAATTCTGAATATTGAATGATGTTTTTACTAAATAAGCATTTTTTAAAAATTGTCCTCTATGGTGTGATCCAAATTACTATTTTCGCTTTCTTTTGAAATCTATAAAGGGATTAAACGTATGTTCGAATATAGCAGAGTATGTTTGACCTTTCCTGCTCTTGAATGGAAAATTTTCTTTAATGTAACACTTTTTTTTTTAAATAAAGGTTTTTTGATCTCATATGGAGACCAGTTTCCATCTTAAGAAATGATTTCACATGGTAATATTCAGAGGACATTTCAGGGGTTATCAACTAGTGGCACTGATCCCATTGAGTCAAACCAAGGGCAATTATTGGTGGCACACTCATTTGCTGCTGTGCAGAAATACCGTTAGAGAAAAAAATTCACAAAATATATTTTCTGCTCCTAAATTTCAATGCCATTGCAATGTCTTATCTAGTTCCTTGCTTCTTTAAGGACATCTAATCACAAGACACAGACTGACCTCAAAGGAACTTCATTAATTAACTTTCAAATTCTCAATTCAATGATTATCCAATATAAAAGCAGAGTAAGTATCAATGTTAACCCAGATGTTCCCGTAAGGAAGATTCACTGTAGATGATATAGTTAATGCATTAAAGGCAGAATGTGAAAATTCAAAAGAAATAGCCCCAACATTAAAATATTGGTAAAGTGCAAATGACCCAAAGATATTAATAAGCAGTCATATTATTTGCCGTCTTCAGATTTTTGGAACAAAAGAAACGCATTTTTTAATTAAATCCACCCTAACAAAATGACCAAAAGAGAAGAGATACTTTATTGGAGACAAATTTTATGGCATTACCAAAAAAGACCGGCAATATAATATAAAACATATAAAACCCAGTAAGTAAAGATTTGTATATACTTGAAGATTTTTCACAAACATTTGCCTTTCACACTTACAGAATTCACTAAGCAAAAGGGAATATGAAATCTTGTATAGTACTTTCTAGTTTTTAAATTGTTGGCTGCTTTCACTGATTTGCTTCATAAGAACACGTCCAAAAAAGAGAAGTATTAAGGTAATTGTTACATTCTTCGGGCACTGATAGTATTTTTCTTATGCTGCAATTAAAAGCTGTAACTCTCATTAATCATAATGACTAAGAAGGAATATAAAGGTCAGATATTTTCTAAGAAGGCAACTTAAAAAATAGAGCAATGGAAAATGCAATTTGTTGTTATAAAATAAATATTGAGAAAACTATGAATACAAACAAATGATTGTATAAGATATCCTAATTTCAAGTGTAAAAAAGCAATAAAACAAATTCCACTGCACCTACCAAAAATTAGATTCAGATGGGATAGAATTTATGACTAATACTACTTCCCTGGTCTTCTATGCTTTAAATTTACCTGAGTGCATGTTAAAAAGCTTCTATAGGAAAATCTTTTGTTAGTTGAAGTACAACCTCATGTACTCAAATTTAGTAAGAAATGTCAGAAAATGTTACAGCTGATAATTACAGAGTGAATCTAAATCAAATAATAGCTTTTTAATCATTAGAATGATCATAGTAATTTGAAAGGTGAACATAGCAAGAATGATGTTAACATAAAATTGTTGATATCAAAAACTGAAATTAATACTGGATCATTTCCATCATTAATCAGGAAATAAATCTATCTTGCAAGAGGATTTTCTGAGAGCAGCTAATAACTACTATCACACTTTCCTGATTCCATAAACCAAATATAGATAGAAGAGTGACTGATATTAGGAGCCTGAAAGTGACAGTTTCTTCATGAATATCTCCAGACCACGTGACCTCTGTGGTATTAGACTTGAAGGAAAATTATCTTATCATGAAATAATTCAGCAGTCAGCTTGATGAGTACGCTGCACTGCAAAAGCACAGATATCTGTGTCAAGCTGATTTTCTGCCATTATCCACATGTTTAGAGAGTTACTTGAAAATAGAAAAAAAAGTAGAATTAAGAATAAGTTTTGCATAAGTACCTATAATCACAGCAAATACAATAAAAATAGGTTCAATAAGTGAGAATAGGGCTAAAATATAGCCTTTAAATCTCTATTCATGATTGTTACTGGCATGCCCCAAATCACCATTTAGATTTTATCAGCATCTATCAAATACTTCCCAATGACAGTGACATCCCTTTAGTCTTAGAAGACATAGACATATAGGAAACTATTCCAATAGAGTGCATTTTTCTTTTATTGATGTGCCAAGCCACTAAACCAAAGTTATTCCACTCACCATGATATTTAATCAATATGCTACTATTCCAAAAAATATTTTCTTCATCTTCTTCAGTGTCCATGATAAATCTTGCAAAAGTTTCCTCTATGATTTTCACATAGGACTTCGGAATTGCTATCAAGATAATATGGCAGACAGTTTAGCAAAAAATATCCAAATTTTAAATATCTATATTCGTTGACCCAACAGATCAACCTTAAGAATTTATTTAACAAATAAATTTATTTATATTTCTAACAGACAAATATACTCAAAGTGCTCAAAGATACATACACACATACATATATTCATCTTTACATATATGTGCATGTAAAAGATGTTTATTGTAGCAATAAAAAAATGGAAACAACCTAAATATTTATAATTAATGTTTCATTTATTCATATAAGAGAACACTATACAATCCAGTAAAATGAATAACGTAAAGGCCCATAATATTTTGTTTCGCAGAACACACACACATACACACATATATGTGTGTGTGTATATACATATGTGTGTATTAGAACAGAATATATAGCAAGATTCCATTTGTGTTTTTTAATAAACATAATCCTTAATACATTGAAATTAGGAAAACTCCTATTTTAAAAGCTAACTACATTTGGACTTTTCTAGGCCCAGAATATTATAAACTTGAGTCAAAGAAGAGGCTTACACTACATTAAAGTAGAAAGAGTTGGGGCACTGAGACCCAGAAAACCAAGGTGACGGAAAAGAGCTTTCTGGAGGAAGTTGGTAAGTCCTAGCTGCCAGCCTAAAGAGACGATTGGGAAGGCATTACTTCTGGAAGGAAGTAGCCAGCAGGCTCTAACTACATAGTTGCTAACAGAGAGGAGGCTGAGATGGCTTGAGATGATCAACAATGAAATATGGAGAAAGAGTTTGGAGTGACTCCAGCCAGGGAACAGGACTTCCCTCTACTACATAGGATGAAGGTGAAGACCACAAGGTTATTCAGGTTACACAGACAGCATTTATTAAAATCTAAGAAGCTCATTCTTTCCCTGAAATGCGTCTTGCAATCAGTGATGTGTCTGGTCACTACTGGTAGTGTCTCTTTTATTGATATATTCTTGATAAAATATTATCATTTGAATGGAGCGTCTTATAATTGGTGACCTCTCAGAACCAAGGAATAATGATATATAAAATGTATAGAAGCAAATGTCACTGAGGAATGGAGCAGACTAGCAGGGGAAGGTCACATGAATGGGGCACTTTTTTTTTTTGAGGAAGATTAGCCCTGAGCTAAACTCTGCTGCCAATCCTCCTCTTTTTGCTGAGGAAGACTGGCCCTGAGCTAACATCCGTGCCCATCTTCCTCTACTTTATATGTGGGATGCCTACCACAGCACAGCTTGCCAAGCGGTGCCATGTCTGCACCCAGGATCTGAACCTGCGAACCTCGGGCCGCCAAAGCAGAACATGCACACTTAACCACTGCACCATCAGGCCAGTCTGAATGGGAAACTTTTAACTTTTAATACATGACTGAATATTTGGCTAGAGGCTTTTTAAATTTTGTTTCATTTTTACCACAAATATCTTTATCTTAATCTATATAAACCATGTTATTTTTTTCCAACCCATCATTTTGGAGGAATGAGTTCATAACACACATCTCCATGTTAGCTAGGATGTAAGCTTCATGAGGACAAGAATACTTGTCTGTTCTGTTCAATGATGTATCTAATTGCCTAGAAAAAAAACTTGCCATGTAATAAGTGCTCAAGAATATATAGATGAGTAAATGAATGTGTGAATGAACAAATGAGTAAATGAACTTAATTGTTTTCTTAAGTGAGTCTTGCCATTTGCCCTATACTTGTGTGGACATAGAAGCTTCATACTTTTCTCATGCTTCCCCCCAAAAAAACTCTGCCTGCTGATGCATGAGGTTAAGATTTAATCAGCAGAAATAATTTCAGTTCCAGAATTTTCCTTCATTTATCATGGGCTCTCTTATTCTATTTATCACTGTGTGTGTAACTATTAGTGCCTCTCTAGATATCATTGGCACCTAGAAATAATTACTTGCTACCTGCCTTACCCAGCTTCCCAACTTTGAAGTCTCTGCCTTACATCTGAACACAACAACAATAACATAGGATTTAACGTAATTATTATATGACCCAACAATTCTATTCCTAGGTATATACCTAAGGGAATTGAAAACATATGTCCGTACAGAATTTTGTACATAAATGTTTATGGTAGTATTATTCATACTTGCCAAAAAGTAGAAAGAACTCAAATGTACTTTAACTTATGAATGGATAATTAAAATGTAGTATTTCTATACAATGGAATTGGAATATTATTTGGTAATAAAGAAGAAGTTCTGATACATCCTTCAACATAGATGAACCTTGAAAATGTTATTTATGCTAGATGAAAGAAGTCAGTCACAAAAGACAATATTGTTTGACTCGAGTTATATGAAATGTCCATAACAGGCAAATCCATAGAGACAGAAAGTAGGTCAGTGGTTGCCTATGGTAGGGAGTGGGGATGCAGGGGAAGAGAGTAACTGCTAATGGGCGTGGGTTTGGGAGGAAGGGTGATGAAAGTGTTCTAAAATTGATGGTAGTGATAGTGGCATAAATTTGCGAATATACAAAAACCATGTAATTGTATATTTTAAATAGGTGAATTATATGGTACGTGAGCTATATGTCAATAAAGCTATTATTGAAACTCATAATAATTTTAAAATTTTAATGTATTTACACACTTTTGAGTACACTAAAATACAAAATTCACCTTGATATTCTCCTCAAAAAGTTAAAAATTAAAAAAAAGATAAATACTTTTCTAACCAATGCAACCCAATTTAAATTGATTGGGAAATGTTCATCTCTACCAATTCATCAATATTGTTATCAAAGCTCTTAATTTGATTAACTTTTCTTATCAACTGTTCCATGTTGCCCATAAGTTTGTTTTTCTCTCTTTTCTTCCAAAGACAGGACACAGTAATGACACCTCTGAATTTGTGCATCTGCATGGCATCTTGCTTTTAGGTATTCCCAAGGATGCCCCGTGTAGGGCAATCCAATGCATGGTATAACAATGAAAGTGCTTCACTACAGTTTGAAGCTTGTTTATAAAGGAAGAAGAAATGAGTTGAATAAAAGAGAGTGTGAGAGCCAAGGTATTTCCTACTTCATCGTTTTTATGATTGCGCCCTCCAGTTCCCACAGTGCCCATCTAGACCTTAAAAATCAATTTGTTTTTTAAAACGACTCTCTCTTTGCAATACATCAAAAGACTTCTTGACCTTTCTACTCCCAATTCCCAGACTATTCCAAATACTACTTCAGAGAATAACCCTTTATCCCATAAACTGCCGGTTTTTTAACCACAATCATTTTGACATATTCATAGCAAAAATGCTAGTCCCAACCCTTCATATACTGACAAACATGTCCTCAGCTTGTCAGAAGGATTAACAAAACAGAGACGATGTGGGAAAAAGGCAGCATAGAGTTTAGTTACATTATTTTTTTCTTTTGACAGAAAAATGTAGCAACTATGAATGTCCATTGAACAATTATATATTTCATTCTACAGCCTTATCACAACATAAAGTTATGTGGGAATCTTGTAGCTTCCCATCAATTTTAAAATACCACAGCACTAGTCAGTTGACTACATGGAGCAATTATGTTCTAATAAATCCAACAAATTTGTTCTTACATACCAAGAAGACATACCTCCAATAATATGTGTGTGTATATATATTTCATCTAAAAAAGATATAGTTGAAGGCATTCCATAACTTCACTTTATAAGATTCTAAAGATATGAGAATGAATTCATTTATAATTACTAGTTAATCTTTAAAAATAACATATTTACAATAAATTGAATTTCCCACCAAACATTGCATATTTCCCACTTCCCACATAAAAAGATAATGCAGTCATCATAATGTGCTAAATATTATACTGAACATTTAAAGGCTAATAATAAGTATAACTTCTGTTAATCATGTTACTGAAAAGGTAAACTAACTTCTAAGATATTTTGCTAAATAAATGAAACATCTATTTGAGGTTCACGTGTAAAAACTGATCCCACGATATATCTCTGAAGCTCAGTTATTGTTTCTTATTTCATAACAGGATGAAGGCAACTCATTGCATCACAATTTACATACTGTCTTAATAACTTATTGAGTTTCACCATTTATACTGAACTCAATAACTCTGACATTTATCTGGTCGAATTATTAACTGAAAAACATTAAAAACTAGAGCTGTTGTGTGATAGATTATGTTTCCCAGGATGGTCACTTGCTTGCTTGCAATATGACCTTACAATTCCCCCATCAAGGGGTGAAGTCTGTTTTCTCTACCCTTGAAACTGGATGGAAGTTACCCTTGTAACTGCTTGACCAATAGAATGCGGCAAAAGTGACACTCTGGGAACTCCAAGCCCAGGTCTAAAAAGTATTAGCAGCTTCTATTTCCTGCCTCTTGGACACTCCTTTCAGAACTCAGCGGCCATGCTATGAGAGGCCCAAGTCACGTGGAGAGGCCGTGCGTCCTGTCGGCGTTTCTGTCAACAGCCCCAGCCGAGCATTCTGCTGACAGGCAGCAGCATCCGCCAGCATGTGAGTGAGTCATCTGAACATCCAGCCCAAGTGAGCCTTCAGAGACTCCAGCCCCAGCTTCTAACAGACTGAAACCTAGGAGACACCAAATGAGAACCCCCCAAATGAGCTCAGTCAACCCATGGAACTATGAGAGATAATAATAAACCGCTGTTTTAAGTCAATAAATGTTTGGAGTGGTTTGTTACACAATAATATTTAACCAGAACATAATGTGACTGCCATTTTACTCATCTTATCAAACACCCCTCCCCTGCTCCATCTGTTAGATAAGGAAACAAAGTCTATGAGGAAATTACAACATGAGTTAGGTAATGGAGAACAGGCTATTTCGTGTTTAGTTTTCTTGTTGTTCTTAAAACCAGACCCTAAACAAAGTATTTCTTTGAGAATAATTTTATTATAAACTATAGGTAAACTATTGGATAAATTTAATGAAGAATTGTGTTAAACCTTAAATTTAATCTACACTAAATGTACTTCACTTTCTCCAAACTCATCCACTTTCTCCAAACTCATCCACTTTCTTTGGAAAGGTTGACCTATGATTTAAAGTCCTTTTTTATTGTTTCAAATAACCCTCCAGATAGGCTCTGAGTCTCAGGATAAATTGTCACCAGAAAAGGCATGTGATTTCTGGTCTTCCTTCATTGCTATATGTCATTCACTAGAATGAAAAGGAGGAAAAGAAACGTTGGTACATTGAAGTTTCCCCGGTCTTATATTTACAGCAGCAACCAGAGGTGATACCATGTGAATAGCATCTTCTGACCACCTAGTGGCAGCAGCTCCCTCTGATAGCAGTGGATTTCATAAGTGATTCCTCTACTTCTGCTAATGGTAGTCATCAGGAGAACGGCAGCAATTCACAGCTGCAGCCACTTTGAGGAGTTCCCCTCGCCTACAACAGAGGCTGTTTCTTGGTGTTAAAGCTACAAATAGTCCTCCTGTAGCCAATTCTAATAGTGTGCCCTTGGAACAATAGCATTTTTTTTAACTGTGGTCACATTAGAATCACCTGGGAATCCTTTGAAAATCCCAATTCCAAGAGTGTACTTATGACCAATTAAATGTGAATTTCTGGAGGTAGAACTCAAATAGTAGTATTTTTTTAAAGCTCCTTAGGTGATTTTAACGTGTAGCCAGGGCTGAGAACCAGTGCCGTAGAACAAACTCAGTTCTGTGAATAGCTTTAATGATTCAGCATCACCCTGTAGATGGCATCACTAGATAGCGCTACTCACAGATTTCTCATTGGGCCACCAAGGAGCAACTGTGGGGCTGGCACACTTTTTTCTAGGATCTTAGTAAACTCTCCATGGAGTCAAGCTCAACTCATATTCAGCACTATGATAAGCTCTGGGACTGCAAGTCTGGTTATATTTGACCTCTGATCTCCAAGAGATTAAGGTCCACTTGCCAGAAGGTGGGAAAGGCAGGAATGGCATAATCATGAAAATAAGTTATTTTAATATAATGTGCCTCATACATTAATAGAGCAGTACTACAGGAGCACCAAGAAGAGACACTTTGAAGGGCTTTGTGGAGGCTCAGTAAAGGAGAGGGAAATGCATAAACAGAGGCCCAAATGAAAGTTCGGCAAGGACAGGTCAGGGAAGGCAGGCTCTGTTTTGATAAGGCTCGTGGATTTAGCGGTGTGAGGAAAAAGTTTGGGGGGGAGAAAGTTAACATTATTATATTTACATTTTTTTCTTTACTGTTATTTTTAAGGAAGTAATACGTGTTAATCATATAAAAATAAGAAAATAGACATAAGCAGAAATCCAAATAGTCAATGAATATTTAAAAAGAAGCTCAGTCTGAAGAAAATGAAAAATTAAACCTCAACGAGACAAAATTTCATACTCATTAAATTGGTAAACAATCTGACAATAATAAGAGCTAGACAGGATGTGGAGCAATGGGAACTCTTCTATGCTGTCAGTGAGAATGTAAACACATAGAAAAACTTTGGAGAGAAATTTGACAATACCTAGTAGAGTTAAAGATACACATTCCATTCCCATGCATGTACTCTAGAGAAACTCTTACAAATGAACACAAGGAGACATGTATGAGAATGTTTCTAATAGCATTATTTATCAAAGTAAAAAGTTAGAAACAACCTAAAAGCCTATCAAGTGGAAAACAATGAATAAAGTGTAGTATATTTAACCATTGCACAAAAGTGAAATAAACTACAGCTATAAGTATCAGCAGGAATGAATCGGAAGGTGTTAACAACAGGCCTGCCCAAAATGTGCCACTTTGGCATATGGAATATTTTGAACTAAAGGCAATCAAGACCCTGTGGGCTCAAGAGAAACTTTTACATCTCCCTTAAGAAATTTAAATGGGGGACTTGCCCATAATAAGAGTTACCATAAATAAATTTTAATGACCTATCTGTATGGAGGGGAAAACCTCTAATTACTGAACAGCTGCTCTTCTTATCAACCCTGTGAATTATCTTCCTGTCTTCTGAAGCCCCAGGACCCTATCCTATTCCTTCTCAAGATGACATAAATACCTCATTTTACCTTTCTGTCTCTGAACCTCTCATGTATGTAGGATTTCTGACTCTTCCATGTATGTGGAGCTCCTGTATGTACAAAATTAAATTTGATTTTCTCCTGTTAATCTATCTTGCGTCAATTTAATTCTTAGACTAGCCAGAAGAACCTAGAAGGGTAGAGAGAAATGTCTTCCTCCCCCACAAATCTAACAAGCAAAATGTTGAGGAAGAAAAGCAAGTTGCAAGAAAAGAGATACTATATGAGATCAGTTTATCAATAAACCTAAATAATATTATATTTTGATACGGGGACCCACAATCTGGTTATGATACAAATAAAGACATGGAAATAAACATCAAATTCAATAGATTGGTAACAAGGAGAGATGGGAGAATGGATGGCACAGTAAGTAAGCAGGTATGATAAGAGAAAAGGACATAAAACTTAAAACTATATTTGTAATGTTTTATTTCTTAGCTTAATGGAAGATACACATGCAATTTTATGTTACGTATTTTATCTTTCTGTATATTTGAATCCTTTCACACTTCATTTCTTCAAATGCAGAAAGAGAGCTGGTTAAATAGAATATGGTACATAAAAAAAGATTCAAAGATTAATGTGTAAAGTTTAAGCAATTGAAGACAGAAGCTAAGAAGAAGCAGCCAGCAAGTCTAATACCACACAGAGTGACACTCGACATTGACAGTCACAGTGACAGAAGAGCAGAAGAGAATCAGAACAGGATCAGGACAGGGACGTTGTCTTGACTGAAGGTTTTAATCTTTCTTATTGAAGAGGAATAACAAAAAAAAATGGAGACAATACTGTATTATTATATGTAATTTATATATATGTATGTGTGTATGTGTGTGATGCTTAAATTAGTATCATATTCTCACAAAAGAATACAGATAAGCAATTTTTAAACAATCATCCAGAATCACAATATTCAGAGATCATCACTCTTCACATTTTCGTTTCTGTGTTTATCATTCTAGACTTTTTCTTCTGCAAATACATATTAAAATATGTAATTTTCCCAAAGAGGGGTTATTGTGTATATACCCTTTGGTAACATAGTGTTTATCTTAAAATATCACACAAATGTTCTCCTGTGCCTATGAATATAACAGATTTGGATTTTATAATTATATCATAAAGGCAGCATAAAGGATAGATTTAAGGAATCAAGGTAGGAAGCTGTTTAGGAGGCTATTAAAATAGAACAGGTAATAAACTATAGAGGTTCAAAATATATGTGAGCTTTGTATGGAGAAAATTATAAAACTTTGTTGAAACAGAATAAAGAAGGCTTAATGAAACGGAGAGCTCTACCATGTTAAAGAGTAGGAGGAGTCAATAACCTAAAGAGCGTAAAAAGAAGATATCAGATATTGGGGCTTATTATTAAGAAATGGTAATTAAAAGATACCAAGACATACAACTTAACCAATGAAACAGAAGAGAAAGCCCAAAAATAGATTGACACACACAAGGAGATTTAATATATGACAGAGGCAGCATTGCAGATCATTGGGGTAAATATGTATTATTTTTTTAAATTTTAAGAAATGGTAATTAAAAGATACCAAGACATACAACTTAACCAATGAAACAGAAGAGAAAGCCCAAAAATAGATTGACACACACAAGGAGATTTAATATATGACAGAGGCAGCATTGCAGATCATTGGGGTAAATATGTATTATTTTTTTAAATTTTGCTGGGTTATAAGGCTCTCATTATGATGAAATTGTATCCCTACCTCACATTATAAAGAAAAAGTAATTCCTGATAGATGAAAAAATGTGATAGGCAAAATCTTACAACTTTTGAAATAAAATATAGGATAATGTCTTTGTAAACCTAAAGTAGTAAAGCATCTCCTAACTAAAACACAAACAGTGCTGACCCTAACAGGAATGATCATTAAACTCCACTAGATTAAGATTAAAAACAACTGGTCATCAAAAGACACCATAAAGGAAATGAAAAGACAAACCACACAATCAGTAAGAAAAAGACAAACAACCCAATGGAAAAATGGCAACAAAAAAGTATTTCACAAAAAAGGAGAGTGTAAATCCATCATATGAAAAGATACTCAGCATCATTACAAATTATGTAATGTCCAAATTAAAACCTCAGTTATACAGCATTCAGCCCACTAGATTGGCAAAAATTATTAAGTCTAGTAATATGAGGTTTGGCAATAGTATGGTGGTAAATTGATAAAGCTATTTTGGAAAATAACAAGCACTGTCATTTAAATATTTGCAC
Organism: Equus caballus; assembly: GCF_041296265.1. NCBI lineage: Eukaryota > Metazoa > Chordata > Mammalia > Perissodactyla > Equidae > Equus > Equus caballus. Next base: position 75,658,126 of record NC_091687.1, read on the forward strand.
ATCCTATCCCCAAGCCATTTCATTCCTAGTTGTATAATCTGGAGAAATTTTTACATATGAGCCCTAAGTGAATTTATAAGAATATTCATAGCATTGTTGTCCCTAGTAGCAGAAATCTAGGAACAACTCAAATGTTCTTAGACAGGAATATGATAAATGCATTGTCACATATTCTGCAATGAAATATTACACAGCAGTTAAAAAGAAGAAGCCAGATCTGCACACACATGAATAAATCATAAAAGGATAATTTTGAGTGAAAAACCAAGTAGCAGAAGACTACATACTTGGAGCAAAATACCATAAACTTCAAACAAGTAAAACTAAACAACATATTGTTTACAGACACACACATATGTTATTTTTAAACTACTGAAAACTGGACGTGATCCACACAAAATTCAGGGTAATAGTTACTTTCTATGAAGGTAGAGAGGCACATGGAAGGGATCGGGGGAAAAAACACAGATAACTTCAAAAATTTTGGTAGTTGTCTCGTTCTTATTTGGGCATAGGTTTGTGGCTGTGATTTATTATTATACTTAATAACTTACATGTGTATTATATATTCTTATATATTAAACATTATATAACTTTAAAGTAATAAATTATTGGGGCCTTATCTAAGCAAACTGCGGCAGAGAAGCAGGAATGGAGATAAGATATAGATTTGAGAAAATATCTAAGGGGGAAATTTCTAGGCTGGGCTATTTATTATATGTCAGTAGTGAGGGGGAAGGAGAAATACAGAATTATTAATGTTGGGTCTGGAAAGCCAGTGTTACCATTGATTAAGATACATCATGAAAGACTTTTGATACTTGGTTGGTTAGGTGACTGAAATTTAGCTGAAAGTGGGATGGTTGGAGGGCAGTATACACATTCACTTTTATAAACATTATTTATGAAGTGCCTGTAGAATTTTTAAGTAGATATGTCAGGCAGTCAAACCAATGCAGGACTCTGAAACTCAAAACATAGTTGAGTGATGGACATATGTATACAGGCAGCATCAGTTTATGGAGGTATGTAAATCATGAGACATTTCTGATGAAAGTAAATAGAGGGGCCAACCCGGTGGCATAGTGGTCAAGTTCGCACGCTCCGCTTTGGCAGCCTGGGGTTTGCAGGTTCAGATCCCAGGTGCGGACCTACATACTGCTCATCAAGCCATCCTGTGGCAGTATCCCACATATATAATAGAGGAAGATTGACACAGACATTAGCTCAGGGACAATCTTCCTCACCAAAAAAGAAAAAGAAAAAGAAAGCATACAGAGATAGGAGGGAAACAGACTGAAGACAAGCATTTATAAAAAAACAGACAAAGCAGAGAAGGATTAGTCAAATCATGAGAGGATCACAGAGAGAATAATCATGGATTGGAAGTTTCAGATAGATAGCTCAGAATGCATTAGGAAGCGAGCTAACTCTAGCTGCCCTATCAACACACTTTAGACCGTCCCAGAGCCAAGGCCTGCTTGTAAACGGTCACATCCACTCTTAACCAAAGGATTGCAGTATAGCCTTCTTCGTGTCCTTTTGAAAGCATTCAGATTCAGGTAGCATAGCCACTTGGTTAGCAAAGTACCTGTAAATTCTAAAAGGAAGTAGGAAGAGCATTGACAGGATTTCATTTCAGGCTTGTGCAGATATATATTCAGTCCTTGCTGTTGCGCTCATCATACTCTCCTACCTCATTCTGTATCCATCTTAGCTTGAATTGTTTTGGGTATCTAACTCCAGCTGGTGGGCTCTCCTCTGTAACAGTGATCAATTTGCCACACTGGTCCAGCTGGTGATTATGAAGTGTATCAGTTTTTCCTCTCAGGTTCACCACTTGGGCTGCTGGCTCCAACTCTCCGACACTGTCTATTCTCAGATGGCCACTCTTCCATCTTCTCTCTCCTTCTCCCCATATCCCACTAGATCCAAAATATGGAGGGAGGGGGGCAATGGGGTCCAAGATTTTAAGATTCACAATATTTTTTCTGACTATTTAGCCAGGACTTGTCCGGGCAATTAGAAAATGAGACATATGATCTACAGGAAAGAGAGAATCTTTCTGAAAAAGGTTCAAATCCTGAAGGGCTAGGCAGAAGACAGGTCCTATGGGTGGCAAATTTAGACTCACACTTAGTATTGAGAAAAGAAACGGATATGAAAAGAAAGCAGTGCGTAGAAAGATGATGTGAGAGACATCAAAGATAAATTTTGCTTAATTTACAATGCTTAGTCACATCTTACGGTGTAAGTAATATACCATCGATTATAAAGTATGGTGTATTTTACATAAATCTCTTGTTGCGAAAAGCTTAATTGCCGTACTTCTAGATGTATTTTAAACCGAACTCCTCAAAGGCAGACAAGATAGAGTCTTATGGAATTCTGTATCCCCAACATTTAGTATAATTCCTAGCATGTAAGAGACAGAGAGTGAATAAATGAGTATAAGAATAAAAGCAAGTACTTGTATAGGGCTTACCATGTGTCAGGCATTATTCTAAATGCTTAACATATATTAACTCATTAATTATTTAATTTCAAATTAAGAAGTGAATAACTTTTCTGCAAATTAATGAAAACTAGAGGTTAATTTTACTTTGACCTACCACCATAACCTAAATGTTTTCTGGAGACTTGAAATATTGCTGACATTTTGGATATGATGAAAAAAATAGAATTGAGGATTTATAAATTGCTATATTGTTATAACCCTTTGGGCTGCCAACTCATAATGTCCCATTCTTTTTCTTGGAATTGGCCACCACTTCACAAGGTGAACCCCTGACAGCTACGTTTGTACAGTGACCCTACCCTCCTGGCTATGGGTGATTGGATCAAAGGTGTCATCTGATCCAAGCTGGATAATTCAGATTATTTTCCTGATAATTTGGAGCCAGAATTCAGAACCAGGGAGCAGTCTTGTGTATGATTGAAATTGGAACAAACAAATTCAAGAGACTGTGGCTTGTGAATGAAGAAGTGGAGGAAGCCAACAGAGAAAGAGAGAGGGGAAAGGAGAGAGGGGAAAAGAGAGAGGGGAAAAGAGAGAGGGGAAAAGAGAGAGGGGAAAGGAGAGAGGGGAAAGGAAGAGAGGGGAAAAGAGAGAGGGGAAAAGAGAGAGGGGAAAGGAGAGAGGGGAAAGGAAGAGAGGGGAAAAGAGAGAGGGGAAAAGAGAGAGGGGAAAGGAGAGAGGGGAAAGGAAGAGAGGGGAAAAGAGAGAGGGGAAAAGAGAGAGGGGAAAGGAGAGAGGGGAAAGGAAGAGAGGGGAAAAGAGAGAGGGGAAAGGAAGGGAGAATAGGAGGAAGAGAAGGAGAAGGAGAAGAAAGGAGTCACAAAAGGGAAAAGTAAAGGCAAGAGATCTGAGTTCTTAACAGAATTACAGTGTCTGTTACAGCCCCTTCCCACCCTTGGGGTCTACGAGACAATCCTGTCTCCACTTAGTAAATTGCTTTGTTTTGCTTAAACTGAATCAAGTTGTTTTCTGTTACTTTAAACTGAAGAGGCTTAACTAATATACTATGATACTAGAAAGTAACCATCTAACAATTTAGTTAGGACAGTATTTCCGAAAGATAATCAACTAGAGAACACTCTCAAAATTATAATATGTTAATGAAACACCAACTGGAGCACAAAAACATTCGTGTAACAAACAGAATTTTAAAAATCACCATCATTCTGAAGAAACAGTTTGAGAAAAGTTGATAAAGGCAGAAAATGATCAGTAGAGTATGATTATTTATAAATATCAGCAAAACATCGAGAGTTTGAGGCACAGGAAAGGCATGCAAAAACAGGTGAAACAATTGAAAGTCATGGTTAATTCATATACAAGAGAAGATAGTACCGAAATAGATGTATGTAATAGATGGTGATCATTAACATCATGGAATAAAGAAACTATGAGAAACAATATTATTGATTCAAAAGAATATTTGCCACGTTTAAGACCATATTCATCAATGTTTCCAGCTACTAAAATTATGTTTGTTATTAATCGTGGGAAAGAAGAAAGTGTGAAATAATAATTGAAACTGTGTAATGAAATAATCAATATACATTTAGGACTCATCCATTAGACAATATATACTTTATAAAAATGACTGGAGTAAATCAGTAAACAGTAAATGCAACAAAGAAACAATGATTAAATAGCTAGGAATTTCTAAACAAAATGAAAACGTGTAAGTGTGGGTAGAATGTATTGAGCTCAAAAGAAGGACTATAACAGAAGATACTGTTTAAAAATAGATTCTAGACTTAGTCACATGACCATGTTAAGTTGCAGTGACAACACTGATGTTTGAGACTCTGGGCAAACACTATTGCCTAACGCAGCTGATAAGATTAACCGGCTGAAGTTTTAAGCAATACGAAAACAAAATAAAAGTCATTTCCCAGTATTTGCACTAATAAAAGGGTGTTTTACTATGACATATATGCTAACATTTTAGACATTTAATTCTTTATGACATATAGGATGATCACTAATATATTATGTAACTAAGCACTTTAAAAATATTAAGCAAAAATCTGCAGTCATATTTACATTTAAGAATTACTGAAATTGTCTCATCCTTCTTATCTAATTCAATTTTACCTTATAATAATTCTTTAACTACTATATAATAAGAGCCCATTTTTAAAAATAAAAACTTGTCTTTAAGTTCAAATTTTCAAAAGGCATTTCATTGTTTAAAAAACCTACAAAATCTGTAGAGCTTTTACCACCAAAAGTTAGCAATTGCTTAACATGTAAAGTATGTACAAGTGTTCACAGTTGTGAACTAGAATCTACTTGTGCTCTCTTATGCATTTTTGTTATTTTCTAATGAACCCATCACAGATCCATGACGAAAAAGGATTTTGAAAGAATAAAGTTGAAAATGGTACTGAAAATGTGAGTGTTGATGTTGAATGTGATGTAATCAATCATATAATTTACTTAGATAGGAGTATGAATTTGTAAATTTCCTGAATTGTTAGTCCTATAAAAAAGAAACAAGCTACAAGAAATAAAGATGTTGGCAAATATAAATAAATTATTTAAAATGTGTACTGTATGATTTATGATGAGAGTGAATATATTCTCTCCCGGATCTGAGGTCTGGAGTCGATCACAAATTGTAGTATGAAATCATCCTATCTCAAATGTCCCTTTGAAACATGTACACAAAAAAATTCTTTGAGAAAACTTTCTAAACTTTAGTAGACAAGTAGAATTCAAGAATCCCCAAAATGTATGTGCATGTAACAGAGAATGAAAATGCAAGAGTCAGGGAAAATGTTGTAGTGTTGTTTTAATTGCAAAGGTCACAGCTGGTAAAGTAATTAACAAGACATTTTTCAATCCTACTGCCAAAGAAATGGAGAAAGTGATTGTGAGAGAAAGAAATGGAATGTCATTAACTGGTATGCTTTTCCATACTTGATTTTTGCCCTGGGACATTGCTCATTCTCATGGTTGAATCCAATCTCCATTATCTCAAGGGGGAACAGAGAGCAAAGTTATCATTTTTTTTGTCTATTTAAACTTAATAAACACTGTCTAAGGAGATTTTTTTCCAGTAACACCTATCCTCCCCTCCATCCTCTGAGTACCACCGCCAGATCCCATACACATTTGATCAGGGAGGAGGAGAGACAAAGGACCCCCTCAGGTGGAATACTGGGATTGGAGATGGGGAGAGAGAATAAAATCCCATATAAAATTATGGGTCTAAAAGAAAAAGAGACTTGTTTTCTGCTCAGGAAACAGAAGCTTTCAGGAGCCCTGGAGGAAAGTAAATCTCTCACAGAGTTCTCTCACCCTCTGGGGCACAGGAGAGGCAGAGAGAGCTGCAGAGTAATGTCCAGGCAGAGACTCCATCCTTGCTCACCTGTGTATCCCTGACCCCGAACACTGAATGTGCACAGAGTGTGCTACCAATAAATGTTTGTAGAACCAGATTATGGAAAGAAAAAAAAAGATACACCAACTGGTTGGAGAAAAGTCTAAACTAGTGTGGAAACATAGGTATATATTAGGTTGTAATACTTGAGTGAAAGAATAGAAAAACATCATAATCAGAATGCTAATAAGGTAAAAGGAATGGGACTATAAACTCCTTGAGCGGAGAAAATATGTTTCCCTGTATCCGCCTTGACAGCGCCATGATTGCACATTATCGTATTTAGTAAGTGTTTGTTGAATGCAAAAAGGAATAAACAAATAAATGAATGAATCAACAAATGAATGAATAAAATCCAAAAGAAACCACCCCCTCCATACCCTCCCCCTTGTTTCTCAAGCTGGGTGACAGTGACGGCTCCTTCCCCATCCAGGAGAATACAGGAGGTTTACTCTCTGGAGACATTAAAGATGCAGAATGCCAGGAATAGCTGAGGGGGCGGCTGATGGACCATACCAAAAAAGGATGGAATGTCAGAATACTACGAGTCAAATAAAGATTTTAGAGCTTGTCTGCAGAGAGAAAATATAGGTCAAATATGAAGGGTAGGAATAGAACTATGTCAGACTTCTCAATAGCAACCCTGGAAACTAGAAACAACGGAGCCATTTTCTAAAATTCTGAAGGGATATCATTTCCAACATAGCATTATGTAAACAGCCAGGCTATTTCTCAAGTGTAAGGGTAAATTAAACCACATGCAAGATCACAAACATTTCACATCCTGTGCACCCTCTTCTTTTGGAAACTGCTGAAGGGAGTAACTCAAGAAAAAGCCATGGAATTCCAGGCACGAGAGAGGCAAAGGGCACTCTGGGTGACAGGTGTGCAGCAGGACTAGATAGTGGATAGTTCAGACTGGAGCAGGAGGCCAGAGGCTCCCATGAAGGATGCCACCAAGGGAAGGAAGAAGAAAACCTACCTGGTGTGTTTGATCATATTGATGGTTTTATCGCTCCAGATGATTTGAGTCTAAGTTAATGATGAGAGTCAAAACTAAACAAATAGCAAAACAGAACAATATAACTTGTACAAGAATGTAATCAACCATGAGCAATGTTTACACAGCTATACTAGTGAAGACATCAGTTACTCACTGTAACTGAAAACCCTACGATAACCATATTTGAGAGATGGGGTGGAGAAGAAATGTGTATTGGTGGGGGTGGGAAGTATACAGTATAGCTAATTTTTATAATAGTAAGTCAGTAATGTCTGAATTTCAAATACTTTAAATAGCTGTCGTAGCATATTTTTCAGAAGTATGGAAGAAAATAGCAGATGATACAACTAAGAGAGTTGAAAGTGGATACTCTGAAAAAATGGAATTGATGGTGGCAGGGTGAGCTGAGGACTGCTGTTGTTGGTGATAAACCTTATAATACAATTTGACTTTTTAAACTATGCATGAATTAATGTGACAAAATAAAAAGTTAAAAACTATCAAGGCATTGAAAGAAAAGACATGAATAAATAGAAAAATATAGGAAATTCCTACACGGGAAGAAAAAGTACAACAAAGATAAGTTTCAAATTAAGAAAGAATAAAAATGTCCTAAAAGATGAGAAAGTTTATTCCCACTAATAATCTAATGAGTGTTAAAACTATAAGACTTCAATTCCCCTGTAAAATCAGCAAGGATTACAAAAGCTTAGTGTTGGCAAGGCTGTAGTAATATGGGAAAACAGACACAGCCTAAAGCAGTGAGGCACATTCTCCAGGCAATTCCACATCTAGAATCTATCTGGGCGAAATCATCACAGGTGTATATAAAGATTTACTTACTAAGATGTTTGTGGAAGGATTATCTTTATTAGGGACAAACTAAAACAAATGAAAAGTTCAGGAACATGATTAAATTAGCCAAGGCCTGTTGTCGTGATGAAATTTTTGTTGTTAAAGTAACCTTTTCTCCCCCAAAGTTTTTAAAGCCATAAGGAAATACTTATAAACTTAAATATAATCTCAAGATAGGTTATATCTAAGACATACACACATGGATACACACACGAATACATATGCATGTATTTATACATAGAAAAAATCCAGAAGTATGGTAAAATGCTAACAAACACTATTTTTAAAATTGTTGTATTATGGGTTATTTTGGATTTCTTCTTTAAGCTTTTCATCCTTTTCTAGGCTTCCTATAATTGATATGAATGATCTCTAAAATTAGAGTACATATGTATTATATGGAAAAATTTTATGTTTTGTTTTTAACAAGGATAGCTTCTACATTGAAATCTACGGGCAGGTAAAGATGAGAGCCATATGAAGAAAGAGAAACTAAAGGAACACAGTGGAAGAGCCTAGAACAGACTGCCTGGCCCGACAAAAGATGTGGGCATTGCTTTCTTAACACAGATTAAAAATCTGTCACAGAGAAAAGACAGAACAGTAATGGAGCACTTCCACTATAAAGACATCTGCTAGAAATCTCATTATACTAAAAAGCTGGGCATCAGACAAATTTTCGACTTGCCTTGCTGACAATTTCATCTCTCAGAAAGTAGTAGAAGCAAAATGTGGAACTGCTACTTAATTCTGACCAGAAAGAAAGAAGCGGTTGGTATTGTGAAGTGAGAGGAAATTAGACAAGGATGGTACGCTAACAAGAACTCGTATCTCCTTGGACAACATACCTAAACCTTGTGGATCAGTGTATATCAGATTTTGATCTGAAAAAGAGCTGGAAGCTCAATGAGGATAGATGACCACAAATTCAACATCTACACAAATTCTGTATAACTGCGGGGAGGGGAGAAGAATGTTTATTTTGAACTGTTTACACTCTTGAACTAATAATTTCGCTTTGAAAATATCTGCAAAAAACATCTGTCAGAAATTATAAAAATATGCACACAGAGATGTTTGCATTATTTGCATTGTATAATAATGCATGTATAGCATTATTTGTCATTGCAGCAAAATATTAAAAACACTATAAGTGTCCAAAAACAGGACAGCCTATTCACTCAATAGGGTGTTATACAATCATTATGATGATAATTAGAATTTATGCTTCTACATAAAATTGCTAATATTATCAACAACTTAATATGAGCTGAAAAAAGTCAAGATACAAAATTGTACAGACTCTATTATGTACTCAGAAATATAAATGTATATACATGAATATTTCATTCATTCCCTACAAATTTTAATTAAATGCCTCCTGATATCTACCAGGTACTAATCTAGGCACAAAGTGAACATTGAACAAAATAAATCAAATTCTTGTGCCCAAGGAATTTCCTTTCTAGTGGGAAAACACACAAAATATTTAGAGCAGTTATTTTGGAGTAGAAGAACTATAGGTGATAGATAAATGATTTTTTTGCTTCTTTCTCTGTACTTATCAAATATCCTACAGTGAATATATATTGCATTCATAATGGAAATACGAAAAGTTTTAAAATTATCTGAAATTCATGTATATTGAATAAAAGTATTATATCTTGATTTAATAAATGTGTAATGTCCTAATCAAGGAAGGTATTAGACTCTATTACGTGTTTTTCAGATTACCTCAATATTTTGCATACTTCCAGATACTTCATTTCAATTAGAAAAATTAGCAGACAGGAATGCATTCAGGGAAGAACGGCCTGGATGGTAGGAAATGTGAGAGATACATCAAAGGTGACAGAGCTGAGGGAATGGGACACTTAGAGTAAAAAAAAAAAAACAAATAAAATGTGGTAGGAAGAATAGGAATTAGAAAATCTGAACTTAATTCTTGTCCCAGTATTCCCAATAAACCTCAGAATACTATTTCAACCCTCTGATTTCCAGGTGTGTGTGTGTATGTGTGTATGCATGCTTGCGCAGAATGAAGATAACATTTCCCCTATCTATCTTTAAAATTTTTTATAGGGATCAAGAACACAAAAAAGAGATAAAACGATCGTATTTGTAAAAGCACATGCTTATTAGAGGGGAAAAAAATCATGTAATATAGAATTTTTTATTGTGAAGAAATTTTTCTATAATATCAATACAGAATTAACTACTTTTAAATTTTTATATAAATCCTACAGATGTCTGTACACATATGCACATACATACATGAATCTGTTTATCTTTTAACCAAAACAGGATCACAATTTACAGAATACTTGGTAATCTGGCTGTGGAACTTGAATGACTACAATTGCATGTATTGTTCTGAAGAATGAAGTTTAGAATAATGGGTCAAATTTTTGACTCAGTCTGAGGTGTACATCAGTGAAACAGAATCCATCACTAGAAAAGAAAGAAAGAAAAAGCTGCAGTCTCGAAGCAGTCTTCAGGCAGTTACTAAATGACCATCTGATGTGGACATTTTGAAAGGAGCTCCCCAGGGAGGTTGGAGCAGATAGCTCTCAACTCTTTCCCACAATGAGACGCTATGATTTTATTTTGATTCCATAAATTGTCCACCAGGGCCTAGATATGGTGAAAGCAAGAAAATTAACATTTATTGAGGCTCCCATGCCCTTTGAGCTTTGCATTGACACATTATCTCATCTGATGCTAACAAGTCCATGAAGTAATTATATTTTATGGCTGAGGAATATGAGGCTCAGAAACACTAAGCAATCTGTCCAGAGACATATAGCCAGTAAGCTGCAGAAGCAGGGTTCAAACCGTTGTTTACATAAAGTGCATACTGTTTACCCTGTAACAGTGATTTTTCTAACTGTGTCCCATAACGCCCCAGGGTTCTGAGAAGATGCCTAGGAAGCTGCTACAGGGAGAAGAAGGATTTGAGTGAGTGTTGTTCTGGGACATATACCTGGCTTTAATCAGAACAGCACTGATTTATCTCTCATCTATTTGGGAGCTCATTTGAAACATTGATGTCACTGATTTAAAAAAAAAAAAAAAAGTATACCAACCACTGCAGCCTACATGTGTCTTTCCCTGTGCTTCTCAGTGAAGCCTAGAAGACTACACAAGTCTATGAGGTGAACAGATTCAAGCCAGTGGTTTGGTAAGTAAAGACTTAGAAGCACTATGGAGCCAAACGAAGATTCCGAGACTGAATCTAGGTGGTCTATAATGAACAGGAGCCGCAAGAGGATGCCTGGAGGGACTTAATCCCAATGTCTGGGGGCCAGCGAGTTCAGGCAAAGCAGGCAGACCAAGACCACGTCATCCAAGGAAGCAACGACCGAGTGAATCAAGAGTCACATTTGCAAGCAGCTGTGTGCCCTCTCAACCTGCAGCCAGTCTCACATAAACTGAGGTGTTCCCACTTTGCCCGCTCTTCTTCTCATTCTAAACCTCTTTGAATGAACTCATCCTCTCCTGTGTCTTAACCACCACCTATATGCTTAAAATCCACAAATGTGTATCTGAAGCCCTTATGTCTATTAGGAACTTTAGAGCTACATATCCCATTGCTTGCTTTTTGTAGCCAAATGAATGTCCCATAGGCTCCTCAAATGCAATTCGTCTGATACCCCTTATTATCTTTTCCTTAAATCTCCCTCTTGTCCTCACATATTCCCTGTCTCTATAAGATCAGCTTCTACCCGATCATTAGAGGCAGAATCATGAGACAGCCTAAGAATTCCCCTCTCTCCTCCCAATCTCCAACCGGCTACTAAATCCTACCAGTTTCACCTTCTAAATTTTTCTCAGCTCCGTCTTCCCTATTTTTATTAGCAGTGAATTGAGCCCTCATCATTTGTCACCTGCATTAGCCTGAGTGATCCTCACATATACCCTGCAGGGTCATATTTCAACCCCTGTCTTATATAGGCCCATCTCCTAGAAATGCCTTGCATAGGTCTATGTCCCATTCTGTACCAGATCAATTCCAAAATTCACCTGTTTGCCATCTTCTGCAAGGAATTTCCCAAAAATATCAAGTTGACTCAGCGGCCTTTCATCATGCACCCAAAGAACTTTGTGTATTGCTCTGGCATGGTTGTATAACGTTATACTGGAAGTTTTTAGTTACGCTTGCTTTGAAGACAGAAACTGGATTTTTCATCTCTGTAACTCCAGTGTCTAGGTAATGGCTGGATTCTCAATAAGCTGATGCGAGCATGAACTAAACTGCCACACAAAAGCAAGTGAAGGCTGTTGGATGAGTTTTGGAAGCCAGGTGCGGAGTCCCAGAACTACTGGTACTTTCTATTTACCTCAGGCACAGGGAGGGGAGCGCTCCTGGGAGTTCCTGTATTCAATTTAATTCAGTAGACTTTCTTGGGAACCTTGTATATATTCCAAATGCAAGCATGAGGAGAACCAGTCCCCGCGGTTAGAAGCAAAGCTTTGAAAGACTACGTTAAGTTCTATCACCACTTGTCATCCGTGTCCTGTACTAAGTCAGCCTAGTGTTGTGCCTGAATGTGAGGGGTCCGCTCTGAGACCACCAAGGCATGGGCTTACGCCATATAATCCTGACTTCATAACCCAGCCCAAGGCTTCTGGAAACCCAAGCCAGAAGAGCAGTATTTACGCACACACCCTACATGCAAAAACTTGTCCTATGAGGCAACAAGTTAGGTACTTGCTGAATGGGAGGAAAGGAGAGGAAAATACAGGAGAAAAAATTACATACCTAAAATATTATCACAACCGCAAACAAAGATCTAGAAATTCAGTGTAAAAATTGTAGTCAAATATTGTATAATTTCCTGGTGACATCTGATATTCACAATTTTGGGAAAGACATCATTCCTTCCTATGAAATATATTTCACCAAATTTGAAACATAACTTTGTAGTGTGGGATCATTCGGTGGAAAGGATCAAAAGCTACTAGGTCAAGTAAAAAGGAAGTTATTTGAAGGTATTATCAAAGACAACCAAGGACAAGAAACATGTTAAAAGCTTGGGCACAAGAAGATTGGAACTGAAAGCCAAGACTCCAGATTAGTCTTTTCTATCATAAGTTATGGGTCCCCCATCTTTGTTTTTCCCTATGTATGGCTTTATGATTCCGATTTCTCGAAAGACTGGCTTATTCGGTTTCTTTGTGGATTCCATAACTTGAAAGTGACTTTGACATTACATGATATTAGCATCATCCTTGGCTTATCATGAATTTTCACATTAAACCCTTACCTTCATTCATTTCACTTACCCTCTCAGTGTCGCATCCTGAATGATTAGAAGAGAGAAGCAAATTATTTCGATTTCTTCCCAGTCCCCACTCATGTCCAATCAGCTGTACATCAGGGATGGCCACTTGGTTTCTGAATCTTTTCCTTCTGGATGCTGTGAGTGGAACAGTTTCTCTTTAAAAAAAAAAAAAAGAGGTGCTTTGGCAGGAGGTATGTTGATGTGACCACTAAAATTGGAATGCTCATTATTCCTGAATTCTGAAAAAAAGTTACTTGGCACTTTTAAACCTTCTATGTGCTATAAGATGTATATTATTTTCTCTTTGCTCACAGAATTGTATGATTATATCATTTATAATATTGATCACAGTGATTAACGCCAAGATGATAAATCATCTCTAAGTTTATATCAGTCCTTTAACTATGACCTTGACTTTATAAATCAACAAAAAAATAAAAATAGACTAGAATAAAAACCTGTCAATTCCAAATCTCTTTTAGTCATAAAGCAGTCTGTATCAGTCAAGCTGAATGTCTCCTCAGTGTTGAGGGTAAGAGACAACCCTAGTTAATGTCTGTGAGTGCCAAATAAATTTTGTCTTAATTTTCTTCTCTTATAGGCGACAATCCAGCCATCTAGAAATTATTTTTCATTACAAATTTTCTAAAAGCAGAGGTAACTTAAACTGATTTTAAAAGCCCTCTACCACTAGGTGGCACCAAATAGCCACAATTCAATGACTATCCTAAAACCATGCACGAGCCATTTAAGGATTGTCATTATTTGCTTATGAAGATATCTATAAAAATTAAAAACAAATCACTTGTTCTTTTTTTAGAATAAGCCATAAAGACAATACAATTTTTTTCTAAGTAAATAAAATTCACTATTGTTCTTTTTTAATAAATTAAATATATTCATATAGCCTATTCGTTAGTAAATTCATGACAACATTTTTTGTTGAATTTCAAAATTCATTATTCTTGTCTCCCATTAAATGAGTCCAGTATTATAAATACCTGTTTTTTATTTGTTTAGAAATATGCAAGATGACCCTTTCTGGAGACTTTGTTTTTATTTTTTCAGATCTGGCTTTACTGAGTACTGTCCCTGTTACTACACAATGTGCCTTTATTTTAATAGTGATGTTCTCAGTCCAAGGATGCATTTGGATTATGACATAGGTGCTGTGGAAAGAGAAGCTTCTCCCCACCTACACTTGTAAATTTCCCTCTGTAATACAGGGCTCACCACACTACTTTAGGTTTTTGTCACCTTGAGGTTTGACTGCTGCCATGTCCTCTACCTTGGTTGACAGAGGAAGAGCCCTGGAATATTCAGCTAGTACAGAATGTGACAGCTTGTCTGTTTAGCAATGCCAACCACACAGAGCACATTATACGGATGCTCTGTGCACAGCTCAGGCTTCCAACAGTCATTCTAGATGTTCATTTTAATTTATAAAGCTCTCTGTGGCCTAGGACTTTTAAGTAAGTTATACCACATCCTCATTCCCTATCCTGGCAGTTAAGGCATTTTACCAGGTAGTTCTTGTACGCGATGATGAACTCAAAGTTAGAAGTTCTGGACTCTACCACCCAATTTCATTTTCTGGCTTGAACAGAGCTTATTTTGCATAATACAGAATTTCCTTGAAAATTTGGGTCCTTAATTTAGATTCTGCGAAGAGAGTTTATTTGTGTAGAAGGAGACAGGGACTAGCAGAACACAGAGTCTTTTGAGTTTTTTAAACTGATGGAAATAACGTTTTAGCAATTGGTATTTATTACAAAAATTATAAGAAAAATGAAATTAACAGAACAGCAGAAAACAGCTCAAGTGTACCATAGTTCATTATGATTATCGTTCAGCAAATATTTATTGAAGGTTGAGTATGATTAAGATACTGTATTAGAAATTGAAATACATTGCAGCAAATTATATAAAATGATACTGCTATTAAGTGGATAATTGTAACAAACATAAAACAATAATATTGAATTACTAGTTTTTCATTGGAATTATGCAATATCTTTCCAAATAAGTTTTTGCTTTAGTAAAATATAAAATAAAGAAAGACATAAATATCTCAAGATTACAAACTTGCCTGGATTTCAAGCAACTAAAAAACCTGGTAACTAAATTCAATATGAATAAGTAAAAATAAATTAACTTCAATATGCTTAACATATAATACACACATATTGTGAGTGTGTAATTTTCACATTCAGAAACTACTGATTAGAAGAAAACAAGAGCTTAGCACGTGTTCTATTTCAAATCTGTGCCTTTTCCAGAAGCATGATTTTCAAATTCCTTCTATGTCCTGAAAAAGAAAAGCAAGTAAATTGAAGATTATATTCCCCTGACCAGAATCTAGAATGTCTGGGAGTCACTCATGATTTCCTACTTCCAAACATTAATTAATTTAAAGGCTATACGTTTATCAATAAAAAATAGGCTTTAAAAAAATGGCTGGGGAAATTGAAGTGGGAGAAATGAAATGTTAATATATACACATTTCTTGATTTTAATTATAAAAAAACTATGATTTCTCTAATCAGAAGTAGCAATAGTAAACAGTTTTTTTAACTGCCGGTGAGATGACTTTTGTAAAGATTATAACTTTAAAATGGAAAAATATTCTTTGCATAAATAAAAGCAATGTTTATTTTCACAAATTTCAATTACTAAAAGTGTTTTAAGTTATTGTACAACAAAAGAGCTCTAGATCTGCTCTGAAGTCCCTTCTGTTTTGTTTGCTCCTATCATCTCTCCTTTCAGTGTCTGTCATTACTTGTGGTTTTCTCTTTTCTGGATCAAAAATAGGTTTATATTTGGTTTTCTGATTATCTTCAGCCAGACTGGCCTTTCAGCTGTTGCTTCTCCAGGAGCAATGGAAATGCTGTATTGACAAAATACATCCTTGAACACTTCTGCCTAACGTTTACTAGGATACCCAGGTGATAGAGCATATGTTGCAGTTGGGTGTCATCTGTTTTCCACAAAAAGCTGACACAGAAAAACTGACTAATAATGAGTATTAGTTTCAATGACCAAACAGTGTCTTCTCTCTAGAGCTGCATTATTAGAGGTACTATTATGACTTTGCATGTCTGTAAAGACGCACGGAAGTAACTGATGAAATCTGTTCTGTTGCAAAGTCAGCAGTCTCAGAAGTAAACTATATTTCCCCTATAACGTATAGAACTATGTAACACTAAAACAGCAACTAAAAGGAGGAGGAGGAATTTCACAAACACATCCTTCTGAATACATAAGTCTCACATAGCCATATATTAGTGCACCATTGTTAACCCACTACAAAAATAACATGGATTTCTGAAAGTATACCATCAAAGGGGCCAGCCACGTGGCTTAGTGGTTAAGCCTGGAATGCTTGGCTTCAGTGGCCCAAGTTCGCAGGTTCCGATCTCCAGCATGGACCTACACCACTTGCCAAGCCATGCTAGGGCAGCAATCCACATATAAAGTGGAGGAAGATTGGCACAGATGTTGGCTCAGGGATAATCTTCCTCAAGCAAAAAAGAAGGAAGATTAGCAACAGATATCAGCTTAGAGCAAATTTCCTCACCAAAAAAAATATATATATATACCATTAAAAATGTATCCAGAGATGGTTAAGCAAATCCTTTTGATTTAGTTTCATAGCTTTAATCTCCAATGAACAATAATAATGGCTAATATTTTTAGAGAATTTACTCAATGTATCAGAAACTATACTAAGCATTTAACATCCATTATCTTTTAGGTTTGAACACAGACAATCAGATGAGAGAAATTGTATTTTAATTATTTCAATATAGAATTCTGTATTTAATAGCATAGCTTTCATATCAATTTAATTAATATTTTTAACCAATAGGCAATGCTTTATTTTTTATATTATTATCTTTCATCACTATGATAATCCCATTTTATTGGCTTCATTTTGTTTTGTCATTGCTATTCCTTTTATTTATGTAACCATTCATTAGCATATCCTTATTGGAAAAGATTCAAGCAATAGGTATAAAAGACCAAAGTCCCCTCCCACCTCTCAACTCCAAGTTCCCATCTGAAAGACAACATCGGTTGAAATTCTGTTGTATGCCCTTCCAGTCCTTTTGTTAACAATTAACACATGTACACATAGAAATATCTCATGAAAACATAACCATGCTATGCCCATTTTTCTAGTACTCTTTTAAATATCTAACACACATACATATGTACACATAGAAATATCATTTTCATGTAATCATAATTATACCATACTCATTCTTTCAATATTGTCTTTTAGAAATTATCTACCTTATACTTTCCTCTAAGTGGATATGGATCTTCCACTTTTTTCAAACTGTTGTCTAATATTTCATAAATTGAATGCACCATATTTATTGAATCCCTCACCTACTCAACAAATATATAGGGCATCTTCACTTTTATTTCGCTATTATAAACAATTCTGAAAGTGACATCCTTACACATATTACTTCTGTACACACAAGTGAGTCTTTCTTTAAAACAGATTCCTTGAAATGGGCTTGCTTAGTTAGTCCAAGAGTATATATATGATACATGTATGTATACATATGCAATCATGTACATAAATACATATAATTTTTTTAAATTTTGGTACCTACCACTTAACTGACCTTCCAAAAGACTTTAACCCTTTGTACTCTCACCAATACTGTAATGATAGTACATAGTTTTCTGCGTGCTTGCAAACACTATAATTGAGCAATTTGGGGTTTTTTTGTGAATCTGATTGGAAACTATATTTGATCATTGTTTTAATATCCATATTTCTGACTACTGGAGAGAAAATTTATCTTTCTTGGTAAAATAGAAACTTTTTCATTCTCTAAGTTCATACATTGCTATAATATGTCCAGATATAATATGCCCAGGTAATACAGTGATTTCTTTTACATTTTATATATTTTGTCAATGTTTAAGTATTAAGAGGTTTAGGTAAAAATACAAATTTACAGCTTCTCTTTAAAAATGAGAAGATCTGGCAACACTAAGCCTATATTCCTTAGTGGTATAATGCCCTGCCACTGAACAGTGGGTATACCACCTAGATGGATTGTGGCCCCAAGATGGCTTGAGTTTCTCAGTTCTATTTCCTCCAAAGCCCTTAGACAATTTGACTTGGCTACCCCTGAACTAACTATGCCTTAACCTTTTTAAACCAAAAGTTCACCTTTTATTTGTTTTCTCCAGTGACGAAATAATCGCCAAGTCTACTTAATTTGCAAAATATAAGTGGAAAACATGGTATTGTCAGATGATTCCTTCCAAAAATGTACTTTTCTATCAATAGTTTAGAGCCACCCCTCTGGGGTTTTTTTGGTGAAAAATAAATTGCGTTAATGTATGACTACATAATATATGATGAGAGCTTTTGCTTCTATGAGTAACAATAGACCAATACCAGATGCAACTGAAGACATTTGAGTTAGACATCTTCACTGAGTCAATGTAATATTTTAAGCCTGACACCCATTTTAAAGTAACAGATACCAAAAAATGATTTTAACTGATAGTTTAAATACTCACAAACTGTTATATGCTAAATTATCTCCTTAAAAAATACCTTGAACAATAACCTCATCCAATTATAAAGTACCTGGCTAAAATATTTTTTGTTTTGCAGTCTCCATTTCACAAAGGACACACGGCCACAACAGTGCTTACCTGTGGCTTGCCAGGTCAAAGGAATTTCCCTTTTATCTGTCAACCAAAGTTGGCAGTTAGAGGAGGATTCCCTCCAGGGTGGGCAGGGGCTACTGCTCTGCTTGCAGAAGGGACTCTCTGGTGGAGCATAGGCTCTGTGCCTGGAGAGCAGCCCCTTGAAGCCAAACCAAAAGGAAGGTCTGAGCAGTGGAATCAAGGACAGATATGTTCATTTCCTTCCATTGTTCTCTTTTACTTATCAGATATATATTATTACCAAAAGAAAGCAAATTTAAAATTCTAAGCAATTATATTTTTATGTAAGATCTGTGAGTTGGCAATTCCATGTACATACCCAGCATCATCTCTATCTCAAATAATTTCTCACGATGCTTTTGAACTCATTATTTATCAATATTAGCTGACATCTTCTATGTGCCAGAGACGGTACTAAGTGCCAGTTATAAAAGGGTGAGCAAGACACATCAGGTCTCTGCAATCATGTGACTTCCATCCAAATAAGAGGGAGAACTAAGAAACAAACACAAACTTGTTGACTTAATTAATTAGCTAATTAAAGAAGAAAACATTTCCGATAATGATAAGGTGCTATGAAGCACGGCAAAGGGACTGAGAAAGATGAGATGGTGTAGAGAATGGAAAACAAACACAAATAGACACCTCAAAAACTGTTTTATATAACTCACCTCTAGGGAGCCATCCCCAATTACAGGCACCACAATTCTCTGAAGATATTCATAAAGTAGAATGTGCTTCTCTGAAAGAAACAGCATAGCGAGGGATTGGAAGAACACGCCATACAAGGAATGGCTGAAAGAAATGGTGATATTTGGACTCAAAAGAAAATAGTAAAAGGAGAAGCATGACACTTATGTTTAGGTATTTGGAAAGTTTCATTTGAAATAAAAGGAACAGAACAATTTTATATTTCATATAGGAGGAACTAGACTAGGAAGAATAGGAGAAAAGATGAAATTAGTATTTATTGCATCTTCTGTATGTACCCAGAATTATATGTCGTTTTGCAAATATTTAATATTGTCATGATTCTTTTGGGATTTTTCATTTATTCCTTTTTATCAGATCACTGAGGTTCACGAAGTTAAAAAACATGCTCAGATTCACACAGGCAGTGAATGGTGAAGCTGGAATTGGGGCTCAGACCTTCTCCAAAGCTAATGTTCTTTCCTGAACATCCTGATTACTTTCCTACACCCTGATACCTCTTGATTTTGGCTAAATACGAAACAGAACTTTCTGACATCTAAAACTGCCCCATCTGATGAAGTAGTGGACTTCCCATCAGCGGAATTGTTACTGAAGAGGTACCTCTGGTGGGATTCTGGCACTGCGTGGTCTCCTACTATCCTAAGAGACTGCAATTTTCACTCACTGAGTTAGGGAGTCATAGTCCACAGCACCCTATCCAATTGGTTGGAACGACACACAGCAGCACAGTTTACTGCACAGGATTAGCAAATCATCACCCATTAGCGATCTAGACCCTGTAGGATTTGGGAGCCTGTTCCATAAGTAGGAAACCCTGGAATAGAATGAGAGTACTGTATCAGACACCAAAGGGAAGTGACCTAGTCTCAAAGAAAAACTTCACCTTGTTCACAATTTTGACTGGGACCAGATTGCAAAACACATTCCGAATCCTGGTATGGTTTTCATTTTCCAAGGTTGCAATTACCTAGGGAAATCAAGTCTAAATATTTAGGCCCCACAAGAATGATAAAAATCTTTTGTCATAGTAGGAATATTTTTTTTTTCTTCTTTATCTCCCCAAATCCCCCCTGGTACATGTATATCTTAGTTGCAGGTAGGAATTTTTGTTATGACTCGTTTTGTAAACATCTCCTCAAATAGGATACAAACAGGATATTTCACATTTCACATTGCTTCTATCTGTCAGTAATGACTGGTATCTCCACCTTAGGTAAAATTATCAAAAAGCCACGTGTCTTCAGTTTAGTAAGTAGTTCTTTTCAGTTGACGAAACAACACATGCCCTTTAAATCTTAGTTTTAAGTGTGTTGTGAGTTTTGAATTCAAAACAAAATTAAGTTTTTAAAGTCGTTTAAAATATCTAACTGTGGCATTTAACACAAAATATTCTGTGGTTAAGAACTTCAGGGGCAGGCCCCTCGGCCGAGTGGTTAAGTTCACACACCCCACTTTGGCAGCCTGTAGTTTCACCGGTTTGCATCCTGGGCGCAACATGGCACAGCTCATCAGGCCATGCTGAGGTGGTGTACATAGCACAGCCAGAGGCACTCACAACTAGAATACACAGCCATGTACTGGGGGGCTTTGCGGAGAAGAAGAAGAAGAAGAAAAGAAGAAAGAACTTCATAGTTCGGTTTTGCGCTGTATGGAGAAATATCTCTTTATTGGTTTTAAATTTACATGCCATTAATATCATCCAGTAACTATTTTAAACATGTTATTGGATTGGTTCAAAGAAGAAATTAATCAGCTTACTCTACATCTTTTATAATGTTAACTTTATTTACTTTCCTTTTGCAAGGTTACATAGTCCTAGTTGCTGCTGCTTCTCATCATTACACATGTAAGTCCTGCCATCGCTTCAACCCTACCTTTGCCTTCAATGGCCCTCTTAATTACATATTCTAAGTAACATGGGCAACACTGAGGTTGGGCCTCACTTAGCTAATGAGATTGGACTAACTCATGGCCCAGGGTAACTTGGTTTGCTAATTTCTTAAAATTAGTAGTGCTAGTTTAAAAACTTTAAGAGTGATACGAAAGAGGGAAAATTAAGGTAGTTTGCCTTTAGTTCCACTTGAGTTCGGGAACCTGGCATTAAAGAGGCCAACTAGAATCCAAATGAATATTAATTTAACAATTAATGAGCAGAAGACAGAATGGGGGGAAAATCTTCAGAAAGACTATCAATGCATTTTTGTACTTTCTACCATTCTCCAAACTTTAATTTGTGAGGACATGTTTCATCACACTTTCAAATTAGCCTAGATTCTATAAATTTTTCTTTTTCATTAATTTTGCCTGCAAGGTATACAGCTGCCAAATATTTCATGTAGCAATTTTATACCATCCATTCACGTATAATAAAAGAAAAATAGTATTCTTCTAAACCCAGTGTGTGCACACATATACATGCACACACATATCCACTGATATAGCAAAAAATGTTTCTGTAAAGATTGTTAGCAATATATCATGCTGAAATTATTAAAATATAGTAAAATAATGTTTTATTAGTAGTATTTATATTAAAATACTAACACTGCATGTGTGAAAAATAAAGTCATATTGCCACTCTCAAATATGCAGGTGATTTCACCAATAGAAGTGGTATCTATATAAATAGCATGAAGATAGAAACGGCATTATCATTCATTCAATCAACAAATATTTATTGATTGTTTACCAAGTGTTCGATTAGGTCATGGGAACATATTGATGAATAAAATTATTCCTGCAATTGAAAAGCTTACCTTCTAGCTGGGAAACAGACATAAACAGATGATTTCTAAAACCATGTGGACTAATGGATAAAGAAGATGTGGTTTATATACATAATGGAATACTACTCAGCCATAAGAAATGATGAAATCCAGTCATTTGTGACAACATGGATGGACCTTGAGGATACTATGCTAAGCGAAATAAGTCAGAGGGAGAAATTCAAATACCACATGATCTCACTCATAAGTACCAGATAAAAACAACGACAAACAAACACATAGCAACAGAGATTGGATTGGTGGTTACCATAGGGGAAGGGGGGAGGGGGGAGGGCGAAAGGGGTGATTAGGCTCGCATGTATGGTGATAGACTATAATTAGTTTTTGGGTGGTGAACATGATGTAATCGGCACAGAATTTGAAATATATTACCATGTACTTCTGAAAGCTATATAGTGTTATAATCCAATGTTACTGCAATAAAAAAATGAAAAATTAAAAAAACTTTAGAAACTGACCATGTAAAAAAAATTAAAATAGAAAAAAATAAAACCATGTGCTATAACAATGGTTTTCGGAGAGTGGTCTGCAGACCAGCATCATTAGCATCCCCTGGGAACTTAGACATGCAAATTCCCTGTTTGCACTGTAGACCCACTGAATCAGAATCTCTCCAGATATTCTGATAAAGTTTGAGAACCACTGTGCTACACTTCTAGGTAATCCATAGTAAGTAAAATTTATGCCTATCGGTGCTGTTGCACAGGGGATATTTAAAGGTGTTACACAGGAAGTATCAAGTTTCTCAGAAAATGATCATCTATTTTCAGCTCCTTCCTCTGGCAGGATGAGACTCTTTCTGACAACGGGAATTAAAGGGCTGCATTAAAGTAAGATATGGCAATGCCCATCAGAATAATCCCCTTCCAAGATGGCAAGATGATTGGAACCAGAAAGTATATATCATAGTGTGCTCCCTTGAGGTGATCACCTGGGTTTACAAAATGAGTGAATTTGGGGTCCTGCCGCAGTGCAGATACAGACTGAATCTAGATACCTTCTGTGGCACAAAATGCCAATAAGAACTGTTTTGTCTCACAAGACAGATAGAAACTGGAGATGTCTATGGCACAGAGTCCTCAGGGAGAAGGCCCAGCACAAAACTGACAAGTCAGACTAATGCCAATAGCCCCTGGAGGCCACAAATGGGCCCTGAGGGCAATTGACATTTACTCTGAACTGGGCTCTGCTTCCCTGGTGGTAGATGCAAGTGCTGAGAGTAATATAAAAGGACCAGAACAAAAAATATTGTGCCAATGTGGACTGAATCACATGTCTTCAGACCAAGGAACACACTTTATAGGCTATAAATATCCAATAATGAAAAAAGAAATATCATCCTCAGAGTAATAGTTTGATAGAGAACTAGAAAGGGCAATTAAAATATTTGTTGTCTAAAACAGGGGGAGGTAAAGACATGAAGAGCTGGCTTACACACCTTCACAAGTGTGTGCTCACACTCAGTATGAGAGGGGCTACGGGAGGATCCCCACTAGATAGATTCCTCAACTGTGCTAAAGGATCTGAGGGAGAGGGGGGAGGGGAAGACTGTAGTACGACTATACAATTCTTCCCACAGTGGGAGGGTGTTGGTACAACTATGCTTTTTCATTTTCCCCTATATCATTTCAACTTTCCTTTTTTTCCTATCAGACACAGTAGTCCCAGGACCAAGGCTGCAAACTGTGATTACTGGAAGGAGGGATGATCCCTAAGTAAGAAATTGGAACTATTCCTTTTAAAACTCAAATCAGAATTCCTAGGGCCCGATGAGATGAATTGGGACTTCCTCCCATCTGGCAAAATTGGGCTGACAGTCAATGCGGTTAAATTGCCCAGCGGTTAAGATAGCCCACTAGTTCTGTACATATGAAGCCCTTCTCTATATGTACAGAAGTGGACTGAATGAGAGGCACTTGCTAAACTAGTGTTGCTACTGCACTCTGGACTGGCAGAATGGCTGAACCTAACATCCCTTCCAAAGGTGAATAAGTTTAGGTACAGATGTAGAGAAGGAAGAATAGTAGCTGAAGGTAAAAGACTGAATAAATGGGTTATGCACTGAGGAAAATCCAATATTGTATTGCCTCCTTGAGGGGCTCGTAGCAAAAGATAATATTGTCTCTTAGTTCAAGTATGCCAAACATCTCAAAGAGTGAAGCCATATGCTGCTGAAACCATTCCTGTTTCTGGAATTTTACAAGGTTGAATAGATGCCTGCAAACCTGCGTAGCACTCACTCTGGGAGACATTTTGGTCACACAATATCATGATGGACTAAACTAATTGTTAATGACTGAGTGGCGATCTAACAATGTGCCGATATCTTTTGATTATTTTTTTCTCAGGTTATATCTACTGCTATACTGTGATATGTTGTAACACAGGCATGTTGGTAAGACTATAATACTGATATTGATGGTCAAATGTATTGGGAAACTGTGTTAAAGCTTCCTCAGGATTAATACTGGTGGAAAACGACTAGCCTGAGGAAGAGCTGCATTGAGCTAACCATCAGCTAATTTCTATGCTAAATAGTTCTACACAAGTTTATCACGAGATACAAACAGTGGTAGATCAAAGGACAAAAATATGAAAATGTATATAATGGCTTCTTAGGACAAGTTCATTTCTTCTTTAAATCTATCCCTATCTTCATAGTGGCTCTTTCAAACGTTAGGCATGTTTATAATGATACTATTGTTGTGTTTGTTATAAATGATGTATTAAGTGTAAATGCTCAAATGTGATTGTTATGCTGTAACAGAGCCTTGCAAAGGCTAGTGGTGGCCTGTGTAGTAAATAATTTGGTCTGGCCCAAAGAGAGGTCTGGCCTTTCCTTCAGTTTCTTGGAAGTAATCTATGTCATACCTGACAAAGGTGCCCTTAGTTAATGTGGAGACAGGCCACACTGGATCTTAGAGCATGGCCAGCCACACTCAACTGTCCTAGGGTGCAGGCTGGCTACACAAAAAAGACCAGTAATGTAACTTAGGGTAGGGGCTTTGGATCACACAGTGTCTGTCAACCTGGAGACTGAGATCAACCTTGCAGACAGTCGATCAATCAATTGATCATACTTACAGAGTGGAGTCCAATAAAAATTCTGAACACCAAAGCTTGGGTGAGCTTCCCTGGTTAGCAATAATTCATGCATATTGTCACACATCAGTCCTGGAAGAATAACACGTCCTGATAACAATGTTAGCTTCACAGCTGGAATACGACTGGACTCTGCCCTATATGTCTCTTCCTTTGGCAGATTTTAATCCATATCTTTTCCCCGTAATAAACTGTAACTGTGAGTACAATAGTTTTCTGTGAGTTTTGTGAGTCCTTCTGGTGAATTATCAAACCTTAGCATGGTTTTGAAAACACTCTAACTCAATTGGTGTCAGAAATGAGGGCAGTCTTAGGGACTGTGCCTTCTAATTGTATAGCTGGCCCTAACTCCTTGGAATTCTTTATGATATCTTGTTCTTCTTTATGACTGTCTATATTTTTAAATGTATGAAATTCTCATGCTACCTTGTGGGATTCATAGTTTTAAACAAATATTTTTATTACATTTATAAAACTCCAGGTGAAAGATCCCATCTAGGCATTTATATAGCAGTATCTAGACTGTGTAGATCTTACCTAAAAATCATCGTAAAATTTCTGTTGCTCTAGAGTGGGCAAGCAGTTAATCATGGAGAATTTTGTCTGAGCATAATCCATGCCAGCAGAGCAAAGAATAAAAAGCTGAGAGCCCAGAGGATATACTACTATGTTTGAGGCACTTCACTGGAAGGTTCCCAGGGATATCATGACATTTATCTGTGTGTGTGTGTGTTCAAATGGCAACTTTATACCAGAGGATAAGCTGTATTTAGAGGCCTAGGACTTGGTTTTGATGAGTAGCTACACTATATAACTGCAGTGAGGGCAATACTTGGCAAGACTTGGGCAAGTTACTTAAGCCTTCCTTGACTTAGTTAACCTGGGTAGTATTTACCCTGCCAACTTCAACAATGTTATTGTGAGGCTCAAATAACACAACATCAGAACAATTTATAAACTGAAAAGTCACACTTAAAAGTAAGATATCAATATTCTGTACTTTTGACAGTGCATTTCTCATTCGTTTTTCTCAGTGGAAAAGCTCTCTGGAACCCTAAAACTGCCTCACTGACATTCATTTGAGAAAACTTACATTGTTACACTTCTCAGTGGGATATGAAGGAAAGGTTCTGCTGCTTTAACACACACACACACAGACACACACACACACACACACAATGGAATATTATTCAGTCATAAAAAAAGAATGAAATCCTGCCATTTGTGACAACGTGGATGGACCTTGAGCGCATTATGCTAAGTGAAATAAGTTAGAGAAAGACAGATACAATATGATCTCACTTATATGTGGAATCTAAAAACAAGAAAAACAAAACACCAAGCTCGTAGATACAGAGAATAGATTGGTGGTTGCCAGAAGCGGGGGGGTAGGACAGCAGAGGGGGCAGGTTGGCAGGGGAATGAAGAGGGTCAAAAGGTACAAACTTCCTGTTATAAAAAAGTCATGAGTATGTGATGACAGCATCGTGACTATACTTAATAATACCGCATTGAATATTTGAAAATTGCCAAGACAGCAAATCTTAAATGTTCTCACCCCAAAAAAGAAATGGTAATTATGTGAGATAATGAAGATGTTAACTAACACTACTGTGGTAGTCATTTTGTAGCATAAAAGTGTATCAATTAACACATTGTATACCTTAAAATTACACAATGTTATATGTCAATTACACGTCAATAAAGCTGGGAAAAATTATTTATCTTAAAAATTCATGTGAATTTGACATTCTACATCATAGGATAACTAGCAATAAGATTCAATTATTTACCAGACAATAAAATTTAGATTCTAGGAAAATGTGTCTTGCTTCTCTTATGTCTTAAGACACTCCCATCCCCAGCCTCAAAACACACACACACACACACACACACACACACTGACTTCTGCCTCAGAGGTTATTTGCTGTTCAGTGTGCAAAGCATAGATCTGCTCCCTGGCTTTGAACTTGGCCTAAAAGCCTCCTCCAAGGTGGCTTTGCCCTCCTGTTACTCTGACCATGGTAAGGCTTTCCTCATCTCTCCATTAACTTTCCTTTATAATTGCATCATCACACTTCTTTTCTTTGTGTTCAAGGCTCTGGCCACTGATCACCGTCTGTAAGGAAAGAGCCTCATTTTTCCATTATTATACACACAGCCCCATCCTTTTATTCTTTTTTTTCAACATATACTCTCACTCCCCCTTCACTCTTTTTCTCACTCTTATTGCCTATTCTTTCATCACGATTCCTTTTTGCCTAACAGTGTCTCATAAAATTCGCTGAGGTTAAATCTTTTGATGATTCTTCTTCAAGTGCTTTCTCTGCCCAAATTGTATGACATTCTTGTTTTAGGCTTATTTTACATTTTCACTGGATTCAAAGTCTAGTGAATTTTTCACATTGCTTTTCTGCTACTCTGTTTTTCTGGCCCATTTTAATTGTCTGATTCTTGAACAAATCTTCAATTAAACCTTCATAAATCCATCTGGCATGTGCCTTTGGTAGAACAGAAGTGTGCATTGCTAGAAATTAGATCACTAGAAACTGCTTGCTACTAATGGCAATATGATAAAGTGGGAGGCATATTCCACATTTAAATGTTATGTTTTCTTGGGTTTCCTACATTCTATTTTTCATTTCATCAACATAAAGAGTTCTCTGATATTATCAATGTTTGAATTGGTTTGGCTTCTCTGGGATGTTTGGTTAGTCGGTTGCTCATTCTGTATTAATTTTTAAAGTCTGTATAATAAATCCACAGAACTGGATTTATTTTTTAATGTGACCTAGGACAAATTACTTAATTTCTCTGAGCCTTAGTTTTCTCATCTGCATATGGCAAATAAGAACTATTTCACAGGTACTTGGGGAGGAGTAAGTCAAAGGCAGTGTATAAAGCACAAGCTTATCTTAAGTGTTCAACAATTGTTAGTTTCTTTTTCAATGAGATTATTATTATTGTTTAACGTAGAACATTTAGATTCTAAGAATGCACTTCTATCACTACCTTCCAATTACTTTCATAGATATCTTTATGATTATGTTAATATTATCTTTTTAAAAAACTAGAAAGGGGAAAATACAGGATTTTCAAATTAAGTTTGAATCTATTAGGTTTTTTTTAACACGTAGCTATCAAAGGCCCAGATGTGCACCACATGAGTTGATGAAAATGTACATAGGAAGTTGTGATAAAAGCTTTTCTTTTTAGTCTACCATATCTTAAATTCAAGGTTATTCATACAGCTGGTATGTATTAAATATAATATTTTGAGTTATATCAAAAATAGTTGGTCTAAGAAGTATGGAAAAGTTGAACAGAGGCTTGGGAACATTTCCTCCTGGGACACCGTGAAGGTGGGAAGGAATCTTTGTATTTTTAGAGTATTTCTTCAATATGGACAAGACATCACAATTAGAGAAAAATATTGGGAGGGTTATTTTTTGCCCTAAATGTAGACTTTCATTCATCTACAGTGTCTTTTAAAACAAAAATTCTATAGCATATACCTGTAAGAGTGCCATTGGAAGAATTGCATTTCCTTAAAAATACTTGAGATGAGAGAAGTTAAGAAGATACCTCAAATGAGAAAGAAATATAAATTAATGAAAAGAGATCAAGGAAAGGTATTGTGGAAAACACTATTAGTTACCTTTATATCAGCCATCCCATTTAATCTTTCTGCTAACAGAACCCTCATTTGTCTGGCTTGGCAATGGACTTAGCTCCAAGTGATGAAATATGATTGTTTCAGAAAAGGCAATCCTTAGAATTTTGCCCCCTTTCCCAGCTGTTCTTGAGCTGGTGGTAGCATAGTTCAGAGCACAGAGACATCAGGGTAAGTCTGCTGGGGATCTTTGGCAAAGCTTTTCTTTATTATAAAAAGGCACAGGAGAGAACATGCTGGAACTGCCCTATCCCCCTTTGTCTTGATGTGTACAGGAACATAAGGCCTGGAGTTTTTGCAGCCAACTTGCAAGCATAGGTCACAAATATAAGAAGAAGAATCAACACACCAAGCATGACAGAACAAAAAATAAAAATTATCTGGGTCACTTATAACACGTTTGAGCTACTGGGCCAACACTGAAAGGATGCATCTTCAGATTTTTTTGAGGCACAATAAATGTCCTTATGACTTAAACCACCGTAGATTAAATATGCTATAGCTTAAAAGCAAAAGAATTCCTAAGTGACACAAGGGTTTTCTTTTTGTTTGGGGATTTGTTACTATAGTGGTTGCTGTTGCTGTTTCTTTTGTTTTGTTTTTTACAATGTAATGTAAGCAGAATTGGCTGAAAAATAAAAATTCAGACAGCCCTAACATCCAAAAATTGGAAGCAACCCAAATAGTGATCAACAAATGCATGAGTAACAAATTATTGTATATCTATTCAATAGACTACATTCAGCAATAAAAAGGAATGAACTATTGACACACATAACATGGATGAACCTCCAAATCATTATGCTAGTGAAAGAAGCCAGACACAAAAGACTATATGAGTCAATTCCTATGAAGTTCTAGAACAGGAAAAAATAACCTATAATCTGCTTAGACATGAAGAAATAGGCATAACTCTGTTTAATAAAGGACTGAGAGCATGTTTTTCCTTAACTACTATCCAGGAGCATAAACAAATAGACTGTTTCAGGCTGTGCAAGTAGGTATATCGTCTGGCTTTATTAAAATCCATTGTCTCCTCTTCTAATTCTTGGCTTTCTATGTTGGTTCTACATATTTATTTTTTTAACTTTTACTTTGAAATAATTATATAGTTACAGGAAGATTAAACATATTACAGAGAGGTTCTGTGTACTCTTCACCAAGTTTCCCGAATGCTTACATCTTATATAACTGTAGTTTAACATCAAAACCTGGAGACTGACATTAGGATAATGTGTGTGTACGGTTCTATGACATTTTATCACATATATATGTATGTAACCACCACAGCAATCAAGACACAGAGCTATTCCATCACAATGATGATCCCTAGTGCTATCCTTTTACGGTCACACTCACTCCCCTTACTCCCTGGTCCCTAACCCATGTAACCCACTACTCTGTTGCCTATCTCCATAATTTTGTTATTCTGAGAATGTTATATAAATGGAATCATACACTATGTGACCTTTTGTGATTGGCTTTTTTCACTCAGCGAAATGCCCTTGATCCATCCAAGTTGTTGTGTATATCAATGGTTCATTTCTTTTTATTCCATGTATTCCATGGTATAAATGTAACACAGTTTGCTTAACCATTCAATTATTGATGGATATTTTGGTTGTCTCAAGTTTTTGGATATTACAAATAAAGTTGCTATGAAGAGTCTTGCACAGGTTTTTAATGGACCTAAATTTTCATTTCTCTGGGATAAATGCCCAGTAGTGCGATTGCTGGGTTGTATGATGAGTGTGTGTGTTTCATTTTTTAAGAAACTGGCACATTGTTTTCTAGAGTGGCTGCACCATTTTACATTCCCACCAGCAATGTATGAGATTCAGTTTCTCCACATCCTTCCCAGCATTTGACCTTGCCACTATTTTTTTAAATTTTATCATTTCTAACAGGTGTGTAATAGTTAGTGATGTTAATCATCTTTTCACGTGCTTATTTACCATCCGTATATCTTCTCTTTGATAAAATGTTTCCTTATGTCTTTTGCCAATTTTCTAATTAAATTATTTTTTATTAGGTCTTGAGAGTACTTTATATGCTCTAGATACAAATCTTTTTTCAGATATGTGGTTTGCCAATATTTTCTCCCAGTCCATAGCTTGTCTTTTTATCTTTTTTTAAAAGAGACTTTCGCAGAGCAAAAGTTTTTTAAAGTTTTGATGAAGTCAAATTTTCAAATTTATTTTTAGGATAATAAGCAATCATTTTGGTTTATATCAATACTTCCATCTAAGTAATAGTTCTCTTTTCTAGGTATTCTTCAGATATCTACTTTGTCAACGAATGAAAAAATTTAAACCCAACGTGAAAATGAGTAATCTAATAAGTAGCCAGGTTACTGAAATAAGTACTACCAAAATTAGCTGTGTTGTCATTTAAACATCAATAAATCAAACACCCATAAGTTTATTATCTCTCATGAAAGTCAGAAATCTGTGAAAACCAGAATCAATAATCAAAATCTGAAAATACGGATTTATTTTTACTATGAAAAGTCAGAATATACAGAAGAAAATTAAAAATGTATTTGTAATATACTTTCCTTAAGTGATTTTTAAAATTTCAACATACAATCAATTGATTAGTACTTTTATCTGTAATTTTTATACCGATTATATGGTAATCTCAAACCTCTCTAATTGAGGCCAGCCATTTTTCATGGTGAATTTTTTTTGTTTGTATCATCATTATTCAAAACACAATACTCAAGAATTAATATGTTCAATCAGCTCTCTTTTTACATACTTTTCTCAGTTTGTATTTTAGAAATCTAAGTCTATAGTTGCCAAAATAATAGTCACACCTATTCTGTTTAATGTCTATGATCAGTAAAGACAGGATTTGCCTAAAACACTTTTAACTGAACCTGCCCCACCAAATCTCACAGATCATGCTTCTTACAAGCCTCTTAGACTTCATCGTATGCTTAATGACTAAGGTGTACGTGGAGAAACAAGTGTACATGGAGAAACAAATGTACATGATTATCCTATATATTTACCTCAAGATTATCTGCTCTTGCCAGTGAGTGACCTTGGAAAAGGCATTGCTTTAGAACGAGCAAGGTAAAGAAATGCAAGTGTCCATTGCAGAGGCCCACACCTCTGCAGCCCAGGATATACTCAAGGAAGCATCCTGAACTTCTGCTGTGGAAGAGAACAGGACCAGTAGGCCTGTTCCGGTAAGTGTGCTCAGCACATGTTATCTCTTCCAGCTGAATCAGTTCTTGACATTTGATGAATCTTTGATGACTTCTCATCAAAGATGAGACATCAAATGCTTGATGAAGTGGATTGTGGTAGAATTAAGGGCTGCCTTCAGATAATCAGGGTAAAGTTAAGGATGGCTGCTAAGCAAGAATATATCCAATGCTGTATCCAAAGCCAATAACAAGGAGGCAATGCAAAAGCAAGATCTCCTAAGGGAAGTTTGACTCAGACTCCACACTAGAGGAATCAAGAGTTAGCTCTAGTATAAACCTTTAGTAAACCTTTCGGAAGCTGACAGGAGGAAATATAGGTTTGCCTAGGGGGAAGCAGGAAGGACAATCTTCCAAGAAACAAGTATGTCCTGCTTCAGTTTAGGCTACAAATTTCCAAAGGTAAACTGCTCAACACGCAGTCAAGAAAAGCACTGAGGACATTTACTCTGAAATGCAAGAATTTTGGAAAGAGCTTAGATACCCAGTCACCTTTGGACTCTCTTTCCTGACTACTCTTGAGGAAAAGATTCTAAGAAATACCACTTCATAGCAAAATCCATACCCAATTCCTTCTTTGGGAAGAATCTTGGATTTGGTGACCTCCAAGTCCCCATCTAACCTAAGATAATGATTCTAAGATATTAAATATTGACAGACAAATAATGTGGACTCAATATTTGCTGAAATGAATTGAGCTAGTTGAATTCAGGAAGTAAAAGGGTCTTTATTTTATGACCACAGTTTATCTAATTCTCACAAACAGCTGTATGAACTTCCTGTCCTTTGAAAGTCTTACATTTGTTCACCACATTTCTCTGCTAAAATCTGCAAGGTAGAGCTCATCTTACCACATTTTAGAGGTCAAATTACTTTCAATTTTAGAATGTCCTTTCCCTAATATTATTATGTCCCAACATAGAGTTTTCGTATCTCTTATCTAAAAATAAATTCCCTAAACTTGATTGCATATAAGATCATGGACTAATGAACACAGATTTTTGCTTAACAGATACTCAATTTTTTTGTAGCAAAGATACTTTATGATTTATGATCCTTAATGACCTAGTTTTTTGAAAAAACCATGGAAGATATCAGTGAGTTTTCTTCAATTGGTTAAAATATCATACATTTCTTTCACCAGTTCAGACATCTTTGTCTTTGATCCTGATTCACAGAATTTAGTGAGGAGGTGGAAAAAAGGATTGTTATAGAAGATGAATCAACAACATAATGGACAAAGGATCATAGAAGTAATGAAAAGAGTTTTTAACTTCAAATAATAAGTCAGAAAATGTGAGAATCTTTGGATAAAGAAATGAAATCTTGCTTTAGCAGAAATTTGTCTGTCTAATACATATGAAATATTCTTATGGGAGGAATCATATTTATTTATGATCATGAACACAGTAATAATATTCTGTATAATAGTTTACTGAAGTAAACTCAACAATGCATTGGGTGTTCATAGTTACTCAAAGAATATTATCAAAATAACTAATTAATATACCCACATTGTACATTCCTATGTTATGAAAATTATTTTATGTACATATTTTATCAACTTATCCAAATCCACAAGGCAATCTAGATATTATCAAAATTGATTATATAAAAAATATTATCAGAATCCAGAAACGGCTTTCTATGGTTTTCTATGACTTAAACATTTTAAAAACCAACTGAGCATAAAATTGTTATTTTGAGTTTTTATAATATGAAGACAAAAGGCATAATTATTAACAGTTTAGGCAACCCATTTGTTTCAGCATGTTTATTGTAATTCAATAAAAACATATTTATTGACTTGCTAAACTAATTTTGAACTTGCTTTGACCTTCTCTACTCAACTACTGTAAATGTGCTATAACCTAATTAGGAAAACCTCAAGAGACAATGGTTGTTTCTTATCATCAAATATGAAGTGAGAATCTAGTCTCACCTTATCAGTTCACAGTTTGTTCTTATTCATTTACTTGGAGTAAGACTGAAAACACTTTAACAGTTATCCTGTTCAATGTAATCAAAACTCAAAAAGTCTTTTTCTTATGATTTTTTGATTGGCATATACAGGAAGATGCCAAGTTAAAAGAGATTATGTTGCAAGTGAGTTGTCTAAAACTTGGAATGCATTTTCTCAGAAACAATGTTGTAAATGGTGTTCAGATACCCTGGTGGTACACGAAATGCACTTACCATATTTTTATTCGTATTAACAAAATATAGAATATTACTCTGGTAAATAAAATACAAAGTAAAACTGAAATGCAATTTTATATTTAAGTTACATACTATGCTTGGAATAAATCCAGTTTTATTAGAGGATGTTGATCAGGGGTACTAAATTTGTGGCAATTCTAAAAGGCATTGCTTTTTCAAACATATATTTTAAGATATTACTTAAATTTTTTTCCAATTATAAAGTAATAAAGCTTCATTGCAGAGGATTTTAAAATATGAAAAGCAGAAAGGAAAAAAAAGCACCTGAAATTCTGCTACTTAAATATAATCTTTATCATGTTTGTATTGGTTATCTAGTGCCGTGTAACAAATTACCCTCGAAAACTTTACAGCTTTATGCTAATCAACAGTTTTTAGCTCACAGTTTCTCAAAGTCAGGAATCCAGGAGTGGCTTAGCAGAGTGGCTCTTGCTCAGATTCTCTCATGAGGTTGTAATCAAGCTGTTGGCCAGGGTTGTAGTCATCTCAAGAAGATTCAGTTGGGAAAGAAGAAATTGCTTCCAAATTCACTCACATGGTTTTTGGCAGGCTTCAGTTCTTCCCTGGCTGTTGGCTGAAGACAGCCCTTCGTCACCACGTAGGCTTCTCCATGGGGCTGCTCATAACATGGCTTCTTGCCCCAAGCAAATGATCTAAGAGATAGATCCAGAGCCCTTGACAGAAGCCACAGTCTTTTATAACCTGTGCCTTATAGATGGAGTCTGGTATAATGTAGGAGGGAACTATACAAAGATGTGACTACCAGGAGGTAGGGATCACTGCGGGCCACCTCGAAGGGTAGTATCACAATGATATGTTTCTTTCTGGTCTTCTTTAGTTACATTTTTATAAACTATTGTTCCACCAAATAATATAACAAAAGCATTTTATATGTTATTAAAACATCCTATAAATATTATTTTAGTGGTTAGACAATATAACACAATGTTGACTTTCTATATTGTGTCCAAATATGTACTATTGTAAATAATTCTATGATAAAACACTTTTGCACAAAGCTTTTCCATCTGTATTTCAGATAATTTCTTTTGGATTGCAATCCAGCTATGGGATTAATTTAAAACGCCTTAACACAAGTTGCCAAATTGCTTTCCAATTGGATTGTATCAATTTAACTCACAGAGGAGTATGAGTTTGTTTCACTGTGCTTTATCTGTGGATTTTCAAGGTTTTAGAAGCTAATAGCACTGGTTTTAAATTTTTTTCTATTTTCATATCAGTTTCTTTCTTCCTCGATTTCTTACATCACTAGCTGTGCTCTTAAACACAGCAACTACGATTGTGTGTGTGTGTGCACGTGTGTACATGTGTGTTTTCTTGGACAAGAGAGAAAAAGAGGCAGAAACAGAATTAGTGAGAAATGTTTTCCTGAGTTAAATGAAAAAGAATCAGAAGAGGAAGGGAAAGGAAAGAATTTAGAGAGGAGGTAATATATAACTGAGAAAGTATTGCCTAATGCTATGTTTGCTGAGGTGAGAGTGGTTCTAAGAAAGAAGGAGTACAAGGAAACCAGCAAGCACCTTGATGGGACAAAAAAAGGAGACTGGTGGAGGAAAAAACTGAGGAATGAAATTTCCTAAGACTGTCCCTAGGAGACTATACGGGGCCAGGATAACTTGCTTTCCCTGCTTGAGAGTTAGAGAGGATGGTGAGAGGAAAATGTGAATACCTTCCTAAGCTCAGACCATTTATGTTCTCTTACTCTCCTTTCAGCTCTTTTTACTTTCTGTTACTTTTCCTTTCTCTTATAAAACTCTTGTCCTGTGGTGAAATCATGAGAAATTAGAAGTAATCTTTTTATAAAAGATTTAAGGGTAACATGATGTAATTCAGGGGACTGCTTGATATCTCTTCACGGTTGTTAAACCTACCATTGTCTTTGATATAAGCATGTTTTTTACCACAAATTTGTGCTTTTGTCCAAAGAGTTTAAGTTTTCTGAAGCTGATATTTGATGAATTATAAATTTTTGATTGAAAGATGTATTCTTAGATTTATTTTTTAAGTTATCATGACAAACGAAAAAACAGGGCTGTGTTACTTGTTTATTGTAGCCATAAGAAATACTTTCCCTGGTTTCATTCTATCCTGAATATACCTCTATCTTGTGCTTTATTGAAATTCATGTTTTATTGAAATAATTGACTTAGATATCTCATACCTCTCACTAGAATGTAAGCTCTGGGCAGGGACCTAATCTTATACATCTGTAATTCTCAGAATACCTACCACAGTGCTTCACATATAAATATTTGTTGAGCCATTAAATAATGCAGTTGGGAATTTGAGTGCTGGATTGAATAGAATTTTATATCTACCTGCTAAGTTCTTTCATATGAAAAAATAATGAAAATCTTCAGTTATAACTATTTTAGCCAGATGATTGGGTAGCAAAGTAGACAAAGATTTGCTGAAAATGATACTTAGCAAAAAAATATATCTGACAAAGTTCTGATGGAATATATTTAACATCTAAAATACATTTATCTGGGACATGACATTCATTCACCCCAAAAAAGATTATTAAATGTCTCATATTTGTCAGATATATTTGCAGTATCAGACTAGAGAACTTAGGTTCAACTCCATTGGCTACAGGGAAGGTTGGCCTAATGCTAAGTGACATGTGTTTTAGAAAGCAGTGAGGAGGATGAACTGGAACAAAGAGAAACAAAGTAGGGAAGGTGATTAGAAAGTTATCAAGAATGACCAAGTATGAAATGCAGATAGATGGAAAAGGACAAGGGAAGATTAAATAGATATCAATGAAAAAAACCTAATGCTGCATGGATGTAAGAAGATGGAGAAAGTGGCACATATAACTTGGATGATTTTGGTTTTAGGAACTGGGTGAATTTAGGTTCCCTTAGCCATTAACCAGGTGGCATAAGAAGTAGCTGGTCAAAGAGAAGAGGGCAAGTTGGTAGCTTTTCACAGTTCAAATGGTGCTATGAACAAGCAATTAGATTAACAGATCTGGAGCTTAGGAAAGAAACGTCTATGGGGAATTTTGGAAGTTGTCCTTGTGAGAGTGGTAATGAAGATCATGGCAGAGGGAAGAAAAAGGAAGAGGAAAGGAGGAGAAGCAGATACAGAAGGAAAGTATGAAGAAGGAGGGAGAGCAGAAGGGGAAGGAGCACAAGGCAAATGACTGAACTTTGGTTTGTTACAATTAACCACTTCAATACATTCTGTGGGTAAACTACTATGGTTATTACACCAAAATAAAAATCTACACTGGGGCAGCCCGGTGGTGCAGTGGTTGAGTTCGTATGCTCTGCTTCAGTGGCCCAGGGTTTGCAGGTTCAGATCCTGGGGGCAGACCTGCACACCACTCATCAAGCCATGCTGATGGTAGTGGTGTCCCACATATAAAATAGAGGAAGACTGGCACAGATGTTAGCTCAGGGTCAATCTTCCTCATCGAAAATAAAATAAAATAAAAATCTACACTGATGCAGGATCTTGATATAGTTCATTTTTGCTCATAGCTTAAAAAAAAATCGATCATATTTTCTCTCATAGCCTTGTGTTAGCCTTTATTTCTTAAGAGTGTAGTGAAGGCAAGTTTCCACTGAGATTATGGGTTTTGCCCTCTAGGAGTCCCTGAAGATCATCAACCCTGAAAAACATCATAAATTGTGGATTGTGTTAGCACCTCTTGCCATTAGTTTTCCATGATGAATACTTGTAATCAACGGTGATGAACCTCTTTACACTACTGAAGAAATCTTGTAGACTTTAATTGACTTTCAAGGGAAACAAGTCATCAGACTTTTTTTCTCCTGTGTACTACAGAGGACATGACATGACAGTTAACCATCTTCAATACTGTACTGACATCCAAAGGTGTCACCATCGCTGAACCGTATCAGTTTTGATGGATGTGAAGAAAATGTAAAGAGATGGGAGTGCATGTGGCAAAAACGCCTTCTATGGAGTAAGAAGGAGGACTATTGTATGTTTAGAAACATGAAATTGTTCTATAATAATAGTAATAATAACACAGAGTTTTACCAACTAGCTGTGTGATCTTGCTCTCATCTTCGTATCTTTGCTTTATGATTTTTTTTAAATGAATGGCCTGGACCAGAATATCTCGAAGTTTCCTTCAGCTCTAAAATCTCATAGTTACTCAGAGACATACAACCTGTAAGACTAATTTAACAGCAGAAATGTCAACAAGCAAAGGGCTCTTGTATCAGGTAATTCGACATGTTTGCCTCAATGTGGCAGGAAGTTAATATCAGGGATTGGAGAATTTAACTGTGCTACTCTGACAGGGACAGACTGTATCTTGGAAAAATCTGGGTTCTATTAATTTGAAGCACATGAAATGATCATTTGTGTGGGTCAAAGTCGGTCAAATATAGACAATTTAGTGTGATTCAACTTAACATGATTAATTCTAATGAATGCCTTACCAACACAGGCAAGCTGGTATACTTCATTCTAGTGAATTATTTTCCGGAAAATAGAAACTCGGTAAAGTGCCCAACATGGAAAGGGGGCAACAATGTAGTATATTTTGAGATCCTTAAAAAAATAGATCTTATATAAATACTATGCCACTGGAGTGTTGTGTGAAAAAAAAGTTGGAGTCCTCACTGGCTGATGGAGCTTCTGAGTCAGTATTGGAACTCTTTATCCAGTAGCTGCCCTCTTTCCATATTCAATTGGATAATGCCTTTCTTGGCAAGATTCTATCCCAGAGCAATTGCTCTCTGTCTCTACAGCAAGACCAAGGAGAACTGGAACCTGATATTAACTGCCTTTCAATCAAAATTTTAAGACACTCACAGCCAATCTCTTAGCAGAGATATGCTGCGTTTACATGTTTCAAGATTAGACATACTAACAAAGAACTAGGTAAGAGAGAATTGAGTCTGTTACTCACTCCAGGACAGGGATGGCCCCTGTAGTCCAGGCTCCATCTTTCCTGTCAGCAGCCTTCTAGAAGCCAGGGAAGGAGGGAGAAATAATGGAAATCTGCAGTCCCATAGCTGATTTGAAAAGGCTTTATAAACGGCAGGCTTGCCGATGTAGGGTATTTATTTTTTTCTGAAGATGAGATGACTAGAGAACCCAGACAGAAGGATGAGTTTATGAGCACATAGTTGCTGTGTGAGGATCCAGGTAAATTTAGGGTATATACTAGAAAAATACAAACGAAAAGTCTAATCCGTGATTAAAAAAAAGTTGGGAAAGCTCATTAAGATTTATTATAGGTCCCAAATTTTGTAGTCCCGAAGCTTAACGACAGATGGTGGTGTAACTCCATCAATTCTGCAACCTCAACATTCAACTTGACGTTCTAACAGAGATAACCCTTGATTCGACTTCGGTGAAACTCGAATATTCTCTTTTTCCTAAAATGTGTCTAAGAGGAGAGCAGGGATAGGAGAATGTCTAAAAGGAGTCTGTTTATTTGCTGATCTTCGGAAAACCGTAGTGGATGCGAAAAATAGGAACCTGATATGTGCCCGTTCTTCTGCGTGAAAGAAAAAAATTTTACCTCGCATTTAAAGACGACTTTTCTCACAGCCTATTTGAAGTGAGTAATACAACTTTGAAGATGGTGTCTCTAACGGGAAATTTAAAAAAAAAAAAAAAAACAAAAAACCCTGCCCCTTTCCCTCTCTCCTAGCATCTCTCCAACAGATCAGCTAAATTTGAAGCATTAGTCACAATTACACCATTAAAACGGCTCTGAAGAAGAAAAATGTAATTGTTGTTTAACTGAAAGTTTTGGAGAAAACAGATGTAAGTGTGTGAATAATGATATCTTATAACAAATAACTAAAAATCCAAGCGGTTCACTCAGAAAAGCATGAAACCGACGGTTGTAAGACGCCTCATTCGCATACATTGCTTTCCTTCATCCTGGCTTTAGAAAGTCTCGTTTGGGGTGGCTTATTCCGCGCAAGTTGCACTGGCAGAGACCATTTCAAACGAATTTATCTTTCGCCTGGACGGTGATGGAGCAGTATCTTGGAATTTGTTGATTTGTAGTTTCATCGTAAAATAAACTTGATATCAAATAAACTTTTGTGAGAGAACTTCGAGGTGCACTTGGTGAAACTCCTCAATTACCCAGTAGCCCCGTTTAACCTTCCCCTGAAACCACTGTAAATGACTTTTGCAGACCCACGTGCAGCAAAGGAGACTGGAGCTGAGGCTCCGACCCTGCGCAGCGACTACAGGGACAGAATTTGGCTTTTCCCCTCTCTCTGATATGCAGTGTTTCGTTTCAAGGCTGCCGTGATCTAGTGGGCTGACCAGTGACTTGTGCTAAAGAAAACTATTCGTTCACTGTTTGCCCTTTCAACGTTTTCCTCGGCTGCGGAAACCCGGTTTTCCTATTATTACAGTTCAACTTTTTTTGGAGTCTGTTAGCACAGAGCGCTAAACCCCGGCCGGCTCCAGCAGCAGCGAGGCGAACAAAGCCCGCAGTGTTCGGGGCCATGCTGGGGCGGGGGTGGTGGGCGAGTTAAAGGAATTGCAAATAAATATATTTTATGACCACCCATCAACAAACTACGTGCCACCGTGGCAGCCCCTGGTAGCCGGACTGTGTCTGCAGCGTGGCCAGGGGCGGGGGCTGGGAGGGAGGCGACCTGAGAGGGGGAGCGAGCGGCGAGCCCCGGGCCTGAACTTTCACCTCTCGAACCCGGGCCCAGCCCATTGGCTGCGGGCGAGGGGTCCGCCGAGGGCCGGCTCCTGGCAGGACCTGCTTTCTCAACTCCCTGGGCGTCTTCCCTGCGGGAAGGGTTGGTGGCCCGGGGAGTGGCAGCGGTGAAGACGAGATAAAGGGGGCCAAGTTAAGCGGGGGCGCAAGGGGGCTGCAGGCTCAGCCCGGCTTAGGAAAGACGCCTGGCAAGGGTCCGCTGCCAATTTAGAAAGATGTGCTCCTCCGACTGTGATATCCTTTTGCACCTCTTGGCGCCTGGCTATTTGTACTCACAGGAAAGAAACGTCAGAGGCTGCGAATTTCACCAAAACGTGTCTTTGTGTATAGAAAAGAGGAAGGCTAACTAAACCCGCTTCTCCAAGTCTTGAGAATGTAACCCTCTTTCTCTTCGTTGGGAACTTGAACTTCTCTTGCAAGTGGCCCAGACTCCTTTATAATAAACCTTTCCCGCTCACTTCCTTGGGACCCCTAGAGAGAAAGGGAAGTAAGTGGGGTCGGTGTATACGGCGGAGAAAGAAGGAAAAAAGGGAGAACGTGTAGACCTTCCGACTGTTCTGTTACCTTTATTAACAAACCTTGTGGAAAGGTATATCGTGGGCTCTCCAAGGATTTCGACGCCGTTTGCTCTTCTCCTTTTCAAAATAGTTTCAGGTTACTTCAGAGAATCCGCTTTTTATTTAGGTTTGCCAGTGAAGCATAAACGCAAATTACTTAACATAAAATTATCCCCACCTTTCAGAAGGGCGCGGTGGGGTCATTTGGGTCTGGCGTCCTCTAATTTTAAGGACTGCTCCCTCCTCCTCTCCCCGCTCCCATTTGTTTAAAAAAACGGATTATTTGTCCACTATTCAGCGTGCATTTCGAAAAAGAGAATTTAAAAGAGTGAGGACGCAATCCATAAGCAGAGCACTTAAGGACTGCCTGGAGTTTAAAAGCTCAGAGAAAGCACCGCAATTCAGAGCCCAGCTCGACCTCTTCCTCGTCTTCCTGGCAGGCAGGGGCCGTCTTCCCAGGTCCGGCCCCGTGGCTTATTGACTTAATTGGTTTCCCTAGAAAACCTGACGGTGTGTTTACAGATGTGGGTGCCAGGGCTGCTTCCTCCCCCGGAGAACCGCGGGTTCTGCAGGGAGAGTTGGTGCCAAGTGAGTGTGTGAGCTCGCGCCTGCCCTTTAGAGAAAGGGCGCGCTGCTCTTTGAGGAAAAGAAAGGCTCAAAGGCAGAAGTTAGTGCAGCGCGCCCGTCTCCCAGTCACCCCCATCCCCCCGGTGCCACTGGAGATGTTAAAGTTGGCCGAGAAGCAGCCAGGGGCTGGCCTCTGTTCTCAACGGCCTCTCGGCGGCAGCTCTTTGGAGGAAAGTTTCAGCGCCTTCGGAACGCCACGCTCCGCCACTGATCTGCGAACCGTGCGGCGGCGCGCGGGAACGCGGCCGGCAGAGGGTCGCTGGCCAGCGGGCCGGGAAGACGCGAGACGGCGGGAGGCACCGCTCGCCCCGAGCGGGTGTGGGGAAGGGCTACCGAGCAACCCGTCGCTCGGGTTACGCGTCCCATCCGTGCCCGTCTCGTCCTCCCTCTGCCTTTCCCTCGTCATCCCCTCGATCCCGCGTGGGCCCGCTGGCCAGGTGACACCCCACCGACAGCAGAGGGGACCCAGATGCGGGAGGCTGGGCCCGCGCATCCTCCGGGCTGGCGCCTCGGCTTTGAAGTGCGCGCAGAGCAGGCTCTGTCAGTTTCTTCTTTCATTCCATTCCGGTTACTTTTGCTCCCCTCAGTCATTGATAGGGCCCATCACGAAAGCCTCAGAGCCTACGAGTCCCGGCTCGGCGGCCCCTTCCTTCCAAGATCTGCAGCCCGGCCCCAGGCCGGTCACCCGGGCTGCGCGACCACGAGGAAGCCCAAGAACTCCCGGGCCCAAGTGAGACAGGAGCCACGACAACAATGAAGAGTGAGAAAGACACTCGGCCTCCCTCCACCCCAGGCCGCAGAGGTGCACACGGTGAAAAGAAAGGCCAATCAGCGTTTTAATGCACGCTTGGGTCTCCCTCTCTGACTACCATGTACTTTAGCTCCCTGCCACCGAGGGCTTTGCATTCCTTCGAGGCTTTCTGCACTTCACGTGGAATCCCCTGTTTCATTTGCCAGCAGCTCCGTCTGCTGAGAGGACGTACTTTGGGGACTGCCAAGAAGCAGCAGACACAACTCGGCTTTGCCAATACAGCATACGGTTTTGTTCTCTCCTCTCTCCCC
Organism: Equus caballus; assembly: GCF_041296265.1. Lineage (NCBI taxonomy): Eukaryota > Metazoa > Chordata > Mammalia > Perissodactyla > Equidae > Equus > Equus caballus. Next base: position 75,701,536 of record NC_091687.1, read on the forward strand.
ACCCCCTCCCTCGGCTCGCCGTCTGGGCCGAGCGGGAGGAGGCGGAGCAGGAGGTGGGGAGAAGGGTGGGGGTGGGGGAAGATCTGGCGCCGAACAAACAAGTTCGCCAGCGAGTTGTTTACATAGCAGGTGGACCTGACGTCAGCCAGGAGGCTCCACTGGAAATCCGAGCAATATTCTGCTCCGCGTTTCCCCCTCCCTTAAAGAAGTTGGGGGACCAGGGGAGATCGCTGGATGGGGGCGACAGGCATCCTAACCGGCTGGTTTCAAACCACTTTGGGCATCAACAACAACAATCAACAATAACAAGGCAAAGTAAAACAAAAACAAACAAGTGGCCCAGCAGTACTTTAGAATCCTCTGAGACGTTCCTTCCCCCACCCCGCCCCTCCGAGGAGAGGCGGCTCCGCGCGCAGTGTGTGTACAGTTTGCATTGCCAACAACACGCGCGCGCGGCCGGGTGCGCGCGCCCGCCAGCGCACACTCACACACATAGACACACACACATACAGACACACACACAGATCCGGGTGGGGGGAGCGGCAGCGCGAGACAGCGCGAGCCTCCGAGAAAGCGCGAGACACGCCGGCGCGTGCAGCTCCGCGGCGGCCGCTGCGCCCCGGCTGGAGCCCCGCGCCACCCGCAGCCCGCCCGCGAGCGCCCGTCCCGGTTATTTATGCGGCGACCGCGGCCGCGGGCTTCGGCTTCCTCCAGCCCCCCCGGGCGCGCCCCCCCACTCGCGGCAGCAGCTGCCGGGACTTGCGCGTGGGTGTGTTGTTTGGGGGCTTCTGCCTCGGCGCCGCGGGTGCCACCTCCCGGGACGCTGCCCAGGCGTCCCTCGTCGCGGTAAGTTTCTTCACCCTCACTCTGGCGCGCTGCACCTCCGCACCCCACCCCGTCCCAGCCACCTCCACGCCGGGCCGGGCTGCGACTTTGCTCCGCGCTCCTCCAGTGGCGTCGGCGGCAAAGTTTCTCCCCAGCCGCAGCGCTCGGCGCGCCGGGGCGGGTGTGACATGTGTCAAATTTCGGCTTGGCGTCGGGGTCGCGTTCCTTACCCCGTATCACCACTTGTTGTTCTTTTTCATTTTGCTTTGTGATGGGGGAAGGGGGAGTCCAGAGAGGGGAGATTGCTGTTGGCTCACGGATGATTTTTAGTTTTGAATATGCAAAATCTTGCCTTGTCCAGAGAGACCGCGGCTTGAGGAAGATGTGTGTTGAAACACCAGATGTGTTTGTTTACTCTTTTATTTTTGTTTGTTGTCTCTTCCTCTTCCTCCCTTCCTCCCTCCCCCCCCCCCCCCGGGAGGAGACACCACAGTAAAAACATCTGGCGGTTGGAAGCACACACTTTATTGATCCAACTGCTGACCTTTATTTACTCCATTGGGCAAGTGCACGCTCCTCGTCTCTAAGTTAGACACTTGAGCGTATATTTCAGAAGTACTTCTCCGGGAACTGCAGTCGGAGAGGGGACACCCCTGTCTCTCGAGGGAAGAAACTCCTGGCCCCTAGTGACGCTTCGGGATAATCGCGCATCTCCCTGCTGCCCCGGATCACGCTCTTTCCCGCGTCCACGGTTAGCACGACCCGCTTCCCCTGGTCTCCGTCCTGGTCTTACTTTGCTTCCGCTTTGGAAAGGTCTTTTCACTCTGTGCGTGGGTTTGGGGTGAAATCGCGCCTCGCGGTTCTTCGGGGGTGGGGAGGGCATGTGCGAGGGGCGCAGACACCTTTCCGAGAAAGGGAGGGCTTCTCGGTTGGCTTTTACCTGTATATCCGCGGAGGGCAGGCGCGCCGCGTTGACTTTGACCCTGGCGGAGCGCGGGTCCCGACGCCCCGGCGCGTTTGCAGCGGCGCACGTGCGGCGGCGGCGGCGGCGGCGCGGGCCGACCCACGGGGTGGAGGCGCGGCGCCCGCACGTCGCCCGCGCGTCTCTCCGCCCCGCAGGCCAGACGGCGCCCGACAGCCCGACCTGGGTGCTGGCCTCCGCGTAGACCCGCGCTGGCCGTGGGTGTTCCCGCCTGTGTAGCGCAGGGAGGAAAAGTTGCCCTACTGTCCTCAGGCTCTCAGATCTCTTAGGTAAGTCTCTTCGGGCGCCTGGCGCGTGGGTGACGCTCCCCAGGACCAACGGGAGGGACAGACACGTGCGAGGCGGCCGCGGCTGAGAGCGGGACCAGTGCGCGTTTTGCGTGGGGACGAGTCAAGAGAGGCCGACTGGACACCGCTGGGGAGGCTTCTCAGGCTCCGGAATCCCCGAGGAACTGAACCCATCTGTGTATTTGTTTATTCAGCTTTTTAACCAACAGATTTAAACCACTTAAAGGACAGCTGCTATCTGTAATGCTCCTATTCTCCCCCCTCCCGTTTTCTCTCACCACATGTTGAAATTCAGTCCAGTCAGTTTCTTGATCTTGAGGATTATTCCTCGAGTACTGTTTGCTCCCAGGTGGGCTGGCATTCGCGACGTGAGGTTTGCGAAGTGGCCTGGGCGAGGGCTCCGAACGGGCGGGCGGGAGAAAGGGTGTGAGAGACCTGTGGGAGTGTGTAAGATGTGTACATATATAGTCATCATGGATTCAGAAGTGCTTAAAGAGCTACCTCCCCAGCGTGCCCGGAGTCCGCTTGGAAGAATAATTAAGTAGTGGCAGGTAAGCAGAGGGGAGAAAGCGACGCCCTGGTGTCAAGTAGCTGAAGTGGACGTTTTCCAACTGGAAGTATTTGGAGAGATTAGCTTTTAGAAAACAAAAGTTTGCCTGGAAGGCACATCTTTGCACACACTGTTAACTCAAACAGTTTGGTTAGGCAGCCGTGGACACGGGAGGGGTGTGTTTAAAGCAAGTCTATGGTAGAGGTCAAAACTGAAGCAAAGATGAGCTTTCAGATGTTTTCGTCTAAAATTGTGCATTGTGGCGTACCTCGGGAAATGTTTTATGTTGTCAAGGGGCCTGTTTATCTTTTCTGTCACTATGAGTTATGGATAAGTATATTCTCAGTGTACTGGAATTTTAAAATGTAGTGTTTGTTTAACACTGCTAAACAATTAATTTACAATTTTCATTTCTTTGTATATACATTAATACAGTGGATATAAAGTTATATACACTGTGATCATTAGGGTCAGAATTTCTCTTCAGCTTCAGAGCTTTTAAAACTCATTTTTTCCCTTCCTTCCTTCCTTCTATTTTTATTACTTACCTAGACTCATGTTCAATAGTTGTTCAGTTCAGTACTTCCTTAAGAAACCCATTATTTCAATGTTGTCTAAAACAGTCAAAGTAAGTGTTTGTGATTGTTACTAACTTTTCAAGAGGAGACTAGAAACCTGATGATACATCCCTGTAGGTAAGTGAGGGAGGACACTCAATTTGAAAAGATCACCTTGAAGTTCATTTTTAAGTACAAGAATACAAGAATTTTTAAGGGAATAATTTTTAACATTCAATTTAAATATGAGTACCACAATAAAAACATTTTTAATATATAGATTATTAAAAAGTTAGCCATTACACTACAGTGGATACTAGAATAATCAAAGGCAAGTATATACAAGTAACTGTTAAGAAGTATTTTTAACTGTTTTTCAAAATTCACCAAATTGTATTTTGGGATTCAGAGTGATGGAAATTCTAGAATTAAATATTGTTTTCATAGAATTCATATTCTGGAGTGAAAAGAGACCTTTAATTACATGATGATATGAATAAACTCGTTAATGGTTGTGTCTGAGTAAACTGTCATTGAAGTTTTATTTCTTTGCACTGGTGATAGTACACTAGTTTTGCTTTAAAAAATAAAATAAAATAAACCCTTGTAATATTCTAGAAACCTAAAATAGGGGGAAATTCTTGCATGTGCCTCACCATAAAGAGGAAAAAAAGATGAACATTAAATTCACAGATAACCTGAGAAGTGATAGTCCTTTTGTACAAGCAAAAATTCAAAAACACAAACCAACTCTCTTTGCATAGCTATTAGAATTATATTTTATGAAAAGTATATTTAAATATGTAATAATAACTTCATGGTTTGATTGAGACTCATAGGCATATACAGTATAATGAACGTAGCCAGACAAGTTTGCCAGACATTTTTATTTCAAGAGAAAATGTGAGGGATACGGAACTTAATTACATAAAAGTGGTATTATTCGTGATATTTTTAAGGATTTATAGCTAGCTCTATCTCATCACCCTTTTCTCTTTCTGTGTTGACAGTCTCATGTTAGACCAGCTATTAGTTATAGTACTGATAGAAAACTGCATGACGGAAGTGGTCATGTATTTTCTGCCTCTCTGAATTAAATCAGAAAAAGGCCATTGACTTGTAAGAAGAGAATGTCCCTAAGAAGTTCTCTTGACGTGATCATTGCTAGACAAAATTGCAAATCACAGTTGAATTCAGAAACAATATCAATTCCATTACAATTACTGAATACTAATTCTTGGCACACTCAAATGGTTTTTTTATTCTTTAACTTTGTGATAGATGGTATTACTCTTGGTGATAAATGAATGGATCCAAAATGTTCTAATCAGTGCCCAGATTGATACTGCCTTTTGATAAAAGAAAACCTATTTCTTAAATGAGGCCCAATGAGATCTTAAGATTTGCATAGATTTTGAAAGTAACCTTATTTGTGTAGCCTTTAATTCATAGAGTTCTAACAAACTTGATCAAATCCATCTCAGAAAGATTGCTGTGTATATTCTTAAGGCTTCTGAAAAAGTAATCGAGGTGCTTGAAACTTTTCTGAAACATATTCCAGTGCTCATGGTCTGCACATATTCTAATGCCTAATTAGAATTTTATATGCCATAGTTTACTTTAGTTTTATTCCTTCTTTGGATGACATAAGTATTTTCTTAGGTCCAACTGTTTATCTCTGAATATATTTGGATTCCAGTCTTGTCACTTGCATAGTCTTTATCAGGTAAAATAATTTAGGGCCTTTGGACTTTTTTTCATGAAGCTTAGGTCGTTTTCATTGCTTTCTTATGGACTTGTTCCAAACTTTTAGCTTCCTCAGTTGTTTTTCACAACCTCCAAGTGGACCCCATAACTACTTTTTTTTTTTTTAATACCTTAACTAAGCAGAGTTAGGAGGGTTGTCTGAAAATACCAGTACCTTTTTTTTTTTTTTTAACCCAGCATTGGTTATGTGAAAATTCATTACTATTGAATTACATAAATACTCATGGAGTAGAATATTCTTTCCGTGTGGGCATTCTTACCTATTAAAATAAATAGGTACTCACTTCCACTTGCTTATTTGCTTCTGCCTTGTCATTACCTCTGATGTACTTTTGTATAGGCTCCTTTGCTCTGCCCAGTATATTTATCCATCCTGTACCCCCAATTTTCCTGACATAACCAACAACAGGAAAAGAGAGTAACTTTGGTGAAATGTAAAGAAATATTATGACTAAGAGGTTAATGTTAGAATATTGAGATGCTGGAGAGAGATCCTTAGAGAAGAATTAGATTTATTATGTTCCAACACTATTATATTAAAACAAAAAAATAGACCTATATGTATGTGGTGACTTACTGTCAGTAGTAGTATTCATGGAAGTTTTTTTCCTCTAAATAGACGCTTCAGTAATTTGCTGTTTTCTCAAATGTGGTATTATTAAGTATTGACCTAATTATTTTTAGGAGCACAGTCTCAATTTTATAATTGGAGTGACTAGGAAATTGTGTTTATTCAGATTTTTTTGCCTAGCAGCGAAATTAACAGAGTATATCTGTGCTCTCAAGTGAGGTATACTGGTATCATCCCCATTTCATTTTTAAAGCAGCATTATATTTCAATAATTTGCAGCTTATAATTGACTTTGAATCCTACTACTTTTTCATTTGGTAATTTTGAACTTTGTTTACTCTCTCTAAACTGACTTGTATCTGTTCATTTATTCAGCTTGCTTTCCATGAACAATTTGAATTCTAAAATTCCCTTAATTTATATAATTTCATCTGACATTTTATTAAAATGCATTTTCTCCATGAATTATCTACGGGGGCCCAGGTTTAACCTTTTGAATTCCTTGATATTTGAAATAGGTGTTTTTGGATCTGTAGTCTACTGCTTGAATTCAGCTTCCCAATCAGTTGTACAAGTCCCTGTTTCTACAATTCATGAAGGATCTCCAGAACATACTTTCCATTGTATTGATAAATATGTCATCCAGAGCTGATGTCTTCATTCCTTTCTGCTGTGGCAAATTATTTTCATTAGCAAGAGTGAATAAAATTTAAATGTTGAAAAAGCACATTGCTGTGAAGCAAATGAATCTCCAGGGGTTTAAAAGCTCTCGACATTTTTAGTTTATTAATGTTCCTCAGTTTCCTTTGATTTCTATCTTGGAAAGCATAAGCTGTATTTTGTAGAAGATAATGTTGATTTAAAATTTATTTAAATTTTTGGTGTTTCATTTTAAAGACCTTTCTAACATAAGTTTAAAAGATTTATACCATGAGAATGTCATAGGTATTTTTTTTTAAAACAGGTTAAGGAAATTAACTTTGAATCCCTCAAACGAAGGATGCTACTAGAAAGAATGTAAAGTTTTTCCGGTCTTCGTTTCTTTCTTCTCAACTTTTATGATGGCATTTTCTGTGAAAGTCTTTTGTTTCATTTTAGTTTTGTGTCATTTTGGTACACATACAGAACCAGAGCCATCATTTTGCAACTTTTTCTCAATTTAAAAGAAAAAACAAACTTTCTTAAAGTGTGTTTTAGGGGGTGAAAAAAAAATCAGTGATAGACTTATTTTGGAGAAAGCGTGTATAAAATTTCTCACTGGCAGATAGTGAGGAGAAACTTCTAGTACACTAATCCAAATATCTTAACATCTTAGCATATGTAGACTGTCATAAAATCATCTCATTTATAAAAAAGATCCCCAACCTCCTTAAGAACTATTCCTCACCATTACTTCACCCAAATTTGTGTTCCAGGATTTGGTTGATCTATATCTGTATACCTATAGCTAACTCTTCACTTCCTTTTTGTCTTCACTTTTTATCCCTTGCTCAGTCTGCCTTTAGTTTAGCTGAATGGTACAGACATCTTGTTTTACACATCTAGTTTGTAGCACCACTGCTACCACTCTGATCACATAGGTCATCGTCTCCAACCTGAATTGTTGCAGTAGCCACTTATTGAACCCCTCTCCTCCCTCCAGGCACATCAGTTTATTTTCCCACACAGCAGAGTGATCCTTTAAAAATATGTCTGGTTCTGTCACTCTTTTGTATAAACCTTCCAACAGCTTCTTATGTCTCTCAGAATAAAAGATAAAGACCTTAAATAAGTCCGTATTATTTGACCCATGCTACCTATCTGACATTTCCTAGTGTTTTCCTCTTATTCAGTCAACTCCAGACACACTGGTTTCCTTGATATTCCTCAGAACAGGATAAGATGATTCCCACCTCAGAGTTTCTCTCCGTGTCCTCTCTGTGTGGAAAGCTGTACTCTCAGACATCTTCACTAATTTCAGGTCTCTGCTCAGACGCATCCTTACTAGAGGACCCTTCTCTGATTGTCCTGTGTGAAATGAGTGCTCGTTGATCATGCTCTGTCACCTCTACCATGCGTTATTTTCCCCCACAGTACTGTCATCAGCTGACATTTTAAAAAGTTGTTTATTTATCCTCTGTTCCCCCAGTGAGCATGTATATTCCATGGAGCCAGAGATTTCCTTTTGTTCCAGTGCTTAGAACAGTGCCTCGCACTTAGTAGGAGAGCTAAAGCTAAATATTGAGTGAAGGAATGAATGACTTGTTGGAGGCCCAAGCAGTTACTTCTATCTGTCTCATTGCCTTACTTTTTTTGTGTGTAATTGAAATTACTTTTCACCTTACTTTTTCATCTTGCACTTGTTTTATACCATATCATATTTGGGAAACTATCTGGTAGTATATTGGCCAAGACACAGCTCTCATCTCAGGTGGGTATACATCAGGTTCAATTTTCTGTGTCTGTTTCTTATTCTTTATCTGAGAAACAATATTATATTTAACTTTTGAAAGGTATGAGTGGATGTTTATGCTTTTTGGCAACAAATGCTCCAGAGTTGAGTGCTTCAATATAGTAATGCTTGGCAGAGTTGAGCTGACATAGTTAATCATGTAACTCCTTATATCTTAATATGAATAGCTTAAGTAGAGTACATAGATATTTGTAATGGCTACACTATGAATACAACATGGAGATACCAAGTATTTCTGAGATTTTCTGTGGGGAAAGATGGAGGGAGATGGGTTAAGTCAAGGTGTCTTCTGAAAACCTTTAGATTTAAATGGCTTGGCACGCACCCCATAAGTTTACAACTTTTCTCTCATTCTTTCAGTATCCATCCTTAAACAGCAGATTGAGGATTTATGATTTGATGGAAAGTCCATCTCTCCAAATTTAAAACCCTACTCTTTAGCTTTTGGACACCTGTAACTAAGGTATGAATTGATACAGCTTTCCATATAACACCACACAAATACACAGGTTATTTTCTCATAAACCTGATGCCTTATAGGTCTCCTTCTCACATCCTATGTCCATATTTAAGATTTGCACTAACTTGCTCAGCAGTTTTATTCTAAATATCTTGAGAATAGGGAAAGGAGCCTTTAATCTTTTCTGTTGCCAGTGAAGGAGGTGGTCTCTCTTCTTTGCCTATTTTTTCTCATTTTTCTCTTTCCCTCTTCCCTCCTTCAGACTGAATTATGATATCTTTCAAAATAATTCTGGTATCTTCTTATACCACCAGTGAATCTGTGGCCTTTGGAAAATTCTGAAGCAAGGCAAAGTGGGATTTTATTACATAAGCACCCCTACTTTTCCCTTTTTAAAAAAATTGCTAACTTACACCTTCTGCTCCTCTTCTCTGCTCCTTAGATACCCAGTGCCCCCCGTGGTACTGTCTGGCTATTCCAAGTCCAGTGTATTCTCCTTTCTTTGCTTGGAGTAAGAAATTTTGTATTAAAGGACATGTCTGATAATAACAACATTAGGGTATGAATGAAAACGAATCCTTCTGGAAAGTATAATTATTACCCAGATAGTAAATAGCCAGCTTGCTTTACTCTGCAGAGTTCCGTGTTAAGTGCTAGGAGATATGCTTTCTGGTACTTGGTCTGTCTATAACTATTGTGTGATATTGGGTGGGTCATTTCCTCCAAAATTACAGAGAGACTAGATTAGTTTTTAGGTTACTTTCAACTGAAACCTTTCATGAAATACGTGGGATCAAATTTACAACTCTGAACATGTTCTCTCCTTACTACCACATAAACATACATATAAAAATGAATGGGAGAAAAAGATCCTTCCTAAAATAAAAACAATTAAAAACAGCAAAAATTACCACAGGTAACTTTGCTTATGAAGCTCAGGGGGCTTAGTTAAAATTTAAGAGTATTTCTTTTCAGTTGTCTTAGCCCACTAGGTGTTTTCACACCACCCCGCTCCTTCTCAGGCAGGAATGGAGCCTCCCCTATTTAACCAGAATGCTGAAACAAGGAGAGGAGAAGGTACAGCGCGTGTGGAATTGCTCATGTTAGGGTTAAGGAAAATAAATAACCACCTGGCATTCTCTTCCCTGAAGCGCATATCATTAACATGCCATAAATATTAATTTCTTCACAATTTTGCCTTGGTCCTGTGCTCATTCATATATTTAGCTGTTGGTGGCACCAATCCAGAAATAAAATGTGGAGTTGCATAAGCTGTTTGATAAACCTTATCTTTTTAAAGTGAGAGCTCCCCTTTTAAGGGACTTTACACACAGGCACAGACATTTTTAGAACCCACGAAGACTGTTGGGCTGCTACATGGTCCAGTCTGTGCATTGTGTTACATTAAAAGGAAATACAAATTCCACCTCTAGGAGCACTACATATCTTTGCTATAGTTTGGCTTAAAGGGAATAGCACAGGGGTTTTATACAGTATATCACATAGGAAATTTTGCACTAAATCTTTTGAGACATCTTTCTTCTTCCCTGGAAACTCCTAAAAAGATTTTAGAGCCTCATCTAGATCATTCCTTCAGTACCTTTGCTGTCCCATCACCCAATCATGTAACATATACAATCATGCAAAGTATACAAACCCCATGCAGTGTGCCATCCAATGCACAGTGTGGCCTCTTATTCTGGGTGCTTTCCTTATGACAGTCAGTCCACCATGCAGACAGACCACGAGAACAGCAACAAAGGTTTCTTCTCAGAAGGTACGGGATTATAAATTGTGATAGTTTTTAGCAGTGATGTAAGCTAGCAAACATTCGTATTTCAAAACGTTTTACCTTGTTATATGTTTTAAAGAATGTGTTTCCTGTAACTAAAAATAAAATTCATTTGACAGCCTGACTTTGTGTTGTCCCAAATATAGTAAATTTAAATCTATATTTCTTGATTCATTTATCATATTTCTTTACTTTCAGAAAAGTATGCTTTTAAGTTGGTCTCTTACCACTTCTAATTCTTTGCATTTTCATAATTTTCAATGATGTCACAGTATCCCTAGCCCTGCATGTCTGTTGCTCAAACTATCCCACAAACAGAAGAAAGGCATTGCAATTTCTTATTTCTAATTTGTATTTGATTTTACGTATCTGTTCTCTTTGATATCCCTCTAATTGTGTCCTGAAAATATCTCACTCCTGCTGGGCTGAAACAACGCCAGATTCTAAAATATGACTAAGTACATGCTTACTCATATTACTATATTAAAGGAACATCGTTAATATACATTTTGCTTTGTTTTTATTTTGAGAGACAACTTCTGACTACATAAGGTAAAATTTTAAGTGCAAGTGTACAATAGAGAATATATGTTAATGAGCTGTGAATACATGAATAATAAAAATATTTAACATTTATTTTCTTATTACCAGAATTATATTTATTAGCAGAGAATATTTTAAAAATAGAATGTGAATGAATAATTTTATTTTTACATGTTAACTATCCATGAAACAGTGAAAATATATTTGATTATTTTTAAAAAGCTATTTGGCTATGCATACGACGTTTCATTTTAAAATAAGAAATTGCTTACTATATTGTGGAAATGATCTTGATAATTTTATCTCAAAATATTTACTTTCATTGTGATTTATTAGACACAAAGCATATTTTAATTACTCATCTTTACAAAGTTGTTTTAAGCCCTTTAATTTTTTCCATTTTTTTATTAAAGATAATTTACATACAGTAAAAATTCATCCCTTTTTAGTGTAAAGTTCCATATATTTTGCCAAACATATGTAGTTGTGTTATCAGCACCACAAATAAGATATAGGACGGTTCCATCAGGCTCCAAAATTTTTTCATGTACTTGTTAATCAACCCCTCCTCCCAGCCTCCAGTCCCGGGTAACCACTGATCTGTTTTCTGTCCCTATCGTTTTGTCCTTTCGAGTCTCTCCTTTTCTTTTGGCATTTTTTTTTTAATTGAGTAAATTTGACATGCAACATTGTGTAAATTTAAGATGTCCAATGTGTTACTTTGATACATTTATATATTGTAATATGGTTGCTGTTGCGGTGATATTTATCACATTACATAATTACAGTACAGTATTGTCGTCTGTATTATACTGTGCTCTAGATGGCTATGGCTTCTTTAGTATTTGTTGCAACTTTGTACCCTAAACATCAATCTTATCCCCCCACCCCAAGGTCTGGTAACTCTCTGTCTTATTACAAGTTTGACTGTTCTAGATTCCACATATTAGGGATATCCTACAGTACTTGTCTTTCTTGGTCTGACTTATCTTGCTTAGCATCATAAGGTGCTCAAGGTTCATCCATGTTGTCACCAGTGGCGGGATGTCCACCTTTCTCCTGGCTGAATGGTATTCCATTGTCTATATATACTACATTCAAGTCTGTCTTGTAAATAGAATCATACAGTGTGTAGCCTTCAGAGTCAGCCTTCTTTCACTTAGCATAAAGCACTTGAGAGTCATCTGTGTTGTAGTGTGGATCATTTTTGCCTTTGTGAGAATGTAGTTCCTTGCTCCTGTCATAATTTCTTAGGAGTTTTTCATTCAAATATATTTTTATATAGCCTTAAGTTTTATTTTGGCTTATAAATTGGCTTGGCTTGTAAACAAGAGACTTTACTGGTTAATGATTTCTAAGAATATTACCCTCATTCCTGCTTCCACTCCCAGTCTCTCTCTCTTGCTCTCATACTTGCTTTCCTTGTTCCCACAGGTATTTATTGTTCATATCTTTTCACTTCTTGTCATCTCTTTTACCAGTTGAAAGATGTAAGCACCATTCAGATAGCTAGTTCTTAAAGAAGAGAGAAGCTCATTATCAATTGTTTACTAACGTCCGTTTATTCATTCACCTATTTATTTATCCTTAGTCACTGATCATCCATCAATTTCTGTAAATGGAAAAAGAAATAAGAAGAATCCAAGAATCCTAGAATTGAAAGGAAGCTTTAAGATCATGAAATTAATTTTCCAGTCTCCCTTCCAAGCCAGATAGGAAGTGGAGCTAGGGTTTGTTACCCAGGAGCCTTTGTCACATGGCCTATGGGCAGCCGTGTATGGGAAGAGGGAATAATCAGAGAGGTAAATAAAAAGTTAGGTGGGCTGCTAAGAACAAATTGTCAGTTTGGGGTAGCTAGCTAGGCTGAAATGGAACAGAAACCAGGAAGGCAAGACAGGAATGAAAATAGACAAGAAGCCTAGATAAATTTCCTGTGGGTTGGTTATTTACAAATAAGAAGTGAGCAGTTTAACAACATCTGAATGTGAAGGAGGCAGTTCCTATTGCTGTAGTCCTGGATATGTGGCTTTCAAAAACTTCCATGAATGAAGAACTTATCTTAAAATTCAACATTTGAAAAAATTTGATTGGTAGGAAGTTCTTCCTTATATTGAGTTGGAATCAATTAATTAGCCATTATTTCTAGCTCTGCCCTTTGGATTTACACAGAATAAATATTTCACGTAGATAACTTTGCAGATGTCTGAAAAGTTCTCATCCCCAATAAGTCTTTTATTTCTCAGGCAAAAGAAGTCAAGTTTCTTCAGTTATACTTTATATGCTATATGGATTTCTTTTGCCCTTCACAGTTCTGATCATTCTCCTCTGGGTATGCTTCTGTTTACTGAAATTTCCCTTTAAAATGTATCCAGAGCTAAATACCATACCATAAGTGTGGCCTGAGCAACACAGAACACACTGAAAATTTCTCTCTAACCTAATAGCAAATTCATTTTTTTAGTCATTTACATTGTTACTAGAATTGTAATTCATTTTATGTAGGTTGAAATTAGTATACAATTTGAATAGTTCATTTTAAAAATAGGATTTGTGGCTCCACCAATTTACATTCCCACCAGCAGTGTACATGAATTCCCTTTTCTCCACATCCTCTCCAAGACTGACTTCTTGTCTTTTTAATGATAGCCATTCTCATGGGTGTGAGGTGATAGCTCATTGTGGTTTTGAGTTGCGTTTCCCTAATAATTAGTGATGTTGAACATCTTTTCATGTGTTTGTTGGCCATCTGTATATATTCCTTCGAAAAATGTTCAGATCCTCTACCCATTTTTTAATCGGCTTGTTTTATTGTTGAGTTGTATCAGTTCTTTATGGAGATTCCTAAAGAAATTAAAAATAGAAATACCATATGATCCAGCTATTCTGCTTCTTGATGTTTATCCAAAGAACACAAAAGCACTAATTCGAAAAAATATATGCACCCTTGTGTTCATTGCAGCATTATTCACAAGAGCCAAGACTTGGAAACAAGCTAAGTGCCCATTGATGGATGAATGGATAAAGAAGATGTGGTATATATACAGTGGAATACTACTCAGCTGTAAGAAAAACCATGAAATCTTGCCGTTTTTGACAACATGGATGGACCTGGAGAGTATTAGGTTAAGCAAAATAAGTCAGGCAGAGAAAGACAAATACTGTATGATTTCAGTCAGATTTGGAAGATAAACAAACACATAGATAACAGAGAATGGATTGGTGGTTACCAGAGGGTTAGGGGATGGGGTGAGGGGGGAAGGAATAAAGGTGAACATTTGTATGGTGACAGATGGTAATTAGTCTTTAGGTGGTGAACATGGTGTAGTCTATACAGAAGTTGAAATATAAATGATGTACACCTAAAATTTATATAATGTTATAAACCAGTGTTACCTCAATAAAAAAAAAATTAGGATTTGTATGTCTGTTGAATTCATTTTTTTATAGTTTATTCAGCATGTCAAGATTTTTTAAAAATCCTCACTCTATCTGTTAGCAATTATGTCATTCATAATTTTGATTAATACATTTTTACAGCTCTATTCAATTATTTATGAAAATATTGAGCAGAACAGGGTTAAGAATAGAGCCTTTCTAAATTTGGTGAGGATGGACTCTTTGACTTGTCATTAATCCTTTGGATGTGATTGTTAACCTAAATATACATTTGAAATTAATAATAATTATCATTATAATAATGGCTGACATTCATTGAGCAGTTAATTTAAGTAGGCACTTTTGTAAGCAATTTGTGTGTATTATTTCATTTAATCTTTATAATACCTTTGTAAGGAGATACTTGTTTTCCCATTTTATGAAAGGCAAAGCTGAGTCATAAGTTGTCAAGAACTGTGAAGGATCTGAGATTTTACTCTTCTTACATGCTAACAAATTAGGCAGCCACGGTTTTGTGGATGCTTGTAGAAGAGACACAAGACTTCTGGATCAGAGACAAAGGACTTTATTACTTCTAGTACAGCAAACAGAGCATGACCTTCATGTTTGTTTTGGTTCCTTGTCCCCAAGTCCCACAGGGACTCTGCAGAGTGTCTCAAGTTGATGCTGCACACTCAGTAAGTTGTACCACAGATGAGGAACCCCAAGTTGAGGAACCCCAATCTTCTGTAATGGACTGTAAGCAACCCTTCCCTTTGTTCCAGAAGGAGATAACTATCTCTGCTTTCAAAGGCTATTTGCTGTACAAACATCCATAAAAAGTCCAGAACAAAAGCTGCCAGTGCCTCTGCTTGAAAAACATGCAGTCTCAAGAGACCCATGGAATTTGCCTCTTGGCCCAGATGTTAATAAGTTTCCCCAAAGTTACACAAATAGGAAGGACTTACCCAAATTTGGCCGTTACAGACTTTCTCCATACTTTTCTTGGTCCAGGTATTATACAGCTAATGTATTTCTCTGATCCACTCATCTAGTAACATGTCAGAAAAGGAAACAAGGTTTGGCATGGCTTATTTTTAACAACTCCATGGCAGGTTTTAAAAAAATTTTAAGTGCTCACAAGCCATCTGTTTAGTAACCTGTTCTAGAATTTTGTTGGCGAATAGTGTCAAGATCACTGATCTTCATTTTCTAGAATCCTTTTACCTTAAAAAAATAAAATATCGTTTGCCCCTCTTATGTATTACATCTGCTCTCCTGTTGTTTGTAACTCTTCCAAGGTCATCAACTACAGTTCTGTGAAAACATTTACAATCTGCTTTCTTTTAATACCTTGAAATTGTAATCCATTGGTCCTGTATACCTGAACTTATTTGAAGTGACTCATTGTCTTCTTCTTAATTCCTGACCTTTGATTTGATCATATTTGATTTTCTGTTTTAGTTTTAACACTTTGCTTTTTGGTGGAGAAGGTAAAAACCACCCAGGATTCAAGAAGCTCAGCTTCATCTCTGATAATATCTGATAATATCCCATTGTCACTAAACAGTAGTTTAGTGACTAATCCCTGTGTATTTTCAGATATTTTCTAATTTTTTTCTCCGTTAGTGTCTTCTTAGATTGGGCGGTCATAATTTCACTTTCAATAATTCATAATTTCAATAGATAAGATATTTGTCCCAAGCCATCATATATAGCAGAGGTTGGCAAATTTTCTCTGTAAGGGGCTTGATAGTAAAAACAGGTTTTGTGAGCCATAGATCTCTATCACAGCTGTTCAACTCTGCCCCTCTGCTGTAAAAGAAGCTATGGAAAATACCTAAATGAATGAATGTGGCTGTGTGTTGGTGAAGTTTACTTATGGACACTCAATTTTGAATTTCATATAATCTTTGTATTTCACTGAGTATTCTTCTTTAGGTTTTTATTCAACTATTTAAAACTGTAAAAACCATTCTTACCTCACAGACCATCCAAAATCAGGCAGTGAGCCAGTTTTAGCCCAGGGACTATATTTTGGCAAACACACACGCACGCATGCACACACAGGTATAGGTAGGTATATAAATATAGACACAACTTTTTTTATCTCTATTGCTAAAATCCATGCCACGTTTTGTTCACTGGATTGGAATTATGAGCTTAAAATTGACATGAACTTCTAAGAATTCTGTGACAAAGTCTTTCATGGTCATTCTTCTTGTTTCACTATTAACTCCAAAGTGGGAGTTCTCCTTATTGCTTTTTAAGCCCCCAGACAGAAGAAATTATTAGTAAGCCAATAATTTATTAGATCAACTTTTGTCGTCATTAGTATTACAGTATAAATCTGGATAATAAAGTGCAGTGACCAGCTGAGTCGTCAGAGATCTAGGTAGTGAACCAAGAACAACGTTCCCATCATTTCTTCAGAGATCAGGGCAAAACGAGAATGGCAGAAAGGTCCCCTGGCAGGTAGAAGATTCGTGAAGCATCACAACTAGCAGAGGCAACTTTAAGTAGGAGAGAAAGCTTTGGCACAATCCGGAGCTTTTTATATATTCTTTGGTGACTGAGGTGTGGGTAGACCGGAGACCTGGGGTACAATCAGATGAGTGAAGGATCTGGCTGGAATGGGAAATTTGAAAACTGATCATATCAGGGCTCTCAATGAGCCAGAATGGCTGTTTAACTAGGTTTGCTCCTGTGCCTTTGGGTAAGGAGATCTCCTACTCTGTTTACTTATGGTGGTCCTTTTTTGTTTATGTGTTCTGGTATTTCTTTATTTATATTTTTTACGATAACTAAAACCAACCTTGCAGAGTCTGTCTCTGGGAATGTTTCTGTTCCTATTTTTGATGTAAACTTGGTAGATTACATAATCTCAGCTGGAGGAGGAGGGGAGATGGATGAAAAGACTAAGAATGAGGAATGGTAAAGTTCTTTTCCTCCTTGCTATGGGCAAATCTACAATACTCAGCTGGTTAGTAAACTATTTGACTTTTTTTCCTTCAAGAACACACATCTCTCTTTTTGATAGGAGGACTGATTCAGAGGTAACATTTGTTGCTTTATCATACGAAAGAGGTGTAAGTTGAATAACTTAATTGCTGTGGTTTTTTCCTTCGAAGTTTAATCTTTGTTGCTTCCACTATTACACATCTTGAATAAGCAATTTGTGATTTTTGATTCCCAACTAACCCATAATGCCCATTCCCTCCAACCTCCCCCCTCTGAACTCATTTTAAATTTTCCTTGTTTTTTTTTTTTTATCTAAAGGTACTTATGTGGACTCCATTTTTATCATTTTAAGGCTCAGAAAACACATTTCTATCATATAGTATTGAATTTCCTTGTGAAATAACTTAGTTCAGAATTATATGAATTTTGTATTTTTGAGTCTTAAAATTTTTTGGTTCATTGGCCTGAGTGGTTTACATTGTGTTGAATGAAAGTCCTTTTTATGGTGTAGTACATGTTACTTTACCAAAAACATGGTCAGAATCGCTTTCAGAAGAGAGAGGTTTCAAGATAAAGCATGAAAAAATACAGGCTAATCTCTTTTAGAGTTAAGACAGCAATAAATGAAATATTTATAAGTCAGGCCTTGGCTGTATGAGAAAATACAGACAAGCCTGCGGTTGCATTACATTGCTTGCAGTATTTGTGTGACCTAAAAAACGAAAAGTGCAAAAAGACCTAATGCAGTCAGGTATGGGGGCTGCTGAGATACACAGAACCAATGAACTATTACAGGTTTTCTCAGAGAGTGGATTTCTCTTTTTATTTTTTTGAAAATGTTAATAGAGAATAGGAAATAGAACTAGAGGTAAAAAATATTGCTCGATGACGTAGACAATACAAATTTAAGGAAAAGTTAATTGAAAAACTATTAATATGTATATTTATAACCTTTATTTCCATAAAGAGCTATACTATATATATAATATGTATAGTATTTCTCTTTTTTAATCACATTTTCCAACAAGAACATTTAGTCATAAATAGTTCTTAATTAATTTAAATTTCAATATGTGGTGGTAAAAGTTAAAGGAAATTTAGTGTGCTTTTTGATGTGGCGTTTCAGTTCTCCCTTGTAAAGTACCTAAGTAAATTATGACAAACCAAGCATATTTAGCATATTAGTTGAAAAAAATCATCTTCCTTCTAACATGCTTAACATAGTAAGTTTATAAAATGTTATAGATGTTGCTATTGAAATATCTTAAATATAATTTAAATAAATGAAAAAATTCATTTGTGATAATTTTGCTGGTTATAAGGATCATTTGGGGAAAACTTAAAATGCTGATTTCCAGGTCTGACCTGGATTTTTCTGATTTGTTAGTAGCTCTGGAGAGGGACCAGGAATCTGCATTTTTAGAAAATGTCCTACATGATTCAAATAAGGAGTTATGAAGACCACACTTTCACAAACACCAGAGTAAAATATTACATGGCATTTCTAAAGGTTTTTTTTTTTTTTCCGGGAAAATAGGGAATTGAAGTGGAATGCAAATTTCACTGGTCATCAGAAATAAAATTTTGATTTAGAATATAAAATATATAACTACTCCTGTAAAATAAATTCATAACCTCTAAAGTTCTAACAAAATTTTCACTTCCAATATTTTTATTGACCCAGTGAGCATTTTGCATTTCTAGTACTAATCCAAAAGAAGTCTACAATTTCACATCTGGAAAGGAAATTACAGAAAGGAGAGAATACTTATTAGCTTCCTTTAAAATAAGACTGAGACAGAGAAGGGAAGAGATAGAGAAAGAGAGAGATTGAGAAGGTATAGAAGTAGTTGTGTTGTGTGTGTGTTTAAAGCCTGAGGCATTTTAGTTTGTCAAGTTATGTATAAATTTCTCCTGTGACATTTCAGTTAAAATAAAGTTTTTTGCCCTATTGTTTTTGCTGAGCTCAGTATAGGCATTATCTTGGTTGGCTTAAAATCACATTAAATAAAATGAAAATTTGGGAAGTATCCAAAGAATTTCAGTAAGTCGTTTGCAATCACACATATTTGAAGTCTAGACAGCCTTCCTGAGTTTGTGAATTGAGTGTTTGGAATTGGGAATAATTCTTCCCAGAGAAAAAGAATGTTCTAAATATTGATTAATTTGCAATGAAAAAATTGATAGAAAATTATGTTCTGATACTAGTATTTAAGACAGAAAATTAATTTAGTTTATTTTAAATGCTTGTAGTTGGTACAAATTAGTTCGTGAAACTTCCTGGTCAGCCAAAGGCTGTTGCTTGTTTTGCAAATTCTCCATCTCCTCAGAGAATCTCTTAAGCACCTGATTTCTGAACCTAGTTCCTCCAGTCTTCTTAGGTAAATGTGTCATCTCATACTTTTCTCTGAGTTGACAGAAAGAATTTATAATTTGAAGGTACAGCTTTGGGTTTGCAGGTAGGCTGGACACTGGAGGGTGAAGTTTTAATTTTATAAGCTTGCTGATGAAGAGGGAGAAAAAGAAATAGATGAAGAAGTGGAAAATAGGACTGTCTTGCCTTTTGGCTAGCAGTAGGCGTACTGGCTTGCTGGTGCAATTGTAGCAAAGAAAAGTGGTTTGGTCATAGGCCCCCGTCTTCAGAATGCAGCTAGCTAGAGTCCATGGGCAGTGCAGGGAGCAGGAGCTAGAACTAGTTGATTAATCTCTCACCCTTAGAACACTAGCTCACTTGGCAAGCCAAAACAGCAGAACGTAGGGGGAAACAAGGAGAAAACAAAGGAGGGGGAAACAAAGTGATTTAGCTCATCCTTTTATTGCTGAATTCAGATGTCTACCCAGAGTTCTGTACTGACCTTTGGACACTTGAATAGCGGTATTAGCATTTCGTATTTCTAAAACATTTTATTGTTAATAAGGCTTTTATCTAATTGGATCTTTGAACTAATTCTGTAAGATAGTTAAGGCAGATACTATATTATGTGTTCTCTGCAGATGAGGAAATAATAGAAATTATTACTTACCCGACGTTATATGGCTAGTAAATAGCAAAGCCCAGAGTAAGTGAGTCATCTCCATCTCCCTGGCCTAGTGCCCTTTCCTCAATAGTATCTACCGCGTTGCTTCTCATGAATTGGCATCTGAATCTTCAGAATGCTCTTAGATGTTAACTACCTGGTGGATGAAAGTGATGTATTCTATTTCTTTTGTAGCTCTTTGTAGC
Organism: Equus caballus; assembly: GCF_041296265.1. Taxonomy (NCBI): domain Eukaryota; kingdom Metazoa; phylum Chordata; class Mammalia; order Perissodactyla; family Equidae; genus Equus; species Equus caballus. The sequence goes on from NC_091687.1 coordinate 75,721,881, forward strand.
ATGGGTGCACACAGTGGAGGTCCAGCAGGAATATTAACTGAGGCATGGGCTTGACGTCATGGCAAGAGGAGGGCTTGGTGTTAGACAGATGGACAGACATGTGCTGGCTGTGTGATCTTGGGCCGGTTATTTGATCTCTGAACCTAATTTTCTCGTCTGTAAAATATGGATGAAAATTGTATATAGTGGATTTTATAGTTTTTTGGTATGAATTAAAAATAGTATTTGTAAAGATCCCCACACAGTAACTGCTGGTTGGTAGATGCTCTCCCTTCAACAACAACTATGAATCTTGTGACTGTCTTTTTTCCTAGCTCCTCCCCCACCCCCGGCTATTTTTCTGCAGGAGTGTTTTGTTTGTTGGCTTTGTTTTGTATGTTTTTCATATTAAAAAATAGAGTTCCAGGGTTTAGGATGAAGCAACCCGTTCTGCTAAGGGAGCATCCCTCATACCAGACCCTGTGAATTCTGAGGAACTGGAAGAAAGGGAAATATGCAATTTACCAGAAGCAAATATATCATGTTCCTCATTTCTTGCCCCCTTTGGTCAGGCAGCTAAGTTACAAACAGCTGATCCAGGAATATTCTTTAGAGGAAAATTTGACTTTGTGGATGTGCTCAGAAGTCAAATATTGTCTCTGCCTGAACAGTATAGCCTTGGAAACTTGAAACCTGAAACTTAAAAATTAATTTTGAATTTTGTTTGTGGTATTTGCAAGTGAAGTTACAATTGTTTATTCATGAAGTTCTCTGAAGCTATTAGCTGTGGCAAAATTAGATGTTGCCCCATTTTATTTTGATGGTCTCAGTTTTCCAATATTTTCTTTTTTTATATTTATCAAATCCTTAGACCTTATTGATTGGCTTTAGACATGGTGTTTTTAGATTAATAAATTCATCATTACATTGAAGTCTCATTTTTTGGAGAGATACGCTTTGTTGACAGTCTTATATAATAAAGTCAAAATCTTCCTCCTTTCTTGATATCATTTTGACTCTCCTTTTAGTGTTTTTTCTTGCATTCCTATAATGGGTTTGGATAGAATGATTTCCATGTCACTGAATTTAGTATCTTAGATAATTTCTTTTGCAGAGTTGCTGCTCTCCTGTTCTGAGGACCTCTTCCCGGACCTACAACTAAGTTGGGAATTTACTCTTAGCTTGGCTATGTTTTAAATTTAGGAAGAGAATTTTCCTGCTTCTGAAATGGAGTAATTTTCTATTTTTATAATAAGGCTAATTAATTACCACTTTCTATTGGAACTGGAATTGTCTCCTTTGTGTCTGATGGTCCAGACCATTGTCGTCTATGATGTGAGATCCTCACAGAGTACTGTTGTGGTCCTGTAATATACTATCCTATGTATTCTATCAACTACCGTTTTACGTGTGTCCATTGAGGAAGTAGGTTGAAAATATTGGACTTTTCCTAATAGGTTTCAGGCACTAAGGAAGCACTAAGGAAGAGCATTTTAAAGATACTTTCATATTCATGTCTCTTCCTTCTCCTTCAGTTCTAGGAAAGTACATTGGATAATTTAGTCAAAGAAACACAATTCCCTTTCCCATTTGTCTGGAAATAATTATTTACTGAGGAGATATGTGCTCAGTGGAAGAAAGGTTTGGCAAGTGGTACATATTTAGCTCGTTGATGTTGGGAGCATATGTTAGTGATCCCCTAATGAAAAGCACATGCTCAAAAGTGGTTACTGTGTGTGTGTGTGGAGACTATTCTTAATATTGTATCATGGGCAGGACTTCTTTTTGAGTGGGAATAATGGATGAATTTAAACCAATACACAAGTTCTGTAATGGTGTTTTTGAAGATCCAGTCCAGCCCTGGAAGTATCTATTCATAAAATATAGAATGTTGGTATTCCATTGTACTTACTTAGAGGTCCACTTTAGTAAAATTCTAAAGTAAATATATGGTGAAATTATTGTTGAGTAGTGTCAACGTAAATTTAGCCACTAGAGAAAAGTAAAAATAAAGCTCAATTGCTTAGACACAGTCACATAATCTCAGATGAATGTCAGTATATTTTGCTGCTGCTTTAAAGTTTTTTCCACATACTTGCCACGTGTATTATTTACTTGACTAAGAAAAAAAATGTATGAACCAAAAAACAGTATGTGTTCAATAAAAGTTTAGCATTATGATCTTTATTTTTGGGACGTAGTCTCTTTTTTGTTTGTTACCTTCAAGTTGGTCTTATTGGGCGTCTTTCACCTGACTTTGTACAGTATTACCTAACTGCAATTTAGATGTGAAGTTTTAACTTCAGGACCAAGAGCAGTGTCTGGCACAAAGCATGGTGAAGTTCTGGATGCATATAAGCATGTCTCTCCTCTTCCCCACTCTGAGGCTTCGCTCCTCTAAAAGCAGACATTGATGTTTTTAGTAATTCAGTTTTTGCTTTTGTTAATACTTTTCTTGCAGGATATTATGAGTCGTTTAAAGTTTTAAGAACTATTTTCTGTTATTCAGCCTAATTTATTCTTCGCTCCATTAGATCTGGTTATTCTTAGAGGTTATATCTCTGAATTCAGATGTTTATGATTGTATGAAAATTCAGATTATTTGCGTATTTTTAAATGTAAGCATTAGCATGTATGTTGAAGGTATTCTTCGTACACAGAATTTCATTAGTACTATTAGTCTAACAACATTAAACAATCATAATATTCTGTAGTTTCCTAGTTTGCATCATAAATTTATCTGTTGAGATTATATGTTAAAATTGTTTTATTGGCAAATTACAGTTTATCAGCAGACCAGTGTTATTCAGAAATTAATTTCTATATGCCTAAATAAGTATATTAGTTTAAAAATGTTTCATCTAATTGCTACATTTAATCTTGTTAAAACTGGGTTACATAGAATGATAAACTATATCTGCAATATTTGTCTGCCCAGTTTTTAGGGAAAAAAGATAGACCTGTACATTTAACATATGAAGTACTTACAAGATTATAATTTAATAAAATAATAAACAAGAGAATACCAAAACTTTAGATTTTCTATTTGATTCTTTTTTGAGGGAATAAGCACTTTGTATTCTTCAGCCTGATTGTAAACTCTGTCCAGTAGCTTAGACGTCAAAGAGGTGTCAATTTTTTGTTGTCTTGCAATTTTGTTTGCTTCAGTAAAATCAGGACATTACAAAGAACATGGTGAATGTTTTGCTATATAATGATATTTATTGACTTTTTAATCTATTTAAAAATAAATTTTGTATTTCATAATATAGTTTGAATTATATATATGTCACTGATAAAAGTGGGTAGAATTTTTTAAATCAGTTATTTTTATTACAATATCATATATTATGTGCATATATATGCCTTTAATGTCACACATTCTGTCTCATCTTCATCATTTGTAATAATATTATAAATCAAAATAACAATATAGTCTTGTGGAGCATAGTTTTTCAGTCATAAAATGAGAATGCATTGTGTTGAAATGCAGAGTAAGTTTTGAAAGTTTATCTTTCTCCAGAATTGAGAGTACCTGAAGAGACTTTAGATTGACTTTATGAAAGAGCAGGTAGATGAGTCATCTAAATTTTGTAACTTTAGGAAATAAGAACTATGTTAGTCATTATAGAATTTGAAAAAGCTGTATGCTTTAAATGTTAACTTTTAATCATAAATGTAAGTCAACACATTCATTCACACTTTAGCTCTTCTCTTACAACTTGTTTATTTTTACTAAAAATGATTAAAGGAAAAAAATTCTCCAAAATACTGTGTTTTTTTTTAAACAAGGTGTATAGAATTTATTTGTTGCTAACTGATAAATATCTGTTAGAATATTTATAGTCTTAATTTTATCTGAATGGAAATCTCATATTTTAAGATAGAGATCTCTTTTATTTCCATGAGAGCTTTAAGAATTTAGGATTTGAGCATTTGCTGTGGCATATGGTGCATTTTCTGTCCTATTTTGTATACCAGCCCATTAAGAAGAGAAAGTGAAGTAAGTAATCTAAAAATAACTCTGCTGTTGGCCTAATTTAACCAAAAAAAAAAAAGAAGTCTTCTGTGCATAAGTAAAGTTCCACATTTTGTCTCCCCTGGTGGAAAATCTCTGAAGCATTTGCCACCTATTCACAGAACAACATCTTGTTTGGCATCATAATTGCAACTCGAGGGCTGTCTTGACTTTTTTGTAGTTATGTGTGCTATCTCTGGTCATAGTGCAAACCCCACCATCCAAAGAGACTGCCCTACTTGATTGCAGTTCACCCACCCCTCAAGTCACATGTGCACAAACCTTTTTCCAAAACACATTCATTTTCACAAAAACTTACAATCTTGAATTTAAATTGGTGTTTAAAAAAAGCCAATAGGATAAAAAAATCCATATTAAAAATAATGACAGGGCCGGCCTGGTAGCGCAGTGGTTAAGTGCGCACGTTCGGCAGCCCGGGGTTCACTGGTTCAGATCCCGGGTGCAGACATGGCACCACTTGGCACGCCATGCTGTGGTAGGCGTCCCACATATAAAGTAGAGGAAGATGGGCATGGATGTTAGCTCAGGGCCAGTCTTCCTCAGCGAAAAGAGGATTGGCAGCAGTTAGCTCAGGGCTAATCTTCCTTAAAAAATAATAAATAAAATAAAAATAATCACAGAAAGTATAGTCATGTCTTTAAAAGTTCAGTTTTTTTTTCTTATCAGCTGCTCTTTAAATTGTCTTATCATAGGGCATCTTAAAAATAATAACAGCTTGTAAGATGAAACAAGTTTAATTAATTTCTCTTATTTTTACCTTTGGCGATTTTTGCCGTTTTGTTTTTATTATTTGCTGTTTTTGAATTAACGTTTTTATGCTTTTCAGCCTCTTCCTTTCTTGCTCATTGGAGTCTTGGTATGGAAACCAGAAGATAATGGTTCTTTTCCTAACTTCAAGATTTTAGGCATTTTGGACACTTGTATGATAATACATTCAGTTTCGATTAGAGTTGCAAAGTGCCTCAAGAATTTGAGCATGGGACATCAACAGTGGAATGATTCGTTTCTTCCTGGTGGGGGAACTAACTGGCCCTGGTGTTTTCTTAAAGGCTTTTGTGCTTAAATTCAAAGGAATTTTTTTTCTTCCACGAGAGCTTTAAGAATTTAGGAGTGAGCATTTGCTGTGGCATATGGTGCATTTTAAATTTTAAAATACTTTTGAATCCTACATAGGCATTCATTCACTGATATGTTGGACTAGTAGGAGCTTAGAACACCCATAAAGGATATTTTAGCTCTTAAAAAGATAAGATACGGAGCAAATAGGAAAAAAACTTTGTTAAAGAATAATATGATTCAAAATTCAAGTATTAGAAGGATTAGAAGAAGAAGTAACAGCCCACGTAGGGAGCTCCTATGGTAGATTGTTACATTAATGGCCTGCAGTGGTGCCTTCCAGTATCCACACCCTTCCACAGTGACTCTGGCTTGTGTATGTGACTTACTTTGGCTAATGGGACACAAGCAAATGGAATGCAAGTCGAGTGTTGATAAGTGCTTGCACATTGGCGTTTGCCTTCTTGGAATGCTGCTGTCACCGTGTGAAGAATCCTAGTCTCACCTCCTTAAAGATGAAAGACCGCATGGATAGATGTAGCCTGTTCAAGGCTCAGCAGGCTCAAGTGAGCTCTGCCCTCAGCCAACCTACCAGGTGAATGCAGCTGCATGAGTGAGCTCATGCCATGTCAGTAGAACCACACTGCTAACTCACAGAATTGTGAGAAATAATAAATTGCTGTTTTAAGCCAGTAAGTTTGGGGGTTGTTCGTTATGCAGCAATTGATAAAAGATACAGGAACTTATTCAGATACATGATGTAGTGTAGAAAGTCAGAACAATGAAAGATGTCTACCAAGATGCAGGACATAGAGACGTATAGTTAATTAAGCTCCTTATTTGGCTCTGAGTTTCCTGATAATGAAAGTGGAATGTAGTTAGTTATACAGTGTTCATTTTGAAGACGAAGGAAGAAGAGCATCCTTCAGGAGAGGGAATGCCATTCTTTGGACTAAATTCTAAGAGAAATTTCTCATGTCAGGCCTTACATGGGAGTAATGAGTGAGAAAGGGCGTTATATCTCGACCACATTCTGGCAGCAGATCTTCTGAAGGGTCTCATGTTTATTTCTGTAAAGCCCAAAGATACATCATCAAAGTATGACTCTGTGAGCTTGAATATGAGGGACTAAGACATATAGTACTCTTCTTTATTTCATTATTACACAGTTATCTATTTGACTTTATTTCCACAACTTTTCTTAAAACCTTTGAAAGAATAACCCCAAATTTATGTTTTTAATCCCTAATTTCTCTCTTGTGCTGCAGATGAATGCTTCCAACAGTGTATCGTGCATTTCTTCCTGGATACTCTTTCTTCTTTGAGTTTCTTGATTGGAATATAAGAGAGTGCTTTATTTCAAGAAAAAAAATTGTGTTATTTCCAGCTCCTCATTGCCTTATAGTTATTGATGTTCAGCTCCCAGAATGAACCTGATAGTGATGGTTGGTGGACTTGAGAGTCTGTCTGCCTGAAAATATTGAAGTTATATCATTCTAAAGTTTTGACTTGTATTAGAGAATCAGAGATCGAAAATAGTCACAAAATAGAAAGTCTGAAATCATGAAAGATGAGCTGAAATAAAGAAAAGTCAATAAAGTTCTCTGCTTTAAGCAACTGAAAATTTATAAACCTTGTGTGTAACAGAAAAAAACATAACTTATGCAGTTGTTTTCTTTTGAATCATTGAATACTAACTGTCAATTTAACTTCCAAAATTCACCTCAGTCAGTCAACTTTTCCCCATCTTCAGTACCACCATTAGAGTCTAAGACACTCTCTCCTCTTGCCTGGCTAATGAAATAGTCTACCAAAATATATATTAACTGTACATATTTCTGGTGTGTGGCTTTTCATATTTTATCTCCTCTTTTCCCTGCTGTTCAAGTGCCCACCAGAGTGCAGGCACATGGTAGTTGCTTAATATATATTTGTTGAATGAATGAATGAGTTCTTCATGGACCCTTTTACACCTCTATGGTAGGTTCTCCAACATAGCAGCTATTACAATAAAAGTGAGAAAAGTGATAAAACACTTATTTTCATATCATCCCTCCGGTTACAGTATCTCCTTGTTCCCTTAGGGAAATGACCCAAAGTCTATTGGTTACATATTTTGGAATTACGAATTTGAAAATAGACATTGTGGCTCATATAAAGCCTTGATATTGTGAGAAGCTAACAAATAACATCATTGGAGCAAATCCAGATGCCATTTGCAGAGTTAGTGTTACCGCACTGGGGGAGGGAATTTTTCTGTGGATTGGCTTAATCCCCTGGGTGCATAAAGTCCTTTGGAGAGTCATCCAGGACCAGGCCAAGGACTCTGCTGGGGAATCAGAGTGGCAGAAGAGCAGTTGCAAGGAAGAAACTGCCATCCTTTCTGACTTAAAATGACTTTCTTTACTTTTAGCCCTTTTCTGGACTTGCTTTTTACTGGCCATAATAAAGACAAGTCATAAAAAAAATAGTAAATGAAATACAGCAGTGACAATGGAGGAGGAAGGTTAAGAAGATTAAAATGTTATTGAAATTAGAAATCGAATTAAAAAATTGAAAATATTTCAGACATTCAAAGTGATAGCTATAACGACATTTAAAATGCTGGCTATACATGAGAACAATAGGGGGAAATAAAAAAGACTAGGACTACAATTCCAGAAATAAGTGTAAGAGTTTAAGGAATAAAAATGTAACACTTAAAAAATAGAAGCTGAATGTTAGATAAGGAAATATAAAACTAAGCAAAAATAATAGTAAAGTATATGAGATTAAAATTTTAAAATGCATGGGGTAATTATGTTTAAGAATTAAGGTGAAAGAAGTGTGGTTAGAGATAATGTGAGGAAGTTTGGAGATGTTGTCTCCACAGGAGAATCATCTTCTCCTAAAGCTTTGGGCCTTTCATCTCCCCTTCCTCAAGGGTATTCATGCCTTCCACATTCTACGTACTGTCAGTCTCAAGTCCCAGTAAGATGATCCTTTGGGAAATACCTGTGGAAGCTGGGACAATCCTCCTATTTTTTTTTATATTATGTGTACTTAGAGTAGATCTCAGTAGCTGTAAGAAGAGTCTGCATCCAGAGAACTCGTCCCCTAAGCCTGGCAGGTGAAGATAATTTTATCATCTCAAGGGAAAATTTTTACTTTGGTTTAACAAATGTAAATTCTACTTTGGGGCAAATCACTGTATCTAGTCGTCCCTTGGTATCTGTGTGAGATTGGTTCCAGGACCCCCTGCGGGTGCCAAAATCCAGGGATGTTCAAGTCCCTCGTGTAAAATGGCGCAATATTTGCATATAACGTACGCACATCCTCCTCTATACTTTAAATCATCTCTAGATTACTTATAATACCTAATACAATGTAAATGCTATATTAATAGTTATTATACTGCATTGTTTTGGGGATAATGACAAGAAAAAAAGTCTATGTGTGTTCAGTACAGATCCAACTGTGGTAGGCCTTTCAATCCACAGTTGGTTGAATCTGAGAGTGTGGAATCTGTGGACGTGGAAGGCCAACTGTATTCCCTTGTTTATTGTCATAGAATTGTAATAATGAGTGCTGTATGAATGTTTACGATATATTGTATATGTATTACTTTATTTGATCTTTATGGCCACCTTGTGAGACAAGTACTGTCATTATTCCCATGGAGAGAGATCTTAAACATCTAGTACTTTAAACTTTTAGAGTTGGCAAATCTGAGGCCTTGTTGTTACGATATTTTAACCAGTATTCATTAGTCAAGCTGAGATTAAAACCTGATCTTTTGTTTTCCAGTATAGTTCTCTTTCTACCATAGCCTGTTACCATATTTCCACTTACTCTTTCTTGGGTTCACAGTGGTTGAGTGTTTTGTAACATTTATGAATAAGAGTGGCAAAAAGGAATGTGAAATTTTAATAGAAACTGTGCTCTCATTCCAGATTATGAATGAATTAATAGAGAATTTATGCTACTCCTACTGTCCTTATGCATAATTTCTTATTCTGTGTGAAATTTGTCATCATTAAAGCATGATTTTCAAAATGGGAAAAATTAATGGTTTTCAAAATGGCTGAAGATAGAAAGTGTATGTGATAAAGCTAAGAATAGACAGGTATAGTAAATGACTGGTTATATATCAGTCTAGAATTTTTTTGACTACTCCTTTCTTTACCTAGGCAGAATCAAGCTTTGAAGAGATCTTGACAAGCACAAAAGTTAACATTATTTCACTACACCAGAAGTACCGTTACAGAGGTTTGCACAGGATGCTAGAGAAGACAGAGAAGGGACAGCTACCTCAGAGTGGGTGAGTGAGGAGAGGAGAGGCTTCCCAGAGGAGAACCTTGAATTGTTACAGGCAGTTTGATACACCTACAAAGGTTGGAGATGAAGGTGTTTCTGGCTCTTTAAAGCAGTGATTCTCAAAGTGGTTGGCCACTTTCTGGTGTGCAAGGAGAGTCCATTTTAGAGTTAAGTTAACCTCAAATGATAAGTCCATTCTTTCATTCTGAGTGAAGAAAATGTATATAGGTTTTTACTTTTGTGAACAATTAAGGGCTACTTATTAATAACCTAAGTTAGATATTAAGTCTCACAATAATACAGCATTCATTACCAAAATTCAGCTCACTATTAGCGTCTACTGAGAATTACAATATTCTGTCGGAAGTCAGAATGCGACAAATACTTGGTAAATTGTAGAGCTCCAACTGGTCGTGCTCGAAAAACAGGTGGCTGGAATTACCAACATTTTCTCACAGAATGTTTTGTTATCAGTATATCAGCTAGGCTGTCTTAAATTGGTCATGGTGTTTAAATGCTGCTCTTTTGCTTATGAATTATAAATGATTACTTTAGAGTCATCATTATAAGTTTTTTTCAGGATTGTATTCTTAAAGTATTTGGTAATTCATATTTGTATCAATAGTATTTTTGGCTCTTGCATGTCTTATAGTTGGTTAATTATGAGTCAGAAATCAACCATGAATCATCTTCGCCAGAGCTTTTCAAATATTGGCATGAATTAGAATCACCCAGAGAGAGCTTGTTATAAAACAGATTCGTGGGCTCCACTCCCAGTAATTCTACTTCAGTAGGTCTGTGTGGGGCCAGATAATTAACATATCTAACAAGCTTCCAGGTGATGATGCTGATCTTCCAGCCATACTTTGAATTGAATATGTCTGTATCATTCTTGCTAAAGCAGATGTGTAGAAAACCCATGAAAACATTCCTGTAAGATGGCATCTCATATCATTAGTTGTTCTCTACTGGAAGGTAAGCATATATAAGATGGGACAAGTAGGTGGATGGCCAGTAGAGTCTCAGAGTATTTTGGCCAATTTCAGTAACTCACTTAAAAAAAAGATTGGGAGCCTCTCATTTCATTCAAGCAAATTCAGGTTGATCAGTGTGGCTCAAACATCACATGCTAGGAGAACATAGGGGATAAATGTGGCTAGAGGAATTTACTGGATAGTCTAGGGTTTTGTATACCATGCTCAATAATTTGCATTTGTCCTAAAGACAGTAGTAAACTATCAAAGCATTTGAAACTAGGGGATGGCATGATCAAAGTTATGAAACCAAGAGTATTACAAGAAGGGAAGCAGAGACATCAGTTTTGAAGCTGCAACAATAATCCTGGTGAAAAAAAATGAAGGACTAAATAAGCAGTGATGAGACTAATAAACAGATCTGAGAGAGAGACAGGAGGTGATAATAATAGCACCTAACAGTTATGGTCCACTCCCTATGGACCAATCACTTTTCTAAGCCACTTATACATATGAATTAATTTAATTCTTACACCTTATGAGGAAAGTATTAGTTTTATTTCCGTTTTACAGATGAGGAAACTAAGTCAGAGAGAGGCTAGGTTACTTGTCAAAGGCCATACAGCTGGTTAGGGCAGAGCAAGAATTTAGACTCTAGCGGTTTGGCTTAGAGCCCAAACTCAAACTCTGTAGTAAATTTGATGGAATTGGGTGGTCATTTGGATGATAGATATGAGAGAGAGAGAGGAGTGTAGGATGAAAGCAGATTTCCAGCCATTTCTAGTGTAGGCACTGATATAGGAGAGTTAGGAAGTGAAGCATACTTGGAGTGTGATGAAGTGGAGAAGTGTTGGGGAAGGGAGAGGATAGGTTGAATTTTGGACATTTTGAGTTTGAGAAGTCTGTAGGATATCCAAGTGTATAGTGGGCAGTGACTATATGGATCTTGACTGTAAAAATCTAATGCAAACTCACGCAAACATGGTGGCTATGTTGGCATGCAGAGGGTGTTGTGAAATGGATAAACCATATCTGTAGTACTGTATTCAGTTTTGAATGTCACATTTTAACTGAAATTAAAGTTTATCTGGAGGTAACCATGGTTTCAAAGATTGGGCAACAATATCATAAGAAGGTTGGGATGAGGAACCGGGTTATTTAATGAACAGTTAAGGGGACTTGGGAAGGTTTGATAGTGTACAATGTTTTAAAGAATAGCTATGTAAAGCAGGGAATTTATTTTATGTAGCCTCAGTAGTCAGAATACGACCAAATCGATACTGGTCATTCAGATATACTTATGCTGAGAGTAAAAACATGTCCAAAACGGGAAATGATTACCTTCTGAGGTAGTGCCTGTGTAAGGAAATATTTTTTTAAATTTATATTGTTTTATTTTGTAACAGCATAATTGAGATATAATTTGCATACTACACATTGAAAGTGTTTAACTCAGTGGTTTTTTTGCATCCGTCACAGAGTGTTGCAACCATCACCATAATCAATGTAGAACATCTTGAAATATTGACTAGAGTGCCATCCAGCAGGGGTATTGTGGAGGCCATTCCTGCTCTGCATGGATTATTGAGCCCATCAGAACGTGATAGCTTTGTAATGAAATGTTTTAGGTTATTTTATAGTTTGTTTATAAATTATTAATTTTTTGGTATTAAAAGATCTATTCTGAGTTTTTCTTCACAAAACTTGAAATCAAAGTAAATCATTATTTCTCTTGGCATAAGGTACATAAGCCATTGTCATCTAAGATGATAGTTGCTGGAAATTTGTAAGGATTTTCTTTAAATATTGATCCGCCTCTCATGACTGCTTTAGTTGTTTTAACAGAATGCAGTTTTTCATTGTGGAAATTATTTACCATATCAGTGATTTCAAATAAAGATGGAGTTTTTAATTCCACTTAGAGCAAAATGTCAAAATAAAGTGTAGTTTCTCATTACTGGGTTTACAATCTTTGTATCTACTTTTTTCCTTGGCCACTGGGAGTTTTGTTACCAGCAATGAAATACAGCCTTCATGTTGTACTGTGTAGGATAGATACTGTAAATTTCTGGTCTTGCTTTTCCATTGATCTGGGTTGCCATATGGGAATCTTATTCAGCTGATCTTTATTTCCTGAGTCAGAAATTCTGTTTTACCCATCTTTGGGGCTTTCAGCAGCTATTCTCAGTGGGCCGTCAGGTATTGCACATGAAAGAGAAGGTTCAAAGGCATAGAAAGAAGGTTCAGGGCTGAAATGTTTACACTGCATTTTAAAAAATTTTTACAAACATTTTCTAAGCTGATGGATCAGCATGAAAGCTTAGTAGATCTAAGACTTTTTATATCCTATAGGATAGGTAACATTTGAATACACATAATTTTTAGGGAGTGGTGTGGTATTCATCAGTAATAAATTTGATGCAGAAATGACTCTTTTGTATATGATTTTTCCAGTAAGCATAATTAACAACATTGTAGTTAATTTTGTAGGTTTCTTGTTTTTTTTTTCCCCACTGGCTTATTTACCGGTTCTTATTCTACTTTGTTTTGCAGCTGGTAATTAGTATTGAACTGAGGTAAAGTACAGTTTACAATAAGAAATTAACAAGTCACTAGAAATTTTATAACAAACAGGTATTTCTTAGCTTTTGCCACATTTTGTGTGGTCAACTATGTATATTACATACTAATAAAATTTTTTTAAAAATGTAATGAAAGTATCAATATGGAAAAGCCAACTGTTATAAGATTATCACTTATATTATAAAATATATTTTAATTAGAAGATCTTTTATCATCATAAATTGATTTATAGTGTGGTATTTGCTAATGCTTGTGTGAACATAATTTGGTTCTCAGTGATGAGTTACATATTGCACATTTGTGCATTATAAATGTTAGATGGACAACTTTGCTATTTCTCTCAGCTTTGTGTACAAACAGGCTATTCAGTGTGGAATATAAAAGTTTGGTAAAGATCTTGTGTTTATTCTTGAATACACAAATGTTTGTAGAACATTTGTAAAAGCATTGCAAAGTAAGTATTTGAGTTTTCTACCATACACAGAGTTTTCTTATTAAACAGATTTTTGACATTATGTTAAGCTACAACAGAATCCATGCTTCTGGGAAGTTTACATACATTGAAAGACTTTTGACAAGATGAAATTGGTCTTCTGTATGGAATTATGGGAGAATTTACAAAATGAGCATACATGTTTAGCAGCTGACATAGAAAAATATTTTTGACTTGATTTTCCTTTTTTGGGTCAGCCTTTCTTCCGCTTTTATCCCTTCTTGTATATGTGTGTTTGCCTGTAAAATTTGCATAATGTAAACATATCTTCTAACCATAGTCAAAGAGGTTATTTGGAGATACATTATTTGGCCCTAGAAAGTAAGTAGGTTTATGAGGAAAAAATTGGGGATTGCATAACACAGTCTAGCTTCCCTCAGTCATGTTACAAACTAGTTTTGCTGCTTGATAAACCTAGGGTCGTTTTCGTGTTAAACGCTATCCACGCCAAGCTCCAGATTTGAAAGTGATAATGTAACAACTAACATGTTAAAAGCAGTTGACTTTTATTCTAATCATGAAGATCAAATGACAATGGCTTTGTTAAAACCATTCTATAGTTTAGTTTTACAACCCAAATTCTTTTTTAGGGGTGGATGCTCAGTGTTCCTGGACTTTCTTGTAATATCTGGAGATTTTTTGGTGATTTGGTTGAACTTGTGTGTTTCCTTTTCTAAGTTCCCAAAGGACTCTGATTTTAGTCTGTATTATAACATAACACTATCTATTGTTAGCGATCTCCTTTCCAGTAGACTTTGAGATCTTTGTGGTCAGGGGCTATCTTTTATCTGTCTTTGTCCAAGGCCAAGGGGGTACATTAAGAGGCAGTGAGCTAGGAGTATGGTTGGCCTGTTAGACAGCTTCAAAATAGGGTACATTTTCTTCTTTTCTTCTTTTCTTCTTCCTCCTTCTCCTCCTCTTCTCCTTCTTTTTCCTCTTCTTATTCGTCTTCTTCCCTCTCTCTCTCCTTTTCCTTCTTTCTTCTTCCTCTTCATCATTATCATTACCATCTTTATCTTGTATGTTGAGTATGTGCAAAAAACTGTCATAATTGCTACAATTTATGATTACTTTCATCCTCACCACAAGTCTATGAGGCGTATATTTTATGGATGAGAAAACAAGGATATAAACATTAAAATAACTCTCCCAGTGATGTATAGCTAATAAGTAGTGGAATCAGAACTCAAAACCAGGTCTAGTCTCTGATTCTCTGACCACCACTGACTTCAATCATGAAATCAAAGACTCAGCCTTCAGTTTGTGGATTTCTGTCACTAAACATGCATGATCCAGTATTTAATTTTTTTTAGCCATCTGTCACATTGTCTTATATCTCTGACTAAATAAAAGTTTGAATAAATGAGTGGATGAATGAACGGTTTTCATATTTGCATATTATTATATAGCCCACTGATGTAGTCCAAGATCTTTTAATTCATTCAGTATTTTAAAAAGTAAGAAATAGTTGGTTTTTCCTAGTCCATTGCAGAATGAATAGCAAGTTAACCATTAGACAATATTATTCCATTTTCTTAAATAACTGCAAGTAGAGTGTGAATCTTCTCTTCTGGACTTGGGTTGCAGTTCATGTGTGTTATATTAATCTAAAATGTGAACCCACAGTGCGAGCAAAGGAGCCAGGACTTCTAGTCCTAGAAGTTTTCAGGAGAGGGAATAATAACTGATAATGGTGTAGAATTCAAAGATCTTGAAAATCCCTTGACAACCTAATCCTCCAGAAATCTTCTCTGTGTTATCTGATGTGGCTGTAGACTACAAAGCTTCACCATAGTTTGGATCCCTGGTGTTCAGTGAATCAGGATTCTTGCCCTTACTCCCCACTAGCCTGTATGTCTACACAAACAAAGCCCAACCACTTTTTAATTTTAGAGCAGGATATCCAGTAGAGGGATTCTCTGTCTTGGTGTCAGATTGGTAACATGCCAACTTGGGCACATGCCCATCACACTGTTATCCTTATTTCACAAAACACTCATTTATATGTACTATGAAAGTTGTACATATCAAACAAAAGACATCTGATTTTAGTGAAGAATGATACCTTTCTTTAGTGAGATTAATATGAAGAAATAACAGCTCACTTGAATTTCATATAGATTCCTTTAAAAACCTACTTCATGCAAGGAGGGCACTGTGCTAGGACTTTGGGGGATTTAAAGATGAAGAGGACATAGCATTGCTCTTAAGGAGCTTAAAATATAGTGGGAGAGATATATGTGTAAACAGCTAAGTATAATGCAAGACCAAATGAATGAAGTGCTAAATAGATAACCAGTAGCCTATGGGAATGGTGTAAATTTGAACTTCAGAAAAAAAATTATGGAGGAGATGTCACTTGAACCAGAGTTTTGAGTAATCTATACATGCCTGATAGGTTTATTTATGTACATATTCAAACATATAATAGCACACATTCTCAGTATGAGTTTTTGTGTGTGTGTGTATGTATATGGTCTGTACAGATGTGTATGTGTGTGTGTGTGTGAATGTGTAGTCACAGTGAGATTAGTATGTACTCCTCTTAAATACTTTTGTTTTCATGAAATATGAAAATAAAGAAGGATTTATAAAATATCTCTCCCTCAATGTTATTGGAATATTATTTTGACTTAGGTGTTGGCTTTAGCAACTAAAACTGTTGATAGTCATTATTAAATAAATAGTATAGTAACCTGTACAGTTCTTACAGTGACACATGGACGTATGCTAAGGTGAAATAATTGATAGATTTTTAGAATAACCTGGTTGCAAAGGGACATATATAATTTTGCAGTGAAAGCTCCTAAGTTAAGCCTTTGGCAGCTATATAGTATTCAGACAGTAATTGGCTTAGCACACATAAGCCTGGATGAGTAGGAAGCTGTGTGGAGGAAGACATAATGCGCCATATATTCCTACCCATGTCTTCTTGAAAGGATTAAACCAAAATAACCCTCTGGTTTACTCTTATAAGTAGGTCTTTTAGATGCTTCCAATTCCTTCTCCCCAAATCTCTTTACTTTTTTGTTGACGGTCATGTGAGTTATCTATTGTGGCATAACAAATTAGTGCAAACTTAGTGGCTTAGGACAACACATTTACTATCTCACAGTATCTTCAGGTCAGGGATCTAGGCATGGCTTACCTGGGTACTCTGCTTCAGGTTTGCTCGTAAGCTGCAATCAAGCTGTCATTCAGGGCTGAAGTCTCATCTGAAGGTTCAACTGGGAAATGGTCCACTTCCAATTTCATAGGTGTTTTGGCAGGATCCAGTTCCTTGTGGGTTGGTGGACTGAGGGCCTCAGTTCCTTGCTGGCTGTTGACTGGAGGCTGCCCTCAGTTTCTCACCGTGTAGATCTCTCCATCTGAGAGCCTGCTTTGTCAAGGTCATTAAGGGAGAGAGTAATAGAGAGAGTGTGCTAGCCAATGGGAATTAGTCTTATGAAACATAATCATGGTAGTGGCATCCAGTCACATTTGCTGTATCCACTTGGTTAAAAGCAAGTCACAGGTCTTTCCAACACTTAAGGGGAAGGGGTTATATAAGGGTGTAAATACCAGGAGGTGGAGATCATTGGGAGGCCACCTTAGAATCCATTTACTACAATGCCTGAAATTTCTTCTGGGTGGGACAGACCTATTTTATAATGATACATGAAAGATGCAGAATTCAGAAGGTGAGACTCATGAACAGTCAGTTTTACTTGTCAGTGAACAATTGCGTATGACATCAGAGCTTTTCCTTTTTTAATATCCAGGGAATATAAAGAGATTAGAAAGGCATTGGATTGATGAAATAGAAAGAAGTGGTTGCCAACAAGGTACAACATGCAAAGAAAAGAATAACAGGTTTATGGATTTTACCTAAAATATTCCTTGCTTTCTTCAAATGCGGAGAGATCAGTGGAGATTGTGCTCAGAGATGTTCTGTCATGTGACTATTTGTAATTATAAGTTTATTGTGGTTAAAAAAATTTAAAATCATGATTTCTCCTACCTTTCCTTTCCTCTTTCCCCTTTCCAGTGTTTTCCTTATGATGTATCAAAGTACCTGCATATGTTTGTAGTCAGCACTAGAAAATAAAAATAAAAGGAATAGGGAAATAAAATGAATATATTTCTTGTTAAATATCTTAGGAGTTACAAAACAGTAGTATAAAATTTATAGCTAGTTTTGGCAATGAAAACTGACAGGTGCATGACATAGTTATCTGCATATGTTGGAATATTAGGGACAGGTCAAGGGCCAATGATTAAATTGATTTGAATGCTGATCAGAGAACTGCATGTGGTAAACATTCTCATGTGTTGTTTTGCTCCTTAATGCTCTTTAAAGCTTAAGGATATTCCAACAGTCATTGCTGTTTTACCGTCAGAGGCAGTAAAAGACCTCGGTTTTAATGTGCAGCTAAACCTAAGGAATTTTTCTCCAACTCCTAATCGATGCATTTCTACCACATTAATTAGCATAATCATCTGTGGTTGATCGTGGCCCAATATTACCCTGAAGAGAATAAAATATAGTAATCAAGAGCAGGGAATTCAACTTAAGGTCACCACGTCTTATCTGAATATAAACTGCCATTAAATAGATCCTTGTAAAGCTCCTTTCTTCCCCTAAAATGGCTCACCTGTTGTTTGTGAAGCAGATTCTTAGACTTGGCCTTATATTTTCACTGTAAATATTTTGTTATTAAATTTCTTTTAAAGATTTTATTTTCTATTTAGTTCTGAAAGTTTCTTTTTACCCTCAAATTACTCACTAGTCTAGGATCAAAACACTCCAAAAATTGAACTTTAAAACATTTCTTGGCTAAATATATTTAGTCTCTTATCTGAATGGTCCTGAACATGTCCATTTTAGTGTTGTTTGACCTAGATTTTAAAAAAGCCCCAGGGATTCAAGGAGCATGACTATGTAAATCTTTTTGTGTAACACTTCATACAATTAGGCATTCAGTAAATGCTTTCTGATGATAAAAACCCAGTTAAAAGTCCTCTGGGGAAATCCAGAATTTTTAAACAACCAAATATAGAATCATAATATTTTAAAGGCTCTCTAGTATTCTGAAATGACTTTCTTCTTCATAGCAGCTTTAGCCTTATGTCCCTTTTCATCCTCTCCATTTCTTATTAGGACATAAAAAAACACTCTTTGTGCTTTTGTCTGAAATACCTTAGATCTCTGGCTGCCAGAACCATTTCCTCTTGACTTAGTTTTGTTGGAGATATCACATCTTCCACTGTCATTTGTCCTTTCTGTTCAGGAGGATGGGGAGGAAGTTGAGTACACGGTGTGTTAGAATTATAGAGCAAGAAGTTACCTTAGGAATATTATAGTCCAGCATTGTTAATTGAGCCTTACAGAAATAAGTGACTTCTCAGAGTTTCCCAGATATTTAGTGGAAAATCCCAGACTAAAATTCAGAGTTTTGAACTGCAAGCACTGTATTTTTATTGTTAGTGAACCAGGATAATATTTTTATCTTGCATGTGTTGCTTGCAGATTATTGAGAACTGGAGACACAGTTGATAACTTGTTTGTGCATCTTTACCGTAATCACACACATTGTTTACTGGATATTGAAGAGATACTGCAAGTACTCAGTATGTTAGCCACTGGACGACTTTGAGTCAATGCCATATGGTAGACCTTAGTTTGACTGGTAAGTAACTTGATACTAAAAGAATGTATTTTTATAAAATTGTAGTAAAATTGCATTTTTACTACTCATATGTATTTTTGGAATATTTCACATGAAGTATCCTTTAATTTGATGGTGTCTAACGGCAAGTCATACCATCTTGCTTTTTCTGTGAAAACTACCATCTCTCTTTTACTACTGATTAATACTACAATATAGGCTGAACTTCATAATTTAACCCTAACTGTATTTTGCTTTGTGCTGTTCTGTAATTGCTTTATATTCCTTCACTTTTCTGTCATTAACTAGAATTTAAGCCTTGCCAAGGCAAGAACAGTCTTATTCTTCTCTAGTATTCTACATAGTAATTATCTGACTTCTAGGCATTACATGTTAGGCATTTAATAAAAACTTAAAATTTTTAGTTTTAGTTTTAATGTATATTTTTTGGATATCATTAAAATGTAGTAAAAGAAAACCTACTATTTTTTTTGAGGGGAAAAAAAAACTTTGTTCAAACTTTTAGAAAATTTCTCTCTAGAACACACCAAAGACTTGCTATTAAAAATTCCACGCACACCACCAAATTCCACACACTTAAGTGTGAATTTAATTGGATCCCATCAATGTGTTATTTTGTACACATGCCTAATAATGTTACTTTTGCTCAGTATTTTGTAGATTTTCTTTTCTATTTTTAAGGAAACAATTAAGAAAAAGAAGTTGCTGAGTAAACCATTACTAGTGTTTTATTACCACAAAATAAAACAAAATTTCTAATTGTTATAACTGCATATTATTAATATAAAAAAGTAACTTAGAAAATTTTAAATTTCTGCCATTCTGGGATTTTTATTTTAACATATTTTGTGTGTTGATTTTTAGTGTGTGAAGTAGGTATTTGTGTAAATCACATGCTATAGAAGTAAAATACAAAAATATTTTCATAAATCATGTCCTGCAGAAAAAAATACAGAGACATCAGAGTATATATTTGAGGAAACTGGGAATTCATTTTTTTTCTGGCGAGAAATTTAGGCTACCATTGACTTTGATTTTCATTTAATTTTTTAAAAGGAAATGTTGGCCTTGTTATGCTAGATCATTATAAGCTTTATTTCTACTACATTTTATCATAATGCACACTGAGTATAAATAAACTCTGGTATGCTAAACCTAATAGCAATTAAACTGGAAGTGTTTGTATTTCATCACTGTGAACTTCGCAGAAATGTTTCCATGACAACCTCCATGCTAGTTAAGACAACCAGAGGTGATCAACAGTTTACGTATTTTTTCTCTTGTAAGAATGGAATTTGTGTTGACAGTTTTGGCCTTTAATGGCACTTTTGTTCTGTGTGAAAGTATTTGTTTACCAGATCATATGTTGTTAACTGTCAGGCTGAGGTAGAGTGACTGCTTTTGATAAAAGGGTGCATTAGAATTTCTAGTCTGTGAAGCTCTTATTCTCTAATTATCCCCATCAATATAGAAGAGCCCATTTACTTCAGTACTCTACAAATTACATTTATTAAGACCAAGTAGTATGCTGAGCAAAATTGGGAAGATATTGATTTTGTTTGACCAACTAAAAATGGAAATTCCTTTTAACTTGACTTCTTAGTGAATGCCCCCGTCCCCCGAAAAACATGTGTGCACACACCCATTTTGAAAACAACATCTAAGAGACGTCTTTGGAAAAGGTTATTGGGGCAGTATTAGTGATTTTTCTTACCTCATTTTCCTAGAATATAATAGCTACATCAGTAGGGTCCACTACCTAAGGTGTGCAAAAAGAGAAAAAATAATTCTGCAGTTTCAAACAAGAATTGCCAAGCTGATCATGGAACTAAGGATGTTTCCCTGATTACTCTTAAATAGACCCACACTAAAAACTTGTCTTCTTTGAGATTCTTGAAATCAGCATTCATATACACATTCTTACTTATGTCTATAAAGAGAACTGAAATTGTGAAAATTCTCCATAGTTGTGTGAGTTGCTCAGGAGAGGAAAGGTACCATTCGTTCAAGGATGTTGTACTTGTCCTTTTCCTTAACTATCCCTGTGGGCACTTGTCAGCATTGTCTAATACCTGCAGGATGGGACTAGGTGGAAAAGGCATACTAAATATTTTTGTGATTTATGTATGGAAAATATACTTATTACTTTCTAAAATAAAGCTTGACAGTTTTCGTAGATTGTATGACTATGTAGATGTCAGGCTTTATGATAGGTTTTCTCAGAAAAGGAAAGGAAATATTTTCATTTTCATCAGCTTTGTTAAACTAGTATTAAATAATAACTTGCCATGACCAAGAATTATTCTTACTTTCCTTCAAATTACCTATTGAAATGTATTAATTTTCCAAATTTTTTTTCCTTCCGTCTTTGTCCTGATATCATCATCCCCTCAGTTGCATAAGCCAGAAGGTTGGAAACATCCTTGAACCCTTCTTCTTTCATTCAGTTCATTTGTTCTCGTGCACTCTAGGCACTGAGGATACAGCAGAAAACCAAACACACAAAAACTTCATATGTCAGGTAGGCTGTAGTCTCATGACAGGAAGCCAAGAGTGAAATGAATCAGAAAAAGGTAAAGAATGTTGGGCCGACTCTGTGGCCAAGTGGTTAAGTTTGCGTGCTCTGCTACGGCGGCCCAGGGTTTCTCTGGTTCGGATCCTGGGCTCGGACATGGCACCACTCATCAGGCCTCGTTGAGGCAGCATCCCACATACTACAACTAGAAGGACCCACAACTAAAATATACAACTATATACTGGGGGGATTTGGGGAGGAAATAAAGCAGAAAGAAAAAAAAAAAAGAGAAGATTGGCAACAGTTGTTCGCTCAGGTGCCAATCTTTGAAAAAAAAAAAGATAAAGAATGTAAGATGATGGTAAGTGCCATTGAGAAAAATAAAATAAAAAAGAAAGACTGTGTGTGTGTATGTGCGTGTGTGTGTGATGGGGTAGAGTTTGCAATTTTAAACAGGATGGTCAAAGAAGGCCTCACTGAAAAGATGACATTTGTGCAAAGAGCAACATGTGTTATCTGAAAGGAAAGCATGCTAAGGCAGAGAACAGTGCAGGCAACGGTCTTGAAGTTTGAGAAATGGCAATCATGCCAGTGCAGCTGGTGTAGAATAAGTGAGGATGAAGAGTAGCAGGAGATAGAATTGGGGATTAAGGGATAGAGAACATAGGGCCTTGTGGACTACTCTAGACAACCGAATAGATGGTAACACAATATGATTTCCCTCTTAACAAAATCACTGTGGCTGCTGTGTTGAAAAAAGCCTGTAGAGAGGTAGGGATGAAGGCAGGGAAGGGAGCGAGGATGAAACCAGTTAGGAATTTATTGCAAGAATCCAAAGAAGTGATAGTAGTAGCTTGAATAAGAGCAGTAATAGCAGTGGAGGTGATGAGAAGTGGTCAAAATCTGGATGTATTCTGAAGGTTTAGCCAGTAAGATTCCCTGACAGATTGAATGCGGTGTTTGACACAGAGAGGAGTTAAGGTTGAGTCAAGGTTTTTGACCTGAAAACTTAACAAGATGATATTTTCTTTTTCTGAGTTGGAGAAGACCATAGAGGGAACAGGTTTTGGGGAGGAACATCAGAAATTCAATTTTGGACATGTTTCAGAGGTCTCTGAGACATATGATTATAGATATTAAGTAGGTAATTGAATATAAGAGTGGAGTTTGGAGCAGAGATGTGACCTGGAGAGAAACATTTTTAAATTAGTATATAGATGTTATTTGAAACGATGAGGGTGGATAAGGTCACCAAAGGAGGACTCCTAGAAAGAAACAGTCCAAGAACTTCTCTTACCTAAGCTCTGGCAGGGTGAGTTCCTCACAGTGTGCCCAGAACAGTCCCAGTTTACGTCTGGCCCTGGAGTAACTAAGAGTGCCCCCTCCTCCTTCTACTAGGAATCTCTTTGGAAAATAAGTTATATGATCATGCGATGAAAGTCTTTTGTCTCTACTCTTGTTTATATCCACTACTTTTTCTCCAGTTCATTAATCCAGTGGCATCCCACCAGATTTCTTACCTTTTCTCTATTTTACCTTTTCCCGTCAATCTTGACTCTGTTTCCAGAATAATTACTCCATACGTAAATCTAATACAGATCTTCCTCGAATTTCGATGGTAATGTCTTGATAAACCCATCGTAAGTTGAAAATATCTTGAGTTGAAAATGCATTTAATACTCCTTCAGAAAATCATAGCCTAGCCTACTTTAAACGTGCTCAGAACACTTACATTAGCCTACATTTGGGCAGAATCATGTAACACAAAGCCTATTTTACAGTACAGTGTTGAATATCTCATGTAATTTATTGAATACTGTACTGAAAGTGAAAAACAATGGTGGTACAGGTACAGAATGGTTGTAAGTGTATGGATTATTTACCCTCATGGTCACGTGGCTAACTGGGAGCTGCAGCTCACTGCCGCTGCCCAGCATCCCGAGAGAATATTGTACTGCATCTTGCTAACCAGGAAAATGCTAAAATTCACAATTCAAAATACCATGTACGGTTTCTACTGAATTTGTATTGCTTTCATACCATCACAAAATCGCAAGTCAAACCATCTTAAGTTGGGACCATCTGTTAATGCCATTCCCCTTGCTAGACTTTTATTGTGGCTTCTATCATTGAAGGAGCAAAATATATTCTTTAGTATGAAATTTCAAAATTCTTTCTCATCTAATTCTTGCCTCTTTGTCCAGCCCCTTCTCTTGCCATTTCCCCCTTCTCTCTTTTCTTTTCACCCATAAGACAAGAGATTGCTTGTATCTAGCTCCTTAGAAATGAGGAATTTTTTACTAGTGTTTGGAGGCGCCACTCAGTTGCTAAGCCAAAAGCTGCTCTCCTGCAGTACAGAGCTGTGTGGGGACCGGGGACTGCACTCTTTATGACTGCCTCTCTTGAGTCTTCCCTACCTAGAGGGAGTTGGGCCAACAGGTACCGCCACCCAGCTGCTACCACATGATTGGTGTAGGCTTGCTGCAGCACAAAGCTGTGGAAAATGAGATCGCCAATATTTACGGACATCAGAATCCACCTGGAGGCTGAGGGAGATGGGCACTGTTACTTGGCTGCCAGCTCATCCAGAATACAGTGTTGGGGAGGATGGGTGCAGTCCCTGCCTGGAAAGCCACAACCTCCCACCGTTCTCAGTGAGTTTTTGTTAAGTTCCTCTGTTGTTACACATCTTTTGATGATTCTCCAGAGACTTTGAATAATTGTCTTTGCAAATTTTGACCAGCTTATTAGATGTTTCTCCTAGTGAGAGGCTCCTCTAGTTTCTCACACCACCATTCTAAAAGTCTTGTCTCCTATACCGTAACTTTCTATGTATTTTTTAACTTAATGCATCATAAACATTTTTTGAGGTCAAACAAACTCTAAGTATCATTTAATGACCATCATATGGTCATTATACCATATGTTACCTGATTCTCTCCATAATGTTAGATTGCTGTCACTCTTCGCTATTATAAATAAAGCTATTATTAACAGTTTTTCTGCATATATTTCGGTCCTGTTTTTGAATATTTCATTAGTGTATATATCTAGAGATAGAATTATGGAGTAAAACATGGAGAACATTGCCAAATTTCTTTCCAGAAAAGTTATACCAATTTCTAATCCTTCCAGCAATGGATACATATTATACTGACTTTCACTAGAATCATATATTATTATTTTTAATCTTGCTGCTAATTTGATGACCAACTGGAAATTTAACTTAATGATAAAAGCGTTTTAATATTGTGCTTCTGATCTTCAGTGCCATTTTTTTCAAGTTAGAACTAAAGCCTATTTTGTAGGTAAAGGCACAATTTTTTAAAAAAGAAAAAAGCAAAGAAAATCTGAGTAGAACCAGACTAACAAACCAAAGGTGCTATTTTCATTGCTGTTGGCTATGCAAGGTGTGATATGGATTGTTTTTCTTTGTTGTCATGAACAGTATAGGTTTTAGGATATATATTTACTTCCTGCTCAGGCTTTTTCACACTTTTATTTTCTAAAAATAAAGTCTCAAGGCAGAGAAATAAATTTTTACTTGCTTAGATGAAAAACATGTAAAAGAGATTTAAAGATGACCTAATAATATATAGCTTATTGATAAATATAAATTGAGTATCTTTAGAATTTAAAATATATAAAGCAGTAGATTCAGTGACCCAAGTTAGTGTTGTATATTAGATCAAAGAGAAATCTGTGATATTTTAAATCTCTCTGATTTTGAAGAAGTTGATCATCTGCAAAATCTACACTATTTCACTTACAAAATAATGGCGGTCTTCATAGATTTGTTGTGCCATCCCCATATAATATTTATAAAGCACAGCATGAACTTCCTTTCTAGTTCTCTGCCTAAATCACCGATAATTAGAGAAGAGTGATGCCATCATATGTAGATAAGAAATTTTATAGGTAATTATAATTTTCTCATAACATTTTACTTGAATGTCTTTCTAACCACTAATATTTCTGCCTTTCTTTTTCAATATAAAACTCCAAACAAGATACACCTATCAATGACATAGCACAATTCAGGATGGCAACAGAAACCGAGACATTGCGTTTGGGTGCAATGTGGTCCATGACATTCTCTCATTGATGCTATAATTTAAGGTTTCTGTCTGATACTTCCATCCATCCTCCACTCTCAATATTCTAGAACAGTAATTTCATTTTATTTTCAAAATTCAGAATTTCAGAATTTGACAGGATTTGAATAGAAGGTTGTATGGTATAACCTAAAACCTGATTATGTTTATATAGTAAAAGTTAGTAAAATATTTTTTATGTAGTAAAAGTAAAAGATTATGGTGGGCTGCCCCTGTGGCGCAGCAGTTAGGTGCACACATTCTGCTTCTTGGCGGCCCGGGGTTCACCTGTTCAGATCCTGGGTGCGGACATGGCACCGCTTGGCAAAAGCCATGCTGTGGTAAGCATCCCACATATAAAATAGAGGAAGGTGGGCATGGGTGTTAGCTCAGGGCCAGCCTTCCTCAGCAAGAAGAGGAGGATTGGCAGTTGCTCAGGGCTACTCAAAAAAAAAGGGTAAAAGATTATGGTTATATAATAAAATTTAGCTTTTCTGTTGCTTTCTAAAACTGAGCAATAGCCTTTTGAGGACATTATTTCCCTTTTTGAGAAAATGGGCCTCAGATTGGCTTCCAAGAATTGTAAGGACACGTAGGTAAATGAATCTAAGCTAGCCATCAGAAGAAAAGAAAATTTAAAAGTAACACTAGAAATAAAAACAAAATCAAGCCCGTTGTAATTAATTATTATGCAGTCTAATTTGGCTATATCTTTATTACTATGATAGTTGCTAGAGACTCTTCTCTTTAGACAGTATATTCTATCACAAGAACATCAACAGTGATGACCCAGTATTATTCCTTAGTGAATCAGAGATACTGTGACTCCTTAAAGATTTCATACAGCTGAGGCCTTCAAAATCCCAATAACTGACTGATGGTCGCTGAAAATGTTGAGGGATGTGAATCTCATTTATAAATTTTAAATTCTTGGTTTTAAAATAAAATAGTTCTTGAAAAATTTAATGAGTTTTAGGAGTGTGCCTTTCATCAAGATTTATCATCATTTATTCTAAAAATTAATAAAATCACACCAGCTTTACTTAGTACTCTCGTACTGAAGTATTTGTTAGTTAATACTCATATCTCCATTTGTTATGAGTATATTTCTGTCCTAAGAAGGATAGCAAAAGGCTTTAACGTATAAGTTTAAAGGATAAGGAAATAGAGATTGTTAGTTAAAGGCATATTTAACAAATATTGGGTTAATTCATTATTGTAAAGTGAATCTGTAGGTAAAAAGCTAATATTCAAATCTAGAGAAAATTGGTTTCTTGGGCTTACTTGTTTAAAGTCTCAGAGGGTACATTTTGGGCTATCTGTGTCAAGTGCTATGAGGCAATGTGTTTTCTTTTAGAGAGACATATTTTCAGTAAACTTGTATTCATGAAGTGCTCACAAACACCAGTGATTGACAAGTGCTTTCTGTTTCCCTGTTGGACACATTACATTGTAAACTTTTTGAATTTTGTTCAATTCTATTTAAATTGTACCCTGGCTGAAATTTAGTTATAAAAGTTCAGTTTCCCATGGAAAAGTTCAAGGACTTTTAGTGGAAAAAAAGTCTTATTTATGAAGTATTTTAATGAGACAAGATGATAATCAAAAGTTTATCTAAGGGACTGGCCTGGTGGTGTGGTGGTGAAGTTCACATGCTCTGTTTCGGTGGCCTGGGGTTTGTGGGTTTGGATCCTGGGTGTGGACCTACACACTGCTCCTCAAGCCATGCTGTGGTGGTGTCCCACATACAAAATAGAAGAAGATTGGTATAGATACTAGCTCAGGGACAATCTCCCTCAAGCAAAAAGGGGAAGATTGGCAATGGATGTTAGCTCAGGGCCAATCTTCCTCACCAAAAAAAAAAAAAAAAAAGTGTTTACTGTAGAGTTTACAGATAAGCAAGAGGATTAGGCTACAATGACCCATGTGGTAATTAGTGGATTAGAGTTGGAGACATGAACTTTAGATTTAGCTTAATAAAAACTTTAGCTTAATGTAGATACAGATGGTTACATATGGAAATATTTACAGATAGGTGCATATACATTGGTTAGTATACACACACATATTTTTTTGCTCTGTCAGCTGAGAGGGCCTAAAAGCAACAAGCATACTTAGTGCCCATATCTTGGTTTCTAATACCATTCTCCAGTACAAGAACCAGGGATCCTTGAACAAATGTGGCTTATTCTCAGATTAGGGCAGGAAATATACAAGATAAACCTGGAGTTATTATAATGTCAGAAAATAAGGAAATGTTCAAATAAAAACACAGTATGTAAAATAAATAGCAATGAGTCTGTACCATACTTATATAAATAAATCTTTGAATAAATAAATGGGAGAATAGACATTTCCTATACAGAAGAATTCCAAATAATTTATGTAGATACTTCCACCCTTAAGGAGGTGGGACATAACTCCTCACTGCCCTTGTGTCTTTCTTCCAAAGAGGACAGTATGGAAGGGGGGAAGAGGAATGGCTTTGCATTAGAGAAACCTGGCAAACCTTTCCTCAGCCAGATCATCCAACATCAAGAGTGATATATCTGGGGCTAGCTGTGTTTGGCCGAGTGGTTAAGTTCGCACACTCTGGTTTGGCGGCCCAGGGTTTCCCTGGTTCGGATCCTGGGTGCAGACTTAGCACCGCTCATCAGGCCATGTTGAGGCAGCATCCCATGTAGCAGAACCAGAAGGACCTGCAACTAGAATATACAGCTATGTACTGGGGGGCTTTGGGGCAAAGAAAAAAAAAAGAGGGTGATTGGCAACAGATGTTAGCTCAGGGCCAATCTTTAAAAAAAAACAAAAAGAAGAGTGATATATCTTGCTCATACTATGTATCCTTGATATGATATGATGAAAATGGCAGTTTACCTCTGTGGTCTTCCCCCCCAAAAGTCCTTAAATCCAATCTAATAATGAGAAAAATATCAGACAGATCCTAGTTGAGAGACATTGTACAAAATACCAACCAGTACTCCTCAAAACAGTTAAGGTCATCAAAAACAAGTAAAATCTGAGAAACTGTCACAAGCAAGAGGAGGGAGCCTAAGGAGACATAGTGACAGAGTGTAATGTGGATCCTGGAAGAGGAAAAGGACATCAGGTAAAAAGTAAGAAAATGTGAACAAAATGTGGACTTTAGTTAATGTTTTAAAAAGTTGGTGTTAGCATTTCTGCATCTGTAGGCGTAGTGTGACTAAACTGGTTTGGTAGGGGGTTGGAGGAGGGGAGGACTTGTGGAGTATTGAATAATAAAAATAGCTAACACTATTTAGAGCTTCCTATAGGCCAGGCATTCTTTTAAAGGCTTTACATATCTTCATTTTTTTTTTTCTGGGAAAGATTTGCTCTGAGCTAACATCTGTTGCCAATCTTCCTCTCTCTCTTTTTTTTCCTCCCCAAAGCCCCAGTACGTAGTTGTATATGTTAGTTCGAAGTCCTTCTAGTTCTAGGTGAGCTGTTGCCACACCATGGCTACCGACAGATGGGTGGTGTGGTTCTGCGCCAAGGAACCGAACCTGGGCCGCTGAAGTGGAGCATGCAGAACTTAACCACTAGGCCATCACGGCTGGCTCAAATACTTCATGTCTTAATTATTATTATTTTTTGAAGAAGAAGATTAGCCCTGAGCTAGATCTGCCACCAATCCTCCTCTTTTCACTGAGGAAGATTGGCCCTGAGCTAACCTCTGTGCCCATCTTCCTCTACTTTATATGTGGGACGCCTGCCACAGCATGGCCTGAGAAGCGGTGTGTAGTTCTGCACCTGGGATCTGAACTGGTGAACCCCAGGCCACTGAAGCAGAACATGTGAACTTAACCACTGTGCCACTGGGCTGGCCCCACGTCTTAATTTTTTAAAACAACTCTTTGGTAGGTGTTACTATTCTTATGTTAGGGCTGAAGAAATGACAGGTTAGTTAAGTAACTTGCCCAAGATTAAGCATTAATACCTAGGCTCAGGGTCCTCTTCTCTGAACTACTAGTCTTTACTGAGAATGGTTGTTTTGGGGGAAGCTGCAGGGAGCAATTCCCTTCTGTCAGCAGGTTTGGCTTCTGCCCAGGTATGTAAGGTATAAAACATAAGAAGACTTCTTTTATATATATTAAATGAAACTAGAAAGTTTATTCCTTTAGATTATAGTATGTGGTTATTTCATGTTCATTTTCCTGATGCCTTTTATTGTTTTATATGTCAGGTAAACTAAAATTATTCTACAAATTGCTGGAGTCCCCAGATCACTAGTTTTTTTGGTGACTGGGCACATATTTTCCATCAATATACCATAGGCAAAATAGCCATGACTTAACATCACTGTTTAGTATGTTGAAGTATTTCTCTCTTTTAACCCGTCTTTTCATATAACAGCATTTGGATTTTGTTGGCTTTGTAATCTTACAATAACAGATAAAGTAACTGAGGCCTAAGAACATTAAATCAAGCTTGTATGACAACTTTATGTGTGAAGAGCTCCAAACGTGTAATCCTGCAGCCTTCTGTTGTGCTTTTCTTCCATATAGAAATAATTTAAAGTTAGTCCCCAGCAATTCTTAGTTTCTGGAGCCCAGCTGACAATGAGCTCAGTTTTATTATTTTTATAAAAATTATTTTATATTTACATAATTGCAATCCAAGTCGACGTGATGCTAATAGGCAGAGACAAATATCTGCCCAGAAAAAATTGTGTTCTGTCAATTGAGGTGAACTATTTGCCCTTTGCTGGAATCTTCAGGGCGCCTCATGATCCACTTTCTTGATTTCCACATAGTTGTGAGGGCCTAGTGAGACTTATTTATTTTGGGACACACAAAAATTGCCAGAATATCTCTTTCTTTGTGAAATGTACTAAAAATCTGTAATTTAACCCCCGGTAAAGTAGTCCATCCTTTTGTACCTACAGCCCATTGTGTTCTGACCAGGGATGTGCCTTGACGCTGGCAGGTAACTAAGCTGTTGCAGTTAACTTTTTTATTCAACTACTACTTCTGTGGTTCTGCCTCCCAACTTTATTCATGCAATGACACACATAGGAAGTGATGGTATTTGGCCAGCACCTTGGGTTAACTTGTGGCCAGGGGTGATTGGCCTGAGGGTTCTGGCTGCCCCAGGCTCTTTTAGCCACCCTAAGGGCAGAAAGGATCAGCATCTTGGCATACCAGTAAGGTATTTGTGACGCATCAGGTGCTTCAGCACTCTGTTCTATGACATGCAATGGTGTGTTTTCCCCAAGTGCACTTAGTTTCCACCAAGTTGTGTAAGATTTTTATAAAAATATTTATACTGATCCTGAATTTTATAGAAGACAGATAACATTATAATTTCTTAAATTGATTTGAGTCTTGCTGTTGACAACTCCCATTGGACAATTGAATTATGCTGGGCGGGGGTGTATTTCTTAAGTGCCTCAGTGAATCACCACCCTTCTTCCCCACCAGGTTCTGAGTTGAATGAGAAATAAAAGGGAGACCCATCTTTACTGATAAGATGATTTACTCTTCCTTCCCTGACAAGAGGTAGTAAAGCACTGAGAGAAAACCAAGAACTTGCAGGGATTATGCAAGTAAACTCCCCATAAACTCTGAGGAAACAGCATGAGTGGGGAAGAAGCATTTCCCCCAGTACCATTAAGTGATTTGCCATCATTTCTTGTGGAGAGCTGTGGAAAGTAAAACACTTTATATAACAACAGAGAAGTAGGGCCTTATAAGGAACTCTTACTAGAACCTCTCAAAAGAGGTATTATTTCCCAAGAGTACCTCAGACTGAACCTAATGACATAGGAAATCTACAAGTGTTTTATAAAATCATAAAAAAAATCAGATTCTTCTGTTTTTGGTTGACAGTTTTAAGCTTAGGAAGCACAAATATTTGAGAAAGAGTATTGTTTGTAGGTAAGTATCTATTTTCTTACTGCTATTATAAATTCCAAAGAATCATTAGAACTTGAAAAATATATTAGCTGTGAATTTCAAATGAAGGAGTGGATGAAATTTCAACTATCCAGGAGCATTTAGAATAATTTCCAAAAAGTCCATTTCAAGTAAAAAGTCTGGAAAAGTAGGAGCTTAAATTTTACATGTTATTATACCATTTATGTTAACTCAAAAAATCTCTTCAGAAGGAGTTGGTTGCCATTTGCTATATTATACCCACCTTAACCCAAGGCACTCTGTCTATCTTGTGGCATATGGTTGTGTCTCAACTAAGGATATGTCCCTCTTTTCCTTTCTCTGTGTTGATTAGTAAATCATATATAGGCTGAAGTATTAGGCAAGTATTGCTGTTAAGGGAAAGTGAAATTACATGTAACTGGAGGCATCCTTGAGGACAAAGCATTCTGAAAGAAAAATTAAAATAATTTTTAAAAAGCCCACTTCCAAGTTGGATGGAGAAATCAAACTGTATCCCTCAATATCCCCAAGATGATGGAGAATCTTTTTACCATTTAAAAATATGCTTTCTAGTATTACTTTAAAAGGCATAGTTGATTAGAATAATCTTATAAAGCACTATAATTAGATTCTCTTAAGATTTAGTTTCCTTTCATAGTTTGCCCTTGCTCCCCAAAATGGAATGATTTAAATTGGTGTATTGGTCAGGATAGGTTAGGTCTGTCTCCTGCCCTCTGCACAAAACCATATCCCACTATAACACATAATTCTGGTTGCACTTGGAGAAGAGAAACAGGAGAAAAACAGTGAGTATATTCAATGTACAAAAGGCTGTCAAAATGAAAATTAGTACATTATAGCATTTCATAGTTTGCAAAGCCCTGTCACATATATTACCTTTTTTGATCCCCGTAACAACCCTATCTTCTATATCTGTAAAGCTCAGACGTTAAATGACTTGACCAAGAATAAACTAACAAGTGGCTGATTTGTGGCACAAATCCAAATCCTCAGATACCTTGTCCAGTGCCATTTTCTCTATACTATTCCACCTAAGGAGCAGATATATTTTATGTAAATTTTGAGTATTCAACCAGGGACAATGAGAGGTTTTAAAGAGCTAGATTTTTGCTGGATTTAAGGAGCCTTTTAGCTGCTAAGATTATTCAACTATATAACTGGCTATCAAGTAGCGATGATTAGAAATGGTTCAGCAGAGGCTAGATGGCCATCTGTCGATCTCGATGTTGGACTAGATGACCTTTAAGATCCTTTCCAATTTGGAAATTCCATGACTCTATGGTGATAATGATGCTGTTTCAGCTTGTTGCCAAGTAACATATCTATTGTTTTTCCTGCCTGTCACACACAGCAATGGCAATAACTATTGTTTTCCTTATATGCCATGACAAATTTATATCATAGTGTCATATTAGCAATTAGCATTCCCGAAGTTTGTTACCTTTATAATGTTCAAATCTATTCTAAAGATGCTGCCAAAATTTCATTTGAAAAGGTATGAAAATAAAATTCCTTTGATGAATGACATATCCTAAAGCAATATCCCTGATTCCTTCCCCTTTCTTTTCCTTTCAGGCTTCATCACTTACGCCCTCCTCAATCTACCATTGCCTGTACTGATTAATAGAGTGACTCATTCATTCATCCACTTATTCTATAAACGTTCATTGAATCTATGAGCAGAGCACTCTTCTAAGCTAAGAAAATGCAAGATGAGATTTAGAATCGTACTAGCTATCAGGATGCTAAAGCAGAGGAATCAATTCATGTCAATTCAACATGTATTTATTAAGCAGCTAACAGTAGGACTACATAATATCTAGTTCAGATCCATCACCAAAAATTACTGAACTGGTTTCTGAATCCAGATAAATTGATGAAGTCTAGGAGGTACACTGTTCACTTTATCTTCCTTATTGGCTATAAAACAAATGAAACTCACCACTCCACAGAAGCTATCCAGTGTTGTACATAAATGCACGCGAAGGCAGAAACACATATATAAAGAATGATGTTTTGCTACGATAAAATACTTTATTCTTAGCCCAAGAAAATTCAAGCCCCATGTCAAAGGTTTTGAATGCTTTCATTGACGTTTGCTGAACTCTTGTATCTGCAGCCAACTTATGGTTGCAGTTGATGAATGAATGAGTTTAGTTCCAATATGAATGTTCGTTGATAGTTTGCTTATGTTAAGGGGAAAGATGTGAGTGAAATAACAAAGATATATATTGGAATTTAACTAATTTTTCATTGTATAAGTGACTCCTTTGCTGAACCAGATTATAGTTTTTGAACAATGGAAGAATGTTTCCTTGGTTTTTTGTGCTATTCACATAAAAGATTGGGCTTGTCACTTGGGCATTCACATGAGCCTAACCATACAGCAACTCACAACATGGTAACTGGCTTCCGTCTGAGTGAGCACATGAGAGACTGAGAAAGACAGAAGTCAGGGTTATTTTGGACCTAATCATAGAAATGACATCCCATCATTTTGCCATTTTCTGTTTATTAGAAGCAACACACTAGGTCCAGTCCACACTCCACACACAGATACCAGAGGTAAGGATCATTGGGCGCCATTTTAGAGGCTGCTACCACAAATATAAAACCTACTATACTGCTTTCCTTGCTATATTCCTTATATTATTGAAAGACATGGCTATCTACCACATAGAACCAAGCAAAAAACCTAAAAGCTGTTTTTTATTTTCCCTTTTTTATTCCTTTATCTTAGTCAACAGCAAAGTGAAATGTACACTAATTGATGAATATCTATCAAGTCTGTTCTGTTTGGGGGCCGACTGGTGGCTCAGCGGTTAAGTTTGCACCTTCCGCTTTGGCGGCGGGGGACTCGCCAGTCGGATCACAGGTGTGGACATGGCACTGCTTGGCAAGCCATGCTGTGGTAGGTGTCCCACATATAAAGTGGAGGAAGATGGGCATGGATGTTAGCTCAGGGCCAGTCTTGCTCAGCAAAAAGAAGAGGATTGGAGGCATATGTTAGCTCAGAGCTAATCTTCCTAAAAAAAAAAAAGTCAGCCCTGTTTGCTACTTCTCCATTGCCACTGCCCTAGTTTAGACTTTCATTCCTTCTTGTTTGAATTAGCATTTTTTATTCTTCTTTATGCTTATAGTCTCTTCAATTCCTCTGTCCCTGCAGTTAATATTTGACATAGCTGTTCCCTGGTTCCACTCGCTACTCCTGGCTTTTACACGGCTTGTGAGGCTACATCTTTGCCTTCCTAGTGCTGGACACAGAGTCTGGACATGTTGCACATGCAAATATTCTTGACTGGATGATTAGGCATTACAGGCAGAATAAGAGTCAGATTTAAGAACTCCTTAAATATCCCAATGCCACTGAATACTCCTTATTTTTTCCTGGAACACTTTATGTTTTTCCTATTGGGAAAGGTGTTGAATCCATCTTGTTTTCTAGTGAGCCAGAGCTGCTACTCCTTGTCTTTTTTCCTGAGTCCCAGTCTTTTTACATGCTACTTTTTGAATGCTCGTCTTGACGTCTTCCTTTCTCCTTGGAACACCTCCACCATCAGACATGTTATCATAAATAAACAATTGCTAAATGTAAATATGTGCTTATTGGCATAAACTTTTCCATACAAACTAATAAAAAAGCTATTACATAATTTCATTATGAAAACAAGCCAAATTGGCCTTCTGAAAGGTGCAATAAACTTAAATCTTATTTTCTTTACAAAGAAGTGCTTTCTAGCTCACATCTACTATTTGCTAAGGTTAGAGTAACAGCAGCAGCACTAGAACTACCACCAAGAATTTCTTTTATTATTATTAATTCCCACTATGCTTTGAATATTTTTATCTAGGTAACAAATTGTGCTCATTAAAGTAATAAATTGATAAATTATTTCTATCTTTTTCAATCAAATAAAAAATAAATGTCAGCTGGAGCTTCCTGAGCTAACAAGTGAGATCTTTGACTTGCTTGCTTTATATAAGTATGTATTAAAAATAAACTAAAAATAAAGTATAGCATAATTCTGGTACCCTTATCTCAAATGAAAAAAATAATTTTCTTTTAAATTTTTAAAATACAAAGGATGTGGTCAACCAATTATGGTGAAACAGGGTGCAAAGAACTCTCGTTTGAGGATCCTTGGTGTATATTCTATAAATATTATCATCAGCAATATTTTTAAATTAGATTGAGGGATTACTTGAGTACCATTTAATGTGTAATTAAATTTTCTAGTAGGTGCTAAGTTTTGAAAAATTTAAACTGTAAAAATTGAGTACAAATATTAAGTTCCCATTCTCCACTGATAAGCTTTAAGTGGTCAATTTGGCTCGTTCAATTTTAATTTAATTGTTAAAAACAGGTAATACATTTAATACCTCATGGTCTGCTGTGCCTCAGTTACTTTAAGGATGTGAAGAGAGTCGTGGTTTTAGCCCCCAAAAGAAGCAGGGTGGATCCTGGGAGAGCTGGCCCTCTGTTCCAATGTGCTTTATAATCGGTATTGGTTTCTGCATATATGTTGTCATGAAAAAGTTTGGGAAGCGCTCTCTTAAGTATCCATTTCCCCTTTTCAAAAAGCAGTAATGACAACCAGTTTCTTGGTATTTTTCTACAAATAGTTGATGTATGTATAAACATATATGAATCTGTATGTGTCACTTTTCACAGGTGGTAATATAAACATATACACTTTGTTGTATCGTGTTTTTTTCACTTAACAGTGTACCTTGGAAATTGTTCCCTGTCAGTACATATAGCGCTACTCTATTGTTCTTTTCTGCTGCATAGTGTTGCTTTTTAAATAGATATATCATCTTTATTCACAAATGGTAAAATTTTACAAAGCTTCGTTAATATCTCCTTAAAGTAGATATATGTTCTTTATGTGATGTGTACTTCAACAAAAACTTTTTAAAATTGTAATGGTTTGTGTCACTGGTGGTCACTTTCTACTGTTGAGGTTTTCCTAGATATCAATTTTCTCTCCTTGGCTGAACTATTGTGTTTCTAGCTGGGCTTTTATTGTACAAGCAGAATGTTTTTGATCAGATTGTATTTACATGACAGTCTGGAACTGTGGCATTCCGTCAAGTACATCGTACACATTTAAAATATTGTCTAAATATTTATTCACATGATGGATTACAGCGGCTCAGAAAAGGCAGTTACAACCTATTGAGTAAATAATTTTAAGTTTTTAGAAATTTGGAAAGGCTTTGAAGGGTTCATAATGATGTCTCATCTCAGTTGTTAGAAACAGCCACTGAATACCCTTGCTTTTTTCTCTAAATGGTATTTCAAATCTTAAGTGTTTAAGCAACAAGAGAAAACAGAGAAAAAAAACAAAGGGAAAATTTAAACCAGTTGCCCGCAGGTATAGACTTTCCTTCTTCCTTCCCATGATCAGATACCATCTCCCCAACATGAAAAAACAAATAGACAAACAAAATCACACTCAGAGGAACAACAGAATACTATTGCAGCAAAATGGTAAGGTTCCTGGAGGCTAAAACAAAATTTCAAAGATATACAGTTGAAATTGCAAAAATATTTAAAATAAGTGGATGTAGTTCACTCAGTTTGAAAGGTTCATTTTCATAATAAATTGTGGTTTGGTTTCAATTTGATGTGAAACTTCTGTTTAAGAAGTAGTTTGTTATTTTTAAGTTATCTTGAAAATTAAGTGCTTCGTGCTGCTTCTGTTCTTTCAAAAAGGAGACAAGAATTTTTGGTCTTAATAATTAAACTTTTGTACATTTATGTATTTTCTTTTTTCAATCATGTGGCAGCAGGTTCTTTTATTTCTAATTCAGAGATTGTTTGAACTTTACAAACCTTTTGCATTTATTTGAGATTAATTCATTCCTAAAGAAAGTGAGGAAAATAGTTTGTGGTTTTTTTCATGCAGTACTAAGTTTATCTAGACATCGTAGGTTTGTGATTGTAACATCTTTTGACAAGCAAATTAGACCGTAGAAAGAGCATCCAACTTGGAGCTTAGGGCATATGGTGCTACCTTCTGCAAATATAACTCAAAAACAAGTCATTCTGTTCAGTGAAGGGTCATGTTCAGACTCGGGTTCTTTAGTAGGCAAAGGAAGAAGTAGCCTCTTAAAGAAAATTGTAATCTCAGTAGAAAAATGTACCTGTCTAAAGTGAAGCTAAAAGAAGAGAGATTAAGAAACCCATGCACAGAATTTCATTATTTTTAAGATCTAAAAATACAACTTGAATTTAAAAATAGTTAAGGGAAACAATTAGGGTAGCAGAAATCCAATAAAATAGTTATTTTGGTTATTATTCCAGCAATTAGAATTATTACTCCTATGAAAACTTTGCTCTATAAAATAATACTGTGATTAAAACTTAGTATCTGGTATCTTGTAGCATGTCAGCATGGTGAAAAGGATTGTTCTGAAATGCTCAATTGAACACACTATTTTTGTGTGTCAACATTCCTATTTTAGTTATCTTATCTAGAACTGATAGGTAAAATAGTCCAATATATACATATTCTAGTATTTCAAAGTTTGGATAAAGATGAGGGAGGGTCTGTCGATCAGTTTTTAATTCATATTGTCATTTTGAACATACACTTCTCCACATGGTGGAGTTTTGACTGCCCATCAGAGAACCAGTACCTTTGAGACAGCTGTTGCAGAGAAACCTCTTTTACATGCTTTAGGTCAAGAGTAGTCAAACCTGTTACAGCACCTGCTTTTGCATGTGCAAATCTGTTGTTTTGTCATTTCATTGAACAAGGAGAGGTAAGAGTCTCTTGTGGTTGTAAATAAGTCTGGAACATCGCCTACATGAAATGAAATCTGAGAAAAAGACAACTGTGATTTCTGTTGTGTAGTCATGGGAGGTTGCTTCTGTTTGGGGCTTTGTTTCTGGAAGACTGCCTGTAATTTGGAGGGAGGGTAGAGAGGCAAGTTTATGTTTGGAGGCAAGAACGGGGAAGGTGTTTGCTGTCATTGACTGTAGGGTAGTTGTGAAGTTTGACATGCCCAGAAGCTACCGAATGCCATGTGGGGCCCCCATACACTGCATACCTCAGTTTTCATCATCTGATGAGCCTGCAGCAGGATTTCCAGGCACTGGAGTCGACAACATGTCTACTTTGGTTTGGAGCTGATTGATCCACGGAACAGAACATGCTTGTGGGATCTTCCCTTGCTATAGAACATAAATGATTGAAATGCTTTCTTTAGAAAAAAAAGTATCATTTGTTTATACAGCTTACTGCTTATAAGAAAGAAATTGTCAAATAGTAATTGCAAGCAGAGTTTGCTGGAAACTTTCATAATGTGTGTGAATTGTTGTCTTGGTCAACTTTGGCACATCAGAAATAAAAGTGGGAAAATGCAATTAGGGGGAAGAGAGGATGGAAGGAAATTCTTTCCTTGTTTACTGTTTCTCTTAAAAAAGGTAGTGGCATATAATAAAAATGGCACCTCAGGATTTGCAGAATGACTGAAGATTTTACTCTGTGTTGCCATAGGTTGCTGTGGGGGAGAAAAGGGAAACAGTAGAATTGATGAACAAATGTTGCATGCTGTCATTTTAGATTACATTATTTTACTGTGAAGTTCCTCCTAATTTTCCTTTTTGAAAAATAGTACAAAATGCATATGACATAGAAAGTAATGTTACAAATCTGTTGATTGTGTTAATTATGTTGAAGCGTGTTTATTCTGACATAGATTTACAATAAGCAGGAGTAAAAAATATTATTTTCTTGCTTTGGGGGAAAAATTAAAAATTCTTCCCTGACCTTTCAACCTTGTCAAATGGTTTCCCTGCTTTTGACACAGTGCATTATATTTGCAAAGGTTGGAAGTTAACTCTTCAAGGTACTAGACATCATTTTTATTGGGATATTAATTCTCAGAGGTGCTAATCTCATCAAGATTTGTAGGCATTTTCTTTCATAGGCCATTCTGATTTGTAGCTCTTTCTTTTCACAGCAGTATTAAATACCAAACCTTCTCTGATATGGAAGTTCATTAGAGATATGTCTTTGATGGCAGCCCTTTCCTGGCTTCAGTTTCAAATACCTTGATGTAAAGCTTAAGAAGCCATTGTGTTGTAAGCCCTCCTTGATGTGCCTTATTTAGATCTGCATAGTAAATCAAGGAAAGTAAATAACAAGGCAGCAGATGGAAGCATGGAGATAAGGCCAGTGAACAATTGTATTTGTATTTTGTTATGATGTTGACAGGAGCTAAAATTCACTAATCTAGTTCAACTGATCTGCATTTCAAAGAAATCTCATTTAGCAGCAACTTGAAGGTTTGTAGGATAAAGTTCTTTTATTGCAGCTTTTATTGCATTCTTTGCTAATTTATCTGGTCAAGATTTAGCCTTGCTTACTTAAAGCAGCAAGCATGTTACAAGGAGTCTTAAATACTATGAAAGCATTAATGTCTAGACTATGAACTGAAGGTAATTACATATCCAGCTCTGAATAGGGTACATTTAGAAAATACTGTTGTCCACACTCAATTGTCAGGGCAATATAGATAAGATAGTTTTTTTTTTCCCCCTCTCCTGCTTGTTTGCTGTGAGATTTTTTCCACTTCATAAATAAGCTAATATAGAATCAACTACTCAGAAATTATGCGCAGAATGAGTATATTTCCTTTAAATGTGAATCTCTTGATGCCAATATTGGTTGTGCCCTTTTGAGAATGAAGATTATTAGTTTGGAAGTCTGATATCCTTATTTAACTCTGCAGTTATAAACATGTAAGTGAAATACATTTAATGGGAAATTTAAAGTGTTGTAATAAGCATACTCTGTAGACAACATGTACAAAGAATACTGGTATTTTCTAATTTTGATTATACATGTTATTTAATGGAAATTAGTTATTTTGAATTATAGTTAGAGAAATTAAATATTATATGTGTATATTTATATATTAACTAAATTTTGAGTAAATTTGGCTTGCACTGGTTCTGAAAGGAGAGATTACTGAGTTAGGATAGTTATACTGAGCTTAAGTCCCATCTCTGCCACTTACACCCTCTGAGATCTTGGATGAATTACTTTCTTCTCTGAATCTCTCCTGTAAACTGTGGGGTGGGAGGAGATGAGCCAGATGCATACAAACTCTTTCCAGTTAGAAGATGCTGCTCCTTCACTGACAGCTCACTTTATGTCAGGCACCATGCTTGGCCTGAAGTTTATGCAGGTAAGTTCTCTTCCTTAAAATAATTGAAGTGCAGATGTTCCATTTTCTACAGTTTACTTGGGGCCAGCCTTGTGGCGCAGCGGTTAAGCGTGCACGTTCAGCTTCAGTGGCCTGGGGTTCTCTGGTTCGAATCCTAGGTGTGGACATGGGGACGTGGCACCACTTGGCATGCCATGCTGTGGTAGGCGTCCCACATATAAAGTAGAAGAAGATGGGCATGGATGTTAGCTCGGGGCCAGTCTTCCTCAGCAAAAAAGAGGAGGATTGGCAGCAGATGTTAGCTCAGGGCTAATCTTTCTCAAAAAAAACACCAAAAACAACTCTACAGTTTACTACTAATGCAATTAGAATTTGGAATGTAATTTTGTTCTTCTCTCTCTAACTCTTATTAACAACTCCTTGGGTGACCCCAGATTTGTTGGGTATGCTAGTTTTGATCCTACTTTCTATAAGACATAGAGAGTTACTTTAGCAGTTCTTATGAGAGATTTGTTATATCGTTTTAAACAAATTATCATATAACATGATTTTCTTAAAAGACAACCTATGATTTTGTTTTGGCTTCTCAATTTTAATGTTTATTCAGAACTTGAGAGTAGGTGTTTAAAACCAAGTATTGTATTTGACTATCTTAGTATAGTTTGTCCAGTATGTTTTCTACAGAAGTCAGTCAAATAATGACTTGGTTGTCCTCCATGAGACATATTTTTGACAGATTTATTTAAAAGTTGAAAATAATAGTGGTGAAAATTATTTCCTGGAATTGATGAACATAAAAGATTAAGAAGGGTTTAACATAACTGTCTTCCTTTGCGTTACACCGTAGCTCTGCTTCTGCCTTGCTCGGCATTCCTTGTCAAATGGTTCAGTACTTCCTTCGTAATAAAGCTAGGTTGTTAAGAAAGACGCAGATGAATAAGACATATTCTCTATTTTCAAATAGTTTTTAATTAAATGTGAGAAATCAGATATGTGGACAAATGTATTACATGGTAGATTAAGTGAACAGCTTTCAAAAGGGAGCTGTAGAGAAAGTGCTTTGTGAGTCGATTACTTCTGGCTAAGAAAATAAGCGAGAGCTTCACGGAGGTGATGGTAATTGAATTGAGGCTTGAAAGGTATGCTACAGTTTGAACAAATGGAATTTGAGAGGAGAGAGACGTTCTAGGTGGAGCAAATTGAGACTTTAAAGACCGATAAAGGCAAACATGAAATGTTAAGTTCGATCCTGGAATGTAGAGACTAGTGGAACAAAGTCAAAGAGAGGCAGATTTCATCCCAAGATGAAGGGCCTTAAGTTTCGGCTAATACGTTTTGGTTTATTTAGTAGGTATTGAGCAACTCCTCCTTCTGTTAAACACTAACTGATGCCTAGTAAGAAAACGCATCAGGGAAATATTTGCATGATTTGAAGTCAGATTTATTGAATTTAGGTTTTAATGTGTTTCACCCCTTCCCTTATGCCAGTCTAATAGGTTATAAAAATGTGTTATATATTTGAAGAA
Organism: Equus caballus; assembly: GCF_041296265.1. Classification (NCBI taxonomy): domain Eukaryota; kingdom Metazoa; phylum Chordata; class Mammalia; order Perissodactyla; family Equidae; genus Equus; species Equus caballus. Next base: position 75,764,206 of record NC_091687.1, read on the forward strand.
CTTTGTTAGGTCTGATATATTCTGCAAAGCTTAATGATGAGAGAAATGTTTGAAGATGTTTGGTGAGTGTAAGGGATATGAATTTGAAATTGTCATTGGAGAAATGAGAAAAAGACTATCATTGTAGAGGTGGAAGAGACATTATTTTTAAGATGCTTTATAGAGACATTTGGTATATATTTTTGAAACTTGTGTGTTCTTAAGTAAAAAGAAGGTTTGAAATAAAATTCTGAAAATATATAAGCCGTTATTAATTTGAAGAAGGTCAGAACCAGAATATTCAAATGAAGATATTTGAGGCAGTAGAGGATAAAGAACTGAACAAAAGGGAGTATGGAGAATTGCATTCACAGGCTGTTTTAGGTAATAAAATTAAATAGTAAGGATTTCTTAAAATGTAAATGGATTGCATATCATAAGACTTTTTATTGGTTCTTCAGAACTCAGAAACCATGTTATACATGGCTTTTGTGTTAGAGGCTAGCCCATCAATTTAACCTTGATGTCAAAAAGGGATGATCTGTGTCTCTTACAGAGCTTGCAAATATTATTTGTTGATATTTATTATTTTTTTAAAAAAATATGAAATTCATTGTTAAATCTTGAAAATTGGATCTTTCACACACAGTAACAAACACACGTACACACAGTCACAGACACACACACAATAGTTTTCCAGCCTCTCTTGAAAATTCACATTTGGCAAGCCTAAACTTGCATTCCTACACAGCAAATACGGTAACCTGATCGGGGTTAAAAACCACCTCTTTAGAGACTTTACTGCAGTACCCTGCAACTTTCTTTTATCTTGCACCTAGCTGCTTTACACTTTTATCTTTGGGTATTTTATTTTGTGATCTTCATGATGTATTTGATGTTTATCATACTATTCTTTCTAGTAATATTTGCCTTGAAACCTAACCACCACATGCAACAATTTTATAAGTGAAACGTGCTTGGATTACCAATGAGATACCAGGAACAGATCGCCTATTCTTCTAGTAGGCTTGGATTCCCCCTTGTCTTCTGCTGCCTTTGAATCCTTTGCAGGACTTTGCTCCCTCCCTAACTGTTGGTTGCTTTCTTGGTCTAGGAAGAATACTGTCAGATTTGCATTTCAGAAAACAAACAAACAAAAAAGTAAAAAGTGCTTAGGTTGTGTTATGGAGTGTGGATTAGAGTGGATTCATACTGGAGGAAGGGGGACCAGATAGGAGATTATATATTCAGTAGGAACTTAAAATCTGCAGGTCAGCAGAGAGAGGACTAGATATATACATTTGGGAATCATTTGCAACAGGTGGTGGTTGATGCAAGAAATAGAATGCAAATTAAGAAAAGAAAAGGACTAGAATAAAGTCTTGGGAAAGCTCACATTGAGTATGTACATGTAAGAATAGGAATTAGCAGAGACTGAAAAAAGGAGGTCTGAAAAGTAGGAGAGGAATCAAGAAAGAGGGGTGTCAAGCAAGCCAAAGGGAGAGTTTTAAGAAGGAAGGAGTGAAAAATAAGCTAAATAAGTTAAACAAGTTAAGCAAACCAAGAATTTAGAGGTCACATTTGGTGGGGCCGGCCCCGTGGTGTAGTAATTAAGTTCGCGAGCTCCCCTTCAGTGACCCATGGTTCCCAGGTTCGGATCCCAGGCGCAGACCTACACATCATTTATCAAGCCACACTGTGGCAGGCATCCCACATATAGAATAGAGGAAGATGGGCATTGCTGTTAGCTCAGGGCCAATCTTCCTCAGCAAAAAGAGAAGGATTGGGGGCAGATGTTAGCTCAGGGCTAATCTTCCTCACCAAAAAAAAAAAAAGTCACATTTGGATTTGTCATCTAGGAGGTGATTCCTATGCTGATGATTAAATGTTTACCTTCAAGGATGTGAGGATTTTAGTAAAGCTTTGGCCGTCTATGTGGATTTATTAATGTTAACAAAATAGAATCTTATTAATTCTAATGCCAACAAAATATTTTTATTATGTAACTTATGTTAACTTATTATCCAAACTGGCACAGTTTTGAGAAAGAAAGGGATAGGTATAAATAATTTCAATAAGTGTAAACCACATCTGTCCAGGCAATCCAGGAGGAATGCTCACTCTGATTATAGTTCATATTTGTAGAGTGCCAGCTATGTGCTAGACGTACACTGGTAAAGTCTTTACCAATTTATCTGATTTAATGAGTAAGAGTTTTAATGCCAACATTAGCAATTCTTTCTTTGTATATACTGAATTCACTGACAAAAATGCTATACATAATTTCAATGAGGTTACTGAACTTATCTGTTTACTTAAAAAAAACCAAACTGTTACCCACTGTATACGAAGTTCTATCCTAGGAAGTGGGGAAATGAAGACGATTAATACCTGGTTCCCACTGTTGATGTTCTGCAGTGTAGTTAAGACAATCTGGGAACAAAATTTCAGTGTAAAGTGGTGAGATGTCATGATGATAATGTAGTTTGTGAAGACCCCAACTAGTATTTTAGTACATTATGTCCTGTAATTTTTCAGGTTAGGATTATAGTGTTTTTGAATTTTGCAAGGTAAAGTTTGCTTTTTGTGAAAAAATAGTTTTATCAATGGAAAAGACAAGGTATAGCTAATTGTACAGATAAGTGCATTTTTCTCTATTATAGAAAGTATAATCTGTGTGTGTGTGTGTGTGTGTATGTGTGTATACATATTTGTGTGTGTTTGTTTTTTGTAAAAAACGTTTTGTCAATAGAAAAGACAAGGTATGGCTAATTGTACAGATAAATGCATTTTTCTCTATTATAGAAAGTATAATCTGTGTGTGTGTGTGTGTATATGTGTGTATAATATTTGTGTGTTTGCTTTTTGTAAAAAAAATTTATCAATGGAAAAGACAAGATATAGCTAGTTGTATAGACAAGTGCATCTTTCTTTATTATAGAAGGTATAGTCTATATGCATGTGTATATTTATGTATGTGTATGTGTATATTTAGAGAGGGAGAGATCAGTTCTTTATCACAAAAGGATTCATTTCCATATCTATAACGTAATTTTAGCCACACTCAAGCTATATTCTGTGAAGGGTCTGGCCTATTTCTCTGACACATCTGGTAGATATGTATGGCATTAATTAGCATAGGTATTGCTATAAATGACATGTCAGTCCAGGACAACAAAAAGTATTTGTTACTGATGTCAATCATTCATCCTTTGTCAGTTCAAAAGGCTTCCCTAAAGGAATGTGCATTGATCTTTACTGACCCAAGATACAGCAAAACCATTTCTGTGTTCTAGAGACTAAAGTAGAACTAACTACCTATGTTTGAAAAGCCATATGGAAATATTCATATAGAAAGTACATGTTGATAAGTTTTAGTAGTAAGACTGTTAAATTAGGCCAGGGTTAGTTGAATCTTTGGAAAAGAAAACATAGTAGTTTTTCTGTAATCCTAAAATCTAGTCTTGAGTGAGTTTGCTCCTTATATGGCTTTAATTTTTGGTCGTAAGATTTGTGTTTTTGTTTCACCTTAAAATAATTTTGAGGTATGCCAGGTAAATGACTGCAAGTACCACTTACAATGGTTAAAAACAGAAGGGGATCAAAAACAGGTATCAATTTGTGATCAGATCCATTCTGCTCACATATATTTTGGTTTTTGTGTTTGGCTATTCTGATATAGATATTGATTGGGTTCATTTGTTTACTATTTTCCCACTGTAGTTTTTATTTTTTTAAATAATAATCACAAATGGGATAGTCTTAAGTTTCTGAGCAAAAACTGGCTGTAAAGTGCTAGCAGACGTATTTCCCGAAAACATCTGTATTTTATTTCCAATTTTTCTCTAAATTCTCTCCCTATGTTCTAATTTATTATTTAATGGAAGGCAATAGGAATGACTTTAAAGTAAGGCAGGAGGGTGTGATCCAGCATATGGTACAAGTTGAAGACATTTATCTTAATATTTCATTTTAATGAGGCAGAAAATCTCCATTATTAGAAACCTACAATTTGATAAAATTTGTAGAATAGAATTAATTATCTTAAAATTGTGGATGTTCATACCCCAAAGGTCAGATAATCTTATGTCACATTTCTGTGTCCTTGTAAAGGATAGGATGTGTTGCATTTTTACATCTGTTGCATTTTTACATCTTACAGTTTTGTTAGAGAGTTAATAGGACACCAGATTTAGAGTGTACCCATGTTATGTACTCTGATTTGACCAACATGCCTCGTTTGAATAGCAGGTACCCAACCTTTGTACCATTTTTGAAATTCCTATTGCAAATTTCTTGCCCTGTCTTACAGACCCTCTGCTATCTGTTTCTGGTCTGTCTCATGCTTTTGAAATCATCTCTTTTTATTATTCCATTAAAATTTTTAAAAATGGATTTTCCTTTACACTTTTCTAATCATCCTGTAATTCTTTAGCCCTAAGACATTAAAATGAATGAGTAAAAATATTTGATACCTAATCGTCTCTGCCAGTCCATTCAAACTCATGGATTTGCAAAATTATGTTAAAGTCTTTTAAAAATACATTTGAGTAGGCTTTTGTAGTCATTTGGATTTTGAATATTAATTTTCTCTTGCTATGCTGCTTAGCTATAAAAATGAAAAGGAAGATAGATGTGGATTTCTTTTAGTGGTGTTAATTTAAAGTACTTGATTTATTTATTATAATATTCAACAATGGCAATTCCTACTTTTTCTGTTCACCTCAGATCCAATAGAAAATAATGAGAAACCCCCACCCCCTAGCACAGTAAGAAAAAAGTTTGCTGCATTTTGTAATAATTGATTAAAAGTATAATTTCCCCCTAGATCAAACAAATAATAGAAGTCTGTTGAAGCTGTGTCCTGACCTATTCTGGAAGTAGAAGAATACCCTGGAGAAAGAAGCATTGTAAGCACAAAGAATAAAACTCCTCAATCCTGGGAGAGAGAATTAAAGTCTAACCTTCCAAATGTAAGTCATCAGTACTCTATATTTTCCATCGCTCAGTTTTTGTGGCTATTTTGGGTATTAGTAGAAAAATATGTGTTGACAATATTATTTGGATTTTTTTCTCTACAAAAATACAGGTGTTTTTGTTGGCCACTTTTAAATTTCTATTTGTTGACATTTTCTAACTAATAATATAAAGTGATGCTTTACGATAATAATATTTAATGCAAAATGGATTAATTTTAATTTTATTTTCTGGTAGAGAACTGTTAAGAATTTTGAGACCATTCTGATGAAAAGAAGGTAACTTCCTTTGATTTAATATCTGCAATTGTGCTGTCATAATCCCTTTTTCTCTAAACTTTGGTTTTTTCTTTTTCTTTTATTCTCATATCTGAGAATAAGACTATCTTAATATATCTATTTAAATCCACCTTCCAGTAAGAGAGACATTAAGTCCTTTTTTCACTTTGCATAGTGAAACTGAATTGGACTGCATTCCTAGCCATAATCTACTATAAAAATATATAAATTTTGTCAGCTCAGCGTACTGGAAAGACTGATTCTTTGTCTTTTTAGGAAGAACTTAAAAAAGATGTGTATTAATGATTATATAGAAACACAGAATTCAGTTACTGTTCAGAAATTGGTAGAAAGAATGATGATTAAAGGCAATATTTGTTTTAGGAAGATTATTTGGAAGGAAATTTCTTGTCATCGCCACTATTATCTGGAAGTTACATAGTGCGTCAGCCTTGTGATAAGGCACTTGATATGCAACGTAATGGCTTAACTGCTGGAAATGTGACTTTTGTTTAACAACTGGTAACCTTTTTCATTCCTCAGTGAAAGAACTCAGTGATAGAGTATTGTTTGGATTTTTGTAAGTGCAAATTATGCAATATAAAATGAATACTTATTAGAATACTTATAATCTCCAGATTGAAACGTGAATCTTTACAGGTTTTGAATGTGATATTTTTATTGATATAGCATCTGACAAAGTTGTCAAAATAGTCTACAGTCAGAAATCTCCATAATTCTAGATTCGTGTTTAATCTTGTTGTTTGGAACTTTCTGACAGAGCCACAAAACACTGTGGCCATTCTTGACAATCTATAATTGAGAGTTAGGATTCTTGAATTTAGCAGAAACTATGCATTAAAAAGAAACTTTTTGATTTTGGTCTTAGATATATTCAGCTGTAAATCTTTCTATCATTGAATGAGAGATACCTAAGAAAGACTAGAAATATTAGCATTCCTTTCACTGACCTGAAACAATTGCTCTTCACTTAAAACTTTGATTTTTCTTATTGAAAGTGTGATGAAATTTAAAAAGTTATTTAAATTTGGTGGGTCAGTAGTGAACTCTCATTTACTGGTTTGAGGTTGATGAAGGATTGGAAAATATTGTTATTTACAGAAAAATTTTGTTGATCCTATGCTCTGCAGCAATGAAAATGGATAAAGCATAGCAATAATAATACAGTTGAATCTCATAAAGATAATGTTGAGTAAAAAAACCTTGACACAAAAGAATAATACTATATGATTTCTTTTATATCAAGTTCCAAAACTAGACTATAATGTTTAGCGATGCTGAAAAGTGATTACCACAAAAGTAAAGATAATGGTTAAATTGTAGGTAGGTGGTAGAAATTGGGGTGGAGGTTCCAGGAGCTTTTGGTGTGTAAGCAACATTCTGTTTATTCACTGGGCTGGTGTTTGCATGGGAATTTGCTTTGTGAAAAGCTATTGATGAGACACTAGATGCTTTTGTGCTGAGATCAGGAACAAGGTAAGGATGTTCCCTCTCACCACTCCTATTCAATATCATAGTGGAAGTCCTAGCTAGGGTGGTAAGATAAGAAAAGGAACTAAAAGGCATACAGATTGGGAAGGAAGAAATACAACTGTCTATTTGCAGATGATATGATTGTCTATGTAGAAAATCCCAAAGAATCAACCAAGAAGACCTCCTGGAGTTAATAAACAATTATAGCAAGGTTGCAGAAAACAAGGTTAACATACAAAAGTCAGCTGCTTTCCTGTATACCAGCAATGAACAACTGGGATTTGCCATCATGCCAGCACCAAAAAAACTAAACAAGGAAACGCAGGTATAAATTTAACAAAATATATACAACATCAATATTAGGAAAACTACAAAATTCTGATGAAAGAAAATCAAAGAAGATTTAAATAAATGGAGAAATATTCTGTGTCCATGTATAGGCATACTCGATATGGTTACGATGTCAGTTCTTCCTGACATCTATAGATCTATAGATCTAGATATATATAGATATCTATAGAACCAGATATATAGATTCAACACAATCCCAATCAAATCCCAGCAAATTATTTTGTGAATACTGATAAACTGAATTTTAAGTTTATTTGGAAAGGCAAAAGACTCAGAATAGCCAACGCAATATTGAAGAAGAGCAAGATCAGAGGACTGACACTCTCCAACTTCAAGACTTTTTATAAAGCTACAGTAATCAAGACAGTATGATATTGATGAAAGAATAGACAGATCGTTGGAACAGAATGGAGAGCCCAGAAATAGACCCACCCATGTATAGTCAACTGGTCTTTGACAAAAGAGCAAAGAAAAGACAATGGGAAAAGGATATTCTTTTCAAAAAGTGGCAAAGGAAAAACTGGACATCCATATGCAAAAAGAAAAAATCTAGACACAAACCTTATACCTTTTACAAAATTAATTAAGTATGGATCATAGAGCTAAGTGTAAAATGCAAAACTATGAAACTGCTGGAAGATACGATAGGAGAAACTCTAAGTAACCTTGGGTTTTAGATAAAACACCAAAAGCACAATCCATGAAAAAAAATTGATAAGCTAGACTCTATTAAAATGAAAAACTTCTGCTGTAAGAAAGACACTATTAAGAGAATGAAAAGACAGGTCACAGACTGGAAGAAATTATTTCTAAAACACGTATCTGATAAAGGACTTGTGTCCAAAATATGCAAAGAACTCAACAATAAGAAAACGTATAACCCAGTTTAAAACAACAGATCTAACCAAAGAAGATATACAGATGGCAAATAAGCATATTAAAAGATACTCAATATTTGTATCATTAGGGAACTGCAAATAAAAACGAGATACCACGACATACCTATTAGAATGGGTAAAATCCAAAACATGGATAGCACCAAATGCTGCCGAGGATGTGGAACAACAAGGACTCTGATTTATTGTTGGTGGGAATGCAAAGTGATACAGCCACTTTGGAAAACGGTTTGGCATTTTATTACGAAGCTAAACATACATACAATATAATCCTTACCATACAGTCTTGCAGTTGCGCTCCTGGGTAGTTAACCCAAATGAATTGAAAACTTATGTCCGTGCAAAAATTTGCACACGAGTATTTATAGAAGCTTTATTCATAATTGCCAAAACTTGGAAGCAACGAGGATGTCATTTAATAGGTGAGTGGATAAACAAATAGTGATACATCCATACAATAGACTGTTACTAAGCAGTAGAAAGAAATGACCTATTAAGCCACAAAAAGATGTGGAGGAACCTTAAGTGAATATTACTGCGTTAATAAAGCCATGTGAAAAGGCTACATACTGTATGATTCCAACTCTCTGATATTCTGGAAAAGGCAAAACCGTGGAGACAGTAAAAAAAAAAGTCGGTTATCAGGGGTTGGAATGGGGAGAGGGAGTGATGAATAGGTGGAACACGGGATTTTTAGGGCAGTCAAACTATTGTGTATAATACTGTATTGGTGGATACATGGCATTATTATTTTTCAAAACCCATGGAACTGCACAAAACAAACAGCGAACCCTGAGGTGAACTCTGGACTTTAGTTAATAATAAAGTTTTAATATGGGCTCATCAGTTGTAGCAAATGTACCATGCTAATCCAAGACGTTAATAATAGTAGAAACTGTGTGTGTGTTGGGGATGGGGAAACGGACGTATATGGGAACTCTCTGTACTTTTTGCTCAATTTTCCTGTAAATCTGAACTGCTCTAAAAAACTGTCTTTATGTTAGATACTTTTTTTGCATGTTTAATATAATTTTTAAAAAATATTTAAAAAGCAATTTCAATGATTCTGTTCAGTAGAATTCTGAGAAAAAGTGAGATAATTTCAAATTTACTCTATCTACACTGAATATTTAAAGTTAAAAAGGTAGAATTTTAAAATTGGTATTTTGTGCTATTACAAAGCAATGTATTTTATTTAGGGAAGTGCTAATGTCCATGGAGGAGGACCTCCAAACTTGCATGTGTTTACTAACTTTTGACAATTTACTTACCCAGCATAAACATATTTACTTTAAGGTAGATATTTCAGTTTTGAATTTGAAAAGATACTTTTTATAATATAACCCAAACTCATTCTATAGTAATGAACTACTCATCTTTATTGGGCTGTTCGTGGCTTCCTTCCTTAAATTTTAGTCCATTTTATGTAGTTGTCCATCATCCTCAGAAAGACTTACTTTTTCACCTAAGTGGGACTTTAATTTGTTAATTTTAACATCAGTCTGTTGTAAACGAAATGAAAAACACAGCTGCTCTTTGTATTCTTTCTTTGAATAGAAATTTTCAAATAGAGTTTCAGTTTAAAAATACTAGATATGGGCTTGTCTCTAGTCCCTTTTTAACTTTCCTTTCTTCTTTCTCCTTACCTTCCTTTTTTTCCTCCTTATTTTCTTCTTTTTTTTCTGAGTGTATTCTGTTGGTAATTTTCCAAGGAGTGAATATAATCTTGGTTAGTTGGTTGACATTAACAGAAACCAGAAATTTATTATTCATAAAAATGAAATACAGAAATCCCCCTTTTCTTCAGTCTCTGGATATAGCTAGGCTCAACACAAATGTCTAGGGAGAATGCATCTGTTGCTATTGCATTCATTTTTTTTGTTTCTCTGAAAACTTGGCATTTGTAAAATATCTATGATTTTGATTTGGCTTGGCCCAAACCCAGATTACCAAGGAATTACATTTTGAACATATTCAACTAAGAATTATCTTTGTAGCAACTTTTCCTTTGCCATATTGAAATTTTGGGAATAAAATCAGATTTTGTTTTAAAAACCAGCTATGTTTCTTCATAGTGCCAGAGTGAAATTTTTTCTATGTTAAAGAGACACAAAGCAATACTACAATCTATCTAAAACTCATTTTAAGCTTACCATGGAGGAAGAGTCCTACTCTTGCGTTTGACAGACCTGGGTTCAAATGTTTGGTCTGCCACGTATTTTTTATATTGATCTTGAGTAACTTTTGCATGTGAAAAAAAGAAATAATGATGATAATAATTTCCTTATAGGGTTATGTGAAGATTAAATGATCAAACAGAAAATACCCGGTGCATAGCAGGCACTTAATTAATGATAGGGGTCTCTCTTGCCTCTCTATATATGTGGAGGTGTGTGTATATGTTTGTATGTATGTATGTGTTTATACACACAGATATGCATATTTATCTCTGTGTCTCTATCTCTCTTTGTCTCTATCTATGTATCTCTACCTATATATACAGCAATATGCAGTATGTAGCCATATATTCTATATATTAAGTCCGAAGCAGAGAATTCTTCTGGAAAGGATATAGTCCTGGAATTCAGGAAATATGGATTCTATTGCCACATGGAAATATTTAAAAAGTTATTATTTCTTTGTGCCCTAGTATTTCTGTAACTTTATATTAGCCTACCTGGAATGTTTGTAAATTCTTAAAAGAAGATCTAAAGAATATTTATGTTTCCTTTACAAATTCCCAGCAGGCAATCGAAGAAGCTTTTTTTCCCCCTTCAATGTGTAATTCAGAGAATGATATACTACTACATCTTGATTAGAGTTCAAAAGATGTGCATTGGTCAACTTGAGAAGATGTATTGGAATATGGGAAGCAAGATAATTTATTTATTAAATGTCTGAAAAGAGATGTGTCAGTTTTAACAAGATACAAACTACAAGGTCGAAGTTGAATCTTTCTGAAAAATGGACGTTCACATGATTCAGTTTTCACTAAAAAGCAAGGCACCAGTTTCTTGGAGCAGCTTTGTACAACCAATCATCTTCCTAACTGATTTGACTCTTTGTAGAATAGAAATTCAACAAAAAAAGGTGTAATACTCCATGTTCTTTATATGATGTAGGCTTTTTAGCAAAAGCAGCTGTTAATATCTTAAGAAAGGAGCCCATATATCTTGCTTAAATGTCTCATCTGACTTTGTGTCTTGTGACACCGGAGTGACTACCTCAAATCTTAATTGGCTGCTCTCAGACACTAAAGGGAGGGTTGTAACAAAGAAGCAGAATGCTTAAACACAAGGATAAAATGAATCAAGCTAAGTATTTATCATAAAACTCTGAGCTCTTGGTTTTAAGTGAATATTATTAGGGAAAAAAAAGCAAAACATGTTTTCTTTGTATCTCTTCAGGTTTTAAAGACAAGATGGTACAGACAAAACTTCTTGTTAAACACAAAATGGATGGTAACCTTCAAATCTGTTTGAAGGACCAGCTCATTACCCATTGAGTCCACTTCCAAAGTAACGATGCAAAGTGATGTCTGGGACAAGGCACTGAGTATTCTGGAATGAGTAACTTACTTTTAGTGGGTGTGTCGATGGTCTAGTTTGGTGGAGTTGACTGTTCCACCCGTGCAGCCGTTATCACTTAACCTGCTCCTTGTTGGTGATAGCCCTGGGGAACGACATAGAGGAGCAACAAAGTGGTCTTAGGTCAGGTATTAAAGAATAATTTGAGGGTATATATTCTCCACAGCTATGACCTAAAGTTCATTTCTGCTCAACTCTCTTAAATATTTAATGATTTTATTATTGCACAACTTAAAAGGCCCAAATTCTCTTTTTGGAAATAAGAGTATACCATTTTTTGCATATATGGAGTATATTTTAGGTATGTCCAAAGGCATTAAGTGTATTAAGACCTGAAATCTTTACCTAAAATAAACACCCACCAGCCATCTCAGGTAACTTATGCTTTAAAAAACATTTGTTAATCTGTTGATCTGGGCAAATTGGTTAAGAATGTTTTTCACTGAAAATTATTTTAAAGATTCTCTTCACACTAGAATCCAAAGTGATAGCTTTAAGATTTTTATTTGAAAATATTGTAAACATACACAAATTAACACAATAGGTACTCACATATCCAAATTTGACATATGTTAATAATTTGTTATATTTCTTCAGATCTCGCTCTTGCTCTTTTTAAGAAATACAATGCCACAAATATCAGAAAAGCTGTGTATTCTTATCCTGTCCCATTTTCTCTCTCTAGAGATAATTGCTATACTGAGGTTGGTGTTTATCTATATTCTTATACTTCTGTTTTTTGTGATTTTAAAATTTAAGTGGGATCATATCGAATCTGCCCTTCTGAAAAAAATTTTCTTTCAAAATTAGGTTTAGAGGATTTATATATGTTGATACACACAGGTCTGATTTCTTAGTTTTTTTTAAAGTAAGCTTTTATTGAAGTATATATCATACATTTATGATTTTTGCAGTTGCATATAGAAAATTGTAAAACTCTTAAATCTGTGTCTTGATGAATTTCACAGAACAAACACATCTGTGTAATCAGTACCCAGCTCAAGAAGCAGCACATTACACAGTGCTTTAGAAGTCTCCCCACCTTTTTCCACCCTTTAGTTACTATCCCTCCCCACCCCCTACCAGGGAAACCATATTCTGGTCTCTAATAACATGGATCAGTTTTGTCTGTGTTGGGTTTTTTTTTTTGGCGAAGATTTGCCCTGAGCTAACATCTATTGCCATTCTTCCTCCTTTTGCTTGAGGAAGATTGTCCCTGAGCTAACATCTGTGCCGCTCTTCCTCTATTTTGTATGTGCAACACTGCTACAGCATGGCTTGGTGAGCAGTGTGTAGGTCCGCACCGGGGATCCAAACCTGCAAACCCTCAGGCCGCTCAAGCAAAGCAGGCGAACTTAACCACTATGCCACTGGGCCAGCCCCAGTTTTGTCTATTTTTGAGCTTTATATAAATGGAATCCTTTAGTATATAGTGTTTTGTGTCTGGCTTCTGTTTCTTTCTTTTTTTTTTTTAAAGATTGGCACCTAGGCTAACAACTGTTGCCAATCTTTTTTTTTTTTTTCTGCTTTATTTCCCAAACCCCCCAGTACCTAGTTGTATATCTTAGTTGCAGGTCTTTCTAGTTGTGGGATGTGGGACACCGCCTCAACGTGGCCTGACGAGCGGTGCCATGTCCGCACCCAGGATCTGAACCCTGGGCCGCCACAGCGGACTGGGTGAACTTAACCACTTGGCCACGGAGCCGGCCCCAGGCTTCTGTTTCTTAATTTTAGGTCTATGGGCTTCCTCCATGTTATTGTGTGTAGTTAGGTGTCTATCCTGAGGGCTATCTAGTATTCTGCTACATGAATATACCACTGTTTGTTTTTTTCTATTTTATTTTGGGACTTTTGATTTGTTTTCCTGGTTTTGGCTATTAGGCATAGCATACTCCTGTACATGTCTTTTAGATATTATGTATATCTGTGTAGCTAGGAGTAGAACTTTTGTTTTCCAGGGTATCTATATCATCATGTCAATTTAGTGTCTGTATCCTCGTTTATCTCGATCATAGTGTCAACAGTAGTAGGCCCTACCAAGCAGTCTTCCAAAGTGGTTGTCCCAGTTTACCTTCTCCTCATCAACTGAGTTGCTCCTCACCTTGCTAACACTTAGATAGTCTTTTTTCATTTTTGCTGTTTTGGAGAGTAATAGTTAATTAGTTTCTAAGTGCTCTATAATATTCCATGGTTTGAATAAAGCATGGTTACTTTTAAGTCCTTTCCTCAGTAGATGAGCAATTGGTTTGTTTCCCATTTTTTACAATTTCAAACAATAGTACAATGAACATATGTATATATCTTTTTGTGCATGTGTTTGAGTTTCTCTAAGGTTATAACTTGAAGTAGAATGTCTGAGTTTTAGAATATCTTTATTTTTACAATCTATTGCTAACTTTCTCTCTAATGGGGTTATAATATGAAGTGATAATTTTGGTTTTATTATAAATTATTCACATCAAGTATAGAGTATAAATGTTGCCTCTTTAAAAGGCATTGTGTAATGCTAACACCATAGGATTTGGGGGATATTTAGTGAGGAGAGATGAAACATTCTGCACAGCTCCTGGCATCTGGATTAAATAAAACTTCCATTATTATTGTTTTCACTGTTGGGCTACTCATCATTACATTGCTGTCAAATGCTCATCCTAGTGTCCACTACAGTTCATGTAAATTCTCCCAAGATCCACTTGAAGTAGCTTCTTTCAATCTTTGAAATTTCTTTCTTTACAAAAGCTCTTTTTTTCCTGCGTAAGAGTTATTGCATATATTTTGATCTTGATTTTTGATCATCCAGTGGCATTAAATAGTGAGATAGTTTGGAAAGTTTATGTAATGTAATTAATAGATTTATACATTTGTGACATTCTTGTTGAAGATTTCATCCTAAGCAAAATGGCGAAGTAGAGCCAAAATTTGCTTTATTGTTCTCACTGAGTTTTATGAAAATAGCATGTGCTGTTTTTATTTTATAGTTTTTAGTAGCTAATGCCAAGATATTTATCTTTTCTATTAGATGTAAGAACAGACAGTCAGTGTTGGTAAAATGACCAAAGCAAGACCTTTAATCCAGATTCTTAAATTTGACATTATCAGTGAAGTGGCTCAGCATTTGTCTCAAAGAAAGAAATCTAACTAGTTTTTTTGTTGCCATTACATTTTTTATAACTTCCATTTCTCTCATTGCCGTTTTTTTTCCCCAGGATCCTTAATTAGTCTTGATTTAGTCAACCCTTTGCTTCTCTCTTCAGGTGAGAAATGTATATTGCCACACAGAATCTCTTTCAGTCACTATGCCTCCCTCTTTTTCCTCATAGGCACAACACAGTCTTCTCTCCGCCAACAAATGTGTTTTGAAATAACCAACCAAATTTTAACTCAAACTTCCATGCAGATTTTTCAGAGTAAAATTGTACAGGTAGATTTTAACTGAGTGTTCACTTCTTACAAGCTTCTTAAATTTTCAAAATCCTTCATATTTAACTGGTTATTAGCAGATTTGTGAAAAGACAGTCTGGGTTTTTTTTACAGTTTAAAAATAATATTTCTATTTTATTAATATTTTCTTATAGTTAATGTGATCTGTGATTGAATTTGTCAGTTTTTATTTTAAATCTAGTTCTGTCTAAATTTAAATCTATATAGATCATGAATTGAGGTGGTTTAAGAAATATAATGTCTCAATAGTTTTATTATAGAGATGAATGCTAATATATATAATGTTTATATGTAAATATTTACCTGAAAACAGTAATTTTTGTTTTTCATTAGATTTTAAGAATTGCTGTCTTAAGGTGCCATCCTATTTTTCACTCTCCTCATTTCCAGGCAGTATTATATAAACTCCTATATGACTCATTAAACTCTGTGTCCCCACCGTCTAGAGTGGTGCTGGTCCACAGAACTCATTTAATAAATAATTGATGAATGAATTGATTTTGATGTTCCCTCTCAGAAAAGGATGTTGTCTATCTACTCTGCACTACAACATGAATGTTAGTCTATTGCCATGAGGTACAGTCCTTTGGAAGACTAAGTTGAGATGAATATGAATTATAGTGGTTGAATACTTAACATCCTTTAAGGCTGTGCTTGAAGAAAATGATCTTTGTTAATTAAGCCAAAAATAGCTCCTTTGAGTTAAGAAAAAGAGCAAAGAAAAAAATTATGGCTTTATTACAGTGGATTCTTAACTACCTTTAAGAAAAATCTAGGGGCCGGCCCCTGTGGCTGAGTGGGTAAGTTCGCTTGCTCCGCTTCAGCGGCCCAGGGTTCGGATCCTGGGTGCGGACATGGCACCACTCTTTAGGCCATTTTGAGGCAGCGTCCCACATGCCACAACTAGAAGGACCTACAACTAAAATATATAACTATGTACTGGGGGGATTTGTGGAGAAAAAAGGAGGAGGGAAAAAAGAAAAATCTAGAAATATAATTATTGCTATTGTTTAAGTCCACTCTGAGGGAGATAGGAACATTGTCATCAGTTTTGAGAATTTTTTCTGGAGTGTAACTTCTGTGTAATTTTTTCTTTGCATTTTTTTGACTCGTGGACCAATTTTCTTTTCTACAAGATGGGGATTGGATGATTGAATGAAGTACTTACTTATTGCTTGAACGACTTTCATTCAGGATCTGTGCTAGACCATGTAGTACATACAAAGAAGTGTTGGCATGTCTTAGTGGATGTCACCTCTTCTGCTATGATCTTGGTCATGGATTCCTAACTTTTTATTCTTGTATTAGCATTGTATTAGTATTTTGGGAAGGAGTGGATATAATTGCATGTGTGTAGACTGCTATGCTTAACCAGAAGTCCTTCAGTGACGTTATTGTTGCTAACTCTAAAGGACAGTTTCAATCATGTGTATTCCCTGAAATATTTAACACTGTTGACTGCTTCGTCTTTCTATCATCTCATGTTCTCTCACTTATTCCTCTTCCTAAGTCTCCTTTGTGAGCCCTTTCTTTGCCCACCTCATAAATTTAGCTCCTTTTCTGTGTTCTGTCTATATCTTCTTACTGTGTAGGTACATTATTCTAGATGAGCTCACTTACTCCCAAAGCTTTGACAACCATCATTAGTGTTGGGACTCCCAGTTGTCTATCTCTAGCTCATATTTCTCCTCTGAGTTTGAGATCTGTATTTACAACTTCCTCCTTGATATCTTTATTTGAATGTTCCACAGGAATGCCAGCTTCTGTCCCACCTGTTAAAAGTATGCTTCTTATGATATTTTCTGTCTTAGTGAATAGCAAGCACCATTGTACCCTCAGTTGCCTGTGTCAGAAATATTTGGTTATCCGTTCTTCTCATCTTCGCTCTCGTAATCCCATTAATTCAACCTCTAAATTTGATTGCAAATGTGTTTCCCTCTTGACATCGCACTGACACTACCCTGGTTTGAAACTTTCACTTGGACCACTGTAATGACCGCCTGTTTTACTCAGCTCTTTTTTCTTTTAAAGATTTTATTTTTTTTCTTTTTCTTCCCAAAGCCCCCTGGTGCATAGTTGTATATTCTTTGTTGTGGGTCCTTCTAGTTGTGGCATGTGGGATGCCGCCTCAGCATGGTTTGATGAGAAGTGCTATGTCCGTGCCCAGGATTCGAACCAACGAAACACTGGGCCGCCTGCAGCGGAGCGCATGAACTTAACCACTGGGCCACAGGGCCAGCCCCTACTCAGTTCTTTATACCCTTTTCCCCCAGCTAACTCACTAGGTAGCAGAACTTACCTTTAAAAATAATGTGTTTATTTTCCCTTGAACTTAGGGTAAAATCCACACCAACTCTTGAGAGTGGTCTGCAAGTCCCTGCAGTAATTGGACTGTGCCATCCCTTCTGATGTCATCTTTCTCTACTCGGCCTATTTCTGACTCTTCTTTCTTACTCCACCTTCTCTGGCCTAATCACGTTAATTGAGGGCTTCAGGTTCTTTTGTGCCTTGTGGCTTTTGTACATGTTGTTCCTTCTCTAGGACTTGGTAATGGGTACATAGGGCAAAAGATCAGGATGATCCTAAGGTTTCAAACTTGGTAATTCTCTTTCTTTATGACTTTACCTTAGTAAATTAATATGTGCAAAATCAAGCATCAAAGTATAACATGCATATAAGCTCTCTTTAGCCTACCCTACAACCAAAAATATTTTCGAAACTTCTCTTTGTATAGTGGTTCCCCAAAGATATCTTGCTCTCCACATCTCTTTGCATGTTCTAGTCTCTTTGGAAAGTGCTCTTCTCCTCTTGTGGTAGATGGACCCTTACTGTCCTTCAAGACCCAATTCAAGCACGGCTCCTCTGGGAGGCAGTGAGCCTTCAGAGTTGTTGATGACAGCTTCCTTTATGTCGTCACCTGTGTATGTTTTGCAGAAGATGTTAATTAAGTACATCCATCAATAAAAAGATAAAATACTATATAACATAATTAGCAAAAAAGGCTTTTATGGCATCAATGAGAAGAAAGGACTTGACTGACACAGAAGATAAAGATTTGATAGCAGAGACAAGACATCCCTATTTGTAGGCTTGTTCAACTTCTAAGCCAGTTAGGTTCAGCCTTGCTTTGTAACACCATAAGATGCCTCTGGTTCTCAAATATGTTCTCAGATATTAAAATAGGCCATGAAATGAACAAACTCCTTTTAATTAAAAAAGGCAATTATATGTCATATATATTTTCTCTTATACTTTAATTGCTTTATGCATTTATGTCCAGCTTCTTGTAGCTTGATTATTAGCTTCTTTTGACCAAAAATATGCCTTATCTTTCCTTAGCATCTCCTGTAATGTCTAGTTCTACTGGATAATTATTTTTTTTGTGTGAAATAAATGAGCGTGTCTTATCTCTTCATAACTTAATTTTAGGGACAAAACTTCAAATATTTTTAAATAGAGTAATGCAGCTGATAATTAGTTTATACATACCAATAGTTGGAAGCATTAAGGTACCTAAAAAATAGAACTCTTCAGTACTGGGTTTAATATTATCTTTTTGAGAAAGAAAAATACTCAGGTATGCATAATGTCAAGGACATACTCAGTGAAGAAAAGCAGTTTATGTTAGATCTAGAATAGAAGAATGCTCTATTCTAACATTTAACTAGTAGATGAGTTTAAATATCTATGAAACTCTATCTTAGAACTTATTTTGCCTTTTACTTTTCATTTTCTTTTGAATATCAAGAGATATTCACATTTGGAAGGACATATTTTTATTAGCTCTAATGAGTTTTTTTGGTAAATGAATTGAATATAAACAACTATTGTGTTTGTCTTTTTTTGTAAGAAAGATTTCAAGCTGAAGATCGTAGTCATATAATTAAAAGGACTAATCCCATTCAATCCTTGAATCCGTCTATAGAAATAGAATTCTTAAAACATATACACAAAAGGGAATATGGTGCCTGTTGAATTTTATATTATGTTCAGTGGAACTATTATACTTCTAAGACAAATTTAATTTTGATTAGGAAAAATGATTCTTTTTTTATGCATTTATAAATGTAGACATTCCAGGCCATTGCTGGCACTAGGGAAGTTAAGGGTGGGGGAGAAGTAACACTTGTATTATGTTAAATCAGAGAAATAATTGCACTTGGCAGTTTTTGTTTGCAGAATGCAGGAAGGGCTGAAGGCTTTTGTACAGTTCAAAGAGCACATTCCACAGATACAGCAGTTGTTGGTTGCCTGCAGGGCTGGGCAGAATTGGGGGGGGTGGTAGAGGTCTGTATTACAAAAGTTCAGGCTGTTGGACTGTGTGTTTGTAAAGGAAAAAAGGCTTGCACGTTTTGAAAAGTTGTTTAGAAATTAAGCCCCATATCACTGAAGTATATTTTAAATATAGCACTTTGGCATCAATTTTTAATCTTTACAATAACCAAGTGACATTCTTGGTTAGCCTCTGCTGCCTCGTGTTCTTTAATCGTTTGTTTTCTGATTAAGGTTTACATGTTCAAATGTGGAAGCGTAGAAGTGCTGACTGTTAAACTGTCAGTTAAACTTTGATTAAAAACATAAATTATATTTCACAATCATGTTTATTGAGCTATCATTTATACAATTAGCGCGTTAAGCAATTTCAACAAGCTAACTCAGGACTCTTAAGAGAGCCTTCTTTAACTGAAAGTATGCCAAAGCCTAGCTTTTTCAACTGGCCTGATAAGACTTGTGCTGAATTAACACATATATCATTTCCCTATAGAAAATGCAAGTTTATAGTTTCTACTGTTAACTGAAATAATATAGCTGAAAGTTTTCTGAAAACTGTAAATTGTAGGGCAGATAAAATAAATTAGCATTATTAAGTTTTTTGAAATGTCTATTTTACATGATATTATGTTTGTGCTTTATATTACTTATATCAAATTTTGGCAAACTATATAACATAATTTTGTTGGCTGTATTCTTAAATTTGAAAAAATAGCTAATTAGTGATGCTCTTTTATAATTTTTTGTTTTATGATAAGCCCTCAAAGCCTTATCTTGACCTAGTCTTGAGTTCACAAGGAATTTGGGATAAAGTGTTTTGTTATGTCCAGATGTGTTTTATCCAACCTGTCATACTCAATTGCCAAAAGATTAGTTAGTGTGGTACAAAACAAGAGAAACGTTAAAATTGGAATTAGCTGTCGAACACACTTCTGTCTCCATTGTAATAAGAACTTCTTTATTTTTACTTTTGTAAGATTTATTACTTTATTATTTTTTTTTGATTTGTTACTTTAAAGTTAAGAAATGCTTAAAACATACAACAAGGACAGAAACTAATTTAGCAGAATCCATGGACCCACCATTCAATTTACCAGCTGTTGCTATCTTGCCATTTTTATTTTAGGTCTCTTTATTAAGAAGTCTTAGAAGATCAAAGTCTTCTTTTATAGTCTTTAAATGCTCATCTCTGAATTGGTTATTTGACAACAACATCCTAAGGCTCTTAACTGATGTTTCTTTCCAATTTTAATATTGGACTGGTTAATGTAGTTTCCTCAAAATGGCTGCAACTCACTCCTTAGTAGTGTGGCTTAAAGAAGACCCAAAGGCCTTTCTGTCCCAGAATTTCAGCTTTCCTCCTCATTATTTCCATAAGACCTGAAATTATTTTATTTTCCACTTTTAAGCTATAGGACATTGGGGGCTATTATTAAACATAAATGCTTTATGGAGGGAATAACACATTAAGCCATTATTAGCCATTATCGTCGTCACTCCGGAGCGGGTGTGATAGAACTGGATTCCAAGAAGAGAGTGACAGGAAGGCAGGGAGTGCTTGGGGTTAGATTTGCCCTTAGCATTTCATAGATGCGTAGAAACAGGAAGTCCCAAATGAAGCATGTGACATAGAATCACATATCACAAAATTCTTCACTGGGGTTATATGGGAAAAGAGAAACAGATAAAAATAACATTATATGAGGTCCCTGACTTTTGGCAAAGTAAAAATCAGCAGTTCCCATGCTGTTTAATATACATGTAAAACTAAGGGAGGCTGCTCTTCGGTTGGCATCATACATTCATATAATTTCATAAGAGGTTGTTGTTAAACACATTTTACCAATGAGAATATTTAGTAACAGAGGAGTTAAGTAACTTTCTACAATCTCACAGCTAGGAGGTTGAAAATCTAGAATTTCTGCCATTCAGTCCATCTGTTAACTATACCCTAATACTTCATATGATTCATTGCCTTCATTACCAAAGTGTACTTCCTCCACCTTTCAGCTTATTTAAAGCTTACCTAGCTTTTAAAGAAACAGTTCAAGTCTCATACTTTCCCTAAAATATTCCCCGCAACATTCAGTGCAATCTTTCCTCTGCATACTAACGGCTTGCAATACAAAAGTAAGCACATCTTTTTATGATCTGCCATATTCCACTAATGTTGACGTGTGTTTGTTATCCTTTTAAACTGTCGTATTGATCCCTTAGGATCTGGGCCTTGGCGTATACTTTTTTGGGTTCCAGTTATTGCCAGTCCAGTACTGAGTACTCAGTGGATGCTCAGTAACACCTGGCTCTGGATTTAGTCCAGGGCTCCATTCCCAGTACTGACAGTTCCCAGCTGTGTGATATCAGGCAAGTTACTTAATATCTCTGAGCTTTAATTTCCTCAGTTGTAAAGAGGGGATAAAAATAAAGCCTCTATCAAAGGGTCGTTAGGAGAATTAAACCAGACATTGCCATATAAAGCACTTAGCTTAGTGCCTGGAACAGAGTAATTGCTCAATAAATGCTAGCTCTTGTTACCATCATTTATCATTATAATCAGTGCTTACAGAGTGAAGGATTGCCCAGAGAACAACTTCTACTAGAAAAATTCTCTAATTTAACCTTTCGGGTTCCTGTGAGGAGGAATTCATAGGCTTCACTAGACTGACACAAGGTCTTGAGACACCCCAAAGCGTTAAGAATCTCCACCAGAAATCTAGTTTATTTTCTACAGAGCACAGCCATGGTGCTCTTTTAAAAATAGAAACCAGATCGTGTTGCTCAATGTTAAAGCTTTTACTTGTACTTAGAATAAAATGTAAACTTCTTACCTTGGCTTTGAAAGGCCCTCCTAATGACTCCTGCTTAGCTTTCCTGCCTCATCTGTTGTCACTTTCTCCCTTGCTTACTCTGCCGGGTATCATTGGCTTTCCGTCAGTTCTTGAAACCCTCCCTGACTCAGGGCATTTGCACTGGCTGTTTCCACTGTTTGGAATGTTCCTCTCCATGCCTGGCCTGCTCCTTCATATTCTTTAGGTCTCAGTTTAAATGATGCCTTCTCTGTGAGCTTTTGCTGACCTCCTTGTCTACAGTAACTCCCAGTCCTCTATTCTTATTCTTTTCCGCAGCTCATTTAATCTATTTAGTTGTTTGTAACAGATAACCATGTTTGTTTGATGTCTGTTTTCATACTAACTTGTAAATTCCATGGCGGGATAGAATGTGTAAGTCTTATTCAGGCTGTCATTTAATATAGGGCCTGACCCTTTATAGATCAGTAAACATCATTTGAATGAATGACTGAATGAATTGGGGGCACGTGAGTGGTCTGCTGTTTGGAATACATGAACTCGTTTGTTTATTCATAAACTCATCTATTGGACAATGAAAAATGACAGACCAGCTATAACATTTAAATTCTGAATAGCTTTCAGAGTAATTCATGAGCTACAGTTGAATGCTTTAATCTCCTCAGTTATTCAGAAATGAAATGTAATAGTTCATTATATGACAAGGGGAACCACCCAGAAAATCAGAATTCAAAAAATGTGCTTAACTTCCTTTCATATGTTACACCTTCCATCTGCCATACCCTAAGCCTATACCCAATTAACTCTATTACTTGATAACTTTGTCTTACGATTGATTCACTTGATTACCATATACCAAAACCATGTGTGCATTCATTGAAACTGCTTTTCTGTCATATAACATTTATTTAAAAAAATATTTTACCATTTGTATAGAAAGTTGTATCTCAAACTTACAATAATTAAATACTTTTGATCTGGTTAAAGAGTAAGTCAATAGTCTTTTATTATTTTTTTTAAGATTTTTTTTTTATTGCAGTAACGTTGGTTTGTAACACCTTATAATTTTCAGGTGTACATCATAATATATTTCGAATTCTGTGTAGATTGCATCATGTTCACCACTCAAAGAACAGCCTTTTGTTATTATTCTCTCATTTAAAGTATTTTTATTGAGCTGATTCTTCTATTAAAATGGAAGCTTCATTTCAGTGATGTACAGATTTGGACAGTAACCCTTTTATATTATATGAGGAAATAGGTCCCACAAAGGATATACTCTGTTTCCCACCTCTCTTTTCGGGGATAAGTATTCTTTAGTAGAGTTGGAGAGAGGCTTGTGTACAGTATCTCTAACTAGGTCAGTGATAACCTGAGGATATTTTCCTTATTATCTTAAATAACCAGTGATTATCTTATCCTGGATGACCTTGTGATCAATAAAAATGAAGAAAATGGCAAAATAAAGTTTATACCTTGATCATTATTTAGAAGAGTTTTTGGGTCAAAAAAAAATTAGGTAATTTTCTTCCTGAAGAGAAGATGACTGTTTTTGACTGTATTACCTTTATTCCTTTAATTCTTTAGAGCTCACTAAAAGCTGGCTGGGTCCAATAATGATTAAATGTATTCTTTTTCCTTATTTCACTTGTGGCTCAACCTAATTCCATAATTGATTGCTTTTAGTGTTGTTCTTTTCTTGGCTGTACTGATTCTTTGTAGAGACTTACATGCAGATGAATGCATGTTTGTAAATGCATATTTATTGAGGAAGTTTTAGTTTAGGTCAGTTAGGATACAATGGGAAGGAAAAAGAAGGCATATGTGCCTCATGCATCCTGCTATTCCTTTTAGGACCCTGAGAACACAGGGGCGAATTAGTATGCTATTTCTTAAGTGGTAAGTGCCATCTCCTACTGCAATTCCTTTCTTCGTCCCTGAGTGCAACTAAGTTATGTCTGATCCCAGTTCTTAATATTTTATGTCTTATTGATTTTCCTCCTCCATCCCTCCTTTCTGCTTTCCCTCCCTGCCTGCCTTCCTTCCTTTCTCTTTCTCTCTCTTTCTATTCATTCCTATCCTTGTTCCAAAAGAGAGGTACAATAAGTGCATTCAATATCAGAAACTGTAAGGAAACAAACAAATGAATCAATATAAAAAGAAAAATTGGTTTCAGATCGTAAAATGAGTTTCTGCTTGAGATAAGGAGGGTGTGTTGTCTGCTTTTATGGAATAGGAGAGGAGAAGCAGGAGAGTCTGATTCCTTCTTACGTGTCTTCAGTCTTATTCCATAGGTACTCGGGCTGCAAGTTTTGGGCTTCTGCAGTCTGGATCAGGTAGCTTCTTGGCTTGTCCCTAGTGTTAGCCAAGGATTCAGCTTTTTGAAGTCTGCTTAATCAGGTGTAACTCATGTGTTGCTTTCCAACTTTCGTAATTTTGTTGCCGTTGTCTTCTCTTGTGAACTTACTATCCTTGTAGGTTTATTCCTTTATTGAACAGTCTTTAGCTGTCATTTTTGTATGGTTTACAGAGGAAGAAGAGATAAATACATGTGGTTTATTCTGTTTTGAACTGAAAATTCTCATTTCATGAGATGTATGAGGTATTGGTCACACATGGAAGAAGAGAAAGAAACGCTCTTGATTAATAAAAAAATCCCAAGAGAGAGAATGCCTTATGGTCCAATAAAAGTACTTAACTTCACCCATACCTATTAGTTCCCTACCCACCGCCCTAGAGTGTGATTTGAGGTGAGGGTGGGGATAAAAACTGAGCTTTCACTAGAGGGACATATGCAGCCAGACACTTAAGCACAAATGCTCACAGGGCGTATGGTATCAGCCCACCTATAAAATTTTTCCAGTGAAAAATTATGAAGATATAACCTGATATATTAATTTATTTTTTTGATTAATAGACTATTTTTTTAGAGAAGTTCTGGGTTTTACAGAAAAAATCAACAGTAGGTACAGAGAGTTCCCGTATCATCCCCGTCCCCTTAAAATAGTCTCGCCCATTATTAACACCTTACATTAGTGTGGTACATTTGCGCCATTGATGAACCAAAATTGATACATTATTATTAACTAAATTCCAGAGTTCACATTAGGGTTCGTTTTTTGTGTTGTACAGTTCTGTGGGTTTTGACAAATATGTAATATCATGTATCCATCGTTACAGTATCATACAGAATAATTTCACTGCCCTAAAAATCCCTTGTGCTCCATCTATTCTCTCTTCCTCCCTCCCCTTCAAACCCTCAGCAACAACTGATCATTTTACTGTCTCTATAGTTTTGCCTTTTACAGAGTGTAATCATGATTTCAGCTACAGAGTGTAGTTGAGCTGCATATATTTTCAGACTGACCTCTTTGACTTAGTATTATGTATTTAAGGTTCCTCCCTCTCTTTTCATGGTTTGATATAATATCTCATTTTTCGTTATTGTTGCATAACGTTCCCTTGTATGGGTGTATCACAGTTTGTTTCTCCATTCACCTGTTGGAGGACATATTGGTTGCTTCCAAGTTTTGGCAGTTGTAAATAAAGCTGCTATAAAATTCTTGTGCAGGTTTTTGTGTGGATCTGAGTTTTTGACTCATTTGGGTAAATACCTAGTGTAATTTCTGGGCCATATGGTAAGACTATGTTTAACTTTGTAATAAACTGCCAAACTGTCTTCCAAAGTGGCTGTACATTAACTTGTTTTTATATTTTAGAAATAATCTAGATTGTTTTATAGAGCAATATATATGGCAATCAATAGTAATTTGTATTTCACTTATCATTGTTTATACAAGTAAAAATTCATTGTAAAGCTTTTATAACTTTAGTATTTATGCTACATTGCTATTTAATATTGCATTGACCCTAATATTGCTAGAAGAGAGGTTCTAATTAAAAGAAAGTGCTGTATAAATTTAAAGTAATCATACCAGCATACTTTACTTTCCACATAGTGAAGGGATTCTCCACACCTTAATAGAAATAAAATAGATAAATGGAGAGCTATGGACTGTGTTGGAACGATGATGCTTTATTTGCTTTATACTTCATTTACTTACTCAGTTAACATTCATTGAGCGCCTATGGTCCCTGATCTTACAGAGGCTTAAATAATTATAAACAATGGCGCTACCATTGTTGAGAAGAACTGTGTTTGTTTAAAGGTGAGTCTATTTATTATTCAGTTTGTCTTTTATTATACATTTTATTTCACCATAAATTGTTAGTAGTTTCAGAAATTAGAGTCAGTGATAGATTATAATAAAGTCACAACATTTAGTCAGCCAGGGACATCAGAACTAAGGTGAGAATTGCTTCAACATGTAAATTAGAAAATTGAAAGATGTAGTGTGGGACCGAAGAGGTAAGTTATTTGTGCAACACCACAAAGCCTGCCAGTGGCAGTGCACCTTTTACTAACCCATGCTGTATCCCTGTTCTGTGGAAATAATGTTCTAAATCTCCTGTGCATAAACACCTATGTTTCTTTTTATCAATAACAGAACCAGGAAGATGAAAAAAAAAAATGGAAATCCCATTAACATTCTATCTTTCCTATATTGTGTTTAAAATTAATTTACAACTGCTTTTATTTTAGTTTGTTTTTTTCCTCTTCTTTTCATTACTTTGAGTATCTTTTCTTTGGTACTTGCTATTCCTTTGTCATCACTGCATGTCTTTTCTTTTTACTGGCTTCTTAAATCCGGCTGCATTGCTTTTTGCCTTTCCTTCTTTAATCTTTTCTCTTCTGTTTAATTTTTAAATCCTTTGCCCTTTATCTTTCTTTCGGTCTTTTTAGCTGCTCTCCCTTCCTTTGATTTCCTCTTAAACGTTACTTCTTCTTAACATTGTGTTATTTCATTGATTTTTCCTTTTTGTTTTATCTTTTTAATTTTACGTTTTCCTTTGTATATAAGGAAAACCTACTTTCCCTACCCATACTGAATTAAAGAGAGAAGATACTACTAAATCCTCCACACTACGTGGAAAAAAATAACAATGTTTATTCAAACTTACTGGGTGGATACTGAAAGATTTATATAACACATTTTCTTCTCTTTTTTTCTTCTTTTGTTTTGAATTAAAGCCCAAATAATAGATGTGCTGATGATATATAGCAAATTCAGTTATTTTCCGTATTTATAATATGCTAACTTTAACTATACACAAAATATAATACTTTTGAGACATAGACATTTGTTTGTAGCTAGACCATAAGTAATTTTATGTTTTATTAAATCTTTGGGATTAACTGGAATACATTTATAATACTACTATGAGTACAGATCAAGGGCATAATAAAAAATAAGAGATTATGATGAAATTGTTATTCCTCCACAAAATTGCTTTATCTGTCCAAATATTCTACAAATTTGGTTTAATACCTGCTATAGTGTTAATATTAATTTTATAACCCATTTTTCTTGGTTTAAGAAAGATCTGAAGCAAATACATTAACCAAACTCTACTAACCTAGGTTGGTTGTTAGTTTATGAGTTTGTCCTCAGGCATTCTAAGAAATAACTGTGAGATAGAGAGCAAGACAGTCTTTTCACAGAAGGAGAGGAAGAGATAAGTATTATAGGGAAAAGCAGAAGTGCATGAAATCTTGGGTGTATCATTTCTGCTTCGAGCAAGAAATTTCTTGAGGGACATTCTATAGTTGAAGAAAGAGACTGAGAGATCAAGTGACTTGCCTTTAGTTCACACAGAAAATGGCAGAGATAGGAATTGAATTCAGATTTACTTTATTGATCATCTTGCTTCACGTTTATCTTAGATATGCATTCTGTTGATTACAATTCTTATCCATACTCAAGCTTAATTTTATTGTAGTTCATTCAATAGACAAAATATAGTATTCTCAAGCATATTTTCATTGCTGGTTGTGATAGCTTTATTCCTTCGTCAATTAATTTCATTGAACAAATATTTCTGAAGCTTACTATTCTAAAGCTAAATGCTGGAGTTGTTTTTCCCTGTCAGATGATCATTTTAAAATTCTTACGTGCTGTTTTTGATAGTGTTGTTGCTGTATCTGTTGGTTTCCCTCTGTGTAGGGTTAGGCTAGTTTACATTTATCCTGCCCAGGAAGAAAGGGTTTCCTAAGTAAATAGGCAGTGCGCACAGGATTTTAGTGATGCATATCAAATATATTCAAAATAACAAACTATTTTCTGACCACTAGTGCACTTTAAAATAAAACTTGGTATTTTAATTGTGTATTTCATATTAAAAAATTTTGAAAGCACTTTTTACTAAATAGCATTTTCTTTACCTAGTTTTTTTGTTGTATCTAATTAAAGGAATGAAAGTTACTTTCTTTGCTAATTTGATAATTTTAGACTGTTAATTCGCCAAACCTGGTGATTATTAAAACAAACTGGAGAAATTTTAAAAACTTCCTTTTGAAAACATGCCCCACTCAAGATACCCAAGGTTAATATCTTGGAAATCCACTTTGGTAATCTGTGTATGTGTGTGTTTAAATGCATTCTTGGTGCTCTTAATAGATTGTGATTTATACCTTTCATCAATCTATATCAGTCATTTACAAAGTATGGTTCAGTATCAATATCACCTAAGAACTGTTTTTAGAAATGCAGCTTTTTGGGCTCCCATTTAGACTTGTTGAATCACAAACCATGGATGTAGGGTCAACAATCCATGTTTTAATAAACTTTGCACATGATTCTGATGTAACCTCATGTCTGAGTTCCACTTATTTATATTACCTTCCTCTTTGATTAGTATAATTTTACTTGTTTTTTAAAATAAGTTTTCTTAATATATAATCTTTGAGTAGGTTCTAGTATTTGATAACAACTAAAGTTTATGAGTCCATATTTTAGTCTGCATTGGCTGCCATAACAAAATAGCACAGACTAGGTGGCTTGAACAACAGAACTTTATTTCTCGTAATTCTGGAGGCTAATAGAAGTGTATGTAGAGCATACAGATTCACAGACACAGTAATGAATGACAGAGTTCTTTGTTTGGCCTTAGCTGGTATGGTTATCACATCAAGTAAAATACGCAAACTAAGGAAGTGTAGCTACTGTGTTGAATGTCTGAATTGAGATCCAACAAGGATTTTGGCAGGGTGATCTGAGAATAGCAAGATGAAAATTAATGGGATGAATATAAAATTTTGTTCTTAAGTTTTAAAAAAGTTGTACAAGTGTGGATGAAAAAGACACTTAGAAATGCACCAACTCAAAATACCACAGAAGATTGTAGGAATTGGTAAAACAGATTGTACATTCAACACAGCTGTTGCCTAATATGGGGTAAAAAATAAATGTGACACATTATAATCTAGTCTTGGTAAAACTTTTTATATTAAACAAGGATTGTCATAAGTAAGACAGTAGAGGGTAGGGAATATGTTACTTAAATCATATCCTGCCGTATATTATAACGAATAGGTTGAAAATTATAATATAGTTTTTCTTTTACATTAAATTATGAATTTTATCCTTCACTTGGTCCCATACACACAAAATCAGCCCTCAATTACTGTTAGTTCAATTGACTTAGAAGTAGGGATCACAAAATAGCTTTGGGAACAGTACCTTCAGGTGATATTCTCTAATGATAAGCTGACTAATAAGATAGCAGAAGTGTAATCAAGCAAAGAGGTCATTAAGGGAGAGGTTTCTGGCAGGATGTGAACTGAAGGATCCTGATCAATCTGTAACTCTTTACAGTTTTTCTTAAAACCACTTCTATATGTCTCTGAATTTTGATCCTGACACAGATATGGTATTTGACCTCTTGAGCAATTTATCCAAAGTTATTTTGAATTCTCTATCATGTCCACTGTATTGGGTATAATTGGAGAACACATTGTATTGAGATGTCTGAGGATTTCCATATGGTGAATAGGGAGACAGGAAACATTGTAAAATGAATACATTATTTATTAAACCTTGATCTTTCCTTTTGCAAAAGTGACATTTGTAGATCTCACAGTACCTACAACTTCGGTAAAACCCAGATGTGGAACAATTTAGCTAATACCAGTATTGATAGGCATATCATTTCCATTGCTAGTACAAAGTAGGAAGTTTGGAGTTGATGTCTTTTGACTAGGAGCTGTGAAGCAATGTTCTATTTTAGCCCCACATCCCTTCTGACTTTGTTACATAATTTAAAGATTATGCATCTTGGATTTTTCCTTAAATTTGTTCTATAAATCACTTTTTTCTCTATGTTGATTTAATGATCTGACCTTACATTTAGGATATTTATCCCAAATCCTATCCATTTCAAAGAAATGTCCTTCATAATTGATAGGTAACTTAATTGAAAGAATTTGAGAAAAAACATAGAAACTAAATTAATAATTTCACTGATGTATTTTTGTTTCTTATTTAATTATACCTTACCTTCTTCATAAAAGAATTATAGTTGTTTTCTGAGGATCTTTCAATCTAGGGATTTATTTTCATTAAAGGCCTTTCTGGAAGCATACACCTGAAAATATATTGACTCTACAGTCCTAGAGTCACTATAAAGGTTGCAACTGTATTAAATTTCAGTCGGGTAAAGAAGATGTGGTATTTATACACGATGGAATACTACTCAGCCATAAGAAATGATGAAATCCGGCCATTTGTGACAACATGGATGGACCTTGAGGGTATTATGCTGAGTGTAATAAGTCAGAGGGAGAAGGTCAAATACCGTATGATCTCAATCATAAGTAGAAGATAAAAACAACGACAAACAAACACCTAGCACTGGAGATTGGATTGGTGGTTACCATAGGGGAAGAGGGGAGGGCAAAAGGGGTGATCAGGCTCACATGTGAGATGGTCTATAATTAGTTTTTGGGTGGTGAACATGATGTAATCTACACAGAACTCAAAATATATTATGATGTACATCCGAAAGCTATATAATGTCATAATCCAGTGTCACTGCAATTAAAAAAAAATTTCAGTTGTATAAAAGGAAATCTGTCTATTGTGTCCAGCAATGGCCAGACACAAACTAATTCTATGTGTCCACAAACTACTTCTGTAGTTAAGCAATGGCTGAAAATAGGGCAGTTAACTTGTAAATGTGAAACCTACTTGATAGTACCCCAAAGCAGTCAAATATTTGGCCCAAGTGCCTTGTCAGTTCTGAGTCAAAGAATTTCAGAGAATTTGGTCACAGTCAAACTTTTTCGGAAATGGAACATCTTCCCTGAAAACTATTCTCTCTCTCATCTCTTTCTCTCTCTGTCTTCCAATTTCTCTCTCTTTCTCTCTTCCTTCCTCTGCTTTCCTTCCCTTCATCTCTCCCTTTCTCTCTCTCTCTTTATTTTCCATTAAGAAGTACTTATTTAGTTACTTCTCTGTGCAAGACACTGTTCTAACATATGCAGCCTAGAGGGTTATAAGACATGCATTCATAAATGCCATTACCTGTTTCAGGTCTATTACAGCCATCCAGGTAATTTTTCAAAAGAGCCTGTTTATTACATATTCACACCTTAACACTGAATATGAACTTTTTAAAACTTTTCTGCCTATTTTGTTATTATCCCTTAATCTTTTTTTAAAATTAAGACTTTATTTTTTTAGAGCAGTTTTAGGTTCACAGCAAAATTGAGGGGAAGGTACAGAGATTCCCACATACTCCCTGACTCCACACATGCATAGCCTCCCCCATTATCAACATCTCCCGCCAGAGTTACAACAAATTGTAACATTTATTACAATTGATGAACCTACTTTGACACATCATAATTGCCAAAAGTCCATAGTTTACATTAGAGTGCAGCTTTGGTGTTGTACATTTTACGGGTTCGGATAAATGTATGATGACATGTATCTATCATTATAGTATCATACAGAGTAGTTTCACCACCCTAAAATTCCTCTGTGCTCTGCCTATTTATCCCTTCCTTTGAAACCAGGAAACCACTAATCTTTTTACTGTTTTTATAGTTCTGTCTTTTCCAGAACGTCATACAGTTGGAATCATATAGTCTTTTCAGATTGGTTTCTTTCACTTAGTAATACACATTTAAGGTTCCTCCATGTCTTTTCATAGCTTATTTCTTTTTAGCACTGAATACTATCCCATTGTCTGGATGTACCGAGGTTTATCTGCATCTGAAATTTTGAAACCCAGATTTTATTCCTGGCATGGTGTTAACTATTTTTGAGATCTTAGATAAGTCACTTCAGGCTCCTTAGGCCTCAGTCTGTCTTTATTTAAAATGAGGGTCCTTCTTCCCTTGTAACAGAATGGAATTTCAGATTGTTAACGTTACAATGAGACCTGGTTCAGTAGCTTGGGACAGAGAGAAGTGGGTTTGAATCATGCTTTTGTGATGAAAGTTCAAATTACTTAGTCTCTAATTTACATATGTAATATAGGGATATATAATTATACTCACCTAATTAGATATCTTGAGGATTAAATGAGAAAATGGATCTAAAATGCTCAGCCAGTGGCTGGTACATAACAAGAACTCAAATTTTATCTAGTTTTATTCCTATTTAATGAATGTTCAACACCTCTTACCAATCCTTTCACTACTTCTCCATTAACGCCTTCTATTCCTTTCATTTCTGTGGCTACTGCAAATTCTTTTCTACTATTTTCAAGTCCCCTTGTTACTGAACCAGGTTCGTTTTTGCCCGCCGCCCAGAAAGCCAAACACCGAGAGGACGAGATTGCAGCAGAGAGAGGGTTGCTCACCAGGCAGCCAGCCACATGAGGAAGCGAGAACATGAGCCTCAAATTCGCTTCTCTGAAAATAGGGACTCAGGGATATTTATGGAGTAGGGGGCAAGGTAGTCAGAAATGTGAAGGTAGGTGACTGGAGGTGATGAGAGGTGAAGTAATTGATGATCTACACAAGCGCAGTCAGACTTCATGCCTCTTCGTAGGACCCATGTTCACAAAATGGCGGCGTTAGCATGATCTGAGGGTGGAGTTTTTAGCCTCTTGACGTCAAAGGTCGCCTCTTGGACATCTCCGCGGGCCCAGTTGATGAGTTGGTGGTCTCAACCAGCCTGAAGTGGACAAGAAGTTCTAATTCCTGAAAAACAGCTCACCCACGCATTACCGTGGTGACCCAGGCTCCAGGGAGATGTTATCTGTAGGAGCCTAGTGGGAGTCAGCACATTGCCTAAGCAGCACAGTTCACAGTGAGTGGGTTAAACAGCTAAAAGCTATAATCAGTAATTGCAAAAAAGAAAAAAACTTTAGTACCTGGATACTTAATCATCAATGGCTAACTCTCTGCCGGTTTCACCCTGTCTATTTTCAGTCCTTCAGGCTCAACAAAAATCATCACTTAATTTATTGATAAAAATAAAGATAATGTGCCTCCAAACTTTCCTGCCACCTCTTCCCAAATTATCTGCATCAATTCACATCCTTATTATTCCCTCCAGTTTCTGAGGATAAATTGCCAACTGTGTGGTCATTGAAGATTTCTTAATTTTTTGTTTGTTTTCAGCTATAAACAATGACACCAAAGTAAATAATGCAGGTAAAACACGTAGCCAAATGCATGGAACTCAATAAGTATTAATTTCCTTCCTTGCCATGCCCAACTTTTCTTCATCCCAGTCTACCTGTATTCTATACAGTGAGATCTGTCTTCATACGTTACAGATCAGATTATATCCCTTCCCTTCAGAGACTGTCCCACATATTTTGAATAAAGGTGTAATGTCTTTGCTTGGCTTACAAACCTGGCAGAGCTGCCCATATGTCCTTTTCTCCTTTCTTCTATTCTCTCCCAGAGTTTACTCAACTGCCTATTTCATGCCCCATTGCTATTGGGTATATATTTCCTCTATGTAGAATGCCTTTTCGTATTTCTTTATTTCTCCTCATTCCTTAAGATATAGCTTGACACCCTAAATATAAAAACTTGTTGAGGTTATGGGTAGAGTTAATCACTGCCGTCATAGTATTTTGTATACCTCTGTCCCTGAATCTGTGCTGTATTGTAAATAGTTCTTTATATGTTCGTGTTAAAAAAAAATAAGAGTATATGATAATGTAAAGACAGTCTGAAATTTTAAAAAATCACTTCTTCCCTTCCCTCAATCTCATGCCCAGTAGAAGTATCCTTCTTTGACTGTTTTTTCCTATAGATCAGTGTGCCGATAGAAATATAATACAAACCACATATGTGATTTTAAACTTTTAAATAACTACATAAAAAAAGTAAAAAGCCGTGAAACTAATTTTAATAGTACATTTTATTTAACCAATATATCAAAAATGTTATCAACATGTAATTGATAGAAAAATTACTAATCAGTTAAGTTTTTTTTTTTTAAGATTTTCCTTTTAAATTCAGTGTGTACTTTGCACTTATAGCTCAACTCAATTCAGACCAGCCACATTTCAGGTGCTCAGTAGCAACACATGGCTAGCGACTACTGTATTGGACAGTGCAGCTATGGAAAAACTCTGTGAGAACTGAGTTCGTACGGCAGGAGTTTGACTCACAGCTATGCAACTTATTAGCTACATGATTTGAGGTTATTTATTGTCTCTGAACCTCATCCCCTGTGCCTCCATTTTTAAAATGGGATACTATCTCATAAAGCTGTTGTAAAGATTGAAAAATAAACATTTCATGTGGTCTTCCGAGTTGTACTGACTTTCTTTTTCACGCTTGGTTTTCAAATACACTCTCTTTGTCCAGAAATTTATGTATATAGAAGCAGAGAGCTAAAGGACCTTCCTTTTGTTTCTTTTGCTGAGTGCTGTATTCCAGGCTCCATGTGACACATGGAAATAGAACCATCCTTTCACATTTCCCACTCTCAAGGAACTGACAGTCATACATTACTTATTGCCTGGTCATTTCAAAAACAGAGTGAAAATTATTTTACAACATAAAGTGAAAATATGGAGGCATATTTCCAAATTTCAGTAAAAATTGTTACTGAAAAGCTCTCTTTGCTCTGTTTTGATCTTCGTAACTCACATTAAGGATCACACTATACCTTCTTTTTTTGCTCTGGAAGTCTTGCAATGGCCTTGGGCAAAAGGCAATAAAATTCTGATCTGGCTGAAACTCCAGAGAAAAGATCCTTTTAATAATTTTTTGCAAGCACAACCAACAGTAAACCCTAAGTTATTTAAGATGTCGAATACTTTGAGGATTATGTCGGGACTTTGCTGCTTCTGACTGAACTCCCTCATGTTGCTGCCGTTTGGCCGTTTCACTGATGCTTTAGAAGTTTTATGAAATAGGAAAAGGGTAAAACTCAAATTAGATTATTTAGCTATCAGCAAGCGGTCTTGGAAAATTGATAGGCAAGAAGATTGCACGTGATGGGTTAAATGGGATAGATTTAAAAGATAAACTTCTTCTACTATCCTGAATAATCGAAATTTGATTATATATTATTCTTGTATACATCGGATTGTTTCATAAATTATATCCCTTGCAACCCTTGTTTGGAAGAATACAATTGCATATGCAAATTTTGAATGTTTTTCTGATTGTAGAAAATAATGTTCTGGGCTAATAGAAACATCATGCTCCGTTGAATTTTTACTTTTGAATAGTACAGAGTGAGATAGTATGTTTTAATTATAATGGTCCATATTAATTGATCCCATCAGTTGTAAATAATGCTTTGTCTGTTTATCTAGAAATAAAAGACACTTAGAAAACTTGTTCACTTTTGTTCCTAAGTTCTTCAGAGTGGTTAATGCTACAATTTATTTTACCACTTATTATATTTTTTACTATTGCCTTTTTGCTAAAATAGCATTCAAATGTGTTTACAGATGAAAGATTTAATTAAAAACATATGATATTAATGGGCTATAGTAAAGATGTCATAAGTTGGGAAGTATCACTGCATTGTTAAGGATTTTTTAAAATGGCATATTATCATTTTATTAGTATTTATAGATTGACCATCTTTAGAAGGTAAGCTGGGGACCATGTACTGAATTTTATTAAATCAGTGTCATACCAAAGTATGCTTGCCAGGGAAGCAGATTATGAGATAGAGATTAGCATACTGTACAATGATTAGAGAACACTCTTAGATCAAAATCTTTGGGAGACAAAGGAAAGCAGCAGAATGGGGAAGAGGAATATAGTTTCAATGAAGGCATCATATGCCTCATGAAGAGCTCTGAGGCTGGACGGCCCTTCACGTTGTGCCACATGGGCCCCGCAAGGGGCCTAGCCTTTATACCCCTGCACTGATCTTTGGATGAAGGCTACTCCAGGAAGTCTGTCTTCAACTGGGGCAGTACCTGAAGAAAGAAGTCCTTCATCCCAGAAGTGAGCATGGGCAACACATCACAGTATCCCCTACACTTGGAATAGGTTACAACCCAAAGTCCTGGATGTAGTTACATAAAGACTCTCCCAGTGCTGGGCCAGTCCACCCACCTCCGCAGGACTACAGTTAGAGCCACCTGTTTGTTCTTTTTGTTTCTGTTGTTGCCCTTTTCTAATCCATTCTCTGCATGAGGGATAAAGTAAGTTTTTAAGAATGTAAATGAGATAACTTCGCTACTCTGCCTAAAATGTTCCATGGCTTCCAGTTGAAGGAAGGATAAAATCCAAATTCATTACCATGGGTTCCAGGCTCTGCCTGATCAAACTCTTGTCTATTTCTACAGCATTATTTTGTGCCACTTTTCTCCTCATATATTATATTTGAGACACACTGGTCTTCCCTCAGTTTCTCAGACATACCAAGTTGTCTCCTAGTTGAGGATGTTTGCACTTCCTATTTCCTCAGTCAGGCATGCACATCTCCTCTCTTTTATGTTTCATTGTTTCCTTCTTATTCTTTAGATCAAATCCCCATAGAGGCCTTCCCTGCCTATCTTGTTTAATCTAGGCTTCCAAAAGTTTTTCTCTGTCACATCACTTTGTTTCCCCTCATGGCCCTGGTTATCAGCAGTAGTTATCTTGTTAATTTAATAGTTTCCATATTTTTTGTCTTCCCCTGTTGGAATGAAAACTCTATAAACTACTTTCCCACTGTACACCTGGTCCTACAAATAGGTCCTTGGTGAATTTTATTATTTTTATTATTCACTGAATGAAGGTCCTGACCTATCTTAAATAGCCCAATTGCTTTGACTTACTTTTTTAGTTACAGCTTTATTGAGACTTATTTTTTAATTACAGCTTTAGTACCATTAAATTAATCATTTTAAAGTATACAATTCAGTATTATTTTACCGTATTCACAGATTTGTGCAACTATCAGCACTATCAAATTTTAGAACATTTTCCTCACTTCAGAAGGAAACCTCATATCCATTAGCCATCTCTCACCACCTCCCTCTTTCCCCAGACCTCATAAACCACTATTCTACTTTCTGTTTCTATGGATTTTCTTATTATGGACATTTCATATAAATGGAATCATATAATATGCAGACTTTTATGTCTGGTTTCTTTCACTTAGTATAATGTTTTCAAGGTTTATCCATGTTGTAGCATGATCAGTACTTCATTCCTTTTTATGCCCAAATAATATTCCATTGTATAGATATACCACATTTGTTTATGTGCTTAATACTTGATGGACATTTGGATTATTTCCATTTTTTGGTCATAATGCTGCTATGACCATTCATGTTTTTATTTGAACATTTGGTTTCACTTCTCTTAGGTATATACTTAGAAGTCATACAGTAACTCTATGTTTAATATTTTGAGGAACTGCCCAACTGTTTTTCAAAGTGGATGCATTATTTTACAATCCCACCAGAAATGTAAGAGGGTTCCACTTGTTATAGTCTGTGTTTTTGATTTTGGCCATCTTAGTGGGTGTAAGTAGTGTTTTATTTGTTTTTGATTTTCATTTCCCTAGTGATCAATAATGTTGGCATCTTTTCATGTGCTAATTGACCATTTCTTCTTTGGAGAAATGTCTTCTCAAATCTTATTTGAAAAATTAGGTTGTATGTCTTTTTATTGTTGAGTTGTAGGAATTCTTAATACATTCTAGATACTAGTCCCTTATCAGATGTATGATTTGCAAATATTTCCTCCATTTCAGTTTCTGTGTGATGTCCTTTGAAGCACAAAAATGTAAAATTTTGACCAAGTGCAATTTACCTATTTTTATTAATTCATTTTTATATTTTATTTTATATTTACTTTTATTTTATCAATTTAATTAATTTTTTATTAATTATCCATTTTCTTAATGTCACTTTTGGTTTTGATGCCATATCTAAGAAATCATTGCCTAATCCAGGATCACAAAGATTTGCTCTTGTGTGTTCTTCTAAGAATTTTATAGTTTTAGCTCTTAGATTTAGGTCTCTGATTCAATTTATTTTTTATACATCTTGTGAGGTAGGGGTTCAAGTTCATTCTTTTGTACATCATGTGTTGAAGATATTATTCTTTCACTATTGAATTATCTTCCCTTGTCAAAAATCAATTAACCATAAATGTAAGGGTTTATTTCTTTACTCTCAATTTTATTCCATGAATCTGTATGTCTAGCCTTATGTTGGTACCACATTGTCTTGATTCTGTAACTTTGTAGTAAGTTTTGAAATCGGGAGGTGTGAGTCCTCTAATTTTGTTCTTTTTCAGTGTTCTCTTGGCATTTCCATATAAATTTTAGGATCAGCTTGTCAATTTCTACAAGAAAAAACAGCTGGGATTTTGGTAAGGATTGTGTTGAATCTGTAGATCAATTTTGGGAGTATTGCCATCTTTAACAAATTGTAAATCTTCAAATCCTTGAACATTGGATGTCTTTACATCTTTTCAGATCTTCTGTTATTTTTTTCAATGATATTTAGTGTTTTTCAATGTACAATTCTTGCATTTATTTTGATGAGTTTATTTCTAAATATTTTATTCCTTTTGATGGTACTGTAAATAGAATTTTTTCATAATTTCATTTTTAGATTGTTCATTGCTAGTGTAGAGAAATAAAGTTCACTTTTGTATATTGGTTATGTCCTGCTACCTTGCTGAACCAATTTATTAGTTTCAGTAGATTTTTTTTTGTGGCTTCCTTAGGATTTTCTATCTACAAGATTATGTTGTTTACAAAAACAGATACATTTGTGTCTTCCTTTCCAATCTTGACATATTTTCACTTTTTTTGGTGTGTGTAATTGCCCTAGCTAGAACCTCCAGTACGATGTTAAGTAGATGTGGCAACAGCTGACATTCTTTTCTTCTTTCTCGTCTTAGAGGGGCGTCATTTGTTCTTTCACTGTTAAATATGATGTTAGCTGATTTTTTTGTTGGTTTTTTGTTTTTGTAGGTGTCCTTTATCAGGTTCCTTTCTATTCCTAGTTTTCTGAGTGGTTTTATCATGAAAGAGTGTTAGATTTTGTCAAATGTTTTGTCTGTTGAGATGGTCATCTTAAGTTGTTTGAAAAAGAAACAAAGCTAATTGAATACGCACACACACACACTACACTGAAACACAAATACACTCATACATAACCAAGAGCAAGCTAATAGCTGTCATTTGCTGGCCGTTTCAACTATGTCTCCTTGCCATGTTTAATATCTCATCTCTTTAAAGACTAAAATGACCTAATTAATCCAAAATTTGAAGTTAGAAAAGTATAAACTTAAAATACATATACACACACACATACGTATAGTATTCTCTGGTTTTGAACCAGGTAGAAAATGTCTTTGTAAGGGTATTTGTTGGAATAGTTCATTAAAATAAGTATTCCTTTATAAAAATTCCAAGATTTTAATTGCCAAAGAAAAAACTATATTATCAGAAATTTCACTGAAATTTTAAGTTTGTTTTTTTGTTTGCTAACGTCATATTTATCTTATTTTGTTTTAGTCCAGGCTGTTACATCCTATCCACCCCCACACCTGCACCCCTCCACTTCCCCAAGCATCCCAAAAAGGGCATGTAGGCTATTTCAGAGATAATTCCTGAAATAATAGTTTTACTTAAGCTCAGGTCAAATGTTTTTCAAGGCAACAGATTTATTTTGACAATAAATAACCATTATTTATAAAACAGTGCAATAGTTATATAATTCTACTCATTTTTCTACAGTTGAAATATATTTTTGTTAAGAAAAAATGAATAAAATAGTCTTTTTATATCAGTCACTTACTTCCTTAAATTAAAAAAAAAGCCTAGATAATTTATTTGAAATATGTGTCCTAAAGCTTATCAGATCAAAAGACAGTTTATTACTGGCTAAAAGGCAACCCTCTGTGCTAGTACATTTAGACTAAGTTTCTCCAATAGCTACCTGGGCCAATCTCAATGTATTCATCCGGGACTTTGACAACATCACCTCCGGACCCCTTATACGTCTGGGTCATCAGTCAAGTAGAGGCTTTGTCCTAGGTCCTGGACTGGACTGTGATTTTGACTTTCAGTGAATCTATTTGACTCGAGGCTGCCCTCTTTTTTAAGGGATCTGTTCAGTGGCAGAAATAAAAATGCTAATGGTATCTTAGAATGAAAGGAATCTTGCAGATCGTCTGGTTTATCATTCTGTTCCATTCCACATAGAAATCTGCTCTGAACAATCCTAAATAGTTGATCAATTAACCATTCTAAACAGTCTTAGTAACAAGAAATAGGCTGACTCATGGAGCAGCCTGTTGATTGTGGATAGCTCTTATCTTTTAGAAACTTTGGCTCTTATTTTTAGAGAGTTCTTCGGTGTATTGATTTGCATTTGAATTCTTATAATTTATTCGTTCTAGTTAAGACCTATTAGTCTTAGTTGTCCTCTGAAGGGCATGTTACATATATATACAAATACATCAAGTGTTTGAAAATAGTTGTGTTTTCTCTCTGTGTCTCCTTCTTTGGGTTAAACATCTCAAACTAATAATTCATTGATTAATCATTGCAAAAATCATCTATGGCTTTAATTTGAACTTTGTATACTCAATCTTTGTTCTTTTATTTTAACAGCTTTATTGAGGTATAGTTTTCATACTATAACATTTACCCATTGTAATTGTATAATTCAATGATTTTAGTATATTTAGAGTTGTATAATCATTACCAGATCCAGTTCCAAAACATCCCCATTACCCCCTCAAATCCCCTCATGCCCATTTGCCGTTGAGCTCTG
This sequence comes from Equus caballus, assembly GCF_041296265.1. Taxonomy (NCBI): domain Eukaryota; kingdom Metazoa; phylum Chordata; class Mammalia; order Perissodactyla; family Equidae; genus Equus; species Equus caballus. The sequence continues at coordinate 75,805,356 of NC_091687.1, forward strand.
CTACCACGCCCAGCATTATGTATTCATAGATTTGCCTTTCCTGGAAATTTTTTATAAATAGAATCTTACAATTTGTAATCTTTTGTGTCTGGCCTCTTTTAATTATCATAATGTTTTTGAGACTCATCAAAGTTGTAGCTTGTTTAGAAGTTTTTCCTTTTATTGCTCAGTATTCCATTGTATGGATCAAATTTTATGAATTCACCAGTTGATAGACATTTGGATTGCTTCTTGTTTTTGGTTATTTTGAATAACGCTGCTACGGATATCTGGGTACAAATCTTTGTGTGGACATATCTTTTCATTCTATTAGGTAGTTTTCTAGGAGTATAAATGCAGGGTTCAATAATATGTTTGTCATTAAGAAACTAGTAAAATTGGAACTATTTTCAAAAGTGGTATTTGTTTTTTTTACATCCCCAGGAGAAATGTATGAGGATCCCAGTTTGTCCTCATCCTTGCCAACTTCTGGTATTTTCAGTCTTTTTGATAAGAGCCATTCTGGTGGGTATATAATGGTATCTCATTGTGGTTTTAATTTACATTTCCTTAATGACTAATGGTATTCACGTAGCCATTAATATATTTTCCTTGGTGAATTTTCTGTTCAAATTCTTGCCCATTTTTCGATTCGGTTGTTTGACTTTTTGTTGTTGAGTTTTAAGGGTTCTTCATGTATTCTAGATACAAATATATGATATCAGAATATGATTTCCATATCAGATATATGATTTCCAAAAATTTTCTCCCAGTGAGTGGCATTTTCTTAATAGTGTTTTGAGGAGCAAAATATTTTAATTTTAAGTAAGCCCAGTTTATCAATTTTTTTTCCTTTATGGATTATCCTTTTGGCATTATGTCTAAGAAGTTGTTGCCTAATCTAAGATCACAAAGTTTTTTTTTTTATTTTTGAAGCTTTGTAGTTTTAGCTCTTACATTTAGGTCTGATACATTCTGTGTTAGTTTTTGCATATTGTGTAAAGGAGTCGTTTGTTGAAAAGCCCATCCTTTATCCTTAAATTGCCTTGTTCTATTGTCAAAAATAAGTTGACCATACATATTAAGGGCATATTTTTGTACTTTCTCATCTATTTCGATGATCCCTATGTCTGTCTTTATACCACTACCACTGTTTTAATTACTGAAGCTCCATAGTAAGTTTTGAAGTCAGATCGTCTTAGTACTCTAACTTTTTACTTCTTTTTGAAAATCGTTTTGGATATTCCAAGTTCTTTGAATTTCCATATACATTTTAGATTCAGCTTATCAATTTCAACAATAACAAAAAGCCTGCTGGGATTTTGGTAGGGATTGTTTTAAATATATGGATCAATTTGGAGAGAGTGCCTGAAGGAGCCCTTCACAAACTAAAATTGTCACTGATATATCAAGCTTTTATTAAAAAAAAAATTCAAGTTAAACCTTGAAGCCTATTTTGTAATCCAGCTATACTATTTTTATATAAAAGTGATGTTGATGATTTTTGAAAAATAATACAACAGGAAACTGTTCATACATATGTGGTTTTATATGCACCCTCTGGGGTCCATATATGTATTCTAAGAAGCAGAAATTTACAGGAAATAATAAAATTTTTTTTTTTGCTTAAAAAATACCTTTGTTGGGGCTGGCCCCGTGGCCGAGTGGTTAAGTTCGCGCGCTCCGCTGCAGGCGGCCCAGTGTTTCGTTAGTTCGAATCCTGGGCGCGGACATGGCACTGCTCATGAGACCACGCTGAGGCAGCGTCCCACATGCCACAACTAGAAGAACCCACAACGAAGAATACACAACTATGTACTGGGGGGCTTTGGGGAGAAAAAGGAAAAAATAAAATCTTAAAAAAAAAAAAAATACCTTTGTTTCATTCTGCAAAGTACTTGAGGTTGATGTAGTAACTATAAGAAAATGTGGACAGGATTTTTAAATTGATTTTATCTTGATTTTACTGTCTTGGTTTTTCCACGTTCTGATTTTACATTTGTTCTGTTTTTGCTGACAAAGCATGCCATGTTGTTGACTGACATTTTGTGGGAATATTAGTACAATAGACAGCTAATGAGTTTGTAAAGGAAGGAAATAGACTTGATTTTGTTGAACACCTCCTACATACCAACTATTCTGTAGTATGCAGACAAAATCCTGTGATGTGACTGTTTTTACCTTTACTTACAGGTGATAAAACCAAGCCTTAATGAGGGTCAAAATCATGTCTAAAATTTCACATATATTGAAGTAGCATTAAAATGTAGATATTCTGACTCCAAGAGCAATATACTGACTGAGAAAGGGGAATTTGGTATTTAAGATCTGACATTCCAGTGTGTCCTGGGATACCTTGACTTGATTTTCTTCTTCTGTGTGTGTTTTTTCTCTATTTGTTTTTTTATACCCTGGCTCATTCTAGAATGGTTTTAAGGCAACTTAGAGTACATAAAATACAACAAGATGGCATAAATTAAAAATAGGAATAAAATGAGACAGAAAAACAAGGGTGGGGAAAGTCTTTTTCCCAGAAAAACAACAACAACAACATCCTGTAAGTGAATATTGCCGGGAGACTGGAAAAATTTTGAGCTGGAAAAGGCTGTAGAAGTAAATGGGTTTATTTGGTGCCAGCTTTGGCGTCTGCTCCAATCATAATATATGTGAGAAAGTGAAGTCTTACTTGCTTTTGCTTCCTCTAAGTGCCGAGCACACTGCCTTGTACATGGTAAGCCCCTAATAAATGATTGCTGAACTTGATTCGCTAATGAACTTTATTGTCAGCATTCAAGTGTTACTAAGCTGCTTAGAAGTCTTTTTCTTAAAAGTCAAATAGTCAAGAATTTTAGATTTCTCTGTTATTGGTATTTGTTCTAAGCACTATGACGTTGTTTTCTTGATTTACACTATATTTTAAAATGTAATTTCAAAAATCCTTTATAATTCATCTTATTTACGTAAGTGTATCTAGAAATTGCCTCATACTAGGAATTTTACAGAAAGACATATTCTCCGCTAGTTGAGTATGTGTCTGTGTTTTGTCTGAAGGTTGCACCATGATCATTTGCTCTTCATTTCAACTATTGTCTTTACTGGGTTTTAAAACAAAGACTGTACATGGAGAGTCTAAAATTCATAAACATAAAACATTTCAGTAAGCATCTTGAAGAATATCAAGAGATATAAAGTTTATGGTTACTTGAATGATACTCAGAATAGTTTCATAATGCCTGTTGAGTCATCTAGATTCCTATTTGACCTACTTAATTTGTAAACATATGTAATTAATTTTTTCCCGTGGATTGAATTCTGTCTCCCAGCCTCAATTTTTTTTCTAGAAAGTTTAAAAAACTGTATCAAGGTTAATAGCAACTTAAATTTGCCACTTTAAAAACTAAGTATTTTGTCTGAGTTTATCCTCAGATGACTCTTGAATATGACCCAACTATTAGTTACCTGAACTATAGTATTTATTTTGACTCAAGCTTCACTTGAATGCTGTGATTAAGAATAACTGAAAAGTAACTACACATAGTGGTATATTTTAAATTTTGAAAAGTTAAGTTAATGTTAGAAAAATTAGCAAGGATTGACTTTGGAGAAAATCAGTTACACTTCAGCAAACCTTGATAAACATAGATAGAGGTATTTGAACTACACTAGAGCTCTCATCTTGCAACAGATTATAGTGAAAATATACTTTTAAATCATTGAATTAATTTTTATGGAAAGGAAAAATGAGAGGATAGGATAAGCCACAAGTTTCTGTAAAATATGCTCATTTTAAAACTATCATTCTTTTTTCTGAAATGTTATCATCATGCTACAGTCTTCAAGATCCGATCTCCAACTGAGACTTTAGAGATGAAAAATAATCTAAAGAAGTAACTGCATAATGTTTCGTAAAATTTCTTACTGCTGTTCAGAAAATCATCCCCATATGTTATTTATTGTGCCTAATCTTGAAGTTTAGAGACTTGTAATAGAGTAGCATGCCTATTCTCAGCATATGTAGACTGAGATGCAGTGACCATCGAGACATGGCATTGGCTGATATACCTCAGGCTGGCATGGAGGGCCATGCTGCTCTGTAGGCCAGCTCTGTCTCTGCTGGGGTACCTGCTCAATGACTGCCTTTCTCCCTTGTTCCCACTGACAAAACCATTCTTTTCCCTCTGATTACCTTTACTCTCTAACTTTAAATAATTCTGTACTGAGTATACAATTTTTAAAGAATTTTCTTTTTTTTTTTTTCTTCTTCTCCCCAAAGCCCCCCAGTACATAGTTGTAAGTCCTTCTAGTTGTGGCATAAAGAATTTTCTTAATTTCCCAGGGAGCAGAATGGCTCTCAGACTAGTTCAGAAGATGCTGCCTCTTTCCTGATGGTGTCCTAGTGATTATAGTGTTTTACAAATACAGAAAAATGTTTTGTGTCAATGTTAGCTGGTAGTTAGCAATTTGTCAGAAGTTTTGTAAAATCTCCAGTTTTCAGATGTAAAAAGCGTTTTGGATATAGACTATCTTTGAAACGTATGCAAATTATCTGTCTTGGGTTGGCACTATTAGTGATTTTTCAGAATTAATATTTGTAAAGTACTGTAAATATGAGAAGCACTTTAGAAGGGATATGTGTTATGATTAATATGAATCCTTACTATTCAATTGTATTAAAAGGAAATCAGTGCTACTTTTGATATTTAATCTTTAATATTCAAGTATATTAAAAGAAAACTGATGCTACTTCTGTTAGTTTGTCATGGGAAAGAGAATGGTATTATTACCCAGAACTGATAAGATCCAGTTAATCTGTAAAAGTGGTTTTACCTTAATGGCTTAAATGTAAGACCCAAAACCATGGAATTCCTAGAAGAAAACATAGGAATAAAGCTCCTTGACATGGGTCTTGGTAATAAGTTTTTGGATATGACACCTGTGCAGTACGAGAAGCCATCAATAAAATGAAAAGACAGCCTAGAAATGGGAAAAAAATATTTGCAAACCATATACATCTGATAAGGGGTTAATATCCAAAATATATAAAGAACTCATACAACTCAGTAGCAAAAAAAAATCTGATTAAAACATAGACAAAGGACTTGAATAGATATTTCTCTAAGGAAAATATACAAAAGGCCAACAGGTACATGAAAAGATGCTCAACATAACTAGTCATTAGGGAAATGCGAATTAAGACTATAATGAAATATCACCTCATGACTGTTACGATGGCCATCATCAGAAAGATAAGAGATAAATTCTGTCATGGATGTGGAGAAAAGAGAACCCTTGTGCACTGTTGATGTGATTGTAAACTGGTACAGCCACTCTGAAAAACAGTATGGAGGATCCTCAAAAAATTAAAAATAGAACTACCATATGATCCAGCGATTTCACTTTTGGGACTATATCTAAAGGAAATGAGAACACTAATTCTAAAAGATACCTGCACCCTCATGTTCATAGCAGCATTGTTTACAATAGCCAATACATGGAAACAACGTAAGTGTCCATTGATAGATGAATGGGTAAAGAAGTCGTGGTGTATATATATATATATATATATATATATATATAGAATGGAGTTATTATTCAGTCATTAAAAAAACAAGGACATCCTACCATTTGCCACAATAGGGATGGACCTTGGAGGCGTTATGCTAAGTGATAGAAGTCAGGCAGAGAAAGACAAATATTGTATGATCTTACTTATATGGCGAATTAAAAAAAAAACAAAAACAAATCGAAACTCCCAGAAAAAGAGGTCAGACTTGTGGTTACCACAGGGAGGGTGGGGGTAGGGGAAATTGGATGAAGGTGGTCAAAAGGTACAAACTTCCAGTTATAAGATAAGTATGAGGGATGTAATGCACAACATGATGGCTATAGCTAACACTGCTATGTGATATATAGAAAAGCTGTTTAAGTGATTGAATCCTATGAGTTCTCATCAGAAGGAGAAAAGTTTTTCCCTCTTTTCTTTTTTTCTTTCTTTTCTTTTTATTGTATCTATATGAGAAGATAGATGTTGGCTGAACCTATTGTAGTAATCATTTCACGATATATGTAAATCAGGCCATCATGCTGTATGCCTTAAACTTGTAGAATGATGTATGTCAATTATTTCTCAATAAAACTGGAAAAAAAGGTGGTTTTTATTTACTTATGTATGTATTTTAAACCCCACTTTAAATTAAAATTTCTCTTTATTATCATTATTTAAGTTAAATTTACTTCAGATTTTTCTATATTTATATGGTCTTTTGTATCATTCTAAGAGGATGGAATTTACTTGCTTATTTTTGTATGTCAAATTAATTACTAGGCTCAACCATATGATAGTTGCTGTTTTTGTAGATCCAAATGGTTGACTATGTAAGTTGTATATCAGCCTATTATTATTATTTTTATTTTAATCAATATAATGAAATACTATAATCTGTTCTCTGAAATCCATGAAAAAGAAAACACAGGCATGTTCCTCTTCCTATTTTCATGCTGATTTACCTGCAGCATGGTGTGTGCTTAGTGTTGGTTTCCTTTGATACTAGGTTTTGTTTTTCTTCCCTACCATATCCCCATGCCTAGAACAGTACCTGGTATTCATTCATTCAGTGTTTACTGAATGAATGAATAAGAGTGAGCAATTTTACAGTAGTCAGTCTCTGTAGATCTCTACCTCTGTTTCATCAGACCACTCTGTTGGGGTTTTAGAGGTGGGATAAACCACATTAATCACATCCCCTCTAGAATCTGGAAACTTGTGAGAGACAGACACAGGTGCCAGGCAGTTGGAGATCAGATTACCAGTAGAGGCTGAATTGGAGGACATGCATTATATGTATGGATAAAATGGGGTTCACCTCTGAGTTAGACAGTTATACCCTCCCAGCCACTGGCACAGCTGGACGTCCACAGTCCTCTGCCACAGAGGAATGAATAAAAACAGGCTTGAGCCAGCGCTTATGGACTAGTGGTTAAAATTTGGCATGCTCTGCTTTGGTGGCCTAAGTTTAGGTCCCAGGTGCGGAACCACACCACTCGTCTGTCAGTAGCCATGCTGTGGCGGCGGCTCACAAAGAAGAACTAGAAAGATGTACAACTAGAATATACAGCTATGTACTGGGGCTTTGGAGAGGGAAAAAAAAAAAAGAGGAAGATTGGCAACAAATGTTAGCTCAGGGCAAATCCTTCCCAGCAAAAAAAACAACAAAAAAAGCAGACCGGAATGTGTCTTCATTACAGGCAGATCTGAACTGAGAAAAAGGAGTGGAGTGGGGCAAGTTTAATGTGTTCTCTTACACTCACCAATGAGATGAGTCTTTGCAACCTCTCATGATCAGAAGTAAAGGGACAGAATGAAGCCAGTAGCATTTCTTGATCAAAAGTCCACTCATGAAAATATTAAGAAAAAGGAATAGAGGTTCGTCACAAGACACTCTGATTAAATATAAATCCCTCCAACCAGTTATACTATTAATTTTTTCTACAGCTTTTCTGTTTGGCATTTATAAGATCAAAACTAAATTGCTATTATATATCCCAACATTTGCAAGACATTAAGATGAATTTTTTTTTATGGTAGACAACGTAGGTAAACACTGAACTAATCTAATACAGTGGAAGCTTGGGAAAAGTAAATATAAGAGTAAAATAATAAATAAAAGCATTTTCGTGTTCCCATTTTTGTATATGATGATATAAACAATATATGCATTCACTGTCATCTTGGTTCCCAATAGAGAATTTTGAACATATTTGCTTCATGTTTTATAGCTGACGCCGTAAAAAACCTCTGATTTATCTCATAAGTGCACATCTCTGATTTCTCTTGGCTGAGTTGGTATTCTATTTTGTGGATCACTGTTGTGAAATAAAATATTTGGATCTTCCACAGTCTCTGTTTTCACCTTCCATCTCAAACAAAATAAAACAAAATAAAACTTTGTAAAGCAAATTGAAGATATTGGTAAAGTCTAGTTTTATCCAAATATCATGAGTAAGTTATCCTTGCTAGAATGAAATCATAAGCATTATCATTTAAAAATATAATAAGAGCATTCTTATTTGATAATATTAAAAATAATGATCTTAACCTATTAACCTTAAAGTCCCTCTGATCGATTGACAAGTACCTTGATAACAACAGTTTGGATTTTATTTATCACCAAATAGGACAGATAATTGATTTTTTAAAATAACTTCATAAAGGATAGAAGTGTAAACTAGTTCATTTTAGGAGATATTGTCCTCCAGTATATCCCTTGGAATTAACAATAAAGGAAGTAAAATACATGATTTGTTGAAAGAAATACTGTCAACTTATTGTCATGAAAGGGAGGAATTGGCAGGCCCTCTCTAGTAAGCCCTGAAGAATAGCATTGATTTCCTGTCATGTTTGGGGGTGTAGTCTTTGGCCTATAAAATGGACTTACTTTCTGGGACACAGACTCATGTTGACCAAGCTCATGAAATTAGTGTTTAAAACTAAAAAGATTAATTTATTGATTTATGGTGATAAATTATTTTACGAGGGATAAAAATACGTAGAATATGCAGAAACTATGAGTTCTATGTGAAACTTAAAATGAGAAATTTCGTCATTAGAAACTTTTTTTTCCTATAGGCAGAGCAGCACTGGAAGCTAAAAAAGCCCACAATCACAAGGTTGCTTGGAATTGTGGAATCAGAATTAAAGGAAGGCTGATATATCAGGTTTTATGGTATAGGGACGAGACAATCTGTTATAGCCATATCCACCATAGGTGTGGTCTTGCCACTGGAATTAGAATAATGAAGTCTGTTGGCTCCAACCTCTGCCAGTTAGGGGAAGAATATTGCAAATATGATATCCAAAATACGGTCTCCCCAGATAGTGCTTAGATAAACATTTGCAGTTATCTTTGTGACTTATTTTCTTCTGTGTTCCCATGCATAGAAATAGGATCTGTATGGGAAAGGTGATGGAATGAAAACCAACCTAATTTTAGCAAAATTATCCAAATAGTATCACATACTGAATACATTAACTTTAAAGAATAGCCTTTGCTTTTCTGGCAGAATTGCAGCATGCTTATATGATATTACAGTTGCACGTTTTGGACAGTGTCAACCATTAAGGTCGACCAACTTCCTCCCTGCCTTGGGATTTATATCCATGATTATAATGCAGTGCAACTTAATTCTTACTAGAGTGTATGCCAGTGCAAAATAGGGGGGGAAACATAGGCGGAAGAATTATTTCATGGTATTAGATTATATTGTAGTTTTTAACTCAAGGAATTCAAGTTAAATCAAGTTAACATCAAATAAATGTTTACTGTAGCAACACTTTGTTCTTTAACTGGGGGTGAAAGGAAGAATAACGTGATTCTTTTCTCTAGAATGCATATCATCACCCCAGTGTAGGCCACTTGTGATATTTTTGACAAATATCTTTATCGAGCACTGAGTGTAGAGAAAAAGGAAAAGTTTATAGTATTTAGGCTTACAAGCGTTTTTCCTGGATGGGACAGAAATAAAGTAGAATTTTGAAAGCTAGGCAGGATTTTATAGGTGAATGTTAGGGTTGGGAAAGGAATGGTACAGTGTGTAGAGGGGAAAAATGTGAGCAAAGCAAAATCTTGGGAGTTACTTGTGGGAGAAATGTCAAGTGGTCTGTTAGTTCTGGAGAATAGGATACTTGAAGAAGAGTGGAAAAAGAGGCTGTGATCATAACGTGGAAGACTTTACATGTGAACTAATGTGAAACCATGTGACCTTACTGATCACCTCATTGGGTATCATGATCCATGCTAGGTACCAGAAAGATGAATAAGACGTAGTTCTCGGCCCTCCCAGGAGTTCTCAGCCCAGGAGTTGAGATAGACCTAACATACCATAATACGAGTTTCACTATGAAAGCATTTTGATAGAAGTATAAACAAAATGCTGTGGGAGCCAGAATGACTCATTGTTTTGGAGGTATTGGGGAAGGTGGTGACATGTGAACTGGGTTCTGACAGATGGCTAAAATTTGAACCATTGTAAAGGCTGGTAAGTTCACGAAGTGCATAGAGAGCAGCGTGCTGAAATGTGAGGAGGTGTGTTTTGTCTGGGCTATGAGATTTGTGGCAGGAAAGGTGAGGGATGTGAGGCTGGACTGACTGGTTGGAGACTGAGTACTAATCAGTATGGAGTTGGGGAACTGGTTGAGGTTTGGAGCCAGACACCTACATTTAAATTTCATCTCTGCTGTTTACTATGTTTTAATCTGTGGTAAATTTTTTAACCTGATTCCTAATTTGTGTAATGGGGATGATACTATCAATTTAGCAGTATTGTTGTGACTGAAAATTAATGTACATAAAGCACATGGCACGGAATCTTCCCAGTAACAAATGTGAGTCAATAATACTTTATTTATTGGGTTGCTGTAAGAACTAAATGGAGTGAAAGAGAATGGGTATAGAACTCTGACACAAAGTGCTTATGCACAAATAATGCTATTAAAAATAAAACTTGAAAAACTGTTTTATGCAGTTGTGGAACATTGCTTTTATAAAAAATAATTCCCAGAATTTAGGAAATTTAGGAAACATTTTCTCATGATCTACATGAAGATCAGTTTTTATTAGCCTGGCTTGCTTCTAGGTCTCTTCTCAGTTTAGGCCTAGGCGCCTTAATAGTGGGTTTTATTACAATCTGTATGATTTTAAGATCATACTTTGTGCATATATGCATGCCCTTACTACATAGAGTACGATTAATTATTTTACCTTTTTTCTCTGCTAGACAGTGAGTGCTCTATCCCCAGTGCTTCTGAAAGTGCTAGGCTCATGAAAGTTGGTTGAAATGATATTAAGCTTAGAAAGAATTAACATGCATATATATTCTTAGTGTGTATTATGAAAGTGCTAGTTTTTGACTTTCGTATGTAAAAGCTTTGCTGTAATCGTGTTACAGTACTCTGTACTCTCTGAAAGCAGTATGGCATCTTTGTCCACACATTCCCAAATTCGTGGATTTAGATACATGTGTTGTTAGAGTAGTAGAGATGGCCCTCAGCCTCACCCCCAGAAGAATTCTTCTCCCTACTACATCCCTGCTTACCAAGCAGCAAGAATTATAAGGCAGCTCTTAAATATAGGTCTTGCTTATAGCAGTAGAGTGTGCGAAAATGCCCCCAGGCCATTTGAAAATGTTTTTCACTTAGTGGGAGTGACTCTTCAAAGCTGTGTAGTATTTAAAAACAGGAACCTCATCAAGAAGGCCACATTTGTTATTCCTACATATAATAAGCCATAATGGCATCGATATGGGAAAGAAGATAGAATAAGAACAAATAAAAAATAACCTAATTTAAGCAAAATCTAACTAGCGTCAAGCACTGAATACATTAGCTATGAAAGAATAATCTTCACTTGCTTGGCAGAATTGCGGCAGGTTCTATTGTGTGCTATTTCAGTTGCATATATTGGACACTGTCAATCATTAACAGTAGTGGTATTTATCCAAACCATCTGCATTTCTATAGCAACAATATACATGTTTATGCAATTATATAGTATTATATCAAATCATGCTTGATGTATTTTGGTATCAGTTTCTGTCCTAAACTCATAGAAATTTTGTGTATATTCACTGCCTAATGGAAGTCCCTGCCCCCACCCCACTTCTTTCTTAACTTGAGTCTAGGCAAGTAACACCAACTTTATATTCGGCATGTAGACTGAATCCAAACGACTGAAGTCCCATATCATTTTAGTTTAAAAACTAGCAGTTTTTAAAATAGACTTATACTAATTTTTATAAGTAGGTTATATGTTCAAATTTTATAAAAATCAAACTTTTAATTTTATAAAGTTTTCCAAATACAAAGGATCATATAAATTTTAATTCTATCATTTAAACCATAGATCCATTTTAATGATAAAAATTCATCACCCAATAGTAAGAAGAACATAAGGTTGATTTCAAAGACAATAAGAAAATGGAAACAGTAGTTCTTTATTACTTAGTAGAATTGGCTAAGAAAATACAACTTTAAAGGGGTATAACAGCATATGATTTTTCCCTTTTAGAAGAGTGTTAACATTTAAATATACTGAGTTTGGTCATGCTAAAATAATTCTTTTCTCTGCTTTTGTGTTTCTTTTAGTAGTAGGAACAGCTCTATTTGTTTTAGTTCATTGCCAGCACTTTAGAACCACTTATTTTGCTGAATAAAACTTTTTCCATATTTACTTGGAGTTTTGAGTCACCTCATTTCGTGAATAAGATTTTTAACCTTTTCGTATTTATTTGGTTTTATTAGCAAGACTCATTGCATGTATAAAATATCTTCATCATTTTAATGAATGTCATACCTGTTTTTACTTCTCCAATATATTATCCCTTCATTCCTTGCTATTTGATGAATCATTTCTGACTTTTATCCACTCATTTATTTAGTTTCTTTGTCCAGGCACAGGATAATCACATTGTAGCCATAGCTGATGTGAGATTTATGTTTTCATAATGCTGTGAGTGTTAAAAAAGTCTTTTATAAAGTTTGATGGTGGGACTTGGTGGTAGTTTATTTTCTCCTGAAAATATTACAATATAAAAGAAAAGTACAGGAAAAAATATTGATAAGCCTACATTATTATAACAGTAGCTGTTATCCACGTATTTATATGGACTCATGAATGCTGTCGTGTATATGCCATTTTGTATTCTAGTTTTTCCCCGTAACTTTACATTATGAACATTATTTTGATAATTATTACTTTTAATGAATATTTACTATTCCATCCTATTCATAGTGAGAATTTACTTCAAATGAACATTATTTCAAGTAGCATCGCTTATCTGAAATAGACATTATTTCAAGTAGCTTCCCTTACCCTTTGGTGGTACCCTTACCCCTTACCTCTTATTTGATCTAATTCAGGCTCCCTCTGTTTAGGAGAAGAATGAAGGGGGAAAAAATGGCAGTTCAGACTTTGCTTTTCAAGAAGATTTTTAGTCAAAGAAATGTTACCACTTTTATCACTGATTCCACAACGATAGTAGAAATATATTCAATAATCACTTTCATTCAGGTAGTCCTTAGGTTAATGGACTAAAGTCATTCTTTGTGGTTTTTTTTTAATGTCATTTTTTGAATGCCCATTGTTTTTCTTGAAGTATTATCTGAGGAAGCCATCAACTCAAACTTCTTCTGACTAAAACAAAACTCTCTCAGAGTCCTTCTAAATTCTAAATTGTTTGTTTTGGTTAAATGGTGTTGTGTGGTTGTCATCATCATTCTTGTAAGTAGTAGGAGCAGTAGTAGCATGATAATATCTTAGTTTTAGGATAAATTTATGATACATTAAATTTGCAGTGTCAGCTGACTTTTATGTATTTTGTAGTGTATTTTATAAATCAGTGCTTTAAATATCTGTGGTTATTGAAGTTTAATTTTTTTATTTAAATGAGTAAATTTTGTGATTTTTAGTTTTACTGACTTTGCTTTTTTGTCAGTATTTTTCATAACTTTGATACTAAGCCCTCAAGTCAGAATTCAACTCTGAATTATAATATCCTTCACATGGGTGAAAACAGTTCACTTTGTGGTTTTCTATTTCATGACACAATTTCCAGGAAATTGTGGGGGGAAATGGGTACTGCCAAGACATTTTTTGCACTTCAAAATATCCTAAAATTCATGGCAAGGAAACAAATAAGTAATTCCAATATTTTTCTAATAAATCTTTGGATTTACTATACTTAGGGTCAAAAGAGCTGAGGGAAAAGAGAGTATAAAGATTAGTCCTAGGCAAAACTGACAAGTAATGCTTTTTTCATATATATCCTCCTATTTTCTCTTTATCCTCTTTCTTTGCCCAGTCTTTGGATAGTGTTCTTTTTCTAACTTCTCCACATAGCACCTCGGGGCCCCCTTGTCTGCTTAAGGCTGTGCACTGTAATAAAGCATCCTTCTTCAGAAGTGAATTTTATGTACTTTCTGCTGTACCATTTCTTCTTTTCTTCTAATTAAACCATAATTTGTGTGTCATTATCATGGGACCTTTTTGAACTGAGTGACTTGGAATATCTGATAAATTGAGGCTATCAGGCTTGTGGTCTTTGGCTTCACTGGTAGAACTCTGGCCATGACCCAAGGTAAATAACTATTCTCAAGACTTGCTGGGTTCATTCTTCATGCTCTTCTTTTAGCCTACCTCCAGTTCCACTCTTTACTAAGCCACTGGCTGCTTGTTTGCCTCAAGGAGGTACAACTGACTTTTGAGCATATAGAAAGGGTTTATGGCAGAAGGAGATGCACCTGTTTTTTCATGTGAACCAGAGCAATCCCTATCCTCCAGGACAGGAATGGACCACTTCAGTTAGGCCTCTCCAGAGAATTTATCTTCAAGGACAACGTGGTGGTTTGGGAGTAATCCTGACATTGCTTTTGATAATTTATGTTCATTTATTCATCCACTAATTTATTTCAACTTGCATTTATGTATGTGTTTATTAGGCATTTACTGTGTACCAGGCATTATGTACCATGCTAAAGATATAAACAGATTTCTTCACTTCTGCAGTTTGCTTATAGTCTAGTAGAGTAGCTAGACTGTAAGGTTCTACAGAAAGAAAGACAAGCAAATATGTTTATGGTAAGATATGTTTCATATTAAAAGGAGTTTTCATGAGTTCCTTGGTGAGCATAAAGGGGGTATTATTTTAAAGTAATCCCAAGAATGTGATGGTTCTGGAAGAAGGCACATTTGACTTGAGCCTTGAAGGATATGGAAGAATTAGTTACATGAAGAGGAAAGGAATCCCAGGAGAGAATGAGGGCATGAGGTAGTGTAATCTCAGAGAACTACAAAGCGTGTTGGACAAAAGGATTACTCTTACCAGTAACATATGAGTATGGCAACTTCCCTGCAGCTTTGCCAGCAAATAGCATTGTAATTTATCAAAATATTTATTGGTTACTTGAATAAACAAAAATCACTTATCTATATTTAAATTTGCACGTCTTTGCTAACAAGGATAAATATTTTTTGCCCTGTTGTCTTCTAGCAGTACTATTTTAGTTCATACATTTTTGGATTTTAGTGTTTTCAATTTGTATAATCTCTTTGAATATTAAAGACAGTAACTTATTCTTTTTCTATAAATATTTATGTACTTTTGTTACTTAAAATAGATGTTTTTCATATTAAGGAAATTTCTTTCAATTATTGCTGTTTAGTATTTTTACTAGAAATGTGTGTTAAAATTTATTTTATGCCGATTCATAGGCCTATTCCTATTATTCAACTTAAGATGTTATAGGTATATATGTATGTATATATGTTTATATCATTTTCTATCAGACTTTCTTTAAGCTTCATTATGAAGTATAATAGAATCATGGTCTTTGAGAAAATGGTTTTCAGGTTTGATTCCATTTGGTCTTTGTGTATAAGTCGCACCCATAATTCATTGTCTATGATTTCTAGTATGGGTATCTATAAATTGGAGCTTTTGAACCTAGAGGCCCTTGGAAAGCAATCTGAGGTACAATCCTTCAAGATCTTTATAATTTTTCTCCTACTTCTTACAGTTTCACATCCATGCCTAATTTAACAATAGATTTTTTATTGACTTATCTTTATTGAGTTTTTCCAAAGCATTCAATTCAGTTTCCAAAGCATTCTGCTCTTTTATTTTTTAATTCGTATTTTATTATATTACCTAATGTTTAATTTAATCATGAAATCACAATAATGATTTTAAATAGGAATAAACAAGTTCAAACAGTAGGAAACGACATACTCAGATTAATTCCAGGAGAGTTTAATAAAGGGCCTGTATACAAAGATGTAGGCAGGGTGTAGGGAAAGCCTAAGGGATCATGCAACATCCAGGAATGGTTACCCTAAGTCATGCTCCTTCTTCGAACTTCTCACTGGTTGGACCCAACAGGAAGCCAAAGCTGCATACTGATGTGTATGGTGTAGCTTACTTTAGTAGGACAGACAGGAGAATGAGAAGAGTGGAGAGTGGCTTTGACAGGCAAGTGAAAGATATCTGGCACACCTGGGAACCAACACGATCAGTCCTGATTTAGCGTATTGGAGAATTGTGTACAAGACACATCTGTTCACATTCACTGTGCTATTCACCAGTCAGCGTGTTTAATAAAGGGACTGAGGATCACTGTTAATCCAGTGAGTGAGATAAGAGAGCTTTTACTCAGTTTGGCCCCCTAAACTGCCAGTAATGCTTTCCCCAAATTTGTTCTGACTCTTCATATCCAGATTAAGATTTCTGTCTTGGTTTTGCCAAGTCTTCCCAAATTAGTGCAACTTTCTTATTGTGTAAGTCTTCATTTTCCATAGCTGCGTTAAATGCTCAGGCAAACCAATTAGGCTGTTCAGATTTGTTGATCATAATCAAGAAAATTTCAATGAAAAATTTGGAAAAAGTTTTCCCTAGTGGTTTGGTTAAGTGTTATGTTCCAGGGAGCTGCTTTAATTATGGTTGTCGGGTTTCATTTTTTCTCACTTTTTATTATGTAATAGTTGATACATACAAAAGAATGTATGGAATGTTTTCGTACATTCTGAAACATAATAAGATAAACATTGTGAATCCACACCTAATAAAAGAATTAGAACATTAGCAATAAAGTGCATTAATTCATTTTTACTACTTTTCCACTGTGTGATTATCCCACTGTTTACTTATCTATTTTATTGCCAATAGACATTTTTTGTTTGTTTTTGCTATTGCAAACAATAATAAAACATTTTTGTACATTTCATGCATTTTTGTTGGTGTCCATATGCAAGAGTTTCCCTAGGGTCTTTCTTTAGGAATGAACTAGCTCAGTCATAAGGTAGGCATGTTCAGCTTTAGAAGATAGTGCCAAGTTATTTTCCAAAATGATGCATCAGTTTACACTTCTGCCAGCACATGTAAGTGTTCTACTTGCTAGACACACTCATTAACATTTGTCAGACAACTCCTTTTTTTTTTTTGAAATCAGTCTAAAGGGTTAAAAAGACATCTCACAGTGGTCTTAATTTACATTTCCTGGCTCACTAATCAGGTTGATCAGGCTTTTATTTTTTTATTGGTCATTGGGCATTCATTTTTTTTCTTCTGTCTTTTTTCTATTTTTCTTTTGGGTTATGGGTCTGTTGCATATTGATTTGAAGGAATTCTTTTTTTTCAATAACTTTATTTTTTTTTTAATATTAACCCTGAGCTAACATCTGTTGCCCATCTTCCCCCATTTTTTTCTCCCCAAAGCCCCAGTGCATAGTTGTATATCCTAGTTGTAGGTCCTTCTAGTTCTTCTATGTGGGATGCCACCTCAGCATGGCTTGACAAGCAGTGCCAGGTCTGTGCCCAGGATCTGAACCAGCGAACCCTGGGCCCCTAAGCAGAGCAGGTGAACTTAACCAGTATACCACTGGGCTGGCCCTGAAGGAATTCTTTATATATAATATATACAAATACCTTGTTGGGTAGATAGATAAATAGATAGCAAAATCATTCTCCTAACTTGTGATTATACACGGTGAATGCATTCTCCTAATTTTTTTTTGAGGAAGATTAGCCCTGAGCTAACACCTGCCGCCAATGCTCCTCATTTTTTTTTTTTTTTACTGAGGAATATTGGCCCTGAGCTAACATCCGTGCCCATGGTCCTCTACTTTATATGTGGGACCCCTGCCACAGCATGGCATGACAAGTGGTGCGTAGGTCTGCACCTGGGGTCCGAACCAGCAAACCACGAGCCACCTGCCAAAGCAGAATGTGCAAACTTAATTGCTATGCCACTGGGCCAGCTCCTACATTCTCCCAATTTATAGTATATCTTTTTATTTTCTTTAGGTGAATTTTGATGAATTAAAATTGTTAACTTTAATTTAATTTATCAATATTTGTTTTATGGTTATAAGTTTTTGTTCATTTTAGAAAACATTTCCAATCCTGCGATCAAAAAGTCATAATCCTTTATTTCTTTATAAAAGTTTAAAGTTTTGCCTTTTTCATCTAAGTCTTCATTCCACTGGAAATGTATTTTTTGTGAGTGACGTGGTGGGGATCAACTTCATTTTATTCTTTCTAAGTAATAATTCTAGCACTATTTTTGAATAGTTCATGCTTTCTCATTCATATACTGTTTCCATTTATGTATGGCCCTATTTCTCAGTTTTACTCTTTTCTGTTGGTAAACTAGTACATCTCTGAACATCACTATCTTAGTTACTGTAGATTTCCTAAGATTTCATTTTTCTTAGAAGTGTCTTGGCTATTCTTAGGCTGTTGCTTTTCCACATGAACTTTACAATCAGCTTGTCAGTTTGCATGAAAGCCTTTGAGTTTCCATGGGAATAACATTGATTCCATAAATCAGTGTGGGAAAACTTTGAGTGATATTGTCTTTCTATGGATGAATATTTTATTCCTGTCTATACATTCTTCTTTTAATAAAGTTTCACAATTTTCTTTATAAAGAGCATATGCAAATTTCTAAATATTGATTTTTTTAGAATCTTTATGCCTTTTGTTTTTTACTTATTATTCAAAAATAGATTTCCTATGTCAACAATTATGTCATCTGCAAATCACCAGTTTTATTGCTTCCTTTCCAAATCTTCCACCTATTATTGTTTTTGTCTTTATTTCTCAGCTAACAAGAACTTCTACTACAGTGCTGAAAGGAGCATTCATAGTGAACATCTTTGTTTTATTCTTGATTTTAAAGGGAGTATTCCCAGTGTTTTTGGAAGATAGTCAATAAGATTAAGAAGTTCTATTATTAGTTTTTAATAGATGTGAAAACCCAAGTAGATGTTGATGCCTATCCAATGCTTTTATTGTAATTGAGAAGAGGTTTTCCTCTCTTATTTCTTGTTGAATTTTTTTTTTTTGAGGAGGATTAGCTCTGAGCTAACATCTGCTGCCAATCCTCCTCTTCTTTGCTGAGGAAGACTGGCCCTGAGCTAACATCCATGCCCATCTTCCTCTACTTTATATGTGGGACACCTGCTACAGCATGGCTTGACTAGCAGTGTGTGGGTCTGCACCCGGGATACGAACCAGCAAACCCCGGGCTGCTGAAGTGGAATGTGCAAACTTAACCGCTGGGCCACCGGGCCAGCCCCTTGAATTTTAATTATAGCTTTCCTGTTGCTAAATTCCTTTTGCATGTTGTGATTAAACTGTACTTGATCATAATCTATTATTCTTAGATCCTGCTGGCTTCAGTTTAGTAATATTTATTTAGGATTTTGATCTATAATTTTCCTTTCTCATCTGGGACTTTTCTGATTGAAGTATTAGGATGGGAGCGTTTTTTGTTTTCATTTTGTATTTTGTGGCATAGTATGTAAGATTGGAAAGATAAGCTCTTTCAGAGTTTGGTTAGAATTTGCCTCTTGCCTGTAAATTCATCTGCGTCTTGTGTGGCTTTTCTTGTCTTTTTTCTGTGGGGAGTGGAATATTATTAAGTACTAGTTCTTCTTATTTTGCCTCTCAATTTCTCCTTGAGTAAGTTGAGTTTTTCCTTAGTAATTTTTAAACTTTCATTTAAATTTTGAAATATTTCATCATAATGTTCATGTTATTCTATTTTTCCACTGAATTGCTTTTGTTTGTTTTTTGTTGTTTTTTCCCCTCTAACTTGTAGTGAATGCTTTATATGTGCCAGGCAGTCTGCCAAAAGTCTTTACAAAAATTATTACATTGTTTTTCCCATTTTACTTATAAGAAAGAGACTCTGAGAGGATAAGTAACTGGCCCAAAGTCACATAGTTGCTGGTGGAGCTGAATTGCACTTGTTTTCTTTAAGAATCACACAGGCTCTTGTCAGTGGAACACAATATCCATTTTCTAATCCCTGAGTTGAAGGAAGTGAGCCATGACATTTGTTTAAGAGTCAACTTAGAGGGAAAAAACCCAACTCAAAATGTTTTGCCTTCCATCTGTGACTTTGAAGCACATTTTAAAGCACTCCAGTTTACATTTTTATCCATTATTGAAAATCCTAATAAATTCTATTTTGAGTTTTAAAAAAATGTTATTATGGAAATATTGTTATTGTAGCTTTTCCCTTTGTACACCAAATAAAACCTCAGATCATTTGTTTGACTCACAGTAACGTACTGTGGTGACTCTGCATGCCTTTGTGTGGTGGCTTGATGGTTTTTTTCCCCCAAATATAGTCATTAGTTGTTCTTAGCCACTCCCTTGAAGATGGAACAATTCATGCGAAACTTGAAACTCTGCGCTCTTTATATTTCCACTAACATTTGGCACCTTTCTGTACAATGGCTAGGCTGTTTTATGTTCCTCTAAATATTTACTTGGTCCCATCTTCTTCATTTTAATATGCTTCAGCAAGAACAGCTTGCTCTTAGAATTTCTTTGTTTAGCAGATTAGAAAACCAGAATTTCCAGCTTTCCAGGATATTTAATTTGGAAGCATTCATGTTACCATTTAAGCTTTCAGCTTTTGAAAGTTTGCCATTTCATCGTCTCTCTTCCATTTCTTGTTAGATAAGGTAGTCCAAATATCATTATTATGTCTGTCTTATTTATCTTAATCATTATCTGTGTTATTTTGATAATTTTTTGGTTTTATGCAGAGAACAACATCACTGGTATGTATTTCTCTTATAGTCTTTCCTAGTAGTGATTTCTGCTTAAGTCAACCTAGATAGAAATTCTTACTTATTTTAGTATTAAGCTTCAGTAATGCAGGCTTCATTGAAATCCATTTTATCTACAGCTGCTTGATTATTTTGAAATTATATACTCCAATATGTTGAGCCACTGAACTCTTTGCAAGAGAGAAAAGGCAATTATTTTCTCCCCCTGAAACTTTGGTTTATTAAACCAGTGTTTTATGTCAAATTTCATGAAGATCAAACAAATTTTGGTATGTGGACTTGGAATAATTACTTCTTAATTGTAATCATTCGTAAAAATAGGAGATACTATCTAGAGTGTTACAATAATTCTAGATTTTACAGGCAGGCTACAACATTTCCATTATTTTATGATGGTGAGCATGGAAGAAATTCAGAGAGTTTGTGGCGTGACTTCAGGGTTGAGGTTCAGTTCCCTTCTAGCTGAGGTTTTATATTTCAAATCAGTCAGTATTTATTTATTTATTTAGTGTTTCTAGGGGGGAAAAAAAGTTTTATGCTTGAAGCAAAGACCCCAAACATCCAAACAGCATTCTAATTTGTCTCTCTTCTGGTCCCTAATGCATTTACTTTCCTGAAGCTTTGTGCTTTCTTTTTCTTTAATAAACACTTAAAAAATATATTGTTCCCAGTTGTAATTCAACACAAGGACCTGGGAGTTGCTAGCCTTTCTTGAATACCTGTCTTATACTTCTGTATTTTACTTAATATTGCAAAATTTTCATTTTTACCAAGTTATAGGGATATTTATTTAGGTAGTATTTGTTTATTATTTCTGTTATAATAACTTATTTTCTACCCTTTTGCAAAAGTGATTTTAGGTAGTTTACAACATCTAGTCCAACAAAATTATGAAGCAGAGAAATCGAGCAAAAGGCAAATATCAGTGGAAAATTTTAAATGAAACAAGGAGCAAAGTTAGTACATACATAGACAACGTCAAGTCTAATGTAATTCCTAGAGATGGGCCACAAACTGAGCTCTTCCTAACCACAGACGCCAAAAGAGAAGTATGGTAATTTACATGACTCACATCGTGTCTGTAATATCAGAGTGAGCTAGTGGTACCATGGGTACTGAGGGTATGGTGAAATAAACACTTTCAATAATACCACTACCTTAGATGCAACAGTATGTTTAACTGGGCTTTTTCTCATATGTTTCTTAATTTATTCTGAAGATATATCAGCAAAGGCTCGTATCAACAAATTTAGTTCTTTGAAAGATGAAACTTTTCTGGTGTGGCACAATACTCCCTGATCATCTGACCACATCAGAGGGTAAACTTTAGATTATGCAACTGTGTTGTCTCCAAAATGGGATGGGCCAGAGTATCTTTGAGTATTGTTGGAATGACATATTAGGACTTTTTTGGTATTTTTATTTTGTTTTAAAATTAATAAAAGAAAAAAATTAAGCTTTACTGATGTCACTCTGTAGATTGAGACTGGTTCCCTCACTTGGTGCCTTTGTTAGATTGTCACATGTCCTTTTAGTGTCAAGAGCTGAGAGAAGAACGGGTATCCTATGAGGCACAGGGTTTAATAGTGGTGCCCTCACTGTTACACTTTGACAATATCTGGTTCAGTGGATTTTTGGAAATGTTTAATTTTGTTTTATCTAAACCAATCCTTATAAATAAGTGACTTAAAGATATTTTAATGTGAATAATAATAGAAATAAATCAAGCAGAAGAAAACAGCAAAAAGAAAAGAGCTACTACTTCTACTTTTAGCCCTTTGCCTTTATCGAAACTAATTTTAAAACAGTCTAAATAATTCGGACACGTCATCCAAAAATATTTGGTTATCACAAAGACTATTTGAAATTAAGATTTACTTCTACTATCATTAAATATGTACTTATTGTGCCTTGAAATAGTAGATACGATGACTCTGCTATTAGTTATATGATACATTTAAAACTAAATATCCAGAAAATGAAGACAAATTACATTTTCTTTGGCAATGTTTAGTTTCAATTGATAATCAAGTATTTTTCAAAATCTCACTAAACATAATGATAAATATTCAAAAGTCCCCTTTGTGGTTCATAACTTAATAGCAAAAGACAAAAAGCACATCTTCTGGGAAATCTCATATTCTCCTTGTCGTAAGAAGTTTGCCATACTCACATGAAAAGATGTTCAACATCATTAACTATCAGGGAAATGCAAATCAAAACTACAGTGAGATATCACCTGACTCCAGTCAGAATGGCTATAATTAACCAGACAGGAAGCAACAAGTGTTGGAGAGGATGTGGAGAGAAGGGAACGCTAGCACACTGCTGGTGGGAGGGCAAACTGGTGCAGCCACTATGGAAAACAGTGTGGAGTGTCCTCGAATAGATCTACCATATGATCCAGCTATTCCACTGCTGGGTATTTATCCAAAGAACTGAAAACACGAATGCATAAAGATACATGCACCCCTATGTTCATCGCAGAATTATTCACAATAATCAAGACTTGGAAGCAACCTAGGTGCCCATCAAGGGACGGTTGGATAAGGAAGATGTGGTATATATACACAATGGAATACTACTCAGCCATAAGAAATGATGAAATCTGGCCATTTGTGACAAGATGGAAGCTATCTTGAGGGTTCTATGCTGAGTGAAATAAGTCAGAGGGAGAAAGTCAAATACCGTGTGATCTCACTCATAAGTAGAAGATAAAAACAGTGACAGACAAACACAGAGCAACAGAGATGGGATTGGTGGTTCCTAGAGGGGAAGTGGGGAGGGGGGAGGGCGAAAGGGGTGATTAGGCTCACATGTGTGGTGATGGAGTGTAATTAGTCTTTGGTGGCGAACATGATGTAATCTACACAAAATTCAAAATATATTACGATGTACACCTGAAAGAAAAATAAATAAATTAAAAAAAAGGTTTGCCATACAATTGGACAAAACTACAAATGTCTCTAATTTGCCTCAGCTTACATTATTTCTAAATTTTGAGGGAATTAATGAGTGAGGGAAAGACTTATTGAAAGAAACTTATTCTATGGCGAGAGCATTCTGAAGATGGATTTTGAAATGTTTTCATCATTATTATGTTTTGTTTTTTGCTGAAGACAGTATTGTGTCACCTATAAAAACTCACATCCGTACACTTAAAACAACTGGAAATAGCTTTTCTAATTTTATTCTACAAGTCTACAAAATCAAGTGTTTTCATGAGCTGTGAAGCCATTTATCAAAAGTGTGAAAGTTCCAATTAGTTTGCAAAAACAACTGACTGTAGGGAATATGAAAATTTACTAGATGAAATGTGGTAAAAACCTTTATATAATCAATAAAAGAAATTGGAAAATAGTATTAGTCTTAGTAAATGCAAAGATGCACTTCCATTTTGATCCATGTGACTTATCTTTATAAAATTATGTCTTCATGAAACCAAATATGAAATAAAAAAATAAAAGAAATAAAGAACAACTTAGAACCTGACCTTCTAGTTTGTTACTAATGTAAAGATATTCAAAAAGAGAGGCATGACTGGGAGTGAGGTAAGCAAAATCGTGGAATAGGAAGCCCCTGACCTTGTGTCCTCGCACAGAAACACAGATTCAACAACAATATATGGACTAATTCCCTTTATGACAAATCTGGAAAGCAGTTAAAAGATTCCTGCACCCCAAGTGAGCATGAAAACACCTGCATTGAAGCCAGTAGGACATTTGTGGCACCCTTTCACCTTAGTCCTTCCCTTGGCACAGCACCATGTGATCAGAAGGAAACACCCAGCTCCCCACTTTTCTCTGAAGAGGGAAAATAAAAAACTGGGCCATACATCCAGTGTTCTGACTTTTCAAGGGGACTGCATGAAGGACTGGCTTCCATCTTGCCTGCCTCAGAGCACTGATGAGACAAGGCATGCCCTAGCTGAGGACAAAAAAGAGCTAGGCACCACATTGCTGCTCCAGAGAGCCTGCGGTGTAGCAGACAGAGGCCCATATAGCTCCATGCAGGGAAGAAAGAAAAGAGTGGTGTGTACATCCAATGTTCTAGCTTTTCAGGAGGCTGCCTGAGGAACTCATTCTTGACTGGCTCAACTCAGGGCACTGGGGCCTGCTGAGAACAAAAAAGAGCTGGACACCCTGCTGCTGCTTCATAGGACCTGCAGAACAGCAGAGAGACACCAGAGGGAGCCAGAGATTATAGAGCTCTTGAAACCAAAAAGATCTCTAATTAGGAATCTGTAGGTACAAGTCCAGAGAAGATATATCCACAGAAAATGTTTGAAAGTCTCCAAGAATCTTGAGCTGGATGTCCCTATGTGAAACCAGTCTATGAAGAGTGGGAGAGGTGGCTGTTTTTCCAAATGCACAGATACCAACCCAAAGTTACAAGGAACACGAAGAAACAGACAGAAACGACCCAAAGGAACAAAATAAATCTCCAGAAACCAAGCCTAAAAAAAGAGACATATGAATGACCTGACAAAGTGTTCAAAATACCCATCATAAAGATATCCAGTGAGCTCAAGAAAACAATGATGAACAAAATGAGAATTTCTGAAAAGCCTTTATCTATTAAAGAAAATTTATTTGTCATTAATAACCTTCCAAACAAAAAGCACCAGGCCTAGATGGGTTCACTCGTGAATTCCATCAACATTTAAGGGAGAATTATACCAATTCTTTACAATCTCTTTCAGAATGTGGAAGCAGAGGGAGTACTAAATCACTCTGTGAGGCCACCTTTACTCTAATACCAAAACCAGACAAAGATATTACAGGAAAAGAAAACTACAGAGCAATATCTCATGAATATAGATAGGAAAATTCTCAACAAAATATTAGCAAATTGTATACAATGTATGAAAAGAGTTATGCACCATGACCAAATGGGATTTGTCCCAGATATACAAAGCTGTTTCAGGATTTAAAGTTCTCTCTACTCTCCTCTCAATTTTGCTGTGAACCTAAACTACTCTAAGAAATACTCTATTAAAAATAGCATTTTTTAGAAACTTAGTATTTATGGTCCAAAATTCAGCTTTTCAGACTGTTACATTCCGTTAAAATGCTGGACAAAAAATTAGCATGTAATGACTCTTTCCTAATGGTTGGGTGGATTGATTGATTATCACAAATAAGACAAAGTATTATAGCAGCTCTTTGTTTCGTGTTTTAAAGTGAGGGAGAATCAAGTTCTGCATCTTTGAGATTCCTTCTTTTCTATTCTTTTTGTCATTCAAAAATGTTAACGTCTAGTAAACAGATTGCCATATTGTATTGTTAAAATTCTGCCAGATATTTCTTTGGCTTAGCAAAATATTTATAATTACAATGAGTAATTGGGTTGAGACATCTTTTATCATAAGGACAGATGTCATGAGTTTCAAGTAGTAAATGTGTAGATACAAAAATGTAGTTATTGCTAGTCTTTGTAAAATCCCTGCAAATGATGGTGTTGAAGTTTCTGCTTACTGTCAAAAACTTTTTTGAGCTCCTTCTGCCTTTTTACATGTTTTATGCATACATACGTATTTTTATTTTTATTTTTTGGTAGGAAATGCTTATGTATTAAAAGTGGTGGTAATTGGGTTTAAAACACACTGGTTTAGGAAAAAGCGTCTCCAGAAGAAATTGGGTAATTGGTTTGGTTGAAATGTGGGTGGAAGATAGCTGCTTTTAGAATCTGGCTTCATCAGTCAGTGCCACTCCGGTGAATGTAAAATCTAGAGAAAATTTCAGGAACAGGGGAATTGCCTACTCAGCCAAAAAAAGCATAAACAAAATAGTTAAAAGATATCATCATGTTACCATAGTTACATGAGCAGTTTGGTTTCAGAAGTTAAAAAAAAAATTAAGGAAAAAAGAAAAGATTTCTACAAGAGTCTTCTACAAGGAACGACTCTTCTGCATGGCATTCTAAGGTCTGGACAAAGTTATAATTTTATTTAAAATATATAGTCTGTGATGTTCATGTGGAACTTTTTATGTCTGTATTTGTCTGTATGTGGCACGTCTGATTTAGAAAACAAAATATATTTCACGTGTGTTTTACCAAATGTAGGCAAGAGTTTAAAGCAACTGTTCACCTTCAAAGCAAATTCTAGTCTGAGGACAATTGCAGCATTTAATTTTTCCCTGTACTCAAGCCTTCCTCATAAAATATTCACATGATCAGCGTTGGAATTGTCCTATTTATTATCTTAATAAATGCTAAAAGATGTATTGTTTTCCTTGCTTCTGCAGAAGCAAAGGAAAAGAAACAATAGCATTGGAAAGAATTATGTGCTTCACTTTTTTCAGTAGGAAAACCTCTATTTCTTCATTTGTATTTATCCTTTGATTGTTAAAAATAGTTATCTCAAATTCTAAATTACATAAATTTTCCCTGTGTTATTCATATTTTACTTTATTTGCTTCATATTTGTTTCATATAGTCCCCTGAAATATTTGCATTTTATATGTACAGATTTTTGATCAATAGAATCATAAATTTGCAAATGTAGATATAAACTCTGAAATATCTTTTAAGTAAGAATTTATTTCCTTCAAAATATAAAAACCGTGCATTGTTTCATTATGTTTTTGTTTCTTTAAAAACATATTCTTTATTTCATGGGTATTGTGTGCATCATTATACGAGGGGTTGCTATGGGAATTGTTTTAATCATTTATTATTCTAGTTAAATTAGAGAAGAAAATCACTTATGTGATAGCTGTCAGATCTATACCTAATTTTGCTACAAGTATTACTAAAAAGATTTCTTAAAAAATAGCCTTCTTCCAAAGTTTAAACTGCTCTTCCCCGGCAGTAATGACTTTTAGACTTTGATCTTACTCATTTCCATTTCCTTAAAGGTGATTTTTTCTTTAAATTTTATTTGGGTAACTGATGATTCAGGACCCGCTAGCCAGATATGTTACATTAATATTTATATCACTGTTAACACCATTTCAATGTTTGTTTTATTTCTGCATTTAATGTTTAAGATGCTTATTGATTATTCTTCTGCAAGTTATTGGCAACATTCTTAAGGTTTTTTCATTAATCATATAAAGATTTCAGATGTTTCTAGGTTGGACCTTTGTAACTCTCTCCATAGGATTTTATAATTTTGTTAATGAGTAATGGAAATTAGATAAAATATTGTCCATGAATCTGGGATATTTAATTCTCCTTGAATTTCTAATGCTTTTCTGATATTCTAATGGCATAATGATTATCTTTTTATCATAGAATAGAATTAATAACGAATTCAATTTTTAGATTCCGCTACCACAAGCATAGCATTTCTTGTGTCCACTTCTACTGACTTAAGTGCAAAGATAACCCATATGTACAACCTGCTCTGCCTTCTAAGAGCTTTCATTCTAGTTTAGGAGGAAAGGATATTTATATTCCTATCTTTTGTTCCATACCTTCATTCAGTAGGAGTTTTCAAAATATCTACTGTAAGTATTCCAGGCAGAACTGAGGCTATGAATGGTGAATAATGCTTAATTTCTCCCCTCAAGGAGCCAAAATCAAGATGAGTAAAGGATTAACTATGCTAATTATTACTATGTTAAAAATACTGAATTTAAGGTGTGCACAAAGCTGTGGGATTACTGAGGGCTAAAGAATTAATTCTGTTAGACAGAATAATACAAAGCTTGACAGGTGGTGTGTATTGGCCTTGATATGAGTAGGATTTTTACTATCATAGAATGTTGAGAAAGACATTTTAGGGTATGTTAACATTGTGAACACACATCTAAAAATTTGTGAAAATCCTGGTGAACTCAAGGATTTGAGAAATCTAGGGAGGTTATAATGTTGGGTACATAGTGTGATGATGGGAAATAAAACTGTAAAAGGAGATTTGGAGCCATGTTAAAATTTTTATTTTGTTTTGTCGGTAATGGGAAACCATTAAAGGACAGTAGAGAATAGCATAATTAGATGATCTCCATTACTCTCTGCCCAATCAAAACCTCTAGCATTGTTCTCGTTAATGCTCTCCCTGATTCTATTCTTCCCCCAACCAAAATCCCTCCACTGCCTGAAATCTTCTAGTGGTCTCCCATTGTGCTTAATACAAGACACAACTTCCGTATTCCGGTGTACACAGAGCCCTAGATAATTTGGCATCTATCTGCCTCTCCAGTATTATATTTTAGCCTCTCCCTGATCCACTAAACTTCAGCCATGGAGTGGAGAAAGTCTGGAGGCAGGAAGGCCTGTTGTAAGACTACTGGAATAATTTACATGAAGATACGGTAGGGTAGACTGGCATTATGGCAGTGGGGATGGGATGAAAGGAGCTAAGTTGAAAAATACAGCCGATATAGATCATTGGTTGGAGGGAAAGATGAAAAACGTTTAAAAGATGGCTTCCATAACATTGAAAGATGTTTAAACCTAGGCTACCAGAAAAACTGATGGTTTCATTAATACAGTTAGAGAAATAGTGTGCAAACGTTTAGTTTGGGTAATTTAGTTTGGGATGCAAACATTTAGTTTGGGATTATGTACCATATACTAATTGGGATGTCTACTCAGCTCCCAATCTCTTCTATAATTTGCCCCTGTCACTCCTATACCCCCACCATAAAAGTTTACAGTGGTGGAATCTTGAGTCAAATTTAGAATTTGACCCTATCCCCAAGGCCGTTTTTGATTTGACTAGAGGTCAGCCTCTGGAGTTTAAGATTGGGACCAAGACTGTGAATATCTTTGTGGCTGGGTCTCTTAAAATATGAACTTGGGAGGTGAAAGACTCCTTTAGTACTTTGTGGACTAACAACGTTGCTAGAAAGTTGCTCTTTAGGAAGAAGAATGAAAAAGATGTACAAAGAGAAATAGACAACAAAACAGAAAGAGAACATAGTCTCCTCTCTCAGATTTCATGAGGTGTGGCTACATTCCTATTTCTGAATTCCTATAATTAAGTTCTCCTTTGTGCTTAGGCTAGCTCAAGCTGGTTTCTGCTACTTATAAGTAGAAATGCACTGCCTAATGCACTTGACCTTGGACTTGTCAAATTTGAGGTTCTGGTAGGATTCCTAGATGGAAATATCTAGCACCTACATCGAATTGCAGGCCTTGAACTCAGAAAGAGAACCCTGTCTTGGGTACAGAAATTTGAAGTTCATTAACTTTTGTCAGGTGTCTTCTGTTGTTGGTCCGTGTTGTGCCAATCATTTTTATATTTACCCATACCATATTGTAGTGATTCTCTGATTTTCTCAGAGGAATGAGGTGGATCAGGTATGTGCTGGCTGGGGCTGGGACTATGGGTTGGATTTCAAGGTGTTGATCATGACTCACTAAAGCAAACAAAACTAGAGGAAGCTCGCCCAACACACTGAAGATAGATGTATTGATCCGTGAGCCTGAGAAAACAGAAAACAAAGGTGAAGTTTAAGGGGAAGCAGAGGGACAGAGCCCCAAATCACGGGCTTGATAGAAACCAGATCAAAGCAGGTATGTTTGATATAAGAGACCACGGTGATTATTCTGTGCATCTTTGTGTGCCCATAGGTCACTTTTATTCTCTGGTTAGTGCATGGAGGAGGAGTGACATTTTTTAGTGGAGGGAGGAGTTTCCTATTGAGAATGAGACCTTTTGTGCCATTACATTTTGAATCCGTTGTTGTTGGCTTTCAGAAAAGCTATAGGTTTTTATACGTTTATCTTACTACTTACTGATCTTTTGTTTCTTCTGAGATTTGTCAGTGTATTCTCTTGAGATTTATAAGTATAAAATTATATAAAAATAATATTTCCTTTCCCTTCCCAGGTTGTGTTGCTAAGGACCTACAGAAAATAATAATCTATTCCCTTATTCATTCCTTATTTTCTTGGAAATTTCTGTGTGTGTGTGAAAGAGTAGTTCTCAGGAAAGATTAAGCTCTTTTGATATGTTTGGACAACCATAAGAAGGTCGAGGTAACTGTTTAGTGAGGCAAAAGGACTCAGTGAGCCAGATGAAGTGCGACTTTCCAGGATAGGGAAAAGAGCATGTATTTGTTTTGCAGGAGGTGGTGAGAGTAGAGTAAGTGACACATTTCAGTATTTGGTTGTATTTTTTAATATAGTTAATTAGGTCATATTCCATCCTTTCTTTGTCTCTAGAACATTTTCTATATAGCAATGGTGTTTTCTGTTCCTAGAAAGTTTGATGCATAGGCATTTTTGTTTCCATTATGTCCTAACTGATTTCCTTTTTGAAATAAACTTTTTGTTTTAAGTTTATAGAAAAATTGAGAAGATAGTACAGAGAGTTTCTATACGCTCTCCCATATACACACTCAATTTTCCGTTATTAATGTATGACATTAACATAGTATATATGTCACAATTGATGAACTAATATTGATATGTTATTATTAACTAAAGTCCGTACTTCATTTGTAGTTCCTTAGTTTTTGCTAAATGTCCTTTTTCTGGATACCACATGCAGAATAACACATTAAATTTAGTTATCATGTCTCCTTAGGCTTCTCTTGGCTGAACAGCTTTCACTTCCTTTTTGCCCACAAAATTATTTAGGAAAAAATCTATAGTTTTCAACTGGTTGGAACATTTCTGGTTTTTATTCTTCCTATGGTGTGTATATATATATATATATATATATATATTTGTCCCATGTAATTTAATTTGAAGTTTGTTTCAGTTTTCTTAGTGTCCTCTGATATGGTCAATATTGTACAAGTATTATGAATGCTAGTCAGTGTGATATATTTTATAAAGGATATGGCTTTTGATACATATTTTATGTATACATATAAATTTAACTTTGTTATACCTTTTTATCATATTTCTATTTATCAAATATTTTTATTCATTTTTATACAGTTGATGTATAAGCACTGATATACTAATACTGGCATGTAAAAATCTTCCCCAACACTTGTGTTTCTGTCAGTTTTTCTTTACTTTTCCAATAGTGTTTTCTTTATGCATACATTTTATTGTATTCATTTTATAAAGGTTTATGATCATTATTTTTTCATTATGGAATGCACTTTTTTCCTAGCCTCCTGGTTCAGTTTCAATTTTCTTGCCTTTATTTCTACTGTATCTGACATTAATATTGCCATCTCTGCTTTCTTTTTACTCTGCAAAGTGAATTCCACAGTGCCTTGAACATAATTGATGCTAAAATATTTGGAGAGTAAATGAATGAATATATACATCTTTATGCCTATTTATAAGAATGAGAAAAGTAGAAGGTGAATGCAGGAAATACGTAGGCAGTTCTCCTTGGAAGAGCCAACTATTTCAGCACATATGGAATATGTGTATATTTTCTTCTTACCCTCTAAAACCTTACACACTTTTCATGTAACTTACTTTTAGAGTTGAAGAAGTTGCTAATATCTATATACCCAACCAAATATGTCCAATAGACAACATTATGTGAGAGAAATAGAAGGCCAGTAATGTTTAATCATAGCTCTTTTTTGACACTTAAAATATGAATATTGTCTGTTGGTGGTTCATTTACTTGGCATTTCAGTTTCCTCACTGTTTTTTCAAAATAATTCATCTCACAAGTAAAAATGCATATTATTTATAACATTGAAGATGCTACATGTGCTTTATAACTGAAAGATTTTGTTTTCATCTTTATAAGAAGACTTATACGTATGTATAAGTGCACAATATTTATACACTTACAAGTTTTATAAGTGTGTGAGGTTTATTCTATTGAAAAGGACACAGTAAAAAGGGTTTAAGATTCTAAAGTTAATTTTTTTTCTGTGGAAGTATTTCGTTTTCTGAATTACATTGGGACAAAACTGTGCTAAAGGGTTATTGCAGAAGAAATTGTAAGAATAAGTCAGGAACATAAATATGAGCTATTCACAGACAGAATATAAAAGTGATTGCCCTCCGGCATTAAAAGAAGGTATAAAGATGGTTTGAAGATTCCTTGAACGTATCTACGCAGGTTCAGGGACATGATGGATTTGAAATAGTAGACAGTGGAAGCCTATATAAAATGATACAGAATATCTTTCTATGTGTGATATTCAGATATGAGCTAATTGGAGAGACTACAAAGCATATCCTTAAAGTTAAACATTTTTTTTTCCAGTCAGGCTAAGTGCCACTTTAAATGAAAGTTATCTTTATATATGTTATTTATACCTTATTACAGAGTTGTGGAATTTGGGGGCTTATGGGTTATTGAGTCTATTTAATGTTTAAGGAAACTAATGTTTGAAGAAGTCTGAAGTCATTCATTTAATTTATTCAAGAAATAGATTTTGAGCTAGCATAGTTCTAAGCACTCAGGCTTCAGGTCACACAGCTAATAAACATCAAGGCCAGGATTCAAATTCTTGTCTTGCTCCTAAAACTGTGGTTTTTGCAAGATCCCTTTTAGAATCCTTGCCAAATTGTCTTCATAATTACCTCACATTGTAAAGGTAGACAGCGGTGCCAGATACTTGAGAGGAAAAGTGTGGTGGATATGTTAACTATATGTTCAGTAAGTGATCCAAACCTTATTTTTTTTATTGTGGCAGACCATATCATATCATGTAGAACTGTATTTTCAGAACTCTAATATTTCGCATGTGGCTTTCTCCAAATGTCTTTATGTTCAAAGGTAAATATGGAATCTCTACATTTTGTATAAAGTTATTTTCTAGGTATTATTTTATATTCTTGATCATTGTGTCTCATAAAATAATTTCAGGATAAATTCGTCTCAGTATTCTCTAGCTACAACTTTGCTCAAATAGGACTTGAGATATAGTTTTCTTCCATATATACTATGTAGTATAGTTTTGTTCCTAGTATACCTGTTTTATCTGTGGTTATATTCCAGAGACTTGCAAATCTGTATTTATAACCCAGAACTTTTTAAAGCTCTTGAGTATTTAATCATCTATCTACATATCTCACACATCTTGATATCTCACAGACATGTAAAACTCAACCTGGTAAAAGTAGTAATCCATTATCTTTTACCCCAAATCTCCTCCTCCTCTTCTGCCACCTATCTTGGGAAAGGCAGCATCCTCTGCCCAAGTCAGACATATGGATGTAATTTCTGTTTCTTTCCTTTCACACAGTCAGTTACAAAATCTTATTTATTCTATTATTCTGTTTCCTTAAGACTTCTTGTATCCCTCCTCTCTTCTTTCCATTCTTTTTGCTACTGCCTTAATGAATCACCACTTCTATTTAGCAGTACTCTTCTCGCTGGCACCCTGTCTACTCCTTGATGAAACTTTGCTGAGTCACAGAACAAATGGCCGTCTTATGTCTGCTGAGTATGATTCTAAAGTAATACCCCTCGTAACTGATGTTTCCCTTATTTTGCCTGTTTACACTTCACGCCTAGGCGAGCAGTTCTTTGAGGCCGGGGAAATGTGTTGGCTTTGCAATCATTGCATAATGCCTGGCACATAAGGGATTAAAAGAGTTGGAAGAAGTGAAAGAATGAATGAAGAGTCTATCTTAAAACTTTCTGAAAGTGCTTGGGATAAAAATAAGTAAAAATGGAAAAAAAATGTCAATGTATGGTAATTCAGAATATAATTTCTTTGTACCTGGAAAATTTGTTGTTGTCATTTAATTCAGAACATTGAATTTTTGCTTACTATTGATTTTAAAAATAAATATCCACAAAAATATAAGGCTAAAGAGAAGGAAAAGAAAAATACTGAGTCAGCTTATTTTTCAGTTCTATCCTTGTCCTCAGTAAGACTGCAGTTACATGGAGTTGACTTAATAGGCTTATTGAGATTAGTAATAATAAAACTTAATGTAACACTTATTTTGTGCCAGGCACTGTGCTAAGCATGTTGTATGTGTTAACTGTTTTTATCCTCACAACAGCTAAATAGGTCTGGTATTATTATTAATATTAATTAGTATTATTATTTCCAATTTACATTTAGCCACAGAGAGGCTAAATATTTTTTCCAAAGTCAAACAGCTGATATAGGATGGACTCAAACTTAAGCCTAATTCATCATTCAAAAATATTTATTGATTTTATCCTGTACTTCAGGCTCTCTTCTTGGCACCTGGGATACAGCGGTGAATAAGACAAAGTCCCTGTTCTATGCGACTTATATTTTGTATATATGTAGAATATCAGATAGTAATATGCTCTATGATGAACAGTAAAGCAGGGTAAGGGGGAAAAGGAATGCCTGGGTTGAGGAAGAATGCTGTCTACCACTGTACACAGAATAGCCAAAGAAGGTCATTCTAATAGAGTCACATTCAAGCAGAGACATGAAGGAAGTGAGCCAACCAGGTACACTGGTATCTTGGGAAACAATATTCCAGGGCGATGCAATAGCAAGTGCACATTCCCTTACATTGCACATACATAGGGGTATGCTGGAGGATGGCAACTAGACTTTTAGTGGTGAGCATGATGTAGTCTATACAGAAGTCGAAATATAATGCCGTACACTTGAAATTGATATGTTCTAAACCAATGGGACCTCAATTAAAAAAATAAAGAAAATATTATTTGAAACTAAAAGATGAAGAAAAGTTACATAACTGGTGTAATTTAGTAGTTATCTTAATTGTATCTTTGGAAAACATTTAAGAGTTTTGTTTACATTTGCATTTTTTTTATTGGCATGATTATGTATTTTTGGTTGAATAAAATAAGATTTTCAATGAAAGAATAAACAAAGAAAACCCAAGGAGGCCAGCATGGCTAGAGCCTGGTGAGTAAGAGAAAGAAGAGTGGTAGGAAATGAAGCCACAGAGCTAGCAAGAGCCAAACCCTTTGAGAACCTTTAGACAATTGTAAACACTTTGGTTTTTAACCCCTTAAAATGAAGCTATTGTAGGAATTTGAGAAGAGAGGTTTTTAAACATCATCTCACTTCCGTCTTAACACAGTCACCTTAGCTGCTGTGTTGAGAGTAGACAATAGTGGCAAGGGAAAAGGAGAGACTGTTTAGGAAGCTCTTGAATAATCTGTGTTAGAGATGATGGTGGCTTGGACCTAGACGGTAGTGGTAGAGGTGGTGGTGGATGGTAATTCAAGAGGTTGAATTCTGGATACATTTCCAAGATAGAAACAATAGAATTTGCTGCAGGATTATGTGTCTTAGTCATTATATTATACTGTATTTGGTGGACCTTTTATGATCAATTAATGTCCCTATACAAAACAGGAGGAGAAGGCCAGGGGTTGACCGATTATGTCAGTTATCTGGTGACAAAGAAATACAGTATTTGGAACTACATTCTAGCCCATACTGCTGTTTCCCTATGCTCACTCTTGAGGAGATGATTCTATAGCGAGCATAGGGAAACACTGTATGGGCTAGAGTGTAGTTCTAGAATGACCCAAGTATGCCAGAACTGTATGAGAGAATGAAAGAAAGGATCTCAAGATAGCAATAAAGACAGCATCAATGTGCACATCCTGAAATTAAAAGAAAAAAGAAAAAAAACACTGTCAGTAATTTTACTTATCATAACTATTCAGTTAGTGCCATAACATTTTAAAACACTACAAACCTTATAGCAGTGCTTGTGACAATATTTTTTGACTTATAAATTGAGTTTGACATTGTCTTTTTTCAAGGTTGAATGTGAAGAAGAAGTTTTCTATCTTAAAAACATCAGAAACATTGGCTGAGTAGACTAGCTGAAGAACATCTAGAGAGTTTCATTTATAAGAACATAAATTGTAATGTTTTACAGTGCTTAGACTGTGATGAAGTTTAAGGTTCCATAGTAGGCAGAGAAAACCTGGGTAAGCTATTAATAGTTTAGTATCTCATTTCCTGTGGGAATGTGTCTTCCACTTGAAGAGGAGAATATAGTAGTCTTATTTAGTGTAAAATTCATATATTGTAGAAGAGTATGTTAGAGGTCCCAGTTGGGTTTTTCCTGAATTTATTATCTTACAAAGTCAAATACAGATGCATCTTTCATAAAAGGAATAGGCTTATTC
Source organism: Equus caballus (assembly GCF_041296265.1). NCBI lineage: Eukaryota > Metazoa > Chordata > Mammalia > Perissodactyla > Equidae > Equus > Equus caballus. Next base: position 75,841,908 of record NC_091687.1, read on the forward strand.
TAAAGTAATATCTGAGAGTCTTCGATCAGCTTATTACATTTTGATGACCATTTCAACCGATGAACAGTAGAAGTAGAATAACTGGAGAATACAAATGAAGTTAAAAAGTTATTGATGAAGAGCAACAGAATTCAAAACTCAAACTGTTTAACAAATAAATATTTTAGGCAAACTGGTTTCCAAAAAGAATAATTATTCCAAGGTATATTAAAGCTGTTTACACTGAAACAGGTCATTAAAAATTTGTGCTTTGGGCCGATTATGTTCAGTGACCTAACGTTTTAAAATAGATTTGGTTTCTGAGGGAAAAACAATTCTCTGAAAGAATTCCTCATAATGTCACCTTCCATAGAAAGTGATTCTTTGAGTAGGAATGAAAGATATAGGCAGAACATAATAGTAACCAGAGAAAGACGTTTGAGTCTCAGAGCTACCTACTAACTTCTTAATTCAGTCCTTATTTAGAGAGTATATGACCAACAGCTTTTGTATTATATGGTTTCTCAGTCATAAAACAAGCTTCCAACGGGAGAAGCAAGTTAATTGTGTCTGTGTTGGGAGAGGAAGATTAATACGGAAGTAATGGATAGGATCCTTAGGGCAGGAGCAGTGATAACAGCTAGAAACCTGACATTGAGAAAAAAGACAAAGCTTAAAATACAGAATTGTAAAATGAAGGCCTTGTTTAATGATGGGTTTTCCTGATAATATTCTGAATTATCCTTTATAAGAAGTCTAAACATAATACATCTTAGAAAGATTTCCATCTGTGGTAGCTTACAAAAAATGGGAACATCTGTGGTAGCTTACAAAAAATGGGCCTCCTATCCTTGAATGCAGGTCTTTTGACAAGGTGACTGGGCAGCTCCTCCCATGAAAAGCCTGTTTCTCCATTCCCTTGAGTCAGGGATGGCATCATGAATTCATTTGACCGATAGAATGTGGCAGAAATGATTTTAGTTCAGAAAATAGTAAAGTGCACCAATTGAAAAGCATAAACAAGTTTCAGAAGGGTTTGCCTACATTTTTCAGTGATAGATCTTAGTAAGTTATTAGAGGCAAGTTACCTTTACTTTTGAAAGCAACTTCATAAAATTGTCTAAGTTGTAATTATGTGAAATATCCTTTGATGACTCTATTAAACACAAAACACTATGCTGAACAGACCATTTCACTGACCTAATTTTTTATCCTAGTGTTTTATGTTTTTAGAGTATCAAAACAAATATTTACTTTATTTTTAATAGCTTAAGAACAAAAATCATTATGAACAGCTTAGGATTTCTCACTTTTCAGTTTTCAAACTTTTAATTAAACGCCAAAAAATCTTTAGGTTTTAAAAGTTTTATTCTTCTCAGTTTAAAATGAGGTCATAAAGAAAGAAGCAGATTTCTGCTGGTGAATATTTTAGTGGTTAGAGCTGCATAGGTAAGTTTGTGTAATGGTGTTTTAAAAGACATTCCCAGGCAATTAGCTGAACACATGAGGAAAGAGATTAAAGAGTGGATGGAAGAAGAGCTGCACATTTTTGACAATAAAACAATAGGAGATGGTTTTCAGTTTGGTACAAGGAACAAGAATGTCTGTATAAGACTACTGTCTCTCTCTTCCCTTTCAAATTGTAGGAGATGGTGGATAATCTGTGTGAATCTGTTAGGGAGTAATAAAGTTTCCTTTTGTTTGATCGGCAATTGTTGTTGTATGCCGTTAGGTAAATTTTGATGCACTTTCAATAAAAAGGACTATTAATGAATTAATGTTTATAAGTCTCTTTGAGCTCATCAGATGAAAGGTGTTATATATGTGTAAAATAGTAGTATTGTGGTGGTTTCCATGGCAACAGTAACTTTCCCACCTGACAGGAATTCACAAAGTAAGCTGGGTGAGTTAAAGTTGCTATGATAACGTAACTTTCTAATTTAAAACATTTCAGGTTGAAACTTTAATACTGCATAGATATTTTATTTCCATTAATATAAATTATATTTGTTCGTGTAGCCTTTTCTACCCTTGTTATTGGTGTATTTTCATAGTATTCTGATTATCCAAGGAAAAGACAATTAATCTTTAAACTGCTAGAATATTATCACTTTCAAAAGATTATTCTTCTTCCTTACTCCTCTATCCTTGGAGTCAGGAACTCCTGGGGTTCAATCTTAGTTCTGTTACAGTGTGAGCTCAAGCAGATTATTTGTCTCTCTTGTTCTATTTTGTCATCTGTAAAATGGGAATGTAATAGAACCTCTCTCAAAAGATCATAGCGAGGATTGAACACAATCGTATATGTGAAGTGCTTAGTACACTTTCTGATGCATCTTAAATACACAATAACTACTAGCTACTTTATAATGCATTATTTTCTACCCTTGTAATAAATACATCTAGGGCATCTGTATCCAATAGAACTTAGTGTTATGTTGGAAATGTTCGATATCTGCGTTGTAGAGTGTGGTAGCCTCTAGCCACTTATGGCTATCGAGCACTTGAAATCTAGCTAATGTTATTAAATAACTGAATTTTAGATTTTATTTAATTTTAATAAATTTAAATGGTAACATGCGGGTAAAGACTACCCATATTGGACAGTGGAGATCTAGTGTAAATCTTTATTTATTTATTTCATTTTCCCAGGAAACCATCTAGTTAGCATTCCAGTTGGAATCCTGGGGTTTCAGTCTCTGGCGGTCTCTCCTCTCTGGAGATCATGCATACTAATAGTAACTACACATTTTCTTACCTTTCTTCTCCTTTAATTCCTTCTTTTCTTTCTACCTTAGTTCTGTTTCTCCTCAGGATCTTCTGCCTGCCAACTTGCGTCATTCTTCCTTTCTGTGCGTTCCTCGGCTCATTTTTCTCTTATCAGCTAATTCCCTGTACTCTTAGCCAACTTTCTCCTTTTAGCTCTGTCTCATGAGGAAAGAAGGGGCTTTTATCTTTTGATAAACAACACTTTCTGTCTATTCTCTTGACCTAATTTCCTCCTAACTCCTTTGAAACCTAGCTCCATTGTCATTCCTGCTTTCTTCAGTCTTTTCCTCATCACCAATTTCTTTAACTCAATTTCACATCTATTGCTCACCTTCTTTTTGTTCATTATCAAAGTCTCAGAATTAGTCATCTATGCTTATGCAAAACTTCCTCACTTTCCATTTTCCCCTCAGTATCTTGTCCTCTGGTCAATCATATCTACTAGTTTTTATAGATCACCAGTGACTTCATGACTTCCTTTCTTAATCATTACTTTTCTTGACTTTAAAATGCCTGCATAATTCTCCAGTCTCACCTTGAAACTTATTCTTCCTTTGGCTTCCTAATACTATGCCATCCTACATTATCTCCTCATTCTTTGTAACGTTTGTAGCTCCTTTAAAATGCTTCTGTTTTCTTCTTTCTTCCAGCACTGTCCCCATGTACTTATTACTTGCCCTTGGTCAACTCTTCCATAGGCTTCTAACTGGCCTGTTTGCTGTCCCATACCTTCGTACCCATTTCTGTCCTTCTAAATGAATCCCTCTAAAGGTGGCTCACCGGCTGTTTTGTACAAAAATCTTTAATATTTATGTTTTAAAATCTGTAGCTTGGCCTTCAAGTAAAATTGGGCATGTTATAGCTCTGTCTGTTTAGTCTCCGTACTTAAGTCTTTCCCACTCTGTAACCGAGCATTTCTTTAAGTGGTTTAGGGAGTCTAGGCTCCCTAAGAACCTTTCAAGGTGGCTGTGCGGTCGAAGCTATTTTCATACTATTATTAAGATCTTATTTGTTTTTTTCACTCTTTTCATTCTTCTTCTCTGATGAATATACAATAGAGTTGTCCAGAGGTTAAATGACATTTGATAATGCCATTGCTCTGACAACTAATGGAATATGTACTTGTCTAGTCTTGGGATTTAAAAATTTCTCAGTTTAATGGCTAATAAAGTAAGTATAAAAGGAGATTATCCACTTAAATAGGAGCTGTTTTTGAGGGAGGAGGTTTCATAATAATTTTAAAAGTGTAAATGTAACCTGAGAACAAAGAGGTCTGAGAACTTCTGTTGTAACCTCATGTGACTATCCTAGTGTTGTTTCTCACAAATATGCTCATATTTTCCTACCTATCCCTATTTAAATGTCATCTACTCTTTAATGTTTAGATGAGATGCCAAGTCCTTCATCAGGCCTTTCCTGATCTCTCCCTTCACCTCAAACAGTATGTGATCATTCTTGTTTATGAACACTACCTCTGGTTCTTTATTTGTATCTTTTAAAAAATATGAGGTTTACAGTATTAATATATTTGGAAGATTACTAGATTTGCTTAATTTCTTGAATCAGAGACCATATAATTTTTAATCTTTGTATTTCTACTGAACTTCACATATTTTAGGTACTCAGTAATTATTTGTGTAATGGATAAAATTATTCAGTTGTTCAATTACCAGTCTACTTAACAGAAATTCATTTAGTGCCATCTGTGAATTAGATGTTTGAAAGATCTTGGAGGAGCTTAATGTCTCATAGTAGGTGATCAAATGTAAACAAATTAGTGTCATAAGCATTTTGTAACGTGCTATAAAATGTTTGAGTAGGGTTCATTAGAAGAAAAATGTAGCAAATGAGCAAATCTTTCTATGGAAATGGGGTATCAGAAAATGCTTTAGAGAAGTTGCACTTAAAATGAAAATTTTGCTTTCCCCAAATCATGTTCTTATGGCCAGGAGCATCCTAGGAGTACACTTGCTAAAACTGAAAAAGTTATCGTTTCAATGCTTAAAAATACCAGCTTCCTAGATCCTAAGGAAAGCAGCCTTTACTAACTCTCTTCTTGATAACCTTTCCTATAAAAAACTTATGAACAACTTTTTGAAAATTTTGTCAGATTTCAAAGAACATCTTCCATTTCTTTCACTTAGTGTTCCTCATTAAATTGTAAGTATCAAAATATCTTAATTTTAGAGAGTTACTCCTGCATGAACATGTAAATTAATAAATTAAAATTATGGTGAAATATACACAACATAAAATTTACCATCTTAACCATTTTTAACTGTATGGTTCAGTGATAGTAAGTACATTCGCATTTTTGCGCAACCATTATGAGAACGGTTTTCAACTTGCAAAGCTAAAACTCTGTACCCATTAAACAGTAACTCCCCGTTTACCCCTCTCCCAGCCCCTGGCAACCACCATTCCACTCTGTCTTTATGAATTTCACTAATGTAGGTATATTATATGAGAAGAGTCATACAGTAGTTGTCCTTTTGTGACTGACTTTACTTAACATTAATGTCTTCAAGGTTTATCGATTTTGTAGCATATGTCAGAATTTCTTTCCTTTTTCAGGCTGAAGAATATTCCATTGTATGCCTACACCACATTTTGTTTATCCATCCATCTGTTGGTGGACATTAAGATGTAAATTGGAATTGTACTTTTCATGTATGGAATTTATTATAATCAACTCAGCAAAGCACTGTACTTATGGGCTACCTGGTAGGGCATGGAGTTAAGATTGTTATGTGGTTATAGGTATTTGTTGGAGAGGCAATCTACTCACATGTAGGGTAATATTAGAATGTGTTTATTTGACTAGACTCTAGGCAAACAAGAATTCAGATTAAAAATTCAGATTGAGGCACTGGCCCCATGGCCGAGTGGTTAAGTTCGTGCACTCTGCTTCGGCAGCCCAGTGTTTTGCTGGTTCGGATCCTGGGCTCAGACATGGCACTGCTCATCAGGCCATGCTGAGGCAGTGTCCCACATAGCATAGCCAAAAGGACCTACAACTAGAATATACTACTATGTACTGGGGGCTTTGGAGAGAAGAAAAAGAAGAAGAAAAACATTCAGATTGAGTGCAAAAATACTCACATTTTGAGAACTACCACTCAGGGTTGTATGCAAGCTATGTATTAGACGTTTTGTCAACAAAAATGCAGTATCTGTCAGAATATAATGTTTTAAGAAAAAGCATAGCAAGTGGGAACAGGCAGGTCCTGTTTGCTGGCGCCGTGATCCTAGAGATATTGCTTCTGGTGTTCTTAAAGCCCTTATTTCTTTAGTATGTTCTGTTAGTGCCACTACTCACTCTGATGATTAGTAAAATCTGCACCCCTCACAGCCTAAAATGGAGAAAATCCATTTCAGACTCCCAGGGTCTCCACAGAAGACACAACTTCTGTGTCAGTAGGTCATTCATTTTTGGTCCTGCGACTCTGTGGCACTATTACTGCTTTTAAAGAAAGAATTGGAAAAACGTGTGTAGGCCTATTCAGGGACTCTGTGTGTGTGGGGGTGTGTGTGTTTCCTAATATTTGTTTCTGGATTTTCACTACTATAGATTAGCAGTACTAACTTATAGGAGCTATAAAAAAGGCAAGGAAACAAAGTTTTGCTTTTATTGAGCATGTATTTTGTTGAATGTGTATTTTAAAGAAACTATGATTGACAGTTGAGGAGAAAATAGTTCTCCCTTGGTTTTGGAGAAATCAGACCAATGATTAAGCATTATATAAAGACAACACTAGCTCATTGTGTTTAGCTGTATCTTTTTTTAAATCGAGATAAAATTGACATATAACTATTTATCTATATCTTAAATATCAATCATAAAAGTTTGATTTCCTTGGGGCTAACTGAACAGTCCATAAAGAGGTTTTCTTTGCTTCAATTCATGAAGTCATGTCATTTGCAACTGGATATTCTACGTAAATAAACAATAATGCACATACTTTATGTATAGAAGTTGCTGACAAAGAGTTTGATACGATTTAGAGCTTAGGGTACACCTAGGGATGTAGCAGGAGACCAATATATTGTTGTAAATAAATGTAAATTCTTTAAAAGGTAGTCATGTTGTTGATATTTTTAATAGGGATAAAAAGACAGGAAAATAATTATTTGTAATATAAATAACTGTAAAAAGGAATGTATTTGACATTTGTAATGAAAATTAAAAATGCCAAATGAGAAAGTAAAAATGTCCTTTTCCTTATTTATTAGTACATGCTATTCTTGAATTAAATGGTTTATATTTGATACACAAACTACATGATCCTATTGTTCTTGATTCAAAATTTAGTTTAGTATCATTAAATTATGATCCTACTAATATGAATGTCTTAAATGAGTTAATGCAATTCTTTTTAACGTATTTTTAAAGCCCCTTGGTCTTTCTGGTGTTCATCACTATCAATAAGACATGCACTTCAGAATTATGTTTCTCTCCACCAGTATTAGGGATACATTTCAGATTGTCCATCAGAAATTACTTCATTTTATGTATGGAGCCATATGTTTTCAAAGTAATGATCTTTTGTTCATTCATTCATTCATTTTCAGACAAATATTTAGAGAGCTTACTTGCATGGCAGGTACTTGTCTTGACTTTCTTATTTCTTTGATACAATGGCTTAATCATAGTCTTCGAGTAGTTCGTGGCCTGAGGATAATGACCGCTTCTGTGTTCAGTTTTACGAAATAAATAAACAAAAAAATACCAGAAAACAGAAAGAAAAAATATTTTGGTCAGTCCGGATGCAAGGAAAGATAATTCTGTAAAATTGAATTTTCTGGGTTGTATTTGAGAGTCAACCAGAAACTCCACTTATTTTTAAAATACTATAGTTGAAAATCTCAGTAAATTTTCAAATTACTATTTATTTGTCTAGAATGTAAACCGAATTTAATTGTATCCTTCCAAGTATAAGTTTTCATTATACAGTACAGAAATTGCTAGCTTATCTAGAGTGCTTCTTATTTCTGTAATTGACTCAACAATAAATTAATTTTCTCACTCTATGATGTAATGTGGACACACACAGATAATAACTGTAACAGTTCTCTAACCAGGTATAAGATATGTCTCTTTAAATACATCCTATGAGATTTTGTAGATCAATAGGCCAAATGAGAAGAGCTATTTGTTTCTAAAAATGCATTGTATCCAGATATATTAATTATCAGTTAATCTTTGTTAATCCAATAGTTCTGTGGAAGTTTTGGAAGTAAAAATAAATAGTGGAGTTGCTAAAATTAACACCTGAAATGGTGAATACAACCACATTAAGAAAGTCTAAAGCGTTTATCGAGTTTTCTCCCCTTTCGTTCAGGTTCTTGAACTAGATACCTAAGTGCTTCAAAGTTAGAACTCACTGACAGATAACTAACTTCATCAGGAAAGTTCTTTGTAAGGAGGACTGATATGGGGTAATAAGAATTTAGCAGCGTTGGATCATTGAGAAACATGTTCAGTAGCTAAATGGGTATACTTGCAAATATTTTTTTTTGCCTTTGATAATGCTTCTGTGAGTCTTCAAATTGGTGCTTCCAAAATGGGTTTTAAAATGTTTGACATGATATGCAGTGCAGAGTACTTTAAGATAATTCTTAAAGAAAATGGTATGAGAATGGGGTTTTGAATTTCCTGCGGAAATTTCAGGGATATGTCTTTATTATGATTGCCTACCGAGTAACTTGTCAGTTTGGTTTGGTATCTGGGAAGCTCCTAGCACAGTGCTTACACGTAGGAAATCCTCGATAAACGTCTGACTGGATATATATTTTTGTAGCTAAAAATAATTCGAAAAAAAGGACCTGATTATACTTGGCAGACTGTCCTGTAGATTCTCAACTAAACAAAAATAGACATAAAAGGGTGCGGTCCTGTCAAGTTGGCACCCTCCCCTGTCAATATTCAAGATGCATTTGTGTGATTATTTGAAAAGATAGTGTTTTGTAAAATTTCTGACAATGTGTTTATAAAATCATAATCTCTTTTTCAATTCTAGAACCAAAGATGCTGTTGTGAATGTTAGCTCATGTAAATTTTCCCACTTGTTGAGCTTGATAATTTGCTTTATTTCATACTGTATGTTGTTAAAGTGTCCATCAACTTTTGATTTTTCTAAAAACAAACAGGAAGAGGAATTGGCATAATACATGGTTTTATCTATGAAATGGACTATTTCTTAGTAATTGTAATGCATTGGGGCCTTTATATGAATCTCATCCTAGAGATAGAAGAGCATTCACCCGGGACATAAAATAAAATAAACTTCCAGAATCATATGATGATTAATAATTGTTGTCAACAATGAGTAAATAAACAACATAAGAGATAACTAATAAAGGATGATTGCTTCTCTTAATGAAAGAAAAAAAATAAAAAGACGGTAATGTTTTTGTTAAAACTGTCAGCCTGAAATTTGAACAATCTGTATTGCATCCTTCTATTGAGTGAGATCTGAGATTACGTAAGAAAATTCAATCTATCAAAGCGTTTTGTTTCATAAGGAACATAGCTGTGTTGTTTTACTTTAGTAAATATATAGAACAGCTTCTCTAAACAGATAAAATATATAGATCTATGAAGTAAGCTGAATTAGAAGGGAGATTGAGTACTGTAAAATGGGCGTGCCTTCTCACCTGGTGCGTAGATTAGGTTAGATAATGGAGGTATTGTGTTGGTGGAACTTCAGCTGAATAGTCAGTTAGAGAAAATAGGAGTATTGAATAAAAAGCTGTGGATAGGTAGGAAGCCAGAATTTCATAAATTTAAGTATCTTTAATATTCATTTAGCATTTATGAAACAAATACTATTCTGGATGACAATATGCTGGTGTTACCCTTGAAGAGTTTTTATCACAAAACATCAATATGTAAAGGATACTCCTTATTGGTAAATACATTTGTATTGTGGTAGAACTGGTATCAGATTAGGACTATAAACTTGCCAAAGGAATTTGGGGATGGAGTCATTTGACAAGTGGTAGAGAAAACATGAAAATTCCAAGTCATCCAGGGCCATCAGGCTCCTTATGTAGTTGTGACTATCTATCCCTCAAATGACTGGGAAATCCTGCAACTCCCAATATCCTAAATATTTCTTACCGAGTGTAAAAGTCTTTCCCTAAGGTTGGAGTTCTGGTTCTCTAGACTGCCTGCATCACATTTCTTCTGGTTTGAAAGAGATGGACAAACTGTCTCCAGCATCAGGAAGGCGGCCGAGGAGTCATTTTCATCCACATTACTGTGCCCACTTACCTCTCAAAGTCTTGTTTACAGACTTGAGCACTCTGTTATATTGCTGAAAATGAGACCTTCTTGCCACCAAAAATAAGAGAGGAAAATGAGAAACTACAGAACCAGGGATTTGTTCTGAGGATTGTAAATGTTGACCTGGTACTAAACTTGGTACCTCTGTTAATATAAAAACAGGTTGATCAACATGGAAAGGAAGATGAGCTGTCTTGTTTTCTTATGGAAGTAACAAGGAAAGGAGAGAAGGATAGAAACAGGAAGGGATGAGGAAGAGAACAAAAGAAGAGAAAGCAAGCAAGCATTTGATGTCTGATGCGTTTTTTTAAGGGTTAGGCTTCGTACTGCAGTGAAGACTGTGAAAGAAAATCACATCTATGTGTTGTTCTGTATAATCCGAGTGTGTTTAACCCTGCTTTACTAATTCTAGTAGCAGCGTTCTTGAATATATTTCTTCACCATAGTCCTCTAATTTAGTCTTGTACTCTCAGTCAAAAATAACAATAAAAACTAAAGTGGTTTTTGAAGGACTTCTCTTTTATTAAGTTAGTGGTGTATTTTTTGAGCTCCCACTGAGCACATGCCTCTATAGAACGAATTAAAATCAACTCCAGCCTGTGCTTGAACCCAGGAGCTTGTTTTCAACTTATTACGTATGGTGGCAAAAGTTTCTGAATTTGGGGTCAGAATTCACACTTTAATTTTATTTCCAGAAGTACTTTTCTTCCCTTCTCCAATTTTTAATAATTTGCTCTATTAGTAGTGGTGTCAAGAGGACTGTGATTTTTCTCTGTTCCACAGCCTATTGGAAATACTAAACAGTTTTTGTTATTTTGGAAATTTATTATTCAGTTTGTTGTGGCAGCATGTATTTACATGTTTATGCTTTATATGACTTTAATAGTTCTAATTCAAATAATTGATATAATCATTTTAAAAATCTAGTTCTAATAAGCTTGAAAGTTTTTTGTTAAAGTTGTGTGTCCTATGAAAAGTGAGGCATGTCTGCTTGATGAGCCCTTTTCTAACTTCAAATGTCATCAAAATGATTGGCTTCCAGTAATTTTTTTTATATAAATGGAGATAAAAAGTTATATATACTTAAAAACCTTTAGCTTTTAGAATATAAGAACTATTCTTTTTGTTACTTCTTGAGAGATTCAGAAGGGCGTTTAGTTTTGATTCTGACAAGTGTGTCACTTTCTCCACTTGCCTAATAATTATTTTCACATGGCAAATTGCTATTATAGTCAGTATTACCATGTGCTTAGTTTTGCTTACAAGGTATCATATTTTAACTTATAGTCTGTCTCTGGTTTCAGGGAATATCATTCATTCAAAAGCGTATTTACTGCGTGCTTAACCTGTCCTGAAGCAGTCAGCAGGAAGAGTATCTTTGATCTCTGTGTCTCCAGCAGATAACAAACATGGTACTTAGTAGGTGTTCAGTAACTGCAGGGATTAAAGATGAAGAAAGTCTTTAATGCAATTTGAAATTTCAACCATTGCTGTTCAACAGGTGTAAAGTTTCATTATGCAAGATGAGTAAATTCTAGAGCTCCGCTGTACAACGTTATGCCTGCAACTAACAATACTTTATTGTGCACTTAATAATTTATTGACACTAGATCTCATTTTGTGTTCTTACCACAATAAAAAATTAGAAATAAAGGAAATTTAGTTATAAAGTATTTTTACATATTTGTGTAACTATGGTAATGCATTTTTACACACTTCCACCAGGCGGCTCTTACTTTTGCTCTCAGTGAAGTCCAAGAAAGCAGAATCCTACAAGTCAGCGTCCTAGCATTACCCCTGCCTTTCATGACTGCCTGCTCCCCTTCCACCTTTCAGTATTATTTGTCTGCTTATTGTTTTAATTTTGATTTTTACATTCTCTGACCAAACCTGCTGATAAATTATAGATATTTTCAGTTCAAAGCTAGAAATAGATTAATCAATGTAAAAAGTGGCTAAGAATAAAATTGTCATATCCCTGAATAAATATATTTTGAACTGTGCCCATAATGAGAGCAAACTTAACTTTCATTGTGGCCTCAGTTGTTTTCCAGGTGAACTTTCATCTCAATTCAGTTCCTATGACTGTATCTCCATAATGGTTTGATGGGGATGTGGTGGAGCCTGAAGCCTCATTTGCTCCACCTTCTTAGATCCAGATGCTCTTAACTAGGGCGTAGGTCAATCAAACAAGAGTAACTCTTGCATTGGCCCCATTCTGTAGAGATGATGTTTACATGATTTACCCAATGTAGCTAAAATAACAGTGAATATAGGTTTTCTTGGTAATTGAAGTACCTCTTCTTAGCAATTCTGAGGGATCTCTTTTTACCTCGTACTCTATAAGGATGACAGAATGATGATTTGAAAACCAAACTCATGGAAGAAATCTCATGCAGATTAGCTATAATTAGTATTTATGTGTGTATGTTTGTATGTGCTTCATAGCTTTGCATCATAATGCAGTCGTCATTACAGTATGGCTCCAGTATTAACTACCAAAACTGAAAATCCTACTTTATTAATGTATAGGTTATATCAGTAGTTTTCAAACTTTCAAAACCTTATTCCATACTCAAATAAACTCCACAATGTATGTTATCATTAATGTTATTTGAAATCCCAAAACAATATTGTGCCATATTAAATTAAGGCAGTGGGACAAAACACTCATTGTTTTCATGTCTTATCTCTCTTGAAAAATCACTGAATTAAATTTTGAACCAAGATTACCCAAGGGCAGTATCTCCCTCATGGTTTAGATCCACTGTCTATTCTACCTAAAATTTCCCTTTTAAATTCTCATGCCTATCCAGGTCCTTGTTGATTGGTCTTTAGATTAATATATCCATTCCAGAAATATTTATTAAGTGCCTGCTATGTGCCAGGCAGTAGTTTAGGTTTATTGGACTCAAAAGTGAATGGAACAGGCAAAACTCCCTGCCCTTGTAGAGTTCACCCCGCTTTAATCGGAGTTGGGATACTAACTGTAGTGAGCGCTCTGTATCTCTGTTGGCAGTTTCACAGCATCTAGCCTTTGCAGAACCAACTTTTCAAAAATCTTAGCTATTTCTTTTCTTGGTATTTGCAACCTTTCTAGAAATGATAATGGTATGATGTTCCTCTCATGTAAATGCCTGATGCAAAAAAGATGCAGACCCCTTCATAAGCTTTGGTAGGAATAGAAGAACTAGTCATATAGAATGTGGACTGTCTGCCTTCTGAAAAAAAAAGGCTGTCCCCATTCTTTCTTTTATCCTACCAGCATACATCTCTGTTACCTAACAACTAGAATTAAACTCATGACTTTGTTGTTTTGCCAGGGTTTGATTGTTTAATTATTTTCTGTTCACTAAAATATTGGTTATACTATCAGCCTTTGTAACCAATGAGCAGTTGTTTACTTTCTCTTATTTGGCTGTGGTTAACTAGCTTCTTTTGAGATAATATATTAATTCTTAGTACTCACTATTCTCCAAGAAAATCTATACTCTATAATATGAAAATAGTATTTAAAATGTTAGCATATTTTTTACTTTTGAACATCAACTACACATTATGACCTATATAACAAATGTATTTTATTTACTTCAGATTTTTAGCATATCTTCCAAATTGTGAAATTCACTAGAGTAAAGGTTTTCTATTATGCTATTTTGCAGTAGAATTCAAAAGACTTTTTTTACACTTAAGCTTTGTATGATGTAATTTTTTTCTTTTTGTTTAGAAAACAATTAAATGATAGTATTTCTTTTAGGACATATCTTCATTTTTGTTAATTAAAAAACAGAAAGGTAGAAAATATTAACAAAGAGTTCCAAGTAACAGATTAGAAAACTAAATCTCTTTCTTGACTATCAAGTTCCTAGAAAAAAGTAAATAAATACAGCAAAACTAAACCACTAGTAATTGTGAACAATTCATCTAATACCGTTTCTTAAAGAAGACAGGTTAAACTCTCTGGGAATGTCTGAGTGATGCTCTCCTCTTCTACCACAGCAAACCTTAAATAAATACATCACCCACTTTAAAAGGCTAGAAGAAATTAGAAAAGGGAGTGTTTGTAAATGTAAACTGTATAGAGATCCTTTTATTCAGGAAGTCTTTTTTGACTGTCTTGGCTTAAACTGCGTGCTGCTCCTGTATTTAGACCGTGTTGCTCAGCACGCTGTAGAAATCGTCCCCTGCATATTCCTCCCTATGCTGCACGCTCTGAGAATAGGGTTGTGGCTTTATCTCAGTGCCTGGACAATGCCTGGTGTATAGTCAGCGACCAATCACCGTGTGTGAATGTGTACATGTACGACAATTCTAATTAGCCTCTCCAGCTCTGGTTTTGCCTTTTCCAATTTATCTTATTTTCCTTTACTGGCTTAAGTTGTGTTTTTTTTTTAAATAAAGTTTTTTTGTATAATTAAGTCATTATTTGGTTCTTAAGTGGTTATTTGGCATATAATTAAGTAATCATTATGATCACTGTGATCAATAATCTATACGTTTTATTTTTATTTTTTGTTTTTTGAGGTTTAAGTTACTAAAATAATATATGCTTCTGTAAGTAAAATCTGTATGTTGCAATGGTGATATCTTCTTTGTTTATTTTTAAAATTAGCTTCTTGCCTTTTCTTTTGTATTTAAATTTGAATTTTATCAGAGAGATACATGCACAGAGTTAAAAAGCCAAATAAAACAAAAAACTTATAATGAAAAATAGCAGTCCTCTGCCTTGCACCTTTCCGCTACCCAGTCCAGCTATCTAGGGGCAACACGTTCCTGGTATTTACATCCATAATTTTAAATAGTATGCTTATGCTTATTGCTATTTCTTGACTTACCAATTTTTGACATTAATTTTGAGTAATGAAAATGGAGAAACTAGTGGAAGAGAAAGGCATGTAAATAAAAAAGTGAAGTACGATCTAAGCTAATGTACGCTACTGTCAGTAGAGTTCTGCACAAGGTGTTTTGGGTTCATGAAGAATGGATAGACATTTTAGGTCTTCCAAATTGCTTTTAAGAAAAACTGTTTTGTTTATGCTTCCATTAGCAGTAAATGAGAATGCTCATCTTTCTGTATTTTCGCCTACACTGGATAGAATCCAGCATTCAAATTTGTGCTATTCCGATGACATGAAGTGGTATTTCATAGGTTTTTAAATTTACATCTTCCCGATAACTAGTGATTTTGAGCATTTTAAACTATATTTGATAGCCATTCTGGCTTCCCTTTCTGAGAAACTGCCTTTTCAGGGTTTTTTGCTCATTTTTCTATTAGTTTTCCTCTGAGTATATATTTTAATATTAGTTTCTTGTTGGTTTTAAGTCTTCACTTACTTTATCTATGAAATTTATCTATGGTTTCCTTCACTGAAAAATTCTCCTTTTGATTTAGCCAAATCCATCAATTTTATGCCTTATTATTTATGCTTTATAGGTCTTGTTTCAGAATTGTCTGTTACTTATGGGTCTCAAAAATAGTCACCTGAATTTTTTCTGATTTCTTTAAAAAGATAACTTTCACATTTAAAACTTTTTAATCTCATTGGAATTTGGATTTATTTATGGTGTAAAATAAGGAGCTAAGTTTATTTTCTGCCATTCTGAGACTATTTTTCTTTCTCCATACAATGATTCAACATTAACCTTTTCTTTTACTTTGTGATATTACCCTTACAATATATAGTGCTTTCATTGATATGTGGGCTTATTTCTGACCTCTGTATCCCTGTGTCTGTACCTGGCTTTGTAGTATATCCTAATATTTGATTATGAAGAGTGATTCCTTCTCTTTGCTCTTCATTTTTGAATTTTACTTTGATATTAATAGACTTTTTACAGCATATACTTTTAAAATGGCTTTGTAGATTTTCTTTAAAAATCTAGAATTTATGGGTGGATTTAGGAAAAATTGATATCCATGAATATAGGAAAGGGAAAATAAACCAATATAGAATTAGGAAATCATTTAGACTGCTACACTCTAATAAGAAATCTGTTTCTTTCGGTGGCATATAGCAGGCTGGAAATAATTATGGAAGAAAGATTGACACAGGGAAAGTCAAGAGCCTGTTCATGTGCAAAATTTTATCGTTAAGAGACATACGGACAAGAGAAACAATAGAGACAGAATGCTAGAATGTGAAGAAGAGGAGTTTAAATTACCTTAATTTTTGTGACTTTGAATTACCTTAATATTTATGATTAACTAAACAATGGTTTCAAGTTATGCGTCATAGAATACCTAAGGCTTTGTGGAATTACCCCCAAGCTAGCTGGGGAAAGAAGAGTGGTAGCACTATTTGAGGTTCTGATTCAACCAGAGTACTTCATTTTTATCTGTTTGATTAATTGATCTCTCGCTAAGATTTCATTGGAAGAAAGGATTTTTAGCCAAAAATGCTTGGAAATGATTTAAGTAAAATTAGTGAAATGTCTAAATGCTCAGCAAAGATGGCATTCGATGTCATTCATCCTTTCAATGCCTATGACAGACATTCTAATTGAACACAGTGCTCCTTCCTGCTGCAAACTCAGATTGAGTCTCCATAGCTGTCCGTGCGGTCACTACCAGTCAATCAGAGTGAGTGCATGAGTCCAAACCCAGTTACTCTCTGTACACTTTGAAGTCCTGTAATTTTATTGGACCTTCAGAACACTTGGTTACCCTAAGAAAGGTATGAGGTAAATATTTCAGATTAAAGAAGTAAGAGACTAGAAAAGAGAGTGGTGAAATGGGAAACGGGTCTGGAAGATACAAATTCAAATAAGTATTAAGGTAATAACCCTTACATTGTGATTATAAGGAGAAGATGCTTGTGTCCAATTTACTAATTGTGGAAAGGTCTACAAAGCTCATTAAGTATATTTTGAAGAGGCAATTGAAATCAGTCATGTTTTCATTTGGGAACCTTGAGACATAAATAATTTTATTCTATAAATTATAAAGTTTAATCACCAAAAGTTTAAACCTGCCAAATCAATGTAAGAGTGGGAAATAAAATCTGCATTTCTTAGAAATACTCTCATGCTGTCTCCGTGGTCCTCGCTGTATACCCAACAATGGATTTAAAGTTCTCTAAATTAAAACATGGAAAAGCATTTTCATACATATTTGAAGATTCACAAAACAGTGAATGCATTAACAGTTATCCTTATTTGAGGTGGAATATGTTTTACGTTCTGTGAAGTCATTGAATGAATTGTGACATAAATTCAGAGTTAATTGTCAAAGCAGTGACAATTATTTGTCTCTATTAACAGGGCTACTCTACTGTGGTGCTGGGATTGAACTTGCCTAGGGCTCCGCATCAAGGTTGACTTGAAAGTCTTGCGGAAGATCTGTAAGAAACAGGTAAGTGGCCTTTTGGAAATAATTCTGTTTTGCTCATTGTGCTTGTTCTTGTTTTTCTAATGTTTATTTTATTCTTTAATCTTTTGGTTAAGTATCTTTGCCCAAAAGTTAAAAAAAGTTATCAGTGAACCATAGAGACATGTCAAGTATGGCAGTAGAAATATTTACCACTGTCTCTTCTCTTGGGCTTCCCATTTTGACTCCTTGCTGTGCATTCTCTTCCTATTAAACTTGGTCTCACTTTTTTTGAAAGTCAGCACAAATATGTGTGAAATGTGAATTTGATTTTGAACTATTGAAGGGAAATGATTAGGCAAGAAAAGCACTTGGAATATTTTCTCTTAGTATTATGCTGGCCTTTTATACTGATGTTTTCAGTATTATTTTATTAAGAGTCAATAGATATTGAGGTTTGAGGGATCTAGAAATGTCAGAAAATAAAGAGAATAACATATTAGTAATTATTTTTTGAAACTTTGATTTTTTTTTTAGTAAACTTTGAGACCCAGCAAGTCAGCTGTTTAGAAGGGATTTGTTTTCTTTTTAATGTTAACCTTCTTTAAATCTAATGTTAGTTTTCCTTGGTATTTACAATGTCAATTTAGAGAACTTTAGATCCGTTGTTTGGTACAACCCAAGGACCATGGAAACAGCATGTGATACATTTCCAAAAGGTGCAGATTTTATTTCCCACTCTTACTCAATATATGAGATTTCTGTAAAAGTCGTTTTTCAGTGTCACTCTTGAACTATAGTATCAGTCAACAGTATGTCATAGGTGGCCAAATCTGTAATAATATAATTATAAAAAAACTAAAAGAAATTTTAGGTGAGGAGTTTATATCATTTCTCTCCCTACTCTTTATCCCCAAAGAGAGAACCATGGTGCCCTGGCTTCTTCAGGAATCCTTTTACTTTTCTTGCCCATCCACTCAGAATTCCTTATCAAGGGAGTTCACCATTAAGTATAGGACAGACCTCAGGATCCTTACTGGTCTGCCTCCATTACTCTACCCATTTCTAAAACTTTCTCCAGATCGAGACTCCGTAACTTCCCTGAGGAATTTTTGTCAATATGCTTGAATTATAGTCAAAAATTTCTTAGGTATTTTAGCTACAATTTTGTCTACTTTATCATTTTGCTACATGTACAAGCAAAATGATTCCACGTTGATTTAGCATTTAAGATTTTTGAATCACTTTGGGAAGTTTTTATTTCATTTTACTCTTTCATTAAACTCATTAATTTCACTCTTGCATTTCTTGTTATATAAGTAAGGCTGATATTATTATCCCTTGTTTAGTAAGTGGAAAAACTAAAAGACAAATAATTTAAATGATTTGGAAAAAGTAGGATAGCTTGTTGTGATTTTACAGCTAATAATCAACAATTAAGTGTTATTAGAATCCATATCTGCTAACACACAATCTTTTTTTGCTGAGTTTTATAGTTTATGCTTATTATAGATAGTGGTTATGTTGATACATTCCATCTTAGTAAGACCTTTTAATATTTAAATTGTAATTTTTTTGAGTAATAGGGCATTTATTTTAATAATAGCAGGGGGATTTTAGATTTTAAGCAGTAGTTACTTGATAATGAACATCATGGAACCATGAAGGAAACAATTTTTAGGAATCAAGTCTTCCCAAAAGGGAACATGATTGTGTCTGAAGTTAGTCCTTAAAACTGCTTCTGGAACTTGCTAATTAGACTCTGTCTAGTCATATGTTTATAGTAGCAGTTTTTAATGTTTTTAAATGAAGACCAACCACATATGTAAATAATGCATATGCATAATGCCAGTAGTTCATCTTAATGGAAAAATACTTTCTGGAAAAGTTTTTTTTCTTGGAAATATACAGAGTTATGGACCCGAGAGCTGGAGGTATTATGATAAGAGAATAATGAAGTGATGGAGAGGTAAGGATTTGGGAGTCTGGTAGATATGTTTTCCCGTTGATATGGGTTTAGCCAATTGTTAGCTTTTTTTTTTTTAATCAACCTTGGTTAATTTCCTTAAATCTTTGCACTTAGTTTTCAAACAGTAAAATGAAGGACAGATATACCTGTTCGTTGGATTACGGTACAAATTTAGCACTTGATACATAGCTGTTTTTGAGAAATATTAACTTTCTTCTTCACTTTCCCCTCCTCTGTTCTCTTCCCCCCAAAATCCCTAAAGTGAAAACTTGGTTGAATCTTCTTATTTTGAAACAATTTATTTAGTATTTTCCCCATTTTACCTCTCAGAGAGATTAAATAACCTGCCCTAGGTTATATTTATACAATGGGAACTAAAATGTTGTTTCATACAACTTAGAGTGTTTGTGTATATGGGTAAATGGGTAGTTGGGTGAGTGTGTTTTACTTCATGATATTCACAATTATTTTCAGGATTTCCATTGTAAGAGTATTAAATCCAAATAAAATATCAATTTTAGTTATTTCAGTGGAGTAGAAATAAACATTCACATACTTACGGAAAAATTGCTGTAAGTTTCGTAAATACTTATTGAAAATTAGGCATCATACATGACAAAATATTGGCTCTAATTGTCAAATCATTGAAAAGTAAATGGACTGCAGGAAGCTTATTTGACTGAGGAGGGGCTGGGTCAGTGATTCAGATACATGATATTCTGACATTCCTGGGCAAAAAGAAGCAGAGTGAAGACAAATACGAATAGAGAGCCTATAGAGTGTAGCTGTTGAGACTGCAAGCTTGGACATCAGATTACGTAGATTTCAGTTATGGTTCCAAAACAAACCTACCATATGTGAAACCTCGGGCAAATCATTTAAACTCTGCAATCCTTAATTTGTGACTCTAGAAAATAGAGATAATGCCTACTTCATAGAGTTGATTTGAGGACTAAATGTGTGCATACATATAAAAGCCATAGTAAGCATTAAAAAAAAAACTTAGTTGCTATTTACTTCCATATTAATTTCAGATATTGACTGTATTATCCAGGCCACCTGGCAAATATCCTGCATAGCATTCTAATCTTGGTCCATGAAATGGTAAAAATGAGTTAATTCTATAAATGTGCTTTTTGTGTTTTGGTTAGCATGTGTATTGGTTTTCTATTGCTATGTAACAAATTACCACATATTTAGAAG
The DNA here is from genome assembly GCF_041296265.1 of Equus caballus. Classification (NCBI taxonomy): domain Eukaryota; kingdom Metazoa; phylum Chordata; class Mammalia; order Perissodactyla; family Equidae; genus Equus; species Equus caballus. Next base: position 75,862,422 of record NC_091687.1, read on the forward strand.
CTTAAAACAACACACATTTATTATGTCGGTTTCCATGGGTCAGGAGTCCAGGCAAGGCTTACCTTAGGGTCTGAAATCCAAATATTGGCTAGTCTGCATTTTCATTTGGAGTTCTGGATCTTCTTCCATATTCACTGGTTTTGGGGAAAATTTAGTTCATTGCACTTCTAGGACTGAGATCGTCAGCTCCTAGAGGCTGTCCATAGTTTCTGTCCCCATGGCCTTCTCTCTATGGAGTTCTTTAAAGCCCGCAGGAGAGCTTCTACTGCACGCTAACAAGATAGAGTCTTGTATGTATGTGTATATATTTGTAGAATATGTGTATGTGTAGTAATGTAATCATTGAGGTGCCATCCTGTATCCTTTGGCCTGTGCTATTGGTTAGGAGCAAGTCACAGTCCTGCTCACATGCAGGAAGAGGGAATTATACAGGACATGAACATGGGTCTGTTCTGCCACAGCACGATAAACTTCTTAATGTAAAATTCATGTAACCTGTTATTTTAGATTTTTACAATTATGTAATATTTAATAAAAAAGGATTATTGTCACTAATTTTAAATTCTTATTCTCAGATATTTTTGCTTACAGTATAACTCCCAGCAGGCATTCCTTCCTGCCAAATATTTAGTCATTATTTCAAGCTGGCTGACCACAAGACTAAATACAGCCTACCCTGGTATTTAATACTCTTCAGAATCTGAAAAAACCCGAATATCCAAACTTTTCTCCCCATTACTCCAATATGTATACCTTGACCTGTAAGCCTTACACTTGCCCACATCTTTGTCAATGTAAATCATGTTGTTTCTTTCCCTTTTACCATCTCTTTAAAGCACATTTAAATTTCTACCTCTTCTATTACACTTTTCCTCTTTCTTTCCTCTTTTTTAGCCAGCCCAGGACTTTCCCCACATAGCATTATATCTGTCTTACTTGCAGCCTTGCATATAATAGTATCTTAAGAAATATTCACTGAATATGTAAAATGCCTTCTTGATTTAAAGCAGCTGTCAATTTGAGAGTTATATTCAGTTTGAGAATGGTATTTCAAAGAATATTCTTCATAAATTATCTACTCTTACATTGTCTCAGTAGTCTGAAGTGTACCTAAGCAACACTTAAATTACCGTTAAGAATCCATTACCACTTACCACATTTGGAACTGATTGCACATGGGAAGAACATGAATAATTGGGGTCCAGAGACTGGGCTGTGGTAGGCAGCCTCTCAGATGGTTCTTAATGATCCTCATCTCCTGGTTTTCACACCATTGTGTTTTTCTTCCCATATTTACCAGAATTGGTCTATGTGGCCAATAGAATATGGCACAAGTGATGGTATGTTGCTTTCCAGATTAGGTTTTACAAGATATTGAGACGTCTGTTTTGGGTGTACTTTCTCTCTTGTTTCTGTTTCTCTCCCTCCCTCCTTTTCCCTCTCCCTCTCTGCTTCATGACTTGCTCTGGGGGAGGCTGGCAGTCATGGAGAGGCCCATGTGGTGAAGAACTAAGCCCACTGGCCAACAGACTGGGAGGAACTGGCAAAAACCTTCAACTTCCTGAGAAACCCTAACTAAACCTAAACCACCCAGCTGAGCTACTCACAGATTCCTGATCCTCAGAAACTGTGTGGGATGATACATGTTTTTGTTCTAAGTTGCTAAATTTGGAGGTAGTTTTTTATGTTATGTAGCAATAGATAATTAATATGTAATATAGTATCTTACCCCTAAAATTATTTCCATAGATTTCAGCACTGTCCTTGGCTTTGTAGGAAATACAAGGATCAGTAGTATACCAAATTTATGGTCTCTGAAGCAAATGTATTGGTAGAGATAGGCATATGTAGTCATAAGATAGTGAGCCGAGTGAGAAGAAAATGTGAAATGTTTATATTTCACCTGGAATACTGGTTTTATAATAGGCAGAGGCTACTTTTAATCTCTTGCCCATTAATCACATCAGTGTTGGAGAGTCATGCTTACTTAGAACTGAGTAGGTCTGGATGTTGGTCTGGTACTGGTTCTTTTGTAGAAGAGCTGTTTGGAATAGTTAAAAACACTCTTACCTTTACAGAATCTGAGCTTGCGGAATCTGTTCTACTACTCTATCAGGCTAGTTTTATGTGTTACACCTTTAATGTCCTTATAGATTTGAAAAGAATAGAGTTACATCTAAGTATCTAGATTTTGGCTGCTATGCTTTGAAGTATTGAGTTCACTAGGAAAATAATACATTTAATCTGCAGAAAAGTGAGTTGAGAAAGATGTTTCAGGAAGTAATAGAGCAATGTTTCGTTTTGTGAGGAAGATTGTCACTGAGCTAACATCTGTGCTAGTCTTCCTCTATTTTGTATGTGGGATGCTGCCACAGCATGGCTTGATGATTGGGGTGGAGTTCCATGCCCGGGATGTGAACCAGTGAACCCCAGGCTGCTGAAGTGGAGCACGTGAACTTAACCACCATGCCATGAGGCCGTCCTCTAGAGTAACGTTTTTTTAAATAAATTCACATTAAATCATCATTCCAAATTTTACTCCTATTGATTATACTGTGATGATAGAACCTGGACAAAAATACTGCATTCATATTAAAAAAAGAGAAAAACTGGAAACTTTTTTTAATTTTAAAAAAGAGTTTACATTTATAATTTTAAATTTGTGGCTTAGAGTTAGCCACTAGTAAAATTTTTATACCATTATACAAAATAGCAAAATATGGATTTTAACTGGCCTGCTTTTCAATTCAACTGAACATTAAGTACATTTTTAATGGTCTTATTTGCTGGGAAGAGGACCATTACAATAATCTGCTTTTTACAGCCCATATCAAATATGAACCAGCATCACTTATTACAAAGTTTGTGCTTTGGGAGACATTTTCACGGCATCTAACACTACTGCCCCACATTTCTTGGAATTACTCTTTAATGATATCGTCTTCCAAAATGAGTTGTTGCTAAAACTTACTGATTGTTTTGTGGTTAAAATCTAATCCAACAGCTATATTTAAAATGTCATACAAATTTGTAAGGAAAGGTCCACTGAAACTACTGTTATATTAGTAACTGTATGAAAATGTTACAGAAGCAATGCTATGCCGCTTGAATATTTTTAGGGTTTTTTTTTCCCTCTGTAAGATATCTGAGAGGTGAATATGAAACCTCCTTTTTAACTGTTGGCACTTCGAGTTTTTACTATTGTCTGCTGGAGAACAGAGGACTATTACTGTAGGTGTCATGTAAAATAAAGTTAGAGTCTGAAGCCTCTTTTTAGCTGTCAGCCTTATTAAGGAGTTCCTCGTGTGTTGAACCCAGCACCTGGTATTGTATAAGTGATGCATGTGAGAGCCTGGGGAGAGCTTTCTCTCTCTTCACTGTGGCTTTATTAGGTCTTGCTCACCTTTTCGCTCTTGCTCTGCCTTATCCAGCTTTCTAATGGCAACTCACAGCACAGTAGGTCTGATATAGATTGACGCCTTTACCTGAAGACTGATTGAAACTTGTGTCTCAGAGTTGCTAATGCTCACTGAACCATTTTATTGAAGAGAAAGTAAATAAAATAGATTGCCATATGAGAATTCTCTGAAATCAAATGGAATAATTTGGCAGGTTTAAGCCCATGAAGAAGGCAAAGCAGTGAAACAGATGTGAATACTTTTTTATGTTCACTATATCAGGGGATAAATATTCTTGTTACATTGGGCCTAAATATTCATTTTTGTCAGTACAATTAAATGTTAAACATAATTCCCAATTGCTGTATTATTTTTGGTCTTAAACAATGGGTCCTCCATAAGAGACTGATGTGAGTAAAAACATTTGAGACTACGATATTGCGATGGTTTTTTCCCTTGTCTTCTTCTGACACTTAAGTGCATGGATCAGTAGCCTCAGAGAATTTAATAAACAACACAAATGAATGGATTTGCCAAAGCGCTCTCTTGAATCTTAAGGTTGGAAAATAACGATAAGCCTTAGCCTACTAAAAGATGCTAGTAATCTTGAGTGTTTTCTTCCTTAATTAAGAGTTTGTGTTCACATGAGAACAACCTTTTTTGGAAACTGTCCTGTGTAGTTTTTTTCTTTTCTGAATGCAACTGTTAGGTTTATATAAAGAATTATAAAATCTGTATTTTGTATATATTATCATCTGAAATAATCTTGAGGAGGAAGAACTAAGAAGAGTGACCGTAGCATCTTGAATTCTAAGAAATTATAATAACAATAGCATATGATACCATAATAACATATATTGACATATTTAATTTGTAAAATATAAGGGTCTGAGCTCTTGAATGAACATGTGTGGAAAGTCTGATGCAAAGAAATGAAGATCTCTTATTTGATTGCCTGGGTCAGATTAAAAGTAAATATTTGTAGAAGAAAGATCAGTAGAAGGATTTTGTTAGAAAAGTTTCCGAACTTGCTAATTAAAGACAGTATTTCTCTTCAATCTTATATAGAATCTATCACATTAATAATTTCTCCTGTAATTTTTTTTGTGGTTTCTCCAAATTCAAGATAATTTCAGTTTATTCCCCTCTTAAATGTGTACTTAATTTAAAAAATTTTGCTAATACGTTTCATTCATTTGTTTCCTAAGTAATGATTTATGCTTACTTTTTAATTATACCTATTAAATGCAGTTTTTCTTGTCCCTAGGTACCCAATACTCCATCAGCCCTCACAACTCTTAACTATTTATGTCATAATGATTTCAACTCTGTCATCAGACCCAAAGCATTATATTACATTCTTATGTAAACAATGAGCCATCATAAAAAAATCTGACATTCTTTCTTGCTCTTTTAAGTAATGTTATCAATCAAGAACTACTGTAGTTCTTAACCATGAATTTGACCTTTTTTCCTCCTTAGAGTTCAGTCTGTCTCAGGGTTCAGGTGTCTCCAACACATGCAAGGCTGAATAAGAGTAAACCTGCGTCCTGTTTTCTTGTGAGTGAACTCAAAGAGAGGTTGTTACCACTTTTCAGTTTTTCCTCATATAGTGGGGCTAAAAGTGTAATTAGTATTTATTACATATTATTAAGTAATTTTATATTCTTTAGTGTTCTAGTGCCCTTGTATTTTATATTTGTTTATGTTGATTATTATATTCCATACATATTTCTCTCTGATTAATCAGAAATGTTAAAGTTCATTCCTCTATCCAGAGCTACATCTTATTTGCTCTAGACTCCAACCATTATCACCTTTGAGATTTTGGTTTTTAATGTGAACTCGCCTTTAGGAATTCGTGTGTTAAAAGTTTTCTTGAAATGAGCAGAGCATTACACTGAGACTCTGAGAAGCCTTAGTCCCTTTAACAATACAGTCTAGATGTTTAGCAACGTACCAACCTGTAGATAAGAGGAACTTGTAGTAGGAGACGTGCATTTGGTGAGTCAGTTGCTGATCTCACCCTTGATTTCTTCATACTCTACCTTTTCTCTGGCCGTCCCTTGTTCCTTCTTTACCTTTACACTCAATTCTCCTTTTCCAAAGAATTTAATGTCTTTACATTACTAGTTTTAGGATAGTATTCTTTTGGCAATACTGCCTGGTCCTCAGCACCCCGGGCTCCACATGATAATGATGATGATGATGATGGTGATGATATCTGACATTTATTTAGTACCAGGTAATCATTAAATGATTTGTCAGCATTAACTCATTTAATACTCATAATCTATGAGGTAGAGACCATTATTATCCCCATTTTACAGATGAAGGAGTGGGGCCCAGAAGGGTTAAGTAATTTGCCCAAGGTAAACAGTTCATGTGTGGCAGAACTGAGATTTGAACTAAGGCAAACTAGGTCCAAAGCCTTTCAGTGCTCTACTGCCCAGGACTGTTGAATAGCCTCTCATCTCCTGTGGTTCTACCTGCAGCCCCAAACACAGTATGTATTTAAGCAACAAGCAGTTTATGGTGTAGTTTATCACTCTGTATATTAAATGTTTGGAAGCTAACATAGTCTAACTCAGTTAACTTCTGGATTATAGAGTATATTTAAAAATAAATCACTTTTCTTCTTTCAAATGGAAAAACGTGGACAAGGGCATGAAAATACTAGAAAGAAAGAATCCATTAAATCCATTAAGAAGGTATCGATAAGAATGATTTATAATCAGTGTTTCTGTCAGTTGAAAGGGATTGCCTCATAATTACTTTAAAATTTTCTTAAGCTGACCATACATTCTGAAAGCTTATTTTTATTTTCACTATAGGTTTAGCAATTTTCTTATATCATTATAAAGAAGATATGCTGGAACTTAATTCTTAAATCTTACAAATAAAGACCTTATAGCTAGATGACCATATTATATACCATCCAGGAGACTTTTGAAAGTAAAAAAGCTTCTATTATTATTTGGTATACATTGGGACTATTTGGGGTAAAGATGTATGGTTACTCTGCTTGAAGCAGACACCACTGGTTGTTGCTCCAACAACCTTTCTTCCCTACTAACAGAAAACTCATGATGTTGGCATATACTTCATTACTTCACATAGCATATGCTTCATGGGAAACTGACCCTATCCACGGTTCCAGTGGGTGGATACTGACTAGGCCAATTATACTAATTCCATTCCCTTGCCAGAAATTGTTTATTTATATTTAATTATTAAATTAATATTAAATAATGTTAACTAACTTCATTAAACTTAGATAAATAAATAAATTTGGTATTTGATTAATATATTATACCCGAAGCCCTTCCTACGTCTTGACCAAGTGAGATATAGTCACTTTCTTTTCAGCTTAATTCTGTTTTTAGATTTTTTTTGTTACTTGAAGCTATAAATATTCTAATATACTCATTTTAATCATTATTTGAGCAGTTGGACCCTAACCAGAGTTTCACTTTACTGGGATCTCTATTTGCATAATGCAGGGTCAGCTTAGGGAAGAGGGCTGAGGAGCTTAGGGGGTAAAACAGGAATGGGGTTTATCTCCCAAGAGTTCAGAAAGGTTATTAAAAGAATAGGAAAGTGGTTTCTGTGTCTTTTGTCTTCTGAAAATAATTTAAGAAAATCAAAGGATTACACAGTTGCCATTTACACTTTTACATTAGCACGGAAATATTCCTAGAAATTTCTGAGAAGTTTTCTTACAAGAAGACTTGTTCCAATTTTTTACAGCGCCTCTCCCTACAAACACACACATACACACATGCACAAGTAGACCAAACTTCACTTTGGGTGAGATTTTGAAGGGAATGGGAAAGAGATTTAAACTACCATGTTTTTTTCTCATCTAAAGATAGCTGCTTCTCTGGTTCAACTTCTTGTTGTCCTGCTATAAAGTAGGCAATTAGATATATGGATTCTTATGTTCTTCATATCACAGAGGAGGAATCAACCCAAATAACCTTGGGAAAGAAAACTGGTTAAATAAATTATAGCATATCTAAACAATGGAATAACAAAGAATATGTAGGTAGTCAATATTTCAGTAACATATAAACTTTTCTTAAACTGCATAATTACTCATGGGAAAATTAATAGAAAACATATATTCTATGTATATATGCACCAAAATATTATCAATGGTTAATTTGGAGGATAGTTATAAGATTTTCATTTTCTTATTTATACTTCTCTATATGATTTAAACTTTGTTTATTGAACATGTATTTTTTCTGAAATAAGAAAAAAATGTCAAAATAGAAAAAATTCTCAACCAGTTGCAATTCTCTAATTAGTACATAATTTACTCCTTTATACAATTAACCAGGTGCCCCATTGTTAAGGATTCTTAGTGATCAAGATTTAATATATCCTTGCTTGTGTTTCTGCTCAGGATTATACCACCTTTAAAGACAATTTAATGGATCACATGGCTCAAGAGCCTTTAGAAACTAGAATTTTCATCCATAGGGGATTTTTTGTTAATCTCTGTACACTTTCAAAACACTTAAATGTTAGCTACTAGATTATTTATCTTTTAGAATTGTTATTCATAAAACCTGAAAAGCCTCCTTTCTACTGCATAAGCTAATTTATAATTAATTCTAAGAAGGAACCAGCTAGGCCGTGTGCTTCTTAACCCCATGAGATGTAAGTCCATTGTTTATAACAAATATTTTGTAATTCTCCCTTTACTAACATGAAATGAAATTCTTCGATATGTTTCAATACATGTAATTTCAATATAATATAAAATGTAAATGATTGGGCTTGACTGAATTAGAAAATCCTATGAAGTGGTCATGTAATTGTCCTTCTTGTCGAATAACTATAAATATCATGGCTAAAGATGCAGTGATACGTGAGCTGTCATTAGTGCTATTTTTCAAAATGGTGAAAATTGGACAAGTTTTGAAGAAAATAAATATATATTTGATATACAATATCACTGAACTCTTGGAAAATTCAGTGTATATTAAAAACATGAAAACATACTTTGGATTTTATATATAAAATAAGGTTAGCTTTAGTCAAAAGTTTTTTTTATTTTTATTGATATTTAGAAGTCTTGCAAGATGCAATAACATTCTTCATTATTGCAGGAAGACTAGCAAACATAACTCCTGCCTACACGTTGCCAATGTCTCAAATGGTTACAACCGAAAATTCTCCCACAAATTTCCAAAACTCCTCTTAAAGCAGTATGGCTCCCACTGAGAAGCCCTGGTTTGGCGTTGAGAGATCTGATTTCTTTTTTATCTCCGCAACTGTCTGTGAATTTAGACAAATGTGTTTATCTGTCTGAAGTTCAGATCTATGATTGATGATCTATCTATTGGTGAAAAGTGATTTTTAAAAAGGCATTTTGCACTAGACTCCTATGATCTCTTTTAGGTATCACATTTTGTAATTTTGTAAAAGTCTTCTAACTTTTGTCAGCATAACTTGGAGAAGTCTTCTAGGAGTGTTTGTTCAGAAGGACTTACCTTCTTAGATGACTCCGTTGCATCTCACGGTCTGATCAACAACCCAAAGAATGGGTATTCCCGTGATCTCCAGTACTTGGCATTTGTATAAATTCTCTGTGACCATCTGCCTTATTTTTCAGTCAGCTCGTAGAAGGTTATTAAAAGGTTAGGGGTATCACTCATCACTGAATGGCAGTGTTTGAGAAGTTGAGCATTTGTGATCGATGTGATAGAAAGGAAGTGAGTCTCTGAGGCTGATGATTAGCAGAAGTCAACCCATTACTTACTCTTATTGAGTTTTAACTGTAGATTTCAATTATCATCATGATTACTTAACAATATTTATTGACTGCTCTCTTCCATGTAATTCTGTGTTTTGATCTTTGTTAACTAATTTGAATGCTCTTTAGGGAATTCCATGTTGTTACAGTAGTTGGTAGAGCACACATTTGCACATATGCAAGTGTGAATCATTCAGAGAAATGACAACATACATCTTTAGAGCCATAATGTACGAAATGTTGATGTTAAAAATGTATTGGGTTATGAGAAATTTGTGTAGATGTTCAAATATTAATTTATTTTGCAAACTTATATGGAACTTTCTACTAGCCAGATACTTCTATAAGCAGATTTCAATCTTAACTTAATCCTCACAATAACTTTAAGAGGAGGTACTAAAATCCCATTTTAAGATGAAAAAACAGAGACGTAATTAATAATTAGTAAGGGTGGAACCAGAATTTAAACCGAGGCAGTCTGGTTGTAGAGTTTATAACTTTAACTTAGGAATTATTGTGGTGGGCACACCGTCTGGTGATTCTGTAATGAGTGACGCCTTCGTATCATCCCCTCCCCTGGAGAGAGGGTGGAACCTGTGACTTATTTCTAGCCAACTGAATATTGTAAAGGTGGTGGGATAGTCATTCTTGTGAGTATATTATGGTATGTAAGACTCCATTTTAGCAGACTGGAGCAAGAGATTAACCTGCTGGACTTGAAGTAAGCTGCTGTGTTTTGAGATGGCCTGTGAAATTGCCACCTGACAAAGAACTACAAGCAGCCTCTTAGGAGCTGAGACAACCCTTAGCCTGCAGCTGGAAAGAAAATGGAGCCCTCAGTCCTACAAATACGACAAACTGAATCCTGCCTGTAGTCATGTGAGCTTGGAAGAGAACCTGGAACTCTACCCAGAACACAGCCCAGCCAGTAAGTGACTGCAGCTGACCCAGCTCAGCTGCGCCCGGACACCTGACTCACAGAAATTATCAGATGACAAATACATGTTGCTTTAAGCTGCTGAATTTGTGGTAATTTATTACACAGCAATAGACAACTAATACAATTATGAATAGTTGAAATACAACCCCGTATCACTTATTGTTAGATAAGTAATTCTCACAGAAAATGTGGAACTTGAAATCGTTTTTGAAGGATAAGGTTGAGTTATTTGGAATTTTAACTGTACATGATTGTGAAAAATCCTATACACATTTAAGAAGGGATTATTGAAGGTAACAGTGTTTACATTTGGGAAGATTTGAAGATACGTTTGGGAAATAGGAGATATTTATTAAAGAATTTTCTTTTCCTTTCAAGGAAATTTCAGTGGATAACAAAGTGGATCTGAAAGTCGTTGAGAGATTTTAATAGAAGGCTGGCTTGATCAAAGCTCTGGAGCTGAGAATAACTTTCACAGAAGTATTCATCTTTCGTGCCCTTTGCTAGCAGTCCTTGTCTTTCTTTGTAGATCATTTTTTGCCTTTGTTTTATAGTTAATCTTTCTCAGAAATTGATTTTTATTCCTCATGTTTCCTTAATCTGTCGCCCTTTTCTGTTTGTTATATGTTTTAGAAATCTGAAACTAGTATCTCTTTATCTTTTTGAAAATATACTTTAATCTCAACTTTTTGAGCAAATTAGTTTCTTTGCTGCTCAGTTGTTGGTCAGTTGAAAACTTTGTGAGTCGTGATGATCAATAATTTAAAAATAAGCTAAAATCAAGTATGTAAAAGTAGAAAAAAAAGGTATGTAGAAGTAGATCATTGATAGCATAATTAGATTGATGCTCCAAGCATGAGGAAAACGTAAGATATTTTATTCAGTTATTCATTATTTTACATTTTAGAGCTGCAGCCTTTATCATAAATGTATTGAATACCTTAATAAAACTCTCTAATTGTTTAATAATTTTTTAAGTATAATGATCAAAGTAAATATGGTGCTGAATATTTAACAGAAGGACTTAAAATGCAACTGCAATCAGATAACTTAGATAATTAGATACAATGAATGGCTTTTACATGATAACAAATAGGCATGTGTATCTACTTCAAAATTTTTTAATTTCTTACTATAGGATTGTTTATTCATGATGTTGTAATGTAAGTGACCTAGTATTTATGGCCAAAGAAGGTAGCCTTTAACAAACAAAATACTTTAGCTTATACAGGCCTTTAATTAATATGGTTTCTGATTTTTACACCTTAAACTCTTTACTGATCAACCACTTAGGGGATGAAAAGTGTATGTGGAGGGCTCAGTGCTGGACAAGAGAATAAATAAAACGTGTACATTTTATAAAAAGTATCATGTGTTGTTATATTGTTAAAATAGAATTTATATGTGAAAATTCTGCACATTAAGATTCAGATGATTTCGGTTTTTTTAATAATCCATGTTCTCTTACTTATACTTTATCTTTACTGATAATAGTGTTTCCCATGTGTTCTCCTTTGCTCATTGAAAGACGTTTCTTGAAATGTTTCTGTAACAACTTTAAAAGCAAAACATTTAAGAATAGAACACAATTCAGTAGGCTCAAGAGAAGACACATTATATACAGTCAATAGTAAGCTAGCTATCTGATACGTATATTTGATCTTTAAATATTTTTAAGTAATTGTTATTGTGCCTTCTTATTCTGTTTGTCTTTTAAGATTATTGTTTATATCATTAGTATGAGAATGAAAAAATAGAATATGTTGACCCCATTTGACTTTTTTGATGTTGAGTCAGTTAAAAGGTTTGTAAGACGTTTAATTACCAAATGGTATGATCATTATTCATCTCATCATTTGATATATAATGTCAACTGAATTGCCTCCCTGGAGTGCACTGTGTTTCACAGATCAATAGATTTACCAAGAGCTGGAAGGAGAGCTTTAAACATTTATTGAAAAGAAGGAAAAATAGATCTTTATTGTAAAATGGCTTATGTAGTCATTTCATCAGCTTCATAATTATTTTATTTACTTCTGTGAATAAATCTCCTTATAACAGTAGTTTTAAAGTATTACAGCTCCTTTAAGTAAATTAAATTATAGTGCTAATCAGATTTCTTTTAGTCAAATGCACTGAAAACTCTATAAAAGAAATACAGAGACAGATTTCTTGAATAAATTCTGCTTTTGAGATTAGTCTTGAATGACTTTTATTTAAAATGATTCTCAATATTCTATACCCCCTTAAATAATTCTTATAAAAACCTTATTTTATATTATATCCAGTCTTTATTTGTTAGAAGAAATTGTTACAGTGAGAGGTTTGGGACTGAAAGGGCAATTGTTCCTTCTGTCCCACCCCTGGATGTTCTTCGGTCTGGACCAAATCTCACTGAAGTGCAGTTAATAATAAAAAACATTTAAAATTCATTGAGTGCTACTGTGTGCCAGCCTCTTCTAATCACTTTATGTGTATTATCTCATTTAATATGTCGACAAGGTGTGACGTAGCTATTGCTATTTCCATTTTTACGTATGAGTTACATAACCGGCCCAAGATCACACAGCTAATAAATAGAAGAAGAGCATCAGTCAGCATGTTTGTATCAGTTCCCCTTGTTCTCAGGTGCTGTGGGCCAGTATGGGCCAGATGGATGCTATGCATACAGTGGGTATATGTTACAGCTGAGGAACTCTGAGCTGTGGAAGTCTATCACTTTTATAGAAAGCAGTAAGCAAGCCTGTTCTTTATCCCCGAGGGATCTAATACCTCAGTCCTCAAGGTTCCTCACTGCAAACACAACCCTAAGTAATGGACCAGGTGAAGATAGGATAGGGTCTTGCATTCTTGGTGCATTTGTAAGAGCTGTAGGAGGGCCAGATTCTCATGGAGCAATGTCCTTTTCACCTCTGAATCCTACACTGTGTTAGTTTCTTATTGTTGCTCTAACAAATTACTGCAAACCGTATGGCTTAAGACAGCACAAATTTACTATCTTACAGTTCTGGAGGTCAGAAGTATGAAATGGGTTTCACTGGGCTAAAATCAAGGTGTCAGCAGGGCTGTGTTCCTTTCTGGAGGCTCCAGGGGAGAATCTGTGTTTTAGCCATTTCCATCTTCTAGAAGCCATCGCATTCCTTGACTCTTGGGCCCCTTACATCTTCAGAGCCAGCAATGGCTGGTTGAGTCTTTCTCATATCACATCATTTTGACATTGCCTCATCTGCCGCCTCCTTCTACATTTAAGGACCCTCTGGTTACAATGGGGCCACTGAATAATCCAGGATAATCTCCCTATAAGGTCAGCTAATTAGTAACTTTAATTCCATCTGCAACCTTAATTCCCCTTTGTAATACTATAATGTGACATTTTCACAGGCTCCAGGGGTTAAGACGTGGACATCTTTGGGAGTCCATTATTTTGCTTACCGTGTACACTGTCTTGGCTTTTGGTGAATTTTCACAAGTAGGCTACCCTTTGGCTGTCTGATTAATCTGGCAGAGTTTGAGATCAAAGCATTCAATTTGTCTCATAAAGCATTTAATTAAGGCTACTATTAATAGGATCCCAAACAGCAGGATAGGGACAGTCTGCAGTATTGATCTCATTATGCCCCCAGAGTCCTGGAGTTAGCCTTTTTTTTTTTGATGATGATGAGGAAGCTTCACCCTTAAGCTAACATCTGTTGCCAATCTTCCTCTTTTTTTGCCTGAGGAAGATTCACCCTTAGCCAACATCCATGTCAGTCTTCCTTTATTTTGTATGTGGGTCGCCACCACAGTGTAGCTGATGAGTGGTGTAGGTCTGTGTCCCGGATCCAAACGCATGAACCCAGGCCACCGAAGCAGAGCGTGCCGAACTTTAATCACTATGCCATAGGGCCAGCCCCGGGACTCAGCCATTTTTAAATAAATACCAGTAAATACTAGTAGATCTTATTTTAGCCAGCCAAGATGTAGTCTAAAGCTGGTCAATTATCCATTTTGACCCACACGAGAAAGTTTAGACCGACATGCTGATCCTTGGTGCCATTGCCTATAATTACAGAGTGAAAAAGATGGGTCAAAAAGCAATCGCCCAGTGGAAAGACGTTCTATGGCCCATTTGCCCTCAAATCCAAGCATGCAACTCAAAGGGGCCCATTACTCCTCTTTGATATTGGTTGCTAAGCTTTATTTAGATCACCGTTTTATATTAATTCAGTAAAGTCACATGGGTGAGGTCACTGAATAGCTGCAGTTTTGATTGCCATATACTCTATAACCCAAGGCCACTTGGGGCATAGGAGAAATGTATGAATTTATATCAGGAAGATTTAAACAGTTTAAGGGTCAAGGAACATTAACTATTCCTTTCTTTTCCCACATCCCAGAATCTAAGATGCTCTTTCCCCAGTTCCTACATGGAACACTGAAGGGGGCAGGTGAATAGTATACTCAAGCCAAGGGTCATTATATTTATGACCTAGGATTATGTTACTGCAACCCAGAGTATACAAGGGGCTGAACTACAATTAAGTTTGAATTCCCTAGGTCCTCTCATCACTGGGTTGCTGGCTGGAAGGTATCCTAACCAGGTTACCTGAGGATTGCTGTTAGGATGAAGAAAAATGTGTCATGTCTAGGGATGGTCAGAATAGAATCCAAAATAGGTCTATATAACCTTCACCGCTTTCATCCTGATCATTATCCAAGAGATAAACCTTGTTGGGTATAGCTGCATTTAGTAACCAAACTGCCCTGGTAAGGTGTGGGGACCAAGAGGAGATGAGGGAGATAGGATCAGAAATCTTTCTAAATTGCTTTTTGAGAAGGCTTTCCAGTCCCCGACAATTCAGATTCCTTAGGAAGTGGAGAGCGTGGACTGTTCATCAAATAACTTGGCTTTCAGTTTATTGTTGGGAAACCTTTGTGATAAAAAGATACGCTATTGTCAGACTGTAGATGGTCCAGAATCTGAAATATGACATAGTTAGGTTTCAAGGGCCACGATAGTGTGGCCAGAGTTGGCTTAGAACAATGCCACAGTAATCTGAAAAAGTGTCAACAGCAGTGGAGTACCAACTGTAGCCCTGGGAGAGGGACAAAGGTTCAATATAGTCAGTTTACCAGGAGCAGGTGGAGTCAGCGCTGTTGAGAAACGGTTTTCCATGGTTCTCTTGCATTTCTACATATCTTGTGAACAAAGGAACTATCTGCTCTTTTGTTTCAGAACATCTAGAGTGTTCATATAGCGATCTGTCTTGGAAGATAGACATATAGCTTTCCTCAGGAGCAGAGAGTAGGTTTGTTCACTGTCCGTTATAATAAAGACAGTGTATCCCTCTGGGATAAAGTTGGGACAGGCTTAATTCCCATTATAAAATATCGAGGTTCCCTAAGCTTAGAATCTTATCCTATAACATGACCACTGTGTATACAGTTGTCACTTGGCCCTCTTCATATCACTCTGTGGAAATTGGAGCTCGGAACTGGCTAACTTGTTAGTTTTCATGCTAAGTGAAATGTGGCCTCCTGTACCACGACACCAATGAACCAACTTGTGGCCAGTGTTGGAAGTCTTGCACGCAGGAGTAGCTTCTGCATCAGAAACAGAGAGTCCTTTATTCTGTGCCCAGTTTATGAGGTGGATACACTGCCATGTCTGGTATGATGATGGATCCAGGTAGCAATGGTGGTCATCTCTCCGGGGCAGGCTTGATCAGTGTCTTGATTCCAGTTGATTTCATCAGAACACGGGCTCTTGCTGTGGGCCTCTACAGGAGCAACCCAGACTGATCAGCAGCCACAATTTCTTTCCCGTGGTTTGCAGCCCTATAGGTAGATGTCTTTAGTCTGCAAATCTGTGGTCTTCCAAATGGTAGGCCATCCAGCTGGACCATTGACAACAGTCCAAGATTTAGTAAAAATATAGTGTGATTCATCAAAAGGAGTTTTGGTTGGGGCTACAAGGACTGCCTTGAGTTATGCTCACTGAGCAGAGTGACTAAGCAGCACTAACCTAAGGAACATCATCACGTTTCTATTTAGCCAAAGTTTCAGTGAAGCAGGTGGAGGCATTTAGGGGAACCTCTGTGAATGGAGGAACCCATTGGGGAGCAACTTTACTTTGGGTGGTGGAGTTGGGGAGAAAGTTTCCTCCAAAGGAGTAGCTGCCACTTGTTCACGTAGAACTGAGATGGTGCTAGAACCAGGCTAGCTGGTTCCTGAATGTACCGTTTGCATTTGAATAGAGAGGACCCTGAGGCTCCTTTACTCCTTTCAGACAGCATGGGGAGTGTGTGGACCAGAGGCCTGCAGTGCCCTGAACCGCTTGAGCAATCTCCGCTGGGCACTTTTCAGGTAGTCTCATTGGATGTGCAAGCCTATGAAATTGTGTTATAAAACTAGGTACAGTTTTGTATAAAATGACTGTGTGTCTTTGACTAAATGGAAGTTTGAGGCTAAGAGCTATATCATATTCGCCTTTGTATCCCTGGTATTTAGCCTGGTGCTGGTACATGGTGAGTACTTAATAAGTACTTGCAGAATAAATGCATAAATAGATGACCACATTGTAAATATGAAGAGAGGTTGCTTTGGCAATTGATAGAGTATGTCTATCAAATCACAAGACTTTTTATTAATAATGTATTGTCTACTTCATTATTATCAACAGATGTATGTTTTGTAGGGTTTGGCTTCGATATTGTACTACGACTATTAGGGAAATGGATAAAGTAATGTTGCCTTTTGTGTTTCATGTGCAGTGGTTATATAGATGTCTACTTGTTTAATTTCTCTCATGCATTACTGCTTACTTCTGAAAGGAAAAAAACGTGGTTCCAAAGAAAAGCATTACCTTTAATAAAAGCATCCTAACGGTTGCCACAAAAATGTGACAAGTGTCTTTGTCAGCAAAGTGCATATACTTTACCTTTCTAACATTAAACAAAGTTAACCCAAGTTATCAACACTGTCTTTGTAGTGGCTTTTTCCCAAACTGCTGAGGCTTAATTGTTCAAATTTCCCCTCTGGGAATTTTATAGGCAGTTCCCTGGGCACTTAAGAGAGAACGAAAGGAAGCTAAGTTCATTAAGCAAGTAAAATGATTTGGGCACTGTATTAGGGACATTTTCTGGTTTATCTAATTTAATAGTCATGAGCACCCATTTTATAAAAGAGGAATCTGAGGGGCATAAAGTTTAAGTACTGCCAAAGCCCACTCAACTAGTAAGTGTTTCCCTTAACTTTTAAACTTAGACTTATCTGGTTCTTAAACTTCTGTTCTTTCCATTAGACCTCAGTTATTCAGCCACTTTCAATTGATGGAACCACGTCATTAACATGAATGTCAACCATGCTGTTGCCTGGGAAGATTATATTCTTGACTAGAGGGAGTGATCCTTAATCCCTACCAGAGGGAAAATTTTTGAGTTTTCCTTTCTGTAGTTTGTATATAAAAATCAAAAAAACAAAACTATGCACACATACATAAATACAGTCAATTCTCATTATTCACAATAATTATGTTCTATAACATCACCACAAACACTGAATTAGCAAATACTGAACCATTGCTCCTAGGAGAAATACAAGGTTAGGTTCCTGTGAGCCTCTGGCCACAACATTTTCATCAGGTGATCAATACGTAACCTTATTTTATTCATGTTTCTGTTTGAAAACACATTATTTAGTATATATCGTTGATTCATTGACATTGAATTCGTGCTCAGCATCACCATAGCTCATTCCTGGACGAAGCTTGTCTAACACACACATATTTCTTCCTAAGGCGCATCATAGACTGCTTGTGATTAGGAGCACTAGACAGCACTGCCGCACTATACCTGGGGGCTGTTTGCGCACGGTGAAGCCATCAACAAAAAGTACAAACATGGCGCTAAATAGACTGCTAGAAGGACCTTTGTTTACAGTATGAGAGCTGAAACCAGAGGGCAAAGTGTCACCTTGTTTGACCTCAGCTAGGAACGTGTGTGTCAGGAGACTGAAATCTGCTGCTACTCCGTACGCGTCTATGAAGGACTGAGAAAGTGCTGAGTATTGATTTTGGGGTTACAAATAAATTTTCGCACTTAGGTGAATTTGAAAATGTGGAATCTGTGGAAAATGAGGAATAACTGTGTATGTATTATATATATACTCTCACACATACATATAAATATTAAAGATGCTTTATCAAAATACGCATTACCCCTATTCCCCAACATCATGCTCTTGACTAATACATTTATTCAGCGTATATACTGAGCATATGCACTGTGACAGGCGCTGTGGATATAAGAGTAACCAAAACAAAGTCCCTGCCTTCATTGAAGTGACAGGAATTTTTTTAAAAGTGAATAACATGCCAGGTGATGGTATGTGCTGTAAAGAAAAGTAAAGCAGGAGAAAACGATAGAGACTGACGTCAAGAGACTTATTTTATATAAAGTGGTCTGGGAAGGCCTACTGCTATGGTGGCCTTGTAGGAGAGACCTGCAGTAAATGAGGGAGCCAGTCCTGTGAGTATATGAGGGGAGAGCACTTCAGAGAGACGGAACTGTAGGTGCAAAAACCGAGGAGAGTTACATGTTTAAGGATCTGAGAAGAGTGAAGGGGCCAGTGTTGCTGAAGCAGAGTGAGCCAGGACTGTAGGAGATGAGGTCAGAAAGTCAGCAGGGGGCTGTTTTAGAGTCTTGTTAAGTAAGGACATGGAGCCTAGTGATGCCAAAAACCTCCTGATTAAAACATTTTTGATTAAAAAAGTTATTTTCCCTCTAAAGAAATAAATTGCCCTGTAAATAATATAAACATCATTTTGTCATTAGCAACCGATTTAAGCACTTGATCCCATTTCAAAGTACCTTCCGGATCCACCCACAGGACTGTCCTGGGCATCCGTGCTCCTATCTTACTCTCAATATTAGGACAAGGATATGCCGTTTCTTCTTCAAGTTTAGTTTAATTTTTCCTGGGGAAGAGAAAGAAGAGTTTTCAACTATTTATGTCTGATGACTCCTAAATTGAAATTATAATTTTTCATTGTTTGCCCCTCCCCCCATCCTTCATCTTTCCCCAGGGTTCTGGGCACCTAATGAGTTTCTCCTCCTCTTTTCCCAATTCTACTGGTTGTCCCAATGTATTATCTGTTCAGGGACTGTAGTTAGATCTGTAGCTCATCTTATCTTGGCCTGATGGTAGATGTTTTTGAATGTAAGCAATAGATTGAAACCAGTAGCTTCAGATATTTTATTACCGTGAGTGAACTTGAGAAAGTAGAGAGGGTAAATGACACAGTGACAGTCTAAAATTGTGGGATAACATTTAACCCACACAGTGCTTTGTTCATAATAAATGCTTAGTACATGGTTGACAGTTAATTAAATGTAATTAAATGAATGGAAGTAGTGAATGAATTTTTAAAAATAAACGGTATAGGTAAATTTGGCTCTGTGTGGGCTCCACTAAAATATATGCTGATTTCAGTCACGTCTTACTATCTCCACATCTGCCACGCTGTTCCAAGCCACCATCATCTTTATTTTCACCATTGCTTTGGAGTCTGTCTAACCCCATACTTGATCCCCTATAGTCTGCATAGCAGTTAGAGAGAGACTTGTAAAACCTAAATCAGATCATGCACTTCCCCATTCAAAACCCTCCACCCCCCTCCGCTTTTGCCCCAGGCTCTGCTACTGTTTTCTTAAAACTGGAAAATAGTCTCCAAACCTATACAATCTGAGCTCTGATCTTGTATCTTACTACCCTCCCTTTTCTTCACTCTGTTCTTGCCACGTGAACCTTCTTGCCGTTTCTCAAACCCCCTAGGCATATTCCTGCCTCACGGCCTTTGCAGTGACTGTTCCTTCTGCCTGGGTCTCCAGGTAGCTACATGGTTAACTCCATCACCTCCTCAAGTCTTTGCTTAAATGTCACTTCCTCAGTGAGGTCTGCCCTGACGATCCTATTTAAATCTGCGAGTCTACAAGTCTGCCTCGTTGGCTGATCACCCTCATCCTTCTCTAATTTTTCCCATAACATTTACCACCTTTTAATGTACTATAAAATTTACAATTTTCAAATTTTGATAACTGTCTTCACCCACTGGAGTGTAAGTTGTTTGGGGGTAGGGCGGAGGCTTAGGGTTTGGCTTTTTTTTTCCTTCTGAAATAGTTCTCTTGGATCTAGACCCATGTGAATCCTACTCATGATTCAAGTTCCAGTTTAAGTATTCAGGTGAAAATTCCTAGCACTTGCCCCCACATCATATCTTCTGCTTAGCACAGTGACTGTCTTCGTCCTGCCAAAACATATGCTCATTTTAGTAAGAAAGTCAATAAAAAAAACCCTGCGCATTCGTTATTTTGGTTCCTGGCAGCTGGTGTATTTGGATTTATACTGAATTAATTGGGCATTGTTATATAGATGACTCCAATTTGTACGCTTTGAATTCTATTTTGTAAGTATTCACTTACTAATTTATTATTCTGCAGAGCCTAAACTTGGAATTTTTAACATTCCTTTAGATGTCCCTGAAAAATCTGCTTGTTTCTGTCACTGGTGAACATTTCAAATTCTAGATAAAAACATCCTATTTTTTCCTGTTCAGTAGAAGAGTAAGTTGAGATCACCAGAAGACTGTTCAGTGTCTTGGGCAGTTTGAGTCCAAGACTTGCATCTGATCATGAGTTGCTGGTCTCATAATACATACTTCCTTGAGTCACCGTTTTGTTTTTTGTTGTTGTTGCTGAGAAAGATTAGCCCGGAGCTGACATCTGTTGCTAATTCTCTTCTTTTTTTCGTTTGAGAAAGATTAGCCCTGAGCTAACATCTGTGCCAGTCTTCTTCTGCTTTATATGTGGTTTGCTGCCACAGCATGGCTGATGAGTGGTGTGGGTCTGCGCCTGGGATCTGAACCCACAAACCTAGGCCACTGAAGTGGAGCACACAAACTTAATCACTGCGCCACGGGTGCCGGCCCTAGTCACTGTTTTTGAGCTTTCTGCTCCCTTTATTTTCAATTATGTCACCTCTGTTTTGTTGGCTGTATACTGCTTGCATTGGATTACTCATTGTTTCTTGAATACATCATGCCATTCCATGAATTTGTGTTTAATTTCAATGCCAGGAAAAGCTTGCTTCTTCTTTCCATCTTCTCTTTATCACTTCAACCTTCAAAACACTACTTAAAAGTCACCTCTTCTTTGAGGTCTTCCCTGATTGCAGCCAGGTAAAATTTATCCCTACCACTTGTGTTCTTGTGGCATTTTGTATGTGCTGCCACTACTGTAGAACTACTCACTGCTTAAGTCACGTGTCTGTTTTTTTTCTATTTCCCTGCTCCAATTTTGCCATGTTTGTGACTTCCTTGTTTAGCCTTCATATTCCTCGTACCACATTCAACACTGATTTACAGGAGCCTACAAGATTTAGGGGCCTAAAACTCTCTAGTTATTTAATCATTCCATCCTCTGTAGTAGGAAGGACTTATATAGCCTCAAAATGTTTGAGGAGTCACTCTGAAGGTCTCTCATGAATCCTCAGCTCAGCTGTTCCACAGGTCTGTCTTTGTAGCTGCTTATTGCACCTTCCAGCCCCTGTTCTCAGGTTACCTTGAACAATCTTATCAGACTCACACAAAATGCAGAGTTCCTGTCTGCACAGAGGCCACAGCTTGTCCAGCCCCACTCTGAGAGAGCAGAACATTTGTAGCTTCTGGCAAATTTAGAGCATGGGAGAAGCAGAAGGCATGGGGAAGGAAAAAGGAAGGGCCAAACCAACCTTCACCAGTGATCTAAAGATCTCCACCTCCTAGAGACTGCTGTGCTCTTAGGGCAATACTTACTTTATTAAATATAAGATTGAAAATTCTAAGGTGAATAATTTGCTTTGCATTATTTCACCACTGTTTGAACTTCTCCAGACAAGGAAAGACTATCTGTTCTACATTTGTGTGACAAAGGGGACATGCTGATGGCTTCCCTCCTCCCACAAAACAATCTTAAAGGAGGGTGAGTGTCAAGGAGCCTTGCTGTTGGTGCAACCATGAATATCTGGTAACTTTTAAATGAAATTTTCTCTTTAAAAATAGCTTTCATTCTACTTCACCAGAAATTCTGTAACAAATCAATCCTTAGAGCAGTATCTCACAATTCTTGGGCATTATTCTCTACTTCCTTTCTCAGCACACATGTATGGTACGATGGTTAATAGAGAAATGTATAAAATAATTTTGACTCTCAAGATGCTTTTGCAAGCTGGTAGGGTCTCAATGCCATGTACACAAAACAGATTAAAATTTATTGAGCATTCATTCCAGTACTTTTTTGTTTACATTATTTCATTTTAAATTTCCTTAAAAATTTTCAAAATAAGTACTTTATCCACAATTTACGTATGAGAAAACTAAGACTCAGAGAAGTTAAGTAATTTCTGCACAGCTGGTAAGTGGGGAAAGCCAGGCTTAGTCTGTAGGCTTTTCTGTCTCCAAAGCCCATGCACTCTGACTGCTATATGTTGCTGATTTTATTATTAGTTAAAAATAAATGACGTAAGAATTTCAGGGAATTACTGTACAAAAATCTTGTTTTTGTCCCTACCATATAGACATAGAACATTAAAGTACATATGATCTCATTAAATCTTAACAATAACTCTATTAGATGTGTATTTTTCTTTTCAGTTTTATAGACAAGAAATCTGAGACAAAGAGAGATTAAGTAAAATGTCAAAAATCTACAGATTTTAAGGAGTGGAAGCCTGTATTTGAAACCAGATCTTGCTAAGGCTAGAGGACCCATTCTAAGGAGAGTGGTTACCTTGTCTTTACAAAACTGGTATTCCCATTTGTCAGTGTCAGATAGTTAAATGTAGGATTCATTAGAAATTAAGTTTGTGTGGCATTATGTTTCATGTACTGTTTTGATTGTGTGTTCTTATAAAATTATTTTGTCGTATGACATACATGTGTGCTTGTGTGTAAGAAAGATTTAGATTATGTGTGGCTGTTCGTCATATCTGACTTCCTATTAAGCCAAATTAACTTTTATTGTCATAGATATCATAGTGAGCTTGTATGTATGAAAGACATGAGTTCTTTGGCAGATTTCTGTCTAACTCAATATCTTTTATTTAGTTTGTTGCATATTTTATATTCAATCAAAATTAACTTCTGCATTTATTAGGTCACATAGAGTGTTTATTTCTATATATCAAGGCATGTCTATGTATGTGATTTTTTGGCACGTTTTCACCATCTATGACTGTACTCCCTAGTGAGTGTAAACACATCAGTGCCTCTCTTCAAGCAATTACAATCCATTATCTATTTTAATTTTACAACAAATATTTTCAAAATGGAATCATTCCTATTACCGGAGGTTAAACTATAATTTGAGTTTATCTGCTTCAGACTAAAATCAGCACAGCAGTGCATCGCCTTTGTGATACTAGGAAACATTGTGAAATCTTCTTTCCCATTGGTTTTCTGCACAGAGAAATCCATTCGTTTTACAGGGACAGAGGAAATGAATTTCATATCTATTATTGAAGTATAAAGGAGAGAGGGAGGATGCGTAATAGATTTATCCGTGACACAAGTGTATCCAGTGAAAGAATGGGTTGCCGAAAGGTCTTCTCCTCGTTAGGAAAAGGGAATCATTCTAAGCAAGAGTTGCAATAATTTGTCCCCCACAAAGATAGGACATTGAAAAAGGAAATGCCCTCTAATTTTCCAGTTTATTCAATTACTCATTTTTAGAAGAAACTCTTATTTTCCTACCAATTGGCCATTCAAAAAGAATTACATTTCAGTATTCTTGTAAGTCAGTTTTATTTAAACAATGTGAAATACCATCAAAGAACTTATAATTTTCCTCTAAGGAACAAGTGCAATATAAAAATTCTAACACTGTTGTTATTTTTAGAATTTATCTTTATTTAGCATTTTGCTGTCTCAAGTCGTTTCACAGCTGTTACAACTAGGAAACAGACTAAAAAATTCCATCATTTTTCTAGATTAAAACTAGAAGTTATATGTTAGAGGTGGAGTATTCTTCAAAGTGCAGAACTCTATACTTTTAATTTTAAAAATCCCGTCCTTCTTTATGCCTATCAATATTTTGGAACTAAGGTTATTTCTGTATCACCATATGTTTGATTTTCAAAGCAAGAGTTTGTCATTTTGGCCTCATCACAATCTTTACACATAGAATATGTTGTTGGAAATTTTGTCACTAGAACCTTCGCTTTTTTAAATTCAGCATGATAAATCCTTCTGATTCTCCCACTACAACTCCTTGCTTTCACTTTTTCTTAATATTTCTTTGAAAGGTGTTTCTTCTCTTCACTTCTTTGGCCATATCCCAGTCTCTCTTTATGTTCAGAAACCACGCTCAGTTCTCTTTGAAACCACGCTCAGTTCTCTTTGAACTAACCTATGTTCACTGTTTGTTTATCTGTGTTTTCTGCGCATTTCAAACTTTCTTACTTTTACTTCTTGGGGAAACGTGGATTTGCATTTCATCAGGCCTCCCTCTTCCATGCTTTTTATTCGATTTTTCCTTGCTGATATTGATGAGTCTTTTTTCTCCTTATCCTCCAATGCATTTTCCCATCCCTTCCTTTGTCTCTAGTTGCATCTGAGATCTGCCCACTTTCAAGATATTAGCTCGTCCCAATAATTGGAAGACAAGAAACAATTCTTCTTGTCACCATTGTGTATGAATGGGATTTAATAACTAAATCTGATTACAAAAATGATATTTTATACTCATTTTTTCTTTATATTATATCAATGTATTTGTTTAGGAAAATTTTCATATTAATTTTTAAAAAATCTGCTCTTTGCTATTTATCTGTGCTAGTAATCCTTTTATCATGGATTATAAAATTCATTGGCAACAAGAGATTTATATGTTTTACATTAAACTTCCAGGTATTCAACATTATGCACAGATAAAATTAGTTAACATTAAAAAACATTTTGAAATTAACACCTGTAACAAACAGTCTATAAATATTTTCAGGGACTGGCCCCATGGCCGAATGGTTAAAGTTCCACATGTTCTGCTTCGGTTGTCTGGGGTTCACAGGTTCGAATCCTGGGCGTGGAGCTACTTCACTCATTCAGCTGTCCTCTGGAGGCATCCCACATACAGAGTAGAGGAAGATTGGCACAGATGTTAGCTCAGGGCCAGTCTTCCTCAGCAAAATGAGGAGGATTGGCGGCAGATGTTAGCTCAGGGCTAATCTTCCTCAAAAAATAAATAAATAAATAAATAAATAAACTTAAACTCTTAACTTAAAGAGTTATAGGATTTCATATGTTCCATCACTTCAGGAAGATTTTAGTCAATTGAAAAGCATGATTATAAACAATGGATAGAATCAATGTGAGGGGAAATATAGGAGGAAAAGAATAAAGCAATAGTAGGATTAGCTCACAGAAATATTTTCTGTATAGGCTTGTTCAGTTGCTTGGATTGGCCACAAATCTACCTTTGATCTATTTAGCAGCTAAATTAAAGGAAACAGCATCCTCAGCTGTAAGATGAGTGTTATCTATAGAAATTAAAAAAAAAAAAGCAACAGTTTCTAGTAGGAATCATAGTTTCTCTAGATACTTTAGACCTGCAGGAATTTTCTCATAGTTCTCGTGAAGGCACACTGTGTAATATAGTGGGTGAGCAGTAACCCCATAATAAACACGATAAAGCCATTTCTTATGATACATGTCAGTATATACCAAATAGATAACTCCAATGTGAAGTTCAATAACAGCAATTTTAAGAGGTGCTAAAGCATTACATTTGTAGTTAGAATTAGTTCTTTCATGGTCTGGTCAGATTGAGATGTAAAATTTAGACTAACTGGCCTGAGTATTGGATGCACTGTATGTCATTTAGGCAATCCTACATAAATATTATTTCTTTCCACTAGAATTTTGATAAGGATTAGATAGCAAAGAGTACAGACTTTGTACTCTTTGGCAAGAACGTGAGGTTCAGAAATCAGCTGTGGCTCAGACGGATTATCTAGAGAGAATGTAAAGTTGAGGTTTCTGTAAATTAACGTGCCTAAATCAGACCCCTGTCTGAATAGATGGCCCCAATCCCCCCTAGTCATGAGAATGGGTTTAGAAAGGATGAGTGCGAAGAGCGAGTCTTTTGCAAAAGCATTTCAGAATTCACTCCAAAGGAGATGATTAGAAATTAAGGCCTTGAAGTTTATCTCTGTGCTATCTGTGACTCCTGCTGTGATAGCTGGTGCCTGTTTCAGGACGTGCAGAATATGGGCTCATTGCAAGGAATTTGAGAATCCCAACATTCGTTCTCTAGTGTCTGTAGGTAAGTCATAAAGGCAAATTCGATTGGCACACTGTGGTGCATTCTTCTATATGGTCTTTTTTCAGGTAAAGATAGACCACACCTTTTTCTCTGAGCCTGGCCATGATAATCATTTTCACGAAAATATTCAGAGCAGTTATTTCTAATCACCTACCATATCTACAGATAAAACTTGAAGAAACATTTAAATAATGCTTACTTTTAAGCAATTTATCTTCCTACTGAACAGGTTAGGACACCTGTATTTAATGTATCAAAAAAAGTAAGGGATAATATGTTAGCAGTTTTTGGAATTATTTTGGCAAGGAAGATTGGCCCTGAGCTAACAGCTGTTGCTAACCTTCCTCTTTTTTTATTTTCTCCCCAAAGCCCCATACGTAGTTGTATATCCTACTTTTAAGTTGTTCTAGCTCT
Source organism: Equus caballus (assembly GCF_041296265.1). Classification (NCBI taxonomy): domain Eukaryota; kingdom Metazoa; phylum Chordata; class Mammalia; order Perissodactyla; family Equidae; genus Equus; species Equus caballus. The sequence continues at coordinate 75,889,272 of NC_091687.1, forward strand.
TTTCTGTGGAATGCCGCTACAGCATGGCTTGATGAGCAGTGCGTAGGTCCAGGCCCAGGATCTGAACCGGCAAACCCCAGGCTGCTGAAGCAGAGCATGAGAACTTAACCACTCGGCCACGGGGCCAGCCCCTGGGTAGCAGTTTTTACTAAGCTGTATAGAGAATGCTTCAGATGGCCTACATTTCTATCCCTGCTCAGGGGCTTCACATAAGGATGGACTACTCTCCCCTGCACGTCACAGCTGCCTTATGGATGCCCTTTCATCCTTTGGGTCAAAGCTCAGAGATTCACTTGCTCTACAAAGCTTCTGACATCACAGACTTCATTCTCTCCCTGATGTGTGGTACTACATCCTGCACTTTCCCTTCACGTCACTCATCACAGTTTGCAATTGTATATTTCTGTGATTATAAATTTTTGTCTACATACTTCTGTCCGCACATGCTGACTGTGTCCATTCCCCTTCTGTCATTTAGATACTTAACGGTACTGGCGCACAGTTATTCAGATAGTTGTTGATTGAATAAATGGATACATGAATGAATGAACAAATGAAGTAGCACTAAAATTCTCATCTAGTCCAACAAACTATGATTTAATTTATTAAACTTAGTCATCATTTAATAAGTGTTTTGACTCAGAGTTATTACGCATAAAAAGTAGAATTAAGTTTTTCCTGATTTACGTAGGTCTGTACTACATTTTATAACAGGTTGTTTTACTTTGTATTTTCTTTTCTGTTCATTATATTCTGTTTTTAGTTTTGGACATGTAATAATGATAATAATCCTTATACCTTGAGGTTAAAATTTAAGGCACTTGAACTAATTAGAATACAACTATGAACTCAGAAGCCAGCAAACAAACAAAAAATACAAAAAGACTTGAATTCACGTCTTAGATTCTGTTCCTTTTACCCCTCGTTGTGCCTTGTCTATCTGACTTCCTAGACCATGCCCATCGAATTCCAGGTTGGATGGGCGTAGCAAAAAGTGATAGCCTCAGATCATGGGAAATAACATTTTAAAATTCCTTGAAATAATGCACAGTCTAACCACGATATAGTCTCAGGGTTCATTCGGTGCATGGTGAGTAGCCTTGCACATCAGTGACCCTGAAGAATCGCTCTTTTAGGACGTTGTATTGACCACCGTGAAATAGTGGGAAGAGATCAAGTGTGTGTGTGTGTGTGTGTGTGTGTGTGTGTACACCTTGGGAGAGAAAGGAACTAAATGTCAGTAAACTGATTGTAAATCATGAGCTTCCGTTGATTTAAACACTCCTACAGAACAGAAACTTTATATTTTTGACATATGTGAAAAACTAGATTGTGTATTGATTGAATGGCGTTTGCTTTTAGTTATTTGGAAAAATAAATAACTTGTAGCACCTTATTCCCCATGAAGATGAATAAATTAAAGCATAGTTCTAGTTAGATACTAAAAGTCAGTTTTCTGGGAAAACATATTTCATGAGCATAGACCTACCTCTTTCACTTTATATAAATATATAATAGTGGGATGTGCACTATCTTTCATTATTTGAATTTAATTTTTAAAATTTTTTCAGTTTTTCTTTTAGGTTGTTATAGTTGTGTATGGAGAATTTTTCTGTTTCAGTTTAACTGAGTTTTATTGGTTTAATTCATCACAATGAATAGTTCTTGTCACTCTTGATTCAAGCCTATGGATACAATTTTCTCTGATAATATTTTAGTAGCTGTTATCTATATGTCATGCTTTTTATGCTTTCACATTACTCATTTTAAACCATGATTAGACTTAAACTTTAACCTAAGATGGCTATTTGTGCATCTGTTTCTTTGTCTAGCAACTTACATTTTACCATTAAAAAGTTTCATTCCGACTTGAGGCATATGTGAAACATGGCAAAGCTAACTAAAGTTTATAGCTGAAGGAAAAATACTGTGTGAATCTACATTTGTCTGTATGAATATCTGTGCTTTAAGTATTGGCAGAATGGTAGAAGGAAATATTTTTCAACTCTGAAGAGACTTACATGAATCATAAACATAAAGTAACCCATAGGAGAGCAAATTATTAGAGGTACACGAATTAGCTTTGAGGACAGCCATTCATATTAGTTATTTATTGTCAATAAAGATATGCTTTTTATATAAGGAAGAAAGAATAAATTTTACAACAATTTCTGACGATATTCTCCATGCCCCCCCCCAAACCAAATAAATTAGGATAGCTGTATAGGCAAGAGTATAGAATTGTTTATTATAACAAAAACAGAAACAATCTAAATGCTCATCAACAGTGAATGATAATTGGCAGCCTTTTTTTAAAAAAGTAATACTTCTATTACATATTACAGTTGTCCAGTAAATAAAGCAAGATTAGAGACTGACCTTGTGGCCTAGTGGTTAAGTTTGGTTTGCTCTGCTTTGATGACCTGGGTTCAGTTCCTAAGTGTGGACCTAGACCACTCGTCAATGGCCATGTTGTGGTGGTGACCAATATACAAAATAGAGGAAGACTGGCATGCATGTTAGCTCAGGGCAACTCTTCCTCCAGCAAAACGAGGAAGATTGGCAACAAGTGTCAGCTCAGGGTAAATCTTCCTCCACACACACAAAAAAGACAAGATTATATTTTAGAAAAAAAATTGTATATGTGTGTTCTTGTGAATGTATATTACAGAGATGTTTGTGCAACTGCCAGCTGTTTAAATCTAAGAAGAAGGGAAAAGTATGACTCAGATTCTTAATGGTCTTTATCTCTGGGGGACAAAAGGGTAAATTTAGATGTACAGAGGCATTTCTTTATGTATAATTATTTTTTTAATGGGAGTATGAAGAGGAGCTTTTTTGCATTTTTTATTTCTGAGTTTTTTATTTTTTTTATTTTTTTTAGCACAAGTCAAGGAGACTCAGGATGTAGGACTGGCATTATTTAACATTTTAGTTTAGCTTTGATTGTGTCCTATAAAAGACACACTATGGGAATCAAACTTAAAAAAGAAAAGATAACTATAGTCTAGTAGGAGGCTGACAGAGCTTATAAACTAATGGGCTCCTTGAAATCAGTGCCTTTGTAATTGTTACTTGTAGTGTCTCACTGGACAGAAATATACCTCAGAGTTAAGTATGTCGTTATTGAAGACAGATTGAAGTAACTGGCTACCCAGAGGTTTATCAGTTAAAGATCAGTTTGGTGGAAATTTTGGATATATTAAAGTCAAGTAATTCTGTTGTTAAAAAAAATAGACAGTTTATATTTGTAAATACATGTTGAAAAAAGGAATTGGTGTAAGTCTTTAAATTATCTTCTAATTGTACAAATGCCCTCTGTATATACCATGTTTACTCTTTGAAAGGTAATATTTTAAACTTATGAAATGTTTTATCCCCTAATCTCAAGTTCCTTCTACACCTCTCTTTGATATATGATGTATGAATGCCAGGAATCTAACAATAAAATTACAAATTTCTCCTGTAACTTGTTGAATGAGACTTGCCTTTGCATCTTTTCTTCCTGTGAAGTCCTTGAGTGGCACTAAACTCCATGTGAAATCTCTTTGTTATATCTTTATTAAATTGTCACCAATTGTTATTTAAATAATTGGAATACAGATCTCAGCAAAACACAACCTTATCAAATACTTTATGATAAATAGTAAAAATAAATCTCTTAAGGATTAAAAATAATTTGTAAACTGTAAAAAGTATACATTTGAATTATAATTTGGTTTTATAATTAATATAAAATGTTTATACTACCTGAACCTGTAATAATATCCTATTATAATGTGTTTTTGAATTCCCTTACTTGACGTAGTCTCAGGCTAAAGTGATAGGAATATGGTTAAAATAGGAAAAGACGTCATAGTGATCAAATATAAAGAGGATCTTTCAATATGTATAGATAACTATAGAATTAAAGAGCATGTCAGTAATAATAGCTAAGATTAAGCATGAAGGTGAAGCCCTATGTATAAATGTTAATATTCTTGACTCTGTGTCAAGAAATATGTGAATTGGTCACTGGATTGGCTGTGGAAGAAAATTTGTCACCTACTCAGGCTAGGAAGGCTTTGTTCATTTTCTCCAAGGAATAACGTTACTTTCTTATAAAATGTCAAATATTCTTAACTAGAATAAGTGCATCAAGTCCTTTTCTGACATTTTCAACAGTCACATATCGTATGCGCAACAAATGACAACTCTGTATTAACTAACAGAAAGGCATACCCACCTCCTAAATTGCCAGCCGACTTTGATTAGTCCCAGTGAAGTTCACCCAGTTGTTTACTATCTCTGCCTATATGTGTAGACATGTAAGTGTGTGTGTCTGGGGGGAGTGGGGAATCTTAGAGAATAATTGGGAATGATGAAGGTAAAATTTAATGAACTGAATATGGACACATGAAACTTTTACTGTTATTTAAATAATTTAGTAGGCAAAGTTATTTATTTTTCCCTTCTAGAAGAGTGAAATTTGTTACATTAATCTAAGGATAATTTAATTTTTTCTTCCATCATGGAATGGGTTTATAATTATGTAACAAACTGTGGTGATTTGGACAATCAGTACCAAATTGCTGTTGTGTAGGGTTCTATCACTGTTTTTCAGGTGGGAGGATTGCTCTTAATGTTGTTTAAAGATACAACTATATAAAATAGAATTTATGTCTTGATTTATAATTTTTCATCTGTTGGTATATCTTGGTACATTGAAGGGTGATTGAAAATTACTGCTTCACACATCAGTATTTTTCACATATTTTTTCTGTCTTTTCTGAGCAACTCCTCTTTATTTTCTTTCTCCTAACTCCAAATACTGCTACTCTAGAAGAAAGAATTGAGACTCTAACATAACCTTAAAAATATGGGTGAGTTGAGTGAAGTTCATTGTCCAGTTCATAACTCTGTTGATGCTGTTTCCTAGAGTTTTATGGTTTGTGAAACGAGTCAGGACTGAGTTTAAAAGAGTTGGTGATGTTGGCTCTTCTTCTACAGCTGAAAATATAGAAGTATCAATGGTAAATCTTAGCCTGGAAGGAAAAACGTTACATTATTGAAAACCGTCAGAAGTCTTCTGTCCCTGATGTCTCTGAAATAACTATTAAAAGATCAGGATCAGTGCAGGTTGGAAGAACTGAAGAATTTGTGGAAGATAGATTTCATGAAGAAACACAATCAGGGTACTGAAGATTCCTTTCTACCAAAAGCCAAAAGTCTGCAAACCAGTTTTGGAAAAAACAAAATAGGGTCTCTTCTCAGAGGAATAGTAACCTTTCCAAATAAAAACCTGCCAGTGAGTCCATGCCTCTAGTTATTTGGAGAGAGAATAATGGTAACAATAATAAAAGGCTTTAGGGTAATCCCCAAAGCACCCTTCTCCTAGAAGAGATTATTCATTTGATGAGTTGTTTGCCAATTAGTAACTTCCATTTTAGTTTAGTTTAGAAAGAGAGGAATTTTTAGAACCAAAGAGTTTAATAAGTCACATCTACTTTTACCTTTTTCCTACTGCTAAAATTTTCCTCATTTTATTTTTTCAGTGACTGTAATTAAGTTCTCCTCAGGCTTCTGTGATTAGAGGTTGTTTTCACCATTCAAAAAACAAACAGCTGCACTTATGCTTGTGTGAATAAAAGTTTTCTCAAGCTTTTTCTCCCTTCTTTCATTAAATCCATTTTGTGTGAAATTTTAAGTATTGTGCTACAGTATATCATAAAGGATATGCAAAAGCATTTGATTCAGGATAATTATTTAAGAACTAGTTTTTAGAGTCATCAGTATTTTTAAATCTTGCATTATAGTTTAGTTTTCTCACTTTTTGGTAAAAATTTTAAACTGAAATACCTTGAATTGTGTGTGCGCTAAAATGAAATGTGCTGTAGACACACCCTGAGTCATTAAAATTAATAGATAGGAATCGATTCATGGCTCATGTTCTAATCCTGGCTTAACATTGTGTCTATTAATGTTTGAACAGTACACACCTCTCCTTAAAATGTAATTCTGTATTTGTATGGAATAAATCTGGAAAGTAAGGGAGTAGCTCCTTAATTTACACCTCTCACGGAAAAAAAGCTGTTTTTCAATAAAATGGCAGTAACAGAATGAATTATAAGAAATAGAGCAGGGATCATTTGTAGTGCAGATTTTCATATTTATGCATGATTATTATGGTTTTATAAATTTAACATAGTTTTCAAAGCTGATTTTGAAATTTAAACAAATAGTGTAACTCTTTCCAAATCTAACATTTTAATGTTGGTACTTAGTTCTTCTCAAGTTAATGCAAAAAGTATCTATGTTCTTTGACTGAAGTAAAAAGAATAACTATGAAGAAACTGGGTTCAATTTTTAGACATAAGTTTTATTTGGGTTGGAGTTGATATTTACATTCCATCTCAATTTTTCCCCTCCATAACTACTGATTTTTGTTAATTAGAATAGTGAATTTAGTCCATTTCTGAAGTACCCTTTTTTATTTTTAAAAATTGAATTTGATTTTAAATGTGTAAGGTTTTATGAACTAGAAAAAACAATTAGCAGATTTTTAATAAAGGGAGTCTGTGTGTTTGTGTATGTATATACAGAAATACAAGTACTGACTTTATACTTGTTTATCTTTGAAGATTTAAAAGGTGTTCCTAATTTTTTACACAAAGGCATGAATACGGATGTGGTTGCAAAATACTGGGTGATGAAATATATTGCCATTCTCTGCTTTTCTGCAAACTCTTTATTTTTATAGTGGCTGTATGCTCAGACTTTGAGAATATAAGAAGTGAAGTACCCTGAAAAGTATCACATGATGGCACTGTTTCCATTTCCACATCCAATATTATGAAATAAAGCTATAATAAACTGGTATTAAGAATGGGGTATAATGCCAATGTATTTTGTATAATTTATGTAAAATAAAAATCTAACCACTAAGGTTATTAATACAGATACTAAAGCGGAGTTAGATTTTCCACAAAGTATTTTGTAAAAGTTTGTATATTTATCATGTCTACAATTTAGATCACAAAGAAACAATTTATCTAGAATGCTAGATATTTCAATAGAACAGAAAGCAGTTTCATTAAATACTTGAGTTGCTTTATGAATTATTTTTTATAAATAGCATATTTTCTATTTCAGTTTTATTTTGGAAGAATAATCCTGTATCACACACAAGATTTAACTGTGGTAACTATGACCATTCGCTCAGAAATATGCAAAGAAAGTGTAGAAATAAAGCTGATACAAAGAAAGTACATGGATCAAAGGTTGAAGGGATCAAGCATAATTTTAAAGTGAACAAAATTCAAGTGTGGTCAACCTGAATGTTTAAATGGTTCATTAATCTGAGGAAAGTAGATGTTAAATGGTGTGTAATTTCAAATACCATAGTTTATTATGGTAAACAGTCTCTCCTAAATAACAAGAATGACAAAAATGGTATCAAGTGATTATCATCTCAAGTATGAAAGTACAATAATTTTCCATTCACAACAGAGAAGAAAAAGATTGATCAAAACATGATGTGATATATATTGAAGTATAACTTATGTGGATGTGTATATTTAAAGATTAACCAAGCATTGATATTTCCCCAAGTTTTATCCTTAATGAATTAACAATAGCGGATCTCGATGCGTCTTCCCAGTGGCATGAGTGTGGTGAACAAATACAAAGCTGTAGGGAGATGAACTGACGCTTCCTAGTGATGATGAAGCTAATGGCCAGAAATTAGAAGCGCAGCAAGTGAGTGCTTTGAGAATATTTTAAAATATTGTCAGTTTTGTTTGTTTTCATCTGACAGAAAAAACAGAACTTGCACAATGTTCCTTTTAGTTTATCTCTGAACTTGACTCAGGGAAAATCTATGTGTAGGAGGTTTTCCTACTGTCATTCTTTTAAAAATGAATATCTAAAATCATCATGCATATAAACACACTACAAATATTTGTCTTCATAAAATGCCATAAGTCTTATACATACTGTGCATAAACCTTAAACCTTTAATCATAAAAGAAACAAATACCTCCAACAAAAATGTGTGTGGAAGATAGCTAAGTGCTCTGATATCATTTTGAATGGTTTTTCACTTCCAACTTTACACAAATAGTTGCATTCTTATTATGGAGATACGAAGTGTCTTATCTTAGTAATCCATCTTGAAACAAGTCTCTCTTACCTTATAGTTTCAAGGATACATTGGTGTCCTATCACCTCTTTTGTGAAAGTGACAGTTTGCGTAATATTTTTCACCAAAGGAGAAAAATTTAAATTGTGACATAGAGGAAATTGTTGAAAAATTTCTTAATGATATACTGATAAAAAGTCTTCATAAATCTTTACTGTAAAAGAGAAAATATCCACTGCAAGAATCTGTTCATTTGTCTTATATGAGAAGAGGGAGAAAAGAACCCCAGCATACTGAAATAGGAGATTTCCATGTTCACTGTATTTCACCATGCAAATTACTTGCAATTTCCAAATGCCAGTGTTACTTTTCAGGACAAATTTCACACAAAAGGAATTCAGTGATTATTCATCCAGTTTAATTAATTCAATTAAATAAGTCTGATGCTGTCAGGTGTTCTTTTAATAATTGAATCAACATGCAGATACATAATAAGCATAAAAGCGTTTCTATGGCTGCAGTTAATTTAGATCCAAAAGAATCTGCTGTTCCTCTGCATTTGATATAGATTATTCTATAATATTTCAGTAATGGGTTGCACAAAGGCTGGCTTTTAATTCTTTGCTTTCTCGAATGTCTTTATATATAATGGTTTAAAACAGAAGGTGTTCAAGAGAGGGTGACCTTTTTTCCATTACCATGGTTCCTGTCATTAATGCATTATAATTTTCTTTAGAAGTCTGGAAAAATGTGTATGTGTGCAGTACGTAGCAGGTATGAATCAAAGCGTGTTAGTGAAAGTTTGGAATTGTGTTATTACTTTTAAAAAGAAAAGATTCATAGGACACATTTTATTGTTCTCAATATATATTTATTTTTCTTGCTATGAGCAATTAAACTGTTTTTACATATTATTCTCACGAGACTTAAAAATTTGGGTTTTCATATTATAACAGTAGTCATCTTACTGATATTCCAAAAACATGTATTATAACTAAAATAAAAAAGGAAGTGGTTCTTGATTTTGGTTTTTGCATAGTGGTAACCTCATATACAGCATTAAATTATAAAAGGATATTAATCTATATAAAGATAAAAGATTGGGGTAAATGATTTACTTGGAGTTCTCAGCAGTGCTTGATGTCATAATTATTGTAAATATTAATTGCTGTGCTAAAAATATAAGCAAGCCCATTTTGTATTAGATGAAAAATGAAAATAGACTGTGTACTGGTAAATAGATAATCATACAAAAGTAATTGGGGTTTTAAAACCCCAATCTATTCTGCCAGCATGAGCTCGTTTGCATGTTAATCACAAGAGTGATTTCCTACTTCACAAGGAAGTCCACACTCTTTCATAACCACTTTTAATTGCATTTAAAATGATTCAGGTTTGTAACATTAGAAATGAAGGCGTATCTGTGTCAAATTAATAAAAATGTCCCTGAAAATCTTTATAGACTATAAATACTCAAATATTTTAAGGACTTCTATTTTTAATTGGAATATGTAGAGGCCCATTACATATTTTGAGTGTTATTAATAATAGCATAGCTATGGTATAATGTGCCAATTTTAAAAGATCACATAAAAATAGAGTGTTTTATTATATTTTCAATTATGTGGAAATTTTTCTAATTTTAATATGCAAATACTTATGCTGAAACTTAATTTTAAAATTTTACAATAAAATATGTGTTTACAGTGAAAGAATGTACCACTGAAATTTTGTAGATTACTTTTTTTATAAATTCTCATGGCAAATGACTTCATCGTTCAATCTTCCTTAGGTGCACACATTCTGAATATTAAATTTTTACTAGCAGTAAGTTTTTCAATAGCAACATTTAATCCTGAAAGTTATTAACTATTTTCAGCTGTGAGTATTATTTTAGTATTAACTAAAAATCATTTTATTACTAACAGTAAATATTAAAACTATTATTTAAAAACTATTATGGAATAAGAAAATGTGTCAAACCAAAAAATATTTCTTCATTTTTAATAATTGTGAGTGTCGTCTGTTTCCAGGACCAATGTAAATGATATTTTAGTGTTCACATCATGAAATCTCTGTGACGTACTCAGCATTATACAATAAATAAATGTCAGAGTTGAGGCAAAATCATTGATTTGCAGAACATATGAAAGGACTGCTGTTGGTAAATTCACCAAGATTACAGTCTTATCAATTACAAAGATGCAAAAACTAAAATCTAGTCAGAATGTTTACACACATACATATATTTATATACTTATTTGATGAAAAGTTTGATGGTTAAAGAAAAAGCACTCACAATTTAAAAGAGAGTGTATTTGCTTTCATCACCAGGTGTTCTTTCTAATATAAATGACCAAGATGATGTTTCCATAACATAGCTTGAGGTGCTCTGGAGATTAAAACTACCAAAACAGATCTATTAAATTTTTCATGGAGAGGGTCCACAAGGGATAATAAGCCAATATTTCTTGTCCCATATTCCAGATGTTTTATGTAATTCTGCATCTTTCTAAACTAAATCGTAGCTTTTCCAGAAAAAAACGTACTATAGAGACTGAGATGAAAGGCAAGAGCTGTTGAAATGTTAATTTTACTATCTGCTGTTGAGGTCTGCTACCTTTTTGTATTTTTTTCTTACTCCCAGTAGCTCAGTTCTGTTTTATGAATGTTGTGGTATTTCAGTTATTTGAAGTTTGGAAACTAGGAGCATGACTTTGACTTAACAAAACAGCGTGTCGCATGGTCTATGACAATGTGATAGGTGAACTTTATCTTAATGTTCCCTCTTTTACCTTTAGTGTATTAAGAATGATTTAAATATTTTTGTGATCTTCAGAAACATGATAATGAACATAGTTTTTTTTCTTTTTTGAGGTTTTAAAATTATAGATAATTAAGGAAGAATGTAATTGATGAAAATTACCCTGTTTCTTTCATGTGTTGAGTTTTTTTTCTAGGTTTGGTTTGTTGCTACTATCCCCCATCATGAGTCCGATGCAGAACGTTTTCTGAAGCATTTCTTTCTTTCAGGATTAGCTGGGTGAGTGTTAGCAAGTTGTAACCCTTCTAAGATGATAGGCCTGGGAGAGATTTCTTGATTCTTCTGTAGCAAATTCTTGCTTCGCTATAGTCATGTATAACTTTTTAAGTCATATATTCCTTTTTATGAGTACATAACTGTTTGTGTGACGGTGTTCATTTACACATCTTTGTGTAAAAAGAGTTCCTGTTTTTGTTTTTTTGAATGTTTTGCTCTTTAATGTACTCAGAGTAGGATGCTGTTTTGTTTATGGTTACCTAGAATTCAAGCTGATTAATACAAACCTCCTTTACAAGATGGGGATTCTTACACTATTTTATATTTTATGTAGTAATTGAATATAATTGAGTTTATGTTTCGGAAATAGTTGGTTTCTGCCTCGAATCCACAGCCTTAATTTTTTTTTCCAGCAGGTTTTTCACAATAAAAAAAGCAATCACCTTGGGCATCTGAATCTAAATAGCAACTGGTAGTGTCTAGTCTGTCTAGTCAATTCAGTCAAAAAACTCTAGCAATCGCTCCTTCATTCCCAATACTATTTAAATAAAACCATTTAAACCCAATGATTTCATTAAAGAAATACTAGTAAAGCAATCTTTTTATTTGTGTTAGGGCTATTAGAAGAAACTACACGATGATGGTTTCTTCTGATCCCACAAAACCATTTTATGTAATTGCTTGGTTTCACTTGAATTTGTGAAGATGGTGATTCAATAAGTTGGGGACTGAGTAGCATGTATTATGATGGTATCTGTGTGTTGCTACATTGTCTGGAAAAAGTGTGACTTGTAGTCAATTCACTACATGTATAGACACATGAAGGAACACATAGAAAAGAATAGCCCTTGTATTGGGGTGTGAAAAAACGTGCCAAAACGGATGACACAAATATTTTCTTTGATTACTTTCTATATCACCCAATTGAATGCTTATCATATGTGTAGTTTAACTTTGGACCTCAAATTCAGATCTATGCATTTCTGATTCAAATTTGCTATCCTGGGTTCTCATTAACAAACTTTTGTGGAAAATGATTCTTCCAAGTGCCTCACATGTCTTTGTACGGATAAAACTTAAAGGCGCCTCTTAACCACAGGTGATTCTGAAGTTGGTGGCATTTGTTGATATTACTTCTTGAAGTTTACAGTTTAAACGTTGATTTTTGTCATGTTAATTTTGTAATTAAAATGTTGCTCCTTTGTGTTTGCACTCTCACTGTTGCAACACCACCCAACAGAATTAAATGCCTGCAAATTTAACTTTCTCTTATAAATATCATTGAAATCATATGAGGTTCAAGGATCTCTTAGACATTTCTGTTTTTGGATAAATTATCTCGTTTCATAAAATATTTGAATTTTAATTAACACCCAAACTTAACATCGAAACTATCCTTAAAGTTAAGCTAAGTGCTTCATGTACTATAGTTAAAACTTCTGTCTTTTAAAAAAATTTCTCATGGTTGAGAAAATAAATTATATCTTCGCTTATTTTTAGCTTATTTATCTGGAAATCACAAACAATTATTTAACATTGAACAATCACATCCAACACCTTATGCATGACACCATTTTGTTATGGACTATCTTTATTTTTCTTCTTAAAATCAAGTAAAGTTGAAATCCGTAGAATTTACATATATTTTTTAGTAGCAGCCAAGACATTAATAGGCAAGGATGATGTTGAAAGTTAGAACATGATATAAAATATGCCTAAACTCATTTTTTCCCAGCTCAAAAAGACAGCTTCTTTATTTTACAGTGGCCTTCTAATGGGTGAGTATTATCAAGAATAGTATTGAGTATGTAGCAAGAACATATACTTATGTTTGGGAACAAACTTAGGAATGATTGAGTAAATGTAGATAGAAGATAAATAATATAAAGATAGATAGATGAATAGATATCTCCAGGATTGTTAAAAACAAAAATATCTAACAATGTATCTATGTGGATAATTTCCCTCCTATGAATATCACATATATTTAAAAATAACTGCTAAAAAAATCATGGTAGTCGGTGTTGATGTTGCCTAACAACTAATTATAGTAATCATAAATAATAGTGCATCTATCCATCAGTTAAATTCCATTTCTCTATTTGAGAGGAGGGCTTGTTTGCATTTTATTTTCCAGGTCTCACTTTTTCTTCCTAACTTGAAGAACTAAAGATAAATGTTCACTCCCTCGTTAGTTCACTAGGCCATTTTTCAGGAATCTTTTCCCATTCTTCACCTTTATGGTTTATACTCTGACTGGATCAGCTGCCAGGCCAACGCTACATTTTATAGTCTGCTCATAAACTTACCCACCTGGCTGCAGTTTTGACTGCTCAAAGGAATCACTGCCAAAGTCTCCTAGATTCTTATGACTAGTTTGGAAGCTGATTATCAGGAATTTAGAGTTCTATTTCTGTCCTGAGACTTGACCTCCTTTACGCTTCATTTTGCGCCTTGATAAAATGGGTGACTAAGTCCTTTGAGACTACAGGATTCCATGCCAAAGGCTTTAGATAAGTGCAAGGTGGTGCTGCTCATTGATTCACAAAGTTTTGTAAGATGTTATTGCTATTACTTGTATAACTTAAAGAGGCGTCTTGAACTTAGAAACACCGACAAAAACTTCCATTTTGACTATTCCTTTTATTCCCTGAAATTGAAATCAGTAAAGGCTTTCAATAGTTTTAAATGGAAATTATTATGCAAGCAATAGAGTCACCTAAATCTCCAAAGTTGCCTGCAATATTACAATATTACACATGACAATATTTAAATAATAATCCTGAAGTACCTTAACATAAAATTTTGTTCAGTATAGTTTTAGGCATAGCCTATTACATGTTAATTCCTTGAAAACAGGCTTTCCTAATCATTGGATCTTTGCATATTTTACCTTATTATAACATTTATAAACACATTTACTTATAAGAAGTTTAGGAAAGACTTTAGATAAATACCTAGAAGTTAGATAAATACCTAAGAGAGTTAATTAAAAGGTCAAATGATACTCATTTTTAAAGCTTTGAATATCTATTGTTAACTGGTCTCAAAAATTTAGCCACTGGTACAGCTTGATTGATATGTGAATCTTGAACTTCTGTTTGTTTCACCTTAAAGTTATTTCCTGTCCACTCTGACTATTTCTATCAAAAGTCAGTCCTCTCAACAGTCCCGTTTGTAACCGTATTCTTAGTTCATTTCCTCTGTCCTAGCATTGAAGATAAACTTTAGGGAAATAAAAAAGAGTTTTCAGAGAAATGATTAATGATTATATGACAATGAACTATGCAATCACAATATTTTATTAATTTTAATTTCTGGCATCTATCCAATTTATGTAAAGAAAAGTTAATTATATTCTTATACTCTTTAGAGAAGAACATTTTCAGAAATATGAAAATGATTAAAATACTAACTGAATTTTGATGATAGAAATAATCTTAAAAATACCTTATCAGGCACTAACTTTTCTGTGCTTTTTTTCTTTATCATCCCTGTACCAGAATTTGGGGATTAGCAAGTATTTTTAAAGTATTGTCCATATGTACTCTCTTTGTGTAGTTGTTTGTGGCTTACCAAACACTCCCCCATAATTATAACACATTTATTCTCAGAAATTTTTGAGGGATTACTCTGTCTCCACCTTTTTCCTTGCCACCACCCTGTGTTATTAATGAAACTTTTTTTCAGATAAGCAAAGAAACTCGCTTAATTAACCCAGCTAGCTAGGAGCAGAATTGTTAATAAAAATTCATTCATTCTTATTCCAAATTCAGTGCTCATTTATATATCTGTGTTACTGCTCATTTATATAGAATGGAAAGATTAAAAAAAGGAAAAAAAAAGAGGAGGGATAAAATGAGTAGGGGAAGAAAGGGAGGGAAAGATAATTAGACAGAGTTAGCACCATAGTATTAAATGATCTTCCCCCATAAGATTGTCTAATAAATGTTAAACAGAAAAGGAAACTGACAATAATTTATATTATGCCAAAATGTTTTTTGTGTGTATGTGAAGAAAATTGGCCCTGAGTTAACATCTGTTGTCAGTCTTCTTCATTTTGCTTGAGGAAGATTGTCCCTGACCTAACATCTGTGCCAGTCTTCCTCTACTTTGTATGTGGGATGCTACCGCAACATGACTTGATGAAATGTCTGCACCCAGGATCCAAACCCATGAACCCCAGGCCGCTGAAGTGGAGCACATGAACCCAACCTCTATGCCACTGGGCCGGCCCCTATGCCACCTTTTTAAAAAATATCTACCAGATATCTGCATGGCTGACTCGTTTACTTTCTTCACATATTTGCACTTATGGCATCTTAATGAGACTACTTACCATTTTATTTAAAAATGCAATAAACTCCTCCTTCCCTGGTTCTCTCCAACTTAGTCTGCTCTATCCATTGTATCTATCGCCAAACATTTGACATAATTTGCTCGTTTATTATCTTTGTTGTCTATCACTCCTGGCTAGAATGTAAGGCTCATAAGGGCAGGGGTTTTTCCATATATATTTTTTATTGTCTGTCTCTTCCTCTAGAATATAAGCCAGTGATGGCAGAAATTTTTGTGTGTTTTCATTCATTGATATAATCTAAGTGCCTAGAACATTACCTGGCATATGATTCTGAGTCAATATTTGTTTATCAAATTGAACTTCTGGAGTGCAGGGTGTAGTATCAATATAAAAGAACTGTAAGACATGATAATTCCCTAAGATATTTACAAAATATTAGCAGCATGCTGCACCAGTGATTTTTGGCTGCAGTTCTGTGATACTCTTGTGAATGTCTAAGTCCATGACGACGACAGGGGATGTGGGGTCGTAGGGAAATCCTGCGTCCACTTAGAACACCTTATAACTGTCATAACTTTGGTCTGTCCTTTGTTATGTGCAACATCAGTTCACAAAGATATTAACATTAGCGTAGCGCCCCACAGCATGAAGAAAATCCATGATTCCCCATTGGCTTCCAACATACTGATTGGAAAGCACAGTATGGTACAACTTTACTCTTCATTTGAGACATTACTATATTGTCTTAGTGCACTGTGCACTATTTCAATTAATCAGTGCTCCAAATGTAAGCTGGGGTTTAGTGCCAGGTGGCATGCCTGAGACACAAAGATTTTATGGATAGCAGATGTAGAGAAAAGTAAGGCTTTCTTGGATTTACTGTAGACGTATTTTCTTAAGAGATAAACATGCATTTTCTTAAGAGATACACAAACTATTTATTCTGTTAATCAATATTTAAGATAATGAAGTTGTTACCTAAATATAGCACTTCCAAATTCAAGTTGAATTCTTATGAAGTGAATGCATACTGTTTACATTAGGGCTTAAAATAAAGGTAATCACTTGTTCAATTTCTTTTATATTGCCTTGTGTAAACAGAAATAACAGAATGATACGAAAACATACAATTATACATAATCGAGTTGGCATACACAAATTCAAGCTTAGATGCACAAGCATTTTCCTTTTTTATTGTGCATTCTTTTTTGACTACCATTTTCTTTTTATTCTGTAAAAATATACTCCATTTGTAAAAGGAGTGCGTTTTAAGAGAATTGTATAAACAGGAAAATGGATTGGAAGTAGAAATATTTAAAATTGCTTTACTTTAGAATGAAGACAATTTGTTGTGACAAGAAATATAAAACAACTTTTTGTTTCTTCTTTCGAAAGTAGGAATACTAAAAATACCATTTTTGCACCAGTTTCCACTTGAAAGAATCTGTTGCAATACTGTTGTTGAATTATGTAGTTTTCTTAAAATATTTCAGTAAAGATAAACAATAGTAAAATTGGATGTGTCCCAAATAAGACATTATTTTAAAATTGTGTAGACCGATGACAGCTGATTTTATTAAGTAAGCAGATTCCATATGTAGTATTAGGCAAATCATTTTTTGATTTTGGTAGTTGTATATTACGGTGAATAATCATGTAATGTACCATTATCTCTGAAGATATTTTCTGTTATTCTATACCCAACTTATGATTATTTAGTCTGCAAATGCTTAAACTAAAACTTCTTTCAAGGTAGTGGTTAACAGTTGTTTTCAAAGCAAATGCTAAGTCTGCGAAGGCATTCCTTCCTACTTTTTCTTTCTTTTCTGGCAGTAAGAACTTGATTTGTGTTCATGTTTCGAGTTCCTTTAGTGTTCCTAGTGTGGCTGTTGAAATCTATACTTCGTATGATCTCATTGTACTGCCTGCATTTCATTAATGACTGATTCTGTCTAAGGCTTGGGGAGTGAAATATTTTTCATATGACACTACCCGAAATGAGTACAGTGCACCAGCTGCAAAAACCACAAGCCATCTGATTTTGTGGCTTTTGAGAGTGTGAAAAGTTCAATTGCTTAAAGAAAAGTTTATATCTGTATTATACCATATGGAACAGGGACTACTGTAGACTTAAGACAAATGTTGAAAATATTATATTCTCATCAGTAGCCTTGTTTAAAATAAAGATGAGTAATGTACTTATGTTGCATTTGACCAAGAATCACAATGTACCTTTTTAACATTTGGCTGCATAATTATAGTTTTTATAGTTATTATCACAAATACCAACTTGATCAAAGAAAGAGAAAAAAACGATCATGCATAGGTTTATAGTAAATTTCTAAGTGATTTTTAAGTTAACTTATGGTTGTATAGGGTTTCTATTATGAAATTTTAAACAGTTATAATGATGTAGAAAATCATAGAAGTTACAGGTATTAAACTTGTATTTGTTTAAAAATATTTTGATCTTTAGTAATTTTAAATCAGTTATTTTGCAGGTATGGTGACAGAAAGCAAACTTATTTTAAAATAAATGAGAAGACTTATATATGCCCTAGGTCCTGATATAACTGTGACCTTGTTTTGATAACAACCATGCAAACAAAGTAATAATATTTTATAAATGTTGGTTATAGAAAATAACATTAAGATCTTCCTGACCTATAAATAATTTACATATCACAGAAATTATAGAGTACTTTTGTTTTCTGGATGTATCTACTAGGCTTCCTTTGAAGAACAAAATATATGTATGTATGTGTACATATACACACACACAAATAGATATACATTTATATATTAAATATTTTAATATATATTTTATTTTAATATATAAATGTTAAATATTTTGCTTAAATATTTATATATATACATACATATGCATATATATCTTGTCTATGATAGAAAAAGTGTAAGACATATTCACACTCATTCTTTGCATTTTATACTTTTGGTAGATATACACTGCCAATTTATTTCTAATTGATCAGCAGCTAGTGCTGTTGCCCCCATCAATTTTACACTGCAGCAACAATTCCAGCCTTGAAATTTGGTGTTCAGACATTTAAGATTGTATCAAAAGGAAATCTTAGAAAATTTATCCAAATAACAGGCATTTATTTTTGGAAAATATCTGACAAACTTACATATGAGTATTTTGTACACTGAACAAGATACAAGGCCACTAACTTTGTCAGTTGCTGTAGTGCTGATTTAAAAAACAACCACATGTGGGGAATTAAGTTAGCAGAAGAGATATATGAGTGATGCTGGGGTTGATTACATGGCGTAGGATAAGTGATTTGTCAGAGATTACAAGTTTATTAGACTAGAATCAGGACTTTCTTGATACCCAGTTCCTGTTTGGTTAATATAAGATATATAGTATATTTATGCACTTGATTTAAAAATCTTGCCAATTGAAAACATGAATTTTGAGAGAAAAATTGATGAAAAGCTATAATTTTAAAAATACTCTAAAACATAAAAACAATGAAAAAAACCTTGTGAATGGAAAAATGATTCAACTGAAAACCCATAACCTTTTTAGATAACCTGATTATATAGAAACCTCCTTTACTATTTTCTTTTATTATTGTTTGCTTGATAATACAAGATTCTTAACATAACCATTCTATTAAATAATTATGTGGTTTATGACAGTTAAAATATGGGAACCTTATATCAAGAATTGTTAAGGATGTCTAATTGCTTTTAGCAATATTGGTAAATTAAAACCTTTAACAAGTGAAAGTTTAAAAATTAGATCACAATGGCAGAAGTGTAACTTTTTTATATAGTTGACATCTAAACTCACCATTCTTTGCCTTTTTCTTTTTTATTCTTTACTCCCTTTTCTGTACCTTCATTAATTGATTTATCTTTCTTTCCCATGCTTTTCTTCTCTTCCTTTTAAGGTTTCCTCCACTCTCTTTTCCTCTACTTTGTTCATATTTTTCTCCCCCAGGTGTTTAAAGCATGCTGCCTCATGATATTAAAAATTATGTTCTTGAACATTTCCATCTTCTGTTTTTCTTTTCCCTTTTCTCTCCTTTTTTACTTTCTTTCTCTAGTCATGCTTCTCATTCTCCATCTCTTTCATTCTGCTCCACTAGGAGCTTTAGTAAGTCAAAACTTTGTTGGAAATTTCTGACGTATCTGTTCTATAGCTTTATCTCAGCTGTTTCTGGTTCCTCTTGTAAAGCCTCATCTTATGAAAAGAATACTGGCCAGAATCCTGAAGACAGGGGGTTGGGTCCAGTTCTGGTCCTAGCTTTCTTATCTGTAAAATTAGGAGATCAAAATAGACCAGACTGGATTTCTTTTCAGCTCTAAAATTTTATGAAGTGTGCTTAGGTGTGTGGAGCCAGGAAGGCTGGAATTTTGACCTTTGGAAGAGAGAGGACTGCTTTTGCAGGGGGCACATCACATGACAGGTCTTTACCCTGCAGCAGAGACAGCCCCAAGTCAGAGAACAATTCACTCATCAGCCTGTGGGTATCCAATATTCGTCCCTTGTTTTCCCTGAGAGCCAAATGGGGCCAATGGGCTCATGATAGGACCCAAATCTTGTGGTAATATAAAGACCCAAATATAGTTCCCAGCTAGAATTTTAAGATGCTAATTGTGAACAATGTGTTGAGATTCAATGATATAAATCATACAAGGTGGATCTAAAGTTCCAGAAAGACATATTTGCTCCTGTCTGAATAATACATTTTACCATAAATTATTATTATAGAGGTAGATTTCAGACATTGGTCTTGTCTCAACAATATTTGTAGCTTTACTGTGTTTTTCTATATTCCTCAAAAGCATCTTAGACTATCTATAGACCTCAGGTGCAACTCAGAGATATTTGGAGCAAATGATAACTGACTTTTAATAACCAAGACATTTCACTAAAGTTCTTTTAGTGTATGAAAGTCTATTTTTTGATAGTAGGAATGTATAGGTTAAAGTAGTAAGATTCAAAGGGTAAAGCATTAACAATATTATGAGATAGAAACTATTGTCATTCCAAAGTGGTAAAGCAGATGAGGTTGGGAGGGGTTGAGTCACAAGCCAGTGAATGGTGGAGCAGGAAACCATCTAGAGCCTACATTCTTAACTCCTACTCTACCTTTCCATTAGAGATAACAAATAATTTCACATTTACCATTTATCCTATCTTCCTTTTTGGTATATATATTTTGAGTGTATGATATTTAAATATCATAAAACTGTTTCTAAGATTCTGTTATTTAAAGGACAATAGAATTTTACTTAAGATGTCTTTTGATTGTTTCATTTACAGAAAACAAGTGTTAATCTTTTTTGCCTTAGATCTTCACTCATGTATTAGTTAGTATGTTTTATAGTCAATTAAATATGAAAATAGGAGAAATAATAATTTATGGAGATGCATACTGGTATGGATGAGGTTTATTAATTAAGTCAATTAGTGTCTAGAATCCTAGGTTAATCCGATTTGTAACACTTATAATGTTTCTGAATCATAAAATACTTGCGTAATTATGAATTACACATTGATTAAAGTGATTTCAAAGGATGACCATAGTTGGACTTGTGGGGTGTCTCTTGAGGAAATGCTATGAAGCAGAATCTTCTGCTTATACGTAGAGAAAATTACTTTAAAATGTCACTAAGGATCTATGTAGCACTATATATCAAGAAATAAACAATGCCTGTCTAAAACTTAGCTGCACATAAATATATCTTGAATATATAAAAGAATAAATGGTCATCACCACTAAAAATTAATGTGTTATATTTATGTTTTTGTTAAGCATCTTGTTGCTGATGCTTTTTTAAAATACTCTCGTTGAACATTCTCCTTGAATGAATCTGTCTCTGCCTCATTTAGTGTCATTTATAGTGTACTACTAATGCCACTCAGAATGAAGCTGGCTGTGGTCCCTTGGTTAAGCCCCTCTCATGTGAGTCCCAGCTACTGTTTCAGAAGCCCCTCAATATATAGTTGCCTCTAATTCCAGAGACCAGGGGCCGCTAAGAAGACAAAACATTTTTTTCACACTTTTTAACAGCTTTATTGAGGGATAACTGACATAAGCTGCATATATTTAAAGTGTATCATTTGGTAAGTTTTGATATATGTATACTTTTTGTACAAATGTCAACACAGTCAAGATAATTAATGCATCTGGAAGTCCCCAAGTTTCTTCTTGTTTCTTTTCGTTCTCTGCCTCCCGCCCATCCCTGCCTCTACCCCTTCTGCAGGCAATGACTGATTTGCTTTATGTCGCTATAGATTAATTAGAATTTTTTAGAATTTTAAATAAATGGAAACATGTCCTATATACTCTTTTTTGTCTGCTTTTATTCACTGAAGATTATTTTGAGATTCTCCATGTTGTGTTTCTCAATAGTTCATTTATTTTTATTGCTGAGTGATATTTCATTGCATGCATTGCACAATTTATCCTTTCACTTGTTACTGAACATTTGGGCTGTTTCTAGCTTGTGACTCTTAAGCATCAGTCTGCTGTTGAGCATTCATGTACAAGTTTTCATGTGGACATAGATTTTCATTTCTCTTTGGTAAATACCCAGAAGTGGAATGGCTGGGTCATATGGCAGGTGTATATTTAACTTTTCAAGAAACTGCTAAGCTGTTTTCCAAAGTGGTTGTACAATTTTACATTCCCACCAGCATTGGATGAGAATTCCACTTGCTCTCATCCTTGCTTAAACTTGGTATGGTCAGTCTTTAATTTAAGCTATTTAAATAGGTGTGTAGTACTATTTCACTGTGGTTTTAATTTGCAATTTCTTAATGACTAATGATACTGAGCATCTTTTCATATGCTTATTTCCCTTCTTTATACCTTCTTTGGTGAAGTGCTCAAATATCTTGCCCATTTTTGAAGGAATTCATGGAAAACAACAAAGACTCTTCTTGTATTGACAGATACATTTATTGTCTAAGGAGCTGGTATGGGTTATCCTGTCACAATTTACTTAATAGTGTTGAAAATACTCATAAAATTATTTCCATGCTTCTTTATATAGCATTTGAATAGCCAGTGCTCTATGTCTGTTGCAGTGAGATTTGATCAATACAATAAACTTGTTTATTTGTAGCTGTAAAAGTAAACTATTCAAATAACAGGTAATTTACACCATTGTCATTTTCAAGAAATATATGGAATGCTCATGGTATGTTTGTTGTTGGTACATCATATCAGTTGAAAATTTCGTAGCTTTAGTATATATTAAATGTGAATATCTGGCAATAATATCTTTAAAAAGAAGAAGAATGTGAACCATAGAAATGATCTTTGACAGTAATGAGTAAAAGAATTCAATTGTATGGCAATAAATGGTAACTAGATTTATGGTAATAATCACTTTGTAGTGTATGCAAATATTGAATTTTAACGTTGTACACCTGAAACTTACACAGTTATATACCAGTTTTACCTCAATAAAAAGAAATTTACAAAGGCAAAAATAAAGAACAAAGCATTATGTGTCTATAATAAGTAGTAGTCTTTGAATAGTTCTTTAAAGATATTTGAAAATATTGGTTCTTGATAATTCAAATAAAACTATAACTTAATCCAAATTTAATTGCTTTTACTTTCTTAAGTGTTATCAAATATATTTTACTTTAAAGGTATTTTGTTTTATCAAATATATTTATTCTTCTCTATCATCATAAAAAGTACTATATAAAGTAATAATTAGTTTCCTCAAATATCACAATATAAAATATAAAATCCAGAATCAAGACAAATCATATTCTATATTATATTATCTTACAATATGTAAAAAATATTAATGGCACAGATGAGAGATTTCTGTACAAGTGTTTTTAATACCTTTTCCTTCATTGTTATGGAGATGCTTGAAATTAATGTCATAGTGAGATATATTAAATAGCAATATGGCAAAAAACACTCTATGTTTTTTGCTTTTTTGGTGAGGAAGATTGGCCCTGAGCTAATATCTGTTGCCAATCTTCCTCTTTTTTTTTTTTTTCTCCCCAAAGCCCCAGTACATAGTTATAATATCCTAGTTGTAAGTCATTTTAGTTGTGCTGTGTGGGATGCCGCCACAGCATAGCCTGACAAGTGATGTGTAGGTCCGTGCCCAGGATCCGAACCAACGAACCCTGGGCTGCCAGAGTGGAGTATGCGAACTTAACCACGTGGCCACAGGGCTGGCCCCAAAACCCATGTTTTTAAAAAAAGTCGATCAAGTTATTTCATTGTAGCACTATGTTGCTGCAATATCAGATGTGGGAAGACATTGTATATTGTGCACTGATTAGGTATCAGATGTTATTTCCATGTCTGAACTGGGTGAAATTTCAAGTACATTGAGTTAGAAGATTAGAAAGGACGTATTTGCTGCGCTTGGAGCCTCAAGATCCTAACACAGTTTCAGCTTCAGCCTTGTTTTAGAATTCTACTCTGAGATCAATCTAGAAGGCAGTGTCAGTAGCGTGGAACAGTGGTGTAAATTACTGTACCAGTTTGTTAGGGCTGCCATAACAAAGTGTCACAGGCTGGGTGGTTTAAACAACAGAATTTATTTTCTCACAGTTCTGGAGGCTGGGAGTCCGAGATTAAGTTATTGGCAGAGTTGATTTCTTCTGAGGACCTAGAGGGAAGGATTTGTTACAGGCCTGCGTCCTTGGCTTGTAGATGTCTGTCTTCTCCCTGTCCCATCATGTTGTCTTCCTTATGTATGTCTCCACATTTCCTCTTCATAAGGACACAGTCACATTGGATTAGGGCCCACCCTTATGACCTCATTCTAACGTAATTACCTCCCTAAAGATCCCGTCTCCAAACATAGACACATTCTGAGGTACTAGGAGTACCTCACAACATGTGAATTTGGCAAGGAGGCAGGAGTGGGGAGTTGGGGGGACGACAACATAATTCAGCCCATGACAATTGCCCTTTATTCTAATAGTTATAAATTTATATTTACAGTGTTCTTGACAGCTTTTCAAACTGGAAGTCTCAAAGTCTAATTTGAATGACATAATATTCCTAAATCCTTCAGCCCAGTAGATCTGAGGGGAAGAATAGGTTTTGTTACTGTATCTGCAGTGAGGTCAGGCTTTGGAGAAATAACTGATCCCTATCACATGGACTAGGATTTCTTGAGACTCCATATCAGCTTCTTACCAACTGTCTGTAAGACAGTCCTATAGCCCCACCAAAACCCCCACAGACCTCTTGCTATCCTGGCATGACAGAAATCTTATAGCAGCATTTTCGTTGCCAAAGACAAGTCTTTCTTGTCAAGATTGCTTTCTGAAGTCTTATTTCCTCACTCAAGTATAGAGATCTTCTCCAGGGGTCCTGTCTTTCACAAACCTTTCTTTAGATGTCATCTCTTCTGTTGCCATTTGTTAACTTGTAGAGGAGCCTTTTCTTTATCAGAAGCTCTGTCCATCACAGAGTTTGGAGGCAGGTTTAATGTCATCCCAGGTTCCTAAGGCGGCTCTCACTTTTTTAACCATCACTCAATGAAAGATGATATTCACACACTTCGAGCACAACTCTGAACATGCTAGCTATAATGTCAACCCCCTTTCCATTATGAAAGCATATTGGAATTTACCTGAGAGTGGTGTCATTATGGAATGAAACAATATTCAATACATTCTAGTTTCTTTTAAAAGTCATCTGAAAGCCTTGACACTTTCTATAGTAACACTTAACTCCCTATAGACTTCACAAGTGATCAGACTACGTCTGAAACTTCCTTTTAAAGAGATAACTCCTTTTTATAAAACTTACTCCTCCTGTAAGGCTTAGGTCCCTTCTACCCGTCCTCTCCACTGTCATCTACTAGTCTCTGGTCACTTCTGACATTCAGTGAGTAACTTGACACACAGTTCATCGTTTTTCTCCTCATTCCATCTCACCTTTACACTTGGTGATTTTTGAGTTTATGTGTATAACCAGTCTCACGTATAGCTTTATGGTCTCTTCAATAGCCTATATGGACTTTATTTCTACTCTACTTGAGCACCCTACTCCTGTTGTCACATGCCTCCTGAACTTTATCATTATCTGAACTGCTTCACTCCTCAAATCTAAAAATCCAGTATTCCACTTTCTAACCATTACCATATCTGGTGAAATCTTTTACTTCCTTGCTTCCACAACATATTCACTGGTTGTGGATTTCTCCCAGCCTTTCTCTTTTTCTATATTAACTTTGACTCCCATTCTCATTCATCCTTTTGCTATCCCGGGTTGGCAAAATGCCAAGAGTGGTGAAGCGACACCTAACAAGACTGTGCTTTCTCCCTTTCCCCACACTCAGACTGTCCGGGGGAACAAATAAGCTTAAATTTCTCCCATCTTAAAAACAAAAGTCTCTCTGGATCCTGTAGATGAAATCTCGATTCTCTCTTATTCCCTTCAAATCCGAGTTTCTAGATGACATATTTCTCCCCTACTCCATGTCATATAAGTTTGTGAAAGAAGTTAATAGTCTCTGTGAACATCTGCTCAGTTGTTTTTCATCCATTAGTTTCAAAATCATATATACATGAAGAATGTATAAATGACATTTCTAATAGTTTATTAAAAAATATGGGGTATTTTGAAAAGGTATATGTCGTGGTGAGAGTATAATCACAGTTTTGATGTATACATTTAATGGCAATTAAAATTAATTTCATATGTGTAAATAAATGAACATTGCTATTACTTTTCCTGTCACTGTTTGCAATCTTGAATTTTGCTCTTTGGGGAAATGAGTAAGTCATCCATTTATAATTATTTTATAATACAGACATATCTGTAACTAATATTCTGACTTTTGTTCTCTGTGTTTTAGAGTATTACAATGGTGAAAAAATACTCTTTTGTCATCAGAAGCAGCCCTCCTCCCCTTCGAGGATTTAGGGAAATAAAAATAATGGGCACTCTTTCAGGAACACGTCAGGCTACTGGGGAACTGAGCATCTAGCCTGACCTGTGTGGGCCCCTCTGTGGAGTCAGCAAGTACCAGGTTAGTTTGGCCTCCATAGGTGGTTCAGGTCTGGAATGAGATCAAACTTGACTCTCACTTTGATTTACCTGTCCCATGGGGAGGCTGGAGCTACTTTGGGCTTTTAGGCTTGGGGCCTGTTCTATAAAGGTACCAGAATATCCAGTAACCATATGTGCAGTGTTTACCTTTGTTCTGGAGGAACGGAAATAAAGAATTCATTTTTTAAATAATGCACTTAGGTCAGAAATCAAGTACAATCATTTCTCTGAAAACTTTTCCTGTTTTCTATGGCTCAGATGAGATTCTTTTGGAATGTAATAAAGACTGCATTTTGGACCTATATTTCAGTGGACTGAAACATATCACAGGGCTGATTCTTATCTGTAGCAAGTCATTTATGTCATTTTTAAAATCACTAACCTTTGATCTTGTACAGCAGCTGGGAGACAAACTAGACTTTGTGTGTCTGTGTGGAGCAAACGTGACAGCCTGTTGCAGGAGATGGCCAGGGCTGGTTGGGGAAGGGGGGAGGAGCACTGCTGCTTCTGCCCCTGGGAGAGGTGCCTCTGTACCCTTTAAAAATGCTCTTTCATGCTCAGTTCTCCTGGTGTCCCAGACTCCCTGCTTCTCTCATGTGGTCATTAACTTTTCAACATGGAAAATCATTTTGCTTACATTTGGGGACTTCAGATGCCAGGACTTAAAGTGATAGTTAATTCTGTTTAAACTACTTCTGCCCTCATTTGATGAACGTCTGACCTTTTTCTTGCCATCATGTTTAATTAGTCACTTACTGTCATTCTTAGCTTTGCCTTCATCACCATCATCATCTAAGTGCCTCCATTGAATTGTACAGGACTAACTGGCTTTTCCCGTAAGAAGCCCCAGTCATAAAAAGTAGCCTTACTCTTTCATAGTAATAAATAAATAAATGAGTAAATAAATAAGTGAAATATATCTTCTAATACTTGGAGTCGCTTCCAGTTTCAGTTAAGTAACTGATTTTAATCTTACCACATATTTGCATAGTGTCAATTTTGTGTGCTGGACAGGTTGGCTTAGTGACTAATCTGGGAAATAATTTCATGAAATGACTAATCATCTTGTTATAAACTACGTGATATAAAGGACATTCTGTTAATTCAGGGTCAGGCCAGATGGTAAGGCAAGAAAGTGGCCTCTATGTGGCTGAACTTGAAAATGTACGATTGAGAAATTAAATGAGAACTCAAGGAAATAGCGCCTCTAGGAAATATTTCCAGGAAATAACACCTACTCAGAGGGTAAGGGATGATTGCCAGTTGCTATTAATGCAAGCATCATATATGTGTAAATATTGGCAAGCTTGAAGGTTCGGGTTCAAAATCAAGGAAACTTTGTGGGTACCACGTTATTGCAGATTTCTTAAATAGTGTCAGTGAGAGTATTAGAGAAACATTTTTATCAATTAAACTGATAAAACAGATGCATCCCTCCAATATTTTTGCCAAAGCTGAATAATGATAATTATGATTCAAAACAATGACAGGACACATGGCATATTCTAGACACAGACTTATTAAATTATGTTTATGATTGAATGAATTAGTACCCATCAAAAACAAAGAGAAATGGGGCTCCAACATTTTCCTAGGCTTATGGTCTCTGATATTGACCAGTATGATGTTGGTGAGGAGGGGTTAATTTTTTCTAGTGGAGAGCGTATTTCAACCATTTGCCAGTAAGAGAAGAATCAGAGCTGAGACGCCCCATCTCAGTTCACAGAATTGCTTGGAAGAAATACTGATATGCTGTCCAGATTATTGCTTTTTTTCTAATAACTTGATTAACCCTCAGGTTTTTCTTGAAAACTCTTAAAAGGCTATAAGGATAGACTCTCGTTTGATGAGAATTTGTCATAGTACTGTATATGATTGCATATATTTTGAGTACTTAACCAGTGCAAAGTAACACCATGTCTTGAAAAACTACTGCTCCTAAGTTAAATTTGCCAACTCTATCACCTGGGATAAATTTGAGAGTGATAGGAAATCACTTCAAATGGCAAAAATATAAAAATGGGCATCTATTGATCCTTGTAACTAGAAATCAGGAATTAGTTTGGGTTTTAAGGTTGGTTTGCTTTATTGGTTCAGTAATGTCCTTAAGGGTCTGTACGCTTAGTCTACCATATCCACTTTATTTCCCTAATATGGGCCTTGGCCTAAGGCTTATCCTAAGCTATCTTCCTTTCGTGGTTCCAGGATGGATGCCACCTACTCAAAAGACTACATGGTTCTCTAGCCACATCTTAGAAGAGAAGTAAAGAGTAGTTTCTAGAGCTCTCTCAGAAACTAGAGAGCTTCTTTCTTAGAAGTCTCTAGTAAATACCTTCTCCAATCTCAGTGAGCAAAAGTGGGTCATATGGCACCCTAAGGAATTAGTTTCCAAATACATTGACTATATAGGGTCTATTTGTATGAATACTTAGATGTCCATCCTAAACATATTTTTTTCCAATATTTATTCCACTGAATATTCTACTGAGTAACAGCAATGCAGTCTGTATAGTTAATGTCAGCTTCATTATCCTAAGGGTTATCCCATCTTTCTGGCCTACAATTGGTTCAGAAGTTGTCATGTGACCCAATTTGAGAAGTGAGGAGAGGTTGGCTGGAGGCTACTAGGAAAGTTCGTCCTTGCTCTTTTTTCTTTTTCCTTGCAAATTTTTTTGGTGAGGAAGATTGGCCCTGAGCTAACATCTGTCACCAATCTTCCTCTTTTTTTTTTTTTTTTTTAATTCCCCAGAGCACCAGCACATAGTTGTATATCCTAGTTGTAAGTCATTCTAGTTTTGCTGTTTGGGATGCCACCACAGCATGGCTTGATGAGTGGTGTGTACATCTGTGCCCAGGATCCAAACTGGCGAACCCTGGGCCACAGAAGCGGAGTGCATGAACTTAACCACTTGGCTGGCCCCCATCATCCTTGCTCTTAAGACAGAGTGACATGAGACGTGCCTCTGACCCTGCTTTCCTTTATTTCACTCCTATTTTGTCTCTCTTTCTCGCTCCCTCCTACCCCTTTCAGAGGAAAAAAAGAAAGAAACATTTATCTTGATTTGTCCTGGTAGCCGTCTTTTGACTGTGAAGAAAATCAGATTTAGGATAAACACAATGCTATGGAGCCTTGATGACATTGTTGAGTCACTAAGTCAATCTACCCTCAAATCTACCCAGCTATTTCTGATTTTCTTGTTGTGTGAAAATAAAATTCCTTCTTTCTTAAGCCAGCAAATTAGGTTTTATGATGCTCATAGCCAAAAATATCCTAAGTAATGCAACTTTTACGGCAAAGTATCAGTTATCAGAAAAATGGAAAATTAGTATTGTAAAGCTACCACAATATTTACTGTACAATGTAAGATATAGAGAATATAATTACCCCTTAATTATCCAAGCTAATAAAGACTAGCAGAATAATGTGTAATCTAAGTTTGCAAAATCATTCAAAAATCATTTTAGTTTGGTTTTGGGTAACATTTGGTGTTTTGTGCACAAAGGATGCCACGTGCTTTATGCTCTTAAAACCAGTGAAGATATACTTTAGATTTATTAGAAAGCGTTGATAATTTTCTAGTTTATTCAGTCTCTTACCGGCAGGCACACAGTGTTAGAATGGGACACCATCATTGTCAACTAAGATAGATCTGCCTTTCTTTTCCTGCTCGTCAGAGCCTTCTCTCTTCCTCTGGATAGAGCAATGCTTGGTTTCAAAGGATCTCCCATGAGAGAAATGTTAAGGAAATATGAATAAACATTAGGGACAGTACTCAAATCATGATCAAACTATATAACAAATTATATTTGGTGTTAAATGTCAATAAGAACTTAAAAGCACAATTTGCCTAGGATAATTAAGAATTGATTTCAGTCCCATGTAAGAACATAGAGAAGAACATACAGGGAAAATGCTTCAGTGGACTTAATTCTTTCTAACCAATATAAAAGAATGGTTAACAGTGGGGAAAAAAAAAAAAGACCGTGAATGTTCGGAGATAGTTGTCATATTAAATTAGACTTTGAAATGGCCAAGGAAGAAAATCCTGGGCATGATCAGAAATGGATTCTGTACTTTAGGAAAACAGATTTCAAGTATAGTTTATTGAGCCATAATAATCGTAGTTCTATATCTAAGAATGCTCAAATTATAAAACAAGTATTTCAATAGGAAAAAAAGTTTTAGGAGCAAGAGAGTTGACAAGTTGCTTTTTCCATAGAAATTTTAGTAACAATTTTTTGTATCAGTGCAAATTTCCACAACTCGGCACATGTAACATTTGATAACGCTTAAGACCCTTCCTCTTTTATCACCTTTTGGCGTTGTCATTAATTCAAAATGATTTAAATGTTATTAAAAATTTTTTGCAGAGCGTTATGAAAAACAAATTAAAAGCCCACTGAAAATAAGCAGCTGAGTTACTTATGGAGTGCATTTTTTCCAAGACTAGATTACTAGTTCTTCATGAAGATTGAAAGGTAGCCTAGAATGGTAATGCAAATAATATCTCTAGTATGTCACTTATTATTTCTTTTAGTTACAAAGATCTGCTATAGTAAGAATGCCTAAAGATCTGGGTGAACCCAGAGCCAAAAATGCTAATAGGGAACCTGGCTAAAGAAGGATGAAAAGTTCAAAAATAACATTCTTACAATGTTGATATGATGAAATGACGATGGCTTGTGGGGTGGGGTGAGGTGGAATACTAAGGAAGAAAAAGACAAATAGAAAAATAACAGTGAACTTACAGTAAGATGTTAATAGGAAATTGGAATTCATAACCATGAGAAAAATATCAGGGAGGGTAAACTTGAGATTGATATAAGGTTTACAAAAATGGCAAGGAAAATATAAGCAGGTCTTTTTGAGCCATGTTCAAATCAAAAGAACATTGCTTAGGTTTATTGCTTAGAACAAATGGTGTGATGTTAACTGATTATGGTAAGAAAGGAGAACTCAAGTCCTACTTTGCATCTTCTCTGTCCTGGAGAGTGATCTGCAATGGGTAGAAAAAAATATGTTTCAGAGGAATTCTAAGCTAAGTGAGTGATGAGGAGAGAACACTTAGCCACTTTAACCTCCAGGATTATACAGAATGCAGGTACTAAAACAACTTCTCACAAAACCAAAGTGGGTGATGCTTGAGATATCAAAAACGGGAAGAATTTAGATGATTGGAGATGAGCTCTCAAGGGGCACATTTTTAAAAGTAGAGAAGCTGGATACTAGTAGAATGACCATATTGGTCTTGTGATTTTGGTAATTAAATAGAAGGTTTGTGAGCCTTTAGAAGTGTTGGTATTACTAAGAACCCAGATATTTTTCACTAAGGATATGCAAAATCAAGCATGTTTTCTTTTTTGATAGAATACTTAGTGAATACTATAGATGTAATTTATCCTGATTATATAGCAAGCCTTTTGACCAAGTCTTTGAAAATATTTGTGTGGACAAGTTAGAGAGAAAGAGACTGTAGAATTAAATGGAGCATAGCTGCCTGGATGATCATACTCAAAGATTACTTTGAGTAATGGATGGATGACACTAGAAGAGAGGTCTGTGATTGACGGGGCAGAGACCCTATCATTTCCAACATTATTAATGACTTTAAATGAGAAAAATATAGGAGACCTGAGTATCAAATTTAAGGATGATACGAAGTGGGAGGTATAGTTAATATAATCCTTATTCAAATAGATCTCAGTGGGATAATAGACCAAAACAAAGAAAGTAAAGTTTAAGAGGAATTCATCTATTCATTTTTCTATTCGATGCTCACTTATGAAGCACCTTTTATATGTAAAGTACTTGGCTTGTTGTTAAAGAGGCAAAGATGAATGACGTGTACCTGTTTTAGAAGTGTAGAAGAGAAGACATTTTAACAAGTAATTGCAATTAAGTATAAGCCCTGCTATACTGTAAGCATATACAAGTTCTTATGTAAGGTCAGGGTTGTGAATAAATAATGGATTGAGTGGGAAGTATTAGATGTCGATTTTTGGATGACTTGCAAAATAGTAGGCATGCTTAGTTTCACATTATGAGGGAAAAAATATGTCATTGGCTTCATGTGAGTGCCTTAAAATGTAAATGCACAAAAATTGTAATATTTAAATGAAATAAATATGCATTGTTGTATCTGGTTCTGAGCTCACCTCCCAAAAGGATGTGATTAGAAATGAAAGAAGACAAACACAGAGATGTAGATCCAAGAGGAGATGGCAACTAAATAAATTCTCTTTAGTGTTAATAAGGAAAAGCCTAACAATTGAGAAATTATGGCTGTCCAATTTTTTCATGAGTTATAACTTTTTTTATTCTTACTTGATCTTTTTTAAAGTGATACATAAAAGATGCTTATAATATCATAAGACGTCCTCTAGGTTAGAAATTGCCTTCTTTCATATCCCTTCCCCTATTGCTGACACATGCATGTATGTATGTGTATGTATTTCAGATGTAAAATTTACACCAACGATAAGATAAAGGAGCAAATTTATGATCGCTAAAGAGTAGGTTCATTATGCCTGTCCATAAGGGAAACTTGCTTATATATCTTCAATAATTGTCATTAAAAATACTTTGTTAGAAGTTTAATTCAAGTCCTTTCTTTTAAAAGGCGTTTTGATTTAAAGTTGACTTTTATCCAACTGAATTAAACTGAGTTGAATTGGTGTTAAGTACTTAATGTCTTTTTGAAGCTCATTTTCCCCTTCAATTTTATGGTAGGTTCATTTGTAACGATGGTAGTGTTGAATTTCATGAAATTTGTTTCTCATAACAAATTTGAGGAAATTAATTTGAGAAAACAAAAAATTTGTTTCTCATATCAGTATATTGGAGGTTGGTGCTAGTGTTTCTGACCTCACAAGGTATACATTTATTTTAATCAGTGGCCAGTTAGCTCACTTGGCTACCCATGTTGTTAATGAAGTAGAGGTCATGGGTTTCATCCCGGTGCAGGCCAGCAAGCTTCTCTTTGTTGTGTGGCACAGGATATGCCCCTCACCCCAGCCAGCTGGCTGGCAAATGTGTGCAGTTGGTGACAAGGAGAACTGGGTGAGACTGTGTAGATGGATTGGTGCAAATTCATCACCATAGCTAGGAAAATAACCCTGAGCAAATGCCTCTCTAATGGACAACACATGGTTGTTTATATTCAATTGAATTGTAGAAATGTAGTTTGTCATTAATCTTACAGAAAATCTCACTTTTATTTAGCAGATAAAATATCTTTTGGCTTTAAAATTTGTTGGATTAAAATTTTATAACTATATTTGACAAATATTTCGCATTTTGTTTTCATATAATCTAGTGGGTTTTTTTACATTTAAAATTTCATAGTGTTTTAGGACATTTTGGATTTGCAAAAGAGTCCTGTTTAGTTTTTAAGGCCATAGGCAAAAATCACATGAGCATTGATAATTTTCATGAGAATAAATCAGTCTGTGATGAATATTAATTGTGAAAAAATGTTAAATCAAGCACATAATCTTTGACTAGTGCCATTCAGACATCTCTTCCTCTGCATTTATTAGTGTGATTTGGGTAAAAGAGTAAATTTAGTATTGTCTTGGTATTTGGAAGTCTGTGTTCTTTACCCAGCACAAATTAAATTAAGCTATTCACTACTTTCAAAAAGGGCGCTTAATAATGTTGAGTAAGCTTTCAAACTCAGTTTACTTCAGCATACACTAATTACTCCCATCTAATCATGCTGTATCATGTAATTAATATGAACATAGCCAGGATCCACTTTTAATTTTTTGCTTTCTGCAGGCTCTCATACCAAATAGCTTTATGTGTATTTAAAAATTACAACTTAACACACCAAGTCTAACTTTTCCTTTAAAAGCAGTATACGTTTCATTTGGTCATCTCAGACAATTCATAAGAGGCAACCTTAGCATAATTGTATGCATTCTATTTTAAAATGGTGAGTTTAATTTAGTACAGCAGAAACCTATTTTATTCTTTCAGCCTAATTAATCAGCATATATCAAAACCTTAGTTTTAGAACAAGCAGATTATAGAATGTACACAGTGAATTCCTGTTAGACTCAAAATGGCTCTTTTAAACCTATTCAGAGTTTTGATTCTAATACAAAATGTAAAATATAAATGTTAAAACTGAGTACTACTATTGGTAAGGAAGTCTGAGAGCCATGGAATATATAATTATCTGGGCTTTTCAGAAATTAAAGCTCTGCGGTTTTCATTGTATAATTTTTTACATTGAAATGACTTCTGTGTTTAGAGAAGATTAATCTCTTTAGATCTCTAAAAGACCATTTTCAGACCACTAGGGTCTGACAATAGCCCTTTGCTGAAATTTTAAGTTGTTTCAATCTAATTTTTACAGTAAGCTATAGCACGATACGTTTGATAGCCACTGTTGTGTGGATTTCTCTTTTTTTAATACGGTTTCAAAATTTCCCTATAGAAACTCCTTAGTAGGACTTCTCATACCTGATTTCCAAAAAAACAGTTCTGTATTTACATTCTGTGGTTATTTGACATGCCATACAAAAAAAAAAGAGATATATTAATTCTTCAGGGTTTTTTTGTGGCAATTTAGGAACATGCTAATTTTCCCGAAATTCCTATTTTTATGAGTTTTAGGGTTTTTGCAGTCGGTATGAATTCTTCTGTCAGAGTGCAGACCCATTGACAATACAATCATTTAAAAATCTAATTACTTTCACCTGTTTAAATAAGTGAAATTCATGCTGGAAAGCGTGTGCAAACTGCCACGGGAAGTAGTTGAACTCCCACTCAAGGGAGGTTTTCCAGGCATCTTTTTTGTCCCTTGAGGTGTTTATGTCCTTTTAGAAGTCTGTATGGATTTGGTGTATAGCCTCAGATTTGTGACTAAATGACTGTGTGATCGAAGCTACTAAACAGTAATAAGGCTTGGTAATAGCTGTTTGAGGTTTATTTCAAAAGCTTCATGTCTAATCTCATTAGAATACCTATGGGTACAAATGTTATTTTTCCCTCGTGTGTTCTAAACATAGAGTAAATGATAGATCATAATTAATGTACTAAAAAGGCACTTTTTGCCTTTGTTTTTATTTTACAGTGCGTAGTTAGTTCACCTAAACCTAACAAATAGGAATTTGTTTTCTTTTCCATTTTTTTGTTTTGTTTTTGTTTTAGCTAAAAAGCTTGCACTTAGATATATAGAAAGAGAAGATGAATGTTTGTCACTGAGCTACACTGGCTTTCCACAAATCAAAACAAAGAGGATAATTTCCTAATAGTCTTGCAACATATTTGAAGAGCAGTCTGTTGTTTGTTTGGGAAGGTGAATGGAGTATGTGTTATGAAATTTCTCAGCAGCAATGGTTACACATTTTCAGTTGATAGACTTTTAAGCTGTCACATCCTTATTTTCTTTTCCTGGCAACAATTATTGCGTCATGAAATGAAGATAATTGTAATTTTGTTTTGTCTTAGATGCCATTTATAAGATATGTTATACATATTATTACCTCTCATTCCTATTAGATTATTTTTTAGTAAAATTAGAGTTTAGTTGATTCAGGGGAATTATAGTACTGCCTTTAAAGCATTATGAGCATTTTGTTAAGATTGGATATTAAGGAATTCAAATGACCAGGTCCGTTATTAGAATTGGGAAACAAATTCCGGTTAACTATTTTGATTCTTTCTGCCCTCTCTTTCAATATGTAGAGCACGTATGCTGTGCACAGGCTAACGTACAATATATGTGTGTGCGTGTTATATCGTATCTAAACAAATACTTTTAGATAATAGGATTTACAAATATTGTTCAGGAGTTTTAAACTAATTTGCCTTTGGGAGCCAAGCAAAGCCCACAATTGAATAAAATAGGCTTTTGCCAATAAATTAAGAAGTGATGGAGACAGACAAAACTGAACATTATGGACCCTTTCTAAAGGTGTTCAAATTCAGTTTGTTTTAAAATATCCTGTGTACCGTCATTATCAAAGAAAACACTTGCACTGACTGAATTCGGTCTTTGAGACACGAGTTTGAGACTTCTGAAAAGCCCAGCTTTGCTGTATATCATCAGTCAGGGATTCTCTGTCGTGGAGGAATCGCTGTTGTGGCCCCTGCGATAGGATGCCCTTGCTTTCAGGAGGGTATGAGGATTTGCCAATATAAGTATTAGTAGGTTACTAAATAGTCTAGTCTGATTAATAGAGCTATGAACTACAAAACAAAGACAACCTTCAAATTGGTGCTTTTGAATACACGCAGTTATATCTCTGCACCTTCGTAGATCTTTACCTTGTTGAAAGCCATTTCCACTAAGCTCTAAATCCAAACTTTTTATCCCTACAACAGACATGCCCATCTGTTATTCTCTGATCCTCAATGATGCACTAACACTACTTTGCAATTGTGTCAATTAATATAATTAATATGTTAGTAATAATGTCATTCCATTGCTCTCAAATCAGCATTTGCCTTCTAAAACCGTGGAACATCACTTCCTAGTGAAGACAAGAGTAATCTGTTAGAAAGATGACTTAAGAAGCACTATAATGCAATTGCCATTTATGTGAATACACGTAATATATGTGCAATTCTAAACATAACTAGTGAAAATTAAAATTATTTTGGTCTGGCTTTGGCCAAAGAAGATATCTGGTTTTCTTAAAAATTAAGCATTACACTGAAATTGGTGAAATAGACACATTTGTTTGGGCCTAAGGGCAAGTACTGTTCCAGTTTTTATAACTGTTAGTAAAACATCTGTCTGATTTTAAAAGCTGAAAGGCATGCTAATTATTTTCTTTAATTTTTAATTATTATTTTTAGTTGCAATGATACCCTCACTAGTCTGAAGTGACTTATGAAACCTGTTTTATTTACAGTATAAATTTCTAATTGAACTAAATTATACACATTGGATAGTACTCCATGGCATATAGAATTTGAAAACAAAATTGAGTAATTCATACAGAACACGGAAAACACAAACTGGTAACACTATTTTAAAATCTAAAGACTGATATATATGGCTTTATTTTTAAAACTAAACGAATATCTTCATAGTTAAAACTCATTATTTGAAAAAGAGTGCCATTTTGAGAATATAGATTATGTTAGCTGTATTATAATCACTGTGGAGAATAGCATTTCAACAATTTTAATAGCTAATACCTAGGACCAGTTTTGGAGGCCATGCTGATCATAGTCAGAGCCTCAACCATGGGTGTTAGCTTGAAGAAGGGTAGCAGAATAGTGGATGTAGATCCTTCTACCAATTAAAAATATCTTTTGTCTCTAAGGGGACTCCTAAGAGGGACTGAGCAGTGTAGCTAGAAGGGCCGTCCTCGTGGCTAATGAACAGGTACGTATTTAGCTTCAGTAGTGATGCATTCTGCCAACCTCTGTTGTCTGGATAGCATTGTGTCGAAATAAATTAGATACCAGTAAACAGAACTCTGATGTCATTGGTGAGTAGACTGCTCTGATAAAAGTTTCAGTTGTCTATTGCTGTGTAACAAGCCACCCGAAAACTTAGCAGCTTAAAATAACAACAATCATTTATTTTGCAAAACATCTACTATTTTGGCAGAGCTCAGCTGGAAAGCTTGTCTCTGCTCTGTGTGGCTCCACTTGGGGCTGCTAGAGTGAACCTGTAGGATCAAGCCACCTGTAGGAGAGCTCATTGACAAGGCTGGCAAGTTGGTTCTGGCTGCTGGCTTGGAATTCAGCCAGGGCTGTCCGCTCAGGGCCGTGGTTCCTCTTAATGTGAGTTGCTTGGGTTTCATTAGAGCTTGGCAACAAGTATTTCAAAGAGTGTTCCCAGGCAGAAACTCCAAGGCTATGTATGGTCTAGCCTCGGAAATCCAAGAACATTGCTTCCATCACATTCTGTTTGTCAAGCAAGTCGGTAAGGTCAGTCCATTTTAAAGAGGAGGAGATTTAGATTCCATCTTATAAGAGGAGGAGAAGACAAGAATTTGTTGCCTACCACAGCAATGAGGGCAAATTGTGACATAGGTGCTCCTTGCCCAGGTGGAGGGGTCGTTCATATTCCGGAGTCGTGCACAATCCACCTGGAGCAGGCTTCCTGATTATAAATGCCACCACTTCTACCACTAGCCAGTGACGTATCTGCAGCATGTACTGTGGTCAGACAATACACTAAATGCTTTATAGGCATTTTTAAAATTACATTCTCACAACAGTCCTTTTTGGTGGATGATGATATTATCTGAGGTGTAAAGAGGTTAAACATTTGTGCAA
Source organism: Equus caballus (assembly GCF_041296265.1). Classification (NCBI taxonomy): domain Eukaryota; kingdom Metazoa; phylum Chordata; class Mammalia; order Perissodactyla; family Equidae; genus Equus; species Equus caballus. Next base: position 75,928,011 of record NC_091687.1, read on the forward strand.
GCTTCATACCTCTTTGGTGGTAAATTCAAGGTTCAAATGCAGACTGTCTCATGCCACAGTTCCTACTTTTAACCACTATACAATATAGTCTCATATGAGATGGCTCGTCTGTCTCCCTCCTTTGACAAGCAGGCTATCAAAATACTACTTACTTTTCTTCACCTAAGAGCCACCTGTGAAATGACTTAATTGAATACAGAAGTCTGATAATTAAGAGTTTCTCTAAAAAATCATCTTTTGAAAGCATTAACAACCTAGAAGTGCCATAAAGATGGAGTTCTGTGTTGAGAGAGGGCACAGCTTACAAGTGGAAACCAAATCCACCATGTCCTGAAAAACAGATGTCCCAGGATGTTAGAGGACTTGGAGTGGGGGTGGGGGGCTGGTCAAGGATGTTGGTCAGCACCCGGGTCAGAAAAAGTATCTGAACCATAGTTGAGAAGTGCTAAGATTGGAGTCAGGGAAGTAGTAACAAGAGTCAAGTCTAAAGACTGAGCAGAAAGATAAACCAAAGGATGATTAGTGCGGTGGGAAGTTCTATTCTCTTGACTTTTTAAACTTGGACTATTCTCCTTCCCCAGTCCTTGACTCTTGTAAAGCAACCTGCGCCCATCTACAGCATGTAGCCTGATGCTTATCTGGTCTGAAATCTGTTGTTGTTGTTAAGCCTCTCAGATACTGCGATGCGTTTGTAGACTGAACCTTTCTCCAGTACTGACACCTGAAGCTGTGTCTACCAGCACCTGCACCTTCTCATTTTTGCCTTCCTGCTGACAGTAAGCTGATCTAGCTTGGGCACTGCCAAAAAAGGACACGAAGGTCCTAATCAATGACTTGATGTTCATATAGTGTCTCTCCTCAGTGACTGCCATGATAGCCAAAAATAACCAATAAACTATTTTAATAGTTACTACATTATATCAAAAACTTACTAGAATAGAGTTCTTCCCCACGTGATTATGATATATAGAAATTTTGCATCCTTTTGTTTAAACCCCTCTCAACTTATTTCCAAGCCATTGCACAACACATTAAATTTTGTTGTATTTATTTTACATTTCATTACACTGTTAATGGCTTCTATTCTATATATATATATCATTCATTAATTGTATTTATGTTTGTCAAAAAACCATATTCCGTAAAACCCAAAAAACAAAAAATTATATTCAAGGAATCCTATTTCCCTGGTCATTCCTATTAGAAACTCAAATATGTGTTCTAATGGAAAACATTTTGGCTTGAGGTTGTTAGTATATCACACATAAAAATACATTATGAGAGTAAAGAAAAAGTGTTTAATGTTCTGATTAAACCCAATTTTGCTAAATCTATTAAGGATATTGAGTTGTACTTGTTCAAAATTCAAAATATTGGAAAAGAATGACGGGTTTTGTATTATTTCTCTTTGCTCTTTAGAAATTTGATTGTTTTCTGTCAGTCTCAGACTTTTTTTCTACTTTTAAGTTTTATTACCTCGTACTCTTCCTAGTATGTGAATTTACTGACCCTTCAGATGTATGCTCATTAGGTGCACTTGTATGGTTCATTACAGTGTCCTCAGACAGATACAGATCACACAGGTGTGCAATGTCCAATCCTTCTCTGAAGCAAAGGAGTCGTGCCCCAATGGCTTTAGGGGCATTCACTTGTCATGCAGTTGGCTTTTGGCCAACAGAGATGAACAAATTAGTAGAGTGTACCTGTGTTGGCCCTGTTCCTAGTCTCATTTATGTAATTGATGTCTGGTGGCCTCATTATGGATCATTAGCATATCAACATGATCTGAGCCTTGGCAAAGTGTGCTTGTTGTCAGGCGTTAGCAATTTACCATAATATATAAAGCAAGGGAACCTGGACATTCTAACTGAATTGATGACAAAATCAAAATGGTAGCACAGGAGGCTCAAAATCCGTAATTCTTAGGGTTCCTTGGTGTTTGGAATAGTTAATAACAAGTTTGGATTTGTGTTAGACAATTTTTCTATAATACAAAAGATATCTGTTTTAATAATAACAATCTAAATATGATTCTTTTAAATATTTTTGTTTTCTTCACATTCACTGATTTCATTTTCATTACTTTTATATCTAATTATTGTGCATATTTGTTGGTACCTATGACCAAGAATAATTTTGTCTTAAATAGAACAGAATTTTAAGCCAAAGAAATTACATATTTGGAGATGGTTTTGATGTTAGTGAAAGAATTTAGTGAGAATTGACTGTCTTAACGTTGTTTGAGAAAAATCCTAGGTTATTTTATATCCAGTCTGAAATACAAACTTGAAATTCTCTGTTCCAGAGTTGTTCTCATGAAGTGTGATTAGATTTACCAGTTGTTTATGATGCAAAGCAAAGGAGTGTTAAATAGACATATTTCTTTTCCACTTAGTACTTCTAATTTAAGGTAGATGATACAGACAGAGGTGTCACTGTAACATTTACTACCATAAATGTTGAATAAAATGAAATAAAAATTATTTTAAGAAGTAGAAGAAATATATGCAGATAAATTATATTTGATGTAAAGGATATATGTTTTTAGAAGTGGAAATAACCCTGTATCTGGGGTTCTAGATGTTTTGTTTCTAGATTTGTTGTGGCCCATAACCTGCCATTTAACTCCTCTTGGTCAAAGCTGTTCTCTTAATAAAATGAAAATGATTAAGAAAAATATTGTAGTGTGATTAGTGCCTTTTTTGTCCCTGAGAGTAAATATTTTGTCTTTTTTTTTTTTTTTTTTTTTTTTTTTTTGCTGAGGAAGGTTCACCCTGAGCTAACATCTGTTGCCAATCTTCCTCTTTTTGCTTGAGGAAGATTCGCTCTAAGCTAACGTCTGTGCCAGTCTTCCTTTATTTTGTATGTGGCACACCACTGCAGCAGGGCATGATGAGTGGTCTAGGTCTGCACCTGGGAACCGAACCCAGGCTGCTGCAGTGGAGCGCATGAACTTAACCACAGGCCAAGGGGTTGGCCCCAATATTTTGTCATTTTAATTTTCTAATCCCAGTGCCCCACAGTGTCTGGTATACAGTAAGTACTAAATAAATGTTTTAATACTAAAAGTATGAATGAAATTCATACTTACTCTTTTTTATTTAAAGTACCTGTATTCTTATCTGATTATCAAAGTGGGAAAAAAAAGATAGAAATCATTAGTAACACTCACTGTTGACATATTGGTATATCTACAAGCGTGTTCTTTTCTATGAATCTATTTATTTACAGTTTTTAAAAATTAAAATATGGTGAGACTCTAAATAATTAATAACTCTTATCACTTAGTCATGAACATTTTCACAACTCATTAAATATTCTACACCTCATTTTATTATTGGTACCCAATAATAACTACCATTATTGAGTCCTAAGTAGGTGCCCAAATGTATTCTCTACTAAGTCCTATGAATACTAGAGGTCATTTATTCTCTGAGGTAGGCATTATTTCTATTTTAGTGATATAGAAATTAAGGCTCAGAGAGACTGTTCCCGAGGTGAAACAAGTACTGAGAGACAGGGGAAAGATTTGAATCGGAGCCTCTAACCACTAGAGTGTATCACCACCCCAGATTAATGAAACTTTACTCATCTAGTGCTCCATTTTGACTTTTAGATTGTCCATTCTTTTACAATTAAAAACTACATTGAGGGGCCGGCCCGGTGGCGCAGCAGTTAAGTTCACCTGTTCTGCTTTGGTGGCCGGGGTTCGCCAGTTCGGATCCCGGGTGCGCACATGGCACTGCTTGGCAAGCCATGCTGTGGTAGGTGTCCCACATATAAACTAGAGGAAGATGGGTACAGATGTTAGCTCAGGGCCAGTCTTCCTCAGCAAAAAGAGGAGGATTGGCAGCAGTTAGCTCCGGGCTAATCTTCCTCAAAACAAACAAACAAACAAACAAACAAATACATTGAGGCTTGTCTGAGGACAGGAAGGAGAAGGAAATGAATGGACTCCAAGGGGCAAGCGGAAACTTTTAGAGATGATGGATCTTCATTATCTTGATTGTGTGGTAATTTCGGAAGTGTATACATATGTCAAAACTCAACAAATCGTAAACTTTATCTGTGGTTTAGAAGGCACCAATTATGCCTAAAAAAAAGCTTTAAAAAGTGTTTTAAAGGAAAACTACACTGAGATGAATGTTCTTATATGTAAGTAAATGCCATATCCATGATTATTTCCTTGATATAATTCTGGAAGAGTTTTTTGAGGGTATCAAAAATTATTCACATTTTAAGTGTTTTTGTATGCATACACATGTGCCCCAGACATGTTGTATGAATGCACACTTCTTCCATTAATGTACGAAATTATCTGTTTTAAAATAAGAATATAATAATAATCACATAGTGAGCATTCACTGTGTATCACTTACTCTACTAAGTGCTTTTTTATCCCCTTTAATCTTTATGTCACCAATTTAGATGAAAGTTGAAAAACCGATACTCAGGTTAAACAACTTGACCATAGTAATATACCTAGTAAATAGTAGATGAAAGATATGATCCGCTGACAACCCAACTCTACAGTTCTGTTCTCCATTCTTACAAATGCTGGCTATCCACTAAATCCTCATATTTTTTGGACAACTGTTTGAAAAGTTTTGGCCTAAGAGTGAAGGTAAGTCCTAAAGGAACACATAACCGGGAGGATATTTTCATAAATAGAGTGACCATATAAATTTTCATCCAAAACATACACTTAGGAATGTGAAGAGGGGCGCTATTAATAATTAGGCTGGGACAACAAGCATAAACAGAGCATTTCCTTGGCGAACCAGAAAAGAAAATGGAACAAAGACATACATTTTAGATAAATACTATTACCAAGCACTGATTCAATACTACTCTGTGCAGATTTTCTCCTCACAACTGCCCTTGAGATATCTGTGACCAATTTCCCCGAAAGAATACAGATGTTCTGAAAAGTTTAGTGCTTGGGCAACTTCTCAAAAAATTAGCGACTGATGAGCCAGGGATTTACAGCCTATTCTGTCTGATTCCAAAGCCTATAATCATTGCACTATTAGCTTTTTTTTCTATATGTTAATAAAACAAGGTTAATATGTTCTCAAAAAGCAGATGATTGTCTTAGGTTGTAAAGGAAGGGACTAGATATCTAGATTGCTCAGCATGTTTAAATTCACTTTGTAGATCTTGAACATCTTTTCCATACTCTTTCTTTTGTCTCAGTTATAAGTGAATTTTATTTTTTTAATTGGCATTTAAGGATTTATCTGTGTAGTCTGTGCACAACAATGTAATCATGCTGGCATAGAATCATAGAATCAAACAATTTTCAAGTTGCAAAAGAATCCCGGAGCTACAGAACAGTATTTAATCCAGTGGTCCCCAAACACAACCTGTGAACAAATGCCAACCGTAACAAAATGGCTTGTGACCAGAAAAAAAAAAAAAATCTCTTTCAGTCCTTACCTTCCTTACCTGGAAAAATGAAAAATATAAAGTTTGCAGCCCAGCATTGTTCCCCGTTTTCTTTGCTTTTTCTTTTTTTTTTTGAAATTTACAGGTTGTTGAATTTAAAATGCTGGTATGCTCCAATCAAAGTCAGTTTTCTTTTCCTGTAGAAGAAAAAAGTGGACCATCAAGATAGTAGACTTGTTATAGCATCCAAAATACAAATAACAATTGTAGCTATTGTTTGCATGCCTACTGTTTGTGAGGCACTGTGCTACCTGCTTTTCATACGTTGCTCATTTATTCTTTACAGTATCTGGATAAGATAGGTACCCTTCTGTCCGTTACATTGGAGAAGACTGAAGTTGAGAAGTTCAAGTAGCTTGTCCAAAAGGGCTGAGCCCAGAGTTTAAACTCAGAACTGCAAAAAGCATGCTTTTTTTGCATCGCCTTATGGAGGTCTTATCCACTGATCTTCCCATTTTCCTCAGTTTCTCCATTTCATTGAACACAATTTGCTTTTGTTCTAAAGAACAAAATCCTTTAGGTTTAGACAAAAGTTATTTCAGTGATATAACTTTCATTTGAACTTTAACAATCCTTAACAGACTAATTAGTCTAGAAAATATAATTATACCTAGTGTATAGTCCTTTTGTACTCCAGGCAAATATTGATTACAACAAATACTGTTAAAATACTATCTGCAGAACAATTTGTAAATGTAAGGTGATGGATTATTTATTCAAATTTCATATGTCACACAAAGTTCTAATAAAATAGAAGTATTGAGACAATCTCCTGGAGTTCGTGGTAATATTATTTAATTTGTTGACATATTTTTAGGTTCAATAAAGTAAAACTTCATTAATTGTTCCTCAGGTATTCAAAATAATGTGAACTTTAAGGCAATTACCATTTTCTATGTATTCATTGTTTGTGTTCCTTAATGAATCAGGAAAATACCTTAACATTTACTGGCGATTCACAATGGGAAAATGGTCAACTAGAGGCTGTGAAGGACCCAGAAACATAAGATTTGTGCTGTGAAGAAGCTTATAATTTAACAGGAAGGGAGAAGACACATGGTACTTCTGTCAAGTGGAATTAAGGAATTCCAGTGGCCTTCTTTGTAGGACTCGTTGTTTACTAGTTTAACTTATCATTTGTGTACCGTTACTTATCTCCTCTACTGCATTGTAATTTCTTGGTTGAAGGGATGGTGCCTTATCCTTATTTGTAATTCCCTCTAGCATCTGAGGTAAGGCATTGCACAGTGAGCGGCCTATATATAGCTTTGGAATGAGTTAATATATATAACACTAACAATACAAGACTCTATATCTGATCTGTCAAATGCACGGAACTGGCAGCAGGTGCTGTAGAAGTTCATTGGGACAGAGGAGGGAGTAGTTGAGTGAAAATGTGGGAAAGGAGCTGCAGTGAACTAGCGGGAGGGCATTCCAGGCACGTAGCAGAGCATGCAAGGCATTTATAAGGTAGAAATGAAGAAAAGTTATTTTTTTATGCTTTAATGGGCATCTCCGACTTCTTGGAATGGTATGATGTTTGTAGAAAAATATTAATAAAGGTTGAAACTAGAGCATAGGTCTTATCTATCAGCCAAATAGAAATGGCAATTTATGTATTATCATTAATGAGCATTAAATCAGTCTTTACCTTAGGGTAGAAGATATTTCATTGGTTATTTGGAACAAAATACATGTTTTCCCATAAATAAATGTGTCTCTTCCTCTCTCATCCTGCCTTCCCTCCTAGAGAGTATAACTCTGTAGTTTAGAACCTGGGCCCTGGAGCTCCCCTGCGTTGCTTCAAATCCTCTGTTAGCAACTTCCTGTGGGAACTTGGTTAAGGTACTGTAGTAGCTAGATAGAGGCTCCACTCATGTCCCAGAGACAGAAAATGACAGTGGCTGATTACAGTATAGAAGTTTCTTTTCATGAAAGTCCAGCTGATAGTGGTTGTTTTAGTTATATTGCTGTGTGACAAACTGCCTCAAAACTTTGGGGCTTAAAGAAAGCTATTGTTTCAAGGGTCAGGACTTTGGGCGGGACTCAGTGAGGAAGCTCATCTCTGCTTCACAGCATATCAGCTGGGCTAACTCGAGTGAGTCTGGAACATCCAAGATGTCCTAAGTCGTCTGTCTCATGCCTTTGTGTTGGCTGCAGCTGCAGCCACTTGGTTCTCCTACATGTGACCTCTCTCTTTGGGTGGTCTCTCATCATTTGGTCATCTAGCATGAGCTTCTGGATGTAGGTGCTGGCTTCAAGAGGGTGAGAACAAAGGCTACAAGGGCTGTTAAAGTCTAGGCCGTAAAGTCATAGTGTCATTTCTGTTGCATTTTGTTGGCTAAAGCAAGTCACAGGGTCAGCCCAGATTTAAAAGGAGGGAAAATACCTCTTGATGATAGGGATGGCAAAGTGGCATTGCAAAAGGATTTGCAGAACAGGAGGAATTATTAGAGCTTCTTTGGAAATAGTCTATCCAAATGGATCCTGTCTATGAGGTCTTCAGGGGCCCAGACTGCCTTTTCATATGGCTCTGACCTTCCTAGAGTGTTGTCCTTCTCTGTGTGGTTCAAGATGATTCAGTACTGTATTCTTGGGCCAGCCAAAGGGAAAGGCGGAAAACACAAAGGGTAAATACCTTCTTCCTTTTAATAGCTCAGTCAGGATTTGGATCTTAGTCACAAGCCCTGTCTAATTAGAAGCCTGAAAGGAAATAAAGCCTTTGTTCTGGATGGCCCTAGACTACCTGAAAATCTGGGCTTCTATTTCCATGAGAGGAAATTGGAGAATGGATATTGGAGACAATTTATAATCTCTGTGACAGTTACTTAACCTCTCTGACTCTGTTTATGTATGAAATGGGGATGATAACAGTATCTACTTCATAGGATTGTTGTCAGGATATCGAATAATATGTGTGCGAACTTAGCACAGTGTCTGGGGAATAAGTTAGCTATCACCAGTCTTTCAGTTAAAAGTCACAAAATTCCAGCCACCTTTCAGGCACTGTTCTGGACTCTAAATTTACAAAGATGTATAAGATATTTTTCCACATCTGGAGAACTAAAACTCCCCTGAGGAAGAAATACTTATAAACAAATAATTGCAGCATGGGGTGAGTGGTAGGATAGAAACTTGATAAAGAACTGTGGAGATGGATGGCAGCGGTGCAGGAAAATCAGAGATTTCATAACAGAGCTAGTATATAAGGTTGACCAAGAAAATTGAGTCAGAAATAACTTAGTTCAGAGGCAATAAAGAGTGTGGCATATTTAGAAAATAGTCAAGAGGCTGATTATCACTGAATTGCAGAAGCTGGATGGATTATGAGAGAGAAGCTTGAAAAGGTAGGATCAAATTATGAAGGGCCTTATATTTGATACCCTTGAGTTTGGACACCACATAATATAACCTCTCTAAAATCTCAATTTCCTATGAATATTGTGATAATCATAGCATAGAATTATGGAGAGCCCTCATTCATAGGGTTGCCAGGAGTTGGAGTCGACTTGAAAGCATGTAACAACAACAATAGCATAGGACCATTGTGAGGATTAAGTGAAAATATAAAGATATTTTATTATCACTTGGTATTATACTATCGCTTAATTGTTATTATGTTAGCTATTGCTAATATAATAAAAATATTATTATTGGAGAAGGAGGAACCAAATTTGAGATATTTCTAAGGTGAACTTGATTAATGTTTGAATGAGTGATAGATGATGACATTACTTTGACATTTCTAGCCATTAATGAGATATAGAATTCAAAGTGGATTGGGAAAAAAATACAGTATCACCAATATTGAGTTTGAGATACCTTCAAAATAAATATCCAGTGAACATTAGATATAAGGAATCAGGGGCTGGCCCCGTGGCTGAGTGGTTAAGTTTGCGCGCTCTGCTGCAGGCGGCCCAGTGTTCGTTGGTTCGAATCCTGGGCGCGGACATGGCACTGCTCATCAAACCACGCTGAGGCAGCGTCCCACGTGACACAACTAGAAGGACCCACAGCGAAGAATATACAACTGTGTACCGGGGGGCTTTGGGGAGAAAAAGGAAAAAAATAAAATCTTAAAAAAAAAAAAAGGAATCAGTTGAAAATATTTGCCTAGGGTAAAGAGGAAAGGTCAGAGTTAGAAATAAAGAAATTCCAGTATTGGCACCTCCCTCTTAGAAAAGGAGTGAGTATAGTGCTTCTGGGGAGTAAAGAATAATATGAAAAAGGTGATTATTTTCTCCAACTAGCCTTCAAAAGTCCATTGTAGTTATTGTGAATTGGGGGCATACAACAAAGCTGATAGCGTGAGAGGAACTAGTTGGCATTAGTTCTGTTGGAAATGTGCAGTCATATTCCCTGCCAGATACACCAAGGGCCTATCTGCACAATACAGCTGGAATAAGGATGTCTCCTTTCCCTCTGACTAGACAGTGGGCTGGCAACTCCTGGAGCTCCAGTGTACTGGTGAGGGATGAGAGAATCATGGGGTCCCTTGGCTATTGTAATGATCGCCTAGAAGCTTTCTTCACATCTATTTTTGCACCCTTTTGAAACATTCTCCTCTCTGCAGCCTTTCTGATTCATTTAAAAAACAAAAATCTGATTCTAGCTTAAAATCAGTTAAAGACTTTCCGTTGTTCTGGGGATGAAGAAGAAAGCCCCTACCTTCCTTACTGTCATTTACTCTCTTTCACACATCAGCCAGATGGGCTTCTCTAATCAGTGACTGAGCCCTGCCCTTTTCCGGTTGTGCTCACTCCCCTCCTGCCTTTACCTGGGTGGCCTCAACAACTCATCTTTCTCAGTTCAGCTCAGAGATCCCTTCCTCAAGAAAGCCTTCCCTGACCCCCCAGACTCGCTTAGGTCCTCTTGGTAGATGCTCCCATAGAATCTTTGTAGCATTCATCCTAATTATGAGTGAAGTTTTGCTTGTGCAAATAATTGTTTGATTAACTGTTTTCTTCACTAAAACAAATTTAAGCTCCTCCACAGCAGAAAGAAAGTCCATCCTGTCTGTCTACTAATGGAACTTGAATCACTTCTGCCTTTGCCCCCAACATGGAACAGATTGAGAATTAGACATAAGAGTCAGACAGTGTCAAAATAACAGCTTTCCTATTGCTAAATCTTGATTAGAGAATTCAGCCTAATCTGTGGCCCGAGTTAGGCTTCCTACTCATTCTCTCAGAATTGAATTTATTTACCCAAACATTAGAATAAAAAAAGGATAACCACAGACCTCTGCTCTATCTCCGGTACGTATAAGAGTGCCTCGTTTAGTAGAGGGGCTTACAAGGCGTTGCTTGTTGCCTTTTGAGTTTTTTCCTTTTTAACCAATGTCTTCTTACTTCAGATAGGGTTTCTAACATCTCTGATCAAGTGCAAGATAATTACTTCTTATGATTTCTCCTTTATGCTACTTTCCCTGAACATAACATACAGTGTAATATACAGTCCTTTAAGGTTTATTAAAGGTTTGAACAAACAGCAAAAGGGAAAATTACAGCAGGTAAAATGACTTTCTCCTGTATTTCCCTGCTTTCTGCTTTTTAGAGCTTTTAAGCTTTTTTTTTTTTTTTCTTATTTTATGTTGAAGAGCAAAAGCACAAAAACATACTAATAGTGGGATATGTTTACCAACGGCAGAGCATTCTAGAACTGAGAGGAAAACTAGATGCAGGCTACTCTAAGTCATCTGGATCCTGAAAACTACTTCAGATATGGGGCTTCGCCTGGCCCACAACGGTGTTGAGAAAGGAGCCAGGGGGCGCGACCATGGGCAGGAAGGGCAGGAATGACTGTTCACAGTCTTCCTCCTTCTCTTTCACTTTTGCTGGTTTTACCTTTGAGGATGTCATGCTGAACCAGATTTATGGTTAATAGGGAAAAAAATGGAAAAGAATGCTAATCCAGGCAGCAATCAGTTTACAGAAACAAGAAGAAAAAGGAGAGAAGGATAGTTTCCGGAACTATTTGGGGATCAGGGGCCTCAGGCTATTTCTGAGTATTTATATATCAGGAACTCTTCCTATTGTAGTTATTCAATAACATTTAAAATTCCGTAAATTTTTTCATGCAACAAATGTATATACTTACTGTTGAAACATTTGAAAAATACAGAAAAGTGTAATAATGAAAATAATAATCACACATAATCATATCCTCTGTCTCTTCTTCCACATGTGCTTTTTGATTTTATATTTAACGTGATTAAAGTAGATTGTGGACAACTTAACCTTATCAGAAAAATTATTCAGAGAAGCAATTTTCCCAGTCTTCTGTAACACATTTCAGAAGTATTTATCTTCACAGGTAGTTAATTTTATGCGAATTTAACTCCAAGAGTTAAATGACATATAAACACAGATAAGAAAACATAAATATGTTAAGCCTCAGATATCCTCTCATATAAGAGCTTCCTCCCAAGTTCTGTTCATTCATTCATTCATTCATTCAGTCTCTTGCTTATTTACCTTATGAAAAGTGTTGTTAACATGGGCTTTGAAAACACCTGTATTCGGGAGAATAGAGTTATTTCATGCAAAGTATGTTAATCTTCAAAATTTTTATTAGAGCATTGGACATTTGGTTAAAAAAATATTCTCTTCTCTTGAGGAAATTATATTCCATTTCCTCCCTGACATACCACACAGTACAATGCTGATGTCATTTCATTGTAAGCAGGGACTATAGTACATGAGTCAATTCTAAGTTGTTAAGAATTTCCTTCTTCTCCCAATGGAATACACGTGATTACTGTTGGGAAATGGTTGGAAATCAGATTTAACCTTCTAAGTTTTTTTTCATAGGATTGAGGAGAAATGGGCCAGTAAAAGTGTATTTTTCATTACTTTTTGTTAGCCAAAACAACAAGATTTTGGCTAAAATATCAGTATGCAGGAAAAGTTAGCAAACTCAATAGATACACAAAACACTTTTAATGGGTGAATTAAAAAGAATTCTAAACTTTGTAGAATTCATGAAAATATTCACAGTAAAAAAGTTCTTGTAAATTATTATAAAATGCACCATTTCTTAATAAAATTCTGGCCTGGTTTCTTAGGTAACAGACAACGTAAATTAATTAAACTTCATTTGGTGTCATAGTGCTGTTGAAAAAATAGATACAGAGAAAGAAAGAAAGAATAAATTAGAGCACCATTGGAGCAATAAAAGATTTTTAAATTCAGAAAGACCTGTCACAGTAGGATTGCTTCCGTCCAACATTCTATTTCAACTATGTTTTTAAATTTCACCTTAAGGTTTCAAGCACGGAGTTCCCAATATTAAATACTCATATTTTAATATGTAACTTGACAGGGCAACGTGCAAGATTAATGCCATGATATACAAAGTGAGTTAAAAGAAGGATTGACAAAAGCTTTAAGTTGGCCAACTGGTTATTCCAGTCTCCTAGGTCATGTTTATTTCACTTTAACTTCCTTGAAGACTTTTCTTTCACCTCTTAAGGCAGGTGTCCTTCTCACCCTCACCAGATTTGGCAGATGGGTCTCCGTTACCAACAATGCTGAATTATAAAATGAGACTCGCCATTAGGTTAGTTGTGACTGCACATTTCAATCTTATGTTTCTGTTGAAATGACCTAAAATGGCAGTTTGTGCCATCTGACGATTTGCTGTTTAGGTTGACAAGGCACCCATCTCTCCTATTAATTTTTTTCTCCTTAAAAGCTTTGCATTTTAAAATCTTGGGCCTTGTTAGGAAGTAGAGTTATCGAAATATGAAACTTTTGGGAGGTTAAAATTGAACGACCCTGTTGTCTTCTTGTTATGACTTTAGAGTTTTCTCATTACATCTTTCTTGCTGTTTTTTAAAAAATATTTGGAGTTATTTTTACTAACAGGAGTTCTGGTAGTCACATTCCAGAATTTTTAATATTCTGGACTTCACAAATTTGGTAAAAAACATACTCTTAAGAGAAAGAAAGGATATCATCATGACATCTCTTGAATTTCATCCATAGGCAATAGCTTGTTATTTTTCTCCTTTCCAAGCTTTTTAACAAGCTAATACTTAGATTTAGAGAACTTATAGCCTGAAGAAAAAGTACTCAGAAAGCATATTTTGGAAATGTTATAAAGTACCAGATTCATCAAAGACAAATAGATGGAAATTGTCAGTGAGTATGTTATGTTTATTTGCTTGCAGTCTTTAAGACCAAAGTCTGCCATACAGCTTATAAGAAAATACCCATAAAATAAAAGTCTAACATAAGAAGTTAGAAGCTTGAATATTATGAATGAGAGTAGAGGGTGAAGGTCAATACAAAATAAGAAGACTGCTACAATAATTATTAAATTGAAGCTGCGAATTTGGCTTAAGCCACATTTATTATACCCCTTTGGCTATGACCAGCCTTTTTGAGTGATGTGGTAGACACTTTCCACCACATTACAGCTATAGTGAATATGGTAGCGCTTACCTAAAACTGTTTGTTTTCATACATCCTGATGGAGTAGGGGTATTGTTCCAAAGTGCAACTCAGCAAAACTAATTTTATAACAAGATCAAGACAATGTGGCCCATTTATGCGGTTTTCTAAAGACTCCTAAGAAACAACCTCAGAATTTCTGGGGGAATGAATGGATTGCTTTTCTTAACAAGGTTCTAGATGAGAGTCGGGCCCCAAACATGTGAAGCCTACTGGGGCCTAAAGAACTGTCTCTCTGATTTACTGATTGAACATAGATTCTGTGCCTTAGAGATCAAATAGGCAGACTATAAGATTGACAGCCTTCTGTAAAAATTAAAGTGCTCACTAAGAATCTTTTTTCTTCTCCAAAAAAAGAGTACCTATATGCAAAGACTGGATTTTTCACAGGAAACTACTTTCTTAAGAAAGGGCATGTTAACAAACTACTGATCAATCCCAGATTGTGTCCAAACACCATATGGCAGGACAAAGCTGATTTTAGCTGAAAGAAATTTCAAAGCAGACCATAGACTATCAAATGAGGTTTAAATCATGAATAACTTTATTCATTTATGGTAAGAAAAATGCTGAAGTTCAAAGAAAGATAGTGACAATTAAAGGTTTTTTTGTGGCGTAAATATTACAAAATGACATAATTACAAGATATATACGAAAAATTCAAGAATTTAAAAGTGAAAGAGAGCATGTAGTATAGTTAGTTTAACGAGTACAGTTTATCACAATTGAAAGAGGCGGAGAATAATGATATGTGAAAATGAATTGTATCAAAATTTATGAATATTAGCACTGTTTGAATGTCACTATCAAACACCACCTGCTGGGTAGGTCACACTTTCCACAGAGAGGTGGTGCTCAGGAACAGTACCTGGATTTGCTTATGAGAAATTGCATAAGATTTGAATTGATAGTATAAAATTGGATCATCTTAAACCTAGGTGTTACCATTTGTTGTATTATATATTGCAAACTGATGGCTGGCAGACCAAATCCTCATATGTGTTTTGTTTGGACCTGTAATTTTTAAATTGTTTTTCAACATTTAAGAATCCAGCTTCTCTAGAAAACTTGGAGCTCTGGCAACATGAAGCCCACTTCATGCCCTTCTACAGGGCGTGCATCTGCCGGTCCGCCACAGTTTCTCACGCTGCTTCTTCACTAGGTTAAACATCTGCTTAGCCTGTGTGAGCATTTGCATTAAGACTCCTAGTTCAGATTTTTTTTTAAGTATTTTACTCAAGACAGCATGCCTATATGAATAGAAGGGAAAGATTCAAATGAAAACTTTGGAGTGTTGTGATTGCATGTTTTTTGAGTGATAGTTTGGTTAATATCTGTCTTTCACAATTTATGTGAGCTCCACAAGGGCCTGGAGCACATTTTATCGTTCACCGTGGTGTCTGCAGAACCTGGCACAGTGCCTGACTTGTTCAAAGGGATTGATAAATGTTTCTATGACTGAAGATAGTGATGGAACTGTCCACAAGTACTAACTTAACATATTCCTGTTTAAAATGTACTTCATTTTAGAAGTTAAGACACTAACCATAAACAATAGGCTTTTTGTCCATAGTAACCAGGTGTTTTAAGGATTGTCAATTGACCTTCTAGTAAGCCAAGAAAATACTTGTTCCTCAAATGTTCACATAATTCTGATAGTTTTGGATTATAAGGAATCAAAATAAAATCATCCTTATTAATTCTAGTTTGAGTCCAACTGTGTACTATAGAAAGAATACTAAGACTTTACAATAAAGGCATGCCAACAGAACTCATATATGTGGTGATTTTAAAATAAAATAAATATTTTAATTGCATTAATTATTAATATATTATAACTTATTTATGTCAAGGAAAAATATGTTGTCAAGATCTTTGATAGAGCTCCTGACAGAGTGAGAATTCCATCATTTGCTCAGTGTGCTGAATCTTACAATGTTACAAGAAGGAGTAGGGGATGCTCAGATAGTGAGATTCTGTCAGGTGGAAAGTGAAGCAGAGAGTTTTTCAATAGATATAATGGAGAAGAGGATTTGGGCCAAAACATAAGACCAAAATTAATGCTGAGATCCACTTGGGAAGCCAAAGTCCAGTAAGCCAAAAATAGGAGATTAGAGGAGTGCCAGACAGAACAGTCCAGAAGTCACAATTAATATGAACTTGTGGGAACAGAAACCTGGGAACCAGGATATATGATGCAAATACAACTGAGAGTAAATGAAGAAAGTTTAAAGTATTGTCAAGAACAATCTTTCGTTCTTGAGTTGCTTTTAGGTAGTGAATAGATCATGGAGCATGGATGGGACAACTAGTTTTAAATGGCCAACAGCAGAAAGACCTTTTGGAATAAATAGTGCGTGACTCTGTGAAGCAGAATCCATGAGCATTTGTCACATCAACTGGGAAGACAATAAAAACAATCCACATTGCCTCTTGACAGTGAAGATTTGCCAATAGAATGCAAACAATAATGTTTCTTCCTCTGGCTCTGATTTTTCTGGGCGTCTTTCAAACTTTGGCTCCACAAAGTAATTCCCCACACAGCATCAGGCTCTCTTCTTATAGTAATCTATAATCAGCCTTATATCCTCACATCACCAACCCAGAAGAGAAGATACAATTTGTTTCCTAACATTCCCAGAAGTCATTCTGGACCAGCTTACTCAGTGCCTACCCTTGAATCAGTCATTGTGACCAGGAGAATGGTATGTGCTGATTGGCTCCACGCCCATTTCTCAACTAATTATAGTAGTCTGGAGGATGAGATAAACTGATTGGCTTAAGAGAATCAGTGCGTACCTGTGGAGCTTGGTGTGGAGTCAGTACAATCCAAACCAAGTCGCCAGGAATTTAGGGGTCTCAGGAAGAAGGAAATGTAGAATGGATTCTGATGAGGAAACCAATAAACATCTAGTATATAAAGAGCTTAACAAAGTCATTATAGTTGTGGTAGTTGGAACATGGCAAAATATACAGACAGTATCAAGGTGGCATGCAATTCAATAGTTGTGGAGAATTTGTTGCTAATATAATTTCTCAAGCTCCGTAAGCCCAAAGCAGTTAGAATGTTTTCAGCTATGTGTTTGTAAGAAACTTTCTACCTAAAACAATAACAATAGCTCTTCGTCTTCTCCCTTTCATTTCCTTCCTTTTTTTTTTTCCTTTCCCTTCTTGAACAATTTAGTCCTAAAGCCATTAGGTGGAGCAAAAAATGTGATGGAGCCATAGTTGACCCAGTCGAAGGTGTCACAGCCCAAGTAAGGTGAGGAAGGTGTCTGCAAAGGAGAGATGTCCTGCTCTGAGTGTCAGAGCCTGACTGCAGAGAGGAGGGTATCCACACAGAAGGGCAGCCTGGCATGAAGTATCAGAGTCTGAGTGGGCTGAGGAGGGTGTTCACATGGGGTGAGTGGCCTGGTGTGGGGAGTCAAAGCCATGGAAGAGTGGTAAGGGCTTCTCTACAGAAGAGTACAGGGTGTCAGAGCTCAGCAGCATGAAGGGGACATCGATGTGGAAGAACAGCCTGGCATGGTTGTTAGAGCCCAAGCTGGGAAAAGAGGGCATCTAAGCAGGAGAGCAATGGAGGTGAATTTGAGAAATGACCTGTATGCAGGGGTGTGGTCAAATAAGTAAATATGAAATATATTAAGGATAAGGGAGCCAGGTTTCTCATTATCCAAGATACGAATATGGAAAGGGAGAAAACTTGAATGAGCCCTGTGGTGCTGGATTGGAATGACAGGTATCTATGTGAACTCATACCTTTCTATGGATATAGACATAGTAATGGATATAGATATATAAATGATTATGTATGATATATATAAATATATATATTCATATATGCATCATATATATATCATATATTCCCTAACTCTGTCTAGTGGGAAGTCCTGGAAACAGCAGTACCCCAAAAGAAATTAGCACACTTAGGACCCAGATCTTCCTTTCTTAATACCTGCTTCCTCTAAAAAGAAACTGGGCTCCTTGGAGAAATGCCTCATGGAAAAGCTTGGGCAGAGAAATTAGAAAATGACCCTGAAGCATCTCATGCCAGAAAAAAAGAAACACTTAAAGAATGGTGGGAACATGCTACCAGGACATAGAAACCAACTTGAAGAGGCCTCCACCAGTCAAACTGGAGACAATTGGAGCATTAAAGTAAATAATAATCATTATAAATTAAATTAATTACAAAGTAAATCATTATAAACCATTGATGAAAGGGGGAAATATATGTATATATATATATACACACACGCACACAAATTGCAAGTTTGATGAGGAATGGAATAATGGGATAGTAATATGATTTCAAAATAACTGCCAAAAAATGTTTATTAATTACAAAGAAGAAGAGAAAAACCTTACAGTGGAGAAGCCCGGCAGATACCACTTTAATCAAGTGATCAAAGTAAACACTGCAAGTAAGGAGATACACCGAAATCATGTATCACCCGATAGACTATAATGAGAAAAACGGGGCATCACTTCTGTCTCATGCCTGAAACTACTTATGAGGAAACACAGACAAACCAAAATTAAGGGATATCTATAAAACAGTTGCCCCTGTAATCTTCAAATGTGTCAAGGTCATGAAAATCAAAGAGAGACAGGAACTGTTCAAGACTGGAGCCAACTAAAGAGACATGAAAACTAAATGCAATGTGTGATTCTGAATGGGATCCTTTTGCTACAGAGGACGTTATTAGGACAAGTGACTAAACTTGAAAGGAGGTTGAGTATTAGATGGTGCTAATAACATATCACTGTCAATTTCCTGATTTTGATGGTCCCGTGGTTATGTAGAAGAAATTTCTTTCTTTTTTTTTTTTTTGAGGAAGATCAGCCCTGAGCTAACATCCGTGCCCATCTTCCTCTACTTTTTTTATATGTGGGACGCCTACCACAGCATGGCTTGAAGAGCGGTGTCATGTCTGCACCCGGGATCTGAACCAGTGGACCCAGGCCGTCAAAGTGGAACGTGTGCACTTAACCGTTGGGCCACCGGGCTGGCCCCAGGAAAAATTTCTTGTTTGTAAGAAATACACACTGAAGTATTTGGAGGTGATGGGGCATGGGGTTAGTAACTTACTCTCCAACAGTTCAGGAAAAAAATTCTTTTTTTGCACCATACTTGCAACATTTCTGTGAGTTTGTGACTATGGCAGTATTTTCCCAGGTTTCAGTGAGAACTGAAATTGATAGTAGGCAAAATAGCCATTCATTCAATGCATTTTATTGAATGTTTATAATCTATTAGAAATGGCCAGACACCCACAAATAAAATATGCTAACCGTCATTTGAGTGGGTCAACCCAAAAGGTACAGTAGTACAGAAGGAAGGAGAAGTCATTTTTGATAGATATGATTTAAAAGATGTCAAGGAGGCATACTGAACAGATTGTAGTAAGTGGAAAAGGGGGTTAGGACATTCCAGAAGTGGAGAAAGACAGGACCAAAAGCTCAGAGGTTTGGCATAGTATGGAAACATAAAGATTGGCTCAAGCATGAGGGTTTCTTTAGGGAATAAAGGGAAGTCATTTTTAAGGGAGTATATGGAGCCTGGAATGCCAGATTCTGAGGTCTGAATTTCACTTTTTGGAGGAGAAACAATGAATTTTTACGAGTAAAATATCCTTATATGAGAAAATTTTTATATGAATTTAAGAAGTCAGTGAGATCAGTCAGAGAGGTTATTGCCAGCGTAATTAGATCTGACAAAGAAATGAGGTGTAGATTTTGAGAGCAGGATTTATGATTATATAATTAGATAACCTAAAGACAACAGTGAACTCCTTCATAATGACTGAATCAAAAAATATACTAAATATGAAATACTAAAATTATAGTTTTTCTGTATACTGGCAAGAAGATAAAGTGGGCAAATGAGCAATGAAAAGCATAAAATAACTAGAAATAGTCAATTTTGGATGGAGGTTTATTAAAAATATTTTAAAGCTTACCTGAGATTTTTCTATTTGAAAAAAGAAAGGGATAAATAGGAGAATGCCCATTTATTCATTTATTCAATGAACATTTATTGAGTATATATCCCATACCAATCAATGTTCTAGGAAAGGGGAATAGAGCATTAACAACACAGATACAGTTCCTTCTTTCATGGAACATGAGAGGAAGCATCAGATAATAAACACGGAAAAATCAGGCAATAATATTTCATATTTTCATATGATAGGAAAAAACCCTCAGGAATACAGGAATATGTGAAGGGGAGTGATGAAGGAGCTACATTATATTAGATTTTCAAGGAAGGCTTCGTTGAGAAATTGAAAGTTAAGTGACCTGGGTTGTAAGAATGTCTACCTTACTATGAAGGAGCACTGCAAATAGGGAGAAGAGCTGTTCAAGTGTCCTAAGATAGCAATGTAAGAAGGCAGTTATGGCCAAGGCAGGAAGCAAGAGAAACAAAGGAAAGAGTGATAATGAGATTTGGCTGGAGGGTCTGTATGGACCAGATCACGTGGGTTCTTGGCACAATGGAAGGCCCTGGGAGGTTTTTCAGCAGTAGAGTGACTTAATATTATTTACACTTTTAAAGAGCAAGAGCATAGCAGGGCTAACAATTAGGAGATAATTCAGTAGAGCAGACTAGAGATGATGGTGAAGCTCCAAGTGGTCAGATCAGGAATTTTGGAAGTTGAATTGAAGTGATTTTCTAGTAGTTTGTATGTAAGAAGTAAGAGGAGAAAATTCAAAGATGAGGCTTAAGTTTCCTTTTCTTTTTTCTTTTCTTGAGAAATTGGGTAGAGAGTGATTGCGGTAGCCGAGAGTGGAGACTAGGGGAGCAACAGTCATAATGGATATCCCGAAATAGAGACCTTTTATTGAAAAATTAGCGTATAATAAGGAAAGCATTCTAAACTAAGAGCAAACGGATAGATTTTCAATGAAAATCTTGAGTGAACTGGCTATTTGCATGAAAAAATTATATTTTCCAAACATATCATGTGAAATTATTAATATATTTAGTTAAATGTAAAATTGTAGCCATATGATATCTAACCAAAAATTAGGCAAATATTAGTTTAATCTTGGGTTAGGAAAATGCATTTTAAACAGACAAGAAATAAAAGGAACCACAAAGAGAAAAGAGTCAGATTATATAAAAATGAAATAAACTGGGAAGATGTTTACAAAACCTATATCAAAGTTTAAGTGTCCTTAATATTTTATAAAGTGCACTTTAAAATCCATAAAATATACCGAAATAGAAAAACGAGGGGAAATCTGTGAACAGTTTTCAAAAGAAAATATACAAATGCCCAGTGAAGAGGAAGAGAAAGTACAAATTCACTAGTACATTTTTTAAGTACGTTACACACAACAGTGGTATATCATTGCTTTATTAGCAATTATTTTTAAAAATATTAATATGGGTAAAGTGAGATGAACACTTGTTAGTTATCAATTTTTTGTTTTAGTGAGGGGAGGATGTGGGGTGTTACGCAGTAGAATAAAATTTGAACAGATTTGTAAAACTTCCCTCATTTTGTATAATTTTTTATTTATAATAAAAGCTCATTTCTCCAGAATTTTTGAAGACTGAAAAGCTCCTCATGAATTAATTTTCCACATAATTGTAGCTCTCTACTTTAAATATTGAAAGATATTTTAAAAAAATAAAAGTGGATTCAATTTTTCCTAATTCTGAAAGTAATACACAGCAGTCACAGTGGATTCTAATAATGTGGAGGGATATTAAGGAAACAATACAAATTATGAAAAATATTACCCAGAGAAAACCATCATTAACATTTTGACGCATATCCTTCCAGAAAGTTTGCACTGAAACTTGCTTTTTCAAAGCAATGGTTTCTTCCTTTGAGTTGCAGAGAGTAGAGCCATAAAGCTTTACATTTTTCAATCCTCCTCTCACTCCCCTTTTCCGTCTCCCTCCTTCACACTATTTAATAATAACTTATTTCCTACCAGGGACCTCTCACATATTAATGTAATTTAAGCCTCCAAACAATGCTGCTGGGTCAGTATTATCATTCACATGTTAAACGTGGAGAAAACAGTCTCAGGACGGTAATTGTCTTGCAGTTCAGTGATTTATTTTGAAGGTGGAGCTGAAGGTCAAGGCCGGGTCTGTTGGCTTCCACAGCCCTTGCCCTCCTGGCTGTACTGTGCTGACCTCTCACCTGAGGCTAAAGGCGCAGCACTGCAAACTTGAGTTTAGCATTTGAAATGAAATCAAAGTGAATTGAATGATATTTATAGCTTACTTTTGAAAATATTGTGTACAGCTTAGGTTGTTACTCTAAAATAAAAGGATAGGAAAAAGGATATAGGGAACGTGAAGAGAGAAAAAGGAAAGAGAGATGAATGTCATCTCTATCATATCATTTCTAGAGCAAAGAATAAATAAGTTTGTATTGTTCAACTTACAGAAGAAATTGAAATTACAAAATATTTTTTAAAGATGGTTCTAATACATGTTTTTTATGATCATAAATTAAGAGGAAGACATAAATTAAAATTAAAGCAGAAGTATTTCAATACAAGGAATGATATTTTCATTGTCAGGATGCTTTCAAGAGAAGCTCTAGGGTCCCCACCCCTAGAGATATTTGTGTAAAGAACACATATCCACCTATCTTAAACAGTTTACACAATTACATGCTGAAGACAGCATTAGACTTCATCAATTAACTAATCCATTAAACAAATATTTATTGAGGTCCTACTGTGTGTCCAACACCATGTGTGCTGATGTAAACAAGCTGACTCAAACCATATAATTTGTTAGTGTGTATTCTAGTCTAATGTCATTATAAAAATCCTGCAATGTGTCATATGCTAGTGATTTTGTGTGTTCTGCTGCTGACTCGAGGCCTTAGCAACTACATCTGTATTCTGGACCTGCTTAATTTCTACAGGTCCAAAGGCCCTTATCCAAAGCCCTTGGGAGATACCTTTCAAAATTCCAAATTCTTTGGATTATAGAAAGGTAACGGGGGATATATTCTGTACATTATATAACAGCTCCTGCAGAGTCAGGACGGTATCTTGTAATCAGACACAATAACATATCTTCAGTGGAATATATGCACACAAACACTAATAGCCTCATGTCAGTTTAGTTTGGATTTTACTGCTGCATGAGTTCGAAATAGGTCACATTTTATCAAGTGAATTAGAACAAACAAACAGAAACACCTTCTGGTTCTCAGAGCCTTTTGTTCATCAGAATTGTTGATATGAGATTGTGTAGTAGCACATTTGCAAAGAATTCTTAAGACTCACTGAGACTTGCAAAATATGTTCCCCAAACCCTCATGTATGGGATTTATATGAGATTTAGCGTATATGAGATTCAATAGTTAAACAATGAAAAAGGGGAAGCACTGTTCTTTACAGTTCTCATAGCCTTTTGTAAGTTAACAGTTTTCGTGTGTCTGCTAGAGACCTAAATATCTTTTACCACGGAGGCTGTTTATTGCCGACCATCTTGGGAAGCTTGTGTTCTGTGGAATAGTCTTTGAGATATGCTATGCGAGTGATAGGAGACTACAGTTTACCCTTACCCTTACTTGTTTTTGCATTTTAAAATTCATAATTGATAAACATATATGGCCTGAATGAAGGGTAATTATAAACCCCTAGAAAACATCAGTAAATATTTCAATGTGACGGAGAAATTATCTGCCTTTTATGAAGGAGCCTGATAGAAGGGAGGCCTCTTCAGAGCCTGTCATTTTACAGCCGTCTCAGGCCATTCAGCTGTTATAACAGAGTACCATAAACTAGGTGGCTTATCAACAACAGAGATTTATTTCTCATGGTTCTGGAGCCTGGGAAGTCTAAAATCAAGGCACTGACAGGTGAGGTGTCTGATGAGGTCCTGCTTCCTCAATCAATGCCCGTCTTCTCACTGTTACCTCACATGGCTGAAGGGTTGAGGGGTCTCTCTGTAGTGTCTTTTATAAGGGCACTAATTGCATGCAGGGCTCCACCTTCATTACCTAATCACTTCCCAATGGACCAACCTCCAAACACCATCACATTGGGGGTTAGGATTTCAACATATGAATTTTGGGAGCCAAAATACTTCTTTCTAGCCAATATAATTTATTAATCAGCAGCTTATTCTTTGTATTAAGAAGGACCCTCTTTCCTCTGCCATCCTGCAAGATGGACATCCATTTGCCCTGGACGGCAGTGTAAATTCACTAGTACTGTATGTGGCTTTTCAAATGGTCACACTATTCATAAAAAGAGTGAACAGTAGAGGGGAGGGTAAAATTGAGTTGAGTAGGGGAAAAGGAGTGTTAAATGGAGAGGGGGTGTGGAAATGATTACTACTTTACCATTCTGTCAAGATTTAGTCCAGTTTACCTAGAGAAAGGCCACCTTTGGCAAATGTGAATAAGAACTTGAAAATAGGATTTGAGCAAGGAAAAATTATCTGCTTTTGATAAATGAAAATTCTAAGTCAAAAGTTACAAACTAAGGGAAAATGTCCTACTTTTTCAAAAGTATGTGAAGTAAACCTTGTGCAGTAAATTCTAATTGGTTGCATACTGTTAGATTAAGTAGTTTGGAAGGAGAAAATTTTCACGTATATACGAAGGGCTAAAATTGTATGAACAGCCTTATTCATCTGAAGCTTGGTATGCATTTAATCTGTGGAGCAGGGTTTTCTTAGGAATGAAGCACGTCAATTGTTTCAATGAAGAAAAGGAATATATGCGTTTAAAAACCAAAATCACCTTTTTAAAATTAAGGTTTTATCTGTTGTATAATAGGTAAACTACTGTGAAGTGTAGTTGCCTGTTTAACTTTATATCTGCTTTGATTTTGGCAGTTTAGCTAATTCAAATAAAATTTGTGAAGTTAAGCACTTTCAAGAAAAGGAATGGGAGAACCTAATTTAACCTAGAGTGTCTCTTTTATTCTTCTGTTATTCATTTGAAGTGCCCTATCAGCTTGAACTGACCAACTTCAGTCATTTTTACCCTTTTATTTTTTTTCTCTAATGTAAACTGAAATTCCCTGCTGTTCGTGGTATTTCAGTGTTTAGCATCATTTAATGAGCAGGTATCATTAAACTTAAAAGGTCCTTTTCTGTGTATCTCTGATTAGTTAGTGAAGGAACCAAAGAATTTCTCTTAATATATTTCGATGTTGGCCTATTTTACATTTAAGTGCTTTTTGATGAAGTAGAAAATAATAATTTTGGTTCAAGTAGGATGAATTCTGTCAAGTGAATGTGTGGCCTACTATTAAGTTGTAGAATATAAATTGTTTACAAGTGTGGTTAATATGATATTTTCTTTTTTAAATTTATGTGTATGGATTTCTAAACAATTTATTATACTTTGATTCATTTTTCTGAAAAAAGATATATAGATAATTAAAAGTTGATGCTTTAATATCAAGGACCATATATAATCCTTATTATAAAAGCAATAGTTTAGTGAATATATAACACCAGAAATGAAAAGTCTTTAATGCTAAACTCATTTAATCAAATATTTTCACACTACACTTAATTGCAGTTTCTTTCAAATTATAAAAAGGAATAAACTATTAACTAGTAAAGAAATAGGAGCGTCCACTAATTACACACTTCCTGTTTGATGTTCATGTATACTGTACCTGACATTGCTGATATTTTATTATCAGTTCTAATTTTGCTTTTCGGAAGGAAAGAATATCTGTGAGATAAATAGCATGGAGCCATAATAATGAGGCTAAAATGCAAGCAAAGGTCAGACAATGTGTAGTAAGTTACAGATGGCATTGTGTGACATTAACATTGGTAACAGGTAAAAGATGTAATAGTGCTGCCTACTGGTAAGAAGTAGTAGTGTTTAAAGGGTAAGTGAAAATAGGTGTAGTTAACCAAAGTGTAAGTGATATGCTACATGGCTCTATAGGGTTGCTGTTATTGATACCTATGACCCACAATATTCTTTTCATTTGTATTAGCGAAGTTTTTATAAGAGTAAAATTTCTGGTATGAGATATGTAAAGAATGTATTTATGTAGGGTACTTGCTCTCTCTTTGTAATCATGTGATGCCTGTACAATTTGTCTTACATGTGGCCTTTCTTTAATAGCTTTAAGTTTTTTAGTTTTTACAGTCAGCATTTCAAAAATATGTTTAGTTGAAAAATAAGACCTTGCCTGTGAGAGACAACTGTCAATTTTAGTAATAGATGGCTGGATATTTTAGATAGTCCAGTAAGACCATGTATTCATAGAGAAAGAAGTATGATTTATTTATATGCAACAATCAACATATAAGTCTAATTGCAAAAATGAAAATTAGACTGCTTCTAAAGCACTGCTGTCAAAGGTTTAGCAAATTCAAAATCAAGTGCACCTATCTGTAGGGTTTATTTTTCTCATGTTTCACTTAAAAAACGTTCAGAGTTTTCTGTTCTAGAAATAAATATTTTTACTAGAATTATTTTGGCATGTATATTAGTTGATTTTCCAATAAACTAATTTTGTTTATAGTCTTGAAAAGAAATTAAAGTTACTTTTAACATTAACTCAACTGAAAGTGAAGCTTTCCATGGTTAGTTTAATATTTGCAGCGTTTGTATGGGCATGACGTAATAGAGTTAATTAATGTGATGATTTCATTATTCGGACTTGAATCCTTATTGTACACATTTTAGCTTTATTTTCAGATATCCACTAAATGAGACTTATTAAAACACCATGCACTATAAAAATAGTAGTTACAAAATGAGGAAACTGCTCTTTCATTGTGTATAACTTTCTCACTTACATAATGCAGTTTCCATCCTGAAAAAGAAGTGAGTCAGAATTAAATTGACTAAAAGGAAAAAAGAGAAAGTATTTTTCGGTATCCAAAACTTGCTTTTGCTTTCTAGAGGGAAGAAAAGTACAGGCCATATTGTCTCTTTCCAGACATAAATACTACACCCCTTAAACGTTGACTCTCTTTCTTCCTCTCTTTTTCCCTCATTTCCTTTCTCTCTTCCTTCCCTCTGTCCCCAGTCTATAGGTCTGTCTTTAACTCTATCTATATAGTATGTTTTCCTATGTTAATTTAGATGAACATTACCATTAAATTCTGGCCGAGTATTATTTTTTGAGAATTTTATTTCTGCTCATTTTATTAACTTTTAGAGAGAGAACAAGAGAGGGAGAGAGGAAGGAAGAACAGGAAGAAAAATGAGCAAGAGAATAAGGAAGGAGAAGAAGAGAGAAAAGGTAGAGCTGATAGCAAATGAAATGGAAATAAGTCAGATTACATTGTATGCAAATTTTGTGTATCAAAGGAAGGTAAAGTGTGAAAACTGTCTAAATGTGTGAGAAATTGGTATTTTCATTCTTGAAATAATTTTCACAATCTGCAAAATAAATTAATAAATAGTAAACAAAATATTCCTGGAAGGTTTAGTGATGTCTAAAAGATAAATAGTTTGAATTACAATTTAACTTGCTTTACTAATAGAACATCAAGTATCAGACCACCAAGAAAGTGTTTTAATAGCGCAGAAAATAGCTGTGCAGTTCCTATTTTGAAATGTAGCAAATGTTTTTTCTGTATGAAAGTTTCTGTTAGCTTCATGGCGTAAGCAACAGTGTCAAAACCGGCTGCTAACAGTAGTCTGCACTGTGGCCTTTATCATATTAGGTCCTTCACCTAAAACTGCTGGAAATAGTTTTCAGAAGAGGGACAAGAAAAATGCTTTACACCATGAGAAGTGCTAGATTGCAAATATTATAGCATTCCTTTTAACAATGTGAGTAACCGTATGTTAATACTCTTCCCTTGGCAGCCAATAAGAAAAAAATGTATTGCATTTATGAACAGTGTTTTTCTGAAGTATAAGTTCTTATCTATTTTATTTCTGTGTGAATATTTAAACAGTTTGACTTTTTTGACCTGTGTATTTATTTATGGTATTTTGCAAAAAATATAGTGCGTGTTTAACTCTAACACAGTTTTAAAAATTTGCTTAAAAAGATATAGAAAAATGTTTTAATTCTCAAATATTATACAACTGTTTTTCTTTGTTTTAGTCCTTATAAAAATGTAAAGCTGAATTTTTCATTAATGTATCATTTTTAAAATTGAACAATCATAATGGTGATGGAAATGCTTTATTTGTATACTTATTTATGAACTTTGGTACTCATATTTGGCAGCAAGTTATTTTTGTTTTTCCTTTTTTTGTCATAAAAAAGACACCAAAAAACATAAACGTATCACAACATAGGTTGATTACAGATTGGGCTATCACCATTTAAAATAAAATTCTTAACCCTTATTTTTTGTCTTTGATTTTAAGTCCAAATTTGCATAAGACATAGTTTGCTGCTGTAATTTCTGTAAATCTTAAATTGTAAAACATGCCAATATTCTGATTTGTGTCTTGCACGTAATAGGTAACAGTGTCATGTCTGTGACCCCATACTAAGTAATATAATGAATGTGTGTGTTATCTTTTCACATCACTGATGATCTCGCATTTTAGGAAAAGCACTTAGTTACAAATTCAAAGTGGCAAGAAGAAAGCAAACCTTCATCTTTGCATGGTCTCCTTTAGTACCTGTTACTTTTTCTTTATTGTGTTATTGGTAACCTGCAGTTTTTCTTTTGCTGTAATTCGATAGAGTTCTATCATTTCTCATTAATGAAACGATACTTTAAATGTAAAATTTAAATGTTTGTTTAGTTAGGGGACAATTGTCTGTTATTTGCTTAATGACCATTGATTTAGCACTTTTGGTGTCTTATAATGGAAAATTTGACCATTAATTTAGGTTGACTCAACACTTTTAAGACTCTTTTTGGAAATACGATTGCCTTAAATGGATCCAATAGTAATTAAATGATTAAAACTTGTTTAATAAATTACACATTTTCATTAGAGATCTATATCCAGGGACTGAGAGTATACAATGCTAAGAGAGCACATAAGGAGGCTTAACTATAGATATTTAAAAATCTCATTGTTTTTTATAATTCTCCTGTATTGTCCAGAAGACAAAAGTAGTTTTACCTCAACTTTGAAGAACTTGAAAAAAAAAAGTGAGTTACTTCCCGTGAAGAATAAACAAGACATTTTAATGAACATTTTATTGACTCTTTTCCCTTTTTTTTCCGTATGAATATTTTAACTGAATACTTAACTCTTCTTTATTTTTCCATACTAATTGTTAACTGACGTTCTCACCTGACAACTTATTTAAAATCTTCCTCTGCCTCAGTTTCTCCCTCTGTAAAGTAAGAAAGACAAGTATTTACTTATCTAAGTATTTTATTAATAATCTAAGTTATTATTAGGGTTGTTTTCCAATTGATTTTTCCCTTCTCCAGTTTCCACCTCTTTGTAATTTTATTTTGTATGCTGGTCAAAGTTAACTTTTCTAAAACACTTCTAATCCTATCACTCTCCAGTTTTGGTAACAATTTTGATACTCTCTATTGCCTATGGGATACAGTTCAGACTCCTCCTGACACTAAAGTTCCTCCAATTTCAAATCTAACTTATCCTTGTATATTCCACTACTCACTGACTCATTGAGCACACTTCAGTCAATCTGAACTATATGCCAGTCTCAGGATATA